>NC_134652.1:6885896-8225896 GCF_030463565.1 Pelecanus crispus
GTGATCCCAAAGTTTTCTGAGATTCCAAAATTTGTTTCATGGAAATTTACCAGTCTGACAGTATATGATATCACAGTTCCCAGCTATCAGTAATAGCACAATATTACAAAACTGCTTTTGCCCCTTTCTCTGTGCTGTCCTGCACGGTTTTTGGTCCAGCCACCCTTCTCCTCTGCATCCATGTCCCATCTCTAGCCCCTCAATCTCTACCCTGGCTTGGCACAGGGCTCACTCAACGTCTCTATTCCAGTGGCCGAGAGGAAGAGGAGATAGAGGCAAACCACACTTCTGCATCCAGCAGCCTTCCTTCCTGCCTCAGGAAAGCACCAGAGTAGGGCATGCACCTGCCCATCTGGTGAAGAATCAGGGGATCTGCAGAGCTGGAGAAGAAGGGCAGGGGGAAGAAGCTGAAACACAGCAGAAGTCCTGAAGACAGGGTGGAGACAGGGCAGGCTCCCAGCAACATCTTCCACATAAACTTCTTAAGCAACATCTCCATCTTAAAAGCATGTTCCCCAGAAGTAAGACCCAGCTTCTAGCAACAGGGGATGAGTTAAGTGAGAAAAGAAACCTTAACTATAACCTCTATCTATAGCCCTCTATCCCTATAGATTCCTCATTCAAAAAGGCATAATAGTACTGTGACACTTGGTGGGAATTTCATTATCAGGATAACGTCAGATTCAAATGGGTTTGCTTTGTTTCAACCTCTACGTCCTCTGCACCAGAAGTAAAACTGCCAGGAGATATTGAAAGAATTATTCAGATGCTGTTACAACTGTGCTGAAACCAGAAATTTCAGAACTTTCTAATTCATGGCTGCAGTTTGACAGCTGCATTCCTTATTGCAGTTTGTCTTCACAGTCAGAATTGAAGAAAAATGACAAAATGTGTTTTGTTTGAAATTTAGTATTAAACCCAAAGCTTAATAAATAAGTTTGTGTTTTGGTTTAAATGTTTTGTGACTGTTGCTACTTGTTCTATAATTTATGAAAAAAACAAAATAAATGTCAAAACAAAACATTGAAAAAAAAAATGGAAACAGAATATTTCCACATTTTCTACAGTATGATTTATCAATGTCACTCCCAGAGATTGCTCAGTTGAATAAATTGGCTCTTCTCAATGGGGAAGAGGAAGATCATTATTAAAAAAACAAACAAAAAACCCAACAAACTACAGACTTTGTGGTAGCAGCATTCATTTATTTTTAAAGTAATGATAAAAATATGCAAATAATTCCTTTTATTTATGTTCTTTACTAGAATTCGGCAATATTTCACTGACATGGGACCTGACTCAGGAATGGACATTACTTCAGCAAAACACTGAAATACTTTTTCACATGCTTAAATAAAGGCTTTATTAAATAAAACTTCAGTAACTTTCTATTTGAAGTTACACAGTGAAATTCACTTAAGGAGTAACATTCAGTACCACACACCTGTATTTTGGTTTGATTTTCCCTTTGGATCTACTTAGCTTGTAAAACATTAAACAATCAGAAAGTCAAATCTTCATTCTATCACCTCATCTTCTCCCACCTTCAAGACAGAAAGAGAACAGTAATTCAGTCTAGTTACTTTTTTTAAATAATGTGCTTAACAGCACAAGTTAGCTCTTAAATGATTTAGGAATTCTTATGTGGGAAAATGGTCTTTTCGCTTTTTATCTAGCTGTAATAAATTGAATGCTGATTTTGCAGGGGAAAAGTAAAGTGCAATGTCATTTCATACAGACCTTCTTTCAGGAACATACATGTAGGCTCAGTGCCAACCTAATTAAAAACAAGGTAGAAACAGTGCGTTTCATGATGTAGACTGGCATGTCCTTTCTACATGCCCAATTGAGGATCACCTTTCTTCACCTACTGAACTGTGAAACTTTTCATAGTTCAATAGAAAAAGAAAAATACAGTTTTAACATTTAAAATTAACTGTTATTAACTTAGAACCACAATGTGCCTTTATATTCATGAGTACCCTGTAGCTCGAACATCGTTCAAACATTTTGTCATTCATTAATTCATCTCACAATTAACGACATGCAGTAGATTCCATATCTGCTCTTATACAGCTTCACTTTATGAAATACTCTAAGTTTATTCACCTGTATATACTCTCTGCATGTTTGGAAACACAATGTACAGTACCAAATACCATGCATTAACCTCCCCATTGTAGCTGCTCTTAGGCTATTGCCAAATTAACCCTAGTGCCAAGATATAGACTTCTAATACTGAATGTTCTCTGCTCATCAAAATGTGAGGTGAAAAAAATTTTTTTTTTTCTTTTTCTGTAAACAAGTGTTAGACCTTGCATGATACTAGAAAGACATTTAGCAATTTTCTGCAAATAACGACACATGGATTTCAGTTGGTGCAACTCAGTCTAACACAAGTGAAATCATGGTAATTAAACGTGTTAGTAGAGTGAAGGATCTGCTCCGTAAATTCTACAATGTCTCTTGCTTGACAAATAAACTAAAATAATAGCAATCATGTGATGGAATAGCAATTTACACTTGCCTTTTCACAGCACTTTACACACAGTAATTGCTTCTCTGCAATGGTTCATCACCTTCATTGTAACAGCAACAGCCATCACTTCCAGCCCCCACCCTCTATCTTCCTAAAAAAAGGATGTGCACCATGAACACCACTGAGCTCTCCAATTAATCATGACAATTAATCATGAAACTCAGCACTTTTATAATAGCTTTCGTCTCCACAGTGCCTTGTAAACATGCACTAAACACAAGAACAGTGCGTTGAGCTAGATGAGCAATAATTATTATCCTCCATTTGCAGCTAAAATGGAGTTCTGCCAGGGAGAGCTCTGTATGGGAGGGTGCTTCCTTTCCATCCTCAACCCAGCCCGTCCTAGACCACCTCCTGCTATAGCTTAACCCTCCTACTGCAAATGACTCTTTAGCTATTCATACCAGTTCCTAATGTACCTCATCACTTCAGGTGAGAAACAGCCTCTTCTTATCAAAATTATAGCTTTCTGTTGTAATACACTGAGGCAGTGTTGCAAAATACCAGTCTTTACCCACTCTCTAAAAGGAATGTCTTATGGAAAGCAGCAAACCCTGAAAAAGCACTTGTTAAAAAAAAAAAACAAACTTAGTAAAGCTGTCGTATTATTAAAAAGGTGCTAGAGCAAATAGGAAACAAAAGTCCATTGCCCAGAACTGAGAGGAAACTTCCAAGGTTCCTTCTAGGTTTCATCATGAAGAACAATTTTTGATTAACAAATATAATTTGAGAAGACAATGTTTTGTTTCAACAGAAGCTTCCTGGAATCAATATTGACTTTTTTTTTTTTTAATTTGCAAATTTGAAGGTGAAAAAGGGGTTTTGTTTCACTTTTGTCAAAGTGTATGTTATTTCCTGGATTTTTAGGATTTCCCCTACACAGAAAAGTCTGCTCTACTGTCCTTATCCTGCCCCCAAGAAAATGGAAATATAAAAAAGTTGTCTCATGGGTTCCCACTAAATTTTTCATGTTTTGAAAAACCCTTTTGTCTCTTCAGTCCAAAATATGAAATACACGATTTAATAAAAAAAAATAAAGAAAAAGAATGCATCCAGAAACAAAAATCAAATAACTGAGAATTAAGAGCTAGCCACTGCACTGAAAAGGCCCTGATTCTTCCTCAGTGGGCCTGATTCTGTGATGCCATCACTGACCTCGTCTTCAGCTGCCCTGGCTCGCTCTTCTGACTCGCCACAAGAACTGCCTGCCTCCTCCTGCCCACACGCTGCAGGTGCACAGACTTGCAAACCAGACATATGGTGCGTGTATAATTTTTTGCTTATTAATTACCTTCCAGCAATTAATTAAAAATTTCATCTCAACAGCGCAAAATCAAAGAAAGAAAGAAAACCTCTCATAGCAGCACATCTTAACTGAAAGAAAATAGTTACTACAACAAACAAAACGGGCAAGAAAAGTTATGATGTGGGGATCTTGTCTGTACAACATTCCCTGATGTTGAGAAAAAGCAGTCCCTATGGAAGTCAAATTAAGGAGTTTCAAAATATTCTCTTTTGCCATTTCAAGGGCCTAAAGTCTGAGCTCAGACAGGCTGCTCAGATCCTCAAAACCGTGATTCTGTCAGTTTGTGCTTAAATTTTGTACCTCAGAAGCATTCCACAGAATTCACTTGGACTGAAAAAAGGTGTGGATCCCCTATAAGACTAAATTGTTTTCTTGCCATAATGTGGGCTTTAGACAGTCAAGTTTTCCCTGCCGCCAACCATCAATTTACATACAAACTGTTATGGGATCCTTGTTCCTAATTCATAGTTGTAAATCCTCTTACGTTTCTGTTCTGTGCTTCAAAAAATCTGCTTAGCAATAAAATTGCAATTATGTAATTCCACAAAACTACACCCTATTTTCTAAGTGTGTTTAGGAGCCTGCATTTCTACCCAAATCAAGTACCAAATCAATCTAATTCAAGGCATCCATTACTCTAAGCACTAAGAAGCTTTCCATGAACACTTTGCTTATTTTCAGCCATTTCCACAAGCCTGCCAGTATTCTAACTATGTATTTAATTTCTTTGGGTCATGCTATGCAAGCCATTTCATGTTATTTAATGTGTAGTTTCATTGATTTAAGTTTTTGTGTTCAGTGTGGTTTTTTTCCAAACAGCTTTTCTATAAAAAGTTAAGGTTCATATCTGCTCCCTGAAACAGATTTATCATTTGTTTGAATTCTGAGAGATATGAGAACCTTTATTTCTGTTCCTAAATTCTTACCTTTCCAGATCATAAGAGCTAGAGAATATGCTTTCACATCCTAATTGGTTCCCCATAAAATTCCTATTAGTTATGCTGAGTAGTGCACACTTAAAAGCTAATGAACTTGGGCAATTTAATTACAAAAACATTTTAAATAGTCATCTACATCTGTCTATCACAATATTCGGCATTACTATGGCTTGCATCATCATAATGCTGACCATAAAATCATTCACATGCAATATTGCGCTGGGATCTAAACTCTTTTTTGGCTACAGGAAAACGCAAAGCTCTTGGCTTTTCCCAGGGTTATCGAGAACACAGACCAACATAACCTTATTCACTCTGCAGTCACCCTGCCTGGACAAGTGCACTCAGAGGGGGAAAGCCCCAGTTCCCACATTTTGAAATGCCATGATCTGTGCTAGGTGTTTGAAGGATCCTGCTCGTCTCACGTAACAGAAGTCTGTCATGAGGACTGGGGCAGTTTTGTAACAGGCCACAATGGCTGGATGTCACCCGATAACACCTGGCAAAAGCCACCCTATCCAAGGGGACACAGAGCTGCAAAGAGGAGGAAGAAGGAGCGGCACACAGGAACTCTACACATGAGGACCAGAAGAAACAGCCCATCCCGACTTATGGGATCAAATGAATGAATGAATCTAATAGTTTTGTAAATCTTAGGCACACAAAATAATTTGGGAAAGCAATCTTATGAGAAATTTATCAGCTGATGACTAAAGTCTACACAAATTGTTCCAAAATTTCAGATGATGTAGACCAGTCACTGAAGAATGTAGAATTACATCAATACACATCGAAAAAGAATGCAAGTTTTCCTGTGCAAGAACACCAAGACTAATCATAAAATCCATTGCCAGATGTGTTAATGACCAACATGGTGTTGTCTGCACTGACACCAGAATTATATTGTCTAGACATCGTATTGCAAACTCCAGGTTACGTTCTCTTCCTCTGCATATACCCAACTAACTTACAGATGGATAGTGTTATTTCACCTACTATATCTGTGGCGTGGGTACGTTATGTACCTCTTGCATACAAGTGACAGTCTAATTCTGTACTCCATATATCAAGCTTTTATATTCATACATGCACACACAGGGACACACATACACTGGAGGAATACTTCATAACACACTAAATAAGTCTGCAAAGAAAGATCGCAGCCTAAATTAGAGAGCAAAGTGAGAGCAAATTGGGCACTCCTTGTCCTTAGGTTTTTTAACAGAAAGAAACATAGCTTCAGATTAACTTTCGAGCATGGCACATATCACTTTTTAATTAATTGCCTCCTTCACATGAAAATCAATTTGTGATTCATTACACTTTTTTCTCATAGATTACAATAACCCATTCACATGCTTCTATGTACACCTTTATATGCCAAATATAACACTTTTGAATATCAGATTTCTCAAATTTGAAGTATTTGGTTATGTTCAACAAAGTATTTAACAAGTGGATTCAAATGCCATTCATTTTTATTTGTGGAAAAAATTCTAATGGTGCTATATAAAATAATTACAAATTAATTCATGTTCAAAATCACTTTCTCAGCTTGATTCATATGCATATTTTACCCCCTTAAAGACTCAGCCCCTGTGACTACACTGGGATTTTTGCATCAGTAAGGTGAAACTGTTTCTTAGTCCAACTCTTGTGCTCTGAATACTTTTTTCAATCTTAGCTATATATAACTTGCTGACCTTTAAGAAGTCAAGTATTTCATTTAAATATTTTGCCATCAAAGATGTATCTTTATAATACGGAAGTCCTAAATCCATTGGAAATGAAAATTCAGGAGAAAAAAATTGGGCAGTCTGCTGTATTGTCAGATCCATTTATCAATGGTCTTATTTTAAAATAACCTTTTCCTAAGAAAAGCAAACTGTATTTTGGGCAAAACTTAACTTTCAAGGAATACCCAAAGGAAAAATCATTACTTTTGATATTATTAAATTCAAAATACTATGGCAGTGTTGTGACCAGGAAAAAAATTTGATCCAATGGCACATTAAATAATTTTCTGTAAATAATTAAAATTCTAATCCTTTAAATTCTTTGCATTGATTTGGCATTAAGGAAGTATGGTACCAATCTTCATGTCCATGTAGACTGTATCAGGACTAGAGCTTTTCATAAAACCGTCTTTGCCTGTCATCGTCTGTGAGGATCAAAAGGTCAATTTCTACTTTGAAATCGTCGTAATATCTACATTAATCCCCCACATTTAACTTCAAAAAATCAGCTTCGTGCTTCTTTCATGATGGCCATTATAGTAAAAAGAAAAAAATGAACCCCCACCTTGTAGTTAGATGTAAAGCTAGGCATCTCCCTCAAATCTCTCAGTAATACAAGTGACTAAGAAAAATAATATAACTTACACTAAAGAATACCTACCCTAGGTCAAAATAGCTGTTTCTTAATGTTCTGGCTTCCATGAAAGTTGGCTAGAATGAGAAACCAGAGAAAGCCTATGATGCGTGTACTGAATGAGCTTGAGTTGAACAGTGCTCACCCTGCCTGCATCTCCTACTTGGTTAGCAAGTAAATAGGCAAAGGCATTTGAGCCACCTACAAATCAGCAAAACTCACTCACTTTTCATTTACAAATATGTATTTGCACAATTTTTATTTCTCTTCAGGTAACAGAAAAAGCTACTGTGTCTTCTAAATCACCTTTAGAGCACATTGCCAGAACTAGGATTATTGTAAGGAAGCAAGGTAAATATTTCACTGAGCTTTCATGAAGAGTTATGAGAAAAGCTTCAGTTTCAATTCCTAAGGGTATTCATCTCCTAGAATGATGCCTTTAACATTTGCCATAGGGTTTATAGGAAAAAAGACAGAAAACTTTACTTGTTCAAACATATGCATAAAACATTGACCTTCTCAAGAGAGGAGAGCAGCTTGTTTGAAGGTTGTAGCCAAGGGCTGAGACTTCCCAAGTCCCTAGTGGCTAGCGATTGAGTTGCTAGTGAATCTTCACATCCCCAGCATGCAAATTCCCAAATAAGATGAATATTCGGAAGATGCTAACTGTTCACCTGCAGGAAACCAGATACTGGTGGGAGAGGACCAGGGACTGACTGAGGTTAAGTCTATACTGGCAGAGGTAAACAAGTGTATGTTTGGTGCCATATGGCTTCCAGATTGGAGCCAAATGCCTCTTTGCAAGCTTGGGGCAGAGGCAAAACAAATACAGGAAAGTCTGTTTCCATCCATATTAACATATTATCCATACACTAAAACCGAGGGAAATGCACAGTATCTGTTATAAGCGGAATTTAACGATGTCAATCAGATCTGCTCCATCATGACCCAATGCGGTGATAACAGCTAATTGCACAGCTCAATAGCCAAAGCTGCTTGCAATACAGCCTGATTTCTCCTGCAACGAGTTGATCTTATACATCTGCAATGCACTGAACATAGTTATCTGCTAATTTTCCTAAATGAAAAAATGAATTTAACTTACTGAAGCACAAAATGCCTTCTGCACACCAGCTTGCTAAAGCCAATTCTACCATATCTACAAAGTAGCAGTGCTTTGTTCTAATTATGCCTTAACTGCCAGTGATATATTTTCAGAAATAAGTTTTTATAAATGTTAACCCTGAAGAAATGGCTTTGTGATGCTTGTGGAAACAGTTTTCTTTGTCTTCAATTCCTATGAAATCGGAATTTAAACAAATAAACATCCCCTTTGAGGATGCGCAGTGCAGACCTCAATTCCACAAACACCATACTCCATTTCTTTACTCGTATGAATGAGTCCATCAAAAGCCATGAAACTGCTCACAGGAATATACCATGGATGAAATCTTAATCATTTTTAATCATTATTAACATTATATGTAAATATTACAATTAAATGGCAGTCATATAGTGATTTATGAGCAGCAGCTACAGTTAAGGCTTAAAGGAACTAAAATGTCTGCATCCTTATGCTGCAAATGCTCCCATATATTCTAATCCCATATAGGAGCCAGAGAGGGAAGTAAACAGGCCGGTTGATCTGCCAGTGACATGACCCTGTCATGCTGCATAGTCAGAATTACACCTTGACTAGCGGTAGATCCGTAAGCGAAATGTTGAAAGTTCATCAGGATTGATCTACTACTGACCCATTCATAACAGAGCTCAGTGTCTACAAAATGGGCACAATGTCACATATAAATCAGGTGTAATTAGGCTGCAATTGATGGATTTATAAATGTGGCATGAACAAAGAATTCAGTCTACTAATCTATATTATATTAACAAAGCAACTTTTGGTTTGTAGAAATATTTACTTTATATAAAGTTTCCAGAGAAACAAAGATGATCAGTTTAACATATGTATTTTATTTTATGATCTGTATGATTTAACAAAATATTTACACTTTTGTAAGGTTAGTTTTAACAACTGAAAATTTAACATACTTATGCCTTGTAGTTATTTTTTTTAATCCGTTTGGGTTTTTAGTTGTTTCCTCAAAGCATGCTCACTCTACATGAGTATGTAATTGCTTTACAAATTAATTAACAGAATTAAAATCTACTCTGAAAATGGTTGAGTTACTTAGCATTCAGACTTTGAGAGTGCATCAAGGGAATTTACTACTTGGGGATTTTGCCAAAATCACAGCTAAATGGATGGATTATCCTTTCCTATAGTGGAATATGAATCTGCTAGGAGAGGTTCTCAAGAACCATGGGGTCTTTGTAACAGAACATGTCCGGATCAAACAAGACATCTGAGGGAAGGAACGCAAAATGATCCTGCTACGTGATTGAAGTGTGGAATCAACTGTTCTAGCCCTGCAATGTTGATCCTCCAGGCCTTTGCCCTTTGTGAAGCAGACACATAGATGAGCCCAAAGAATAAGAAGAATCAAGTTAGAATATCACTTTAAACTTTCAGCTGGAAAATGGAGCTTTTTTCCACCTTAGGACTAGGCCATAGGGAGATGGACCACATCCACAGAACTCCTGCTCTAATGCAGTGTGGAAAGCAAGAGACATTCATCTTTCTTTAACACAACAGATATCTAAAGTCTTGTGCAGGTCCTAGAAAATGTAATTAGGAATTAAAATTCAGAATTAACTCTTAAAAAGAAAACAAATAAGTACATTATTTAAAGATCAAGAGAATTTGCTCATCTTACAAATAATTTGAAACATTAACCTGTTTTATAACAGTACAAAGTCACCATATCTGCTCGACACTTGATTATATTTGTAAGCTTCTCTTTCCTCCATAGAAGACTGGAAAGATAAATCTTTTAAAAAGAAAACCTGGAAGTCATATATTCACACTGCATAAGTGTGCATTAGCAGTACCACCATAACAATCTTTCCTCTGAGCAGATTCTTGCCTCCTTATATCCTGCACGTGATTTCACTAACAGAGCTGCAGTGGGAATGCCATAAGTACTAAAAGCCCAGTGTCTCAGTAGATCAGATGCGACTTGTCTTTTTCAGAAGCTAAAAATCAGGAAAAACAAGTCTTTGAGACCTCACATGAAAAGATTCAGCTTCAAAGATAACTCCAAGCAAAGGAAACCTTGATGGAAACACTTCTCCTTCTGATGATAGTAGTACTACTGTTGTGGACTACTCTAAGTTCATGCTTTTATTTTGATCTAGTTTAAATATTCAGAAGTTAAACCATTCCCCTAATTTCTGAGTGGCAGAAATATAGAGATAGGCTGGGGTTGGGTTAGGGCGGTTGGGGTTTTTCTGGTTTTACTTTGCAGATTAACAAAAGAAGGTTTCTTCCTTTCCCTCTTCCGCCTCCTGCCCAGCATCACACGCAAGCAATTCCATATCCGTGGGACTGAGAGGAGACCATATCCTCACAGCAGTTTGGTCCATATGGCCGGTGCTTTGTGTCCCCTACTGCCCAGCAAGGTCCGTAGCAGTAACGCTCTCCTGTGGTGCCCCAGGTAACCCCTCAAAGCAGAGAGCCTGCGATAGCTTCCTTCTGGGCAGGGGGTCTCAGCTCCTGCATCAGTCCCAGCACAGGACTTTGTCTCCACTTCTTTACATTTTAAAGCTTTTAGATTTCTCCTCCAGTTTTGGTTTGGATTTGTTGTGTTTTTTTGTTTTGGTTTGGGTTTGGGTTTTTTTTTTTTTTGCTAATAACACCCATTCTTTATTCCTCAAACATTCAATGAAGCTCCTTCAGCATTTTTCACTTTGATTAATCTCACCCGCTAGCCCTTTCTTTTTAACATAATCCATTAGGTTTGCATAACTTCTCTTTCTGGGATGCGTATACCTGGCTTTATTCTGAAAGTTGCATTTTTTAAGTGAATTTTCAATTACTATTTTGTTTTCTGGTTTACAAAGCCATTGCTACTGGCAGCCTCAAGAGAGCTAGCAAAGAAAAACAGTTAAACAGAAATGTGGGCTTTCTACACTTCTTTATCTAATCTGACTGGCTCCCCCAAAACAGCAACTTTTATGCTGATCTTACGTTTGCTTGAAGTTGAATTATCTATTTCTTCTATTTCTATTTCTCAAACATTAAAGCCAAAACAGCCTGCCTGCTGCTTTCTCTGATGTGTCCAATGAAAATGTGACATGAAGAATTAAAAATAAAAAGAAATGCCATGCTTCTATACTTTGATGTTTGGTTTATCTGTTTCCTAGGAAATTGAAGTCTTCTCTTAATAACGTTCAGAAGCAATTGTAGTTTTGTGGTTTCTTACAATTAACTTTTAATTTGCTGAAACGGAACAGGAATTTACAAGAAAATGAACAAAATTACTGTGGAACTAATTTTTTTTTTCTTTTTTCTAGGGGACTACACTGGGTGTAACTTTCATTATCACTTCATGCTGGCTATCTATTGGGTTTTTGTCCCCACATACCATTCACCTCAGCCCATTTTCCTTCTTTGTTAAGACAAAAGTAGTGAATCATTGTTACTTCCTATTCTCAATTAGTTACCAGTATTGTCTCATACCCTTTCACCCTAACTAATGCGGTGTGAACACCTTCCTGTCTATACATCTGAAAGAGTCCAAAAGCTGTCACAGAAGCCAGACAAAAGCTTCTGAGCAGAAAAAGCAGAGCACTGCATGGTTCTTAAATTGAAGCTGTTATTCATCAAGCAGAAGCCGCAGGCAGCCTTCCAGGGAGGCACCCTGATCCGTCTTTCCTCCTCCAGGATTTTTCCTCCTACAGTCCAGGTTCTTCTCTCCAAATGCCATGCCAGTTCCTGTCATTAGGCCACTGATTTTTCACTGGTTTACTTTTTTTTGGCAGAGTTATTGTTAATCAATCTCCATTCTCCTAGGAGACAGGATTTTCCCTAGTTCCATTTCTTTAATGTTTAATTGCTCTATCTTTAAAATTTCTTCAACACTAAATTATATCTTTATCTTCTTGAGAAATCAGGTCTCTCTGATAGACATGCTATCAATCTACGGGTCACCCTTTGGCAACTGTGACATCTTTGACCTTCCTGAACATCACAAATGCCTGCCTTTATGGCTGGATAGGATAAGGTTCCTGAAAGCACTAGGTAGTATCCTAGTCCCACCCTCCCTTTTTTGTTTGGGGGTTTTTTTTTGGTTTTTTTTTTTACAGTTATTCCTAAACCGTGTCAGTACATATATTATTTCATACCCTACTGTATAATTTTTAGTTCTCTCCTGTTCCATTTAATACTTTCTTATTCATATAGTCTGTCATACACATATTAAGACATACTTTCAGAATAACATTCTGTGGGTATCATTATACGATATAGTTATTGTATATTCCTTTGCAGTGAAAACAACTTATTCAGGAAATGGAACTGCTTAATCTAGAGATGAAAAGACTGAGAGACACATCGTGAAGTTCTTCAATGTGTTAAATCACACTGTAAAGAAAACCAGGACAATTTACTCTCCGTATTTATACTGAACAAGAAATAGGACAGCATTTTTGTTGACAACACAGAAAACGTCTTTTTTCTTTTTAAGTGAATACCCTTTGCACAGAACACGCCTAGTCCATCACTAAGGCAAATACTTTTCTCCAAAACACTGAATATATCTATCAGTCACTAAGGCAAATACTTTTCTCCAAAACACTGAATATATCTATCAGTCACGAATATGGAAAGCTACCAATAAAAACAGAAAAGGTCTGACTGTCTAGGGAATCTGGGAGGAAAGAAAAAGATTGATCTACGGTGAGATTTTTTTTTTCCTTTCTTTTTTTTTCTTTAGCATGAGATATTACATTCACCCCTGCCCAGAAGAGGGTTTATTTTTTTGTGGAATACATCAACTGATTTTTTTAAGGAAGTTAGATGCATAACTTTGATCTGGTTGGGTAATAAAGCTAGGAATAAACTACAAAGGCATAAAAATTAACAAACGTTAATAGTTATGAAGGTCTATGTAATCATTATAAACAAAGCAGCTATGTTAAATGTTTAATTTAATTTGTCTCAAAGACTTGATTTAGTAATGCACTGTAGAAAAAGTTCCTCTTCTGACTTCACTTTTATTTATTTGTAATTGCACTACATGTGAAGAAATGGTCGGGGTGAACATTTATATTTACATACTTCAGTCATTCTTTTCTAGGACAGTAGATCAATCTTTCGCATTCAGTAATGATCATGGTGATAGAGGTCCTGCAGTGACTGCTTGTAAAATCATTCCATGAGGCTGGTCTTATTGCATGTGGATGCTGCGTGGAAGTGCTCTGACTCACTTTCTCACCTCCGTGGATAACATTGTGCCCTAACTCCTTCAGGGCTCTTTGGAAGTTCCTAGCCCAGATCCACAAGTATGCCCGAGTCTACACACTTGCAAGACTTCATTTAAAACTCACTTTTTTGTTGGTTTTGGTTTTTTTTTTAAATATATTACTATTGAGGCTGCTTATAAGGTAATCTACTACTTCTTGACTAATAACTAGCCACTCCATAGTGCTAGTGCAGAGAGAGGCCAAAAGAAACCTTTAATTTGCACAACCTGCTTAAGAGACAATGAAAAGTGTACATTTGGGTGGATCTTGCCAAATGCCCTTTTCCCTGGACACAGAGAGCCTTGGAGGCATTAAGATGGGCTTGCCATCCACCAGCCAACAGATTAGTCCAACCGATAGAAGTTTGGTCTTCCAAGTGGCAGGGAGCTGCACATGGGCCTGCCATTGCCGAGTGAACCAGTTGGCTGGCACTGTTTCATGCTCCACACTGCACTCCAACAGCAGAAGGGAGGCTTGGAAGCTCACAGCAGCAACATTCCCGCAGCATATGGCACAGAATTCAGGAGGGCAATAAGAAATTAGCAAGGGTAATAGATTTTAGTTTTTATAATTGTACAACTGAGAGCAAGTATTGACTTTTTTTCTTTAAACAGGCTTTATAATGATCAGTTAAGTTGGTAAGGACATGACAGATTCCAATCTCAGTAAAACCAAGATAGAAAAAAAAAGAGGACCTTCCACAAAAGGAAAAAACAACTCACACACCATTCAATAGTGAAACCTATTACAAGAGGCCATGGGTTTTTTTCTTTAAAGAGCTGTCTCAAAGCATCCGTGAGTATACTGCCTCCCTTCATCAGCGGTTCTCTTCTGGTTAAGCAACCAACAGACTATTAATACTTTTTCAGAGATTTAGGTGATAATTTATGAAAATCACAGGTTTTTCCCATGATAATTCACGTATTTCCATTATCATTCATGAAAGTCAAAAAAAAGCTTTTACAAAGACATTACTACCTGTTGTTTATCTACAGCATTTTTCAGAGTTCACCATAGCAGCCATGTACCCATTCAATCTTGTAAGTATTTCCTCACAAAATACTTCCCCTATCTGGATTTCCATGAAGATATTTGTATTAGTAAAGTTAAAAATGTGTAATGACGAGACAAAGAGGGCATCAATGTTTGAAACACCTTCAATAAACAGTTTCTTTTCTTTCAAGATTTTTGGCAAATTAGTGAAGAACACAAAGTGTTCATCTCTCCAAAACAAAATAAGGGTAAAATTTTTCAGCAAGCTATTTTTCTATGATTTTTCCCCCTTTTTAAAGAACAATCAAGAAAAAGAAATATTATTTTCAGTCATCTCCTATCAACTATTATTGGGTTTATTTAACAGTGTTAAATCTGTTTCCTAAGACAGACTGAAGCCAAAACTACACCAAAAATGTATCTTCACTCACATTTCATACTTGAGAAAAATTGCATCCTTACTGGTTATGCTACTGCTTAATCATTAAAGTTATGACATAATTTGATTAAGGATAAATGATCACAAGGCTTATGGACTTAAGCAACAGTTCAAATGTTCTAATACCAGAGATTTAGCTTTTGCAATACTAATGAATAGCAGAGACAGCATTAGAAGAGGCATTTCTTTTACAATAATGAGAGGATGACTTTCTAGATGTAAGCAATGTAAATAAGAAAGTGAAGGGGTTGGGGATTTTTCCAGCTACATCTAGGAATATTTTAAAGATTTATCCCTGTTCATTATTCAGGAGGAAAATAGTAACAACCTTTAAGTTAATATAAACTTAAAGACAAAAGTCAAATTCATTACAAAATCCATGTTTCCATAGCTTGCTTAATGTTCATCTTCTGAGGAAGAATTTGGTCCAAGTAGGATGCAATAAATTGCCTTTTCTCCTTAATCCCTTTCAAAGTAAAACAGAGTCAGTGCAATTCATCTTGACCCTACTTTGTGAAACCTGCACCAGCCTGTCGCAGGGTCTCACAGGAGCCTCATTTATGGGAACATTTATTCAAGTGCTCAGGTTTGCACATCCAGGCAGGACTCCTCATAGGTGTAACTGCCCACATCCTTTGGGCCACATGCATACGCAGCAACGTGCACCTTCCCTCTTGGGAAGAGTCAAAAACTCAGGTAGAGAAGAAGGGAGATGGCTGTCAACATAGTTTGTTGGGAAATGGATAAGTTCAATTAGTCTTAGCGCTATGACTAATGACCTTCAAGATTAATTTACCAGTGGATGTACAGTGCATGAGAAATATTAATAAAAGCCCTTTTCATGCTAATCAGCACCACAGAATAAGTTATGCTTTCTGTCCAAATCAGGTTTTTAGCAATCAATTTCCAGGGCCCTTTTAGGATTTTCCCAATGGAGCAATGAAGATGGATGAGAGAAATTCCTATTACTCCCCCTGCTTCAAATGCTGCTCTGGAGCCTGGGTTATGGTTAGCACTCTGCTTGTCTGCAGATTATTACAGACCAAGTGGACATCTGCTACCTGAGGCAAATGTGGCAGAGGAACCTCTCTGTTCAGTTCAGTGCAATTGCTTTGGGGAGGCAAGCAGGAAGGAAAAGATTGGCACTTGGGATTGAATTATGGAATTTGTCTGGAAGCAAGTTCTCAAAAAAGACTCTCAAAATTGTCCATGAATGGATATCAGTAGCTAGCTCTTGCTAGAGACAGGGGAGATGGAGACTGCAAGACTTTTCTAACCAAGATTATGCATCTTCAGCCGCTCATGTAAAGGTTGTGCATCCTGCCTGCCTGTTAACTTACGGTGGGTACATTAAGCACCCCACATTACTCTGGAACAGAAATCTGATGAGGATCCTCTATTGAGTCAAGCCTTGGCCCACACGCTTGCTAGTAACAACCTGGCCTTATTGATGCAGACATCACTGCTGTCCCTCAAGGGAGGATGCATAAATGCGATTCCAGGTAAAGATGCCTGATTTGCTTTTACAAAATCTCAGCCTAGCCCCTCAGAGCTTGGCTGCCAGACCTTACGGAGGGCAGAAGCCTGCACTAGACCTCTAAGTGGGGTACACAAGAGCCAGGCACTGCAGACTTGTCTGAGACAAGGGCATCTGGACTTCAGACCTCCACGGTTCTGAGGGAGGAGACTCCTTGAGATCAGGTATCATATCTTAGAAGTTAGGGCACTTTGCATGCTACAGAGGCAAACCTAAGACCTGTGCCAGGTGCCAGAAGTGTTTTATTTAGCAGTCCAAGGCAAAACCCAGAAAGAGACCTTTTGGTTCAGGACCATCTCATGTAAATGCTCCCAACCTTCCTATTTACACGACCACTCTCACATACATTCTCTCTGATCCGTTGAACCTTGGATTCTTTCAATAACAAAAAAATCAGAACAGAGTCTCAACTGAGAGTGTGACCTAGGAGGACATGCAGCCAGGTACTCCAACTAGCCAAAATCACAGTGATGAGGGTATTCCCCCAGGAGATATGTGGATATGTGTTATAAAAAATGTTTTAAAATAGCTGCCAGCTTTTTTCTAGTTCTGTTTGACTAGTTGTGAGGGTCAGACAACTTTCAGAAGAGGACCTTGGTCTTGCTGCCTAGAGAAGTGCTCTCCTGAAGCATCGAATGCAGTAGGGAAGTTGGGATAAAGGGCAGGATTTAAAGCACCCCCTTGCAGTTACCATTTCCCAAACAGCTGCCTTCAGACAGCTCCCAGATCACCACGTGGCTTGTTTTGAATCTCATGCCAAAGCTCCAAGCCCAGGCACTGAAGGTAGCCTACTGGGTTACATATTGGACACCACTACAATGAGTTTTCCAACATATCCTTTCTTAGAGCCAACCTTTCACCTTCTTCAAACCAACTTTTTATCTCTTCAGAAGAGAAGAAAATTAGTGTGATAAAAATCTTGTAAAGGGCCAGGCCTTCTCCTTGAGCAAGAGGCTAGCCCTGCTGTGAATACTAGCAGCAAAAGCTTGAGAAATTGTCAGCTGTTGTCTCTAACTCCTCAGGGAGTTGCAAATTACCATTATATACAGCTGATGGATGCCTCTGCAGGAGTTACCTATCATGAAACCCACATTAAAGACTCATTTATGTCCTTAACACTAGATGTCTTGCTGATTTGAGTGTCCTTAAATGAAGGATTAATTGCCTCTCCCTTGAATATCTGATTTCGTTCCATCGGTCTGATTACATCAGATTCCCTGGTCTACAGCACAAAACTTCATTATAGCCCAACCCCTGCATGCAACTCTATTATCATAAGAGCAACGCCGACTGTGATTTCTATGGAGCACCATTATTCAAGGTGATTTCAGTTCTCTAACTTCATCCTTCATGTTTGCTTACCACTGGGGTTTACAGTCTGGCAAACAAGGTTTCTATCTTTCAGGATAGAAAGTGTGAGCAGCAGTCAACCTCACTTAGCATAAAGCTGAAGGTGATCTATCTTAAGAAAGGGGGTCAGTATTTTTCTTGTGCCTAGTGAGTGGTCGCTCATTTAATAAGTGTGGGAACTGGGCCATTACCCAGATCACAACAGAAAAAGACGAGTATTGTGTAAGAGATGTGCTCTAGAGGCCCAGCACCTGTTTACTTACCTGCACAATCTACTAAATTGTTTAGTGAAGAAAGCGTTAAACATATCGTGAGCTAGAAACCTGAGGTCAGGCACCTGACAGCTAGCCTGCACCACGATATTCTGTTTCTTCCTCTAACTAGATATAGCAGACAACCACAGGTTTTACTGTTAAAATGCCACCATCACTTGCACTTTTCAGAAAAAACACTCTCCTCTCAACTCTGTTGTAAGAGAAGCACTCAGCTATGAGTCCTGGCTAAATACTCGGCTTGTGGAGCTTTTAAAAATGGCTGATGGTGTAGAAGAGTGTCATTACAAGCCAACACTGGATTCACTACAGATTGGTACTGGAAGGGTGTTGCAATGAGATTCCCAGTCAGCAACGATCCAGATGCACCATTGGATCTCACATCCCCAAACATCACCACGGACAGGATTAAGTTCTGTAGTGGTTTAGTCACACTATACCATGTAAAGGGAAATATAGTGAATAAAGCAACTGAAACTTAGCAGTCTAGGAAATATGAATTTCTGATGGAATATCATCAGATGTCCACTTCTCATACCTCCGATTCCCTTCAAAATTAACATATGTAAGTTCAGTAGGAGATACAAGAACTAAGGAGATCCTCCCTTTACTTTCCTGGTATATGAAAACACATTTACTGGTGTGCACATACTTAAAAATCTGATCATTTTAGACCAGGGATACCTTTTCCCCAACGACAATTCAGCCAAAAGTAATGCATTTCTGTGAGAAGTTTCCATTGTGAAGAATCAGAGGTCCTGATAAAATAATTTTGAACAAAGCTCCCCAAAACGAGTGGTCTCGGTGCCAGAATCTTGCATGAACCTGGCCTTTGGTTTGAAATTAAGTCCTAAAGGCCATAAAGACGCAGAGGAGGAAGCGATAATCTCATTTTAGAAGCGCAAATTGTACAATTCAACCGCGAGTGCCCTGCCTGAGCCTTCAAATAAGCAACAGAGGGGCTGGGAAATGGACTGATTGTCAGCAGAGCAAGTGCTGCCTGGCTAAAAGCCGGCATCTCCCCTATGACAGCTCCTCAGCGCTGCCCTAGGGCAACTCACTGCCAGATCATTTCTTAGGCTCCCCGTGAGTGCTATCAAGAAGAATGGTGGGAACAATTGCCGAGAACCGCATGAAGAGAGTGCTGCAAAATATACTGCTGCTCCTTCCCATATTAGACAGCCATCTAGTACGGTGCAGAGTTAGACACAGCTCAAGCGTTCCCCCTAAGGCATGTCCTTCAGCCCTCCATGCTTCCCGAGATCACGGGGCCTGGTCAGCCCGGATGTTCAAAGGCTGATTGCAATTATTTTAAATTCTGTACTAAAGATAAACAAAAGCTCATCAGAACGCCTCAATGAAAAACAGGCTGATTTAAAAAAAATCACATTCATTTTTTCATCACCCAAAAACAGGAGGGGGGAAAAAAAAAAAAAAAAAAAAAAAAAAGATGTTGCAATGTCAGATTTTCCCTCCTCCTTTTTCTCTTTGGGGCTTTTTTCAGTAGCACGACTGAAAAGGGCTGAATGTCGTGAAAAAAAGTAAAGGCAAAATCTATACACTTTTTCCAAAACTTTACAAACAGCTTTTTTGCAAATTCAATGAAAAATATTTGCTCTTTTTCACTTTCTTTAATGGAAATACAATGCAAAAGGTTAAAGTAACCTGAAGCCCATAGTTTTTAGGAGCTGAGCAGACTACACCCTATACACATGCCTCCTACCTACACCTTAACAGAGTAGTGCTAAAAATAGTTTGCGTTTTTAAAAAGACCTTCTGCTTTTCCAAAAATTTTCACACACACCCCCAAGTCCCAACACTGTTTGAAATGGTTCGGTTCTATTTTTGTAAATACAGGATTACAAAGTGTCCTACAGTGATTTCTCTATCCAGATCCTAATGAACAGTCATCCACAAAACAGCTTGCTGAGAAGTGGCTATAAAGCCCCTTAAATCGGACAACATGACCATGATAGCTAATATGAAGATAAATGAATATTCTGCCTTGGAATCAGCTATTAGCCTACAAGAGTATTGCAGGGAGGTGCATACATAAGGCTGACAAGTACCCGCCAGTGTTACAGGTAGCAGGAGCCTCCAAACCTGAGCAAAAGGAGTAAGATCTTCCAGAAAAAGCTGCATTATTTAAGATGCTAGTCTCAGAGAAGTGTCTGCAATCTTTCTGCATCTCTCTATTATTAAGGCAATAATAGAAGCGTAAAAGGTCAAAGAGAAGAAAGGACCAGCCAAGGCATGGAAAGGCTTCTTTACAAGAAACAGCTAAGCAGGCTAGGACTTTTCAGCCTGGAGTAGAGATGCTCGGGGGAGATAAAGTAAAAGGATGCAAAACCTGGGATTCCACAGAGATGGAGAATAGGGGCTGTTTGTGCACAATGTCTTCAGAATAAGAATTAGGGACATCAATTTAAGCTAGCAGCTATCAGGTTCAGAATAAATAGAGGTGGATTCTTTACAAACCCATAGCTAGTCCAGCAACCCCCACACCGCATGGTTTTGTTCACAGTAAAAATTGCACATAGGCTCAAGAAAGAGATGGACAGGTTCATGGAAAAGAACCAGCTGAAGATTGCTAAACATGCAGACAAATATCTGCTGGGGGGGCGGGGCGTGGGGCCAAGCTGCCAAGTCTTCAAAGCTTGAAGACAGTTGGAGTTCTGCATGCCTGCCCTGCTCTCCAAGGGGCACACGTACGTGGCAGATGCACAGCCATCATGCCTAATAGCCCACTTGAATACTTCTATTTTCTCTCCTGGATACCTGTAGAGATGATTAATATCACTGCATGCCCAACCTATTTTCCTGCTGTTTGGTAGTTGGGCTTTTTAAGCATTTAGGCATCTGTCTGGACTTTTACTGGATATCCAGCTTTTATATTAATACATTTGCACTAAAATACAGCAGGACTAGGGGCTCAGCTACTTTTGAAAACTGCATCCTGAATTCCTCAAATTCTGACAAGAAACACAATCTTAATGATTGTTGTCATGTTTTTATCTGAGTGCTTGATGTACAGAACTCTTAAAAGTGAACACCTGGAATTATTATAGTTACCACCGTAAATTATAATCTAGATAACTGCAAGAAAAGGACATTTTCTCTTGAAGCATTTGCCTTTCCCAAAAAAATTCCTCTTCTTCCCCTAGGGAACCTAAAGCGATTTGAAATGGTTCTGCTTTATTTTTATAAATACAGGGAGCTAGACATTGTGCAACAGCAGACCTACACTTTATCTTGGCTAGCTAACCAATGTATTTATTTATCATCTCATTTAAGTTATCCAAGATCTCTCTGAAGCACAGAAAATTGCTGCCCTAAGGCAGGCCAGATCTGCAAAGCTATGAAAAGCGATATAAAGAGCCACAGCTCTCCAGAAAAAAAATTAACCCCAAGTTTAAAGTAACAAAATAACATACAACCACGTACCCTGTCACCCACCTTCCCAGCTGCAGTAGCACAGTAGCCCTAGGCTTCATAAACTGTCCCTTTCCCCCATCTGGACAGACAATACTCTCCTCCCAGAGAGCACTCAAAATGCTTTGTACTAATAATCTATGTTGAGCTTAAAATATTTAACACTAAACTTTTTTTTGTAATATTTAAAGGATTAAGTGAAAGGAGGTAAGTAATTTTGTATAATCAAGCTTGAACTTCTTTTGCAGCTAATAAAATATCAAAGCACGAAGAAAAAGAAGAAAAAATATTTTTGCACAAACTTCAGGAGACTTTACAGCTTTCTACAAGTTAATTTTGTTCTTTTGTTTATTCATTGATTCCCCAGGCCCTTTGCATGGGATTTGTTGGACTTCTTGTACACCTTATTCCACAATGACAAAATTAATGACTGTATTAAAAAATAGTTCTTTATAGAAACATCAAAATTGTTAATAAACTAGAACAGGAATAATTCTGAGTTATATTTATTATTTAACTTCTATATTTAAAGGGAAAGTGAATGACTTTATATTTAAGCTCCTCACTATCACAGCTATGCTGGTTTATAGCATATGAGGACCTGCCTCACTAACAAAATAGTTTCTGCTAAATACCATCAACCTTGACTCTCTTCTCACACAAGCACCGAAGACTTGGTCCAGAAAAATACTCCTACTCATGCCATGAGCATCTCCAGAGCTCTGGTGCTGTGGCTAGAGCCCTTGCAACTTCAGCTACTGCTAAACACACAGGCATGTACCAGCTGTCTCACCTGGTGCTACATCTGCTGTAATAGCAGCAATATTTTCCAGGGAGAGAAAAACTGATAAAGTGATGTTAAGCCAGAGGGTATGCACAGAATCTAATTTTTAAGTTCAAACAATAATATGCATACCTTTTTGCAAACCACCCATCAGGTAAAGAAAAGCTTAAGAAGTTCATGTTTCCTAAATGCTGATGAACAGTTCCCTAAAGCTGTTTCCCTGCACACGATGAGCAGCAAGAGCGGTAATGCATGCCAATGACTAAACCATTGCTGGAATAAAAAAAAAAACCACACACATACCTGTTCTGAGTCCAGCTGCTGACATAAGATCCTGTAATTTTAAATGTAGTAAGACTGCAACACGTAGAAATTTAGATTAACATAAAAAAGTTATCATGAAGATCAACTTGAGAAGGCCAAAAAAAATCTAAAGATTTAAGAAAAAAATAACCAAATGATTGGTTCTGCAATTACACTTTTGACAGATGCATTCTGAATCCAGTCATTTCTCTAATAAATGTTGCCACTGGGAGAGAAACTTAAGAATTTTTACAAGCAAAACTAGGGTGAGTCCTAGGAAAGCAGTCAACAGCTATATTATTTGGTCCTATTTGTATCTATTTCACTGCCTAGCCATCTCAAAGCTAAATTCCATGTGAAGTTATTATTAAAAGAAAAAAGACAGCAGGACAGAGATTTGAAGAGAGGTTTTAAACAGCACAATAAACCAAGTGTAGACCTTTACAAGGTCTCTGAAAAATTATAAAACCTTGGGAAAATACATAAAGATATTTGTCTGAGCTTGTAAAACGTAGATGATTGAGCCCGAAATTACAGACAGGATAGAGGAATCATCCAATGTGACACTGAAGGAAAGAATGTTTAAAAAGGTTTTAGCCAGACATACGTGGTGTAAGCCAGTGGCTAAATCTTATAGCCACTTAAACTGGTTAAAAAGAGGTTTTGTTATAATTCATACTCTTCATAGGAGAACTCAGGTCCTGTTAGTACTACCATAGATACATATTAAAATTTATTTTGTCATATCTTGTCACCAATCTCTTTGGGCAGCTGACAAACCAGCTCCTGCACTCTCATTAACTTACACGTTTCCCTTCAGAGAAGCAGTTTCTAACGTTTTATAGATTGTAAAGTTGTAAAATGCCTTCCTTAACTTTAATGCAGAGAAAACATGCAAGTTCATAGTGCTTGAAGCCTTCATCGCGGAGCTGAACTCTATCGTGTTACAGACAGAAGAAACCCTCTGCCCCACAGAGCTTGCACTGGCATGAAGCGATAGATAAGTGAACACAGGCAAGAGACAGCTAGGTAGGACTGACAGCCATGAAAAGCAAAAGTCTCAACCCATGCGGAATAGCCTACAATATTCATTGACTTTATACGGTCAATGAAATCCAACTATTTTGCGTCACAGGTGTGAAGACCAATACCCCAAGAAGGCCAGCAGAAAGAGTAGCAGTTCAGCTGGCCACCAACTCAGCTTACTGGCAGCACATTAGCTTAATTTGACGCTTTGAACTGGCTTCACAGTGACTGCAAAACACAATTCAAAATCATGCTACAAAACCCCCGCTTGCTGTTATTCAGAGCTGCCCCTAAGATAGACGTTCCACAGTGACGATATTTCACATCAACGTTGGCCCAGTGGAAAAACAATGTTAGCAACAGGAGAAAAAACATCTGTCCAAATGGTACTGAGCCTTGGAAGAGACAAACCAAGGGTGTGGTACCTGCCAGCAGGTGAAAAGAGAGCAAGCAGGAGAAGTCTGGTCTAGAGCTCAGCCCCCGTCTCAACCACTTCCTCCTGTGGAGGGGGAGGCAGAGAAGGGGGAAAGGGCCTCAGAAAAAGCAAGGGGGTCACTGATGCTACCCACCAGGGTATGTGTGTTGAGAATCCCAGGGCAATAAGCTTGCTTTTACTTAACACAAGAACTTTTTGCTTCAGATTTTTGTACAAAATGCTTAGATACCAGAAGTACGAGATGGCTGGGTAAAGAGGTAGATGTACATATTTTAAGACGACTGAAGAGCATAGCTCTGGCAAATATATTGTTAAGGTGGTTTTATGCACATTCATCCCTGTTCCACTTCTCCCTCTACTCAAAAATGGGATTTTCTTTTGATTTGAGCATCATGCACAAGAGATTCATTAAAAATCTATGCATCATAAACCTGGAAAAAAAAATCCTTTGTCTCTTTTAAGCACAAGGGTATCAGGAGATGAGCAATTGAGATGATGAATGGTTCTTGAACAGGCACTCTGACTGTATTTCATTATACAAAGTAATTTGAAAGTTGTGTGCTGGATTTTGGAGGGGGGCAGGGAGCGATAACCATTTAAAAATTTATCTTCACTTAAACAGCCACATGTTATCTAATTTCTGTGGCTATATAATTCCTGGAGTCCCAAAATTTTGCATTCATGTCAGGGTCCAGCACAGAACAGACCCATACCGCAATGGCAAAGGGGTTGTGTCTGGTTTTCATCTCTCCTGCTGGTTTTTAATGATTGAGTTGCCTCTGCTGGAAACTCTCCTGAGCTCTACAAGGAGATTCCCACCACTCCACATATGTTGGGTAATTATGAATGGCAGTGGGTAATCACTGAAAACATTATACTTTCATGGTTTGAGACATCAACGGCTGCAGCAAAAACTCAATTGTTATTTGTTTCCACAACGAGCAATATGTAGTTGGCAACATGCAAAGCTTTGTCCTCTCAAGATATACTATTTTAACTACGGGCAGCCTCTGGAAAAAAAACGCTAATAAACATGTCACAGCTAAGTACTCTGTAGAAATGACTGTGTATAATACTGTGGCACACTTTGTTGTTCCTGCATCAACCATCTTGTTCTTTTCTGTATTTTCCTATTTATTAAGTACAAAAAGAAGTTATAAGAGCTTCCTTTGCAGATGACACCAAGTTGGGTGGGAGTGTCGATCTGCTGGAGGGTAGGATGGCCCTGCAGAGGGACCTGGGCAGGCTGGATCGATGGGCCGAGGCCAACGGTATGAGGTTCAACAAGGCCAACTGCCGGGTCCTGCACTTCGGTCACAACAACCCCATGCAACGCTACAGGCTTGGGGAAGAGTGGCTGGAAAGCTGCCTGGCCAAAAAGGACCTGGGGGTGTTGGTAGACAGCCGGCTGAACATGAGCCAGCAGTGTGCCCAGGTGGCCAAGAAGGCCAACAGCATCCTGGCCTGTATCAGGAATGGTGTGGCCAGCAGGAGCAGGGAAGTGATTGTCCTGTACTCGCCCTGTACTCGGCGCTGGTGAGGCCGCACCTCGAATACTGTGTCCAGTTTTGGGCCCCTCACTACAAGAAAGACACTGAGGTGCTGGAGCGTGTTCAGAGAAGGGCAACAAGGCTGGTGAAGGGTCTGGAGCACAGGCCTTATGAGGCGCGGCTGAGGGAACTGGGGTTGTTTAGTCTGGAGAAGAGGAGGCTGAGGGGAGACCTTATCGCTCTCTACAACTACCTGAAAGGAGGGTGTAGTGAGGGGGGTGTTGGTCTCTTCTCCCATGTAGTTAGCAATAGGACAAGAGGAAATGGGCTCAAGCAGCGCCAGGGGAGGTTTAGGTTGGAAATTAGGAGAAATTTCTTCACAGAAAGGGTGGTCAAGCATTAGAACAGGCTGCCCAGAGAGGTGGTGGAGTCCCCATCCCTGGAAGTGCTCAAAAAACGGGTAGATGTGGCACTTTGGGACATGGTTTAGTCTAGTCTGCCCTTGACTGGTTTAGTGTGGGCTTGGTAGTGTAGGTTAATGGTTGGACTGGATGATCTTAAAGGTCTTTTCCAACCTAAATGATTCTATGATTCTTCTATGATTCCTTCTTGGAAGCTGCACTAGCATGTTCTTGTGATGAACACTATTTACATGCCGTCTTGGAGCTGGTACTGGGAACAACCAAGGAACTTCTGTATAACCTATAACAAGTCTTGTGGCAATTATTGCCACTTGACTTAATCCATGGAATATTTTCCTGCCATTGATCTTGGCAAAGCTTCTCTTTGAGGATGTACTTGCTTTGTTGATGGACTATTACTAGCATGGTCCCTGCCACAGTCACAAGACAAGTCATAAATCTGAATCATGGATCCTGATCATCACCTTTACATGTCCTGGGTAGAGGTGCCTTCTTCTGTGTGTTCTGTCAGCCTACACGAACAACCCCCGAGCTGGAATAAAACTGCACAACCAAATTAATATGCTTAGAAACCAGAGAGAAGCACGTCTGAGATGTATTAACAAATTCAAGTTTGGTATTGCAGTAACACAGATACCCATATTTTGGGTATGTCTAACAACTAACATAACACAAGGCACTTCCCCTTAGACTGTCTGACAGGGAACATCTGTTTTCTTAAACTTTTTTGCTAGGCATAATGGGATCAGTCTCTTCATTGGCCTTTAAACACTGGAATGCTAAATAGAACTGATAATGAACAAAAATAGCAATATCTCTGCATGCACATGGTGGGCTTACAGTTGCGGAACATCTTTCTCCTTATTAATAATTAAATCCTGTTCAGTCAAGCTGAGATTATTAAAATGCTTGACATTCAAGCTCCATAAACGCTATTGCATGGCAATTGTCTGGAACAAGTAGCCCGAGTGCTACACCTTCCTTCTCTGTTGGGCAGTTAGATAATGTCAAGTGAAAAGCCCAGAGGAGGCACAAAATAAGGGAAATTTTTTAATAGTAGTGGGTCACCAATGTTAAGACTGAGCACCTCCAAAGTCACAAAGGAGAGCAAGCAGAGAGCACAGCAGATCCCAGCCATGGCTAGAGTCAACCTTATTGCTGAGCTTGTTTCAGAGCCTGGGCTCTCCAGAGCAATTGATTTTCACTCAGGTCTGTGAAATACAGAGTTCAAAGTTCACATGTCCCTAAGCATGGACAGTGTTCAGACCCAGGACCCAAATGCATGACCCATTTGTGATCAGCAGAGACATCAAGCAACTTATGGATTATATGCTGGCAACACAGGTGAAGGAAAATAGAAAGCAAAATTGAACCCTGGGAACAGAAAGTAAGGCAGGTGACAGATCATCCTGGCAAGTACTTTATTGCTGTGTATAAGAGAGGTAGAAATAAACTTAGGTACATTGTTAGTCACTGTCAAACATACATGCCCCTACTAGAAAACCTGGAATTTTGTGCAGCAGAGACCTTAAAAAAAAGTAACAGTTCTTGAATGGCTTAAAAAAATTCTTTTGGCTATTTCCCAAACCTTTAAAATATATTTCCTAATATGTAAATACACAGCTGTCACTATAAGTTGAATTAAGTGACGTGTTGAAGTCTCAGGATTTGATTCCTCAAAACATAAGAACTACTAGATTTGTTTTAATGTTTTAGTAAATTAAAACATGAAGAAATTTGGTGAAGTAGAAAAGAATCTGGGAATCTATTTTATACAACAATGGGATGTTTAGTAGGATGGTTATCCAGCATGTTTAAAATGTTTAAAAGCATCAATCTTTAGAGCCAAAAGGATCCAGTTCAACTAGCATGCATAGATATGCTTATGACTTAATTTGCACCATGTCAAGCACTCACAAAACTCCTTCTGTCCTAGCTTTACACTAAAGATAGAGTGGAGATGCAGGTAGTTGAAGTACACTGCCCAAAGTTGCAGGGATTTTGAACAAACACAAACGAAAAAACCCACCAACACTAAAATGGCAAAAAAAATACCCCAAACACTGTTTTTATGCCATCCACAGTGTTTGTGGAAGTCAATAGGGCCCCCATGGGGTTTAACAGCCTGTTCAAAAGAGCAGGACAAAACTCTGTGCTGTCTTTCAAGCGAAGTAAACTCTAAAACGATGCAAAAGACCTTTCGTGACAGTGCCATCCTTTTTCTTCCCTAGAAAATTAGCAGGAGATGCACAACTTGCTCACACATTTGTTTTCTCCAGGTGCTGCCCTCGAGCTCTGGTCTCCTGCCAGCAGGACTTCAAAGCAGC
The DNA here is from genome assembly GCF_030463565.1 of Pelecanus crispus. Taxonomy (NCBI): domain Eukaryota; kingdom Metazoa; phylum Chordata; class Aves; order Pelecaniformes; family Pelecanidae; genus Pelecanus; species Pelecanus crispus. The sequence goes on from NC_134652.1 coordinate 6,914,227, forward strand.
CAGGGACTCCTGTGACAGTGCCCATGCTCACTGGTGGGTAGCTCATAGTCTTGCCTCATCATCTCTAAGAATAGATAAAGTTTTCTTCTTCCCCTGCTTCTTTCCCATGAATTCTTTTGCAGTGAAGAGTGATTTTTTTTTTTTTTTTTTTTAACTTCCTCCTTCATCTTCATTAAAGTTGATTTACAGGTCTAAGGTTTTGGAGAGATGGCAGGATTTTAAAATACAAATAAGGAAAGGATATGCTTAATGTTCCAACAAAAGTAATGAAATGGTAACAGGGGTTTTTTTTTACATTTTGTATTGCCCCAGCTAAGTCAGTTAATACTGTGTAAAAATCAGAAATCTAGAAGTTTTCTGCTATTAAATTCCCATCTCCCATCTACAAGCTCACTGCATTTAAAGGGACTGGTATTGCAAGAATCTGAGGGCTCCGCAGTGTCAAGAACCCCATTTTGTGTATACTAGTAGCCTCCACAGTTTGGGAGAAACATTATCCTCAGAAGCTATTACAGAGGCATCTAGTGGGAACTGAGTAAATAATAGTTATTGCTCTAGATGTTGTGGTACTTCCAGTTAAGAGTTATAGTGCAGCTATGTTGAAGGGTAAAACCTGACAGAACAATAAAGCAAAATGAGTCTATTATCCCAAGTAAAGAAGTCTCTAATTTCTCTCAGGTTTTTGTTCAATTTTGAAAAAGACAGTGGGTGACCAAAAAACACCTTCTAAACTCGCCTTGTCATCATCAACCACCTTAGGATTTACACAGTCATTTTATCTCCACAGCACTTCATGCACATTAAAGCCGTTAATCCTCGCAGCGCTCTTGTGAGCAAAGGTCATTACAGTCACCCACTTTGCCCCGGGAGAATGAAGAGAGCTTTTCTGCAGGCTCACCTGCCAGCTGACTCCGTGCTGACCTCATGTACGGCCCCGGAGGCGTGATGCAGCGGTGTGACCTCATAGCCGCGCTCCCCCGCGCATCACACTTCATAGCACAGCCTCTTCCCAGTCCTCAGCACGCACCATGGGCCGCACCAGGGGAAAGACCTGCTTCCCAGGTACTTCACCTACAGCTTCTTATGAGGAGCGGCTGAGGGAACTGGGGTTGTTTAGCCTGGAGAAGAGGAGGCTGAGGGGAGACCTTATCGCTCTCTACAACTACCTGAAAGGAGGGTGTAGTGAGGTGGGTGTTGGTCTCTTCTCCCAAGTAGCTAGTGATAGGACGAGAGGAAATGGGCTCAAGCAGCGCCAGGGGAGGTTTAGGTTGGAAATTAGGAAAAATTTCTTTACGGAAAGGGTGGTCAAGCATTAGAACAGGCTGCCCAGAGAGGTGGTGGAGTCCCCATCCCTGGAAGTGTTCAAAAAACGGGTAGATGTGGCACTTCGGGATATGGTTTAGTCTAGTCTACCCTTGATTGGTTTAGGTGGGCTTGGTAGTGTAGGTTAATGGTTGGACTGGATGATCTTAAAGGTCTTTTCCAACCTAGACGATTCTATGATTCTATGTACTAATACCAGGGAAAAATTGCCTTGCACATCTGATAAATCTGCACCAACAGAAATAATGATGCTGGTGTAAGCGAGATAAGAGTTACACCTCCACCTCTCGGAAAGCCCCCCGAGCCAGTGCTCTATTCTTGCTGGTTTTGGCTCAGAGTTGGAGGAGGTCAGATGTATGTCTCGGACCAGTTCCGCTCCATGACGATCGCTGTGCCAATCCGTGGCTGTGAGCCACACCTACGCAGAGCCTGCCCCGAGCATCCCTGAGGTGCAGCCATGCTGCTGCTTCCTACCAAATGAACCACCAGAGCCTGTGGGCATTGACCTACAGGCAGATTTCCCACCAGCCGTATGCACACTTGGGCTGCCTGGAAAATAAAGTAAGATGGGCTTGGGAGGAGGCTTTTTTTTGTCTTTTTCTTCATTCACAGTCAGCGCCAGCAAAAATTCAGTTCCCAGTTTGGGATCAGGGCTTACATCGCGTCAGCCTCCACAGCTCCATGTTCATGGCAGGCTGTATCCTCTTGCTTCTGCTCCTTTTAAGGCAGCAAAACCTTGAGCCCTGCTCCCATTTTGTGTATCATTTTGTGTGTGGTTGAGCTAGCCATATAACAAGCCTTAGCTAGTTCCTCAGTTAAATGCACGGCTCAAAAACCGAGTGCCCAGAGCCTGCCAGGAAGGGAATAGTCCATGCCCTGGTACCCAGGGCAGCACAGCTTCGCTCTCTCACCAGCATCTCATAGGAACATGTCAGTTAACATGCATGTGGAGCACCACAAGTGTGACATACCATATCATCCTTGTCAGAAACATATTCTTTAAATCTTCCTTTCCAGTACATTATGTTTGTCAACAGCTCACAGTACTTAGAGAATACAGTGTTAATGACACAGACCTTAAAGTGGCAAGATGAGGTAGGAGAAGCAGGCTTGCAGTTCATCAGAAGTTTCAGGGGTTTCAAAGTCTCATTATAAGGCAAGTTAAAATTATTTTTTCCCCCCTTTCAGAATTTCTGTTAAGCCAAAAACCCATCCAGATCCACAGGAAGAGGTGCTGATATATGCACCAAGCTCCTCCCAAGGTCTGCCAAAGGCTTCATCTGGAAAGCAGAGCTCCGTCTTGGATTTGAAGCTGTATTTGAGATCACAGCGCCTCAAAACAAAACATTTCAAGTTCAAACAGGCATTTTGGGATGAAATTTGATTTTCTCAGAAGAATTCTGAACAGGTTCCCTCAGGATGCAGGCAGCACTCTCTCATTCCCCTTTGCCTGCCTATTCACATTTATGCCCCCACCCCCCCTGCCCCCGAAGGGGGCGGGGGGGGGGGGGGGGGGTCTGCCTTGGGGACAGGAGTGGAAGACCGTCTAGGGGCTGACTCTTTCCCTCCTTCCTTTTGCTTTGTGTAACCAACAGCAAATCCAGGGCCTTTCAAGACTGAAATAATAATTAACACAAAGAACTGAAGCACCAAACTAGGAAGCAGGAAGGCTGAATGTTTAACACTGTCTGCTTCTTGTCTAAAGACAAACAGATTGATTTTTAGGATTCACCCCCACATCATTTCAAACTGCAGTAGAGTAACTTCATTAGTATGAGACATTGATCTAACAGTCCAAGTAAGATGTCACCGTCATTTAAATTCTGCTGGCTGAGCCACCTGGGTGTAAAAGCTTATTTTAAAGCTGTGTATTCAGAGGGCAGTCAATACTTGCTTCTATAATTTCACATGGGCTTGTGCATTGAAGACAAAAAGAATTTATACCTAAAATATTCACAGTGGGCTACAAAGTGTTAACCCCTTCTGAATCCAGCCCAACTTCTATACTCACTGGACATGCAAAAGTTTGCAGAAGACAACATGCAAATGCCAGATTGAGATCAACCATTTCTTACAGTATGAAGGCCTGAGTTTTATTGCATTGCACTCTGGCACAAATAAAGAAATAAAATACTGTCACCAAATTCTGTATATGGTGATTGAAGGAAACCATGTGCTTGAGTGCTGAATACAGTCAAGGGTGTGTAAAAGAAACGATACAGGAGAGAGAAACTTGATACTGGTTACGTTAGCAATTTTCTTCTCAGAGTTTTTCTCTGCTTCATATTTATTCACTGGATCCAGGTTCAAAATGGAACAGGATCTTTAATAACAATAGCCTTTTACACGAAGGAAGAAAGTAGGGAAGGAGAACGTAGTATTTCTTATCTTTATCTCAGATGTTTCCATAAAGAACACTGACATTTCCCGACTAGCTATAATAATAAAAAAAAAAGAAAATAAAATCTTTGTATGAACTAACAAAGAATTTGCTGCAAACTCAGTTAACTTCCTACACATACACAGACTGATCCTTTTGGCATTCTAGTAAAGAATCCTGTAGCTGGTTTATATAAGAATTCCCCTGACTAAGAAGTCATATTCTGGAAAGAAAAGCTGTTAACTTTGGTTTGGACTGTAATACCTGCAATGATTAATGTCCTATTGTGATTGTTCAGAAAGCCTTATACTGTGAAACAGACAAAACAATATGTAATTACAAGTTTTGTTCTGTCTGAAATAAAGCCCCCCCCTCCAGTCTTCCCCATGTAATCCTATTTGTTTTCCTTGCAGCTCTTGTCTCCTGCACAAATATATAAATTAATCATCTTCCTTCAAACTTAAAACACATTATGAAGATCACCACAAAGCAGAACCTGAGAAATGTTCCCGTTGCGGTTTCATTCTCAAGATGGATTTAGCAACTCTCAGCATAAAACACCAAATCCGCTATGATAAGCTTTGTGAAATGGACTGCACAAAATATGCAACAAGAAAAAAAAGAATCACTGCAAATACTTATGCATATATTTTTCATGAAGATACAGCGTAGCTCTCAATCTTACCGACACTCATTAAGCTCTCTCAATTGATGACAACAGGAGAACGAGTTAAACTAGCCTACAGCTTAAAGAGAAATCAGTTATTACCATGACCCTGTGTAGTCCACAGAGAACTCTATCATTAAGAATATTCTTTTTTTGGAAAGCTTTTATTAAGCCAAGGTGAACTTTCAGTTTTAAATGAATATGAACTTCTGCTTCCCTACTGCACCTGGTTACAACAGAATGCATTTATGACATTAATCTCTTTACTTACCACTAAAAGCACTATGAACAGAAAAAGCTGTCAGAAACTCTAAGTTTTATGTATGTTGTTTTCAACCACCCATGGTTGAAAGGGAAGTGAATTATGGTTTTTTCCTTCTGTTTTTGTTTGTTTGTTTTTTTAGCAGCCCAACCAGCATAATCTGTCACATATGTTTTCTGGAGGGCAGAGTATGTTTGTCTCAAAGAATGGTTGAAGTTAAGGAGTATCTAGGCACACATGTTGAGCAGTGGCATGCCAGGAAGAAATGGAGCATGTAGGGCATTAAAGCTTTCTCAATGTCAAGGATGCTACGGATTGAAGGGTTATCAAAATTAGCCTCTTACCTATGAGTCAGGTCTAAGGCACTTTGGCAGCACAATTTGGGAAGCACACACTACTGCTGCTGCGTGGTGGAGAGACAGAGACCTTCTATCTCTCATGCAGCCCATCTGGCATCTCCCACAAGCACTGAATTCAGTTATCCAACACAAACAAGTGAATAAGCCCTGTGTGTTTAATACTTCACAGAATTTCATTTTAAAGGGAACTGAAAAAAAATAGGAAGGAAGGAATCAGTCTGACTATTTATACAACAGACTGTGCACTGTTCTTCTTGGTCAGGGCTAATTTCATGCACTGATATTATTTGCATGCTTTACTGATTGGCAATGGAAGAGAGACACACTCATACAAATCGAAACTAAGTAAATGAATATGGGTATTTTATCTGCATAAAACAGAATAAATTCAAGTGGTTTATTCAGATGAACACTATTATTCTGGCAGTCACACCTCAATGCCTAAATACTGCTATTTGTGAAGAAATCCCATGTTGGTCATCAAGCCAGGATTCCTTTAAATAAAGAAGAAAAGCTAGATTATTTCCCCCCACCTCCTTTTCTTTGAGTGGTAAGCAAAGGAGCTGTGAATTAGGCTCCAGAAATAAACCTTGCAAATGTATGAGGTGATCTAGTTTGAGGATGCATTCAGTCATAGGTGTAGAGAAGCTCTAAACTGCAGACCAATGGATTGATTCGCTTCTCATTCAATGGTTAGGAGTGTTGAGACTTAATGGGTCATTAAAGGCCTATTTCTAAATACCATAATAGCTGCATCACAAGATTAAGGAACAATTTATTTATTAAAAGCTTCAATTATTTAAACCAGATTGCTGTATACAACTCTTTACTTCCTTTTCTTTAAGGAGTGAAAAATTTCAGCCTCGGGGCTCTCAAGAAGAGCTTGATTCCGATGAGCTGCAGAGTAGGAAGCAAATATAAGGGTATAACAAAGGCAATTTTACTTTTTATGTTTAGAAACCTTAATCATGACTTCTTTGAATTTTGGGCCTTGTGATAATTACTGCAAGCAGGCTACAAGAGTCAAGTATAGAGGCGGTCTCTTGCCATAAAGAGCACACCCACCAGACGTTCTCACAGTAGAATGAGCTTGTGTCTACAATTATACCCTGACAACATGCTGTAAAGACTGCTGGTTTATTGGAAGTGTAAAAGAGCTTGCACAAATTTGCTTTCTTTTGGTGAAAGACATGCAATTCATAGCTAAAGACATCCAGTACGTGGCCTTAGTTGAGAGGTTATGTTCCTTTAAAGGATCAAATCTTCCAGGATAATAGATTAACACTCTACTAGCCATACTGTAGGCACTCTGGGGCCTCTCAGCAGGACTCAATGCTCAGAGGCATGGTGATTAATAGACTTAACACACATTTATTTGGCTTTACAAGTTTTCCTAAATCAGAACATACTATATTATCATAAGGCTGTTTCATACAGTTTTGTACAAGCTGCTTCTTAACAGATAAGGTCAATGACCTGATTCTATTGATGGTCTTCTGGCCAACCAATATCATGAAGAATTAGGTAAAGTCAAGTTAGTAAGCTCTTAAAAATGTAAAGTGAAATCAAGGGTAGAAATCTGGTTGGATAGCAAAAAATTACAAATATGAAAGCTAAAAAAATTTTAAAAGACCAACATCAAATACCACAAAAACTTACAAACATACACAAAAAGTATATATTGAATTCCTGCAGGAATTACTTTTTGGCTCAGGTTAGCAAAATCTTTATCACACACTGTGCAAGTGGCAGTTTGATTGGTGTAGCTGGCAAGTTTGAGGCAGTTTCATAGGTAAAAGAATACATTCCTTCTGTATTATAACTAGATCAGTGCTATGTAGCTTATTTCTTTGTACCATTATATCATTTCCTCTGACTTATCCACGTGGCCTTATAATCACCACCATTAAGGGATAACACTTAAAAGTTCAGAGGAAGAACATTCAGAATCTTAGCCAAAGTGCCTCTACACTTTTTATTTGCTATTTGCAATGCAATGCAGGGTCAAATAAAATTTTAGTCATCATCATTCTTTATCAAGGATGCAGTTTACTGACAGTAAACAAGCTGGGACTAACGTGTTTGTACATCTAGGTCATCTATACACTGTTTCCTCATGGCATGGAAAACAAAAAAGGTGTACGTGTCGTTAGATTTTTATCATTTCAGCAAAAATAGTATCATAGAATTAAACACCCCCAAAGTCATTGAAAGTCAAAACAACAGCAACAGTTGGGTTGAAGACCCCAGCTGTAACCTTGTTGCAAGGCTCAGTCTTTCATTACAGGCCTTCCACTACTCTCTTTACAAGCTCCTTTCCCTGCAAGGTTACAGTAGGTCTGCATTGTCCTTCTCAGATCCCCAAGGCCTCAGAGAGCACGTGCCAAGTACATTCCTGGTTTTATTTACATCAGCAGGTTTCACATGGCTCATAGTTCAGAGCTGGGCACAAGACGGAAATCCGAATCCAAGGTATTGGGCGCAGTATGCCGTTGACAGCATTCCTGGCCCTGCTTTTGGTTTGCCTTTTAACACAGGCCAGGATATTTAACCTCTTTGAGTGAGCCCCAGCCCTCCTAGAGCCTTGTGGCAAGAGGGCAGATATCTTTGACAGGGTCAGACTTGCACCCTCTGTGTTGGGTGATCTGCGAAATGGACTCTTACTACTTAGTTTCTAAAATTTCTTGTTCTTTCCTTTTAAACTATGACTTTCAAAAGAGTTTTAAGGAGCTGCAGCAATAAATCCCAACCAGATTTCACAGAAAGTTGGCCAAGTTTATCCTTTAAATCTCCTTAGAAATCCCAGGCTGCATTTTATTTTACTTTGTTTCCACAGCTCTGCTTTGTTTGGTGTTGCTCAAGTCCATCCTTTGTTGGAATTTCGGGTCTAACTGCACGGGGCTTATGAAAACCTACATGGAGTACAGCTCTGGAGGGTGAGTGTCCAAAGCTGGTAAACCCCACATGAAGAGCAGTGTCTGGAGCGCGTTTACACAAAGGGAGGCAGGTGGGCGAACCAAACATGCAATAAACAGCAAGTACTTTCATTCAAATGAGACTGTCCAAAACGCAAGAAGATACCACAGCACAATACAGTTCATCACCCATCACTTGCCTAAGCACCAGTTTTCGGAGGCTGCAGCGTGCGAGTTTGCAGGACTCTGCCATTCCGGAGACAAGTACGTCACAGCCCACATCCTGACGTTTCAGGTTGTCCATTTCCCACAACAAAAGCTCTTTAGCTTTGAGAAGCAGAGGCTTTGGGACACCACGCGTGCTGCCTACCTGGACCTCAGACTGGGTCACAACCGGCAGCCCTGCCGAACAGGCAGCAGATGCTCTCATCCTCCCAGCAACAAGCAGGGCGGGCACGAGAGCCTAAGCGCGCACGTTCTTGTGGCTGGCTCTGTCACTGACACGTCATGTCTCCTCAGACATTTTTCTGTGTTTCCCCCCCTCCGCCCGCCCTGCTTCCTAATGTGCAGTTTGTCTGTCTTGTCTATAAATCTAAAACCCTTTGGGGCAGATATTTTTCTGACTGCCTATTTGCACTGGCAGAGACCTCAGCTGGGTTCTCCAGGGCCTTAACTTATAATTCCCTGACTGCTTTTTTTCTGCTTGAAGCCTTGTATTTTTCTCTCAGACAGTGAGCATTTCAGAACATGAATCTGGAAATCTACATATTGCTTTATTACAAGTGTTTATGCTTCCAGTCCTTCCTTCTTGCGATAGCTGTATAATGAAGCCACAAAGCAGGAATCTTTCATAATAAAATTTGATGTAGACATGCCTGGAGTATGAAATCAGAAGTCAGCGATGGGAAAAGCTGCCATCCATCATGGCAGGCAGACTGCTCCCCCCAACAGCAGTCAGAAACAGAGGTAGAAAGATTCAGTAATTCAGTAACAGCTGCAGTAGAAAACCAGGAAGAAACATTATGATGCTAGTCACTACATACTTAGTATTATAACTTACCTGAATATCAAATTTGTGAGTGATGGGTACAGGCAAAAGATTGTACTGAAGTCATCAAGCTGTAACTGCTTACTTTAAGGCTGAAGAGCTCTTGCTTTTAGTTTCAAGTGACTGAAGACAGTGATCTATGCCTTCTCCGGCACCTCCTCCCATAACCACCACCCCCCCCCCCCCCCACTGGCCCCTCCCCAAGTAATCCAGGGAGAAAGGCACAACCAGAGATGATTGACCCCACCTTATCTCTGGATAGGATGAATTGACCGCTCAAGGGTCTAAAGTTTTCCATTGTCTGTAGAGATGACTTAGATAATAGAATCATAGAATCGTTTAGGTTGGAAAAGACCTTTAAGATCATCCAGTCCAACCATTAACCTACACTACCAAGTCTACTCTAAACCAATCAAGGGTAGACTAGATTAAACCATGTCCTGAAGTACCACATCTACCCGAGATTAGAAGCCTGACTTTAATATAGCTGTTTGAAAGAAAGCACTTTCCTCCAAAGTTCACTTTTTTTAAGTCTTAATCAGATACTTATGGAATTCACACTGTAGTAGGAAGCACCACACAATCATTAACACAAGTTCAGCTTCGCATCACACCATGCATTTTATAAAGCAAGAGAATTGAGGCGCTCTCCTCGCCCCTGCTCCCTAAGAAGCAGCAGAGCCAGCTCGTTCTTTAAGAGAAGTCTTAGGTCAGAATAGAAACCCTGGCTTTTTTTACAATTTACATTCATTAACTCTTGCATAGGATTGCCTACTTGTTTGGTTTAGGAACTGGTACATACACAGTATAACAAACTGCTCTAAGTCCCCAAATTTCTCTAGTTTGCTTCAAATAGAAAACTTACATGAAAGCTTGACAACCTTCCTTCATTCATAGCAAAGAATAAAAAGAGATTATAAATTTAAACCTTAAGTTCTGGACTTATATAAAATAAACAGTCCCAAATCATGGTTTAGATAGAGAAACATTCTTGCTGGAGGAAACCAGTTATGTTTTCAGGTTCTTGGGTTTCTTTCAAACTTTTGATAAAAGGATAAAATCTAATTGGGATTTTTAATTATTTGAAAGCAAACTCTAAATAATGCATTTAATTCTAATTTAATCAAGTGAATAATTCTGAATGTAAAGCCTAACAAAAGACAGCCATATGGTTCAGAAAAACCTCCAATGGCCTTCATAAATAACCCTGCAGGCCAGAACTATTAAAAAAAATCAAAGTATCAAATAAAAAAAAATATTGGACTGGTATGCCATGTGAATTCAGGCAGCTGAAAATCATTTTATTGAGAGATAAAATGCTCATAAAACGTATCATACATCTTCAGCAAAAAAGTCAGAGCCATAAGTTATAATTATGCATTTTTTTTCTCTCCAAGAATTTCTGCAACTCTTATTTTCAGACTTTTTTCTTTCTGCAAAAGAGATTAAAATATGTTGGGAAAGAACAAGGTTTCTGGGAGAGAAAAGTAGCTTTTATTGTCAGTAAAAAAAAAAAATACATCACTAGGGTTACAGGAAATGTCTTAAGTGAACTCTCCAGAAACTGTAAGTCAGCAAATGTGAAAGATAAAATACTAGCATGAAAAACACATATTCTGGACTGGTTCCTTCTAGTCCATGAAGTACTATACATCAGTCAATACTTGTCCATTAATATATGAAGCACACAGCACAAATACATTTGATCATTTTTCCTGTGTGTCACATTGTATTGGGCTTGCGTGGCAAGGTTTTGGTAGCAGGGGGGCTACAGGGGTGGCTTCTGTGAGAAGCTGCTAGAAGCTTCCCCTGTGGCCAACAGAGCCAACGCCAGTGGCTCCAAGATGGACCCACCGCTGGCCAAGGCTGAGCCCATCAGCGACGGTGGTAGCACCTCTGGGGTAACATCTTTAGGAAGGGGGGCAGGGGGGGAACCTGTGCATCTGCAGCCAGAGAGAGGAGTGAGAATATGTGAGAGGAACAGCCCTGCAGACCCCAAGGTCAGTGCAGGAGGAGGGCAGGAGGGGCTTCAGGCACGGAGCAGAGATTCCCCTGCACCCCTGGTGCAGCCCCTGGCGAGGCAGCTGTGCCCCTGCACCCATGGAGGCCCCCGGGGAGCAGAGATCCACCTGCACCCGGGGAGGAGCCCACGCCAGAGCAGGGGATGTGCCCCAGGGAGGCTGGGACCCCGTGGGCTCCTGGCAGGAGCTGTGGCCCCGTGGGGAGAGGAGCCCAGGCTGGAGCGGGCTTGCTGGCAGGGCTGGGGACCCCGCGGGGGACCCACGCTGGAGCAGGCTGCTCCTGAGGGGCTGCACCCCGGGGAAGGGACCCACGCTGGGGCAGTGCGTGAAGAACTGCAGCCCATGGGAGGGACCCACGCTGGAGAAGTTCATGGAGGACTGTCTGCTGTGGGAGGGACCCCAGGTTGGAGCAGGGGAAGAGTGTGAGGAGCCCTCCCCTGAGGAGGAAGGAGCAGCAGAGACAACACATGATGGACTGACCGCAACCCCCAGTCCCCGTCCCCTTGTGCTGCTGGGAGGGGAGGAGATGGAGAAATCGGGAGTGAAGTTGAGCCTGGGAAGAAGGGAGGGGTTAGGGGAAGGTGTTTTAAGATTTAGTTTTTATTTCTCGTTATCCTACTCTGACTTTTGATTGGCAATAAATTAAACTAGCTTCCCCCAAGTCAAGTCTGTTTTGCCTGTGACAGTAATTGGTGAGTGATCTCCCCCTGTCCTTATCTTGACCCACCAGCCTTGCATTATATTTTCTCTCCCTTGTCCAGCTGAGGAGGGAGGTGACGGAGCAGCTTTGGTGGGCACCTGGCATCCAGCCAGGGTCAACCCACCACACACATGCAGATCCAAACTGCTAATCTAATAATGAAAATCGCACCCCATGTCATGCTGTTGCAACAATTTCAGATTTAGCCACTTGTCATGACAAAGTAGATTTCAGTAAAAAAAATAAAGCCTGTATTTTGTTATTTAAAAAATCCTTTTATTCCTCAGCATGGAGAGAAAAAAAAAAGTCATTTTGTTTATCTGATATAAACAAGTATGCACACTGCGAAGATAAGTGGTGTAAGCCTGAGCTCTTTGATTTTAAAAAAATGGAAACAATTAGTTGAGATTATGTTTCCAGCATGGACACTGTTTCAGTCACTCCAGAAATAAATTTTACAGACCTGCTTTTAGCAGAAGCCAAATAAAAAAAAAAACAACTACAATATCATTGGAAATTTTGCTTAATGGAGAAAGTGAATTTGCATTTTATGGCTGTTTATATTTGTGATACATATAACATGGCATGACCTTCAGAAGTCATAAAATTTGAGTTTTCATCTCATCAGAAACTATTTAGCATGCTGCAGTTTGCTAAGGCATGCCATCACTCCAAACTGAAGTAATAAACTTGTCGGACTTATTTCCCTGAAGCATACCGACTCCTGGCTGACACTTTGAACAGTACAAACTAATTATAATTGCTCTATAAAAACAAGACTTATGCAAGGGCAACTTTTTACCAAAGTGTTCTCTTAATAGCTTGACAAAAATACATCATTTTCCCTTAGCTGCTTGGGGATATCTTTAGCCGAAATCAGGTGAATTACAACTAGTTTCTCCAGTATAACCTTTGCAATAACAGGGAACAATATTTCTGTTCACCTTTGCATATCAAAATACAGAGCAAAACTGCCATTGCTATAAATCCATGAATGACAATGGGACTAGGCTAACAAGCAAAAAAAAAAAAAAAATAGCATTACAAGCAGTGTTTCACAATAAATAAATTTCAAAAATCTCATTTATAACTTCTTGGCCTAGAGTAATATTTTTAAGCTTCACGTGAGTTGTATCGCACTTACTAAACCCAATGGATTAAGAGTATCCTCTCAGTGGATTAAGACTAGTCACTCAAGCTTTATACCAGTTAAGTATGAGAGTTAAACGGAGTTATTTGCCTTTAGGAGACAAATACATGGATGAATCAGGGACTACAGATTTTAGCCAGCTTCATATCAAATCAAGCTTTGTGCTGTTACCAAATAGAAAGATGAATTATATAAAGGACTAGAGCACAGGTGAGGGACAACCAGCATAATTAGGTGACACTCCCAACACCCAAACAGCTTGACATGGTCCAAAATGTCTCATAATTCTTTTGATTAAAATGTTACATCCCACAAAGTACCACAGGCAGATGGATCCTACTGTATTCCACCTACTGGCAGTACAACCTGAAGTGAAGATACAGTGATCAGGAGGAGGTCTTCAGCTCTCCAAGAGAAACTGCTGCTGAATGTTCCCTTAACTTTTCAGTCCTAAGATCTGAAATCTGCCTTAAAGTTAAACTGTAGCTGGAAAAAGTTTTAATGCTAAGTATACTCTATTATTTCTTTGAACACAATTTCTTTTTCTAAGTTAATTTGTAATTCTCTGATGAAGAATTTAAGTAATCAGAAGTTCTGCTTTAGTTAAAAAAACCCTACACCCCCATATTTTCCACATTTTAGCTTGCAAAAATGAGTTATTTATTTTCCTGCATGAAATGAATCCACACACAGATCACGCAGATTATGTCTTGGGGTCACCTACAGTGGAAGCCAAGCATGGAAGTCCCAAAAGATAGGTATTTTCTCCTGTCAATCCTCTAGAATTTGTTTAATAGTTAACACCATGAGATGCCAGATTGTACAGGATTTCCACAGTGAGTGTAAAAGACAGTGCCTTTCTGAAAAGGAGCAGGAACAGCCACAAAGTTGATCACATTTGTCAGAACGAGCAAGCGATGGTTGAACACAGAGGACAGTTAGAAGGCCCAGCATTTCAGAGGTAGCTGCGTTAGCATCTGGGTCCACACACAAAAACTATTTCCTAAACTTGCTTTAAATATAAGGGTCCCCTACATAAGAAAACTAGTTTTTACCCTTTCTCCATAAGGTGCCAGATTTAACACATAATAAGAGACAAGTGCTAAGTCTGGAAACAATCTGGCTGGAGCAACAATATTCAATGTAAAAAGACATTGATAAACTAGTGAGGGTAGAGAGTAACCAACTGTTCTGTTGGAAATTCCCCAAGAAAACATGTAACCAACATGGTCTGTGCATCTCGTTAGGCGCTCTGGCTCCCACAGCGGTGGCAGTGGGAGCTGAAACATCTCACTGATAGCTTAGCACGTTATTCCAAAGTGTGGCAGTTATGCTTCCCACCAAGTTATTTGGTTACTGACATTTACTCATACAACGCCATAGCAAAAGACTGAGAACCAAATTATGGTTAGTGTTTTTTCAGCAAATAGACACACCAAAGAGCAAAAAAAGAATAATTAAGAGTGGCTTATCAACCCTCACTTTGTTGTCCCACTTCAAGGCATTACTGGTGCTGTATTGAAATTTAAAACAAATCCACCCAAAAACACAACAGCAACAAAAGAAAACACCACCACCTACACACATCTTAGTTTGAAAGATTTAAACAGGAGGAAACGCAAAAGGATAGCGAGTCTTCTGTCTTTACAACATTTACCAGAGTTGGAGAGATTACTTTTAAGTTCAAAGTCCTTTGAATAGCTTTTCTTTAAAAGAAAACCAACAGCACTTCTTACAGGAACTGTGTCATGTCTCCCCTGCCCCCAAGAGCCTCTTCACATTCTTGCCAGCTCTAATTTAGTCAGGGAGATAGCACAGGAGCTGACATCTCTGTAAAGACAGAAATGCCCTCCTAACTTGGAGTGCTGGTATTCCCTCTTTCCTTCATCACACTAAAAAAAGTCACCTCTTAGGTAACTAACATGATTTCCAGCACTGAAGAAACAGGAGGGGCTAAATTATACCCTAAGAAAAACATATCCTGAGAAAAATATGTTTCCAGCATAATTTAATCAGGATAATTAAGAGAAATGTTGAACACGGACAGGAACTGGTCTGTTACTGGGACTTCTCATGTGCAAGGGCTTAACGTCCTCAAAGACTTGGCTCATAAAGCCACTAAGCATTAGTGAAAATGACATTTACTTCCCACAGATCTCTCAAATCACATAGAAGCTTCAAAGATATCAAGTTTGGCAATATGCACCACAGAATGAATCTTAAAATCAAATTTAAGTGACAGTGTCCTCAGAGTGGAAATCATGGTGCTCCAAGACCAGCCCTTCACAGTCTGTAGGACACCATTTGCACCAATGAAACGGGCACATGTTTGGACTATGTGCATAAGTAGTAACACAACATAAAGTGAAAAAATATCTAGTCATTTCAATATTAAAAAAAAAACCTATGAAACTCATTGTTCTGACAAGCCATCTTTCTCTTTTACCCTGGTGGGAGTCATCTTCAGTTTCTAATAGAACTCTACCATTTTTTATGCTGTAACCAGACATACTGTAGCCTGTTAAACTCCACTCAATTAACAAGTAACTGATGCTTCATATAATGATCCTGTGCGTCTTGAACAAGACAATGCACTGACAAGCAGACAAATATCCCGCGCACACGCACGTCATGCTAGAATTCTTTCAAAGCCATAGCAGGAATAAATTGCAAAATTCTGCAAAAAGCAGCAGAAGGGCTCAGAAAGTCCACAGGCAGCACCGCAATATTAACTAGTGGCATTGTGCTTGTCCCTTCATAGCTTAATTGAGTAATCGCGAGAAGCACATCTTCTCCCCCGCCCCCAAGGTTGATAGTCTTTTAATTGTATAAAAAGCGAAGGCAAGAACATTGAGCAACTGGTCATTTTGTGGCAAGCACTCCATCTTACAGCATTAAACTTTGTAGCAGCTCAGTATTTCCTCATTCAGAAGATCTTAAAAGATCTCAATTTTCTTCTACAAGCCATCAACATTGCCTGGAGGGCAAGACCCAGAGACAGAAGTTAAGATCCAAGGGAGATAAAAGCAGAAAGGGTAAGTGGAAAACAAAAAAAGCTCTGCTAATACCAGTATAAGCTTGACATGGTAGTACTGGTTTGGTACATACAAGGTTTGAGAACAGGGAGCTACAGACTGATGCTCTGCCATGTTCATTCAACAGTTATCTTAAGAGCTGGCTTTAAGAAGTGGATCCTTAGACACTTCAGGCTGTGGGAAATTGCCAAGAACTGCAGTTTGTATTGAACTGAGCTCTAAATGCTTCGTTACGCTGACTTTTCAGAGAAACAGGCTCTCAATCTGTGTAACACCGCTGTAATTACAGTCAGGGTGCTCGGAGCATGGTACTTGGTAACCCAGGGGGTCTGCCAGAACAGCACTCTCCCTGGGCATCCTTTCAACCCTGGAATATTTGCATTAGCCGGACCCCAGATTTGTTATTTTTCCAGACATTTTGTAAGAAAAAGCTTGTAAACAGGGCAGAGGATACAAAACGCATGCAGGCTTACCAGCAGTCAGCCTCTGATTAACTCTTTTTTTTTTTTTTTTTTAAATATAGTCATATGCAATAACAAGAATTCAATATAGGCAAAATAAAAATCAAAATCAGCAAAACAATTTATGAAGTTGGGTATAAGTAAGGTCTTTTCTTTCAGGAAAGAAGATGGGAAAAACTTTTCCTCAGCTACAAGAGCTAGAGAGGAAGAGTTCTGCCATTTTGGAATAATTTTAACTAGACTCCGATTACTTTGAGATGGATTTCTTATTTTACAAGAGACAAAAGCAAGCAAGTAACATTAGACTTGCTAGTCCTTCTGTAGTGGATTGGTTTTTGCCACCTATAGATTTCATTCATCTATTTAAAAAAATAATGACAAAGCCACAGACAATAAAATTCTTTTAACCTCCTGACATGTTTCCTTACACCCATACCATAACTCTTGATGATGAATCAACAGGCCAAACACTAGATACACCTCACCACTCTTACCTTATTCAACTGATCGAGCCATGTAAATTTATTTATGTATTTAATAAATGGCATTATTTTAGGAATCTTTTCTTCAGTCTATCAGCCTTTGTTTTCCTTCTGTAACCGATACATTTTTCTACAGCAAAAAGCATGCAGCTGCTCCCTTATGCTCATTGCATTGGGAAGGCAACTTTGATTAATATTATCATCACAAAAGAATGTGCATACCTGGTTCAGAACTATGACTAGATGATGTCCCTAGATCTGGAAGACTAGTAGATATATGAGCATAATGTGAGTTATTTTCTTTGCACCGATTTCTGTTATAAAATTAAGATTCAATTTTTTTGTTAAAAAAAACCCTCAAATTCAGCACTGAACTATAGGCATAATTTAAAGCCAGAGATCACCCAAGAAAACTACGTTCTGTACTTTTTTGAAGGTCAGATCTAATGATCACAGCCTATGAACCTACTGAAGGCTATCAGACTGTCTTTATTGTTATCTTTTAGTTTTTAGCAAACTACGACCTTTCCAAAAGGACATTCTGCAACACTCATTAACACTTTTGTAAAAGTAATCTACAAGATCCAGTAAAACAGTTTTGATTAAAGGTTTTGAAAGTCTCCTACTTGTAGTTTTGCATGGAGATCAGCTTCTTATCTCCACTAGCAAGTTCTTATGAGTTTTAAAACCCCAAACTTTAACACCATTATTCCCAGGATCTACAGTGTAACCATAACAGTTGTATAGAAAGTATTTTACGTGCTTCTGATGAAGACTGCTGCATACTTAGTCTTAGTTTGTTCAAGCCTTCTTTCTAGCTATTGTAATAGTGGTAGTTAAAATAGGGTGTGTGCAGATGTACTGTATGCATCTAATAAAATAACTGGCCTAAAATTGTTGATGGTACAATACTACAATTTAAACAGAAACTGAGAGTCAACTAAAGTTTTGTTTCCAAAGCAAGTTTGTTGTTTCATTCATATGCTCAGTCTATTGTTATGGAACACTATTATACAGTAGTACACCAAAATTTTCTGTGAAAATCATGTGTGACATAACAGAGTCTATGCAATACATAAAGAAATCTTCATAAAGGTCATGTGTAACCTCTCTGGAAATCCTAGGTGTCATTGACTACAGAATCAATCACTTGATTTTTAAAGATACATTTAGCTTTGCTACAAGTCAAAGCAGAAGCATCTTCAAAAAAAGCAAACATCTCTATTAAAAACAAACAAAAACGCTCAAACCCAAACATATTTAATAAGCAACCCCCCAAAAAACCAGCAAACACCTTTAACATGATGCCTTTCTGGTATCGTGCAGGAAGCAGAGATTCTTTACTCATGATTATTAAGGACTTGAATTTAGGACATTTCTCCACAGTGATTAATACCATGTCCAGAGCACTGCTGAATCACCAACTGTACAAACACTGGCACATAATTGCATTTCTGGTTACTCAGAGTGAACAGCCTGAATTTCATGCTACTTTCTATTGAATTTATGCCCACTGACAAAGCTTCTGACACGGCATAAAACCTTCCCACTACAAAGTTAATCCACAAGTATTTCTTTAAACAAAACTTCAACCTTCATAGCAAGTTCTCTCTGATCAGAGCTTTGTGTCATGCAGTCACAGCATTTTTGATCCTCCATCACTGACTGAAAAGCCAGGCTTATCGTATCATCAAACCACAGCTCAACCTGCTGCTAAGCCTTACCACCATACAGTTGTCTGAAGTCTGGCTGCTGAAGAAAACATGGCTTGAGTTCCAATTTCTACCTCTTTGATCCCTGTTTTGTCCAGAAATCAGTTTTCAGCACTAAAATGCTTCCATCCCATAGACATGAGCTGCTTAAATAAGGCAGTAGAGAAATCTGTGTTACAGCTTTCAGACCTTTTGTTGTATTTTTTTCCCCCCACAGCTAGGCACACACAATTTTAGAATAGGGACTGAAAGGAATAGCAATTTTTTTGTTTCAGGAGTTGCTTATACATTTGAATTTCCCAGAGCTCTGATGGATTAGAGCAAGTGCCAAGAGGAGGCTGAATAGTTTTATTCCTATAATCCACACTCATTCTTTTGTCAGATTTGTGTTGGAGGTGCTCCCCTGGTACATTATCTGGCCTCTACGCTAATATTGCAAAGAAAATATTTCTCCAAGGCCTAAACTTCTTGTTATTACAATTTTTGCTTTATTTTACTTAGAGGAGCAGGTATACAGTTACACTGACAGGATTTTAATTCACTGAACTGGAGAGAATTCTAATCCCACTGGTCATCACACCTGTGCTACCTCCCAGCTCTGAACACTCTCATCCCTTCCCAACCCTGTTGAACCAAAATTTTTCCTTCCCTGAGCCCAGGCAGCACTCTGCAAATCCCAGGAGCCACTGCCCAGGCTCCATTCCAATCACTTCATGCACAACTGCATCTGTTGCATATATGAATTATCTACTCATGGTCTTTTTCCACACTGATGAAGCTATTCCAGTGGCATCCATGACTTTCTTCAGTGCCCAAGCCAATGCAATCAAATCAGAGATACTGAAGACCAGAGAAGTCCCCATCTTTCATCAGCAAACACCAACAAGAGCCGGTGGAACTAATTAATTACTACAAACACATTTTCTCTTTGTCTACCTGCTTAAATCTCTTCTCTAACTTCAATGCCCATTCACAACTCTTCCAAGACTGATGACCTTTCAGTTCTTACGACACATTAGCTGCCCTTCATTCACCAGGCACACTTCACTGGTCACCACAGTACTCCTTCAAGACTGTGGCTGAAAGTTTGATAGATGGCTTGACATGCAATATCATTTCACTGTGCAAGGAAGGAATAATAATAAGACTGCACAGGTGAGCAAATTAAAACACACTAGGTGCCTTTGAAGCACACTTCTAAAAGCACCTTACAGAATCCCCTTGCTTCCTGGAGAAGTTATTGAACACCAGTCTAAACTTTTCTACACCTATAGGTGACTTACGAAAAATACGCTTACTAATATTAACTTATCAGCTAGTAGCTATTCTGCATACCTCTGCATGGGGGTGCCTTAAGCTCATACAGCAGTATTAATGCTGGGAACTAGTCTATGACACAAACCCCCCTCATTTTCAACATGCAAATGAGCCCTTTGCAGCTATGTTGCAATTTGGTTGTGTTTTAAGTCAGCTAGAAGTGGATATTTGAAGTTTTGAAAGTCATATTGACAAGTTAACAAACCGTGGAACACTGCCTGCTGGATTTTTCTCAGCAAGAGAAGGACAAAACAAGAGCCAGGAAAATACTGTGAATAAAGCCATGCTAGAGCGGCCACCAGAGATCAGAAACACAGATGTTTGGGGGGAATCCCTTCTCTTTTGCAGGTGTTTTTGGGTCAGAGTCCTGAACTATAGCTCCTCCTTTGCTCCCAGATGAAAGCAGCATCCCAGAGCTTCCCCTGCCGTGAAAGGGGACCAGGATGTTCTACTGCTGCCATCTGAAAGCAGAGAAGGATGTGCTGAAGCATGTTATTTAAAGCCTTTCTCATCAGCTTATTTTACTGGGACCTGAGCTGTGCAATCTCGGGTATCTCGCCAGAGCTGCATTGAAATTGAACCTTTGAAAGAATCACATTGCCAGCTAAGCACCTGTACAGACAAAGGAAGCTTGGAATCACTTAAGGAGAATTGTACATAAATGCCGTGGAGATTAGAGCAGTATGTTGCTATTTGCATGTGTATTTTAAATATTTTTTGCAACAAGGATCTACAGGGCAGAACAAATGTATTGCGCACCAAAGCCAGCTCAAAAACTGTCAGCAATTAGTTTTCTTCAGTAGTCATTATGCTTTTTCTGTGACAATAAAACCCTGTGAATATTATGCCTCCTAGCAGATAGTGGCGCATCTCATCTGTAAATTCCCCAAAGCGTCAGTATGAATCTCTGTGCATGGTACTGCAATTATAATGAGGAATGTTCTGAATGCGTAAGTCTACCTTCAACCATCTGGAGTGCTTCCTTTATTAAATTTGTCTTCAATGTTTATACAGTCTCCTGGTAATTAATTTAAGAGATAAAGTAGATTTGTCTCATGTTCAGAAGCCTGTCATTCTTCCATTTAATGACAACTTGAAAGATTAAAGAGAAAGCAATATATAACTATATCCAGTATATTAATATAGAAAAATGCTAGGCTGTTACCTTAAAAACAAAAACAACAAAAAAACCCCAACCAACCACACACACCAACAACAACAAAAAGCCCACAAAAAAACCTAAGAACTTAAATTTCTGATCAATGTATTTGATATAGAGAAAGGAGATGATGTAGTTTCACGCTCACTAGCGAGGGGTTCCAGATCAGACCTCAGCACAAAGCAAGGTCATCCAGAGAACAGCAAGACTGACAGACCATCGCACTCTGACATACGGTGTGTAGATACATAGGATGCGGTATCCTGAAGGAGGTATGAACCAGCTATTCACATTTGCAGAAGCATGAAGGGATCACAGAGGTGCATAGGCCTTGAAACCCCTCTAACTCACCAATACCTGTGGTTTTCATGTTGTAATTACCAGTACCCCAAATAAAGCACGGAGGCGTATTGCATAGGGCTGCTAATCACCCCAACAGTGTACAGGAGTAGGGTTTGAACAGTTTATAAATCAGAAAAGGTGGGGCAGGTTGTTGTCCTGTGATTTTTTTTTTTTTTTTAAAATACAAGCTTGAATTGCATTTAATCAGAGAAAGGATGATGCACATAATTAGACCATAGCATGGATGTGCCATTGTGGACTAGTTTTTTCTTTTAATCCCAGTCAGTGATTCGAAGTATCAATAGCCTTCATAATTTTTTTCTAACTAATGCAGGCACAGATACTAGTCTTATTTGTATAAGCAGCTCCTTACATCACTGTTTTCCCAGGGACTAAATAAAGTTCACTAAACTCTTTAGGCTCTGTAATAGAATTGGTCAATCTGTCTATAAACAAGAATGAGCATTTCAAACTACACCCCAGCTTCAACTAGCAAACCTTGCCTAAACCAGTGTCAAAAGTGGCAAGTATATTTCTTATTTGGATAGTTGGCACTCTTATAGAAGATTTTATTCCTCTTAAGAGGTTTTTTTTCAAACCTCCAGAAAGCAGTTCACCAGTAATTGTCCAATCCTGAAGTACGATTAATTGTGGACAGTTAATTATCAATCCGTTGCCATAAAACCTAGGATCACCTGGACTAGATCCAGTAAAGACATAGTTGCCTGCACACAAGTACATCACCACACACTTTGTCCAGAATTTAGGTCATGTATTCTGCCATTAAATCTTAATTTCCTTTTAATGAAAGTAAACTTATCAATGACAGCAAACATCCCAAAACCAGTCCCTTATTGTATTCCTTTTGTAGTGATACAGCTTGATAAAAATAGAACTTCATAGTGAACTGCCTTTTATCCTTTGCTAGGAAGCTACAAGCACTGAGAGAACATGATGAAAGATTTCAAGAGCATTTTAAAAAAAAAAAAACAAACCACACACACCCACACACAAACAAAAAGTCATTTAATAGTGGAGATGTGCAGAATTAAAAGAATCCACAAATTCTACAGCTTATCTTGCTCTGCTTCTTTTAGGGAGAAAGAACATCTCTAAGTAAAATAATTAGGTCTCCTTTTCACTATAAGAGACTGCAGTGAAGTATTTGGGAACACTCCTAGCAGAAATCCAGGCCTGACTTCTCCCTAAAGCCACAAGTACATTACATTGCAAAGGCAGAATAGCCATTTGGGTGAGAAGAAGGATATTTAGAGGCTTTTGTTTGTTTTTCCAGATTTAATTAAATTAACTGAAGAAGTCTCTCCCAACCCTTTCTAGGGCTGCCTGAAGAAGCTAACTTATTTCAGCCCTCAAGCCTTATTTATAGTTTGGGCTTACATCGATCATTTGGCTTATTCAGTCTTTTTTTTTTTGGGCCTTTTTGATGTAGTACACCGAGATCTAAATACTAGCCAGGCTAGTTTTGTTAGAATTTAACACTATGAAATATGCTTAAATACACATCTATTCAGTGAACTCTATATGTCACACAAAGAGACTGGGAAAGAAAAAAAAAAAAATTATGGCTCACTATTCAAGCATTTCCAGAATTCAAGCATGACCAGAATAAAATCTAAAGAACATCCCTAAAAGCCACAGTCTCACAGAGGGCTGAATCAGAAGCAATATTCCCAATAACTCCAGAAGTAACAATATTAAACCTTTGTGTGAATTCTGTCTTACCAAGGAGAAACTCTAAAGCTAAAGCTTGAAAGAGCAAAATTCCACACACCAAGGAAATAAGGGAATTCATTCTTTCAGAGATGGTTTTTTCCACAAATGGAGTTTTCTTAAAACAAAGATGACAAATTTATAACAATGGCAAAAATACATCCTTTTAAAATTAAAAAGCAAATACAATATGAAATGTATGAAACGAGTTGATGCTACTGCCCTAACTTTACTAGCCTATGATCAACGCAAGTCTTCTGCCACATAAAATTGCCTGTTGGAGCTCAGAGAGTCCATTAGCTCCTTCATGAGTAATCAATGCCAGCAATATAAACAGACCTGCTGCCAAAGAGGGCATCAAAGTTACAATACCAGATCTGGGGACTGGAGTACATCCTTTGTGCCGCAGAGTTTTGCACATACTGTAGTCAAGACAATTTTTCATGGAAGAGTAGCAGTGTGAAGAATTTAGTATGACAAAAAAAAAAATGAAGACTATGGGTCAATAAAACATGGAAGAAAGCTATAGATGGATCCCTTTTGATTGGTCTTAAGCACTTAACTGTACCTAGTAAAAACAATTTTAAGCTGGGAAAAATGGTATGAAGATAGAATTCTTTGAAAAAGCATTCAGGACCTGGTTTTGCATTGTGGTATTACTGGGCAGCAAAGTTACTGCATGCTGAATCAGAAACAAGGCACAACACAGACATATTCAAAGACAGCCCTGAGGAAATAAAATTTACTCTTGGATTCACTATAACCAAATATACATGCAGTCCATCAAATGATAAAACTGCCATCTTTATATTTGTATAAAAAAAGTAGAAAAAATATTAAAGCTTATCACTGTTTTCATACTTTCTGTAACTTTTCAAAAGTTTGTTTCAGGCCAGCTTTGGCTAAAGTAATTTTTAGTTCTGGAGGTTTTCCCAAGCGCCTTACTGCAGTTAACTGCTGAAAGTCTACCAGCTTATCCGGTAATGCACTGGAAAAACAGCTACCCACATCTCATAGAGCATTCACAACGATATTTCTAGTCTCTATCAAACCAAAGCTATTTCAAATGGGTTTTGGGACTGGCACAAGCATCCATCGGTTGTCCAAGGCACTGATGCCCGGACACACAGCTGGCTGGCCAAGTGAAGGTACTTCCAGTGCACAACCAGCTCTGAAGCCAGCTCCTGTTGTCACTTACATGAAGGCAGACCATGCTGGGCCATCAGGTCACAGATGCTCATGGGAGTGTTTGTGAGCACTCATGCAAGTCCAGTGCAATGACACAGATGAAGAGAGCAAGCACAGACCAACCAAGCCCTGTTTTACAAGCCAGTCAGTCTTGGGGAATACCCCTCAGTTTTGTCAGCTGCCATGAAGTAGGATATTCACAGCTGACCTCACTCAGCTCTACAGAAAACCTCCCATGGACTTCAACAAGGCTCAGCCAGCATTAAACACTGCTAGAGGCACCATGCCAGGACTTTATTTTCTCCTGCAAAGCATGACTCCATCACTCATCTCCCTATCCTGCTTCTCCAGGGAGAAAGCAAAGAGGTTTGTGGAACAGCTGTGGCACAGATGTGCCAGCAGTGAGTTTGCAGAAGCCAGACCACTCCATTCATAGCAGGGTTACAGCTGCTTTCTGCCACGGGAGGGAACAGCGGGACTGGTCCTTCCCCACAGTAAAATTCACCCATCCCCATCAATTGTCACCCTTCAGTCCCAGAAGAGCCTCTTTTTCCCTTCCTTCCTTCACCCTCCTGCATCTCGCAGGCCAGCCACCCCGTTCCTTTATATGGCATCAATGCTTGTTCCTAAAATAAAAAGGCAAACCCGTAGCTGCAGATTTCCCAGGCCATATCCATCCTCTGACAACTCCCTTCTGTCACAGAACATCTTTATCTCTTTCCTGTCCCTACAATCAAAGTCGCTTCTACCAGCCTCACCACCACTGCAGTCTCTAGGCCAGATCTCCTAGCCCCTGTATGAAACATACTGCAGCGGTACTTGTAGGTAAAAAGGACATCATTATTAGTACAAAGGTTCACAGAAGGACATTTTCTCTTCCCATTTCAACTTATTACTTTCATATTTGCGTAGCAATAACTAACTTGTTGAGAAAAGTGATGGAGGAAGCGATTTTAGATACCTTCTAATGAGATACTAGTATACATTTTTTAAAAATGGAAGGAAAAGATAGTATAAACTTCCCCAAAAGGATCTCGGAGCACTGATTTAACAATCTGGGAACAACAACTTGGACTCTTGGGCTTGGTTTGCAGTGCTCCGTGATGCAAACGTGCTCCCACTTTGTGTTAAAGCCCCTGCTACAGAGCACAGAATCCATCCTTCCTTCCCAGCCTTTGGCATACAGCCCCCAAACACCCCACTTCCACCATTAGCAGGAATGTAGCATTGAACAATAGGCAATGCACGCCCCAACAGTACGACTGCACTATATTAGACTAGTTCCATGAGCATTAGAGATCCTTGTCCTTCTCCATTCTTTTTCCATCTTTAATTAAGTTAACTCATTGTGGCAAATACCAGACCTCATTCATTCTCATTTGCATCTTCCTCAGCCTGTTATCTCAGCCACCCTCTGTCTCTCTATTGCAGCGTCCCAGGAGCTACAATATCATTCAGCTCGCTTTGATCTCTAATTCAGGCACAACCGCAGCTGAACAACGTGCACTTGCGAGACTTTGTAACAGCACCAGGCTGCAGAGATTGATATTGATCCGACTGCTCTTTGTACGTGAATGTCTGGAGCACAACCTCCACGCCTTTTAACCAGCCACATCTAGCTGCGCCAAACGGAGAACGCAAAGCAAACAGCTACTCAAAAGCTTTAGCAAAAGGGAGCCCAACTGCAAGCCAGGTGTATTGGGTCCCTCTGGTCTCTCCCTACCATCAGATATTATAAAGTGACCTTATTTTTATGCACTACGTGCAAATAGCGCCTGCATCTTCTCTTTGCTCGCTGGTGTTCAGTACTATGGAAGCTGCACTGGGCTGAGCAATACTCTTTAAACCATAAGCCCACCAAATCAGGAAGTCCAGTCTAAGCGTGAATAGCTCATTAAAAGACAGTGGTGTTTGCTAGACCCAGAAAAGAGCCTAGAATGAGATTTTTCCTTATCAGCCACATTTCAGATATACTTTATAATCTGGTATTATAATCTATAATTTATAGGCAATCTATATTATAATCTATAATTTATTTATAGATTTTTATTAATAAATTATTTATCTATATCATAATCTATAATTTATAGGCTGCTCTGCGAGGGAAGGGATGGTTTCTAGCTGGTTACATGACATAGCAGGGGTGGCTGTGCAGCCCCGGTCTCACACATCCATGTGACAACAGCATCTTGCCCTTACTTATCTGTGCCTTGCTTTCCTTTTATGCAAGTTCTAATTGGACAGGAGACAGCAATTACGTTCACTTGAGTGTTGTGAAATGTAACGGATGTTTGCAAAGCACCAGCAGAGCCTCAGATGAAAGGTCTCATTGCAAGGAGAAGCGCTGGTGCTCAGAACCCCGGAGCAGATTCGCGGCCCTGGTTTGTAATGGGCCCCCAGGGAGTCTATTAGAGAGCCTCACAATTAAAGAAATTCATCACCCTTCTGTCTCATGCCACTTATTTATTTTAACGTAATGCATAAGGAAGACCAAGGAAAGGACAGAAAACAAGGAACAGTTCTGATAAATGTTTCCTTTCAAGCCCCGACAACCCTGGGGAAGCGGGTAATATTTCTCATAGACTGCATTACTCACCAAACACCCAATACTTGAACTGCCAGCTTGTAACTCGGGTGGAAAGGCACAGCAGCTGGCAGCCGGTGAGCATGTCGGAACTTTTAGCAGAAACCAGAACAGGTGGAATCCATCAGCCCATCGCAGGAACCCACCCCTGGCCACCTGCGCCCTCCTGCACCGCACAGAGGGAAGGCTGTGAGTGCCCAAACGTGTTACACAGAGGTGGGAACCCAGGTCCGTGCCCTAAGGATAGCGCAGCATAAATTAACAGAATAAGTAGCAGTAAAGGGACAAGAGGGCTGATGTAGCGATTATGTTTCCTACAAAGCCATCGGCTGTCCCTTGCAGTTGCCCTTACAGAGAATCTCCCCCCTGTAACTCCCCCCTTAGCTGGAAGGCCAGGCAGCTGAGGCATGCGGTGCCATACCAGTCAGCGGGCTGAACTGGGAACCAGCACCACTGCCTGGTTTATTACCCTGGCCACAGGTAGAGAATTAGGTTTTTACCTAGGTTTATGTTTATTTATTATTTCACAAAACCTTCACAAAGGGAAGCTAGTGGAAAGCCCGCGTTTTCTAAAACAGTTCAGTTCACAGAGTGAGAGGAAGGCAAAATAAATAAAATGACACAGCAAAATCCATGGGGGATTAAACTATACCTGCACTTCCACTGCAGCCCTATCCTCACCCGTCCTTGCCCTCAAGAAAGAGCCCAGCAGCAGCCCAGTGTTTACAACTGTAGAGTTGTTCCCTCTTTCCTAAGACAATAGCAAATTTAACCGTAAAATATTTACATGCAATTTGTTTTGCAGAGTCTAAAGCCAAACTACGGGTATACAGCCTGGCCCCTGCATGCTCAACCACCAAACCACCCACAGCCTTTCCAGCAGCAGCCAAACAAACGCAATGATCAGCCCAACAAGGAACACGGGGACACACACGCGTGCAGCTTGGTCACATCTATATCAGCAAGGCAACAAATGCCACACCAACTTCCAAGTAACCCTTCAGAAACTCTTTTCTTTCCATAAAATTGAAGATATTAACAAGTAAAAACAACACTAACCTTTTTCCAACTGAGCAATTTGGACCCTCCTGCCCCTTCTAAGCAACCAGCTACTTCTCTGCTTTCCTAAAAGACTTAAATCAGCTGCTGGGAATCAGCAATTACTGATTAATTACTGATTACTGATCTCTAGCTTTCACCTTGCCAGCAAGTCTGGCATATAAGCTAAACACTGCAGAGTCACATTTGAATGGGAAGTGTCTTCTATCTCAGAGAATGTGTATTTTTTGTATTACTGTAAATTGGCTTTTGTTTTCTGGATTAAAAGGTCTTCTTATGTCAGATGTCTCATCCCTTATATTTACTGATTCCATGTGTTTGAATTAATTTTATTAAATTTACTATACCATCTGTATTCCCTTTCAGAGATACTGGCGTTTAGACCGGGAAAGAAACTGCCAGACTCTGATGCCACGAACTGAAGGGTGACTGCACTGCACTGAGGCAGCAGTAGCAATAACTTCATGCAATTCTAATGCTGTTCTCTGTTTTTACCAATAAACAGGAGGAACTATTGCTTAAAGTAATAAGTATTCACAAAGTTGTTGCTAACACACATCACTGCCTTCAAAAGGACCCATTTCCTAAAAAAGAAGAGAAAGAATAGCATCATCGCTGGAAAAGCAGTTTCAAAAGAATTAATGTATTTGGCATGGCAGACACACTGCTACTTTAATTTGGTTTTGACATCCACACAAGCGAGTCTGTTAAAAAATGAAGCAGGCATAAAATGGCATAGTGCTTTCTCGAATAAAAACTTATAACAAAGGTGGTATTTAGTTTTCAATTTCTTTTGTCATGCTATCAGCTGTTAGCCTTTCCAAGCATCAATCACTAGGAATTGAAATCATTAGAAACAATTTCGCTGAAAGCCTACAGCACGCTTACCAAGATGTGAGGGCAGAGTCTGTCCTGAAGCAAACGACATTTGGTTGAAATTGTTCAGAGTTACAAGGTTCATTATAACTTTTTAAGCACTTCTTCTACAGTTACAAAAAAACAATAAAAAAGCTGAAGTCTTACAGTAGGCTTTGCCTTTTTATTTCACAGAATCAAAGTGGGTGCCATTTTCTACTTCTTGGAACAGAAAATGACTTTTTAAACCAAACTTTTCACTCAAATAGCTTTACCATTTTTGCCTTGTTTAGAAATAACTTTTAGCAAATTTGTTCAACAACAGAAGAAAAAAATAAAATTACTCTATATGGGCTATTCTGGGGAAATGGTTTCTCTGTACAGAATTCATTAGAACAACAGGTTAAAAAAAGAAAAACAAACAAACAAACAAACAAACAAACAAACAAACAAACCCCAAACCTTGCTATAGCCTTGCTATCCAGAAAGTTTGTAAGAACTTTTGATGCATCTGAGTTTGAAAGCCATACTTACAAGTTTACCACTGTAACCTTGTAACATTGTGACCTACTCACATATATGTGAGTAAGGAACCTGGGGGATTTTTCTAGAATTCATCTGTAAACAGTGACTTTTTTTTTTTTTTTTCCTGGTTATTGAAAAGAAAATTCAGACCATTTATGTGCACAGTTTTGGTTTCAATTATTTGATGATGTATTCAGCACACAGACATTTCCCCGACATACCTTTGTAAAACTACATACTTTCAGGCAGGGCTGAGTTGAGTAGAGCATTTTCTTGGCTATGGCAGAGTGCCTGGCAAAATCCAGGTCTGTTAGTATTAAAGACAAGTTCCCCAACATGTTTTAGATGCTTAGATTTGTCCTTCAGACCATTTTGCTTCCAGTATTGGATAAAGTATCAAAGAATGCAAGGTGTAAAGGTTTCCAAGAATCTACAATAACAATTGTGTGCAATGCTGTCATGAACACATAAAGGCAAACCAAATAAATGTAGTGGAAAAGCATTCCTAAAAGTGTTTCATAGCTCTTACTGCATTTGAACTAATGGAAGATGCTGTGGAAAGCACAGCTTGCTTTGCACTTGCATGCTGATGGTTATAGCAAAAGGAATTTTTTTGCCAAATAGATTATATTTTGTCTATTTTAAACAAGGAGTTACATTTATATTAGATATTTTTAAGTGATTACCTTATAAGACCATGTAACTTGCTTCAGCTTTCACCTTGATTGCATAAATCAGCAGTTATTTTGATTTAAGTGGAAAAGATTCTGACTTGAGACAAACAGGGTAAAATATCTGTCAGCTGAACCATCTAAAATGTAACCTTAAAAGCTACATATTATTCAGCCTGTCATTTCTGTTTACTTCAGTGGGGAAAGTTTTTTGCTCTTTAATCCCATTAGCCCTGCTGAAATAGCAGGCTGGATTCTGCACCATCTGGAACCAGTCAGAACTAAATGAGCAGCTCCACTGATGATGCTCAGTTGTGCAACCCATCCGATGTGCTGGTGTGCAATTTGGGCAACGCTGAGCTTTAATTACTCACACAGAAAACAGGGAGGGAAAGCATAAGTGGTTTCCACCGACCTCTCCTTCATCTGCAAATGCTGTTCTCCGGGCTGGCGGCTAGAATGAAATTCCTTTCTGAGGATGCGTTGTCGTCAGCACACGTGAGCAACAGGGGTGCCCTGGAGAGGAGTGGGTCAGGGAGGGCCTGGGGAGCAGAGGTGAATGCAGGTTTGGGGAGGAAGGTCTGTGCAGGGGGCTGAGGGGCAGAGCACCCTGCATGGCACTGGAGAAGGTGCGACGGCACACGAGCAAGACGTTTCAAAGGACAACAACAACAACAACAACAACATGCTTTTTATTCTTTCTCTGCAGGCTTCCAACATTTTCAGATAAGGTGTGAAAACAATCCTCCCTGTTTTGCAAAATCATTTTTCTTTCTCTTCTCTATTTTTACCTTCCAAACTACAAATGAGGACAAAACTCCCGTGCTGGTGCTGAAACAGCAGCAGCGTGGAGGAAGGACTGATGCCATGTCCAGAGCCCGTGTTCTGCTGTACCTGTGCCCAGTACATGAATTAACCTTTCCAGAGCTGTGATAAGGATATTCACACTATTCAACTCCCATGCCATGGCCCAACACTCTTCAGTTTTTCCATTTCAATCCGTCACGTCCCTTATCCCATCAGGGTGATTTTGGTTCCAGTTGCCTTATTTTTTCCAATTGGTTTTCAATTGAACTGGCCACTTAGTCACTAATCCTGATACTGTATCTAGCATTATTAATTACTCTATCTAATAAGCCTAATAAACAGCAAAGCTTTGTATTTCTCTGTTGTATTTTCTAATTAATTCATTGCATGCGTTTAACAAAGTGTTTTATAAGCAAAACAGATACAGACTGCCAAGTCTCTTTCCCTGTAAAATCCAGGCTCTGTTGCCTGTATGTGAAATAGTTTTAGCATGCTGAAAAAAACGGAGTAATGCATTGGACTGAAGTAAGCATTTATATTGAGAGATTAAATCTATTCCTGTTTAGCCATAAGATTTTGAACTACTTTTTCACTTCCACTAGTCTCATTTTATGAGCATATAGATCATTTTGCCATAGCGCATGACTAAACTGATTTCATGGCTGTATTGTGTCAAAATTATCTTCTCTAAATTGCCAACTAAGGAACATTGACCTACGTACAAGTGGATTTGTTTTCCCTCTTTCCTCTCCCCTCCACAACCTCTAATGAGTCCCTACTTTGCTGTCAGCCATCATCAAACATTGGAACAATTTTAAAAAGCGAGGAAAAAGATTGCAGCTTGTTAAGTTTGAATATTCTGACACCCCTTTGGGAGTGGATGAAACTGTTTGTTTTGGCTTTCCACAATCTCATTTGGCTTTCTTGAACTTAGATATTGCGTTTTTCATTAGTAGATATCTACCTTAATTCTGATAAAAGGCTCAGATAAACATGGTCTAGTTCTGATCATTTACTGACTCTTAAGGCTATTCTAGCCTCTTAAGGCAATACTAATAAGTCTTTTCTCTTCTTTTCTTCTTTTTATTTTTCTTTCTTTTCTTCAACTTTCCTTCTGAAACAAAAAGTGTGAGGCTTTGCTTTACTGAATTTGTTCTTCACAATGTTTCCAGATTCTGTTTTGTAAAAGTCTATCCTGCTTGCTTTTTGAACATTCATTAAAAACAAAGAAGAAACAAATCCAGTGTTAGACTCTTAAGCACTTATTTGGAAATGACATGTGTGCTTTTAGATGAAAAAAAGTGAGAGTCCCATTTCTAGTTAAAGTAAGCTGCTTTCCACTGTGTTTGTGAAAATATCTGTGCTTACAGGTCTAATCCAGATTCTTCTCATGGATAAGACTCCAAAGCCTCTTTAATCTCGTCCTCTATACCTCTCCGGTGTGATTCCTGCACAAAGTACCTTCTGAGTTTTTCCACTGGGGCGATATTGCTTAATCCCACCTGCTCCTGGGCAGCTGGACTCTAGTTTCAAAACTAGGGAGACCAAAAAAGTGCAATAAATGTCTATAGTAGTTATTCTGCTAACCACTGGAAGTGGCCTGTGTATAAAAACTTGCTCTCATCTTTCTTAAATTTGAACTTTCAGTATCCTGTATGTAGACCAGAAAACACTTACAGAAAGGGATCTGGCTCATAGGATGATGATATCCAACTGCTTTAGTATTTCCTAGTCTGCTTCCCATTGATAATTTATCTTGATCTGCCTTCCCCATGTCAGTGAAAACATTTCACACATGCAGTGCTTTTTTTCCCCATCGTGTTGTTTGAGTGTTTTGTTTTGGTACAACCACCACACAGTGAGGAACTACACATGGAGGTGGCTTACGGCGCTGATGTTGGCTACCTTCCCTCCCATGCTGGCTGATGGACTAAATTTTTTAGGATTTGGCGTTTAGTTGGTTTGGCTTTTTTACAGTTTTTATTTCGAACAAATAAGGCACTGGATGTGACATGCAAAACAGATGCACTGGAATACTCTGTCCAAATAATCTGTGCAAGTAAATGTCACGTAAGCAGGCTATTTATTTGGAACAAATAGTTTTTAAAAGATATATATTTATCAGTTTCTTAGGTGAAGGTTAAAGATTTAATAACATAGAAACTGTGTTAACATTCCACATAAAATCCTGGTTTTTCTTTGTGCCAGTCCAGCTCTTCACCCAACAGCGGCAACAGTAACAACTGACTGGGGCCTTTAAACACTGCCTGACTGCTGGAGACCCAAAGCCTGCTTGTGCAAATGTCTGGCCACCGGACGCCCTAAATCTAGAGCTTTAGACACTCTCTGCGTGGGGCGGTCCTCCAGGGCCGTGGTGGAACAACGGTGTGGGTGTCTTTGGCCATGAGGCTCCTCACGGCCACTCTGTGCCTTCAGTTGTGTCCAGGAGCGCACAAGCAGCAAGTGTCCCTGCTGAGCGGGTGGCAGGCGTTCTCCGTGGCGTACGCCGCCAATAACCATTGACCGATAGCAATTTTACAGGTCAGACTGCAGCTAGCTATCCTAGGGATGTTCCATTTGACACATATACCCGCTCTTACCTGATGTATGCCTCGCTCTCTACAACTGCCTGAAAGGAGGGTGTAGCGAGGGGGGTGTTGGTCTCTTCTCCCAAGTAGTTAGCGATAGGATGAGAGGAAATGGGCTTAAGCTGCGCCAGGGGAGGTTTAGGTTGGAAATTAGGAAAAATTTCTTTACGGAAAAGGTGGTCAAGAATTGGAACAGGCTGCCCAGAGAGGTGGTGGAGTCACCATCCCTGGAGGTGTTCAAAAAACGGGTAGATGTGGCACTTTGGGACATGGTTTAGTCTAGTCTAACCCTTGATTGGCTTAGAGTAGACTTGGTAGTGTAGGTTAATGGTTGGACTGGATGATCTTAAAGGTCTTTTCCAACCTAAACGATTTTATGATTCTATGATTCTATGATGTGCCCCTTTGCGAAGTGAGAATCATCTGTGCGAGGCTCAGATAACACAGGTGAGAAGGGTTTTCAGAAAAGAGGTATTGCTTTCATAATAAGTCTTTTGGAAAACATTTTTGAAGAAATAAGTGGTTTAAAAGGATGGTAAGAGACCAGATTGGAGAACTACATATTGTATGAAACATGAATGCCTTCGCTTTTTTTTTTTTTTTAAATGAGAGGATAGACACTTTATTATAACACATGCACCATTAGTGCTTCCTTTATCATTTTAGCAGCAGTTATCTCCCATGAAATATTTCCTTTGGACTGCAGGAGAATTTGGTCACTAAATATGGGTGAGAAGAAAGTCTTTAATGAATTATTGCTAGCGAATACCCAGGAAAGGCATCTGTTCTTGTGCAGAGAAGTCTCAACAATCCTGATAGCTCATATGCACATGCTAAAAAGTTAACAGCATTAAAGGGACAAAAGCTGTCCCTGACAGAGAGAACTCTGAAACTCTGAGTAACCCACACTTGTAGTTCAGCAGCTGCCTTATTTCAGATGCAAACCATTTCTCCTGTGACAGGTGATATATGTGAGCAAGCACTAACGATGGTCACAAGGTGAGTGATGGATGACTCCACACCTACTGTCCAGACTCCAGATTTTAGCTCACAGCTTCTGTCAGAGTGCCAGGCTGAGAGGTGCTGTAAATCTGCACAGCTGCAGAGGAGCCTACATAGCAAACTTAAATAAGCTAAAAGGCTTGGCCAGTTAGTCTTTAAATAAGCTTTCATAGAGTAGGAAAAGAGTTGGGCGAGACGTTAATTTGAAGCGGTTTTCATCTATGCATATACACATTGCTGACAGGAAAGAGGATGGTACAGAACTAATAAAAAGGAAAAATATTAAGCTGGAAAAAGGAAGAGGAAACAAGGGTAAAAATGGTTTTAATGCAATAAGGTCTATCATGCAGAGTTAAAAAGACTGTGAAAAGCCAATTAGTGCGTCGAATATGAAAAGCACACGGATTAAATTTAGGGAAGATCATCAAAGAGAGCTGAAATATGGATGTTCCCAGCATGCAGACATAAAGGAATTTCAGTTGAGTATATAAGAAAATGTTTTTAAAAAGAAATGAAGTGCAGTGAGAATTCAGTAAAAACAAGCCTGTAATGGGCAAATGATAGATTGTGAAATGAATGTATAAAAGCCAAATCTTTTTGTAGTGTCTAACACTGACAAGACACTTTAAGGTTGAGTTTATGAGGTCCTGTGCCATAAACATCACAACTTAGAAAGCTGATTTCTTAATTGATGCATGTTTTTATTTAATCTCTTCTGTTCTTGGAATGTTAATGAGTAAAAAGCTGGATTCTAGTGTAGTTCCATATTACTAGAAGAAAAACTAAGGCCCAACATCAAAATTCATATTTTAAATGATTAACAAATGTCTTGAAAATAGTCTCTCCTCTTAAGCAACTTGGGTGCTCGTTGTGGTCTGAACAGATTGAGAATTGCTTCAGTGTAAATATTGAATTCATAAATGATTTTTCTGCATTTAGATTGGTCACCTGCTGGTGTTTATTCAGAGGAGATCAAACAGAGAGGTTTTTTACTGTCCTCTTACATATGGATAGAGGAAACTATTAGGCAGTTTAGGATGTTTTCAAAACATTACAATTGGAAACAAAAAGTTGCTTGAGTTTCTAGCAATTACTGACAAAATTGGGCTTAAAATCTCCATATATCATGAAAAAAATATATTGGCAAAATATTTACATTGAGATATGAGAACCTGGAATTAAGCAATATGGGTGCTTCCTGCAGGCTAAATGAACATTGACTTTGTATCCTTGAGCAGCTACCCCCAAGAGCCGGGTCAGCAGCAGTTCTTGCTGTGGCTCCGCTTCCAACAGGAACGCAGGGGCTAACCTCTGCAACCAGCGTGGCATATGGCAGCCAGCTACTTTTGTCAGTCTGTTGGGTAATCTTGGTGTGAGAGCCTTCTGGGGACCAGTTATGAAAGATCTCTGAATTGACAAAGCAGACAAAACCACACTTGTGCAGGAATTTGTAATCAGTGTTTAAAGCTTGCCTATTACTCCATCTGCTGAAGTCTTAGTGGAACAATTATGCATAGGAGTCGTCCAAGTAATCAGAGTAGGGAAGCTACCATAGACAACACCCCCTTTATTTTTTTCTGCATTTGTGCATTTTACATTTCAATGGTTCAGAAAGATTTTTATGTAGTATGTGTTTTGAATAATTGATTTGAAAAATTGATGCAATTGGAAATTAATGTGTTTAATATCAGAAATGTAAGTATTTGAAAAGTGGAAATGACACAAAGGTGTCTCATTTTTTAAGCGCTGGGAAAAAGTTTAAGGATGAAATCGAGTATAATAGGTTACTTAACATGAGTACTTTATATTTCTTGAGGCAGCCAGTACCCCAAGCTAATGTCAAGTCAACATCCAGGATTCTTGTTGAGTTTAAATCCATATTTTGGTCCAGTCATTATGCCAAAATGCTCTGCAGTGTGTGTGGAAAGTGTGGTATGTCTGTTCTTCATATGGTTATTTGTTCCCTCAAATAACAAAACTGCTACAGTTAAAGGCTGGCTTTGCAGTGTTTATTCACAGTACTGTAAATAATAAATAACTAAGAAACCCAAGCACTCATCTTAATCTTTGGGATGTTTTATTTCTGAATCTTTGTGGATGTAACTGGTACCAGAGAGCTTTTGCTCAAGCTTCTGGATTAAGACAGACCTGTGTGGCTAAAATCTACTATATATAACATCTTCCTTCCAGGAAGGAAGAATTTTAATTTACAATTCTATAATTCATTTTCTATCACTCGTGTACTGAAAACAAACACTTCTTGGAAGCAAAAACTATCCTTACAATTCCAACTTGAACTCTATGGAAGTAGAAACAGCTTTAGTACTGCCTGCAATTATAAGACCAATTATGCAATTAACTTGAACCAAGTATAGAAACAAACTCTCCCAAACTTCTGCTCTCAAAGCTACTAGCACTACTGAAGATAGAATAGTTTCTATGATAAGCAATCTGCCAGCAGCTTTCTCTGCTATTAGCCAAAAGTTATAAAATCAGATAGCAAGACTCTTTGCACTAGTAAGAACAAACAATTAAATGACAACCATCAGTAGAAAAAAAAAAAATTACTTAGTGTGATAGACATTTCAGGAAAGCTGAAACAGCAGCAGTTTACTGAGCCATCAGCAGTGCAATTGTCATGCCCGTCACTTTGTAGTAGAGTCGGATGTAAGGGTGGGGCACGGCAGCTTTTGCTCGTTCTGCTGCCTGCAGTACATCCACCTGTTCATCTGTTAGCCTTTTTTAAACCAAAGTACATCCTCTGGATGTTGCTAAATCCTGACAGCGCTGTGGTTTGAGGTTATTGATCTCCAAAAGATTAACGTGATAATGCTGCTCTGTAAACCAGTCAAAGTTCAAACATTACAGTAGAGCAGTTCTCTCCTCACCCTTTTCTGTCCCCAGAAAGGCAACTACTTCCCCATGATATCCATCACTAGCACAGAGGTTCTATGTCACTTACTGTGTAATTATTCATAAAGTTGGAATGAGTGTAAATTGAAAACCAAAAACAAAACTATCAACCGTTGATTATTTCTTTGAAACCCAACCATTTGCCGCGTAACTTGTGGTTGGCTCCTAACACCACCTTTTCCTCTTCATTGGGCCAGTGTATGGGATTGGATAGACCATATCAGCAGTCGTACAGCATTGGGCAGTAACTGGAATGGCAGGTTACAAAAATAATAACATCCAGACCTTAACTGAAACCCATACGCCACTTTAAGTATAACACTCAACAACCTAAAGATCCATTAAAGACCCCATCATTGGGAACTGACTGTTGGCATCTGACATATAAAAGTTTAAAAAAACCCAAAACCAACCAAACAAAAAAACACCCCAAACAACTTCACCCAGCTTTTTTCCTTGCACACACCATCTCCTTCCTCTGTCCTTCTCCCAAAGGATGCTGTTTCTAGTCAGAAGCTGACCTGGAAGAGGTGAGTACTGCTGCGGCCACAGCCCCAGCTAACGCAGAGCCAGTTCCAATCAAGTTCTCCGTTATACACATGCATTTCTGCTGATTGGCATCTACCAATTTCTCAGGCACCACTCCATAGTGGAGTGATCTGACTGCACTCTGGGGGGTGTGCTTACCCCCCTGACCATGCTTGGCCGAACCTCTCCATGGGAGCAGAAATCATGCTAAGACTATACTAATTGCAGTAATTAAACTTCTCACTGCTCTGTCCTCACCCTGATATGCTAGACATTGTTTTTCAATCCTTGGCTCAAAGTTTGCATCATGAAACAGGATGAGAGTGCTGGCAAGCCTTGGGCTGTTATTTTGCACAACAAACCGTTACGGTCATAACATGCTGGCTATTTTCCTTCCAAATGAAAGCAGCTCCGTGAAGACTCCTCAAACAAGTTAATTCCAGCTTTGAACTAGAAAGGACATAGCTGCAGGTTAATGGAGACCTGAATGGATAAGCAGTGCTGAAAGAATGACCCCTCCTGCAGCTCAGCCTTCAAAGTAAAACGATGTTCAAAGTTCATACGGACCAACTTTGTCTGTCTGAGAAATGCCATGTAGGTATACTTGTGCTACCTATCCATTTCTAAAACTTTGACAATTTGATTTTGCAGCTTCTCGAGCGTTCTTTTAAAACTGTTGATTGAAGACTGTGTTTAAGTTCCTCTCCATGTGTCTTTTAAGTTCAGTGTGTAAAAATGATATGTTTCAAAGGTGTCCTATCATTCTGTGACTGGCTCTAACCCACTAAAACTCAACACTACTAATAAACTACTCTTGAGATATTTGTTAATTTTCTAAAGAATTTATATATATAATGTGTGTGTACATTTGTGCATGTAAATACATATGTACATGTATACACACAATATCTCCATGCCTAGAAATATTTTGGGGATGGAAGAAATTCTCTCTCCTCTTGGAAGTCTATTTTCCTGACTGAATTTTCAGACAGCACAATTTTTTCTAAGCTCAGTATTAAATTCACTATATTTTACAGAGCAAATAAAAACCCTACCAGATGGCTAGCCAAGGCTATTACAGGCTGTCATTACTTTCCACACCCACCTGTCCCTCCAGATTAGGAAATATGACTGAAGAGTTGGTTTTCCTCATGCGCTTTTTCGTAGCGGCATTGCCAGCGAACAGATGATGCCTCGCAGTTATCTTCAGCTCCCCCAGAGCACTCGGCTGCCATTCAGCGGGGTTGCGTTGCTCTCCTTTCTCCTTCCTCAGAGAAGGAAAATGTAAGTTATAAAGAAGAATGCCTCCTTAGAGCAAAATGCTGTCTGATGGAGAGTGTAATATTTCACTGTACGACTAAAACCTGGATATGACAGAACTTGAAGAAAAATCAGCTTTGTGTCCAAAAATAGATGCGTGCCAAAGCCATCAGTATCACACTTCTACAGCCAACTGGAGGCTCCATCATATCTGACTTATGCTGCATAGTATTCATTTACAAAATGGACACATAGGTAGTTGTAACCAGATTCTTGATAATTTCTCATAAATCAGGCATTTGCTTCCTCATTTCCAGTTCCTTCCTTCTCCCCCCATTGCCTTGCAGGACAGTGAAGCACAGCAGCACACACATTTCCAACAAACGGAGGGGGGAAAACCCTCAGGCTCGATGGGAATGGCCATGACACTCCAAGCTCTGACTAGCAGCTCTCTCAACTCATAATTTTCTCTCCCAATCTGATCAGCAAATTGATCTGCATCCAGCTCTGAGGGCACAGACTGTGTCAAGGTCAGCTAATTGGTGTTAATGTAGAGTGTATGCGACTACCCTAAGATAAATGGCAGCTGATTTGAGTTAGCATGTGTTTCTCATCAATAAAAGAGATCGATTTCAAATTATGTCATATTTGCTAGGGTTGTGTTCCCAGGCAGTTACTACAGATGCTGTCACCTTCTAACTTGTCTTTTCATCTGAGAGTTTAGGGACTTGCTTCATCTGGCTTTTTTTCTTTATTTGTACAGATGTATACATAAAACATAATTTAGTCCCTCTTTTGCAAAGTGCTCCAAATGTTATTCATTAATTTTAGCACACACAGCAGGGCTGTAAGTCCTGGGAATGTTACAACTGCTTCAACTTAAATCTTGCTCCACTGAAAACGCACTGTTAAGTGCAAACAAGAATCAACTGAGCAGCAAACAGCAGCTCAGTAGAGTTTCCAAAGATGAATCCAAAGGAATCTTGTAGACATGAGTGACAAAGGGAGCGTTAACGCACACGGTGGACGAATACCTATTGCTCTTGTTACGAGGGCGCGCAGACCTCCTGGGCGGGACGGGGCTTCTGCACTGCTCAGGGAGGGACAGAGCTGCTCCCAGCCATCGAGACCATGGGCAACGGTGATGTGGGCTCGTGCCTGAGCACTGGGATGAGCGAGGCCGAGCCCGGAGGGAGCCCTTCACCCAGCCCGGGGCAGAGGTGAGGAAATATTCTGGCTGCTAGACAGTGCTGCGCTTGGAAGAGTTAAAGAACTCTGCTGTGAGTGTGACAAACTAATAAATCCTTTCTTTCCTACCCAAACTTGTTGCTCTGTCCAGGGATGCTGAACTTCCCTTTCCTGGCTCTGAGGGGCAGCCCCTCTCCGGCAGCAGGAAGGAGTCTGGATTAAAAGAGGTGATTAATCCCCGTCACCCCCAGCCTGCCGCCTTGCTCCTGCACCGCCACTCGGTAATTCAGTGTTTTATTCATAGGCAAGAGCTGCCAAACTGCCCTCAGGTTCCTTCTCCTCCTTGTTTTTATCTTTTTTTCATTCAGACAGTCAGTTTTAAACTCCAAGTTACTGTGTCACTGTGCAGGGATGGTGAATGAGAGGGTCCCTAAATTTTCTAAATGAACATTTTTACTATGTAATTCCAGCAGCCCTGAAGTGATCCTGAAAACTGTTGTGGTGACATGGGAACAGTTGCACTTCAGGGAATGGCAAAAGCAGCTGTCAGCAAAAAAACTGTGCTCTGGAGGACTCAGATGCATATACTCAGATGTGCGATGGGTAATTAAAATAATTTCAAATATTTGTTATGTCTTTCCGTACATTGCAACACCCTGCTGTTGAGCTCATATAAATGGAGGGTTAAGAACCTTAGATTTGGCCTAAAACTTAGATTTTTGCCTTGAAGTACTGCCTCTGATCCAAAGAAAAGCAACAATGTGTTTAAGTACAGCTTACTTCACAGTAATTAATCCATTTTTCACTCTTCACTGCCTTCCCAATTTTGTGTGCATCTGCATGTTGCAGTAAAAGCCGGTTGATCCCAGGAGCGGGTGGGAGCAGCGGTGGTGTGGGTTACAGTGCAGGCATTCAGCGTATACTGCACAGTCATAAACTCCCTGTGGATTCCAGCTGCAGACTCTGGTTGAAATTATCCATTGACAATTTTTATTCTCATCATTGCCATCCTATGACAGCAGAGGTATTGTGCAAATACGTACTCCTGTTCAACCTATGGATGAGTCACTGATGATTTTGTTCTCATTTTTATTGCTTAAAGACCTAAGAGCTAGCCCCTGCTTGACATACTACAAGTACACCCACTTGGTGACATTTCCTTGCTTCTGATTACATTTTGTGGCCTTGTTGTCAGCCAGATGTCAGCATGGTCTTTAAGGTCTGAGCTCAGACAGCCCGTGAGGGTGCTTGTGCACGCAGCAGCTTTGGGGCCGGGGCAGAAGCTTTCAGCAGGCGAGGTGAAGTCAGCCACACCGTACGGCTGCTTTGGCCACATTTGTGCTCCTCAGACAGCGTGTGGGATTAGCAATTGTCAGCTGGGTAACCAGGTGAAATGTGAGATACATACAATGTCAGAATTTAGAAGGATTTCTTTTTTCCCCACACACACACCCCCCCAACATCAGTTCTACAGTTCAAGTTTACAAAATCAGTGGAAAATAGAGTTGGCATAATCAGGCCAGGTGGGGCTTCCACTTGTTGACAGTGATATTTTCAGCATGAGGACTAAGTACATGTATAAACACTTTCAGAATTAGCTCCCAAACACCAGATGGAAAGGTAACTGAAGTCAATGTAGAAAGCTGCGTTCCAAATCACTGAAATGTCTTTAATGCAGGGTTACAACAGGTACCTTGCATTTACACTTTTGATCTTCAGCTGTGATCTCTCTGGGCTTTATCATGTTCAGTGATGATGAATGATAAGCAGTGAAGGACATGGCTTAAATTTAATTTCAAGTATGCCATTTACAGGGTGAGCCGTAAGGCAGAAGAAATGCTTTTTTGCTTATGAACCGATCAGACTCGTCTGGGAAGACTAAAGTGATAAATAAATATGCCATTTCCCAGTGCCACTCTTAGAGTGACTTTCCAGAACAGAACCATACTTTAACTTGAAAGCAAAAAATATCTCTGCCAAGTAACACATATTAAACAATGTGATTTTAATTATAGCTCATTAGTTTTTGTTTACTATATCTAGCTAGCTTAGAAAGTGCCTAGGAGACAATAGCCTGGCCTGACATTCATCAAAGCTGTTGGATGGATTGCCATTTATTTTAATGGGCTAAAAATGATCCCTGGAAAGGCACCGGTTTTAAAAATTTAAGGTGTGATTTTTAATTCTTTTGGTATCAAAAGATTTCTTTCTTGCATGCTTTTATAGACCCAAAAGTCTTGAGAAAGATCATAATGGAGCCACTGCTAGCTGAGTTTAGTGGCAGGTACTGCAAAAGCAATTAAAACCTTGAAGATTTGAATAACTGAAAGTCTGACTTCCTTTCATGTTCAGAAGGTCACTAAAGTGAATTTGAAGTTGGTATGATAGAACCGGATGGCTTCTAAGTAAGAGCCTGACATAGAGTTAGTAGAGTTTGACAGGGAGTGTCAAATAATTTCTGTAGAGCTCAAAACACTCACTTCTGATTATTTATGAAGAAAAGTATCATAAGGATATGGAAGTGCCTTTTCAAAGTTAGAGAGTGAAATAAGCTTTAATATTTTAAGCTCATCCTTGCAATAAATACCAAGCAACTTCAAATCTGGAATTTCTAGCCCAGAAGAGGAGGCCAACACTAGCTCAGTAGAAGATAAAACAAGTTGAAGAAAAAGCTTTTGATAATAGTAGTGACCTTTAAAGCTCTTAAGGCCACTCAAAAAGATAACATCAGCTTTTAGAAATTGTTTGAATTCAAAGAAATTGCTGTCACACAAAACTGACAATTGGTGTTACCATTTCCCTATCTTGCCCAACCAGGTAGTTTGGAGCTGGTATTGCTGTAAAGGGATCATCACTCCATAAATCATAAATATTCAGTCTCCCACTAAGGGGGGGGGGTGAACTATTACCATGGCAACAGGAAAAGCTGTAATCTAGAAGACATACCACTTTTACAGAGGCCGCACCTAATTCTGGGTCATCCTCAACCGTGAAAGGCCAATGACTGAAGAAGGCTGAAACTAGCAGAGTTTTTTTCCTCTTTCACAGTATTGCTCCAGTTGA
The DNA here is from genome assembly GCF_030463565.1 of Pelecanus crispus. Taxonomy (NCBI): domain Eukaryota; kingdom Metazoa; phylum Chordata; class Aves; order Pelecaniformes; family Pelecanidae; genus Pelecanus; species Pelecanus crispus. Next base: position 6,957,522 of record NC_134652.1, read on the forward strand.
CTACTGGGCTCTGTCACAGCCAGCAATTGCTTTCACCTACCTGCAGCATTTCTCATAATTATTTTTGTTTTGCCAGTATGTGAGTTTTTCTTTTCTTGTTCCTCTTAGTCCAGCAGCTGGGCAAAAGTTAGAAGGTAGTGGTGTATCCCATGATAGAAGAATGCAATAAAAAACAGTGCATGCAAGAAAGAGTGGTATCTTCTGTTACAAAAAGAATTTGATGGAACTGTGAAATTTTACTGTCTGCTATTTATTCAGGGCTGCACTGTTTCTATTATTAGTGATATATTTGGTATAAATAAATATCAGTTAGTATATACTAAAATGGAGGCATTAAACATTCGAAAGGTTATGATGTGCCTCTTCAAGAGGTTTTGTTCTTTTCAGGTAGTCTTGTATGATCCTAGTGCTGATCTTGCTTTAGGAGTAAATCTACTGGTTGTAGACCAGAATCCCACTCTGCATCTCAAGCTATGACAGTCTGAATCTGCAAGACAGTGATTCCTACCAATACATTCAGAGCACTGCAGAAAATCATAAAACAATTCTAAAGTATACAAAACAAGAGGACTCAAGAAACAGTTCAGTCCATCCCCTGTTTCACATCAGGGGAACTTCCAGAAGTTCGGCAGCTACAGTTTCAAGAAATGAGTCAAAAAGACCTAGACTGAATTTGCATATAGAAAAACCAGAGGAGCAGTTGTCTATGGAAGCAGCTACCTAGTCTCGTGATTGAAGAAAATGCTCTTTCCAATATAACAACATCCCAAAGATTGTGAAGGTCCCAAATCCATCTCTAGACCTGAACCCCCTCAGACTTTGATCAAGACCTGAGCTTTGATGAATTAGTTCCATCTCTAACAATGCAAGCTGCCTATACAAAAAAAATGGGCATTAACATTTGTGTGTACCCCATAAAATAGTCAATGTCTAGATTGGAAGGAACTTGATTCTTTTCCTCTTCTTCCCTCATTTAGCAATGCTAAGTGATTCCTTCACTCAGAAGTGTGAAAGATTGTCTTACAGTTTTCAAAATACACTTAACTTTCAGGCTGCTTGAATCAGTCTTAAAGGCTGTAAGCAAATAAGAAGGAATTAAAACAACAGTAATTACAAAACCCAGGCTATTAAAGGGCTTTTTAAGGGAATCAAATCTTCAGTGAGTATCACTCTGCTTCAGAACTTTTAATTAGGTCTCTGTTTAAAGTATATCAAAGAACAGATGGTTTTCAACATTAATAGACAGCATGGAACCATTAAATATTAGCCATCTATTTCTAACCTGGTGTCTTCAGGAACCTCAAGAGGACATAGTTTAAGGCTAGACCCTCTATCCCAAATGGACATCTGTCTATTTGTTTCTAATCTACAGGAATGACATCTAGGGACAAAGAAATACCCAGAGAAGAGCCAAAGTATTGGTTTTATGTAATTGGATCTTTCAGCTTTCTCCATACCAAGGCCACGCGTATCCTCCCCTCCAAATGTAGTAAGTCAGAAATTAAGAGGCAGGTATCAATCAGATGAACAGAATTCACTCTTTTTTTGAAAGACAGTATCAGATGTAGGACTCTGGAGCAAACTTTACCTGAAGTACAAATCCTTAATTCCAGTATCTTTTAATGGGCTCTGCATCTCATCCATGTGACTGAAGAAATCTCAGAAAAAACAACCAGGTTCAATACCTTTATTTAGTATAAGGAGTGGCATTTTGATTCTCTTTTTCCTTACTAAGTATATACTGCATTGCTGAGCTATACTAATGATCCGACGGGTTTAATCAGTGTATTATCTAATAACTTAGTAGAAAAGTTCTGCTTAAGTTTAATCACTGTTTGTGTTCCCTTGGGTGAAATTGTTTACTCCTGGATTTTTTATTGGGCTCTAAATTAAGCGGCACATAATAACCTCTCTTTTCCCTTCAAAATCCTATAGACTTTAATGAAGAAGTTCTCAGTACCAAATAACTTTTCCCCACACTAATGAGAACTGACACTGCAGAGATTCAAAGTCAAAAGAATCAAAAATCTCACAGCAAACGCTGAAGACATTTTCCTCACCACTGTTAGATTTTTAGCCTGTGACTGATTTATGCCCCTGCAAACTGAGTAATTTCTGTGTGTTTACCTTTTGAAGAGGGGGGTGCACAGCGGAGGTGTGTCCCATGCAGTTGTGGCCGTGATGTCCCAACTCACTATTAATGCATGCACAGAAAGAGTAGTTTTGCACATTATTGGTATCGTGAGCAGCATGATGGAAAACAGATAAGCTAATACAAAGATGAAAGAGCAAAAGTCTGCAGGGAATACTATCATGATATCTCACTGAGGGATTTGAAAGTCAAATTTAGACTTGTAAATGACATTATTTCCTATTGGCCTTTAGTTTTGTAATTATTTTCAGCTTCAACAGCAGGACTTTAATTTGGCTTTATTAATTTTATTATTATTAAATGTACCTAGTTTTGATATTAATGATAAAAGCAGATTGTTCGTTAGTTTTGGTTCATTGTCTTCATAGGGAAAATGAGAGCAGGTTTTGGATGAAGGCTTTGACTTACAAAAACAAATGACTACACTGATCAGATCTAGAGGCTTACCATTATGTAGTCCCTCCCAATGCCTACAGTAACTTGCATATCCCAATATGTTCATACTCTGGCCTTAAAACAGTATCATATCATAGCAGTGACAGCAAGAAATAATAAAGCTGTTATAGGCAGTTCTTTGTGTGTGATTTGAAAATAACAATAGAAGGTAAACTTTTGACTGATTTCCCTGAAAAAAATCTCAATTGCTTGGAAATATAACAGTATTCAGCTTTGGAACTATGCATTTATAACATGATACAAAACCAGGTTTTTTTAATCTTTAGAGGGGAAACACAACAGAAAATATTATCTTTTTCAAGATAAACTCATTAAAGTCAGTATTTAGGACCTGGACATCTAACCTTTTGCGCTACAGCAATGCCATAGTGATATATATCAATGTTTCAGTTTGCTCCACTTACTGATTTTGTCCTTTCTCTGTAAGCTATGCAGACTGCACCATCTTAGAAACTGTGTTTTATATATGGATACAGGAAAGAGATTTATACATATTTATATCTTTAGCCCTTCATCATCTGTCCTAGTAAAGCAATGCCCAGCAATTTCTATGAACAAACATATATCTTGCATTTAAGAATAAACCAAATTGTATTAGCTGCCTTCAGGTATTAATAATTACTCCTTTTCATAGCTAAATATGCCAGATGGGCACTTTCCATTCTGCAAATAGCAACTATAACAGGTAACATGCTAAGCCAAACTCAGTAACCTGGTAAACGCTGATGCTTTAATGAAGTATACTTTCTGATTTTTTAACAGCTAATACAGAAATGCTGATGTTTGAAATAAAAAGCTGTCATCAAACAGCTGAACTGGTACCGTATACCCGCTATTCTGCTTAGAAGTGTTTAGCTTTGCTGCTGTCTTCCAAGGTCACTTCTTGCCTGAGTGCACCTGGTCCATGGCAAAATGGGGTGCAGATCTTCCCGATGCTCCTGAGCCATCCTTCCTCTGTTCTTGTTTTAGTCACAGCAGGGCTGGACACAGGCTTCCTCCTTTCCTTTTTCCTTTCTTCAGTTGCTTGCTATGGCTGTTTAGATCTGTTTCTGCTGTCGGTGGGAGGGTATGAGAAATGAAGCTCCAGAGGTGGTAGGAATGTTACTGGCAGATGATTTATTATCATTAGCTAGTAGAAGGAAAACAGTGTTCAAGTAAAAACATTTTAAAAATATAGGAACTGATGGGGCTCTAATCTCTGTACTTGGCATGATTCTTGGTTTAAACAAAGCCTCACAGTAACTATTCATCAAATTCTTGGCCTGAAGAAAATTTTCTCTGTATACATTCAGAGGATAGAATATGTAGCTCCAAGTTTGCAAAAATTATACCAATTTGGTATGTATTTAAAACAAAAAGAGAGAGCATGACTCCTTCATTCATTCCAGAGTAAATAAAGAGGAATGCAATGATTCCCACTGAGTTACATCAGACTGAGATTAAAGACGTACAATAAACAGCGCTGAAATCAGCCTGGTAGGAATGTTACTGATGTTAACAAAAGACACTGGATGCCTTGGAAATATTATCTCACAGGCAAGCCCTAGACCCAAAAAATGCATATTTAACCAATCTTTTGGGACAGATTTTTATATTCTCAGAAAATCAATGTTTGGGTAAAACAGTAAAGGGAAAGCATAGCTCTAGTTGTCTTACAGATTTGTAAAAAGAATAAAATCTACATAAAGCAATGCATATATATAAAACACAAAATTAATTAGCTGCTGCCATTGGAGGAAATAGAAATATTGTATTTTGCCATTTGAGACACTTCAGATTGTATCAAGAGGTATCACTTAACAAAAAACAAAACAAACCCTCAAAAATCATAAGAAACATCAGACCAAATCCTGCCTTTATTTTCCTTCTGTTTTTAAACCTAGTATTTGCAAACAAGCAAATACACTTCACATTCAGGGAAGAAAATGTGAGGCTCATATTTACCCAGATTGAACTCCCAGTAGCAGTGGTGACATTGCAATGACCTCAGAGGCCGTTGCAAAGTGCAGGGCGGATATATGCCAAGTACACAGGAGGGTAGGAGTGGCATTCTGCTTTGGGCAAATAAAGACCATTTCCGCCTCAGGTACGCCGTGTTCCCTCAAGTCCTTTGGGGAAGCGCAGAGATTTCTTCGCTCCAGCGCGGAGCAAAGCCCCGTGTGCCCCCAGCAGCACCAGCGGGGATGGAGCTGCACCCCCGAGGAGGCAGCCCAGAGCTTGCAGGGCTGGTTCAGCAGAAAGCAGCCCCGCGCACAGCCCTTGCCTTGCTCTGACGGAGTCGTTCACGCGCTGCCTAAAGAGAGCAGCAAGAGGTGAACTGTGTGCAGTCTGCGGCCACTAAGGAATGGCAGATCTGCTTTAGGCAGCTACTTTCTATCAATAACGCATGTTGCCTTTGTGACACTGTAAGAAGCAAACGCAGAACCCGGACTGGCACTTACGTGTGGGACAGCTTATCTATTCACATACGCAGGATTGCCTGTAAATAAACCACAGGAACATGAAGATGGAGCTAACTGAAGATTAAGGAGCTGGCATGTAGTCATCTTGCTGTACTGACTTCAGATAAGCTAAAGACTGATTCCTGATGAGACGCCATCCCTGTCTGGTTTAATTGAGTGTTGTTTCTATAATAACCCATGCAATTCCTGCAAAGCGGGCAGTGGAAGAAAGCAACTCAAAATTATTTTGGAAACGAGCCATAACTCTAATTCTCAAACTGAATGCCAAACCCTCGATGCCACTATGCAAATTGCCAAAGTCACCTATGAATCCAGGTTGGAGGAGCAGCAGGCTGTTAATTCAGTGTTGTTTCTCTTGCTAAGTTTGCACTGCAGCTGCAAATCCACCACTGAAAACTTCTCCCCACTCCTGGATTCATTAGTATGCTGTTCTCATTTAAATGTCAGCAGCAGAACATGTAGTATATGATGAGTTTAGAGGGAAATTCAGAGAGAGTGAACTAAAATGAGCCATCACAAGTGGCATGTGCATTGCTCTCAGTGTCACAAACATTCATTATAGCAATTCACTAATTCCCTAAATATCTCCCCCCAAGCTTTAATGACACAGGGGTGCATCAGCATAATTATCCAGGATATTTTGCTGCAACTGCTTCATTTTAATCTCTTATGATATCATATCACCTGAGCTTTGGGGGAGCTTCCACTTTTTGATGTTTTGGGGCTACAGAATGCTTCTTTAGCACTGAAAATTTGACCAAAAGTCATAGCACCTCAGTGGGATAACTGAACTGCCAAAAATTATTCCCGAATGAGGGATTCTCATATTTCATTCACAATAACCTCATGGAAAGTCTTGCCACTCACTTCCTCAGGAGTAGGTATAGGCTGTTGTAGCCTAAAGAAATAACTGGTGTACAGCTATCAAGGCAGCGTACAACCTTGGAGTCAACCATGTAACAGACACATAAGCCAAAAAGACCACCAAAAAACTTATTCTGCAGAATATGAGCCTCAAAACATCTGGACCTTCTGTAACAGACTTAAGATCTTGGGTACTAACACATCAAAAGCCATGACAAGCAGAAAAAATTCAATGCATAATGTTTGTTTGGTTTGGGCATTGCGAGTGGGGTTTTTTGTCTCTTTTCTTGCAAGGATTTCTTCATGTTTTCTTGCAATGAAGATGATGAAACACAGCTGACTTTAGAGAACTAAACAAACATTTTGGGACAGACCATGTTTGCCATCTGGGCAGCTGCCAGGCAAAGCTAAGTGCTCCCCATATGGGTGGATCCACTTTATACTATCAGCAGACCACTGATTAGGGTGGCTGTTCATTGAATAAATGAGCTTCTTATGACCAGAAAAAAGCAGCCTGGCATACAGTGATTGATGAAGGTACATGATAGTTACGTGAGCTCTGGTTATCCTTGGGATTTATATATCCTTGGACTGTAAAGCCAGAAAGGATTATCATCGGTGTGGCACAGGCTGCAGGTCTCCTCTAGTTTTAACTAAACCTTGCCTTTAAGGGTGACACCTGATCTTGACTTTTAGGCTGCCCTTGGGGAAGAATCTCCACCACTACTTAGCATATCCTTCCAGTCTTCAAAAATAACCTGTTAACTGTATAGCCCTTACTTCAGCCTGGCTTTGACTCCAACAGGCCAAATACCCTCATGACACTATTCTCCTCCTCCCTTCATCATTAAGTTTTGAGATGTATTAGATTCAGTTTACAGGGTTTTTCCTGTGCAGGGAACATGTAGAAATAAACTAGTCATGAAATGGATTTTTGCAACTCAGACACTTCATTCTCCTTAGGAGCAGTGGTGTCAGGTGAGCTTCAAGTGGCCAGATGAGGTCCTTCCTACAAAACCAGCAAACTGCTGAACTTCAATCACTAGGAGAAGAAAGTGATACAAGGAACAGTAATGTAATTTCTTGCCTTTCTTTGTCAATAGGGAAACATTTTGGTGAATTCTAACTAAGAATTAGTTATCTGTATTGCTGCTAATAAAAGCAAGTTCTCAGCAGTCACGTTTCCAATATTTAACAACTCTTCAGCAACCAAGAAGTCCAAGAGGTATCTCCAAACAACCACCATACCCAGCTAGTGTCTCACATTTAAGCTCTTCTTAATTACAGGAAATTCCTAGATCTTAGAGGAGTCTTTTCATTTATAGTTTTTTCCTAAACTTCAAAGGAAGTCAGTAGATGCCCCACCTTTTAAAGCCAGGGAAAACGAGGCAAGGAGAAAGAAAGTCACTTGTCCAAAGCCTTCTGCATATCAGATCAGAAGCAGACCTAGGAATATAATGCCAGCACATGGTGAGGGCTGGCTACTGCCTACAGGACAAGGAGCTACAGGGCATCCCCAGGACAGCAGGGTAGAGGACTCACCGACCAGTGCCAGAGATGGTGGCCAGGTCCAGCCAAGAGCCCCTCTTACAGCAACAAGGCAGGTCCTGGGTGCAGCTAGGAAGTCAATCCATAGGTCGGGATCAGGTCCAGCGATTGTCAGGCAGGTTCATGGTGACGAGACAGGGCAGAGGTCAAAGCAGAGAGTAAGCCTATGAGTTGATGCCAGGATCAAGGAGCTCCATGGCCAAACTGCTATGGCTGAGCCACAAACCTACAATAATGCCCTCCCACAACATTGCTCAGGCAGGGAGTATGAGCCCCAGCTGAGCTTAAATAGAGTCCCTGAGCCCAGGGCTGGGGGTGGGGGCCCCAGGTGACGCTGTTTGGTGCCATTAAGCTTGTTAATGCCCTCGGGACCCTAACAGGTAGTCTCCATCAAGCTGCCTCTGCTATTTGCTTGGAGAAGGGGGCCCGTGTGCAAGCATAGCCGTCTGGTTCACTGTTGATGAGAGGGAGCAGAGCAGCGGCGGTACGGTGACCCGGGAGCTGTGTGCTGCTGGTCCCTCCGATGCTCGGGGCCAGGGCAGCGTGCCGTAGGAGGTACAGCTTTCTGCAGACAAGCTGTGTCAGGTCCCCGGCTGGTGTAAGTTAGCGTAGCTCCAGTGCCGTTCTAGGAGTGACGCAGGCTTCAGCATTGTGAATTCTTTTCCGTTGCATTAATCTGCTCCTGTGCAGGAGGTGAAAGGTGGAGGGAAGGGAGAAGGGGCTGAGACAGACTCTGCATGTCCTCAGGTGCTTTACTTCATGTGCCAAACGTCCTGCACATGTCAGAGAGCACTGGCGGAAATTACAAATGCACTAACTAGTTACTAGTTAGCTGTGAGGCTGATTTGGGTTATATTTTTTGATCTTCCTGCTTTGAATTCAGTGAGTCCCAGCTGCAGCTTATAAAGGTAGCCATATAAGATGCAATTGCCCCTGAAGCTCCATGACAGCTTTACTAATGGTTTGTGTTACAGGAGAAGACTGCTGAAACAGTGCTGGGAAAAGATAGAAATCCTACTTCTTAAGATGGTTGAGGAAACTTTTGTTAGTTCAAAAGATTTCATAGCATAATGAAATATACTGCAGTCCTGCATGATTTTCATGGTCTAACAGGAAAGAAAATGAGAAGAAAAAAAAATGGTTGCTGATAGTAAAGTGATAGTTAATAATTTTGCAAAGACTATCTTCTGCAAATTTATTTGCTGTCTTGTTTGGCTACTCAGTTTGCAGGAGAAAACTGATCTCACACTAATATAGCTCTAATTTTAGCAGAATAAAGTCCAGAAAGAGGATTCTGGTTGTTAGCACAAGCCTATCAACTTCTGTATAAACATAGTTACTTCTATAGGAAGCTTGCTTAGCCGATCAGCTCGTTAAGTGTAATTGGATTCATCCTGTCTACTGTTCTTGTCTGGAAGTGCCGAGTTGTTGTTTAAAAGTGAAATTGTTGCTCCTATATGACCAGCATGATTGAAACATAAGTTTTGGTTGAACTTCTTTTCAGAGAATCATTTATAAAGGGACTTGATGGTAGTGTAAAATTACCTTATTCTTTCTTATATACAAACATTGGATTTAAACAGCCACTTTGTATAGATGAGTTTACACTTTTATGATTCAGCTGTACTGGAAAGAAAATATGATGCTGTGCAGACTGATAATAGTAGAAGCTGTACTTTACTCATCAATGCAAATGTATTTGGGTAATGTTTTTTTTCTAAACAGTTTGAGGACTTTATTCTAATTCTTTAGTTATATTTTAATGAGGTATTTTGAATGACGTGTGTTAAGTTTGCTATGTTAATTAGACCACTTCCATTTATTTCATATAAATGTTTTGGATGTAATTTTATATTTTCTGCAAGAACCCATTGCAACGACTCCATCTTAAGTCTTATGAGATAATAGAAATGTCACAATTTCATGTTCTACATCAGATATAAATGGAGCTGTCATGCGATATTCCATTTCTGACAAGAAACCAATAAACCAAGAGAAGAAAGAAGGAAAAAACTCCCCAAGAAAACAACCAAAAGAAGCAGTGATTGATGGGCACATAACTGAGCTAGGATTTCCATGAATAATGTTAGTTACACAGCATGCCAAAAGACAGAGTTTCCAAAGAGAATGATTTTATGATTAGATGTAAATTGTAATCAGGACCAGAATAGTTCTAGGAATTAAATGCTGCTAAGCATGGAAATGAAGAAATAGGGTAACTGGTCTCATTTTAAACAGGGTTTTGTTTTTCTTGGCAACTTATTTTGTGGCAGTTGTCCTGCCTATAAACTATGGCTTTTTTTTTCTTTTCCTTAAATTGACAAGTGAAAAATGTCATTAAAACAAAACCCTACCTGTGCTGCTGATAATATTCCATGATATTAAATCTGAAAGACTTTTTTTAAATCTCATTTACTCTTCAGTAATTTACCACTCACACATTAGATGTCTTGGGCAATAAAAATATCTGTAGTTACTTTGCTTTCTGGGATGTCTTGTTTTAACAGGGTTTTTTTAACATGTGAAGTTCTGGAGAGGTTTGTAGGCAAATATTTAATTCATTTCATTTCAACAAAATGAAAATACAATGAAAGATTTTAATCAATATTAAAGCCTGTAAAATGTATTTTGCCTTCTCACAAAATATAAATTATCTGGCAACATTAATAGAGACAACTGAAGTGTTTGAGAGAGAGAACTTTTGAAATTTGGTTTTAGAGGCTGACATGACAGAATAATCAATGCAGGACGTCCAAGCACAAAATTTTAGTACCCAGCACAAGGCTGTGAACGGAAATGGAAATTTAACTTGTTTAAGTCCAACTCTGCATGAACTCCCAGTAATCCTCTGACCAGCAAGATGTCTACAGGATGCCTGCAGAGGGGCTGTGACTACCTTACCCTGTTCTTTCTTCTAGTCTTCCACTTCTCTCAAGTGGAAGACCAGAGCAAGCTATCAGCGTATGTGAAAACGTGTATGTCTGCAGACACTCATGTGTACTTGATAACCCATGTGCACGTAAGTGCCAGGATTAAGACTCCAGTTATGGAATAAGGATCCAACATGAGCTGAAGGATCTATCCTAGGAAAAGCCAACTTCAGACTGGGGCTATAGTCAGCAAAATGGCTGGATGCGTTGTAGGAAATGTGCATATACACGTGTACCATTTAGGAGGAAGCATATGCAAGTTGAAATGTATGGATTGCTGCTGTTCAGAAATGTAAACAGGGATTTACAGGCAAGCAATACCAAAGAACTTGAGAGATAGCCAACTTTGTGCTCTTGGCAGTTTAGCAGGACCCCCATCTCCGCTGCGCCTTAGGCTTGGGCTGGACAAAGCACTGGGCGATGCTGCTGGCACAGCAGAAATGCAGGGCAGTAGTCACAACCACTGGAGGTTGCAGCCTGACTAGGTATGTGCAGAAGAAGGGGAGAGTTTTAATACCCAACCCCAGGAACACTGCAATAGCAGTAAATATGAATCTACTTTAAATGATGAGGGATGCTACTCCGTGTGCTCAGAGGAGGGACTGTATCAAGCTACTTTTAAGTAGGCATGGTTTTTACCCTTTTTCAGTAGACTTTCAGCTTGTAGTTCTTTCCTTTCTCCTTAGAGTTAAAACTAAAGGAAAGAAAATGTCAATTTTTGGTTTCATGTCTTGCACACAAATTATCTTACTACAAGGTCAACATTGTGTGCATTGTTCTCCCATGGATCGTCTGCGCTTGCTGATAATTCATTCATTTTCTGGCTCATCACCTCTTCCTTCCAAGGGATTAAATGGCCCTCATGTCTCCTCGAGAAATATGAGAGAGCTTGATTGCACAGGGATGACAAGAAGGATGAATGGATTGAATTTCGACATGGCTCGTTCCTATGCTTCTCTTATTTCTCTGCTTCTTGACGGGAACACAAAAAGCGATCTGCTGCCAGTGCAAATGTGCATGAGGAGAGCAGGATAGACCCACTGGGAAATTTTACTCTCCAAAAAACAACTTTGGACAGATGTTAAGAGGTGAAATTTCCCTGTGGAAGAATCCCTCTGAACAGGAGGGTGCTGCTGTCTGCTGGGGGACTGGCACAAACCATGCATCTCTCACACCCATTCACTTTTGTCTCTGGAAAAGCTTCTTGCAATTGGTCTTTCCTTTTCCCGTGTCAAAGAAGAAATTTTAAATAATTTCCACAGTGGTACTAAAAACTCTATTTCCTTATTCCTGAATAAAAACATGGATTATGTGACCTCTCTGTGACACATCTTCTCAGGATAAATCTGTGTGAGCTTACTAGATTTATGCTGCAAAACAAATGATTGCATCAAAACAAGATACAGGCTTTATTATTTTATTTCACCTCCTTTATTCCCGTATCTGATTATTTAATGCCAATAAACATGTTGGTTCATCTTGGATCCTGCAAGGTAGGACCTGTCACTTACAGTTATTTTCGCTTTCAAAGAGGATTTTGGGACATCCAGTTCTCTTTACGTTTTTGTAAACTGCCTGTTCCAAGAGGTGATGGATTGAAATGGCCAGGGAGAGAGGGGCAGGAGGTTGTCAGTAGGACTGGCTCTCCAAAAGCATGCCGAGTCAGATCTGAGTCCTACTGAAGCACTAATGAACTCCTCAACCACCTTGTCTATCGGCAAAAAATCATTCTCTTTCAACTTCCCATTTCTGATACAATTAATCATCATTTTATGTAGTACTTCCTACATTCGGTACTGGGCATGAAAAATAGCTAATTAATTTCTGCTCAAGCACACTCAAAAAGACAGAATTAAAACCGGTTCTGCAGTATATATTTAATGGGCAATATGTTACATTAAAGGGTCAGTAGAGCTCCTAAAAGCCATTATTCCCCTGCAGAGGGAAATGCCAGAGTTGTAAAACTGCTCCCAGGCCCTTCCTCCATGCACGGATATCTGGTGCGGTTGAGTTGAAGGAAGGGGATGAGTTGTCGGTGCCGTGGACCCACCAGACGGTACCATGAACCACAGGAGGCACTTTGTACCTTAACTGAACTCCTAAGGACTGATTGAGTTATGCAGAGGCTAAGGAACAGCGCAAGGTCATGGAGCAACAGAAGTGCTTTAAAACCACTTTATTTCTCTCTGTGTTGTGTTTCCAAGCAGCTCAGCCCTCAGCACCGAGAGCCTGCGGGGCTGAGCCCCTCGGTAGGAGCCTTGTGCTAGCGCGTGCCTCTGAGCTAACGCGGGCTATTACCAGCTTGAGCACCTGCTCACAGCTCCACAACATGAAGGAAACGGTCTCTGAAAAAAGCTCGCTGCTAAACTGGAGTTTTGCAAGTGATGTATCCTGTGAAACCATCAGAAGCCAATAACAGAGACCATGCAGAGCAACAAGCCCCCCCCGTCACATTAGTTATACAAGTCATTGCCATGCAAATGTCCAAGGAACTCGCTGATAGTCATCCTACTCCATCCCTTGCTCCAGCTCACGGGTGTGATTCAGTCCAACTGTGCAGCTGCTGCTTATCAAAAAGCGTATTCAAAGAAAACATTACTTTTTTCCTGTTCAGCATGAAATCCATCAAGCCACCGCTAGCCTGGTTGGTGATTGTTGTCCCAGTGCTCCGTGAGTGAGGATTTCTGCACGTATGGGTGGCATTTCTATACAGACCTACCCAAAGCAGCATCAGATCATTTTGGCACCCACTGCATACCAATTTGCTCTGCTAGTAAGTAGACAGTGAGTACTACTTTTCTGCCAAGAGATACAGTAAAAAACACATCGTCTGTGTTTGAGTACATAGCTAAATACACGGCTAGACTATGTTTAAGCTAACTGGTATTTTTGCAGTCTGCGCCATGGACATATTCATAATATCAAGGTCTCTTTTTTGGAGGGCAGGGTTATCTCATTAATACAATCCTTGCTTGAGTGAAAAGCCTTGTCATTATCTTTTACTAAGAACGATACTTAGAATCAGTCTCGTGTGTATATTAATGATGACACGCTAATTGAATCTGGAAACTCATTGCTCAGAAGCAATGGATTCAGGGCTAATATTAGTATTTTATAGCTTTGGATAGAATGCAAGCAAGGGTCTTGCCAAGATAAACACAAGGTTTGCTTTTACTGCTGGCAGGCATGGCTAGAGCTCCATTGTTACAGCTGGAGTTCAGCAATGTGTATCAGCAGAATGCTTAGCCTGAAGTCTTTAACTCATTGCTGTGCTGGAGGTGAAGTCCTACATAATCTGCACTGAAATTCCCTTACTAAAGAGAATTTTAAGAAATTCCTATGCCCTTTCCTTTCTGAAGGAGTTCTTTCTTGAGGCTCAGCAAGGAAATGGTAAAAGATTGTAGAGTTCATTGTTGCTTTAAAGTGCACACACAAGAGTAAGAAATAAGGAATTTATTACCTTTGCATTGCAAGTTGCCACTGGTACATGAAATTTACCTCCGGGTAATGGGGGAGGTTGGACAGGAACACTCCTTTTCAGTAGAAAGCCCTTGTTAAAACATTGGCAGCTTATTTTTGAGCCAGACATGGCCAGGCATACCATCAAAAGTTGCATGGAGCACGAAGGAAATTATACTTTTCTTGTTTGTCCTAGAAAGTGCTGTGCACGACTTCTGTGGTTTATCAGGCATCTAGAACAGACTTTTTTTCCCCTCTATATTCCAGTGGGATTTTTCAATCACTCCCTTAGGTGCCTCAAAACACATTCATCCAGAGAGCTCTGCTCTTCACAGAGACCTTTGTCTGCACAGCTCTGGAGGCAGGGAGTTGTGGAGCTCTTTAACAAATCTCGGCAAGTGGCATATATTCCTGAGGGAACTGCTTTCAAAGATGACAAGCCATCTGTCTCTACTTCTGGTGTTTTCTCTGCTTCCACATCAATACGTTAAGGTAGAAATAATGTTTTCAACTCAAAAGCCTAATTTGGTCTGTAAATTGCAGTTTTGTAATGATCAAATCTAGTTTAAGCCAGACAGTGAAGATTTTTCCATCACCATTTGCTGATAGGAATTCCTTCTTCATAGCACTAATGGCTAGCATGTTACTGCCCCGGTATTTGAATTTAGTATGGGATATTATATCATCACCAAGTCCACATTCTGGACGCCTGCTTGTTTCACCCAGACCCATCATCATTTACAGTAACCATTCTGCTGCATTGGCCGCTCCCTGCCAGTGACATTTCTATTATAATAAATGTGGGCAGTGTAAACAAAATATTGCAAAATATTGCTGTGATCAGCAAAGTGCTGCAACAATGCATTGGAGAGTCTGTGTTACATACGTGGGCACCGGGAATGAGTAACAGTAAGAGGAAAATATTATTTCATTTCTCCGCAGACACATTGGGCGTGGGCAGAGCTGAGTCCATGCTGCAGACAAGATGCCCGACTGTGGCCAAGAAGAAATGAGGTTAGCCCAGATGCTGCAGCTCTGCACCAGGCAAGGCAGGCTGTTTGAAATAAGGCATTTTGCATTGGCAGGATAAGGGGTTAAGAAGCCCCGAGCGTACGGGAAGTGTTGAGCACTCTTGGCAGCGAGAGGGGGAGAGAGCAAAGGACATCATCTCAGGTCTTTGCTTCTGGCAGCCTCTGCGGACAGTGCATTTAGCGACGGCAGAAGCAGCTGTGGGGATGGGCTCCTCGCAGGGAGGACCCCTCTGGAGCCGTTGTCACCTTTCAGGGTGCAGCAGGCGGGGAGACAACGTGGTGCCGGCCATGGGCACCCCAGCTCTCCCACCAAAGACGGAGGCCCAAAGGTGCTCCCATCGGCGGCACCCCAGCCACCGCGCCGCTTAAAGACCAGGGGCTGCTCGGCCACAGCAGAGCGGTGAGGAGGGTCCTGCTGCCTGCAGAGACTAGTTTTCTGCAAAGGGTTTTGAAATTTTACCCCCAAATCCATTCTTACATTGTTTTTCTAAACAATTTTCAGAGGTTAAAGTTGTATGAACTTCTTTTGCCAGTTTTTTTTTTCTTCCAATCAGCTTCAATTTTAAGTTAACTTGGTGAACTTCATAATCCTGACGCCCTGGTAGGCAAAAGCATAGGATCTTGCAAGCTTCTCGGGGCTGTGGCTGATCTAGCACTGTCGTTGAGCTCATCAAATTTACGCCTGTTTTGAAACACTTTTGTCCTTCCTACCATCTTTCAAAGTTTCACTGGTGGCCAGGCACAATCCCTACAATGTTGTTAGCCTACAAATTATTTTAACTTGTACTTAGCTGAGCCCTAATTGCTTTACCCTCAGTGCTTCTAGTACAACATCCGATATGATTAGCTATGCCATTAATTATCTTGTATTTTTACTACGAACTTTCTGCTGAAACCCAAGGAGAGGTCAACGCATACCTAGAGAAAATGCTACCTAACAAGATACATTCATCAGCAAATTAGGCACAATGTGAGTTCAGCACACGCATGCAGTCTAAAGGGTTTTTACTAACGTGCTAATGATACCTGTTATTTTGCTAAGGATATATGCTTGTAGTCAACAGGATTCTGTCTGGCTAAAACCTCCCACTGGCTTTAGTGTACAAAAATCCTTTTTACATTCTAACAAGTAAATCGGATTAAAGAATGCAAAAGATAGTTGCTAAGTAGTCCAGTCAGCACAGGTACTGGTCAAACGATACCTGACTACCTGTTGTTACGGATAATAATTCTGTTACATGTTTTTACCTAGAATAATAACAAAATAGTCCACTTAGAATGTTCTCAGTTATCACCTAAGTATTATCATACACTCTATTTCTCTCCTGAATGTTTCTTAGCATAGACAGCAAAAAAAAAAAGACTTCTGCACCTGAGTTTTTGTTCTAAAATGCTGTGACATTTGGATCTAAACACTGTAAGGGACAGTTTTCATTGCAATGTGTTTCCCTGCAGTTACAGATGTGATCTTTTTGTTTGTAGTGTTTTCTGAAGTGTTTGCTTCCTTTTTACCTTTGCATCAGATGTGCCCTGTTGTCCCTTTCCTTTAAGGACATTTAACAATATAACGGTGCAGTCGGTAAATATTTTTAGTAAGTTTAATTTCGTTCCTTTCAATTTTAATTGTCACTATCAACATATATTTCCCATATATATTTTCTACAGCTTGACATAACTTTCTACTACCCAGCCTTCTTTTCTTGATTTCAAACATTATCGGTACCACTGCGCTACAGTAACGCTTTTTGGTTTGGCTTTTTCCCATGCAGATGCTGCTGACTCACAACATCTCCCACTGACTGGCCACACCTTCAGTTTGCTTTTGATAGAGCATCCTCCATTTTTGTCTACAACTACTCACTGACTTCAACTCTTATTTACAACTGCTGTTATGGAAATTTGAGTTGAACAGGCACACATTTCCCTCCTCCCTTAAAAAAAAAATCACTCACTTCCCGTTGCAAAGCCAAAATAACATCAGTGATTTTGTCCTGGTTTCGGCTGGGATAGAGTTAATTTTCTTCCTAGCAGCAGGCATAGTGCTGTGTTTTGGATTTAGTAGGAGAAGAATGCTGATAACACACTGATGTTTTTAGTTGTTGCTGAGTACTGCTTACGCCAGTCAAGGACTTTTCAGCTTCCCATGCTCTGCCAGGCGCACAAGAAGCTGGGAGGGGGCACAGCCAGAATAGTTGATCCAAACTGCCCCAAGGGCTATTCCATACCATACGGCGTCATGGGCAGTATAGAAACTGGGGGGGTTGGCCAGGGGGCAGCGATTGCTGCTCAGGAACTGGCTGGGTATCGGTCGGCGGGTGGTGAGCAATTGCATTGGGCATCACTTGCTTTGGATATCATTATTATTATTATCATTATTATACTGTTACTATTATCATTACTATTTTACTTTATTTCAATGATTAAACTGTTCTTATCTCAACCCAGGAGTGTTTCTCACTCTTACTCCTTCGATTCTCCCCCCCATCCCATCGGGGCAGGGGCAGTGAGCGAGTGGCTGCGTGGTGCTGAGCTGCGGGCTGGGGCTGAACCACGACAGATTTATACGCGGCTCTGAAAGCCACCGTGTCCCTTCACTGGGTTCTCAACTTTGCTGAGAGGAGACACAGGAGCACCTGAAGGGAGAGAGGACAGGTCTGTAAACTGGATCCCAATTAGGTTGTCCTCTTTTTCACAAAGGAAAAACATCTCCCTGTTTACTAAGACGGAATGAGACAAATGACCATTTCGAGCACCGTCTTCCGCTCCTTCCCAGCACCCCAGGCTGATGCGTGCTCACCCAGCGCTTTTCTTTGCAAGGAGGGAGTAGCCACAAGCCACGTATCATCTGCTCCATCCAGGTCCGTGTCCCTCCATCACAGTTACTCTGCAAGCGAGTCTGCTGAGCGCAGCAGTGAGCAATGGGAACGAATACGTAGGAAACAGCTCTAAGAGCATCTGCAGCAGAGTGAGCCAGACTTTTCAGCTGCACAGCAATATTCACTATATCTTGGGCAAGAATACAACTTGTCCAGCCTGGGCCTGGATATACCTGAAGCATTTGAAGTACGTGTTCGGGATAAAAGAGCTAGGAATGTGCAAGGGGTGATTATTTGCTCCTGCTTAAGGGCAAACAGGCTCGGGGTGCTGGGGAGGCAGCTGTGGGGAGCTGTGCTGCACCTTCGCATGGGACATGAGTCTGGAAGAGCCTCTCGTGCCCTGGTGAGGAGGAGGGCAAGGCGGTTCCCCCTCCTCACCATCAGTCTGGGGTTTTGGGGTGGTTCCCCCTCCTCACCATCAGTCTGGGGTTTTGGGGTGGTTCCCCCTCCTCACCACCAGTCTGGGGTTTTGGGGTGGTTCCCCCTCTTGGGGTGGTTCCCCCTCCTCACCACCAGTCTGGGGTTTTGGGGTGGTTCCCCCTCCTCACCATCAGTCTGGGGTTTTGGGGTGGTTCCCCCTCTTGGGGTGGTTCCCCCTCCTCACCACCAGTCTGGGGTTTTGGGGTGGTTCCCCCTCCTCACCATCAGTCTGGGGTTTTGGGGTGGTTCCCCCTCTTGGGGTGGTTCCTCCCCCTCCTCACCACCAGTCTGGGGTTTTGGGGTGGTTCCCCCTCCTCACCATCAGTCTGGGGTTTTGGGGTGGTTCCCCCTCTTGGGGTGGTTCCTCCCCCTCCTCACCACCAGTCTGGGGTTTTGGGGTGGTTCCCCCTCCTCACCATCAGTCTGGGGTTTTGGGGTGGTTCCCCCTCCTCACCATCAGTCTGGGGTTTTGGGGTGGTTCCCCTCCTCACCACCAGTCTGGGGTTTTGGGGTGGTTCCCCCTCCTCACCACCAGTCTGGGGTTTTGGGGTGGTTCCCCCTCCTCACCATCAGTCTGGGGTTTTGGGGTGGTTCCCCCTCTTGGGGTGGTTCCCCCTCCTCACCATCAGTCTGGGGTTTTGGGGTGGTTCCCCCTCCTCACCATCAGTCTGGGGTTTTGGGGTGGTTCCCCCTCCTCACCATCAGTCTGGGGTTTTGGGGTGGTTCCCCCTCTTGGGGTGGTTCCTCCCCCTCCTCACCACCAGTCTGGGGTTTTGGGGTGGTTCCCCCTCCTCACCATCAGTCTGGGGTTTTGGGGTGGTTCCCCTCCTCACCACCAGTCTGGGGTTTTGGGGTGCCAGAAAGCAGCAGCTGGTTCACAGCGTAGGGGAAACATCTTGCCATTGCACAGACAGATGTTCAGCGATGGTTACCTGTACCCCTACGTGCTACTCCCAGTCTGCCAAGGCAGTTCCAACACATTTCAGTGTTGGATGTACACTAACGGATATGGCATGCTTTGATAAATATAGGAGGATAGAATGGATATTTTGCAAAGTGTGGACAAATTTATCCAGGGATTTAGGACTATCAGTTGTTCCCAAGGAACAGCTTGGCAGGCATTTTCTTTTGGCAGCGTTGCTGGCGTTAAGTACCCCATCCCCACGCTGCCTGCTCTGCTGTGGCTGAGAAGTGGTTCAGTTCACCAGAACCAAGAGCTGAACCAGATGAAAAACTTTTTCTTTTGGGCTATGTTTAACCCAAGTCCAGTTCACCAACTGGCCTCACAAACAGCTCACATCCAAGTAGGCAGCTGAGTGGTCAAAACAAGGGAAGAGGCTCATAAGGGTGATATTACTACTTAAAATCTGCCAAAACACTGAGCGGTTGCAGACTTAATTCGTAAATTGAGTCCATTGAGTTAAGTAAAATTCACACCAGAGTAAACCCAGCCCTGACACAAGCCCTTTGAACACAGCACAACTGTATTTCCACCCCTACCTTGAATGAGCTGTGTAAGTGGTCTGCTGATATTGGCATTTTGAACTCAATGCAATTTAAAAGCAAGGCACCATGTCAAGGTCATATTAAAAATATTTTGGGAACGTGTTAAAATAACTCAGTATATTTGAATTCAATTTATCTTAAAGGGTTTATATCTTGTATAATTTCTCTTGGAGGAAAGGTTAGACTTGGGATCTATTATCAAATTAAAGGACAAAAAGCTGAAGAAGCAATCCACAGCCTGCACATGTATTTGGCACTTCATTTTTTCATCTTCCAGTTTTTGAGTAATAAAACACATGGGGACACAGAGCAGTTTTGCACAGACGGTTGTGCTTAGGAGGACTTGAGAGCCAAAACAAACCAGTTTATGGAAACCCCTGCCTGGGATGTGTCTAGGCACTGAGGCTGCTATTTGTTCCTGCTTCAAATGTTATGTGGCCTCCAATGCAAAAATGAAGAGAAGTTACCGGCAGTCAAAAATCAAGCATGGATGTTACAGGAGAGATGCCTCTTCTAGCCTCAAAACCCAGGACTTTTCAAACAGGTGTGTTGTGGTTTAACCTGGCAGGCAGCTAAACACCACGCTAGGAAGAAAATTAACTCTATCCCAGCCAAAACCAGGACAAGGTGCCTCAGTTTCATTCCATTCACCATGCTCTTAGCTTAGATACTGTTGAACAGGACATCACCTTAAGACTGTGAGACTCAGACCGCAGAAGTCTGGGCAGGAAAGGCTTTACGTAGTCTCAAACTGGCCAGTGAAAAGAAAGTGTTATGTGCAAGCTAAGACTGCTGTGCCAACGTCCCTTTACCTGACTCCTACTAGGGTCAACAGAGAAAATGCCTCTTGATTTCAGCCGCAGCTAATCTTAGCGTGGAGTTAAAATGGAATGAGCTTGAATTACCTGGTGGGTCCCGCATGGTGCCAGCCAGGAGTGTCACAGAAGCTGCCTGTGCCACCGCTTTATAACCAGAAATCCTCAGGTAGATGCTAGAGCATAACCTCCTGCTGCTTGAGATTTAAAAGATAATGTTAAGCATCTGGAATGAGCAATAAGCACAACAGGAAAGGAATCGCGCTGTTGTCTACGTCCACAGCTAAGGCTGCCAAGTTGCAGTCTTAGCTTTTACCTCTGATGAGTATCAGTTCACCTGACAGTGGCAATTTAACGGCCAGAAGGAAATATTTCAGCCTTTATTATCACTAGCCAATAATACTTCATACAACTTCCTTCTCCTTGGCAGCTTCAATCCCCCTTTGCAGCCCAGGTGGCCATGGGCTATCTTCACACGTGCCCCTCATTTCTCTAACCAGTCTTAGTGTTTGCCTCTTTGCTTGGGCAAGGTTTTCACCCTGAAATTTGCCTTTTCCCTGCTTGCTCCACTGGTAAGTGCTGCTGCGTTTTCCCATTCATTATATTCCTTCCTCTGCAGTGACGCTTGTCAGACTGACCCCTGCCATCATAGCCCTGTACAGCATACTCCGCTAGGAAAACGAGGACTCTATCTGGAAAAAGAAATTAGCTGTTTCAGAGAGCTGCTTGGAGGCAGCGGGATGGCGGTGGGTGCTGAAGCCAGACGCATGCAGGCTGCCTTCCTCTGCCCTCCCATCCCTCCCCTCCTGCCACGGTGCACCTCCTTCCCCGCGCTTTGCTCCTACTAGGGGTGGTAAGAGACGAGGTGAAGCTCTCGCTCCACTGATCAAGGAAGATGCGTACTTGAGCTATTCCCCAGGCAAGGGACCGATCTACGTGGGAGCTATGCTCCTTCTATAAGTGTCTTCCAGGATATGATTAAAACTTCTCTGCCCTGATCTCACACTGTGAGCTAAATTTTCTTCCAGTTTTGATACATGCAAAATCTGAATTGTTCTTCAGTTTCATCCGTGTTCTAAAAACATGATGAAGTGAGACTGGAAGCAATGAGAAACCATCCTGGAAGGGTTTAACACACAAAAATTTAGGTCAGCTGTATTGAGATAGGTAGAATACGTCTTTGAATTTTACTGTAGACTTCAGATTGATGTATTTTTTTCATGAGTGGTTTACCTGTGCTTCTGTGCTTACCATCTAAGTACCATGAAGCTCCACTGTAGCTGGGGACTGGGTCTTTTGTGCATATAATCTTCCATCCACCAAAGCTCAATAAACACACAGTTAAGTAACTTCAAAGTCATTTAACCTTCTTCCACATCTTGGTTTCTTAAGAAGATAGCAATAAACAAAAAACATACTATGATTGCCTGATGTCTGCAGGAGCTAAAGCGCTACGGTATCTCTCATTCTCAGTACCAAGCACGTGGACCTAGGCTAACTAGTTTTTAGGGTTCAATTTGGAACTGCTTCTATCTACTAAATTAATACATGCAGAACATATAGATCATTTACATATGCACATGTATATATGTGTGTGTGCATATATACACATGTAATATGTATATGTACATCGAGGTATATATGCATTTATATACATCCGTAGTCCTATATAGTTACTATCTCAGTTCAGTTACAAGTTTCTGTTAATAGCTCTTTTTATGCTATTGTCAGGCATCACTGTTTTCTAAGTGGGCTATCTCCTGAGAGGTATCATTCAGTAAGAGATGTCATTCTATTTCAATCAATAAACTTGCACAGCAATCCTATTAGTGAAGGATCTTCCAGTGGCTAAAACCGCATATATTCGTACAAAGGGTGGTCTGAAAAATAAATCTAATCTTGTTTATTGACAGATCTCAGTCAAAAAATGGTCTCTTAACAAATCATTTAGCCAGGATATTTTGCAGAAATACTGCCACCTTCATGAAGGAGCTTTTGAGGTTATTTGTTTCTACTCTATGGCTGCAACTCCCGTTTTTCACCTAGCAGCACTGTCATTAT
This sequence comes from Pelecanus crispus, assembly GCF_030463565.1. Taxonomy (NCBI): domain Eukaryota; kingdom Metazoa; phylum Chordata; class Aves; order Pelecaniformes; family Pelecanidae; genus Pelecanus; species Pelecanus crispus. The sequence goes on from NC_134652.1 coordinate 6,980,102, forward strand.
TTCCTCCACACGTAGCTTCCACCGAGAAGCTAAGGGGAAAAAAAAAACAGAGAGAAAGTATTTGTCATGGCATAGCTGCGCTCCCCTTTCCCTGCAGCTGGCTACTTCATACTGGCAGAAATCTGAGATCTGTTTCTCCCTCGGTTCCCTTCTAGAGCTCCCCTCCCACCCCACTTAAGAGACCCTCCCTGGAGGCTGCTAGGGCTAGAGCTTCTATTTAGAAATTCAGAGCCATATTTTCTTAGTCCTTTGTGCAGATGGAAAAACTGGGGAAAGGACAATCATATCTGAACATCCTGCAATGTAGAGAACGTCATGAATCCCCTGAGCTACAGACAGGTGAATAACTAAATGTTTCACAATACCCAAAACAAGCCTTGGCTTAGGAAAACTTGACTTCTGCCTACACTCAAGCGAGCTCCTTCTAGTTTCTGAATAAGCCTGTTTCCCTACTCATGCCCTCAGAGCAGTCTCGAGCATAGTTATTGCTTCAGGTTGCATTCATGAGGCCATTTTAACAAGATTACATTAAAAGTTATTTGAACATTTTTTGGCAGAAAGGGAGACACAAGGTCAACTGCTTGCTTTCTTCTCCTCAGACTTTCGTTCTCTATTACCATGTCTTAAATAGACACACTTCACTTTTGATTGCCTGAATTTGTATGGATCTGAAGCCGTTTTATTCACATATGAAAGATGTTTCTTCTTTTATAGCCTCCATATGTAAAGGAAGCCTGGAGAGTCCTAGGTTTTGAAAGTCATCGAGCTGAAGGCACCATTCTTCATGCATATTTGCATACTGGAGCGCTGCGTTTTAGCTACAAGAAGGTGCATTATACAGGGTTCTTGGACCCTCCAAGCAGCTCAGCTGAACACCGCTGCTGCGAGCAACATCTGAACTGACAATCACCTCTGTTCAGGTCACTGAAAATTTTCACTGCAGAAATAAGACAAATACTTAGGTCTCCGGGCTTTGCAACAGAGGAAGTTTATGCTCTTCTGTGTACAGGTTGCTTTTGTAGTTAGGAATAAACTCTAAAGGGAAGCGCAGATGATGGGACTACTGGTTGATGTCTGTGCTGCCTGTCAGAGGGACCTCAACAGGTTGGCAAAACAGGCAAATGGGAGTCGTGTGAAGTTCAGCAAACTACAAAGCCCTGGGGATGAACAACCCCAGGGACCTGCCCAGGCTGGGGCTGACCAGCTGGAAAGCAGCTTTGCAGAAAAGGTCCTGGGCTCCTGGGGTGAGTAACATCTACGTTCTTGCTTTTTTACCACTGTTTGCATCATGCAGCAAGAGAACGTGAGGTTCACGTGCTTCCTGATTCTCCGGTCAAAACCCCTCGTGCAGGGTCACGGATGCTCTAAATGACTCCCAGTTTAACCGGAGTGATGCTCATCTTTTGCTCAGCCTGCTTCCCTCCTCTGGCTGGGAGGCACCCAGGAGCTGCGTGGCACCCAGAGCCTGTCTTCTGCTTTCCTTCACCTCCTTCCCACCACCATGGGAAAATGGTAATTCTTTAGAAGAGACCGCTAGTAATCTGCATCTGAAGCAAATAAAAACCTCTCACTGACTCTGGAAATACTGAGTCCCAACAGGTCTGTTTGTAATCGCATTTACACTGGAGTGCTTCCATTAGCCTCTGGGAAGCTAATCCTGATTTACAATTATGAAAATCAGATAGAAATCTAGAGCCAAGCTCATGTTTTATGTTAAAGGTTGATGTTAGAAGTCTGAAAACAACCACCAGACCGCTCCTATTAAATCGCAGTAAGCTGTCAATGACTTTCACCATTTTGGTTAAACACAGATACGCCAAGAAGGCTTTTGAGTATTGAAATCAAAACAGGCATTTGAAGTAATATTTCCCATTATTAAGCAGGAATTCATGCGATATTCTGATTTTTTGTTTTAACATCAGGGAACACATCCTGATTCAAAGTGGTGATTTAAAAAACAGAAGTCCAAGAGCACTTAGCTCGGTCTGAGAATGCAGCACTGCAAAGGGCTGCTCTCCAATGCCCACTCCTGTTACACTTGAACATTCAGGCTCCACCAACTCGCACCCTGGCACTAGCACCCACTGCTGATCATTTTTAAGGAAAAACGAAATGCTAGATTTTATTATTCATCACAAGGGAAAAAAAAACCACACACACAAGGAGGAATCAGGGAGAACATTATTATGGCAATAGCATTTTAGACAGAGTTGCTAACACATTTGTCATACTGCAGACACAAAGTTATTAATGTAACATTCACTGGGAAAGGACCAGGACAACTCCGGAAGCACAGTTACTGAAAATTCTCAATGTCATGCAAGATGACTCCTAGCACAAAAAATTACTTGACTGCGCTTCTTTTATGAAGAGATGCGCAAGGATGTGTTCCCAGGGACAGAAACATTCACTGCCTGCAGAGGCGACGGCTGCTGAAATAGCGGGAGAGCAGTGGTTAAAAGGATTTTCAAAAGAAAGTCTCCATTTTATTCAAATGGGGATCTTTTCGAAAGGTGCTGGATTTCTTAGAGAGGCTCCGATTTTTTCCTTAGAATTCATTCATAAAACATTTCCACCTGAAAATTAATTTTCCACAAGGCCTCAATGGAAAACTGGACTGTATCCGAGTCTGCATTAGCATACGAAAGGAGTATCCAGAAAGGTGTAACCTTTCAGTGAAAACCAATTAGTTTTTCACTTTTCTGGGTTTTTTTTTTTTTCTTCAATTTATTCTACACACTATGCACTTTCTCTGTCTGTGCCCTTCACTTCTGTGGCTTTGGGGGACTCACTGACCACCTTTGATTCCTGCACACGTTCTCTGTCATATTATGAGGATGAAGTGCTTGTGGAAAAGTCAGTCAGAGCACTTTCATCCTTCAACAAACTTACTTTAAAAAAAATGTGCAATTTAACAGATTTGTAGATATAAAATAAGATAAACACAACCTTATGTATCTGTACATATGTGCTTATCTGGAAGCATTGCATGCCATTCAACACAGCAGTTTCCTCACAGGAGGAGAGGAAAGGCATTTCTATTCGACACTTGCACTAAACAAAGCGGCTTACCTTGTCAAAATTCTTCAGATCTTCACAAATCTCTCCAGACACGTGTTAGACGGGGCACAGAGAGTCTCCCATTATAAAAGCAAAAGTCAGGCTGCCTCAGAGCAGCGCAGGACGTGAGCATGGAGTTCAGAAGATCCTCCGGAGAACATGTGTTAATTGTAGGAAAAACTGATGCAAGTAGCTCAGCCAACCTCAGCTGCTGAAATGAGGGAGCCGGGCTCTCACCGGCAGGCCAGGACATCGGTGGCATTAGTTAGAGCAGCTCACTCATGGCACCGGTGACCTGTTTTCTGTGACTGGAACATTTCCTAGAGGAGCTTGTTGTTGTTGTGGAAGACTTTAATGATGACCATCTGTCCCCAGATAACACTGCAGGTTTTCAGGAGTCGGAAGGGAGAGAAAATGTCTTTAGGAAAGTTGCAGAGCTACACCGGGTGAGATGAATCTTCTACTTTGCACCCTGTCGGGTGGCTTCTGTCAGCAAGAATTGGTCACACATTTTTACCTTTCTGCTACGAGTGACTTGCAGTCGTTTGTCTTAGCATGAACTGCTACTGGCAACCTGACTGAAGGAGGTTTTAAACACCGAAGAGTACAACCACCCCCCAGGAGCTCTCCCTCGGGTTAGGCAGATGGTGCCAGTATCGCTTTGCACCTCACACCATGCTTTTTCCAATACTTCTGAATACCTCCAGGCGCCTACTAGCACAACTCTATTCAACACAGGACTGCTCCTGACTGCAGTCTGTATTCTCACGCTAGGCTCGTCACCTCTGGCAGCTGTAGGTGCAGGGTCAGGGCTGCAGAACAGAGCCAGTATTTACCCATCTCTCATGTGAAAATCTTCAAAAAGTTAAAGCCCGCAGCCAAATTGCTAAAAAGACACTAGGGGCAGGTGACAGAGAAAAGAATGCATTATCTTTTTCTCCATTTAGCCCAGCTTAAGAAAACTGTCTCAGCTTACACCTTCACACTGAAGAGCTTAAAATTAACAGCAGAGAATGACATTTTCCAGGGGGATCCTAGAGCCCCTCGCCTCAGAGCACTGACTGCCAATACCACAGCAGAATCAGGAACCTCCCTCCCAGCACACCTCCCCAGCTGCCCCTTCCCCACTTCCGCCTGCTCTTCAGCCTCCATCTATTTTTCAGTAAGTTAATTTAGACAGTTTCACCTTAAGCTTCTTTTCTCCTGCAAAGGCCCCAGGGCCAGCATGCAAGCCTGAAGGACTACACTTTTTTTTTCTTTGTTTTTTTTTGAGGACACTTTCATATTGACATGGGCAGATGACAAGAAAAGCCAGGGCAGAATCAGAGTTGCAATGGGATGGTTATAATTTCCAACACTACAGGCAAGTGAACTAAGTTCCCCTCCTTTTCCTGTGCTATTATGCCCTGCTACACCGGTATTTTGATTAAAAAAAACCTTCTTCTAGACAATTTTTTTTTTTAAATGTTTATGATCACTTCAGCACAGATGAAAATATGGCAGGGAAAACTTTACATTTTTGTATATGGATTACCTAATTGATGTTTTATTAGCATTGTCTATTTAATTATGGATTATAATGCCTACTACTACTATTTAGAAAAGTGGGGGGAAAAAAAAATAAAAACCCAACAAACCTACAGCAGCATATATCAGATTCTGTGCTGTATACAGTCTGCCCAATAAGTTGTTGCAGCATGCTAGGAAGATTTCTGCTGAGGAAGTAATACATACATCTGTAGCAGGTATAAATTCACTCTTTAAACTCCATTTGGTTTACAGTTTTTCTTTGTTTTATATAATCATTGGTTACACTGTCATTTTTCCTTTCTTAATGTCTGAACTTCCATTTGCTTCTAAGATGTAAGAATTGCTAGCTACTGCAGTTGCAGTCAAGTCTTTATCTATATAACTAGAACTGATTTTACTGCTGTATTCCCAGAGCAACAACTCTGCTCCAGATGGTCCTCATTCACCTGCGATATTCTCCTGTGCATCCTTCCACTGCAACATAAGTGCCAGCCAGGGTCCCCCATGCAACAACGCTGCTCACACACCCATAAAATTTAACTGTTCCTTGGCGCTGCTGTTCCCTCCCAGGGGGCTGTATCACAGCCCATCAGCCTTACAGTAAAAGAAGTGAACCAGACACCATCAGAGCTATTTAAGCATATTCACCAGATTATTCAGTGTTGCACAGAGTTGGTAAATACAAGTGTATAACCTTCCACTCTCTGATACTTAAGATGAAAATGAGGCCAGTGGTTGTGGGTTTTTTGTTTGGTTTCTCTTTTTTTAATATATTATTTGTATTCTAGCTAACAAAGCAGAATGTAAAGCTTAGAAAATTTGGTCTTCAGAGGTTCATTTACAAAGATACAAATACTTTTGTTTTGGATAAAAAGTTTTCTTTGGTAGACTTGCTTCCCAGAACAAGATGGACTTTGATAAACTAAAGCAAGCCCAGCGGCAAGTCCCAAGATGACTACAGGGTCGCAGCACATGGCATGCAACATGTCAAGAAAAGCGTTCAGTCTTGAGAAGCCAAACAGGAAAATCTTATTGTTGTCCTCAACTATCTAACGTGCGTGTACAAGAGAAGACAGAGAGATTATTCTTCAAGATGCAGAGAGCAAAGGACAAGAGGCAACAAACACCAGCTCCACCTGGGAAATTCTAATTGAATATTAGAAAAAAATTTGCAATCACAGTAGTCAAACATTAGAATAGGGCCCGGAGAGGTGAAGGATCTCCATCCTTGAACAAAGCCCTAAGCCACTCCTGCCTTGAGCAGGGGAGTTGGCCTAAGCAACCTCTCCAGAGGTCCCTTCCAACCTATTTTCTGTGATGAAACACAAAATCTTGCGGTAAAGACCCAGTGGAGGTAAGGTATTTTTAATTCTAATAACCAAAATATATACACAATAACGTGTATTTTACATATAGAAAGAAAAAAAAAAACATACTGCATTTTGAAATTCATTTACTGCAATAAGAGAGGAAAATAGTCAGTAGTAAGGTTAAGTCACTAACATTAAGAAAAGCCACAATTGGCATGTTAGTTGAAGCCAGAGGAAAGCTACAGAAGCTCAGTATTCCGACACACGAATTCAAAGGATTTCATAACACCCAGCTCATCTCAACTTCACCACATGAAAATGGAGTCTGGATTGCAGGTCTGGACCTAGATTGTTATCTAGCACCCATAAGCTTCAGATTCCTCTATTTACATTGACTGTTTTGAGATATTAAACTGCAAGGTCAAGGTAAGTATTTTAGTTCTCACAACTGCAGCCTAGTTTTCACTAAAATTACCTTAATTACCAGACCAAAATGTTATTTTAAATTGTTCTTCATTTCAGGAGATGTGAACACTGAACTAGCTGTAACAAACTTCTAACATTTTCAAAGTCAAAGGTTCATTTTTACTTAAAAAAAAACCCACAATAAAACTCTTAACAGAGGCTTAAAAAGGTCTTTATAAAATAATCTCCGTCACACTTACAATAGTAAGAAAATGATTCTGGTTGCTAGTTTTTAGTAAATATGAACTCGTTTGTGTTATCTATATTAAAGATGGTTATAACTACAGTTCACATTTTATTTTTAAAAGGCGGACCAACAAACGTGTCAAGAAAAGCAGATTATTGCTGTTTCTCAACAAGTCCTTTTTAATAAGGATATGCCGCCTTGATAGGCAAAGCATGTTTGACAGCCAGCTCAGACAGGATAGCTGAAGGAGAGAAGCAATGATTTGCATGCCAAAAAAACCCTTCTTCGACGATCACTTTATACTTGGCATCTGTACAATTAAACTGATTTATGATCAAAATTGTGTCATTCCATCCATCTCCTGAATGACAGTGCTGATCATCTCAAAAATTTAAGTTTGCTTGAAGTGACACAAGAAGGTAGAATCTGAGCAAGTTCTGGACTGGCAGAAAAAAAGTCTGACGCTTATCCTGCCATCTGTAACTATGAAAATACTAGATGTTCTTCAAAGCGTTTTTCACCAGGTCTGTCGGAGCAACAGGTATGGCTGTGCAGAGAAAACAGAACACGTACATATGGGAAATACGAAATATATCAAGTTTTCTATTCCTGCAGTAGTACTAATAAAATTAAATATACCAACATTCAATTGCAAGAGGACTCAAAAAGATCTAAAAATCCATACACACTTTTAATCAATTTTTTAATACAATAAGCTCTTGAAATATACTTCTTGTGGACACAAATTGGCAATTACAATTACAGACAGAAAGAGCTCACAACAACTATTCACAGGATGTCCTTCGCTATACATTTCAATTAGCCACTAGATTCTTTAACTTATGGTAATAAATTATTCTACTCTAAGTAGAGATAGAAATAAAGGTGCGATAGTTTATACATCTGAGCTTTAACATGCTGGTGCATTCTCCTCCCTCACCAGGGCCCTCTCAAAAGAGCTGTAAAAATAAGAATAATTTGTAGAGAGTGTATAGTGACTTAAGCAAATCTTCTAACCAACACAGTGAAAGATACTCCTGTGAGTCTAATAAGAAGAATAAGATGCTAGTGGTGGCTATGCTTTACTAAAGGACAAAATTCTCATCTGCAAGAGTTGTTTAAAGACACCTTAGCATTTTCATTTTCCTTTCAACCAAGTTAACAAAATAAACAAGAAATTTCATTTCCTTTATCTATGTGTTACAAGTTGTCCCAAGCACTTCTTTACATTGTTTACGTGAAACCCTCTATTACTGTTTCACAAAGAACAGCTTCAGGATGATCTAGAAGAGCTAAATCAAGTCACTCATACAAAATAAAAGTAGAAGTCAAGAGGTTTTAATACCATTTGTACTATTTTATCAGTGAGTAGAAGCAAACAGATACTGGTAGCCACTCACCAGTTTTAAGTGCAATGAATTCTTCTCACATGTAATTTTAGCTAAGACAGCTGACACTACTGACTTGGCTTAGGTAAGAGTAAGTTACCAGTAGATGCCAAGAAAAACCTCCCAAGACAGAACACTACACAAGCATGCTATGCCGCAGACGCTGTGCATCAATGACCCTCTTCTTTCCTTTCAAAATTCATCCTCCGTATGATGAAGCACAGCGGCCACCTTAGTCCCTCTCCTGCTTTTAAGGACACTGTTTGGCCAACTCCCTCCATCTCTCCAAGAGAAAACAATCAGCTAATTCAGACCACAGATAAAACCAAGCATCCAGCTCCTCCCTTAGCTTGCCTCTGCTAAATTTTTTATCTGCTCCAAAATTACCACAGTCCCCAAGAAGTTAAAGGGACCTGCGCTGGCCAACAGCACCATAAAGATCACCATTCCTGAGAAGAGGCGAGCAGGCTAGTAGATCCTGCCTCTTTCCCTCTGCTGACAGCAGACACCATGAAGTTAAACTGGACAGCAAGAGGTAGCTCCGCACATCAAAGCAGGGAAGTGGTCAGGTCTCAGCATTCAAATCAATTAACATGAAAAGTATGAAGAGGGAGCCCAGAGCTACTTTTAGCATTTACTCTTTCCCTTAAGCAGCCCACAAATAAAGAGAGGCTGCTTCTTCAGATAATCTACTTCTAGATAGGTAAATGGATGTTGCTGTCATAGGCACTGCTGAATAGTCCATTACCTTCACACTGCCACCCTTCACATTTGAAGGTCTTAAAGAAAGGAAAAAAAGAAAAACCCACATGCCAACCCTACCCGACCACTGTCTAACACTGGGGGAGAATTTTCCTTTTCCCTACTGCGAGACTTACACAATAACATTTTACACAGCGTATGTAGAGACTTTTCTTCTTATGTAAAAAAGATCCTGGTCTTGTAGTGTGCAGCCTTCCCAAGACACCACTTGTCATTAAGTGCACGCAGGTGGGCCCTAACTGCCCTCCCATTTAAGCCTCTGGGATCTGAATCCTAGTCTCAAATGCTGTTCAGTCAAGCAAGCGCTGAGAGAAGTTCTGAGCAGCTCCTAATCACACAGACATCCTTGACTGTGCTTTGTTGCATGACATCCTGCTAAACCGTCCTCCAACTGCGTAGCTCTCAATGAAAAACACAATTATCCCAGTGTCTGCTGAAGCTAAGCAACAAACTCACTTCTAGCTTTGTGGTGATAAATTATCACATCCCAACCCCACCAATGAGACTGAAAGTTATTTCTGTAGCAATAGGCTTCATACGATTTCACTCTAAACATTCATAAAGAAATAAAAGCAGAGAAAAAATTCTGCAACTATGACTTGAGACTCTGCATAAGACATTGGGATAATTGATACACCACTGTCAGAGCTGTGCAGCCAAACAGTGCCTTCTTCCCATTATTTGGCCACGCTTTGAAAAATGCATTTTATCAGCTATGACATTTCATTTAAAAAAAAAAAAAAAGAAAAAAAAAAAGATGCTATCAACTGACCATCAGCAGCATTCTGTTACAAAAGACTACTAAAACCGTATGGTAAGTACTTAAAAGATATCTAGAATATTCCTCTGAAATGTCAAGTATCCCTCTTCATACTGGGTATTTACATACCTTGACATTATCAGTTCTTCTGAAAAATGGAGAAATACATCAGAAACTATCATGTTGTATGATTCCAAAAAGGCAAGGTGCATTTTTCTTCCTCCTTGCCTCTCAAAAAAGAATATAGCCTTTTCTACAACATCCAGTGATGCAAACTGGTACAACACAGGTCCTCAGTTAGGACACACACTTCTTAAAATAAAAATACCTGCAAGTATATTTCAGATCTAAGATACTCATTTACATTGTGTATTTAATTTCTTTTCAAAGTAAACCAACTTCCATGCTATATCATTTCACTTCTCCTACTGAAATTCTTAAGCTATACAAAGATAATAAAATACTGGCATATATAGAGGTCTCATTCAGTAATTTATCACTATCAATGTTCAACACCACCTCAGGAGAGAAGCAAGTTCTTCCCTGACACACACGTGCACAACTGGTCACCAATACTACAACATGCATATTACAACACTGGAACACTGTTGGTGTTCTTTCATCTACTGCACTGTAAATGAAGTTTCATCATATCCAATATCACCAAGTTTTCCTACACTTGAACAGTCACTGAACAATTGAAATGGGGGAGAAGGATGATAAAGAGAGATCATATTTTTTGACATATTCGTACTGGCAATTATTATCCCATACCAAAAGCTGTAACATCAGATATCTTTTGGGAATGAAGAGGGGGAAGAACTTGAAGACTTCCCCTGCATTTAAGTCTAGAAATTGTTTTTGCAATGTGGCTGCCTGCTTCATAATTTAAATTTCAGAGGAAAAAGGGAAAGTAAAGACTTTCAATTGCAGCTGAATTTGAGTACGTAAGTTATACTAGAACAAACTTACAAATTCATGTTTCTATACATCAATGCTGTGGCTGCTCAGGATTGATATTCATAGTCCTGTATATTTCTTTGAGGAACAGCAAGGCAGTGTCTTCAGATCCCCTATGAAGAATTTAAAAAAAAAAAAAAAAAAAGTGTTATTTTGGTATGGTCCATGTTCTAATTCTTGTAAGCCACACTTCATCCCATTCCAGCTCTCTAAAACGTTTGCCCAACTTAGTCTGCACAAAAGTTTGCCCTAGTCCTTATCTGTCAGGAACATGGCCCTACCACTACCAACTTCCTTTGAGCTACAATTCTTCATCAGTTTTGGATTATTTCTGCTATCAGCCGTAGCTTATGCATTTACCTTTTCTACTGCATTTCCCCCTACTCTGTCCTCCCTAACTTACAACGGCTGCAACTTGAAATCCTCTTCTCTATCCACTTCTTTGACGTTACTCATTTGGCTTAAGTCTCCTCAAATAATCTATCACTTTTTGTCTGCGATGGGCTCCTAAAAATGTATTCCACCAAGAATACATTCTACTTGTCAAGGCTTTCTTCCTTTACTTGCTGCACTGCATCTATCAGCCCAATGTCAAAACTCAGCCTTGCCAGTTCTATCAGCAATATTCTAATTCTTCTCTCCTAACTGGCTGGCACTTCCTTGTAAATAGACTATATTAAGTATCCATAGTCTTCCTCTTCCTTACCACTAGAAAGGAAGTTCTCAAATAATTTAAAGATTAATATAATTCAAGTGCCACGTTTCCAAGTTGGTGTTTTCCCTCCCCTTTTCAAAATCAAAGCTTCAGGCCATCTGAATTTAAATTTAACATAAACAGGCTTAATTTTCTTATTTGTCTATAAAGTGTTATTTAAACACACATAAACAATACCAATACAAAGAGTTACAACCACTGTAAAAAATCACAAAGTTGAAGAGGCAAATTTTAACAAAATTCCAAAGCTGCAGGAGTTGTTAGATAAGGGTAGCTTCCCGTGCTTTTTAAAATAAATTACCTAGGGAGACAGTAAAGGAGTTTTAGACAGTCAGAACTGTGATCCTCCAAATGTGAGGAACAGCATTTACAGAGCACCAGGACAGAGTTAAAAGCGCAAGCTAAGGGACTACAGATATTTTCCACAACTGAACAGAGAGACAGTAACCGTATTTCTTGATGGTCTCCGCTATTAAATGAGCAAGCGCACAAGCAAGCAGAAGGATCAACAAGGAAGCTTCATTCTCTCAAACACACAGATCATTTCATTTAAGGCTTTCCACACCACCCCCCTCCAAAAAAGAAAAAAAAAAAAAGAAAAGAAAAGAAAAGAAAACCCCAAACCCACCACGCTCTCATATTTGGGTCATTAATCATTGTACTTATCATCCTTACTTGAATGACAAAAAAAAGCTATGGGTAGCAAGTTTTCAAAAACCTGGCAACGATAGGCTGCTGCCTTGTGGAAAAGAACTCCCCGTTCCTTCAACGCTACCCACGAAACGGCACTGCCACCACTGGGTCACCGACTGCTCGGGGAGCCCTGCCAGAGCTCAGCGCTCAGCAGTGCTGGCACACATCAGCACCGCAGCCTCGATACTCCCTTCTCCAGCAGCTACTGATCTTTAACAATATAAGTGATACTGACTTTAATAAGATCCTTCAGGTAATGCTTTCAATTCCATATTTTAACCTCTGGAAAAATGCCTGCTTCTAAAAATTATTAGCTATTGCAAATCAAAACCTTCAAAAATAGCATAGCGCACTGCTTGTCTGGCACCTGCTGAACTCAAACCAAGAGACCAGCCACTCCTCCCTCACCAACAGCATTTTGCACAGCTCAGCAACTGATGTCCCAGCTTGTCTGTTACATGGAAAGGTGTGCTGTCGTGTTGCCAAATACAGTTTACACATCCTTTGCTCTACCATTCCACATCTGGTGCATTTTCATGTGTGCTTAATTTTATGACAGTAATAAAATGCATACAATGACATACCCAAGAAAGAAAAAAAAAAAAAAAAAAAAAAAAAGAGTAACTCATAAGCGCAAATACAACAGGTCAATAGTTACTGCTATTCCTATAAATGGAATTATATCTTTCTCCATCTGAAACATGTAAGTACTTAAAGTAAATCCAAACCCAGGTAAGGCAACTGTGTACTGCAGCTCTGACTACATGATGACACCAAACTCTGCTTCTTGTTCTGCAAGTTGTTTGTATATGAACAACCACTGTACACAAATGGTCAATCATAACCATCCAAATTTACAGGAAGATCCACTGTACCTTTTTTCTTCCTTTTACTTGTTAATCTTTGATGGAAGAGCATCAATATCCAGCAATTTCATTCCAACATGAAGAGGTAATAGAGTTTTAATACATATTGTAGTCCAATACAATTCCTTCACAAATAGTTTTAGCTGAAAAACTAGAGCTGTCAAAATGGTCCTGGAGCTCTCCTAGTTCTGAAAATGATTGTAGCTAAAGGGGTGTGTTTTGAGTGTCAAAGTTCAAGAGATCAGCATGCAATGTCTTTATTGCAAACAGGGCAATAGGTTTCTTTACTTCTTGCTAACACAGAATTCTATTTTGAAATGAGATTAGCTAATAGTGACATCTAGGTGCAACACCTTGAGACTGACACTCCCTGGACAGTCATATATACTGTTTACCTTAATACTCGAATCCTCTCAATTACGTAACACTTGAGCATCCAGAGCATAACAAATTTATTTTTACAGCATGCCAGTGTGGGAAGGCAACATCTTTCCAAATGAGAGGCCATTTCAGAATTTAAGTGATGAGGACCTCACATCCAACTTTTCCAAACGTTTCAAAGATTACAAAGACCCAGAAAACTTAGGTCTCCTAAGTCATATGCATACACATCAACCAGTGGAACAAATCCTATTCTGGTAGAATTTGTTGGTCCTTTTGCAATGTTTAACTTCTCAAATCAGCAGTAGCCTGAAAAAAATATCTCTCTGTATATAAACACAGTTATTTTTGTGAAAATGTACTTGAAGTGAAACACTAGGCCATGATTTTTGAGAGAGATCATCTAAGTTTTCATTAAAAAACACTCAAAACAGGAAACACGATTCTAGCTGTTATCATATTGGTCACAGGCAAATAACAGACCATAGGAGTAAGATAAATGGTAGGTATGTCATTACAAACATTTAAGTATAGACAGTTATATCAGAAAAGCAGTATTTATAGAATCACAAATATTTCCCCTTACCAGTAGCACAAATGACTCTGTAAAGCAAAAAGGTATTCATTGAAGCTTTCTATTGGTTTTTCTTGTAGAACATAGTCAATACGACGTCCTCCATTTAGCATGCCAACCTTCACTAAAAAGTCTTCATCTTTGGGAGGGTCTGGACTCTCAGTGATCTTTTCAGCTAAAATTAAAGAGGTTAAGATTTAAACTATTTTCAAGCACAGCCTGCCTGACTATAATGAAGAAATATCACCCATTTTCCCTGCTATAATTTCCAAGTGCTTGCAATAAGACAGTAATAACAGCCTCAACTCACTAGCATCCCACTGCATAATTCAGAAAGGTTACTGGAACTACAGACTTATTTCTTTCATAACAGTTTAAACAGAGTATGTTTGAAGAATAGCTCACATAAAGTAGTAGCTGAGCAATTTTAAAAACAAACCCCACTGTTTATACACAGATAGATCCAGTCATTCCATAAGTGAATAACCTGAAATAATATATTTTTACACCCCCCTTGCATAAAGTCAATCACTATCCTCAATTTAAACTAGGAGGAATGTCTTGTCTTTGTAAGTATAGACAAAGCCAACATTACTAAACACCAACAGATAATTCACAACTGGGAGGCCTGCCCTTGGTATCAGTAGGGATAATATTCGTATCCGACTTAAATTTATTTTGCTCAACAGCATTTTTTTCTGTTAGAGTGCATACTTAATGCTTCTTAGCTCATCCCAAAAACTCAGCAGAACACTACTGAAGAGAATAAATCTCACAAATACTTCTTTGTATTAATTTGCCCTGAGAGGAAAGATTTAGAAACCTGCCCTTCCAACAGAAAGTTGAAAGGTTATACAAACTCAAGCCTAAAATATCCTTCAATAAAATCTGTTAATTTTTCCTTTCCTAAAAGACAAAAAAATGCAGCAGTAGATCTTATATTATACATAAGATAATATATATTAAAAAAAATATATATTTTATATATATATATATAATAATATATATTAAATACTCCAAAAGCACAGAGGCCTCCCCTGTTAAGGGTCAGGAAAATCAATAGCAAGCAATCACTAGAATACTCAAGTTTCTACTAATTTGAGATTGGTAACTTATAAGAAAATCAATAATGTGTCCACATACCTTCTACCACTTGCTTTTCTTCTTCCTCTTTAATTTGGTTAGCTACTTTCTCCAGTTCTGCTTGTAGCTGAGTTGAAGACGTATGAGCACGTGCAAATTCATTAAGGGTCTGCCATGCACTCTTCAAAGAGCTAATAAAACCCTGTTTCAAATCAGATCCCATACGAGAGAGAGAGTCTTTCAACTCTAAGAAAAAGGGGAAAAAAAAAAAAAAGAAAAAAAATCACCATAGTAGAAGGATTTAAAATTATAAACTAAAACCATAGTGATTAAAGCCTGTCCAACAAACATTCCAATTATTAGGAGAAACAGGCCTCCCACGTCATGAACGTGTGTTTCTTGCTTCTCTATTCCATTTAAAAAGATGAGGTGAAACGTAATTAACACACAATTGATTTCTCACTGAAAGGGTCGATGACTTAACACCTCCTAGCACAGGAAACAGTCCAACAGCCTCCAAGTGCAGAAGGGTCCACAAAAATAGCTACATCAGCCAATCCCTCAACACCAACACCACCCACAATCACTCCTAACATCCTACATTACAGGAAAATTATAGAGAGACTAGTTTCAAACTGCAGTATAGCAGAAGAGACCAGAAAGGCTGCCAATGTCTCTTGCAGTGGTAGTGAATTTGGAGAAGCACTCCCAGACAACTCTAGCCTGTAATTCTGCTACAGCTCAGTAACTGTGTCACCAGTAACCGAGCTGCTATTCAATACTGGTGGGAAACCTCCTTCTGAATGAAGGAGAGCTCTTCGCAACAACTGGTTAGAACCACATGGGTCCGTTAGATCAGGGCTCACGACTATTCCATGGAACATTCACCTACATCAATGAAAAACCAGTGAAGAGCAACAGACTATATTTTTCTCCTTTATTATACACACTTTTTGAGAGTTGTAACCTAAAACATGCCTTAACAAGCACCTTGTCCAGTCTAGGAAAGCAGACTCATTCTAATGTACCATTCTAAAGTATAGCTGCTGCAGAATTTCTCCATCCAAGTGCCTGAAGACAGGCTTTCAGGAGGACTCTGTGAACGTGTACAATAGTAATATCGTCAACTGTACAGCAAAACTGACTTTCCTTATTAGGTGTGCAAAATTTAAGTATGGCACTTTGATCTGATGTGTACCCGTGAGCAACAAAATCCAGTCTCTGCCCACCAATGGCTATGGAACCACCTTTTTTCTCAATGTTTCCAATAGTCAACAGACACTGGATAAACACGTCATTAGGAACAAGGTAAAATAAACGAGTAAATTTAGTTTCTGTTTCACATCATGTTAGAAATTAAGGTCAACAAGCAACGCACAGCAATTTTAAAATGTTAATCAGAAGCTCAAATCTGGAGGAATTAGAATTATTACATCTGAATGCAGTTGTGAATGCCCAACTTACAGGGCTGGCAGGGATCCTCTCTGATATTTAGGAAAAACATGGAGTTAGATATCCAGCAACATTGATTAGTCTCTTGAAATTTTACAATATTCTAATGCATCAAATGAGTAAATTAGGAGTGAGATCCATATATGAAATAAGTTTTCTTTTTACCCAGGTGAAGTCTTTTCCTGCCTTTATGATGTGGAATAAGAACTGGTTTTAAATCCATGTCTTCAACGATCATTGGTTCTAACCTGTAAGCTACTGGATCAAGCTGTTAAGAAACAATACATTGACATTTAGTTATCTCAGAAATTATTCTAATTATCACATTTCAGTGAAAAAAAAAAATCCCTATTTATGATTACTAGAGAACCATTATCACATTTCAGTGAAAAAAAAAAATCCCTATTTATGATTACTAGAGAACCATTCTTGAAATCTGTTCTATTTCAGCTTACAGAAACTCAGTTCATGACCATTTAGTTTAATCGTATGATTTAGCAGGCTCATTAACTAATTAGGTCTTGTTCTCCTACAGACAGAGAGAAATTCTGAGAGGCAACACAACAGTGAAAGAGCAGCAAAATTTTCTTGCACTCTACCAACATGTCACTTTAATTGTTAAACAAGATGGGACAAAAGAGGACAAATGTACTGCATGCACTGCAAAACCTTTAAGGATTTCTAAATTCCCAGAATCTAAACTGGAAATTCAGAAAAGTCCTGTAAATGGCTCAAATACTTTATAAAAACCTACAAGAGTGCCTTGAAATTAATGGGAAAAAAAAAAAGATTTTTTTAAGCTCTGAAAATGAACAGGGCATATATTATCAAGTCAACCCATACCTAGAATGCTAGGTATGGAACCTATAGCAGCTCTACTTCACTTTTGCAGTAAAAGACCACAAATATTTGGAATATATATTTCAGTTGGGTCATTTTTTAAAAAGGGTGTATTGGGAAATATATGTAGGGGAACAGAAGGTGTAATGCTCAGAGGTTAAAACTTAGTGTTCTGCATTGTTGTCATCTGCATCGACTAAAATCAAATCTCAAAAGTACTGCTTACTCACTGGATGATAGATATTGAAGAATCCCTTGCAGGTAGGAAGCCTGTAGTTCTCATCAATCTTCTCCACACCTCTCACAGTAAGGAACACACCAATAGGAGAACCGAGAGCAAAGAAAATATCCGGTTCAAAGTCCAATGCATTGTAAACCACAGAAACCTACCAGACAGAAATCAGATATAGAATGTGTCAGAACTGCCAGCTAGTTAGTATAATGCTTACCTAGGAGTGAAAAACAAGTTGTGTATTAAATCAACCACATGCTCTTAGTACTTCCAAGAAGCTTCAGCTGCATTGCCCTATTCCATACTAATACCATAGTACTAATATATTTTAATACTGTAATATTAAAATGTTTTTCTTAAAAAAAAATTCAGAAGTACAAAAAAAAAAAAAAAGAAAAATTTAGAACAGGAAGTCTTTAAGGTTTGGTTTTTAAGTTAAGTTTGAGGTAAAACTTAAATATAACAGCATAAATGGATCAATTTAGGCTACCATGTTAAATGCAAAGCCACAGAACCATTCAAAATTAGGCCATTCACACAGTTCTACTTCTGGAACAGAACTGTGTTTACAGCTCACTCACTGCTGAAAGAAAAAATTAATCGTAGGGGCATCCTTGTTATAATAAGTTTTGCTTTTCAATAGTCCAACCCACTTTCCCAGCTCTCCCTCCTGCCAAGGGTAAGTTCTATGTAAACATAACTTTTGTACAACAATCAAGTGAAGTAGCACAAAGTCATCAACGTTAACAAACAAACAAACAGACAGCATTGTTCCAAATGAATCATTTAAATCTATGCAGTCTCACCTGGCCAGTTCCAACTTCAAAATACTCATAGTCAATGTTCACAGAAGAAACGGATGCACCAACTGGAAGCTTCCTCTTTGTGTGCAGCTGACCAGACTCCGAAGAGGAGACAGAAGTAACTGTCTCTTTTGCTTTCTGGGCATCTTCTTGAGTTTGGAGTGTGGCAGCCAGCACTGCTTTCTTTTCTGCTACTGCTTTCTTTTGCTCCTTTGGAGACAAGTTTCAAAACCAGGAAAAAAGTTTATTTCACAGTCGACAAAATTCCTTAAATATATCCATGATGTTAACAAGTGTGTTAAAGAATAGAAGTTACTCCACAGGAAGGAAGTCAGTTACATTTGCTTAACAACTTCTTATTTCATTCCTTAAAAATGTACTTACCTGCTTGGCTGCTCTGTCTTTTACAAAATTAGCTATTTTCTTTCTTGGTCCAAGAGGTATCCCCATTTCCTTCAGGTCATCGACTGTACACATCAGCTAAAAACAACCCCACACACATCAAAGCATACATTATAACTTTTCCAGGAACATGTATAATTTCTTAATCACAATGACTAATGAATTAGATAAGACATTTTATAAAGCTACAGAAATTACAAAAAAAATTAAACAGACATTATACAAAATGCCCTAAAATAACTGGGGGAAAAAAAACACAAGGGGGGAAAAAAAAGTCACATAAGACTTAGTCTTCATGTCAGACATTAATTATCTTACCCCTTTGCAATGCTTTCATGACTCATGGTACACTAAACGAAACATAACAAAAAAAAAAAAAAAAAGAAGAAAAGAACAACCAATCCAAAAAACCCAAAACACAAAAAACCCAAACATAAACCTCCAAACCCTGGCAATTCCCATAAGTCAAGTGAACATTATTGTACCAGAGACTCCATGTCAATTCGCTCCTTTTCGAATGTACTTGCATACTCCGACAAACTAAGCATTTCCAGAGTCTTCTGCAAAGTAGGAACATCATCATCTACTTCAGGCTCACAAAGGTCATCACCAGAGGTAGTAATTGAGGAGCCCAAGGAACTGGTATCTTCAGTCATCTTAAAAAAGCAGCACAGAAACAGAATCACATCATCTAACAGTGAAAAGCCAATATACAGCAAGTAAATACAAGGTTAATTACTTTCTCTTAAAAACATTATTATGTAAGCTTTGTAAATTTATACCCATTTTTAGTAAAGCAGGATACAGATGTTCCACTAATAACAAATCAGCAAAATATATATTTAAAAGTTACTAAGAAAGGCAAAAGGTTTCTTGAGCTTTCCGACACTCAAAAATATTTCCTTCTAAGCATCAAACAACTCATCACTGTTTCTAGCCTGAACACAGATAGATTCTTTCCCTCTTATGCATCTCCCCCACCATTCAGATACTGTTTAGGCCAAGTTACGTGCCCACAAGGGTCAAAGCTGATGTTCACGATCAAATCCCATTACTGGCCTACTTGGAATTTGAGAGATGTGCAAATAGCTTGTCCTGAGAACTGACAATATTTACAAAACTGCACATTTCCATTAACATGTTAAAATGTACTATCAGAACCCACAACTGTGTTTCAGATAATAAATTCTGAAAACTTAAGAAAAAGTTGCTGAAAATATCACACCTATTTGCCTGGAAAGATTAGCATGCAAATTACCTGTTTATCATGAACAGCCGCGTCCTTTACAGTCCCATTAACACCAGAGAATGGTGCAGTACTTACTGATGA
Organism: Pelecanus crispus; assembly: GCF_030463565.1. NCBI lineage: Eukaryota > Metazoa > Chordata > Aves > Pelecaniformes > Pelecanidae > Pelecanus > Pelecanus crispus. The sequence continues at coordinate 6,999,895 of NC_134652.1, forward strand.
AGCCAAGTCCTTCTGGTTAGACAACATGTCAAATAGAATTAAGGAACCTGGAAACGGGAATTATTATTGCCTTGGTAAAAATGTCAGATTTTCCTGTCCCTAAATCCTAAGCAAGATTTATATGCAATAGTAATAGCAACATATAGATTGATCAAAAAAGATGGCTGAAGTAAAACTAAAATACCCACATATTAACTTGCACATGATCATTCTCAGCAAAAAGCAAACTTTCCCCCCCCACCCATTCATGTGAAATAGCTTTATGTAGTTGCCATGATTAACCTATCTTTCCTTAACCATCTTAGACTGCTTGCCAAACTGGAGGCAAAGTACCAGCCCAAACCAGTATGCCATATGTCTTTATAACACTTATTCTATGTTCCAAAAAATCATCTTACTTTTACTAAGTGGGGGTTCTGAGACACAGAAGTCACCCACCTAACAAGACACCAGATAATGTCAACTTTTAAACACAAGTTAAGACATTAAGTCTTCATGAAGGAAACTAAAGGGGGGCGGGGAAGGGGGAAATGCATGCATCCATGAAGGACTAACCTTCTCTCAAAGCTTTATAAACTTAGCTGTTGAGAGGTGTTTGACTTTTAGTCAGCAGTATTCTGAAAGACAGCCACGCCCTATCAGCTAATTTTAGCCTTGTGCTTAATGAAGGTTCCATTTCCCTTAGTGTAGGAATGCTGGTTTTATCCCAAATCAATTCCTTAGATAATTACCTAAACTATGCCCAGCCACAGAGACTCCTCCTTTGAAATCTGGGTTGCGACTCATGAAAAGCGCATACAAACGATTCATTTCCATCCCCACTTTATCCACAATCGTCTGACAGTAGGTGGGGCTGTTGTAAAACAGTATGTCAAGAAGCGTTTCATTGGTGAAGTGGCGCAAGCGTCCAATGCTCGGCAAAGTGATTTTTTTTATGTTCCTAGTAACACAAAATCATTAGAAGCATGAATGTCTTTAAAGAAATGCAGATAAGAACTTTGTTAACTTTTGAAATGACAAGTAGTAGAACTGCAGTGTCAATACTACAGATATGGTCTCTACAGACATTAAAAAAAACCCATATAGCCTTCTGTCCTCATTGTATATTCATACATTAGTGCTATCTGCTGATTGTACATATTTGAGAAAGATACAGCTCCCTTTCCTCTCTCCAGGCTGAAGGGATGCCTGAAGCAATCTCTTCTCTGTTCCAACACTGCTCTCATACAGTAACAGGGAAGTTCTGTGAGCAGATTGGAAGAAGCGGAAGAGCAAAAGAACCTGCATAGAAAAACTGAAGGTGAAATTGAAGTAACAGGCGACATAATACTCTCTTTTTGGAGAAAAAGCTTGGCATCAGCATCTGCTGCCTGGACTTAAGACAGCTGCAATGGAATTGCCAGAGAACTGAGACTGCCTTAGCATTGCCTGATTTGATTAACAGAATGAGGATCTTCATTCCTCATTCAGTGTTCAAATGAGAATAAAAGACTAAGAGTCTAGGAAAGCAGCATGACTTGAGTAAGCTAGAACAGTCTGGAGAACACCAGCGTGTGCTCTAAGAGGTACAGCTTGCTGTCTTTGCAATTTCTACTTCCCCATCTTTGAGCAAGAGAAAACAGCTTGAAATGTCAAGCAACAGCAAAGAGATAGGCACCAAGAAGTGATTTCAAAATAGATTTTAAAATGCTGTAACACTCCTATCCAAATATAGACACTTTGTTTCCAGAATTAAAAAAAAAATAAATAAAAAATCTTAGCTCAACTGCCTAATCATAATGCAGTTACTACTCTAGGACTGGACAGAGGGCTAATTGCCTTCCTTAGAAAGAGGCCATTGACATCTCTTAAGGTCGGACTCAATGAGACTGCAGAAAGGTACAGGGGAGAAAACTCTCCACCCTAAATTGTACATACCTGGACAATACATGTCCATGCTCACCACCTCATACTTAGGATCACTCTCTCTACACGCTCATTCACCATGTATCAATGCATTAGCCACTTTCATGAAAAGGCAGCATTGACAAAGTGTGTGTGTATATGTATCCTGTCACTCAGTGACATGAAAATAAACAAGAGAAAATACTCCACATGCCTTTCCAGCTTTCCCTATACTCCTCATCAAAATGTTAATTAAAAAAAATTACCAATTCTTCTTTGTAACCCAGCCAAACATTTATTCATCTAGTCTAAAGAGCATATTAACTTCTCTTTTAATACACTTTACAAAAACTGTTAAGATGCAGCTCATGTGAAGTTCACATTACACAATATACTCACCTGTCTACACCTGTTGCATCTCCATGCAGAGAACTATGCCAGTGAACTGGGAGGAATTCCACCCTGCTCACCTTACGTTCCTCTAAAGATTTCTTAAAGTGAGTCTGCAACAACTTCAGAGAAACAGTCCTAAAATCATCAACTGCAGAGAAGAGTAATGAAAATGTGATAGTAGCAGTACTCAAGTAACACACAATTACAAATATTCTTTCTCCACTCCCCAGTTTTAGACTGTTTATATATATAAAAATATAAATGTTTTTATGTATAAAAATGTAAAAATATAAATTAAAGAAACTGCAAAGTGGGAAAATCTTTGCAAGGATTACTCCTCTAACTGTAAGAAAATATGTATTTTTTTAAAACAGTGAATTTTCTAGCAAGCTGCTATTTATCTCACAATGAATGCATTTTTACTCCATGACCAGACATGGCCTTCTTCATTTACTCAGTTGTGCTGGATTGTATTTAAAAAAAAACAAAAGAGCAAACAGAAAACCACCCCACACAAACACCACCACAGACACAAGCCACACAAAGCAAACACATACACCCACACAAAAAACCACACCCCCCACACCCCAAAACCCAAACCACTCTGCAAGTTTAATATTGAGGACTAATAATAACAGTTAAAGCTGTAAGTCTGACAAAACACAGATTCTGCTTTTGGAAAATAATCAGGAAAAAAATCCTACCAGAAATTGAACTTCTTAACATCAGAGACTTTTTTTTTTTCTTTTTAAAAGACATGCTTATCTGAATATAAGATATAGAGACCTACATTTAAACAGTTAAGAATATGACTGCTCATTAAACAACCAAAAACTTACCACATTCAACAATGCTTCTAAACCTCAAGTCGCATACAGGACCTATGCCATGAACCATAAATACTAGATGGTCAATTTGGGACATTTCTCCTGTAGAAAAAGAAAATACAAAATTCAGAGTACCAATACGTACTGCAGTGGTGAAGTTTAGAGTGAAGCAATGTTAAGATATACTTGCTTTATAAAGCCTATTACATAACATGGTTCAGGATATAACACAGCCCACCGGACTCCTTTGATTACAAAAACCAAAACCAGGTAATACTAAGGAACAACTTTAATCTTTAGACTCTAGGCACAGACAGTGCATTGCCACTCTACCCACTAGGGTCCAACTTTTGTACAGAAATTAACTGACTGTTCAAGCTGCAGACTGACGTACAGTAATCACATACCATCAGGAATTTCATCATGGTCATCATCAATTCCACGTTTTACTACCCTTGGTCTTGCCTGACCATCTTGAGTGGTTCCCCATTCATCTGGTGTGGCAGCAGGTTGGAACTGAACTATGACCTGAAAAAAATATATTGTCCAATTACAAACACAAAAAACCTTATGACTCATATTGTTAGTCTGAAAGCATTGCATGGTTTAACGCACTTTTTGTTTGATTGCTTTACCTTGCATCCGAGACAACTGTTTTCTTTAATTAGCACATATGCAGAAAAAAGCCTTAGAAAACCCTAGGGCTATTCCTTATGGGAGCGCCAGCTTCACTAAAACTAGATTCCGAAATAAGAGTTAATTCTCATTAGCTTGAAAAGCAACCAGATGACTTAAACAAAAGTAACCACTAGTTGAAGAAGCTGGCCTGCTCAGTGATTCTTAACAATTTTAACACCTGAAACAAGCATTATTCAAGCTCCTCTTTCCTAGACGCCAGTACCTGCTCTTCCTTAGCTGATTAGTGTTTTTGTAAGGAAACTGGACACTACCCCATTGACATTTTTACAATTACTCTATCATGATGGGAAGGGGGGCAGGGGGGAAGAGCAGTGCTTTTCAGGGAAGGACAGCAACATTCAAAGTAGCCCAGAAATCCTACCAAGTGAGAAATTCAGTCATATGGCTGAACTTGACTTACACTGACTCGCAATAGTCTGAACTCATATTTATGACACCAAGTGGTTTAAGCGCTCCTTCTCTAGGTTTTTACTGGACAGAACTCCTTAACCAGCACCATAAGTGCTTAAAGTAAGAGCAACCATGACCCTTTCTGGCTCTTGGACTATTTTATTTATTTATTAATTACCGCATCTGTGATAAGCGAACAGTTAACAGCATTGGTCAATAAGGCTGAAGTCCATGTTTTAATCACTCTGCTAACAGTCTCTTGTATTTAGAATAACTTTTAAAGCTTTTTTTGCTAGACTTTCTCATGGCCTAAAAATAGTTGCATGGCTAAAAATAGTTCTCATGGCTTAGATACACAAACTAATTACCTTACAGTTAGATTAACACTCTGCTCCACGTGAAAGCTCTTAGTTTCAATTACCTTCTATTTGGTCCAGACTGTTTGAGGTTAAACTAATTCAAATTGCCTCCCGCTGGCTGCCAGTTATGCTTAGTCAAAATATTTACTATATAAACCCTTACTTTTCTTAGGTTTCAGAAAGCATTGTCTTTTAATCATGTGACAGCACATTGAAGTGAGCAGGAGTTCAGTGTTCTAAAACTTTATCATCTTTAATGCACACATATTCAAAACAATCAACAAGTACATTTCAAACAAGACTAAGACTGCATTCAATTTCTGCTTCCATCCACCTCCTCATTCACCCCTAGTGAATTCTGTGAGAACCAATCGCCAAAATCTATTGCATTACCTTGGGATTATGCATAACAATTGTCTCCCCATTTGGGAATTCAAGTCGCCGATGCCATTGATTTGTAGTTACAGCCTTTTTATATTCTGCCTGAAACAGTAAACAAGTTACACAAAATCAGTATGCCTTCTTAGACAAAGTATTTTTTGGCCTTGTGCATCATCTGTAATGTTAAGGTTATAATTCACACAACTTTATTTATACAAAAGTGTCAGGTGAAGCACTACACAAGTCGATTTTAGGTCATAGCTGTGCAGGACCTAAACATGAGCAAGGTGGCCTTCTAGCCACTCCCCTTTCCAGGATTTGCTTACTTATGTTCCAGAAAGCGCATTCTGGAAATCATTTTAATGAAACACAAAGAAGTACTTCTAAGGTCATAAATACAAAGAACTGTCAAGTTCTTCGTGAAGTTTATGTAAAGGTCATACTAACCTCTAGCTTATCACTAAAATCCTCAGTGTAAGGAACAAACCGGCTATCCTTGTCTCCCTTATAAAACCACATGCATCGTCTCACTTCAGAAGGCTCTTCTTCCCAGTAAACAGCTTTCCTCATTCTGTCATACAGGTATACATCATAGCGTCCCCCGTCAGTGCTCAGAACCACACTCTCAGGATCAGGCTGGACTACGACACAAAAGTCGCACTCGGTTACAATACTAACACATGCAATCTTTTTTCTCTCTCGCCCCAGCCCCAATCACTTCTATGATGAATATTACGCTATTAAGACAGATGTTTACACTATGGAAAAGAAGCTTCATAATATCAGGCAATCATTGTGCTGCTCCTAAAACGTTTCTGTATGCTCTGTACACAACAAAAAAAAGCTTTGAACAATTCTCAAATATGAATACTTATTTCCAGAGCTGACAGAGTTTAACAAAAAGGCAAACCAGGACACAGATAACTAGTTCTACGTGAAAATGCGATGTGCACTAGGGATGTCCATCTTAACACTGGTGGCACCAAGCAACTCATAATTTAAGTGAATAAATCAAGTGGCACAAAATACATCTTTGAGATATGTATTAGTATTACTTATTATTGCCATATCACTCTTTCCTATGTGAGTGACATTACTCACACATCTTCCTTCTAGTCCTTCTGTTCACCTCCAAATAAGATATGATTAAGATTTTCATAACTTACCAGAATTATAGACTTCCTCTAGTTTCACAGAATCCAGAATGCTGAACGGCATCCATATTGGCTTGTCCTCCACCTCCTTACAGTAGAACCAGTGTGGCTGAACCGGCTCATATTGGTTCTGCAGCAAAACAGGAGGTGCCTGGACCAGTGGACCTGCAGGCCTGGGAGCTCGGGGCTGTGACTGCGGAAACTGAAAATACATATGGGTTCATCACCTCAACCTCACATAGTTTTTACAGAACTGATCTATACTTTGCTATAGAGAACACTCCGAGCGTTTATTTCTAACATTTTATCCCACAAGAACATTAGCTTTCATTCTAAAAAGGTTATAGAGAAGTTGTCCACTTTACCATGTTTTTGAAAACTTACACCTTTTCAAACTGAGAAAGGATGTGAATTTTGTTCCCACAAATGCTGTTAAAAACTGTTACAGTCTAGCACCTTGATTACCTAAGACCAGTAAGGTTTAAAATATTCTCTTAAATTTTCAAAACTCAAGCTGAGCTTATTTCTTACGGCCACCAAATTTGACATTAAAAAAAAAAACAAACCATATTCTTCTCCTTATTCATTTATACATAATTACATTTTTGCATAAAGATTGTCCATTTTAACAAGTGCCACCTCAGTAATAGCTCTCTTCCTGCAAAACGATCAGGACAGGCAGATTTCACTCTAGTGTAGCCTCAGTGACACAAGAAAAATAACTGATTTTGAAAGGGACTATAGACTACATAAAGCTGATTTCATATAAATTGTACAAAGATCCCAGTTAGTACAAATAAAAGCAAGTGATGTCAGCAGTAACAACTGCTTTGGCGGATACATTAAAAAAAAAAAAACAACCAACTAATATACTGTACAAATATAAAATCAAGCAATCAGAAGTTCTGAAATTCTTTAAAACTCCAGATTATTCAGGTTCTACTGCCTTTGCTATGTTTTTTGTCATTATTTGTCATTATTCTATTCTTTATTCACAATAGCAGCAATATAGCAATTGCTCAGGCAAAATAAAAACAATTTATGTTGTTTTCAAGGAAAACTTGTCAGGTTATTACTAATCCATTTACATTATTTTAATAATGTCTTTGTGAAGGTAAAAAAAAATGGAGATCAATGCTGTACATCACACAAAATCCTCAACCTGGCTTCACCAGCAAAGCCAGCTTGGAAAGAGATTTTTAGCCCATATCTTACAAATGGCTGAATGACCTCATTTACAGCAGAGGCGCAAACAATGCAGCAGCACAGCTGAAATGGCAGCAAACTCAGTAGCCGACAGAAAAGAGCAACAGAACTTCACAACTTGTCTTTGTTTCTGATGCCAGAAGCTCATGTAGACACAGCCTCAGGGTACACTCTCTTCAAAGATCAGGGAGTTTTCCTAAAGCAACAGTTCCAGGCTAGTTCTAGTGAAAAGATTTTCCTATTAGAAATGGTTCAAGACTTTTTCAGGGTTTTTTTGGGGGGAAAAGAAAAATCTTGAGAAGCGAAAATATGCAATTCAAAGAGGAAAGTGACTTAAATTGTTTTGTTCTGGTACCAGGACGTCAGGAATTATATATATACCTGTGCCAATGACCCTGGAGGTGTGTGATACATCTGGACGGGTGGTACAGAGGATGGTGGGTGAGCAGGTCCAGGACTCTGTTGCAGCTGCGGTGGAGTAAGGTATGGGTTAGCTCTGCTGCTCAGGGTGGTGTGCCGATAGGGGTTATACCCCTGCTGAGATGTTCCCTGGGGAAGAGTAGACGCATTTGCAGGCGGGGGACAGCTCTGCTGAGGAGTCTGATAAGCCGTGATTCCCACCTGTGAAGTAGGTGGTGTGTTGTAAGAGGACTGTGACTTGGGAACATGCGGTGAAAAGGCATTTTGCCCATCCTGCGCCCCAGACACAAGCGGAAGTGAAGTTGGAGGCCTGGAGAAGGCTGGTGCTGCAACAGGCGGTGCAACAGTTGTTAAGGGTGGCTGCCCAATACTGCCAAATGGATCACTGCTGCTAGGGACTTGAGAGAAATAGTTGAAAGTCTGTGGTGGATTGGGGCTGGCAGAAGTCTGACCCAAGAAGCTGTCCTCTTCACCAACATCTGCAGAATCATCTGCAAAAACAAAAACATCACTAGAGGTATTGTGAGAGGTTCAAACCAGTTAGTGTATTTGGTCAAAATGTTCTATAACATTATCAGCTTTTTCCAAAACTCTGTTGGCCCCCATAAAGCGAAAAGCATTACAAAGCTTACATGTCCTTGATGATTACACCATAAAATGAAACAAAAGATACAAAGTCTTCAAGAACATTTAAAATGGGCCACAAAAGTCACTCAGTGTACACAGATAAAGCAACAAAAATTAAAAATCTGAAATAAGAGACCAAAGTATGACTGAAGTCAGGGCCTTCCCAAGCCACCTTGGCAAAGATCCCTGCTTCCAGGGCACTCAAATCCCTTCCAATTTCCCTTATGCCTACCAAATGCAACAGCAGCCTTGATTCATTTCCTTTCACCATGAAAACAGTTACCAAGCATAGGACTTTATGCTCTAGTTTTCAGAATTCCAAAAACAAATTTAAAAGCAGAGCTTAAGGACATTCTCAAAGAGACCCAACCTATTGGTTAAGCAATCCATTCTCACCTGCTCCTTCAGCAGTGCCCTCGCAAGGTTTCCCATTTGACTTGCAAGGTGGTCACAACTCATTACTCCAAGTCACTTGATGAGCAACACTTACTCCAGTTCTCTCTAAAAATCCTACTCTAGACTGGCACAAGAGCTAAATCTCTGGTGCAGAAAAATAAGTCCTCATTCTATGTAACTGCAGGAGAGGGCTTAAAAAGGTACAAGGCCATGACTGCCCTTTCACATTGAAAAAATACATAAACCAGGTCCTGGTCAATCACAGTTTTCTGCTTTACAGTGATCTAGTAACAAGTGGGAAGAAAAGAGGTTTGACTTTATCATAGGTCTTGCCATAAACTCAGGTAAACCCGGGATGGTCTGAGCATCACTGCCTGCTGAGGGAAGAGCACCGTGCAAGCAGCCAGTGCAATCTGGAGAAGTCATAAGAGTGTTGTCATCTGCTCTGGCAATAAAATAGTCCCCAGGCTGTGGGGAAGAAACCACAGAGCTATCATTGCTTCTCTGCTACTCAGTCCCCAGCCAAAGAGAGAGACCAAGCACCTCTGCAGCTACAAGCAGCCAATAACAAATGTCTTTATCTGCAACCAACATAACTGTAATACAGCGTATCAAGGGAGCACAGGGGAATCCACAGAGAAGTCTCCCTAGGAAGCTGCTGTTCTAATTAATTAATCATAAAGGAATCAGCTGCCATGACTAAAAAGGACTATTTTAACCATCTTTTATTTAGTAGTCTTTTCAGACAGTGTCAGTTTGAGGCAAACATCACCTGCATTTATCAATTTCTCTCACTTTCTCCTATAGCGTTTTATTCCACTTTGAAGAACAAACCCCAAAATGTATGTATGCGAACCATCGTGTGAAGCAAACTAAAACCATTTATAAGCAATGGCCACTATGAAGTCAGGTCAGCTTCTAAACAATAAAATTATTCTTCCTTTCACATTTCATAAACATTGTGGAATAGAGAGAAGCATACTGCATACCACACTGTCAGTTTTCTGCTTTCCAAAATAACTGGTGGCAGAGCAGGCAATTCACCTCACCATGTTGGATCACGATAACCATGTAGCAATGTGCTGAAGAGTTTTCAAGGCCTTTAGCAAATGCCCGTTCACAAAACACCTACTATTCTCCAATTTCAAAAGGTTTCGGAGATTTAGTCTAACTGTATCTTTCCAATCTGTATTGAGTTTGCGTGGCAAGGTTTTGGTAGCAGGGGGGCTACAGGGGTGGCTTCTGTGAGAAGCTGCTAGAAGCTTCCCCTGTGGCCAACAGAGCCAACGCCAGTGGCTCCAACACAAACCCGCCTCTCGCCAAGGCTGAGCTCATCAGCGACACTGGTAGCACCTCTGGGATAACATATTTAAGAAGGGAGAGGGGGGAGGAAAACCCTGTACAATTGCAGCTGAAGAGAGGAGTGAGAATATGTGAGAGGAACAGCCCTGCAGCCCCCAAGGTCAGTGCAGAAGGAGGGGAGGAGGTGCTCCAGGCACGGAGCAGAGATTCCCCTGCAGCCCTGGTGCAGCCCGTGGCGAGGCAGCTGTGCCCTTGTCATGGTTCAGCCCCAGCCAGCAACTCAGCACCACGCAGCCGCTCGCTCACTGCCCCTGCCCCGATGGGATGGGGGAGAGAATCAGAGGAGTGAGAAACACTCCTGGGTTGAGATAAGAACAGTTTAATCATTGAAATAAAGTAAAATAATAATAATAATAATAATAATATACAAAGCAAGTGATGCACAATGCAATTGCTCACCACCTGCCAACCAATACCCAGACAGTTCCTGAGCAGCGATCGCTGCTCCCCGGCCAACCCCCCCAGTTTCTATACTGAGCATGACATCATATGGTATGGAATAGCCCTTTGGGCAGTTTGGATCAACTATTCTGGCTGTGCCCCCTCCAAGCTTCTTGTGTGCCTGGCAGAGCATGGGAAGCTGAAAAGTCCTTGACCAGCATAAGCAGTACTTAAAACCATCAGTGTGTTATCAGCATTCTTCTCCTACTAAATCCAAAACACAGCACTATGCCTGCTACTAGGAAGAAAATGAACTCTATCCCAGCTGAAACCAGGACAGCCTTGCACCCATGGAGGCCCATGGGGGAGCAGAGATCCCCCTGCACCCGGGGAGGAGCCCACGCCAGAGCAGGGGATGTGCCCCAGGGAGGCTGGGACCCCTGGGAAGCCCGCGCTGGAGCAGGCTCCTGGCAGGAGCTGTGGCCCCGTGGGGAGAGGAGCCCAGGCTGGAGCGGGTTTGCTGGCAGGGCTGGGGACCCCGCGGGGGACCCACGCTGGAGCAGGCTGCTCCTGAGGGGCTGCACCCCGGGGAAGGGACCCACGCTGGGGCAGTGCGTGAAGAACTGCAGCCCATGGGAAGAACTTACATTGGAGAAGTTAATGGAGAACTGTACTCTGTGGGAGGGACCCCAGGCTGCAGCAGGGGAAGAGGAGGAAGGAGTGGCAGAGAAAACGTGATGAACTGACCGCAACCCCCATTCCCTGTCCCCCTGCGCCGCTGGCAGGGAGGAGGTGGAGAAATGGGGAGTGAAGTCGAGCCCGGGAAGAAGGGAAGGGTGGGAGGAAAGTGTTTTAAGATTTAATTTTTATTTCTCATTACCCTATATTGATTTGATTGGTAATAAATTAAACTAATTCCCCCAAGTTGAGTCTGTTTTGCCTGTGATAGTAATTGGTGAGTGATGTCTCCCTGCCCTTATCTTGACCCATGAGCCTTCTGTTATATTTCTCTCTCCCCTGTCCAGCTGAGGAGGGGAGTGGTAGAGCAGCTTTGGTGGGCACCTGGCATCCAGCCAGGGTCAACCCACCACACTTGCAAAATGAGGCTGACAAAAGTTCTGCCAAAACAAAAATTATACATATATCTATATATATACACACACGCACACACACAGAGTTTTCCAACACAATACATTATTTTGTACTTTGCCTTTTTCCAATTTTGCAAAAACTACGTTGGAACGTAAGCCCAGACTGGCAGAAAAAGAAGCACTTCATACCAATTAAAAAGTTTCCTATGAGTGCACAGCTTTGACATACAAGGGCAGTATTCTTCCCCTATACAAAACTGTCTTTCTTCGACAGTGACTGTGCGACAACCTCCTGTATATCCCTCCCTATAGAAGGTGGTACCTTGTCACTCACAGATTGTCACCTGACAATCACAAGTGACATTCGTCCACTTCCTCATTGGGAACGCTCCTCTCTATCTACAGTAAGTATATTGGTTAATTCACCCACACCTGAGCCAGAGAATGTATCTGGCAGTTTTTACTCATTCTTGGAGATACAAAATTTATGACTGCCCAGAGCTTCCTAATGTTGGCTGTTAGATGTCAAACAATTCCTGAGATCAATTCTTACTACATTTTACACAGTTGAAACTTCAAACTCAAGAGCTTGTTCTTTCCTGCTTCAAACTATGATTCATGGTGCAAAATGCTCTATGCAGCTAGATCCCTGTGACACCTGGCTGGACAAACTGCGAGCGCAGTGGACCACAGACACAGAACATTTAACTGGCGACAGGGGTTACTTGGACAGACATGGAATGTGGCACAACCTCTGGCACTGAAATTCACTCCAGCTGCAAAATGATAAACCTTCATCCGATCAAGCCTTAAGTGACATGGAGATTATATGATTCATCATATTAATGAAGTCCCATCAGATTTTCTTCCTGACTAGCTTCAAAGTCTTCAGGAAATTGCCACATGACAGTCATCTGTGCAAAGCTACTGACCAGAGCAGCACTTCAAAAATTACTTTTTTTAAAAAATGAAAATGTATACTTGCAAGAAATAAAAACTATAAGGATTGCAAAATGGAAGTAGTAAATTTGTCAGGTACCTAGATACCTCAGGTAAGTAGAAATAATATTCTCATACTTTTATCCCTCCCACACAAAAAACTGTAGTTGATCTAAAAAAATGTTTCAAAGCCATACTTAGCAAATATTTTATTAAATCTACGGCGACGTACTCCACTGATTTTCAGCTATATCAATACCTACTTTAGCTAAGATGCAACAGCACTGAAATCAAGTCTTGGATTTTGGACTCAACATGTACCAATGCAGTAAAATCTAAAATACCTGATTTCTAGATGCATTTCTACTGTTCAGGACTTTAATCTCAGACTGAACGCATTTCCAGAAAAATCCACTTCTTTATCTGAAACTGTTTGAGCATCAGATTTTGAGTTGCACATGCATGTGTCTGGGACACCACTAAGGCTTTAGAAGGAAATGATATTAAAACCACGGTTAAATTAACAAGTAAATTTAAGGTGCCTGCTTAACATGCTATGTTCACGCAGAGTAAATAGAAGATAACATGGAAGAGGAGCTTAAAAAAAGCGGAAACACGAAGCACACCCCTGAACAGAAGTACTGACAACTTCGAAATGCTGAAACAAGTATGCCAATCAATGAACTGAAAACATGATAACCATCCCCTCTCCCTAGACCCAGAACGAAACGCCAAAGTATTAAGCACACGCAAGAAAGCCGAACATCTGCCTCTCAAGCAGCTCGTCCTCCCTGAAGCGTTAACAGCCGGCAGCGACACTCAGATCAGAGCGCCCTGCGGAGAGAAGATTAGGATCGAACCCGCAGGCAGGGGCCCAGGCGCTGGCCAGGCCCGCAGCACCCCTTGCCAGGCCCCGGCTCTGCCCCGCGGGCCCCGCACAGCCCCCGCGCCCGCCCGCTTCCCTCAGGGCGGCCCCTCAGCGCCCCCCGGCCGCCCTCCCTACCGGCTGCCAGGAGAGCGGGGCCCGGCGGCATAGCCGGAGCCTGGCTGACGGGGATGAAAGGCACGGTGAAGTTGAATTCGGTAGCGGAGGAAGAGAAGAGCAAGTTGGTGGTGCTGCCGCCGGTACCGCCAGGCTTCGCCGCCGCCATGGCTGCAGCCCGGCCACGTCCCTTCCCCCGCGGCGCACGGCCCCTTCCGCCCTCACCGCTCTGCCCGCTTCCAAGATGGCGGCGGCGGCGACGCGCCCTGACGGCCTCTCGGCGTACGGGTGAGGAGGAGGTGGCGGGCCCGGCCCTGGCAGAGCCGCCATTGCTGCAGGAAGAGGAAGAGGAAGAGGAGGAGGAGGAGGAGGGCGGAAGCGGGGAGCCCCCGTGCTAGGCTTGCGAGCGGGAGTTGGCGGCTGCAGGGCGCCGGCAGCCCCCTGCCTGCCCTCGTCGCCCGCGGCGAGGCTCGCCCCCGCCATGCCGTGCGTGGCCGACTGGCTCAACAACCCCTTCAGCATCGTGCAGGGCATCTTCGGTGAGCGCCGGCCGGGCGGGGCCGGGATCCTCTCAGCAGCCACCCGGCCGCCGTGAGGGCGCCCGTAACCGCGCGGCGGCCGGACGGGGCTTTCCCTCAGGGGGAAAGGGGGCGGCGGGAGAGCGGCGGGCGAGGCCGGGGGAGGCGGGGAGGGAGAAGCGGCCGGGTGGGCTGGGGACGGGCGGGAGGGCGGGCGGGCGGCCGCTTCATCCTTCCCCGCCGGCGGCGGGCGGGAGCCGCCTTCCCGAGGCCTCCGAGGGGGTGCGCGGCCGCGGCCGGGGGTCCCGTCCCGGTGCCTGACGGCCGGGCAGCGCGCTCTGCCCTGGCTTGGCGGGGCGGGCCGGGCCGGGCGGGCTGGGAGAGAAACCGAAGCGTATTTTGGGGTTCAGAGCAACATGCGCTGGCTACACGGCTTACCGATCGGTGGTCATATTACCTGTGCCATTAGGTGAAGCTGTTTTAGTGCTAGGCTTGCTCTTAACTGAAGGCGTGTTGAAATAAAAATTTCTGCAGCGAACATAAAGCAGAAAGCGGTGCCTCACCTCCTCCACTCTCTAGCTGGGTTTCGCAGCCTTTCCTCGCTTTCAAGAATGGCTGTGTTCGTCTTAGCTTCCCTGAAAAGGTGTAAGACGGGAAGTCAGTGCAATTACAAGAGGCATAAAGCAGTCTAAAATGCAGTCATTTGCCCAGAACAGAAGTAAATGTTTAAATTGTTTACTGCGTTAGGAGAATGCTGAGTAGGAGTCTGTTATGTGATGCTAATATGCACGTAAATGTGTTTTGTTTGTAGCCCAAAATGTTCCAAATTCTGATTGGGAAAAGAAAGTGACCGAATACTTCAAGGAGAAATTAAAAGAAAATAATGCTACTAACTGGGTAAGATTGCTTTATTCTTTGAGTTACGCCATTCTTAAGTTTCATTCTTTTTACCTCTTACGCATTTTTGAGAAGTTCTTCTTTTTCGTGATAAGCGCACTTCCGAATTTCAGGCCTAGACTTTGTGATACGTTATTTACATCTCAGTTGCTTTAATCTGTGTGTAGAGCAAAGATGCAAAATCCTGACTGAAACTGGAGAAGCCAATCCACTTGACTTCAGCGTACTGTTTTGCCCTGGGCCATAACTGCTGAATGCTGCCTATTTGTAGTACAAGCCAGTAGATGGCAGGAGCTGACAAATACTTTCATTTTTGGAAGTGTTAATGCCTGCCCTGTCTGCTCTGAGTCTGCAGTGTGTGTATTTGTACGCCACAAGTTTCTGAACTGCTGTTTATAAACCCCTTCTCTCGTGATCTTTTATTGTGATGCTGCAGACTTTGTGTGGGTTGAAGAAATAGCCACTTGGGCTTTCAGGTTTTAGGAAAAAATACTTTCTGCTAAACCTGTGCCTTATTGGGCTGGATCAGGCCTGGTTTTTGCAGTTTAACAAGGAAGCTATGCTTTAGGTTTACAAATAAAACATGCGCGCTTGGGTTCAAAAGCTAATATTTTTCTAAAAGACTGGCAAAAACGGCATCGTGGAACACTGCTAAGTGGATGAGAAACTTTCATATCAAACCTGTTCTACTTACGGCTAAAAAAACAACTGAAAATGATTGGGTTTTTTTTTTTCTTCCTCTTGTCAGTGAGAGTATTCTGTAATTAGTATTTCAATGACAGTAAATCAAACTGTAGATGGCAAAACTGTGCTAAATTTACAGCATTAGAAGGAACTGTAGGCACATTTTCTTACTCAAGATAAACATGAGGGAATATATGTTTGTTTGTTAAAATGCTGTTTCCTATAGGGCCATTTCTGGTTTTTGTTGTGTTTTAATGTCAGATGTAGGTTTTTTTCAACAAAGAGTTTATCTTCAAAATCAGAAAACTCTATTCTTATTGCAAGTCTCACTATTTCAAGTTATACCACATGTTTAGCCATTGATTTTTTTTTCCTTCTGTTTTTCCATTGTCATGTAAACATAGCTGAAAAAGACTCCCCCAGTGTGGAGTTGGAACATACAGGTTTTCCACAGCCTTTTGTTGTTAGAAATTTTGCATGTGATTGCTGTGGTACCACTGGTACATAATACATGGTAAAAGTGCTGTTAAATGGGAATAAAATAAGTAATAAATGCTATTTAATACTGCAGCTGCAATAATTCCAAGTGTAAGAGTTAGTTTTAAATGTTGTTGTAGAGTTGCCATACTGTTTCAGTGACCAAAATGCATTTCTTTATAGCCCAGTACTGGGACTTAGAAATGAATGGGACTGGTGGCTGTGGAACTGGAAGAATTTGGAAACTGTTAAGTGTCTGATAATCGTAACTATTATCTGTAGCAGTTATTGCAGAAACTTCCAGTGTTGAGATATACACATGTTGTTACTGCTTGGATTAGGGCAGTAGATGTGAGGGAAAAGTACTTGGAAAATATTCAGTATGTTACCTGATGAGGCACTGAATTATCAGAGGCAATTGATTGTATCAACAATAATACAGGGTTTGAGGCAAGTAAGTGAACAGTAGGATATACTGGATGATTAAAGAATAAGTTGGTGACAGATTTTGTGCTAATTTTGGCTTACTGCAGGGCATGTCTTAATACTTATATACCAGTTGTTTAGAATAAGCTCTTTTTTATAGGTTCCTTCACTGAATGATGTTCCTGTACATTACCTAAAGCCCAACAGTTTGGTGAAATTTCGCTGCATGGTTCAAGATATGTTTGATCCTGAGTTTTACATGGGAGTATATGAAACAGTTGACCCAAACACAAATGCACGTGTAAGTGAAATACTGATTTATTATTTTAGTAGATGTTTAGCATTTTCTCCATTCTAGTCTTCTTATTGCCTCTAGTTTCTGAACTAAACCTATGGAGTCTGAGCACTATCTAATAGAGCTCTGTTTATACGGCTCAAATGGCATCGGTAATACATCACTTCTTACATTTCTGTTGAGGAATAAAAATTACTAAAATAATGTTCTTTGAAGAACTTTAGACCACAATGATTTTTATATAAGTAATTCATATTCAGGATGCTGTCAGAAAACATGATTGCATTGCATTTTCCTTCTTGACAGGTTTTGCATTTTGGTAAATACAGAGATGTGGCAGAATGTGGGGTAAGTTATACAAGTTACATGAATTTTGAGATGACATATTAGACAGAAAGATGTGGTTTATAAGTGCAGTATAACTTATTTGGTACTCACCAGTGGATTCCTGGAGATACTGCTCTTAAAATACAAAATTAATCTCAGGTTTGGAAAGCAGAGTATTCGTAACTGCTCATGGGAATTCTAAGTTCAGCAGGCTTCAGGCCATTTCTATTGTATTTAAATCTATTTCGCTTGGAGCGGGGAGGACTCCTGAAACTTTCTGCTGTGGAAAACAATTTACTTTTGGTTGTGCAGTGCTATTAGAATCAAAGTGTTATAGATGCAGACTGTTTGGATTCACTGTTTCATGAGTAGGTGGTCTTGCATGTTTGTTGTAACTTCTGGCTAAGTAACTGAATCTGTGGGATTAGTTCAAAAAAAGAAAACAAACTCTGTAATCAGATTTTTAACAACATTTCTCTTGGTATTCTAGCCTCAGCAGGAAATTGATTTGAACTCCTCACAAACAGTCACCTCGGAGAGACAGACTTTCTACTGCGTTCCAGTGCCTGGCGAATCAGCATGGGTGAAAGAAATATCTTTTTTGACTGAGCTAGTGCTCTGTTATACAAACAGTGATCGCCAACTAATTCATTAGATTTAAGGGGATAAGCTTATTTAAAGGTTTTTTTTCAGTGAATCAGGATAGGTGAGGAGAGGTGGTAGGTGTAGAAAAAGTAAAAAGAATCGGTGTTGTGCTATATGTGCAAAGAGGATGCAAATGAATTGAGGAGCCTTGCTTTTTGATTTAGTAGGGATTTAGGCTGGCTTTTCATGTCTGCTTGGGAGGGTCTTAAAAATTTCTGTTAATTTCTATTTACAAATGTTTAGAAAATGAGGAACTTCAATTGAGCCATGGGCATTCTGTTACCATTTTCTGATTATATTAGGACACTGTTACATAGTGAGAGTCTCCTACAAGAACCTGTAAAAACACCTGAGTTGTACCTGACCACGAGCATGTTCTCTGGGCATAAAGAAAACCCCAGCCTTCTTTAGAGATCGAT
The DNA here is from genome assembly GCF_030463565.1 of Pelecanus crispus. NCBI lineage: Eukaryota > Metazoa > Chordata > Aves > Pelecaniformes > Pelecanidae > Pelecanus > Pelecanus crispus. The sequence goes on from NC_134652.1 coordinate 7,018,074, forward strand.
AGTGGAATAGAGATCAGTGGATTTCTAAAAAAGCCAATGATTGCTGGACAATTCTTAAGCAGGTTTTTTATGTATCTAAAGAGATAATGTCTAGATAAGAACTCGAATCATTATTTTAATGTCTTGCTCAAAATAGGATAATAGCATTTTGTATTTAAAAAAACCCCAAACTTTAACTGAGTCTGTAGTTGTCCTTAATCCTCAATTTTACGCATATATTAGTGCAAGCCAAGCTCGAGTTAGTCCTTCAACGTCCTACACACCAAGTCGCCACAAGAGGAGCTATGAGGAAGATGAGGATATGGATCTACATCCATCTAAACAGAAAGAGCAACATATGGGTAATAGTCATTATTGACAAATAGTTACTGTGATATCTTTCCAGAATTTGCAGAAATTTCATTCTCAGAAAATTGAAATATTTGCAATTGTTTGAATCAGTAGTGTTAATGCAGCCTTCATAACTAATTTGGTGGCTTTTGTTGAAGTCATCAGTGTGGGAGAGCCTACAGTGTTGCATGTTGTATGTATGGTTGGTGCTGACTTTCTAGAATTAATTCCTAAAATAGTATTTTGTACAGCAACACTTGTGTATTGCCTTTTTTATGTAAGAGCACACACACAGTTTACAGCAGCAGGCTGAAATTTAGGAGTTCTTGTTTAATTTCCCACTCTCTCACAGGTTTCATGGTAATCTGGGGAAAATCATGTAATCTTGTCTCTCTCGCACTCCGCATGTGGATGTTACTGTGCATATTGAAGCTGAACTGCATCTCAGTTAGGTGCTGCTTTGCTACAAACAGTAGTATATATCTAAAAAATATCTTCCAGCCTTACCTTTTGCTTCTAACATGAGACAACTTAATCCAGCTTCATAAAGGAATGAGATTAATAGCAGGCACTTGAAACATCCTGGAGAAAGCTATTAAACCTTTTAGGAGGATGGTATTTCAAGCAGTAGCAGTGTTCAGAGAGTGTGCAACTCTTACTTATCTTATAATCAGTTCGTGAACTATTTGTCTTTATGCTCTTCTGTGGACATGCCACTTAAGCTGGCATGGGGTCTTTTCTGGAGATTTTTGGCCTGTCTTCTTTTGAACAAGAGGAAGTGGTTAGTTTAAAATTGTCAGTCCTCTTAAAGAAAAAATTGTAGAAGCTATTGCTTTCTTTTGTTCGGTGTTATATGTCTATCAGGTCATTAGCTGAATTCAAGTTTTTGTATTCTTACGAGTTTGCAAATGTTTTATTAGACAGTTTAGACTGTTTTGTCTTCATACTCAGACCATTCAGTTGTAGAATAGATTTTTATAGCTTTATTATTGCTGAAAATCTACAGAGATTTTTAATGTAAACTATTATTTTGATGCTTACTCTTACCTTTTAAGAACTATCTAGTTTTTTGACCATGAGGTGCAGAAAAATACTACCTTTGCAGTCCTACTGAATTTAGAAAAAATTAATTCACACAGTTTAAGCATTACATTTGGAAAATCAGATTGTTGGCCACGTTTGGGTTTCTAAGATAGATAGATCTTTACCAGTACTCACATTTATGCTTATCTTGATGATAGAAAATACGCATTTGTGAGACTTTCCTGTTCTGAGTAAGAGTATCTTCTGTCAAATATATTGCTTTATTAAATATTTTTGTCTTGGACGTCTTGCTAAATTAGTTTAATTCTGTGTTGCTCATTGAGGAAAGTTGTTCACTTTTGCATTTCTGTTTAAAGAGCCTATGAATCCTTTATTTCCAGGCAGCGGAGGTGATATCCATGGATATGTGGAGCCAAAGAGATTAGAAACGGAGGCTTCTGCAGGTCATCATCTGATTTCTCCCAACTGCTCCCCTCCACTTGACTTAAATTTTCCATTGCCAGGAGAGAAGGGACCAGCATGTCTTGTCAAGGTAACAGAAGTGGAGAGATGATGAGCATGGCTGTGGCCTCAGTGAGGCAGATAGAATCTGAAGTTAGAGTGTAAGTCTTGTATTAGTTTATAGGTACAGAAATTGTCTTTCAAGTCCACAGTGTTTCTACAGATCATCACAATGTTTCTCTTCACTACCCTTGTATGTGAATTGCTGAACTTCAGTTCCTCCAGGCATTTATTAGAGCTTGTGCATTCTCACTACACTTAGCAAAATGCAAAAATCTGTTATTAGATGCTGAAGGGTGTAGCTGATACTGACTCCTGGTATTTTGCTTTTAGGATTTATCCTCTTAAGTTGTAATGGAACAAGCAAAACACTGCACTACACATTTTTGTATTGTATTTGAAATAGTCTTTGATTCACTAGCATGTTAGATTGACTATGAAACTTCCAACACAAAATTTCTATGCTGTTACTGTGTTGAATGCTCTCTTATTCAGCAAATCTTGATAAATCGGATTAGAATACAATTGTTTACATTTGTCTAGCAAAAGAATGCCAATAGGAAAAAGCATGCAATCATAGAAACTCATTTTTCCAATGTAAGCTTACTGACACTGAGGGCTAGGAGAGACCTCTTCACACAGACTATTCTCAGTCTATGGTTGAGCCTCCTGAGATTTTTCCTTTTGTTTGTGTGCAGTCCTGCATCTGGCCAATCTGTATCTTATTATTTTCTCTTTGTGGCAGGTCTATGAGAGCTGGGAGAGCTTCAAAGTCAACGATGTTCTGGAGGTATATGGTATTCTGTCTGTGGATCCGGTGCTGAGCATACTAAACAATGAAGAGAGGTACGGCTTCCCTGATGCGTGATCCTGAAATGAAGGAAATTTTTATTTCAGTGAGGAAAATATTTTGGCTGTCCCCTTGATACAGACAGGGAAACGTGTAAATACATAACAATTATGCTTAAGAAGTGAATTTTGTTGCTTAAAAAAAAGGTTGATGTGAAAGTGTTAGATCCCTGCCATCCTGTAAACTGAAGTCTGTTGTACTCCGGTACGTCCATACCCTTGGATACACGATGTGTCTTTTTTTAGGTTGTTGTACAGTCTCTAAAGCAGAAAGTGCTTCTATAGCTAAATGTTTTGTACTCTTGCATGTCTATTAAACTTCCAGTGAATGAGTGAAGAAAGCTTTCAAATAAGCTTTAAAATTACAAAATCTCCTTTTGAAATGATTTCTAAGTCCGTGAAAGTTGTTACCATAAACAGTTCTGAACAGTATTAAAGTTTGCATGTCTGCATGGAGAGTGAAAGGGACCAAAATGAGTAAAAATTGGGTTGATTTTTTCATTAATTAGGGTATAGCATCACATTATACTGCTGATAGAAACTTCCCATTTCACCTGCTGTTCTGCAATTACTTGCTTGACAAAATACAAACTAACTGAGAAGGATGCAAGAAGTAAATTTTTAAAATCAAACTTGTGACCGATCTAACATATGTACTGCTGATGTCTTGAACATTGCACTTTAAATTATTTCTGTTGGTGATTTTGTTTATCTTTCTGATAAGTACAATATGGAGAGTGCAGTGTGAATCCTTTATAGTGCCAACTTCTTAAAAGTTAACTCAGCCTGGTCAGCTGCTTTTGGTTATCATCTGTCTGACAGCTGATCCCAGACTGACAGCTCAGTTGGTCTGTCCTAGGTTGTTTTTTTCCTGCATGTCATTCTATCACAAATAGACAAAATGGTGGCATTTGGCAACTTTTTGAATGTAAACAAAAGAAGATTCTTTTAATGGAAAGAGTCTGTGGTGGACTGCTGAAGAGGCTTTGAAGTTATAAAACCTTTCAGCTTTTAAAACCGGTACAAGTTGATTAAATTTGTACTAAACTTTGTTATCATCTGATAAAGTCACTTTAGGGATTTTAGTTTCTACATAAAAAATGAAAACCATCTGGAAGGAATTTTATAAGGCATCATCAGGGAGAGCAGTGCTTGTTTATCTGAACTCTTAAATTAAGAGGTAATACCTCCAAGTTCGAGCTGAGGTACCTTAGAATTTATTTACTCATTTTTTTTTTAACTCAGCCAGTGATACAGCTGTTATGTGACTGTCTAGAAGAGCTTGTTGTCAGGCTCCAGAACCTGGAGGAATATGAAAATCCCACACAGACAAATGTAATAAATCATTACCTTATTTTCTCAAAAGATACTGTTTAGACTTCATTCAGTACATGCTGGACAGAACAGTGTGTAACATTTTATTTGAAGCTATGTCTTATTAAATGGTGCAGCAAATAATAAATCTGGTGTTGTTTGGGGTGTTTTGTTTTGTTTTGCGTTTTGGTTCTGGGGGTTTTGTTTGGGTTTGGTTGTGGGGTTTTTTCTTTCAGAAAAGTAAGAATTGATTATTTTCTGAAACTAATAGAATGCAAATTTTTTGGTCAAGCATGCTTTGGCATTTCTGTATCATTATATAATTGTGATTCAGTCTTTATGGTGTTTATAAAAATCGTAAAGAAGGTAGTTTGAATATGGGAGGAGTTACCAGGAGCTGGGAGCGCATGTCGCTTGTTCCGACGTGCTCTGTTCTTGGCCTGGTTCCAGCTGCTCTTAGTCAGATGGAGAGAAATTTGTGCGGAATGTTTCTAAGTCCTGTTGTGCTGTGCTCTTTTGTAGGGACAACTCGGCCCTCGATCCTATGGAGTGTATGGACACGGCAGAAGAACAGAGAGTACACAGTCCTCCAGCCTCATTAGTCCCCAGAATCCATGTGATTTTGGCACACAAATTACAACACATCAACCCATTACTGCCTGCCTGCCTTAATGAAGAGGAGAGTAAAACCTGTGAGTATCTGAACTTGACCTCTGTGTACATGTAAATGTAAGGTTTCCTGGTACGTGTGAACAAACACTACTTTGGTTGGAGACAAATGCATCAATGGCAGGGTTTGAATTTAAATCTTGTTAAATGGAGGAACCATTCGACGCTACAGAATGGGATAAGATGCAAGCGTTTGTGTTTATGTGATGTTTATGTGTTTATTTTTCCGAAATAAATGTGATTTATGTGAAACTTCTTTTGCATTCTATGTGCCCAAGGATTTTAACAGGTTGTTCAGCCATAGGATTTTATTTGTTCTTAAATGGAGTAGTGAATTGCTGGAAAATGAGATTTCCAGTTTAGTATAACTGAAAATAAGAAACGTACCGACAACGTAAAGAATAGTAATACTGTGAAGAGGATAAGGCAATTCTGGTTTTAAGCAACTGTGCTATTCCTCATGGCCTATTTGACTGTTATTTTTTTGCCACTGAATTATTGCATGCAAGCCTCTGAATTATATTTATCTTTGTCTTCCTTGCGTGCCTTTTATTGGTTGTCCTGAGCTGTGCTATATGTAAGGTTCTTTTTTTTTCCTGTCTTTAATATAGTATGGATAGGCTATCGATTTTAGAAATTTGGCTCCAATCTTTACAGCCTTCTGCAAATGCATTACACAATATCTAATGGAAAAAAAGAAAGCATTTCTAAGGAAATGTTGAGTGACTCAAGTTATCCAAAACCAGTAATTACTCAGTCGGAAAACCAATGAACGTTTATTTTTCCTAGACTGCTTTGGAGTAACCATTTTTCTTCATCAAACTGCAATGGAAAGTAAGATTTGTGTAGAGGGAAGAGGGTGAGGAACAGCACATTTTCTGACATTTGTTGTCTTCTGCTTTTTTATCAGTTGTTTCTAATTTCATGTCTGAACTGTCACCGGTGAGAGCAGAGTTGCTTGGGTTCCTCACTCATGCCCTTTTGGGAGACAGTTTGGCTGCTGAATACCTTATATTGCATCTCATCTCTACAGTGTAAGTATTTGAATGTTTGCTGAGAATTTGTATATTCATTTTTTAAGAGAAATCTCCTTTTATGGGGTTCTTCACCACTCTGCAAATACATGGCAGAAATAGCTTCAATAGTACTTACTCCAGTAGTACTTTGTCTAGCTAGAGTTGTCCTGTTGTAATAGACACAGTAAGCAGATTTCATTGTCTGAAATAACAGTAAGTTTTGTTAAAAAGCCAGTTTTGTGGCTTTCCTTTCAGTGTTCCTTTGAGAGCTGGACAAAAATCTCCAAGATACACATTTAAACAGAGGTGTGAAAACATCTTTTTATCTCTAGCTTCTTTTATTGAGTAGGACATGCAACTGACTTCTCAAAGAAGGCATTTACTAGCTAATTATTCTTTAGGTATTAAAAGATACTGAAAGGTACTTTCTGGGAATTTGTTTAATTAAATGTAGACATATGTTTAATGGTAAGTTCAAGTGACCCCCGTTTAGCACGTGATATAAATCTACCACCTGGGCTGATGCTGTAGCTGAATGTGCCTGCATTGGGATCTATCTTCGTGGCTGATTAAAGTGGATTTGCTTAACGTTCTCTTATGTTGGTTTAAACTGTCACTGGATGAAAGAGCAGCATCCTTTGACTCATTAAAATTTCAGGTGTGAAACTTCAGACTTATGTTTTGATTAGATTAAGTATAGTTGTCAGGCTCAAATTTAATTTTAGTCTTTCTTCAAAATGAAAATGGATTCTGTTTTCTAAAAAACAAAAAAAATTCTTGGTAAATAAACCACTTGTTTTATGGTTTTCAAAAATTCCATTCTGCTACAGAGTGACTAGTACAGCACGTATTTGTTTAACAGAAGTGTTTACAGAGCTGTAACTGGACTCAGCATCTTACCTTTCTCATACCTGCAACTGATGTGTAAAAAGCCGTACGATATTTCTCAGCCTCAGCGAGACAGGTGGTATCAAGATAGATCCAACCATAACAGCATAATTATGAGCTGACAAGATTTATGGTGGGTTTGTGTTTACAGTCTGCCCTGAACTCTTGTCTCCCTGTGAATAGAAGTACTTCAATATCAGTATGCATGGTTTGTTGTGTGGTTTTTTTTAATTCTGTGCACACTTCGTTCTTTCTAGTGGGACTGTGAATGCTCTAACACTTAGACTAGAATGTGTTTTCTCTCTTAGCTGATATCACAAAAAAAGTTGAAATTTGTCAAGAATGGGGAGAAGATATACAGTAAGAAGAGGGAGAGGAAAGCTGAGGGCAGGTAAAGGAAATGAACAAGCATGATAAGCAGGGAAATTGAGATTGGGCAATAAGAAAGGAAAAGGAGGAAGGAGTATGTTTGCTGAGTAACAGTAGAGCACAAGGAGAACAGAACGTCTAGAAGGCACATTTCAGGATCTCTGGCACTATAAATGTCCTCCTTTTGTGCAACGCTGCAAAGCCTTCCACAGCAGCCTTCAGCCTAACTTAGCTCCTTGGACACTGGAGAAGGAAGAAAATGTGGCTGCTATTTATGTATGTATGTATTAGTATTGAAATCCTGCTAGCTAGCAGAGATACTGCACAACACACAAACTGATTGACACCTGTATTCACCCTGTTGATCAGATGCTTGCCTAACCTGTGTTATTTTTGGTTTAGTTACGCAAGACGAGATGTGCTTCCTCTGGGAAAATTCACGGTCAACTTGAGCGGATGTCCAAGAAACAGCATCTTCACAGAGCACATATACCGCATTATCCAGCAGCTTGTTCCAGCAGTAAGAATAATGGCATTTTAGTGCTTTAATATTTATCATGGTAGATGTTGGACTAATTGTTCCAACCAAATAAACAATATTTTAGTTAAAGGTAGGCTTCTTAAACAAAGGCTCCTGCTATCCAGGTAGAGAGCAGATAAAAATGGAGCTACAGCTTGCCTGTCAGTTGAGGTCTCTATTTACCTAGTCATCTAGGATGAATATGGAATAAAATCATATCCTCATAGGTATTAAACTGACAGACAGATGCGACATACTTTATTTTGTCTTTCTGGATTGATATGTTTAGACATTTAGGTCATTTAATTATCGTGTTGTTACCATTTATCCCCAAGTTTGTGGATACTGTTCTGCAGAAAAATAGTAATTCAGTTTGGGGTCATAATTGTATTGCTGCAATAAATCATTTGTTGTTGTTTTGCTTATCCTAGATGTGCAATATAGGTGATAGAAGTTTTTAAGAGCCTTATTTTCCTTCGGGAATTTTTTTTTAAGTATTTAGCATTTGGACATTTGGGCTAAAGTGTATTCTACATTGCGGTAACAAGTTTTGGTTTAGTAACTGTGGAGGTTCACAGTTACAGCTCTTGCTAAAGGAAGCAGTATTTACTAGGGAACCTGGAGGAGAGGAAATGTGCTGATGAGTTTCTTTTCTTGTTGCAGTCCTATCGCCTACAAATGACCATTGAAAACATGAACCATTCACGATTCATCCCACACAAAGACTACACAGCTAATCGCTTAGTCACTGGAGTACTGCAGCTTGCCAGCAACACTTCCCTTGTAGTAGATGAGACTCAGCTTGAGCAAGGACAGCTTGACACAACAGGTAGACATTTTTTGTTTGGTTTTTTTTTTTTAAAATTATCTCATCAGGAAGGTTAAAAGTTGATGTATTTTAAGACAGAGATGCTAACTGTGTCACAGTGATAATTTCGATTGCAAAACTGTTTGTGGTTTCCATATCCTCTTTCATTGCTTGAACCCTTAATTGGTTTAGTGGTGGACTTGGTAACGTTAGGTTAGTGGTTGGACTGGATGACCTTAAAGGTCTTTTCCAACCTAAACAATTCTATGATTCTAACTAGCTTCCTGCTAGTCTGCAGCCTTCTCGGGCAACTTACAGCTTGGTCCTTGATCTCCTGGGTTTGTTTTTTTTCCCTCTTTTGCTTTCTGGAAGCTTCTGGTATTTTGCTCAGAAATGCTTGTATTGAGTCAAAATCTCTATCCCAGACCACAAATGAGCAATACTGAAACAAGATGGTTCCTTGTTTAGTATAGCTTTGTTTGCATTGTAGAGAACTCTGGACGGTGTCTTTGACACTTGGTGGAAAAGGCCGCTGATTTGAGTAAGGCTTTAGACCAAAATAACCTCAGATTTATTCAAATGGCCTTTCCATTTCCTGTGATTATGAATGAAGTGGGGGAAGAATACACTGCTGCCCTACGCTGTATACTTTTACTGTATATATGGAAACCATCCCTGAAAACCCAGCTAAAAACTGGAGATTAAAAAAACCCAGCTATTACTGTGTGGAACAGAATGATGATTCTATCTTGTAAGCTGATGTAGTGCAGTCTACTATGCTTTCTACAGAGCTTTAGACAATAATTTAATTATAACCTACATAAAAGCAGTGGGTTGTGGTACCTATTAATCAGTAACTGGAGAATGTGTAGTACAGATATCTGTGGTGGTTCAAGGAAAGATGAATAGCACATCACTAGAAGTGACTTGATTTTAAAATAAAAATTGAGAAACCTGCTAGACTGTGTGATGCTATAACCTTTTGGGTCTATCTGATGAGTGTCAGTACTCTTTCAAGCACTTAGTCTGGCAGAACTAGCAAAGTTCAGATTTCAGGTTGATTCTATTTAGAAACACAATCTTTTTTTTTTTTCCCTTTTAAAATTACTGCTATTAAAAGTTGATCATTGAAATTGTTCAGTTGTTTTTGAGTCTTCAGTATTTTTTTGTCACTTTGCTTTAGTGAAGTTACAAAATTTCACTAAAGAAAATAGTAAAACTAGTAGAAATCTTTGCATTATCTGTTTCAAAAGAAAGTCAAAACAGGAAAAACTCCCGTTTACAGAAAAATCTTGCTGTGCTGCTTTATAGATTTTCTAAGATGTTTGTCCTTAATGTCTGAAAAACTCAACATTTAATAAAAAGTAATACTGTAAGTATTAAAAGTTGCAGATAAAAAAGGCTTGTTAATTTTATTCCATTTCTGTTGGTGTGGTGTTCTTTACTGAATTTAGAATAAAAAAGTAAGAATTTTTGACTTCTTGTAGCAATCTCGGGAACAAAATGTAATCCTAGAGAAGAAGAAGTATCTTTAGATCTAGTAGTTGGTTTGGAACTCTTGGAAGTTACAGCTTAGACATTTCAAAGGGGAAAATGTCCCAGAAGTAAACCATAATATTAAATTTGCCTTTACTTACTAACTTTACCTTTATTTACAGTGTAGTAAATTCATACTAATTCGTTAAAGGCAAAAACATAACAGTAGATGTGCCATTTGATGCAGTAACACTGCTGAAGGGAAATTCGAATTGTCGGGTACATGTCGGTATTTCAAAGGGAGAATTTGTCAATCTTAACTTCTAGATTTTAAATAACGTAGTTCCAGGTAAGGCAGGTGACTTCTATAAAATTTGGCAAAATGATGAGTATGTTTTTCAGTTGTTCTGGTCTTGCCAGCCTGTCTAATGTGTTCTTTATCCAGCAGGATTTTCCCCCAGGCATCCCCCTTAAACTGTTAAATTACACTTTCTGTCAGATAATTGGTAGTGTTTTGTCCTCTTTTCAGGAGAGATTTTTTTTTTTCTCTGTAAATAGTTATCTGGCTTTGTAGGACCGATAAAAACATTAGCTATTAACACATATACTGGGCCAGATAAAATTTAGGCTTGAAATCCTTCAAGAATTCTTAATTTTGGTCTTGGTTGTCTGTATATGGTAGACACCACAGACACAAAAAGAAATGGGATGCTTGCAAGAATTTTTCTACCAGCTGCTCACTAAAAACAGATTGGGGGGGGGGGGAAAATCAGGTCTGACATTTGTTTAGGTCCAGTTGTCAGAGAATTTGTTCTTGCTTTTCTAGGTGTACATAATGTGACAGCACTGGGTAATCTGATAACTTGGCAGAAGGTGGATTATGACTTCAATTACCACCAGATGGAATTCCCATGCAATATTAATGTTCTTATCACTTCAGAGGGCCGATCACTCCTACCGGTATGGCAAGGTCTTCCTGAATTTGGGGAATAATTACAGTCGGTAGCTACTTAGAGCAGGCCGTTCCAGAGACAAGCGAAGACAGGAAAACTGTCTTGTGACCGAGGGTGGGTGTGATACTAGCGTTAGTTCTCACTGGTGGCTGCAGCCAGGCCAAGAGCCTGTTTGAAGGAGAACCAAGAGGTTGACCTTCCCTCCTCCTTGGCTGCACAGTGTCGTGAGGGCAAGGCGGTGACTGAAGTTATTCACCAAGATCCCAGTAGCGGGTAAAGCCTGCAGCTACACGGCTACTCTCAAAGCCTTGCTCTAGTGCAGTAGTTTCTGAGCTGATGGGCACGTGAACAGAGCGCGACAGATCTGGCATCAACCCGAGAAGAACTGAGTAGCCTAAGCTTAGAAATACCTGATCTCTTGCGTTGCAGCTTTACAAACCGCGTGTTTTCTCTCTTGCCTCTAAGTGAAGCTGACTCCTGCTTGAGTAAGGACTTCACGCTGGTTTTCAAAACCGGAACTGTTAAATATTTAAAGAACGAATTGTCTTACCTTAATTCTGGGAAATAGTGACTTCTGTTGCTTTAGAGATTGAATTAGTCTTGGAATAGAAAAAAATAAGATGTGGAAAGAGATGATATGTAATTTTGTTTTTCAGTCAGATTGCCAAGTCCACTTACAACCACAGATAATTCCACCAAACATGGAAGAGTATATGAACAGCCTCCTAACAGCAGTGCTCCCTTCTGTGCTGAACAAATTTCGAATTTATCTAAGTTTATTGCGGCTGTTGGACTATAGTATATCTGATGAAGTGACCAAGGTATGGAAGACTTCACTAAAACGTTTCCAACTGTATATTCAGATGGCAAGCACTGTAATAGAAAGTTACTGTCCTTTCCCTCTGCTCTCCCTGTCAGTGGTTCTCCTTTGGTTTTTAGAAAACTTAACAGCAGCATTTGCTTGTCCTGAATGTGCCTTCAAGGATTTGTACTCTTGAGTATGTCAGTATATACTTTACATGTACCCTGCTTTCTAAAACTCATTTTGAAAACTAATTCTTTTCAAAGATGAGAACTAGCCTGTTTTCACTCAGGCTCGCTTCCCGACAATGATGAGTTTAAACATTTCTTCTGTAATCTAAGGGTCATTATGGTGTTTAGCTCCTTAAAAGCTTATCTGGTAGCAGAGATTGTTTTTTGCCCCTTAATTACATGCTGTATTCTTTACAGGCAGTAGAAGAAGACTTTGTAGAAATGCGCAAGAATGACCCCGAGAGCATAACAGCTGATGATCTGCACAGAACTCTGCTTGTAGCGAGGTGGGCAGCGCTGTTTGTCATAACTGAAGGCTTTAGCAAGCCGGTAACGAGTGAAGTCAGTGCTCAGAGCCTGCACTTTGATTGTAGTTGCATGAGGCTGGCGAGCAATGAAAAGATGGAATCGCCCCTTCCCGTGTTCCTCTTGGCACGGATTCTTAGTTAGGCAAAGTATTTCCGCCCCCCTTTCTTCCCATGCTTTCTAGTTCGTAGGCTACTGAAGGAAAACTGGTTTTGTACTGAATTTGCTTATCAAACCTGGCACATGAGCAAGCTCTGACTGAATCGCTGTTTCTGCTCATCTAGGTTCCTGTCTCTCAGCGCGGGGCAGACAACGCTGTCAAGAGAGCGGTGGCTGAGAGCAAAGCAACTGGAGGCGTTACGTAAAGCCAGACTTCAGCAGCAAAAATGTGTTAATGGGAATGAACTTTAATATTTTGTGGATGTCGCTATGAAAATTTGTCTAATCCTAGATGGAACCCATACTAAGATTGGAATATTGTTTATACCAGTTTTTGTAGATAATTTATACCAAAAAGTTACGGATATTTACCCTTGCAGTCTGAACATGCCTAACTCTGTTCAGCCAGTTAAACATATTTTATGAAATTTTTTTGGAGCCTGTTTTGTAATTGAAAATTGGTAACGATGAGCAAATTGTTTGATATTAAACTTTAATACTGAAGTTGTGTAAACTTATTTCCTTTAATAATAAGAAAAGTCAACTCAGAGCCCTTCATACACAGCAGTGGTAGGCTCTATTCTGGAATAAGTTTGTGATATAATGCTTGAATGGCTGAATGTTGAGGATCAGAGGTTTCAGTGAACCAGCAGCTGCAGCTGAAACAAACATTGACTTGAGTAGCTACAGCTGTGTACTGTTGTTCCCAGCAGCAGCACAACAGTGATTACATTGTGCTGTAAAGAAGTGATTTGATCTTAGCCCTGACAAGGTTCCAGTATGAAATACATCGTTATTGTACTTAGAAAAGACTAACTTCTCAAATCTCTCTAATGAGCTTTATTGTGGCACAACTTTCTAAAAAAAAAAAAAAAACCAAACAAAAAAAACCCAAACCAACATTGACTGGAGAATTGATGATGCTCATGTACTCATACCAAACGTATCTTACTTTCTACATTACCAATACTGCAGTGTGTTTAAATTGTTTCAATAATACCAATTAAGCATTAAGAATGGTCTCTCCCTATCTTATTCATGCTGTACACTTTGAGCTGGTTTTCAGAGGACATACTGCCCCTAATACAACTTGCAGAACTAGTTTAACAAGGGTGCTTTAAGTAGTGAAATGTGAAAACAATACGGAGTTGGAGTAACCCAGGAGGACTATGTTGTTGTAGTAGTAGTAGGGCTGTGCTTGCAGAGCCAGCCTGCAGGAGTCAGTGATGGAGCTAACTCTAGATTTTGCTTTAATTAATCCTTTTCTGAACAAGAAAAAAGGCTCCTGCCAAATTTACATGAAGCCAATAGCACCTTTACTTAGTGCTTTCTCATCATCGAGAGTGTGAGAACAGGAACCCCCCCTTTTACTGCATTTTCTAAACATGACATTGGCAGTGCAGCAAAAAACAATCTGAAACTGCTTCATCTCTGCACACTAACAATAATTGGAGTATTTATTACAGTACATAAAAATTGTTGATCTTAAACTTGAGCCAAGTTTGATGCCCTTTCAAATCACAGCTTTTTTTTTTTTTTTGAGCACTAAAATGAATATTCATGGTTTCATCTGACTTGTGCTACATTAACATGAAGTTAAGCAACTGAACAAATACAGGAAGAAAATGAAGTCTCTCTTCAAAAGGCAGCCTGGGTGGAAAGCAGAGCAGGTTTGCAAGATTTCCTTTCAGTGCTGCTTAGAGGATGGTGTTACGCATAGTGCCATGGATAATTTGCAACTATCTCCCAATATTTCGTAAGTATTGGACAATTCACAAGCTGGCAGCACATGACACTTGGCTCACCAAGCAGAAAGCAATGAACCGATACAGCAGATCGGGAATTGGTTTCTGGGAAGATATGCCCCAGACTGGACTAAGTCACATTATTTTTTTAAATCTAGGAGTGACATCATAGCTGTTAGTACCCTTGCCCTACAAGACTCCTTTAGGCTGCAGAAGTCACTGTGTATCTGTACAGATTGGTTTCTCTTTCTCCTACCAAAATAATGGCAAAGGATTTGGAATTTCCTTTCCCTCCTCCAGAACCTTTGTATGTACCAAGGCTTAGGCAGCTTTTAAGGACTCTGCTCATAAACATCTCTATGACTTTTTTTTTTCCCCCCCTGCCCTGAGGCCAGGGTTGTGGCAGTGCGATGCTAGAAGGATAAAGGACTGGTGTCACCCCTGTGTCCCCTGACTGACAGGGACCTTATTAATGTCTGTAACCACCAGAAGGGAGGCTGCAAAGGGGACAGAGCCAGGCTCTTGCCAGTGGTGCCCAGCCATGGCACAAGGGGCCACGGGCACAGACACAGGAGGTTCCCTCTGAACATCCAGAAGTGCTTTTTTTGCACTGTGATGGCAACTGAGCGCTCGAAGAGGTTGCCCAGAGCAGCAGTGGAGTCTCCCTGCTTGGAGAGACTCAAAAGCCATCTGGACATGGTCCTGGGCCACCAGCTCCAGGTGGCCCTGCTTGAGCAGGGGGCTGGACTCAGCCTCCAGCAGCCCCTTCCAACGTCAACCATTCTGCAACTCTTAAGCCAGAGAAAGTCAAGACAACCCCCCACCTTTGAAACTTAAAACCCCAGAACCCTGGAGCACCACATCCCTCAGCATCCCATGCCAAAAACCATCTTTTGATTCCACTTTTTTTATTAAAATATCTTATGTATATTGTTCACATTAAAATACAGCAGTAGTTTACGTTGAAACATAGCCACAAGTATAGACACTCAAAAAACCCAAACCCACATCACTTTAATAAAACAAATAAATAAATCGGATTTGTTTATCAAAGTTTCAGACCATCGGGGTTAGATGATAATCACTTCAGACACACCAGACGTCCTAAGACACTGTACTACCCTACCCTAGGACACTATTTTCGTTGAACACCACGTGCAGCCTACCTACAGTACATGGACTAGAACACGGAGGCACTGGGTCTGTAATGGCGGTTATTGTTATAAACCACAGCAGAGTACGATCCTGCTTTACAGTAGCTTTTGGATAACGTCCTATACTAGAACAACATAGCAAGGCATTTCTGGGAAAGAGTAGTTTAAATAGATTAAATCTTTGACACACATAGATAAGGGTTTTTTTTTAATCCCATTCCCAGCATGAGTGGATGCTTAGCCTTATCCTGCAGGTATGCAAAGCTTGAGTTGGTAATGAATTTGGTTTTGATTAGGTGCTGACAACTATGCTCTAATGCAACACTGATTTTATGAAACAGTACACCTGCCTTCTGTTTGAGAAGTTATTTGGACTTTTGCACCTGGACAGTTAGAATACAGTTTAAAAAAAAAAAAACCATAGCACAGAGCACAATGCCTGAAGGTCAGGGGTCTGGCTTGTTTTGCTTTACACAGAGACAAAAAAATTACAGCAAATTGCTAGTGTTTGGAATTCAGAAAAAAAGGAAACAGGAATAGCTTTAGCATGGGCAAGACAATTAGAAGACATTTGCTCCATTTCTCCTCACCTCAAAACAAGTGAGGGGAAAAAAAAAAAAGAAAATCTACAAACTAAATTTGCACTGCAGGATCGTGGATATTTCAGATTGGATCCATACACTTTATCTTTACTGAAAGTGTCCCAGGATGTGTGGAAAGAAACAGACAGCAAAAAGAAATCAACTTCTGGTTAACATAATTAAATTCAACAAAACCGCATCAACTCCCATTGTAGAGGCACAATTCATAGAAAGCTGCATCTAAAACTTCAATTGAAACAAGTAAAAATACTAGTCCAAAAATAAATAAAATGTAATTTACTGGTAAGTTATTTTGCTGGTGCAGTGCAAGGTAAGTAAGGTCATAGAAGTGCAGTATCACCTTTTAGTATAAATACTTTCTACATAAGTCAGAAGAGCTACAAAAATCAGTCTCCAAAAATAACTGTGCAACACATTTAAGATAGAGAGCATGCTTATTAAATCCCAGTGTCTAAGCTACCTGTTTAAATACGGTTTACCATTCTTTTGTCTCAGCTGCCTGAGGGAATTCTGAAGCTTGGTCAGAACCAAATTCATTTGCATCTCTCACTTCCTGTAAACAGTTTACCAATATTATTGATCCCAGTATTCAGTAGCAGTTCATGCCACAACAAGTCCTGATGTCATTTTCTTTTAGTATTGTATTCAAAGCCACAACTAGAAGAACACTTCCTAAATTAGCAACTAGATTTGAATTATTCGTGTCTGGCATTGCGTAAACATTTCTTTCAGTTCTTTTTGTTTGATTTCGTTTATAGCTTCTGGTTCTGCAGGGCTCTTCTGGACCTTTGCCACGGCAAAATTAATCCCTTGAGTCAGTCCTGCTTGCGTGATGTTAGCGACCTGGACCATGGAACTGCGGATTTTAGCAAAAGGAGACACAGCTCTGCTGCTGCTACTGTCAGCTGGAGAAGGAGTCATGTGGAGTCCTGTCTCAAGGTTACCAGATACAGATCCCGGGCTTTTATGAGATTTAGTGAAGTCAGTCCCACCAACAGCTAAGAGCTGAAGATTTGGCTCAGAAGACTGCACATCCAGCTTAGATGGCCTGGAAGGAACGTCTCCCATAGCTTCCGCCTTGGTTTCTCCCTTCTTAGACATATTATTGCTGGTTTGATTTGTTATGTGATGGGGCTCTTGAGAACCAGCCTCAGCCTCCAAAGTATCTGACATCTTATTTTGAGCATCGTGCACAAACCTCTGGCAGTACACATCAATAGGTTTAGCAAATTCCATCTCCGCATTGTCAGCGGAAGGCATGGGTATGTCTTCGCAGTCAGACCGGCTAGCCTGAGAGGCATGGATCTCCGGCGGAACGTGAATGCTGATGTTCATGTCAGTGCTGCTTATAGACTGGGACCGACTGCCCAGCCGCGGAGCCGAGGCAATGATACCACAGCTAGGCAGCACGTAGTCCGTCTGCCCTATGTTCTCTAGAGAGGCCGTTAGCTGGTTGTCCTCATCCGATTTGGAATTAGTCAGGAAGTCATCTGAGTGGAACGAATCATTATCTGATACTTCTGTGTCAGATTCAATATGGACTTTAGTATCTACCACTGGATTCTCTAAAGTTTCGAGGCTACTATCTGATTTCCAAAGATTCACTTTCAAATTTGGTTTTAAAAAATTGACTTTCACTTCAGGTTTGGTAAAGCTGCCTAACTTCCGAAGATTGCTAATGTTTACATTGGATTTGGTTTGTTTCACTTTTTGATTGAGAGATGAGAACTTGCTCAGTAAATAATTCTTGCCTTGGGCCAGGGACCCTCTGTTCTGAGACCGAATGCCAATGATGTCTTCATGAGGCTTACTGCTCTTCCTGGAAGAAAAAGAAAAAAAAAATATCTCTAACATACAACCAAGGCAGTCTCATTTATAAACATCAAGTATTTACCATCTTCCAGTCTATTTCCATAATACATATGGACGTTTAGTAACTACATTATCCTTTCCTTACATAATTGTACCCATATAAACTAATCAAATTCAAAACAACAAAAACAAAGGAGGGTTGCTACAGAACGGTAGCCAAACAAGGGGAAAAGCAAGCTTCTGCAGGCATTTTTAGTTTTAGATGAAACTGGATTTGAATTCTCTATATTTGTAACTCTGACTTCATGTATGCTGCACTCAATAGCCAGATTTAGCAAATATTCAGTCTTCAGTACCTGTGAAAATAAGATGTCCTTGCTACACTTTCTACTCAGCTGGGAAAAGAAGCTGAAATAATAATAGCCCAATAGCCCAATAATCAAATGCAGAAGAAAGTTATTGAAATATGTGCCCTAATAGTTTTCACTTGACAACTTACAATTGTGCTACACACCACATTTTCTAGTAGTTCATACAGCTTGAATTGGAAGGGTCGCAAAATAATGCAACAGATCGCACTTGAACTGGTAAAACATGCTAAACTTCAGCTAGCCATCCTCTCTTATTTCTACTCCACTGTCCTTTGTAAATGATTTCCTCACTGTTAACGCCCCACCAGTATTTCTAGATAATGGTTACTTCTGTTTAATTGTAGACAATTGACTTAGAGAAAACCATCTAAAAATTCTATGCAAGTACTTTTAATTACCAACTATGCTTTCATGTGCCCTTTTCTCTTAATGGGCTCACAAAATGAGAACTTCTGTGCCATTCTGACTAACCCTTAGGAGTTCAGAAGTTTAATTTCAGCCATTTCTTCACACAAGACCTGTAATGTTATTTGGATTTGTTAATTGCAGCGGAATCCAAGCCAGATTTACACTTCACAGGTTGTCTTCTTACTACAGAAGCAGACATTAAGTTCAGATCGCAAAAATTAAATTTAACAAACTAATCATGAACCATCTGGCATGCAGTATGTTATTTACATCTGGTAGCGTGTATTGTCTCTAGGCACACACATATATAAAATAGTATTTTTTTCTTGTACTTTTAGATAAGCACCTGCAGACAGTTATTATTGGAAGCAGCATACAGACAAATTAACTCCTAGCACAGTAGCTAGATATAGATGTTTCTTTTAGGCATCATATATATGACTGTTACCACGTACTGTTAGCCACTGAGAAGAGAGCAAAAAAGCAGGACACAGAAGGTTCACATCGTTTAAGTACTCACCTCTCTAGCTTTTTCTCAATAATGGGCACATCTAATCCCATTGCTTGCTTTGTGATTCTCAGCATTTCTGCAATGCACTGAAGAGTGTCTGAAATCCAATTAGCAGCCTGTCAGACCCTTAAAAAAACACCCCTTAAAATCCCATATTCCAAAAATCTAAAATTAGACTTATTTTTGTAACATAATTAAGTTAGTTTGGTTTTTTTTCTTGGGTGGGTTTTTTTTTTTTTGCTTTCACCTTACAGAATAGTGGCACTCTACAAGTCGCAATTCTGACTGAAAGCTTACAAAATAAGCTTAACAAATAGACTATCCTTAAGCCCTAAATACTGGATGTAAATGAATCGCTGCTACGATTCATCATTTGTGAAAGAAAGAGAAGCAATTATGTTTATTCTAATTGTTATTGACAAAACTCAGTGCTGCACATAAATAGTGCTATTTTTCCCTTATTAGTGTTCATTTAATTTAGTTAAACAACAAGCAAGACCATTTCTAGACATTGATTTCACTAAATAAACCAATTTCTTCCCCTCTTTAGGAGATTATTTTAAGTTCATTTTATCGGTTTTTGGAGCAGTAAAGATCTGGACATGGAAACGTTTCAATTCTAGAGAGACATGTTGCTTTAAAGCCATATCTGAAACTTATTTTTCTTTGTATTGAAACAGTAACATTCTAGTGTTCACACAGGAAGCCTCAGACAGGGCTTTTTTGTTGGTTCCCCGCCCCACATAACTGATTTATATTAAAATTTATCCTTCTTCAGAAGTTATTCTAAAAGCAATGGAAAAAGTGTTTCCTAGAGAAAAATTGGTACACTGAATGTATGTATGAAACAATTTATGTATGAAACAAACCTTTTCCATCTTCTTCTGGGTTGCGTACCACAGCTCTAAGAGTGTGAAAATACCCACTCATTTCTTTGTATTTGTAATGCAGCCTCATGCAAGAGAACTTGGGTTTGCCAAAGAGAGTAGGCTCAGGCCCTGAGAAATAAACCAGGAGATCAGAAATCTTCTTTAACCAAACACCGAAAGAGATGTCACAAAGACTGTACCTAAACATATCTAAGAGTTGACAGTCTTTTTCAACATAAAAAGCTTCATGTTTTCTTTAGAGTAGGATAGACATTTTAAATGAAAGATTTTCATGATAACTAAACAATCACTTATAAAAAACAATTAGACTCTCTGTGTATGTCTCTTACAATCCAGCCTGATTGTTTATTACAGATCACCCCTTCAAATAGAAGAAAGAAAATTCTATACCTATTACATCCTGTGTTTTAGGGTGTGCTCCTGCAAGGATTAAAGGGAAAGCCAATATATTTTTACCAAGTGGAAGCAGTGTAAGTTTCAAGATTTAGACCAAGTTCTTCAATGCACTGCATCGTATCTATATCATTAAACAGAGGGGTTTTTTGGTTTTATAAGGTATTTGGTCTAGATGTTTCAACTATATTCTGTACATCAGGATGTACTACAATTCTCCACGATACAGAAGCGTGAGAGACTTTTCCACTGAACTCTTGAAAATTGCACATAGACAGTGAAAGTTGCAGTAAGGAGATGATGAAATCGCTATGCATTGTGTAATGGAGGATTAAGCTCAGGGCGGGGACAACACAACACATGGGACACAAAAATTCCCCGCCCTTCTCTTCAACTGGAACACCTTTTTCCATCTGTAAAGTCAAAGATATCACATCTTCAACACTTTCAGCTGAAAGTGCTGGATTTAGCCTGCAGATGTTACATTCTTCAGTCAATAAATAAGTTAATCAGCATAACAAGGTGATTTCATAACAGCATGTTTCGTATCAGGCCTTGAGAAGGAAGAGTTTTAAAAAAAGCTACGAAGCCAACCTAAAGTACAGTTCAGAACCAGCTGCTGTACTTGGATCCAAGGAATGCACAAACCTGTGATTCATTATAGAAATTGATCAAATTGTTACTGCCAATTGATAAACAATGAAATTTGTTTTGATGAATCCATGGGGTTTTTTTTTAAGAGTCTGAAAGAGGGAAAATTTTAGAACCCTAACAGTGATCAAAGCTCCCATTTCAAGCAGTAGCAAGAGACAGGACTGAGAAAACACAGACTCAACTCTGGCATCCGTTATCAGCAAAAAAGCACATTTCATAGCTATGGTGGACTACACAGGATATATACAATACATTGAGGCTTGCTGTTTCAGTATATTTGCAGGATGCTTTGATAAATGCTCAAACTATTGCTAAGAGCATTCAAGAAAGATATATGGTGACTACATTCTTACCTATTTCTATTTTTTCCAGAGCTTCAAGACTTAACCTTTGGTACTGATTCACCTTGTCGATTTCATCATCATAACTAGAAAAAAAGAAAGAATCAGAATTTAATGGTTCCTACTTATCTAAAACAAAGCTACTAGAAATAAACTACACACAGTAAGAGACAGTTGTAACTTACTAGGCCACGTAGTAGGCAGAATTAGAAAGTAACAGCAGAACATCCACGTCCTTATGAGTGGCATCAATGAGACTAAGGAAGGGGAAGAAGAATGAATACAGGGGAGAAAGTTATTTGCACAGCTGTAACCCATCCCCAGTGTGTTTTAGGGACACTTTTACAGTTGAAGGCACATTACAACAAGTGGTTTCAATTATGGTATGTTCTCTTGTGTGCTGCTGCTACCTCTTCACAGCCACTGAAAAACCAAGTTAGGCGAGGCACTTCACAAGCCAAAACGAGATGTGTCATTAGACTTACCATACAATAAGCGGATCCACGTAAGCAGCGCGCTCTCTCAAACCTGGAGTTACCTAATAGCTCAAATAGGTCAGCAGCAGGTCCAAAAATAAACAGAAAACCCATAAGCTATTAAAAATGCTAGCAGAGAAATGGAAGTTATTAATCTCAGTTAAGGTGATAAGTCTGTGCTTTGAAGAGCTATCATAAGATCCTGCTTTGCTATTTTTAGATGCTGAAGTTTAACCTGCAAAAAGATCTCACCACTATTTTTCTTTCACAAGTTAGTGAACTCTGAACTTGATAAGGAGACTTATCAGTGAAGTTAGAGTTTATGCTCACTAGTGTTCATGAAGGGAAATCTAGACTTTCCTACTACTCACTCATTACACAAGAATTTAATCTGATCAGATACAACTTTGAAGTCAAGTTACACCCTCCCTATAAAGCAATAAGGAACAACAGCTCCTCAAACAGCTCCTTCTAGAACTAAGGGTGGTTAGAAGTTCTCTTCATGGTGCCTACCACATTTTGGCAACATTAACTGAATGCACACACTTCCAGGTGACATCTCAAAGGTAACTAAAGCATACACCATTTTTACGGCACTTTGGGAAAAGTGCATGTTTAGAGGACCTTTCCTTTTATAATTACAAGTATTCAATGCCTTCAAGGACTCTTGTCATTCTACAAAACCGTCCACTTGTATTCTGTTAACACATCAGCGATCAAAATCATTTAACATCAGTGGTAATTAACAGAGGTGTCATAGTAGCAGCTGGTCAATTATGACTTTTTTCAACAAACCTTGGATCACAGTCAATAAGTGCCCATCCTCCATGGAATTTTTCATCATCTGGTAAGAGCAGTTTCATGTAGCTCTGCAACAGCTGGCTGATCAATTCCTGATGGCTTCTCAGGTTCTCCTTGTGCAGGGCTTCATGTTCTTTCTCTTTGGTAAATATGGAGTAAAGATCCTCTGTTACAGGGATACCCTGCATCAAATCTAAATAAAACACACAAAATATCAAACAAGGAACCCACAGTTAATAGTGTTATACAGCAACAGTCTGTTGATTACTTTGTAAATTCCTTCCAAGTATTTCATATTTGAAGATACTCTAGAAAAATGGTTAGTTACTCTTTCTGAATAGAATGTTGCCTGAAACTGAAAACTCGGTAGCTATAACACTATTTTCTCTCAGTGAAAAGCAAGAATTAACTCACCATTTTAAGAAACACTTGACACATAAGTTTAACTTTGTCTAATAGAGATGTTACAAGACAGTTAATGGTAAAATGAAGTTAGGAGTAAATTCTACAATGATTTCTTCATGTAATCCCTGTGAATTGAATGTTGTTTAATCTCCAAATGGAGAATATGGTGTCTGCTACATAGATATGAACATTATATACACTCAAGGTGCTTTCAAGCTTCAGGAAAAAAAAAAGAATCAGTCAAAAAGATAAAGCCAAGATGATTTCAATAAACTTGTCTAAACAGTTTTTCTAAATACCATATTTTCTAAATACCATAGTTCAGCTTAGTTGAAATTGTATTCTTACCTATGACTGCTTGCCTATAAGCATCCCTGAAACGATTCAAGTAGTATCTGTTTGCAGAATTAACTCCATCCTTCATTACCCCTGCCAGTTTTCTTTCACCGGTCCTTGTGAAGTCACCCTGTTACACAGAACATGCAAATGATGCACATATGCAACTTTGCAGTAGCAGTCTCAGCTCAAAAGTTTTGGCATGCTGAAGCTTGGAACTGAATAGATGACAACTCAGAAATTATGTTCAAGTGACTATTTCATATAGAAGTTGAAAATACTGATTTTCAAAGAGCATCTACTTCTCATGACACCGTTTGACTCTGCAGAGGGTCTTATGCTTTTGACAGACCTATCATTCTACAGAAAGTCCTAATGGAAAACAATAACCTGGACATATATGCCAGCTAACATTAAAGCAGAACTTTCAAGACATCAGTTGCTGGGATGCTTGAATACCTCAGAAACCCCTTATTTTTTGGCCTTTAATGTAAAATGAACACTATTGGAACAATGGAGAAGACTGGAGCTTACTGAAAAATGTTTTTCATCTTCTCTGCTTCTGCTACCAAAGCAAGCCAAGCATAACATACTGAAGGAAGACAGTACATATTCTCACAGGCTCAGAAACAAAAGAAAGTTTCTAGGCCACAGAAGGCTTAGAATTTGAATAAAAAGCAGTTTTGGTAGTTACACTTCATTAGAGGATTCTACTTGCAGAGACACTCAGAACATTGGCGCAGAGCAGTTCTAAAAGCCACACCAACTACTACAAAGAACATTTCAAGCACGTTTCACTTTCAAATTAAAAGAAATACCACAATTTAACTGCAAATAAATTTAATCCATGAACCTCAATAGCGAGCAGAGAAACCTTCAAGCAGCATGGCTGAAAATTTAGGTCTATAAATTGAGTTCTGTGCTTCAGATTTAAAGTTAAATATTCACAACCAAGACAAGTGTGTCACACTGGTTTTTATTATTTTTTGAAAAAGATTAATGTAATAGACTAACCAAAGTTCAGTAGAGAGATTTAAAAATTGTTCCACCAGTGACTACGCACACAGAAAGTAGCTCAAATTCTACGACTTTTCAAAGCAGCAGGAGTAAACAGTAAGGAGTTTCACGCCTGATTTCTGATCTTGGTAGACAGACTGCATTTCTAAAGACTTTTCTTAATTATTTGTAAATAGGACTAGTTAATATCACCCTACCACCTACATATCCTGATCTTCAGTCCTTCAGAGTATTTTTCTGAAGTACTGTAATTGCTTAAAAGTACTATAACTGTGCTTAAATTTAAATAGAAGTAATGCTTGAGTTCTCCATTGGATATAAAACCTGTAACATAACACAGTACTCAAACAGATAACACTCTTCACTCTTTACCTTTAAGGCTGCTGTGCCAGCATACTGCCGGCTTATGGCATCTCCATTGTTCGCCCATATTATCTGGTAGATCCTATTGCATTTTACTGGCAAAGGCTGTTCTGGTGGCATCACACCCAGTTTTTTGAGCTGGAAGTTGACATACAAATTAATATAAGATAGTTCAAGATAAAAATAATTCCCAATATCAGAACCTGATAAAGAAAATGGGACCACTTGCCAAGCATTTAATTGTTAAATTTTATATGATCTGAAAAAGGAACCCATTCTGCTAATTTGTCAGATTAAAGTAATTGTTAGCAATGAATCACTAATTCATTGTTAAACATCATATCACTGGACACAGAAGTAATATATTAGTTATGGATGGAGGAGTCAATCTTCAAAAAAATTAGCTGAAGGAAAACAAGTTATTCAAGATATATGAAATGTTTCTATTTTCTATAGAGAACTATCAAAAGAACAGACATCACAAAACTTCAACATGGACAAACAATTTAATGTCTTCTATTGCAAAGGCGTTCGTGACCTCAAAGATCTGAAAATAAAGAAATGGAATCTCTTTCCAGTTACAAGAAAAAGAATGCCAAATTCTTAATCTTTTGCTTCTAGACACTAAAGCAAATGTAGTGGCTCCATCTTCAAACTTACTCCTCCCCCAAAACAAAACCTTAAAACAACTTCATGTGTTGTGTTTATTGTTAATGCTTGTGCATTTTGGACAGTCACTGTTTAACACTGATACTGAAAATAAGATATCTTACTCTTCAGAACAACCAGTACTTAAGTCTTCCCAAGGTAAGTCTCAGGTACAATGTAAACTTTAGTCTTTTTACACAAACTAAATTGGTAAAGCAGCACATACATAACAGCAGTGTAGTCGACTAAGTGTTTGGCCAACTGCAGGGATAATTTGGACTAAATGACAGGCAAACCTCAATTTATAACCAATAAAAAAAAGCTCAAGCACTCTTTACAAGTTAGGTAAAAATTGATACAAGTCTGTTCGTTGACTTTGAAAGCCCCATCAAGTTTCCAGCTGAGAAAAAACAAGCCCTATGGTTCCAAGGGAGTGCAAAAGTAAGGTACATGTAACTCTCAATCTTCTACTTTATGTCAATCACCTTCCAATGCTTAGGGCATTTCTCAGTTATGAATTGATTCTGAAGTACTTCAGCTATACTACGAGAATGACACAGCACATCACAAGCTAATACTATAACAACGATTACTGAAGTCCTCTTCACAACAATCTATGTAACTCTTGATTTTGAAAGACTGCCTTTGAACTCACAGAGTTAACATATATAGAAATCCTATTCTAAAATAAAGACTGTGGCATTGCTGGTCCCACCGCTCATCCCCAATTGTCGTCTTATGTCAGGAGTTCATAAAAGCAGATGACAAACAGGAACTGCCAGATACAATGGTTAGAGCCATTCATTCTTCATCCTAACGAAGGACCCACTTCATCCTTTATCCTTCACTCTAAGCATAGTCAAGGTTTGTTCGTTTTGGGCTGGGCTGTAACTTAAGCTTCAAAGTTTCACTTACAGTACTATTAAGTCTTCACAAGGGAAGACAATCATCACTGAGCTTCTCTATCAAAAAGCAAATGGGGGACAGGGCAAAGAGGAGGAAGACTAGAGGAAGGACTCTCAGTCTGCTTGGAAATGCCTTCTCCATACAGGGAGAATTATTCCAGAGCATAGTAGTCAGCCATCTGGCATACTTACGTCATGAGTTAATTATTCCTCTACATGCAGAAGAGACAACTGATTTCCCTACCTGCTGCACCACAGTATTTCACTTCAAAGCAGCTAAAATAGCATCCAACTTTAGTTAGATATTTGTTCTTTAACTTCCCATTTGGGAGAGAGTGATTTGTTTTCAAACTTTGTACTGCTGTGTAACTTTAATTGAAATGACTAAATCAAAACAAGATGTGGACAGACAGTCATTTCCTCTCTGAAGGAGGACACTAGGCATCACTGTCCTAGCATGATTTCAAGTTATTTTAGTTGTACATATTACTTTCAGCTTCATAGCTCTCCAAGTAGTTTGCAAAGATCATTTTCAGTCAAGGTTTGTTTAGCATTTTTCAAACACACAAATTTCCCTGTGAATAACAGTTAAGTTGTGTGGTACTCAGTACTTGAAAAAGTACATTAGTTACACATGCCTGCTGTTCCATGACCACTCTTGCAATAGCAGCCTGCACAACATTGGTACGATCCAGGCAGTCCATGCAGTTAACTCGAAAAATTCCTTCCTGTTTACAGATCACACCAGCTTGGTCAACCCTTTCAACAGAAAAGCAGAACAAAAGCATACTGAGACACTTAAATTACAGTGTAATTTATCAGTTTCTACAAACAGTAAAAAACGTTACACATGGAGTACTATTTATAGTTGCACTCCCGACCCCAGCAACTACCCTTGTTCCCACCCATCCTCCTCTTTAGGCTAGATATCCAACATTCCTCCTATTGGGGCCATGAACTTGATACACAATCAGATGCTGAATTCAATTCACACATATAGAATACGAGCTTTCAAGAGAAAAGGCATTTATTTAATTTCAAAACCATAGAAGCCAACAATAATGACAGCAACATCTCACTCACAAAATACATTGAACAATATACAGTAATTGATTGAAGCCTGCAGCCATACTCATTACCAAAATGCATGAACTTCAATCAGTACAAGCTAAAGGTCAACAGTAAGGTTGGCATTCTAGGGTTTGTGGGTCAAATATGAAGTGTTTCATTTTAAATATAAGAAACCCTAAAAGTGTTAAATGCAGTAAGCCTCAAACAGAAAATAGCATCTGAGAATTTTTGCTGTTATGTGTGCAGAACACTTGATACTTCGGAACACAAAAATTCTGATGCACAAGCTGGGCACCAAGAAAGGAATATAAAGAAAGGAAGGAATATATAGACACCAGTTATGACAAAAATCAATGCCTCTGAATATGTACTGGTTTATTTTTTCTACAAATATTTCATACTAGTCTAAAAACAGTTAAGTACCTACCAGCACCACTTCATGTCAAGAATAATATCATGAATGGCATCAGTCAGTGTTTGTACATTTTCAAACTTCATTCCTCGGCTAAAATACAGAATTTCACAGAAGTTAGTTTGAAATAGAATAGTGATTTTTCTTTACTTAATTATTTTATATTATTTGTAATGTTAACAAAGATAGTGTTTTGGCTAAGTGGGCAGAACAGACATTCTCTCCTGCAATAAACTTTAAAATAGTTCTGAATATCGGCTGCTATTTAAAGTGCAGTTCAATACCTAAATCCAAGGCAAGAGATTCAGATCTTTAAATTCTAAAGAATTTACATTCTTGAATGCTGCTTCCATGAGAAGGAACAGGCATACAGCTATTCAGGCACGTGCAACATTCTGTTCTTGTTTTAGGCACAGCCTCAACAAAAGTAACCACTATACATTTGAAATTGGGATGGCCTGCCCTGCCTTACCAGTGATTCTATAGAAAAAACACCTACAGACACATCAACCCCTCCGCCTCCCACCCCACCAGGTTATTTTCAGTATTGTTCTCTATTCACTCATGCTCACAGTGCAAAAAGAAACAGTCCTGGTCATTACAGCAGTTCTTAGGAGAAAAGCAAAAATGAAAGCTCATTTAAACAAAAGAGTAAACATCAAATCAATTCAGGATGTCAGTCCTACAGAGAAGAAGT
The DNA here is from genome assembly GCF_030463565.1 of Pelecanus crispus. Taxonomy (NCBI): domain Eukaryota; kingdom Metazoa; phylum Chordata; class Aves; order Pelecaniformes; family Pelecanidae; genus Pelecanus; species Pelecanus crispus. Next base: position 7,046,320 of record NC_134652.1, read on the forward strand.
CTCAAAGGCCACTACTATTTTGAGCTGTTTCTCCCTCTTCCCTCCCCCTCTCAGACAATATCTACTAATGACATACTTAGTCAGTCAGTAATGCTTTCCCAGGCCAGATGCAATCCCTAGATTAAAGTTAGGAAATGAAGATTAAAACAGTTTTTAGACCCCAGATTTGTACGCAAATGTGATCTGCTTGAAGGAAGCATGAGAAATAGATGCCTGCGTGACAGATCACATGCTTGGGCATGTGAACACTGCACTAGACCATGCCAACATCAGAGCAGAGTCATGAAAACAGCAACTATTTACATTGATTAAAAGAAAATCCAGTGTATTTTATAATGGAAAACAGCATCAGGGTCCTGAAAGGCCCATCGTATATTTACAGAAACAAGCAAGAAAAACAGAAGAATGGCTTGTAGTAAAGAATTAAGAGCACAATGCTACACAGTTTGAAAAGGTCAGCCACAGCTTTACATTCATAGCAAGTTTAAGGAAACTCTTTTGCTTGAAATGCATAACAACTTCTAAGATTTGCCTAATAAATAACTGCATATTTAACAGGTCAGGGACACAAGGTCAAACAGCAGTGCTCAGTTACCCAAACTTGAACCTTCATAGTGCTTTAGTTTACAAAATGTATTCTTCCTATTTAAAGTAAGTGTTCCATGCAGAAGCAGAAATAATAATGGCTTTTCTCCTCCCTTCTACTCTCCTGTCACGCTAATGAAAAAAGATGCAAAGTGACATTTTTAAAAGGTTTCTTACCAGTGCTCATGGAAGTCAAATGAAACATAAGTCAGATTTGCATTGTTGTACAGAAGAACTTGTTTAAGGTAAGCATCTCCAATAATCTTCTCTCTGCCTGTCTGATCCACCAAATTAATAATAACCTGTGCAAAAGTTTAATTATTTAACACTTGTCATCTACTACATGGCTTGCTTAGATACATACCATGGAATAACAAATAGCTCAAGAGTTAAAAGATTTGTAGGCAATCTTGAAGTTACAATCTTTGCTAGATTGCACCCAAGATCAAATAAGCTCCAACAGTTACCTGAATTTTAATACAGAGAAGCCATGAATTCACATGACAGGTACACAGAAGTGGGACTTACACATTTCTGTAAGTTATTGTCATGTTTTAGAGGTTACTTACAAGGATACTTGAAAAACTCAGATTCTATTTATGTACCACCCTTCCAATTGTCAACGGGCTTCTAAAAACCACAACCCGTATCACCAACAAGAAAAACTAAAATCATTAACGTTCAATCCCTTGCATTTTTGTGAGAGGACTATTTTATCATGTAGCACTCACCTGCTTTTTGTAATTTTTCAGCTGTTCTTCAAAATGTGCACGAAAGCAGGACACTGTTTCATTTTCACCTACAAGGCAGAGGCAGTGTTAGACAGAAACAGCCTGTTCAGCAGCAAGTCCTGATTGAAGCATTAAATCATGCCCAAATCTATACACTAAAAAACCAAGGTAGCCTCACTTAAAGTACTTAGACACACAACATAACACATTATACAGAATTAAAGGTCTTTCAATTTGCTCAACTTCAACATTGTTATTCTACTACTACAGCGTACAGGAAACACCATTCTTAAATTTTGCTTTATTTTGCTTTTTCTGCAGAACAGATTGGGCAACAGTTTAACTTTTAATAAGCCTGTTTAATCCTTCCACATATGCACCATACACCCACATAAACATCTCTCCCAAAAGAAGAGTGCTTATATTTGTTTTGCCTCTTGAAAAAGCACACTGAAGTACAAAAGGTTTGCAAATCGCAAAGGTGGACATGCAGGACAGGAGATTATATTGAAAGTGTTATCCAGTTCTCCCAGAGGACAAAACTACTTGTAACTAAAAACAAAAAACATTATCCAGTTGATTCAAGGCACCACCGATTCCTCAAAGTCTCAATTCCTACCTGTAAATCTATCAAATTAAATGCAATTCCTCAATACTTTTTTGAAACTAATCCGGGGGTGGGGGGGGGGGAGAAGAGAGATGAACAAAAAAAGAACTGCTCAGCTCTATAAACAGCTGTTACAGCACAAGCGTGCAGTTGGAACTAATCAAGTGTTACTTCCAAATAGCTAGGGGGGAATTAGGAGGTGGTTTATTTTTATTTTCCTCACTTTATGAGGAAAATAATGTGAGGAAAATGAATGTGGCACATTCATTTCCATTATGTGGCAACAAGTCATCCCTCTCCAGCAATCTCCACGTTATTTGGTATAAAATCACAAGGAACCCAAATCTGTTGATGCATCTTCCTTAAGTTTGCGATGATAGTAACTGCTTGTCAACTTAAAATTATGTGCTTTGCCCAAGTTCCTAAGCAAGCTCAAAGGTCCATTTTACTAGGTCTTACTCAAGACACAGGGAAAAGCAGTCCTTTAACTTTCCAACATCACAGCCCCCTCTCAAAGAGCAGGTTTTTTTATTATTATTATTTTCAGCCCTAAAAATAGTCTTCAGTGGCAGAAGACCAGACCTGCTAATGCTAGAAGAGAATGTGAATCCAACACACAAGCTGGACTTGTAGAAATACATACTTATTATCTAGGATGCCAGTCAACCCAATCCAGTGGGAGTCTGATTATACAATATAATGAACAAACTAGCTTCCTTCCAAGAAAAGTGTCTCCTTTACAAAGCTAAATCTAGAGAAGATTTTGTTGACCTCTATCTTTTAAGAAAGTTCAGGTTATGAATACCTAGTTAATACAAGCATCCAGATTTGCCACAGTCTTGTCAATATTCTTACATGTTTTGGCTTTTGCATTATCTTGCAGTCAAAAGGGAAGCAATTTAGATCTGACAAAGCCCACCAGATTGTACTTCATTTCAGAGAGGACAAAAGCACGCTACAAAACTGGTGTTTTCCCACACTGAAATAGCTGCTCTTAATGCAGAAGGAACCTCAGCGTAAGTTAACTTTGTGGACAAAGATATTTGTAAGACATCAATGTCTAAGCAGGTTCTCAAGAGAAAGCCAAATTGTCTCCCTTCCCAGCCCAGAAAACACTGCAACAAATAAGAATAGACATAAAACCGGTACTTCATTAAGTATTGAAATTCAAGACCTATTGGAATTTACAACGGACAAGAAGTCAGACCTCTGCATCGTTCAATTGGAGTAGGAGTTAACTGGAGTCAAGTCATTACTGTTATTCCCAGCTTCTAGAACGTGTCACTGAAAGACTAGTGGTAAAGCAACACTCAATTAACTTATTTCTAAGGGAACTCTGATCTTTAGGCATTCTACTCAAATACTCACTCTTGTCCAGTCGGGGTCGTGGGTTATATCTATATCCAACTTGGCTCCAGAAAACAGGCACAGAGCCTCTTGTTTGTATAAATGAAAGAGTATGATTATGAACATGAATCAGTTGCTCTGTCTCAACATAATTTGCCACATTTCCATTTTTATCAACACCTCTTCGCTTATACCGCATTCCTAGGAAGAATAAGAACAATCAATTCATATTGAAGTATTGGTCTTTAATAACTTTTGTTACCATTTTTGGCAACAGTAACACAAGAAAGGAGTTCTAGCCAAAATCCATGATCAATGGTAAAAGTAACTCCTATCCTAGTCTAATCCCCAAAAGTTATACTGGCTATATGGATAAAGTTTATTTACCAATATACTACAAGCAGCAGAAAGTAAGTTGACTGAGCAAGGCAGTCTGCTGGCACTATAAAGTCATATACATCCAGTCCACCCTAAAGGATACGTTACTTCCTGTTCTGTCAAGTTTAGCAGAGTTTTACTTCAGTGCTCGGTATTTTCCATGAACCTAAAGGTCACTTTTACTGACAGATGCTCCACTTCTTACAATAAGAGATCCCACAAGCAGTCCAAGAAGATTTGCATGTTCCACAGAAGACTCCTCCCGCCTTGTTTTAACCTGTATAACTAATTCCACACATTAAGGAACAGATACTGCTCTTCTGGCTACACAGTTTTTGCATAGCCACCTCTGATGTGATCATTAAAAAGAACAGATAAGTGTTTGCATATGGAGGTTTGCACACCCTTTACTCAAAGGAGAGTACATCACTATTTCAGAACGGATGCAGGTGGCAGCAATGGATGGGGAAGGAATAAATAAAAAGGGTGGGAGAAAGATTCGAGGCCATGGTTTATAGCATGGAAATTCAGTTCCACAGAACTGGAACAATTCTGTTCCAAGTCCTGAAGTAGCACTGGATCAAACCTTTGAACTGAACCCCAACAGCCCTAGCTAAGGACTATGGGAGAGAAGGGAAGAGGTTAGAAACAGGGAAGTGAAGGGAATGTAAAATACCTCATAGGGACCTTTATAGGGTCACAAAATGTCAAAGCAGTTTTACAGCATTTATTCAGAAGGGGGCTTTTAGACTAAAGCATCAGACACCCTTTACTTCTGCCCTGCCACCAACAGTGGCTGCTACACCAAAACCTGAACTAAATCATTGCACAGGAAACTTCAGCTCCCTTTAGAGATACCAACTTTTGCAGACACTAGGCTTTTGCTCTCTTAAGCTTAAGGGCAGCTGTCTTCCTTTATCTCATGATACCTCTCATTAAGGTCTTGGGTATGTTGATAATTTAGTGCAGTAATCTTTTTTTTCTAAGTCACAAACAAGCTGCCTGACAAATAAAGAATCGGTGTATTTAACATAGAATTATCTCAGACTTTCAAATCAGCATTTCCTCTTTTTTGGGGTGCATTTGGGTTTTTGGTTTTGGTCTTTTTTTGGTTTTGTTTTTTTTTTTTAACTACAGTATTTCAGAAATGAAAACACTTTGAACTCTTGGCTAAAATTATGTATTACAGAATGAATTAAACACACAACTTAATCCTATAATTATTCAAAACATTCAATCAACTTACTGAAACAATCTTTTTGTGTCAAGGGAGAAAGTTCTACACAGTTTATGCTCTGGACTAGCAATCAGATGAGCATAGTGTCATGAATAGTAAGAGGAAATCAATAAGCAATTTGCCCTCTGTGATTCAGTTTCTGTATCTGTAAAACAATTTAGTATAAATAAGGCATACTGCAAACTAGACACTACCATGAAACCCTCAAATATTTACTCTGAATTGTTCTGACAAATAATTTTCCTGGGAACTGAATTAAATGCATTGAAGTGAGCTGTGGTACAAAGGCCAGTCTCATATCAGGGTAAGCTCACCAGGTTTTTTTCTTGTTTTGACATGTTAAAAACCTAACTGTGTAGGAAAGGAGTTGGACACAGTGGAGTATCTTACAAAAAATGTGACAGACTGAAAAGGCTTAGAGTTGAACAGGACCTACTAAAGTGTGAAGTGATTTGGTCTTTCTTTCTGTGCTAAGGACATGGGATAACTTTTGTTTGCCTTGCTGCTATTAGCATAAGTCAAGTAAGGTGCAAGACCAAAGCATGGTTCTTATTTCACACCTTAGCCCTACATAAACACCTCTTGGGACACAGGCATGCACACACACACACCTTTTCAAGTCTCTATTCGGCTGCTGTCAAGCCTTCAAAAGGAAGGCCTTTGAAAATTTAACTCCCACCCAGGCCTGTATCAGGACAGAGCTGTATGCAAGGTCCCAATCAAGGTGTCCTTTGCAAAGATGGAACTTTATCTCAGAACTGATACACAGATACACCCAGTGCCCCAGGAGGAGACCAGTGAAACTCACTTAGTAACCACTCTAAGTAACAGCTGTGTAGTGCTGTATGCACTACAGCCTTTTCTTTTCCTCCTATAAGCAGGAAAGGCTGTAGCACGTACTTTGACAAGAGCTGACCATCTGCTGAACAACACAGCACTCTTCCAAGTTTTATCTTCTGCATCCCTCTCCAGTGTTCAGGAACAATCCCAATACCTTAACTATATTTGCCTACCAGCTCTGTGCCGACTCCGGCGTGAAATAAGTGCCACCAGAAATGTTGGATGAATATCATCTACACAAGTTGATTCCTGAGGAGGAGTTTCAGGACTGCTCTTATCATCATCAGAAGATTCATTATAGTTTACTACAAGCTCTTCAATTTGCACAAATCCTTGTATGATGGGTATAATCCAGAAGTCCACTTCAGCATTCTGAAGGTTACAAAAAACATTTACATTCTGGTTGGTTCTACATTACCTACAATTATTTCTGCTGTTTCTCATGTTTATAAATGCTTGCTTCGCATGCTTTTCATGTTTTAAGAATTGTTTGCCATATCCTTGTCTTATTTCTGTAAGAGGTACCGGCATTTTAACTCCATTAGTCGTAGGGCTTTTAAGTCAGGAGGAAGAAAGAGAAAGCAACTTAAAATTTTTCTGTGGAGATGAAGAAAGCTGAATCGAGGCAAGGCAAAAAGCCCTCCTCTACTCCCAGCTACCTAGGGATAGAAGAGAACTCTGCAATATTTAAAAGCTTCTTTTCCCCTTTCCCTAAAAAGAATTTTCATACAATGTTACATCTGATGTTTAATACACGTTAAAACCTTAAAGTAGTAACTTCTTTCATGTCAAAGACAAAGATAGTCAATTCACACAGAGCAGCAGACATTGGTAATTTATTATCTAGTTTCTGCTTTAAGGTAGTTTTACAACCGCTGTGTGGACATACAGCATATTGCATTTGTATAGGTAGATAAATAAAAATTTAAAAGTGTAATGTTGTTAGCCTGTTTGCAGCAAAAAACATATTAGCATAAGCTTTACATGAGCCAACGTAGTACCCAAGCCAACTGGTTCAGAGCTCTGCACATTAGTGCTTTGTCACCCTAAAACCTCAATTTCTTAAACAGAATTTAGATTCGAGCTAATTCGGGGTTACCCATTTATATCTTATACATGAAAAATACAACTAGTTAAAACTCCTGCATTATATACCACCTTTCACAGAGCATCTGGGTTTACCCTGCTCTGACTCCGTAAGTAGCAGAGTATATAAAATTATTAATGAGAGAGACACAGCAGGGCATAAGGTAAGATGTCCACTGTCATCTTTAAAAGAACCTAAGATTCGACCTAAACTGGCATAGAGTAGTTAGTCACTTGGTCCTTTATCTAGGAGGTTAATTTAAAATGAAGTGAGATTATATATTGAAGAGTGGTTGTTCTATGTTTGTTTCTTTGCGCCCATTAGCTAGGAAAATGCTTTATCTACTATTCTGATTAGCTGTTCAGAGTAACTTGTTCTACACTACTGTTACATTGATCCGCTACTCTCTTCAAGGAGAAAAACAGAATTCTCCACTTAGGAAGACAAAAATCTTGTCTTAAGAAAGTTTTGGAATTCAGAGTTTCTTTCTTTTCTGGCTCCTCCTCCTTATCAAATAATCATCTCCGTCCAGGGATAATCCATTTCACAGATAAACACATCTTAAGTTTACCTTCAGAAATCAGCACAAACATATCACACATCAAGGTATTCTGCATTGCTTTATTGTAATAAAGTTTTAAATTCAGTTGATGTGCATTCATTAGCAAGATCACAGAAGGCTACTGGAAGGCCAGCTGGGGGAAGAAGCTAATGCCAGCTGCTCGGCTTCAGAAGGCACAGCCCTGATCCTGACCTGTCTGCCAAGCAGGTTTTTAGGTAAACTTCTATGAGGCCTTAAGTAAACATTTCAACTAAAACTAAAGAATGATTCTCATAATACACGTTATTGTTAGAAATAAGACTCACATCAATGCTGATGAGATCTTCAATCATGTGCTTGTTCCAAAAGAATCTGTCATCAACCTGTTTAAAACAAAAAGGGCAGGTTTTGCAATACTTTAAGTCAGGTTTGGCAATATCTTTGGTAAAGACAAGTGTTAGACACATGCAAGTCCAGTGTTCACTACTTTTGAATATAACAGCTCAGTTCAAGACACGCTGCTGGAGATTTTTGTTTCGTTTCCCTGCACTGAAACTGGTTATAGAGCAAGATCTTCAGCTGCTGTAGATTATACCAGCAGAGAATGTGACCAGCCAAGTTTGGACCACATGCATTACTGAACAGCCCATCTCCCAAAAGGGAAAAAAACCCACCAACCCCCAAAAAACCCACCACACCCCACCAAAAACCACAAACACACACACTTACTTTTCGCCACAGTGGTAAGTTAGTTTTCTCACATGCACTCTGCCTCTGCACAGAATTTGTTAGGTCATAGGTCAGGCTGTAGTAAAAGGAGTCTGAATCCATGAACATTTTGAACAACTCCTCCAATAATCTCTTCTCCAGCTTCTCTTTTTCTTTGCTTTCTTTAATCTGAAAAAGTAATGGCTTTCTTATGCCTTTCTCTTTGATTGAAAAAGACTCCAGACATATTTGCTAAATGCCATTTCTAACCTTGTAGGACAATGATTTTTCTCATTGAGGAGCAGGATCTTAAAATTCCTAGCAGAGATAAACACAAGGGCCAGCATCTTCAGAAGTATCATGCTATTACTTTCAGCCGTAAGGGCATTCAGAGCAGTCAGACCCTGAAACATACTACTTGAATATAAGCTCCAGAAGTTTCAGTCTCAAGAGTTTCTGTGAAATACTGCATCTACCTGTTCTAATTTTAATACTGTTTGGACTTTCAAATCCAAGTCATTATTGTGTACAAAGCATTCTGATAAGATTGCGTGGTGGTCTCTGAGGAACTGTGCACCAAATTTTGTCTCCAGTTCTATATGGTAAGAGATGATTATGCAGAGGAATTTGTAGAAGCTTAAAATCCCACTAGAAGCAAATCCTGATAAGAAGGCATTCTAAGTAATTCTGCCAAAACTATATAGTTACAAAGTGAAAAGTCATAGAAGAGCAACAGTTAATTAATCAAAAATTAAATTGAACTTCAAGACAGAGTAGTTGCACATTCTGCAGTTTTCCACTAGTTCTCTTTTTAGGTCTTAGTACTCCATTAGATCATCTACCACAACCTCTGAATTATCAACTAGGCAATTTGAAAAAACAAGAAAACAGTAGAAAGCTTTACCTTCTTTTTATTTGGAGCAGACACATTTGATTTAATTTGAGTAAGAGTCTTCAGCAGAAATTTTGTGTCATCTGGGGACTGCGTAATCTTCTCTGGCTTGTTTATCCCAAAATGGTGCTTTTTACAAAGCTAAATAATGATATTGAATTAAAGCCAATACTTAATTAAAATTTCCTTGAACTTGTTAAAGAGTATTTAAAGTCTACAAAAGCAAGACTGCAATGTCCACAAGCCTAGGAGAGACACTCTGAAATACAGGGGAAACATGCAAGTTTCTATCTATAGCATATTTTTCCCTCTTTTTTATAAAAGGCATTTTCTCCTGTGATTGTGGCAATGTCTGCCTCAGTTTGATGTGACTTGAGTATCCAGACACACCTCAGTTTCCCACCCAAATTATAGCGTAAATTAGTATTACTCACTTGTATCATTTTTCCTTTATCCATTCTCTTTAGAAAAAATTTTGCAACATTTAAAGTAAGGGTTTCCCCTTGAAGCCAAGTTATAGAATTAAGATTCCAAAACAGGATGGAAGCAAGAGCATCCCTTAAAACAAAAATATACTCTCTCCTGATTCAGAGGGCAAAGATACAACAGCTTTTTCCCCCAAAAAACACACATGTGAAGCCCTATCTTAGAGATATTGGGGGATAACCTCAGGAGTAAGCAAGCTGAAGTACTTGGGAAAGGGCACTGCAAATCTGAGTTTTTGTACAGGTTCCTAGGCACAGAAGCACCTAGCAGATGTGGTATGTTCTTGCCTACACGACTAGGAACAGGAAGGTATTACATCTAGATTTCAAGTCATATTCTTGTATCTCAGACCCTGGGAGGTACTAATGCCCAGACTCTGAAGCAGTGCTTCAGCAGCTCTTCATGCTCCCAGAGTTCCACCAAAGCTTTGGAGATTCCATGTTACTTTTTTCCTCTTCAGGGAAAGATTCTGATGCTGTCATACAGGCACCACAGAAACTATCACAAGTCATCCCATCCCCCCATCATCATCCTCCCCACCACACACACTCAAGAAAGAAGGCTGATGACAGAACTGTTGTCCCAACAGTCTACTAACCACAGTGTGCATCATCTCAGAGTACTAGGATTTACTGAGAGTCTTACCATCCTAGTTATAAGAGGTAATCAGGGGAGCTTTTCTTTTTTAAAGCAAAAAAACAAGGTTCCTGTCATAGACTACAGCTTTGTCCCTTTAGATGATTCCAGTGGATTCAGTTCTGTTCTCAAATGATCTGTTGCTCAATTACACTAATAAAATTTTGTTCTTGTGTGGTACTTTCAAGGGTCTTTATGAAATTTGGGTATAATTTTATTGTAGTTTCCCTCCCTAGCAGAACTTGTGATTTCTACTTAAAAAATAAAAACTTTCAGTCAAAAAATGGTATTTTAAAAGCACAAAATGTTCAATATATTTGCATACACCAGGAAAAAGAGATGAGGCATGTGTTTATTATATTTCACATTTAAATTTACTGAAGCAGAAGGGGGAAAGTCAGAATTCATTGAAGATAGTCATACCTCTAATTCCAGATCCTGAGGTTCTGTTTCAGAAAGTGGAATCACTGCAATCTTTGTTATTTTGCAAACCTCATGGTCTCCTGGAAGTTTGCCAATCAAAGCTTTCTGACGAATTAAAAGTAGCCACCACGGTAAATCTGGAAAAAAGATTAGTAGGTGCTCTCATTTGTCTGTCAGGCATTTACTTCGATTAGTCTGCCAGAAGCTTCTCCCCAGTGTAAAACCCCTGCCAAGGAACCATTTGACTATAAGACTGCAGTGAATGATGATTCACTATTGCTATATTTTGTTATTATGTGTTGCAATAAAAAAACCCCACCACTCTAAAAAAACAATACTTATTCAGTCTCTAATATAATAAGGAAATTAACTATTTCGTAGACTTGCCCATTACAGGTAAAGTTACCACTGCTTCATCTGTAGCAATTAGGCAGTCCCTAGGATGATGCACATTCCCAATGTTACTAATGGCAGTAAAATTTGAAAAGAATAGCTGGAGCTCAGACAGCAAGCTAAGACTTTCCCTTTGTACCTTCTGTTGTGTATAAAACAGCAAGACAGACACAGGTAACATCTAAGAAATCTGGTGAGCAAACACGGACTGCATCATAAAGCAGCTCATGTATGTTTAAAGCTTCACAACATCATTCCTGAAGTACGTGCATCTAAGTGGCGTAGAAATTAATTGGCCAAATATTAATGAAGGCATTGGTAACAGGTGCATTCCATACACACATTCAGTCTACAACATTTGCAGTTACAGCTTGAACACTCTGAAGAGACAGGGAAACAGAACAACAAACATTCCCACTGACTGCTGAACAGTGCCTGGACATTAGCTTCCTAGATTTTAATCCCTTGGTTAGATCAGTAGCATGCTAGCAGTGTGCTGGGCTTTTATGAGTCAAAAGTGAAAGTTGTGTTAAGAGAGATGGAAAAGGCACAGAAAGTCTTAGACACACACGTATACACTATTTCTCCCAAGAAGCAACCAACTGAGTTTAACTGAAGAGGTCATATATAGTCAATAAGAGCCTACTGTGGTAGACTTAAATATGTTTCCACACTTGTGACAGTAGATTGTGTCATGTATTATGCCTTTGGATACAATATACAGCCTTTGAAAAAAATCTATTTAGAGGCTTTATAGCAAATACAAAGTCCATCTTCCTTGATCAGTAAATTCCAAACAGTATTTTATCCTCTGAGTGCTTAAGAAAAACCCAGGATAACACGTTTAAAGTCACAGGACACCCAGAATTATCCTCTCTCTCCCAGATTTTCCAGTATACTTCCAGCATAGAATTAAATCTCTATCAAAGTTGTGAGCATCTGTCCAATAACTGCAATTAAAAAAAAAAGCATTGAACACTTCAACCCAAATCTGAGAAGAAACTGCTGCTTATGCATATCTTGTATCTAAAGAAAAGGAAAAATCATTGTAAATATACTACTGTGCATTATGACACTCCACTCCTTACTCTGATTCTATATTACTGTCTTTAGAAAAGAGATGGGCTTATGTTGGGTACTAAGAAGCCTTTAAAAATTACAGATCCTCATAACTACAAATGCACTGTGAGAACCAGAGGTCACCACCCAAAAAGAGAGGAGGGGAAGGGGAATGAAGACATGCACCACTTATTTAATGTATGTGATCTTCTAAAGGGAGTCCTGCACTAATTCCTGAAAACAGGATCAGAATCATAATCTCTGTAGGATCACAGAGACAAGTCAGATTGGACAGGATCTCAGGATGTCACCCTGCTCAAGCAGGGTCAGCTCTGAGGTTGGACCAGTTTACTCAGAGCCATGACATAAGCATAGTCTCCTAAAAACTGGTCAAAGGATAACAAATAAGGTCAAAAGAGTGACAGCAAATGCCAGCAAAACAGTTATCCTCACTGAGAGCAGGTGCTGAAACAGCTTTTCTGTACACATACAGGCAACATGACTTGGAGACCACCTGCCTTTGCCTCCAGCATTCCACCTAGCAACCACGGGGGTAAGCTGGAAATAAGGGAAGCTGAGGAAAACAGGACAGATTCTATGCAACAGTAAGAAGACCAATGAATACATAAGAAAATCCTTTTAAAAAGAGGAAACTGAAATGCTGCCAAAACCACCAGCAACAGATAAAGATGTCTAAGCTTCATCTAAAAAGAAGGTCTACCATCTTCCATATTGCTTTCCAGTAGACAAAACCAATACAGTCTCTGGAAACCCATGGCAATCCAAGCTTAACAGAAGGGTAGTACAACAGGGCATCCAGGCAGATATTCCTGTTGGCCAGTCCTATAATCTCATCTATTCCCTCCTACAGAAGGTTAGCCATACAACTTACACTGGTGATCTCCTCTTAGGAGTACGTCAACAGACAAAACAGATACTTTTAAGAAAGCATACCATCTAGAGCTCCAGTGAAATAATCAATATGATTCCATTGGAAAAAAGTATAATGTAAAGGCATTCCGAAGCAGATACACCTTAGTGAAAACTGGAAAAAAAACCATCTCTGGCTACTCTTCCTTTTACCTCATTAACAAACCCTGGTAGCAGTAAACAAGAATCTAATACAGCCAAGTGAGTTCTATATCCTTTGAGTGCATTTTTAAAAATGGTAAAAGTCATCTTGGTATACATTTCAAAACTCTATTTGTATTATGATCAGAGCCACAGAAAATTGAAAGAAAACAGGAAATCCCCAGCAAATCAAGTGAAAACAGTCAGGAAGTAATTATACAGATAAAGTATGCCCTAAAGTAAAAGCTTCAAGAATAGTCATAGAAGACCCATATTATAGCTGCCAGCAATATTTAATAACTGAATTCCTAAATACAGAATGTGCTTCTGCAGTTAAAAAAGTTGTTCCATAGAACACTTGTTAAAAAAAAAAGATTAGTTATTGTCTACTCAATGTGGAAGGTATGGTATGTACACAACACTACAGCTGTATGTCATTCCTGACTAGTGCATGTTTTAAATCATCTCTTAAGATCTAATGTTCATTTTTAGTGTTTTATGAACTATGGCAGAGCAGATGGCAACAACTAATTTAAAGTACTATATCTAAAGTAAGCTACTACCTCCCATTCTTCACTAAAACAGGAATTTAGTTCCTCTTTCACTTCAACACTGTCAGCACACCACTGCTGTTTATTTTCTCTAACACTTCCCAAACAATCTAGCATTTAGTTTCCCCAAATGCTTTTGCAGTAGCTTTTCTTAAACTGTGCATAAGTTTACTATAAATGCTGCTTTTAGCAAGTATTTTCACTTTAGTCAAGAAATTCCATGCTACCATTTCCTTATTTTTTGTTACTTGAATAACTTAAAAATTAGTTGCATGCAAAAAGAACGTTTTAAGCTGTTGATTGGATGACTTAGAAATGGCAGCAGTTACATCTCATTGAAGATATTTCAGATGCTGAACCACTCATTGCTTCTATCAAGATTCAGAGGCATGCTAACCAAAAAAGCTTTCCTTTCCTGAGGATAGGGAAGGAGGAACTCCCCTTCTGTTTACTGAGTCTACGGAACCTTGCCAGCAGCATTTAATTTGGGTCTTAGTTAAGCAGCACTGGAAGAGCACACCAAATTGATACAAGTACAGACATTACACTGCATAGGAGTGTGTTTTGATCAAGAAACAGAAAAATGCATGGTGGCAATGAGTGAGTTAAGTGGAAGTTGCTGGAACTCATTAAGAAATCTAGCTGTGGTTACAGTTAGATATACAGCATTAACTCTGAGCACATTCTAGCACTACAACGTTTGATCAACTTGCTAAGCAGTCTCTGATCAAAAGTGATTCAGTTTCAGGCTACCATTACCATTTTAGTGGATTAAAGTATTTACTTTTTATTCAAACAAAAAATAACTCAACCTCTTTCTAGTTCTGTATTGGGATTTTGACAAAAGGAAATTGAGTGGCTACACTTATATTTTGTATGTATGCACACTTAACTGGACCACAAAACAAAATTAATATTCTATAAAAGAAACACTGTTTATGCAGGAGATGTGCGTGCCTCTGTATGGGAATATCGTGCAGAGACAGTTTTAATTATACATCTGTACCAAGAAAACGTGCAATGTTCTATTTCAGTAACTTATCTCCACAACACATCCTAAAATCCTTTTACTTCTATTCCCATTTTTACTCCACATTTTCTTACAAGTCATCTTGGGATGGGCCAGAAAAAGGTAAGAGATCATAGCCTTGCCTTCTGATATTCAATTAAGGTTTTGTTGTTTGGAGTTTGGTTTTTTACCACCAAGAAGCATCTTGATGTTTAAGAAAATTCAGTATTGGGGAAGAACCAAGTGATACTTTAAGTAGACTTTCATCTCCAGTGTGAGTGTACAGTTATGTCCAGATGTACAACTGACCCTCTCATGGCAACAATTCTTTGAAGAATTAAGAAATAAACCATGTAATATCAGCTAGCTGGTTTCTACAAGACTGCTTCCCTGCCACAGAAGCTTTTCTACAAATTCTCCTGTACTAGGCCAGAAATAAAGCCAGCAAGATTAAGAATGAATTAAATCCCATTCCTAGTTACAGCAATTTGGCAAGGGTGTTTCAATGCTAAATTAAGGACAGCCCAAGACTGACTACAGGGATGCTTCAAGGTCATCTTAGGACTACTCCAGCATTCTTACATTAAACCTCTCAAGAACATATAAAGATATATGTCCAAGGCATTAAAGTGCATATTTGCTTAGCGACAGCTTTCAAGTGCACTGGTAGCAACTTCAATGCTTAAAAAGGTATTTAAAGTTTCCAGTATTAGTCAGTATGTGCTAAGCATTTTAAAAACACACCAGTACTTCTTTGCAACAATAGCTAATAACAAGGGTCTGAGCAGGAGTCCCATATAGGACTCAATTTGAAGCTCTTTTGGCTAACTAAAGTTTTCTGACCCTTATAGTCTGGGGGCAGGCAAGAAGAAATCAGAGCAACAAGTCCTCCTGTTCCAGATCAGCTCTGGGAGAAAAGCATTTTGCCCAGCTTCCACAGCACAGTACACTTACTAACTCTGGGGATAATGGTCCAGCAATGTTAATTATTTATACAACTTCTGCTGATAAAGTTTCCAGGTGACAAAGATTGATACAAGAATAAGTAATGAAGACAGGTTCCCATTACAGAGTGCTAGAAGATTCAGCTAAAGGATTACATAAAACTACACTTGAATATGATCAATTGAGGGTTCATTGACAATAATAGGTTTCAAGAGACCTTTACATACTGACATCTCAGCCAGCCCTCCCGTTTTGACTGCAGCCCGATGGAGGACACTCATCAGCAACTGTCAGCAGACTCAAGGAAGCAGCAGTTCTCAGCAGAAGAGTAAGGATAAATAGCTGGAGATGGTATCTTTCTTCAGACATTTAAAGGTAGAAGATAAATGTCTGTTTACAGGACAGTTGCATCACTAAATACCAGAATATTGACAACAAGAAGGAGAGTTTATGAACAGTTTGTGACGGTGTCATCTGAACAAGGCAGAAAGGAAACAAAATGCTTCCACTGGCCTAAGCAGCAACTGGATGGAGCACCTGGATGAGCATAATTGATTCAGTAGCTCTACAGGACACACAGAAAGAAGACCAGATATCAGGCTTATTACCTGACAGTCTTAATTTACTTGACAACAGCAAGCTGGCAGCTGTTGAAGCGTCACATGCTGGGGTTCCAACTCAGCTTTTATAAGCAGAAGTGCCTCGCAATGAACACACATGCAAGGAAATTCAGGTGCTATAATGTACTAGACCTTCCAGGAAGGATTTGACTAGGTCTTCCCCCTTCAAAGGCTTTTATACTAGACTCCCTAGAGAAGCGGGGGGAAGACCTTTGTGGACTTAAGTGCTTGGTTTAAAGAAAGAAAAAAAAAGAGAGAGAGAAAACAACCAACAATAACGTACAAAAAAAACCCCCATGCTAAAAACAATCACTGAGCATTTTCCCACAGCAGGAAGAGGTCATTACTGGAGCTTAGCCATCATTCATCATGATCAGCACATGCTGAACAGCACAGACAACCTGAATGAGAAGAGAAAGTGAGATGGCAGAGTCTGAACCACTTCATATCATCAGATCTGAAAAAGGATGGCTGAATAGATCTGTAGAATGAGCACAGGCAAAAATATCAGGTGAAATTCAAAGAAGATGATGTGATGCCATTGAAAAGAGGACATGATCATAAATTTCACGGAGAGATGGGCTCTGAACTATTACCCTCAGAAACAAGACCCAGGGGTTACAGTAACTATGGAGCCAAGCATTTCCCAGAACTAGATCTGTCATACTCTCATGTGGTAGCGTACCAGTCCCTGTTTTCCTTCCTCCCCTACTGCTAGCATGCCACTGCCATCTTGGCTAATCTGTTCCTATTCAACGGACCACGAACATCTGATCCATTTCAGCCCTTAATCCATCCTGCTACCCCGGAACACACTTGAAACTTTACCTGTGTTGATCATATTGCCAGGCATTACTTTAAATGCAGGGGCTAAGCATTCACAAAAAGAATAGCACACAGTAAGTGAAGCAGAGTTTTTGGCTAGCTCTCCTACCTGTCAGTAAATAGATATACAGAGCTCTACTGGCAGAAGAATCTTTCTAGACAAAGCTGGTAGACATCAAAATAAATATTTATTATGGCTCCAGGAATTTGCAGCTCAATGCTCTTTTAGCTTAACAGGAAAAAGTTACTAGAATCAGTTAGAGACAGGCTTAACATTAAATCACAATGCATTCTACACCTGCTTTCATTTTATAGCTATGTCTTACATTTAACTATAAATAAGTTTAAGTATTACTTTTACTTTCAAATAGCAATCTACCAAGGTAGTAATTATTCTTTAGGTTTTCATATAGCATTGAGAATTCAAGCCTTATATTTTTGTGAAAACTTCCATCATTACTTTTTGCACAGTACTATAGCAGAAGAACAAAAACTGCTTGAAAGGATTATTCGCACAGGTGCAAGAATTTTATGCATCTCACATGGAGCCTCAGATAGAACTTCAAACACAAATTTCTATGTTTTGTGAATGCAGTTCTTCATTTTTACAAGACAGTGACAAACCAAAATACATACACTGGAAAGTATAGGGAATTTGCAACTGCAGCTATAACATAATCACTTTGACAAGTTCACATAGTTGGGGAGCACTCCTCCGTTGCAAAGAACACTACATAATTCCATTTGAACTACACAGTATTATTTGTAGTATCACTGACTTTAAAACAAAGTGCATTAGCAGGGGGGGGGGAAAAAAAAAAAAAAAACAAAACAACCACACAACCACATACCTGTATGAAGCTGAACTTTACCAATGACTCCCTCTACCAGGCCCAGACAAATGGGATTCCAAGCCAAAAGAAGATCAGTGGCTGCAAAAAAAGAACAAAGCTCTTGTTTTTTTAAAGTAAACTGAACAGGACAATTAATCCAGTGATGGTCATTCTCTCCACTTTCCCCACCTTAGAGGGTAGAAAATACACCATGATTCCTGTAATAAGATACATATACAGTTCAATTTTTGCTTGGTACCTAGTAGCTATGACCAAATTATTAAGTTTCCAATTTAAAACCCCAACCTAGATATTTCAGAAGAAAATACCTAATTATTTTGGGCTACGGTAACTCAGTTTAATGGAGGCTTAATACTTCTAATATCCATTAGAATTTGTAACTTCACTGAAATTTTGCATGGCTATAGTGAAATTGAATACAGGTCATTAAGTTAATAATGTAGGTTCAAAAACCTAGCAAATGTTAACTTTCAGCCCCAGCTCTCTCCCATACCTATCCAATTACAATGAGTTTAAAATCTGCTTTCTACATACATGCACATACACTTCCTCTTTTGTTAAAACACACAGCAACTACGTGGAATACCAAAGTACACAATTAATTTTAGGTTTCTATTTCTCCTACTGTTAAAAAATTCCAGCAAACCACAGAGGAAGTAGAACAGAAAACAGGAAGGCAACACTATCAACTTTCTAATCTGTGAAGGGCACTGCTCCCAACACGCATTCAAGCCATCACTTGATGCAAACCAGTAATATACTGTAAGCATGAAGAGTATCCTGTGGTCACACAGACACATGTTGTTGATACTCAGGAACAGTTTCTAATAACGGTGTAGTACCTGTTCAAGAGTTCAAGACTGTGGGAAAGAATACATTTTGTGAATAAGTGAAAACACATCCTTAAGAGCAATTAATATCTGTGTAGGAGAGAACAAACACGCAAAGGAGAAGGGAAGGTTTTGCTATGCCAAGAAGGACAAGCAGCTTGTTATTATCTACCAAAACTCACTTGTTCCAAGGTGGAAGAGTTTCTCCAGTTTTAATATCCCAACAAATTAACTATCTTGGCTGCAGGTCTAAGTAGAAGAACATTTGAAGGAAACTCACACGATATTTTAAGATACAGAAGAATACAATCATCCACCTACACACACCTTATTTACAAGACCTTAGTTTCTTCTTGGAAGTCTGAGATCTGCAGGTGACAACTGATAGTCAGTTTGATACTTTTTACGTACTTATTTTCAAACACTGTATCCTCCCTGGAAACATCTGTAATTGAGACTTTACTAAACACACATTTAGTCCTAGCTTTCAGCATAACATTTAACAGTAAACCAGACTCAGCTAATTTCATCATTAAATACAAGCATTTACATGAGATACAGTAGCAATGGTTTAAGTCTGGATAGATCTAAATTGAATTCATTAAAATTCATTTAAATTTATATCACATGTGCTTGTACGCAGACAAGCAAGAACCAAAAGCACATGGTAGCAGAATTTAAAGCTATGTTTGCAGGAGGCAGCAGAGCTACAATTAACATGTGTAACCAGGCGCTACCATTTAATGGGCTGTATCTGCAGAGAAACTCCTGGTTCTTCCTGTTTCACTGTAAGAGTGCTACAGACAGTCACTTGGTCTGTACATAACCCGGTATGAATCATGCCATAATTAAATGAAGTTCTTAAGCATACAGATAACGAGCACCTGAATACAGAGAGATGAGCACCAGGAAATAAGTGACAATGGCTATGACAGTGTGAGCAGTTTGATTTACCCTCAAACCTTGCTGAAGTACCTAAACTCATCTTGTACCTGTATGCCAAAGACTTGTGCTCATGCAAAACAAGCTCTAGGACAGCCTAAGCTCAGAGTTTCAGTCCAAACAACATGCAAGAGCATCTGTACGCTGAGTGGAAAGTCTGCACTACCAAGCTTACAGGAAAGAGGAACACAGGCAGCTTTCCTCACTCCCCAATCTTCTACCTTCTTTCCCAGTTCACCCACACAATCCCAGAGCCTTGTCTTCACCCCTGGGAATTTTCTAGAGCTGTACTGTCTCAGACTTCATCTACTTTTTGCTGTCTTTGGAATTGACTTCCACATTCATATGCCACTGTGAGAGCTAGAAACCAGCTAGATACATCAGGCAGCCAAAAAATCTGCAAGGCACAGGAGGAATTTAAAGAACCAAACCACTGAAGGTTTACCATAGCTACTACAAAACTAGTAATCTAGAACACCATATAAGTCTTTTTAAACCACTGTTTTCCTGCTACGACAAGAGATATTAGTAGGAAAGCTCTGGATAATAAGTGAGGTTTTCTTCTAGTAGCTTACAAGAGATTAAAAAAGAGAAAATAAGATTTTGTTTTACTTACAGATACAAGGAAATGATAGTTTAGACTTGCCTGCAAAAGGACATAAAGGAAACTTGTATCAGGGACTGTAGGACAAGTGGGTCTTATGTAGCTGTGCTAGTAGTTTTGTGGGTTACTCTGACATGTGTAGCCCTAGACATAATCTCACATAGTGTACAAGACTTCTATAGAATACTTCTCCCTAGTAGTACAGAGGCACAATGAGAACTAGCTCTAGACTCTCATGCATTCACCTAACATATAGACAAGCTTTAGAAAAAAGAGAATGCATTTGAAAAAAGAGAATGCATTTGGAGTTAAATGCATATTATACTTTAACAGTTTAAAGAGAGCAAACACAGATCCACCAGCTCTTGAGATAAGTGTGATTATCAAGCTATTAACAGTGAAGGCTGACTGCTTCAAGAAAATTTTCCATGGGGAAGGCAGGGCATAGGAAAAAAACCCAACACATATTTAGCAACATTTGGGAAGATTAACATGTTTTTTCAGTGTCCAAGAAAACCTGGATGCAAAGAAGTCTTACATGAGAAATGCCTATAGGCTGTGAAAAAAACACCAATTGTGGATCACACTGACTTTTTGGTGACAGTATTACGAGATTTTTTTTTTCTTGTACTATTTCTAGAGAACCTTCGATAGGAAAGTATGTGTGACAGCACAGAATCAAGCAACCTGTTTTAACTAAATAAAACACATCTGGTTCTGACCTTCTGATTAGAACTTTGTTACTGGTTACAGCTCAATTTCCTGTGCAACAGCCATATCCCGACTCAGAGCCAACACCCAATCATGCTGAATAAATATCACTACAGTAAATACAGATATGAACCTCTTGTTCTTGAAGAGTACACTCTGGAAATGTAAGATGGATGAACCAAATTAAAAGGTTTAACTATCATTCCCCCACCCACCCCCAAAGAATATGGGCTTTCATGTTGCATGCAGTCCTATTTACTCCATTTTGGAAGAAGCTGTCTCCAACTTTTGTCTAAGACCGTAAAATTGTTTAAGACTGTTTGCTTGCAGTCATGTAGCTGCTGCCAGAATTGCCAGACAGACTATCTTCAGCCACCATCTTGTATCTTTGAAAATTATAACCATTTAATCTTTGCTTATGTAACAATTTTAAATATACAGAGATCCAAGAAAGTTAAAGAATAATCTCCTACAGGCTTGCAGTTAACTGTAAAATATAGCAGAATTTAAGAGGCAGCATAAGTTGGTAGACAGTGATACAGGTTACAGAAGGTATTTACACCTTTTTAAAGCAAAGGGGGAAAGTAACCATACAAAACAAAACTGAAAATCCTCAGTCAAAAGTTTTCAGAGAGCCTACATAAGAGACAGGTGGCCACAATTCTGACTGCTGAAACAACACATGGCAATTTTGAATTTTTTTTTTTTTTAAAGTGCTTTATCAGTAAGAATTAACTACCACAATGCTCTGTCAAAGGAAACACTGGATTTTCCTCTACACCCAAAACAGACTGAATGCTTTGAGATATAACGTGAAATACAATTTATCAACAGTTACTCTGGTTTCCCCACACAAACTTATCTTCCTATAGGTGTCATCTAGTGACCTCTTGAAACTCAGCCAGCCAGGAATAAAGACTTATCAACCTGAAACTGCAACACAATGTTGTTGAAACAGACTTCTTACATTATTGTGCTGGTGATAATGAGCACTGCCAAAATAGTCATTGTCCTTCAAAGCAGACAGTAGGAAGCTGTGTACAGAAAGAGTTACTATGAGCAGGGAGCCAAGCCCCATGGAAGATCTTCCCTGACTCGGGGAGTTCTCTGGTGTCCTCAGTATGTTTTAATTTGAGACAACTGCCAGGGTTTGATAGGCCTTAACACGTGTCCTTAATACTTTGAGGTATGTACTTGCTTACCAAGTTTCCATCCTAAAGTACAAAATTGCTCATTCCTTCCCTTATCCCGCTAACTGAATTCAAGCTATTGAAATAAGCGTTGCCTCTTTTTGCTGATTCCTGTCAGATTAACAATCACTGAGATATGTTTACCATTCACAGCGATTGTATCAGCATTGTAGTTGCAGCACAATAGAACTTCCGTCACAAATTCAGAACAAAACCAGCTTTGATGTGATTACTTCCACCACCACCCCTCAGAGCTTACCAGCAGCAATGCAGGGCCACACGATGCCAGGTGAAGCTTCTTTAATTCTTTGTGTTTACACAAATGTACCACTGAAAACAGTGAAACAAAAGTAACTTGGAAGAGCATCAAAAGCCAAAACTGCTTTCTAGCTCTTTCTCCAGTCGTACCACCAGCAGAGTTGATCTGAGGTCAGGCACAAATTCTGGTAAGAAACCAGACTGCTGCTTTGGGATAAGCCACTTGCTCAACACTGAATGGCTCCAGGCAAGTCTGAAGAGTTTAAGGAGGCAGGCTATCAGCCTCCTTTGGGGAGAAGGCAGGAAGGAAAAAAAAAAAAATTCATTTATTATCACTTGAATCCAGCCCTTACTACTGAGCCACTGCCTGGTTCAATCCATCAAATAGCTTTAACTACTTATCTTCCATCTTGTTGTAGTTCAAGGAGTATACTCCTCTTATCTTCCTCAAACTTTGCTGGCTTTCAGGAATGTACCTCAGCTAGAAAGTGTTTCCTGTCAGTGTACTCAGTATAAACACATACAGAACTTCACTGAACTTCAAGCTCAGTTTATATGTAAGTGTATAAACACACAGAAATGCATGCTATTTCTCAAAAATTCTCATAGCCTGAGAGAGTAGCAATTCTCACAATCACTCTCACCATTCAACACAGGCAATAGACATTTACATATAAAAAGTAAAAGCTGAGTAACTAACTGTAAATAGCCAAAGTAAATCTTTCAGCTCTACTAATGTAACATTTGACACCTGAAGTGTTAATTTTTAGGAAAAAACTTCAATACTATTTTTAATAGATTTGAGATTTTTTTCTTTAAATTGTGTCTGCTTTAGATCAAAGACAACTACAAGACTTTATTAGCACTATTTGACCCTTACGACCTCTTGTGGCTTTGCAAAACAAAGTCCGCTTCCAAGTTCCAGTTCTTCTTTGAATAGTGTTCTGAAATATTAGCAAGGATTAAGAGATTACAAGTTAACTGGGAAGACTTAAGAGTATAAACTTGAACTTCTTTCTCTTGTAGGAAACAAAGTACTAACACAAACAAACTTAGACTAATTAAGTTTTCCTTTCAGCAGAGATTTCTAATTTTATATTTAGGCTACTATAATTGCAGAAAGATGGAGGAGTATTAAGACATTTAGTACTACAAGTACAAGCTCTTAACTGTCATGAAGCGTTAACTTTCTTTACTTGCATATTCTCCACCAACCTTTAAACAAATTATTCCTTCAGCTAATCACCTGTTTCATTTAATTTGTCATTTATACAGCTGGCACTGTCTGTAAGTGTTATTGATTGAGAGAATTTAAATGCTTTGCTTTATAAGAGAAATGAAATCACCACTACTCCCCAGTCGCCCACACACACACCCCCCCACCTTAAGAAGCCTACAGCTGGGCTACACTAGGAGGATTTCAGAAAAATCCCAGTTAGTCTTCTCATTGCTACTGCACCTTACAGCCTTGCTAGAAAGCCTGCTTATCCTCCAGTCTCCAGTGAGGAGAACCATGTTTTCCAAGCAGTAATTCAATGCAAGTTTCTTACTTACAGAGTGCCTGTCTCAACTGTAGAAGTACAGCACATTACAAAGTACACATCTACCTGCTTGTGTCTATGAAAATGAAACAGTGATTTAGTTTATTTGGACACTTCAGTATCTCAAAGTTAGACCAGATGAACAGGAACAGTTCAAGTACAATTCAGGTTGCATAGTGACAGATTTAAAGCAGTGGGGATTGGAGTATACAAGTTTGTATTATTGCTGCAAAAGAGAAAGTACCTAACAAAATGAATCCCTGCTACTCATTTTGAAAAAGAACACTTCTTTGTATTCTCTTGCAGTTATAAAATTCCCTGAGTCACCAGGCATTGCTCAGGAAGCTTAAAAACACACGAAAAATGTTCAGTTGTCTGGAGAGTATCCAGTATTACAAGTAATTGCACAAAGAACTCCTGTACCCCTTGTTGTTACCACATGAAACGTTTTCCCTCCAAACAGAATCTGACCCCATAGATCAGTGGTCTCCAAACATTTTTGATCACGTATGACATCAGTAAAAAAAACTTTAGCATGCACCCCAAATATATGTATATTTATTTATAAATTATATGCATGGTCTACTGTACTCATACTACATATATTATAAAACATACACAAAAACAGAAGTTAAATGGAGGAGACAAAATAATTTTTAAATAGTGTTTATCTTTATTAATGGTACAAAATATTTTATTCCCACACCCCAATGGATTGTCTTGTGCACCCCACTTCAGAGACCACTGCTGTAGGTGGCTAAATGTGTGCAACAAGCCGTTAGATGCATTTCAACTGCTTGAAATTAGAATTGCCTCCACAAACCTGGAAACACCATTCAGATAAGTGACCAGCAGTGACTCTCCTGAAATGTGAATAGGCACTAAGCCACTGAAGCTCAGTGGTTTGGTTTTTTTTTTTCTTTACTTTAGAATTTCCCTTTATTCTTCTACACTGCTGAACTCTGCTAGTAAACACATACTTTCTCAGAAGTGATACAAATAAGGAAATAATATTTTTATCCTTCCAAAAGGAACAACACTGTACTGATTAATATTATATACAGGCCAATACACACTCCCATCTTCAGCTGGTATTTCAACAAAGCTCAAGCTGTTTATGGATATATCCTTAAAGCTTGCAAAGCAGTAGGTTGTCTGCAATTTTTTTTTAATCCTATTTACTTTGTAAGAGGGAAATTATCAGAAAGGCAGGAGCAAGATTTCATTCAAACCTACTTACAAAACTGACAGTTTAAACACTATGTTCACTCATTCTGAAGATATGTTGGTTTAAAAAGTTTGCTCAACAGTTACAGCTATACTCAAAAGAAAATGCAAAAGAAACCTATCCCATCCTCAAAAGATTTAAATATAAGCCTTGAGCAGAAGGATTTCATGATTATGAAAAACAGTTTATTTTATTTATCACTGAACTGACTTATGTTATGTTTCTTAAGAGCCATAAGAGAAATACTGGTATAGTTGTGGTGAGCCAAGTCTAAGCAAAGTAAGGCTTTCCCTCACTGTCACCTTTTCTTCTCCCTCCATAATTAACTTTCCTCTCAAACCGCCCAACTAATCAAACTCAAAGCAGAAAAAGAATTATGGATTGGGAACAACCATTTTAAACACTAAATAAGGAAGTTATACAAAAACTTGGCACATGTGTTTCAGGAACAGAAAGTAAAGAATTTCATGCCACACACACCACATATACCCCCTCTTTTTTTTTTTTTTTAAAAACTGTTGGGGATAAATTGACCATTTAATCAAATGACAACAAGCAATATATCATTTAAACATTACTGGAAGGCATTTCAGTATAGGGAAAAACTTCAGCAACCTTCCCACATATGGCCAATGCTTGTTTTCCTAAACTGAGAAACGGACAAAGAAAAACCAAACTGAAAGTTAACAATTAATGACAGAGCAGCACATTTGCCATTTACATTTTGCAACTACCTCTTGGACAAGGTCATATACTTCTAAATTTGGCTCAGAATTCTGTTTTGCACAATGCTGTCATCTTATGTGATTTACTTCAGCATCTCAGTATGATCTTGCCTACTATCCCCTACCATGCTATCAGAGATAAAGACTTACTACATTACTCAAAATAGAGCATAAGTTTTCAAGCTCAAAGCATGTTCAAGTGGCTTGTTTTCAGTTTTTCAAAGACACAGTGAACACTGTTTCAGGGCTTTTATTCAACTAAGATTTCCTTCTTAAAAGGAAGAACCTAAGTGTTCAAGTGGAATTCTATTCGTATTGGTTCAAGCTTTTTAGGAAAAAAGTCCTCTCCCAGTTTTTATTAGAGGAGGAATTAGAGGTGTTTGGAACCAGAATTTGTAACTGATCACTGAGTGCTAATATTCCTGTTTACTAAAGCAGAGCTTTAATAAAAAAGGTCTTTGCACTATTTCCAAATTTCTCCTTCAGAAATCAATCCAACAATTTCTTCTCTTCTCAATACTCGTTCCTATTACTTTGTTTCCTATGAAGACATGTGAAATGCAATGATTTTAACTAATAAGCATACTGTTAGAACATGATCAGCTGATAGAACTAATGACCATCAGCTGGAAGTGTTAACTCCACAGCCAGGAATTAGAGCACTTCACAAAAAGTTCAAACAGTTGGAGGGAGAAGAAAAACCTGCACATACCCATAGGCACACCCCTCCTCAGTGGGCTCTGTTTTCATATTCCATCTTACAACAAGTGTTATTTCCTGGTTAAGATTTTTGCCAACAATACTTGCAAAAGTAAGTGACATGGCTAAATCACAACTGAAAATAAACTGGGAAAAGTTTTTTGTTGTTTGTTTAAATAAAGAGTTAAATCATCCTAGATCAAGTTAGATTACCATAGCATGATAGTGAGTTTTCAAGAAATACAGATTTAGTTGCACATGCAAATTTCTCAACTAGAATAACCACATGCATTTTTGTAACAAATACAGAACATTCAATGAACAGAACTAGTTTTTAAATCACAAGTTTATAGCAAGTTTAACACAATGAGAAGCATTCTCTAAAAACCCCTATGTATATTAAAGATTCACGTTCTTTATAACATTAAACATGAATCATGAAACCTCTAAACATTGACAAAAAAAGCTTTTGCCAGTAGTCTCAAATCTTTGAGACACCCGAGAGGGAAAAAAAAAAAGTACAGTCTGCCAAACTCTGGGTCCTGAGCCTCAATGCACAACCCTAACAGAATGAGTTTCTGAAACACACATTCAATATTTAATTAAGCTATATTTGAGACGTGTTTGACATTGCACTGAAGAATTTGCTTCTAAAAGAAAATTCTAAACCACCACCCGAGAAGTCTCACAGTTCAAGGGAAGTATTTAGTGGAAATTATTGCAGTCCCTTGACATCTCGGGGCTCCTGTTGCAGCTGCCATGCAACACAGCAGTTTGGAAGAGAAGCAGGAGCAAGTGTTTTCTTGTTGTCAGCCTCACTCTTTCCTTACCAGCAAATGCCCCGCTGCCCACCAAATCACTTCCTGAAGTCACCCAAAGCCCCCAGGAAAAATATTAGAAAACCTCTCAGCTTAAGAAGCTACAGCATGAATCATTCTTTGTGGGGCATAGCTTCAGCAACATAAGGTCTCTCCTGTATGCTTAATAGTATCAATTAAAGAACATTAAAAAACAAAAATCACATTCCAGTCTACCATAGTTGTTTTGAAAGAACAAAAGTGGCATATCAAATAAATGGTCACCTTTTACTACAGTTCAGACTGTTTAAAACACAAGTACTCCAAGTTTTAATGTTTCCTTACACATGCAGCTGAAATATCACCCACACTGTTAAACTGTGAAAGAACCTAATAAGAACAGTATTCACAGATGGAAAAACCGCAAGCCTTTGATACAGATGCAGACCCTTCTTAATTGAAAGGCTGCTACCTGTCAGTGCCTTCTGTTCTAAATATTTTAGTTGCAGTTAGTCTGCAATTTCCCATTCACTATTTAGTTAATACTAACACATGAGATCAAAGATGAGTCTAACCTCTGCTGGCAAAATACAAGTCACAAAAATCCACCTGAATTACAGTTTCATTTGAATTCTGGCAAAAACCACCCAACCTTTTTTTCTTCACAAAGCAAGCAATTTTCAGATCACCCCCAAAAAACCCCACCCAACAGCATATCAAGCTTAGGAGCTTTTTCATGTATTTCTTTAAAACCTAAAGTCATTTCAGTGTGGGCAGAAATTCCAAGACACCTATGCACCTGAGTTGGGACAAGTTTGGCATTTCCAGACCTCTTCATACAAGGAAAAGGGGAAGAAAGAGACAGGAACACTCTTGTTTTATTAAACTTGTCATCTGCTACTAAAACTCAACAGGAAACTAAACAAGAAACATATCAACTCAAGATTTATTTCTCACCAGGTTAGGATGAGCATACTATCAACACATTTAAGTCTCACGTTTAGGCTTACTATGCTCCATAAAAAGAATCATGGATGGAATTACAAAGTAGACCTTATTTAATGAAAGCAGAAAATAATTTATCTCTGGTAAATATGTTTGAAGGTCTTGCCTCACAGTCAAAAGCTACAAAATTGACTAGTGTATGTAATATTCAATCAGATGAAGGATATACAGCAGCCCACCCCTCTCCCCTAGTCCTCTCTGTTCTCTTTTGCAAGAAGGAGCAAGCAGCAACAGGGAACTAACTGCTCAAGATTTTTTAAGCATACATTCTTGCTGGGTTGCAGCTAATACCAATCAGTTTTGACATCTGGTTTGTCACACACGCCACAAGTATGTTGTGCTGACAAGTAAGGGTATGGAAAAGAGAACAGAATGAACACGCAAGGGTGAGAAACAGTTCAGCAACCACTGCAGCTAAAGAAGTGTCAAAAAACAGCTTGACATTTCTTATGAAGTAACTTGAAATATGAAGAGAATTTTTCTAAAGCTACAACTACCTCCTCTGAAATTCATTTTCCAGAACAGATAGGCAGTTTCCAAGACATACTACTGAAATTCAGGAAGTCAGTTTTGTATGAAATTCTTAATTCAGTAGCACGAGTTAACGCTCAGGCCATCATCATCCCTCAGAGCCATGCTTCGGACTGTTCTGCAGCCTTAAGCCTACTGATACATCTCATGGTATCCGTGGCGTTGCTCCTTACACTGTTCGCTAGCTCAAGGCCTTCACCTAAACATTTACAGGCATTAGACTTCAAAGGAACAACTCTTCTCCTCCAGTCTACAATCATGAAGAACAACTCAGGAATTCTGCAAGTAATTTCTACATGACTCCTGTAATGTCTTTGAGGAGCACGGCAAGCACACATAGCTAGAATATTAGATGGCCTTACAATTTGTGATTCAGAGATTTCACACTATCAGACTAAGAAACCTAACCTGAAATCTGTCCCCTGACACTCTGAAAATACTCTTTGATAAATATTTTTCTTTTAAGGAGAGACATGTTAAGAGGCACTGCTTCAGTTGCTGGTTCACAACCATTTTCAACAGACGAAAATCAGTACTGTAACACTAATCTCCTAAAGCGTTTAAAACAAACAAATGCTCATTTGCCTCCTGTTATAGCGCCAGAGGCAAGACACATCTTAACACCACCATACCCTTACGGACGGAAGCGATGGAGTCTTTGAGTACCAAGTCCCCAGAATTTGTGCTAGAATAATTCCAATCCGTGTATCCCTCAAAATATCTCATAGTTTTTCTTCTCTGGGGTGGTGGGAACTAGCATTACTACTAGTAATAGTTTTAGTAGCAACTATTCCCAATCTTATTTAGTCTGGCATTACTGCCCAAAGTATTATCAAGGCCAACACAATGATAATAGAAGTTTTCAGCACACAGTCTCATTCTTTTTTCTGCTGATAAGAAAATGGTGAGAAGAATTCAGTGTCTTCAATACTTTTGCCCTTTTCTATATGTGTATACACGTGCATATATAAATATATAATTTATACCACCAACACCAATAAAACAACATTTGTAAACTGTGTAAAACTACCAGTCAGGAGCAGTGAAGCAGAGCGTAAACAGGATAAACCAAGAGTGAAATCCTGATCGAGGCCTGATGCAAGGCATTTAAAGCATGGGTGAAAAACACATGTTTTTTCACTACACTGGAGTACACTGTAGACAGCTAAATTCCTAACAAAATCTATGATGCCAAAGTGATTCATGGATTTCCTGCAGGTGACTCATTAGTGCTTTCACTTCTGAGAAAAAAACCACCAGAAACATCTTGTAACCATAGGCAGGCATCCTTCAAACTAGGGCCAACCTCAGAATTTGCTTATAGCAAATATTTACCACGATTTTTTTTGCCTTTTTTAATTCAAGCTGTTCTCTCCATGATTCAAAGAGGTCAGAAATACAGCTTTTGAGATTAGCACATTTCTGAACATGCCTTTATAGTTGAGGGAGGGGAGTATTATAAAGCTTAGCATCAGCTCTTTAGATTCAGACATATATAAGGCAATGTTTTGCAAGGTTTGCCAGCATTATCTATTTCAATCCATGAATGTAAAAAGATTAATTCAGAGCAGCCTCTGTGGGACAGAATAAAACCAAGGCCTCCAAAACACGTAAAGACACATAGTTAGATTGTACCCTTTTGACAGACTATTCAACCTGTCAATGAACACAAGTTATGACTTTGTTGTTTTTTTTTTTAATATGGCAGTGACTCATCACACAGAAATCCATTTACTCATTTCCGGTCAGTAGCCTTGATTATAAATGGTCAAATGTAACAAAATTGTGAATTTGACGCTATCGAGCTTTGTCTTAATACAAGCAAGAGCTATTGATCCAAGAAACACTTCTTGGGAGAGAACTGTTTCTTTCTTGGGCTTACTTTCAACATCCTGATGTATTTCATTTCACAGCCCCAGAGCCCCGTTTCAATAAGATGATCGCAGACAGGGCTGGAAAAACAAAACTACAAACGCATTGAAATGGGAAAGCGTGACTAACAATCAAGAGTTTCAAGCAGACAAAGAGATTTCAGTATCATATTAACTTTCATTAATCTGCAGGTCACACACAATAGGGGTCACGTGTATCCTAGCTGAATATTTAAAGGTAGGCTAAGGACACAATGCTGCTGAACAGCATGCAGACAAACTGCTGGGCACTGGCAAAGCTTCTGTGAAGTTAATGGACTTCAAGGGGAAGAGAAAAAACAATCACAGCAATGGCTGCATGAAAACAAGTGACTGATACTTTTAAAATTAAAGCTTTCAAACACCCATCTCCAGAACTACAGTTCATCAGTTTGTGCTTTTATTACTCTGGGCCAAGTAAGAGCTTTTATGCTTATGCAGATGATTATAACTACAGCAGATCTAAAACTGAGCTGCGCCCCCCCCCCCCCCCATGAAAACATGCATTTCACTGACTACCAGTATTGTCTGCTAGCTTAACGTCAAGTATTTTGTAAGGTGATTTATAAATCAAAGTATTACTGGATTTTCCACCATAAGTAAAGCTGCTGGACAAGAATAAGTCATGTTAACTTGAGACAGACAGTAGTTTTATCTGAGATGCAAACAAATTGCACTGACAAAACATGACTCAAGTACGAAAACATAACACAAGGAAGACCAGCATGAAAACCAGTTCTTTGGATAAACATGGATAACAATGGTATTTCATGTTTACATACAAAGTTTTTCCAGCCTTTTAAAAAAAGCTCGTGGAGTGCTCTGTACTCAGCCAGCCAACCTGGTCATATGCGTGCTTCACTGGCTTTTTCGGCATAACATGGATCCCAATTTTAGAAAGCTGTAACATCTGTGTAACCTGCCACATATTTGGTGAAATGTCCAGCTACTTAGAGTATTTTTTAACTTATAAGCAGGTACACAACGGTCCTTTACACCTGAGCTACGTATATTACTCAAAGCAAGCTCATTTCCAAGGACGGTATTTTATTTTATAGACAGCTTACCAACTAACCTCCCAGAGAGGATATTATATTTACCATTGGTTCAAGATTTCCGTTAACACAACTCACTCGGTCTACAATTTTTATTCCCATTGCCTTCTTTACAGCCTGACATTAGCACACACGGCCCCCCTTTGTAGTTGTCACTCATACTGCCTACAGTCCCTAAAATAATTTGAGAGCAACTTGCAAGCGCAGACGCCTCTTCCCAGTTCTCCTAAGAGGCGGAGCCCACGGGATACATTTGCTCCAAGAGGCAATCGCCGTTTAGCAGCAACAGCGGCGAGCATCGCTTCGATGTCAGGCGGACAGCAACCCAAGCCGGCCCTCCGGCCCTGGCGACGCCCCGGCGCGGGTGCCGGGTGCCGGGTGCCTTCCACACCGCAAAGCCGGCGGGTTCAGGGCGGGGAGCGGGGCAGCAGGGCCCCAGCCCGCCGCAGGCAGGGCTCCCGCCGGGCCGCGCTCCGCACCGGCGCCAAGGGCGCTGGCAGCCGCCTCCCGCGGCGCCCACCGCGGCCCGGGCCGCCCCCGAGAGCCAGCGCCGGGGCAGGCGGGAGCGCCCGCCGCGCAGGCCCGACCCGCGGCCGGACCCTCGGCGTGCCAGCCCCGCCGCCCTCGCCCGGGGCTCGGCACCGCGACCGGCCGCCCTCGGGCGGTCGCCTCCGGGGGGGGGGTGGGGTGGGGGCAGCTCCGCCACCGCCCTTCCCCTCAGCGACCCCCTCCCCGGCCGCTGTCAGCCGCCGCCCGCCCCGGCGAGGCCACCCCGGGGCGGCTGGGTCCCGGCCCGCCCTTCCCCACACAGGAAACGGGCCGTGAGGCGCGCCCCGGCCCCGCGGGGCCTCACCGGCTCTCAGCCGCAGGCTGCCGTCCCGCCGGCTGCACCACAGCGCCCGCTCCCCGCTCTGCAGGATGTAGTGGTCCTTGGCTTGGAACAGCTCCATCCTCGCACGCCGACGCCGCCGGGATGGAGGGCGGCAGGCGCGCTCCCGCCGCTCCCGCGCGCGCACGCCGGGCGGAAGGGGGCGGGCCGCGAGCGGGGCGCGCTCCCGAGCCGGGCGCGGGGGCGCGCGCGCGCGCAGGCTGCCCGGCCGGTGCCGGCGCTGCAGGCTGCGGCGCGAGGCGCCTCCTCGGCCGGCCCGGCGCGAGCTGCGGGGCTCCGGCCGCCGCCTGCACGTGACCGCGGCGCGTCAGCTCCCTGGCCGCGCGCTTAAAGGAGCGGCGCGGCGCTGGGCGGGGCTTGCGGAGCGCGAGGGGCGGGGCTCCCGCTCCCGCCCGGCCCCCTCAGCCCGGCCCCTCGGCCTCTCGGTCCCTTCCCACCGGCCCCCTCGGCCTCCTCGGCCAGGTCCCCTCGACCCCTCAGCCCGGCCCCTCAGGCCGGTCCCTCGGCCCCCCCAGTCCCCTCAGCCCGGCCCCTCGGCCCTCTCGGTCCCTTCAGACCGGCCCCCTCAGCCCGGCCTCCTCGGCCCAGTCCCCTCGACCCTTCAGCCCGGCCCCTCAGCCCAGTCCCCTCAGCCCGGTCCCTCGGCCCCCCCAGTCCCCTGAGACCGGCCCCCTCGGCCCAGCCCCTCGGCCCCCTTAGCCCCCTCAGCCCGGTCCCGTTGGTCCCCTCAGCCCGGCCCTCTCAGCCCCCTCAGCCCGGTCCCGTCGGTCCCCTCAGCCCGGCCCTCTCAGCCCCCTCAGCCCGGTCCCCTCGGCCTCCTCGGCCCCCTCAGCCCGGTCCCCTCCGTCGCCTCGGCCCCCTCGGCCCTGTCCTCTCGGTCCCCTCAGACTGGCCCCCTCAGCCCCCTCAGCCCGGTCCCCTCGGCCCTGTCCCCTCGATCTCCTCAGCCCGGCCCCCTCGGCCCCCTCAGCCCTGTCCCCTCAGCCCGGTCCCCCCGACCACCCGCCGGGGAAGGAGACAGCCCGAGGCACGGTGAGGCGCGGGGAGGGGACCGGGCTGAGGGGCCGCGGCGGGAGAGGCCCGGCGGGCAGCGGGACGCTTCGCCCTCGGCGGCGGGGAGAAGCGGCGATGACCCCCGGGGGCGGCGGGGGCTGCGGGAGGGGCAGCGCGCCCGCCCCTCAGCGCCGGCGCTGCCCCGCCTCGACGCTCTCGCGGCGGGGACGAGGGTGGCCCGGCCTGGCTCCCGGGCGGCCCCGGCTCTCCTCGGGCCGCGCTCGCCGGCTCTGGGTGCCTGGAGGAGTGCCGGGCCCCCGCAGGGCATGGAAGCCTTCGGCAGCACAAGCCCCAAAGCCGCAGGAAGTTGCTAGCCACCGCAGACGAAGTGATAACAACCAAGCCTGTTTCCCCCCACGCTTTTTCAGCTTTTCCCAAGAGGGAGCAGCTTTAATAGTTGGTGGAAACAAGCAGGAGTTGATAGATCAGCTAGCGGTGAAAGTAAATCTCAACACCGTAGCACAGGACTCGTTATGTTTTTAAATATTTATACAGAAAGGAGCACCTCCCGCTACAAGGGTAATTAAACCGTCTCTCTCCTCTCCAGGCAACACTGGAAAATGTACCAGCAAACTCGTCACCGCTACAGACCCTTCCCAGCCTTAGCGGCCGCTTGTCCACAAGTTTCCAGAGCTTTTGTTTGCAGAAGCTGAAGTCCCACTCCCTATAAAATTGAAGTAGAAATGGACGTAGACAAAAAGCATCCCATCGTGCATACAGCCATTTGGGAGCAGCTTGGTTTGTTGAAAGAACACCTTCAGTAGATCTTAAAAATTAATGGTGCATGCAAGTAAGTAGTTTTATGTAGTACTGGAAAACCAATTTTCTCATCTTTTTATTTATTTGCATCTACGCTTCTTTCTTAAAAGGAATAATTATTTTAAATGTCTCTAGACAGGCTTTATATTATTTTGAATGCCGTTTAAGATTTTTCTTTCAAATATAAGGTCTGACCTCTGATGTTGTTGCTTTTTTAAGTACACTTAAATAGTATAGGAACGATACGAATGGAACTGAACTCTATTTGATTTGACGATAGATGCTAGTATCTCTTCACATTTTCCCCAGGGCAGTTATGCAAAAGGATGCACTATTCTTTCTTGGCCACAGATCCCAATTTTGAAAATGCTGTGCCTTGTGAATGCCCTACAGCCTCCAGTCTAGCACTGTCCTGCCTAATTCTTCTATGCAGCAGTCAATGCCATTGGCAGAATGCTAGTAATGCTGGTAATTCAGATCACTCCTGCAGGTACTGGGCAACAGAAAAGTTTAATTGGCTTCTCAGCATTTTAATAAATATCTCCCTTTTGAATTACTTTCTTCTTGATTTTCCCATAAGCACAATGTCACATATTTGCAGAGGCATATCAAACATACACAGAAATGCAGTACAGGGATGGATTCGTCCACGGCTTGTTTCCTAGCAGAACAACGTAGTGCTGTTTTCTCACTTGTAAATGAAGTATATTTATAGTGCCATAAAATGAAGCCTAGCCCAAGTAGAGAAGGCATTGTGAAATTTCAGGTAAAATGAATGGACCGCAGAGCTGTGATTGCAATGGAACGTATTCTGTGTCTCTAACTGAAAGCTCCCGGTGTGCAAAGCAAGCTGTGTCTTTCTTTCAGTTTTAGCTGCCTAAAGGGAAGGGTGAGGAGCAGCAAGAGCCTCAGGTTTTTAAAATGCTCAGCTCAGTAAAATCCTTGCTGCAGCTTCTGGGGAGAAGTCACTCTGTGACCCTGCAAGGAAGCTGGCAACTGACAGCTAGAAGAGATTCTTGAGTTTTGCTCTTCTCCTCTGTCTCTTCCCTGCCTTGCGCTTTGAGCAGGGCAGAGGGACAGTAGTTTAGTTAATGAGTCACAGGCAGCAGGCATCTTAGTGGCAGTAGCTGCAGCATTCCCCTTTTCACAGAGAAATCTGTGAAACCTTAAGGAAAAAAGAAATCTGAGAAGTATTTGGGGCCGAGATTTGCGAAGATGGGAGGTGAGGCAGATTTTTGAGAAGTTAACTCTCCTTCGGTAGAAAAATCTCTTTTAGCTGTCAGTCGTGCACGCCTGCCTGCCTGAAATATTTTGTCATTGTTTTCTGGACAGTGCAAATAAACACCTTGTTCCGTGGTACCATTCCTTCATTTCACTGTGTAAATGTAAGCATTTGACTTTTACATATACACTGAATTAGTTGTCTGAGAAGCCCATAAGACTTTAACTATTGTCTTGTAAGAATAAATGATGATCAATATGAAAATGACAGTAAGAAAGATGTCCTGCCCCCTGCTATGGATTCCACCCGCTCAGTTAGCGTGGCTCCGTGAACAGTTGACTTGGCATTTGTCACACAACAGAGGAGTGGGAATCTCCAGCTGGGGCATGGGAACTAGCAGCTGAGGGCAGAGATTTCCAGAATGTGTCTGTTCTGTCAGTGGCAGATCCATTTTAGGAATTTCCCTCCCCTGCCAGAGGTTTCAGCTTCCCTTTGTCATGCCAAATTAAGAGTTCTTTTGGACACGCTCTAGCTGGGAGCACTGAAGCCTCTGCTGACAGAGAGGGGTGGACTACTGGGGAGGTTAGGCTCTTCAACTCGCAAATAAAAAGAATTACCGATTATTATTAAACTACCTACCATTGAACGGCACTACTTTCAAATCATTCTTTGAAAAGATTGGTTTCTCTCTCATACAATGTTTCTCCATTAGTGTATTACTCATATATTTAGTTATGCTACAAAATGTGTAACTAAAGGACATTAAGAAATTATAAATCTCCTTGTTAAATGTTAACATTCAAGACCCAGGCAAGAGCTTGAGTTTGGAAGGTACTGAGCATCCAGTCCAGAAAAGCATTTAAGTGTCAGCATGACTTTAGATGTATAAATTAAATGTTTGATCGGACATTAACATCTTTTAAGATGAGTGTGTGCTTCAGAACTTTTCTGGTTTAAGCCTGGGAACTGAACATCTTAGTGGGTCAAAACATAACCCTTTATTTTTGCTCCCATCTCTTGCCTCTGTTTCTGGGCAGTCTGCACTATCATTTGCTAAATATTTATCATTGCCACTTGCAATATCATCTCTATTCTGCAAGCATTTCCCAAATAGTTCAGTGTTGTAGTGCAATGTGTAGGGTTGCTATTAAAATAATTCAGAGCTCCTTCCAGGGATTTCAAGGACAGACTTTGTTTCACCTGTGTTCACCCTTTGATCAGGGTTTTTTCCCCTTGGGTAGTTTTCTGTTTACATTCAGTGTGTTTTCCGTAGATTCACAGCTGGGCAGTGTTTTCATGAGCCTGTCAGCTTTAGTTAGCATAGGAAAAAACATTGGAAAAGGAATTTTGCATTTTTGCTATTCGTTGTCAATAGCTAATGGTCAGGAGATGCGCAGGCTGACAATTAGTCATGCACTCTCACTCAATATTACCTGATTGCCCGACAGCTTGATTTCAAGTTTAAATGTTGATTAATGGGAAGTGGGGTGATTTAGCAACACTCCATACTTAGAAGCACAATTGACTGTATAGATTGGACAAATACACAACTCTTCCTGGGATGAATGATACCAGTTTTGGAAATGACACTGTAGAGAGGGTGAGGATCTTTGTTTCTAAATGTCTGTGATTAAGAAGTCATGGGAAGTTTTTTTGTTTGTTTGGCTTTCATGCTCCTGGTAGCTTCCAGAGGAACATCAGAAAAATCTTCTTTGGCAGTGAATGTACCTCTGGCGCATTTGAAGCACTCCTGTTTGCCTGCACACTATTGCTATAGTCAGCTCATTCCTCTTTGGCTATTAGAGATACCCGTTCATAGGTGTGGTTGCTGGCAATTTTATAGCATGGACATTTGCTGCTTTGCTTTCGACTGACAGGTTGAGCCATCACTTACTTAGCTATCCGACAACGAGTGGAAATATTTTTTGCCACCTTATTATTTATTCCAGGTATATTCAGTCTAGTTGTTTACGGGATTGACAAGAGCTGTGATAAAGATAATAAAAAGCAGTCTTGCAGTGACATCAGCCAGCTCCCTCAGCACTTCTGGATGCCTCCCATCAGGTCCCATGGACTTTTCGTATGTCAGCTTATTTAAATAGTCCCTAACTTGGTCTTCTACCACTGGTAGGACGTCTGTACCCCAACTTTGCTATTAGACACAGAGGCACCGGCGGCCTGAAAGCAGATCTTCCAGTAAAATCTGAGGCAAAAAGGGCCTCGGCCTTTTCTATGTCCTTCATCACAGGGTTGCCCACCCCACTCAGCAGCAGGCTTAAGTTTTCTTTGGTCATCTTTTTGATGCCAAAGTAACTATAGAAGCCTTTCTTGATACTCTTCATACCCGTTGCCAGTTTTTAATCCAGCTGCACTTTGTCCTTCCTATTTCCATCCCTGTGTGCCCAGGCAATGCATCTGGATTCCTCCTTGGTATTCCCTACCCACTTACACCTTCCATATGCTTCCTTTTTGCATTTGAGCTTAGTTAGGTTTTCCCCATTCAGTCAGGCTGGCCTCCTGTTATGCCAGATGGGTTTCCTGCAAGCTGTTTTTTGGCAGACAAGACAAACTGGTTTGCCTCTCTCTGTAACTCAGATGGTTCTAATGTGTTCCTACTAATACAGGAATATGATAATAAATCTGTGATGCTATCTATACCCTTACTGTCTTAAATCACATCCATGGATCAGGGCTTCTACAATATTCCAATCAGATTCTTTAATTTACCTAATCCTTCATCACATATTTACTAACCTGATAGCTCCCCAACTGTGGGAGATGGTTAGTAAACTATGATGCAAGAAGGGCCCTTGAGTTACTTTCCTTTTCTGAAATATTTTTTTGAAAAGGCTTTTGTGTGCTTTTTAGAGAGGTTATATTATGCATTAAACAGACACTCTGAAAAGCCTGCTTTGAGAAGGAACCCCCTCAGAACAAAAATAACACAATAGGATCTTCTGATTGGAAATATAGCAGATAAAAAGAGATTTGTTTGTGACAGCCAACTGCTGCAACCAGAACACTTTGTAAGTACCTGTAAATGTACTTTCAATATCAAATACTCTGAAAGATACTTGTATGTTGTGTTTTATAACAGAAAAATACAAAACCACTGGCATGAACGTTAGCTTCTGGCAACAAAACAAAAACTTTCTCAAAAACAGGGAAAGCATAAGAAGTTTTGCCTGTGTTTATTTTTAACTTGCTTTCCACTGAAATAACTTTTTCATATGGCAGCTGTAGTTGTTATCTCTAAAGGAGAGGGACTGTGGTATTTCCTCCTTCCCCATGAAAACTTCTTACTTGCCAATGGGAATGTTTCCATTGACTTCACCGAGCTTCACTGAGCACACAGGAAAACAACAACATTCTCCCTCCAAAGCAATGTGTATGTGGTTAACATCTGCGATATAGTATATGGCTTATGGGTAACGTATTGATTTCCTTCTGTTGCACTTACTGTTAAGATCAAATGAGACCATTTGCAAAAATAAATGAGAATGTTTTGACTGCCTATGATTCTTTTATTCTACAATTACAAATTTCATTTTGCAGACTACCAAGCTAGTGAAATCACACATGAAAAGATTCCTTACTGTGGTGTTGGTCTGCTTTCATCAGTTAAAATGCTATTTGTAGCATACCAAGGCCACATTTAATTCATACTTTCTCCAAGGTAAATGACAAGCTGCTCTTCATGGCCATTGTCATAAAATTCACAGCTAATTTAAAACAGATTCTACTTGCTTTCCCTCATCTGATCACCTAGGCATGCTGCTTTTCCAGTGGTTTTGTAAGTGTACAGAGTAGAGCAGTTCAGACACAGGAACTCCTTCGCTAGGTAGATTGTATTTTTTGCTCCACAGCCCCATTTCAGTCTTTTCATTGATTAAGGGCTGATTAAGCATTAATCCCATTTGCCAGAAAGCATCGAGGCAATCTACACAACAGAGTAATTTTTCCCAAGTGTGGGCTTTTGCACATTTGCCTTACAAGAGACTTTCCTTTCTAGACCCACGTTTGATCAAAGAAAGTTTCAGTGTAGGTATTTCAGGCTTCCTCACAACCATACGTGTCTTTATTAGGGTGGCAAGAGGTCACCATTTGGGCTTCTGTGGAAATGTTTCAAAGACAACTTTGTCTTGGTGGTGGTTCTAGCTACAAAACAGTATTTAACTCCATGTCTTGGGAGTGGAGCAGAATAAACTTAATAAAAAATGGGATGGAAATCCATTAGCAACTGATTGAAGATATATTCTGCAAAATAAGATTTAAAAACAGTCTGAGCAAGTTAATGGTTTTATTACCCTTTGAAGAGCTTACCTCCCTTTCTTTACTTTTAATTTAGGTTGGGATTTTTAAGAGCGAAATAGTTCACTTTTCAAAAAAACCCAAGACTTTTGCTTTCAGAAAGGATGAAAAGAAAAATTTTAGAATCACTGGAATTTAATATGTCTTTTAGAAAAAAAATTTTTTAAAAGTCTATTTTTTTCTGATACCATTTAGCCAATTTGAATCAATTGTGTAAGTAGCTTTCTTGGAAGTTGCTTTTTTTTCTATTTTAATATTATAGAAACAAAAAACATGCAGTTACCTTTGTAATGTTATTAGGGTTCACTGAATCTAGCTTTCTCCTCGAGATTTATCATACTTTCTGTCTCTATTTATGAATATGACTTCTCAGTTTCTTAGTATTGTGGCAATTTGATAGTAAAATAGCAAAACCAGCAAAATATATGTAGTCCGTTCTTTGCATAACTAACTTTATGTGTTGTGAGTACTGTTGAGGCTGAGCATCAGATAACGCCTGAAGAATAGCAATAGTTGCCAAGTACTGAAGCGTTACACATTTCTTTTTGTCACTTTTCGCCCTGGTTTTGGCTATCCTGTGAAAAAGAAATGTATTGGTTATTCAGTGCAAAAATCTGTCAGTTGAATGTGATGGAAATAAATGCAGGAAAAGTCTAACCTTCCCTGGGTTTTTTTAAAATCACTTTCTTCTTGCTCCCCTTTCTCATGGCACTTATTATTTTATACAATATTTATTAATTTTTATGCATTGTTTACATTACTCTCATGCCCGGGAACTCTAGTTACGGATAGGGACCCCCACTGTGCTAGGTACTGTACAAAGCCAGAGCCTAACGTCTGTTCACATTCCAGAGATTTAGAACCCTTACGAAAGACAAGGAACAATAACAGAGATGTTTAAGGGATGGAACGTAAGATAATGAGACGCTATTGATCAGCCTGGAAGCCAGTGGTCTCAGCACTCCAGGATTTCAGCATTACCAAGTTGTGATGTAAAACATACTTTAGTAGTCCATTCAATTATTCAATTTTTAATACAAAATATTTATATTCTATCACTCTAGTTGACTTCATTTTCTGTATTGTGACTAACATGCTTTTAAAATAGCATATGTACTTGTATAGTTGCAGCAAAAGCCTATACAATAAGTTAATTTGGGGTCAAGTTCTCCTTTCCTTACCCTAGAAGATGTTCCAGAGGGAACTTTTCAGAGTAAGGTTTGACATGCTGTGACATTCAGCAACAATACTGCTAAAGCCAGCTTAAATAATCATTTCCTCCTTCCCAGCTGTGTGTTTCTATTCCTGTACCATGCCTGCACTGTATAGCCACAAGCATTTGTGCAGTGTACTGTGAACTGAATTCAGGGAACTAATGCAAGTGCAGAATAACCTACTAAAATACTGTTTATGAAACTGGACTCCAAATAACAGTAACCAGAGTAACAGTAAACCTACCTGGCCCCTATTGAACAGAAGCAGCCTAATTTTTTAGGGTCAGGATTTACCTTAGTGGCACTCATTTGGCAATTCATTCTGAGTTGCCAAGCAATGCAGAATCAGATCATGCCTGTATTACGAATGTGCTAATGCCAACCGTGTCTATGTTAGCAAGCGGTGCAGTACAACAGGAAAGGATTTGGAGAACAAAACAGCTGGCACTGAGGATCCAGCTTCTGCACTATGCACATTCCAGGAGCTTTATTTAAGATTAGATCTAGTTTTGTCCTACAGACCCCTCAGCAACTGGAGCACTTCAGATGCAGTCCTGGAGCGCATCTTCTGGTTTTGTTTCAGCTGTAGGGAATCCAATTCATGTGCTCATCCATACTTAGAGCAGCCAAGCCCTGTGATGAGACACAGAGGGTGCCATCCGAAGGAGCTTTTCCAGACACCGTTACATCACCTTCCCAAATTACATGAGCTGGAACAGTAAGAGTGGTCTTCTGTAAGCCTTGCTGTATCTCAGCCAGATTTGCCAGCACAGATATGCTGGCTGAAGAGGTGATTATTAACACTGCTAGTTAAGTTATCCTAGCAGACATATAGAGCCATGATAAAACCTTATTGACGTACATATCCACCGCTCTCTAAGAGAATTCATGTTTACAGAACCTCAACCTCTACGTAAAGCTGCATTTATACTGCAGATAAACACATCAGTATTTAAGAGAAGAGTAGGGATGTATGAAGTTCTAAGAGTGACACTGAATCTTTTTTGCCCGAGAGCAGAATCTCTAGCTGCTAGGCAATAATTTAGGTCAAAAAACACTATCAGCTTTTCCTTCATCTGCGGCTTGTGGATAAAAAAGTCATGTATAGAATTTGCAGTCCTCAAACTCTTGATGTGCAGTTAAGTACTGTACCGGTAATTAGAATTTTTATGACTCTCAAAGGGCTAAACCAGAAGATTAAAAGAACTTTATCGTCCTGTGAGATTTTATGTTCTATACTTGAATAGCTAGCATGGATGATCTTTGCTATATGCAGGCTAAAAGTATTTATTGCTGGCTTTGCATTTCTTGTGCAATCACATGTAGGTCATTGTAAAACCTAGGGAAATCAGAGGTGAAAATCAGAGCCACATGTAACACTTGGCAATTACTAACATGCTTTTCACTTTGTTTCACATTTTAATTATGTTACTTTCTCTATATATATATATTTGAGCAATATATGTACTGCATATCTACAATAGCTTTATACCCTATATCTCTGACTACGTGTGATAAATCAGAGAGCTATAACACTATGACTGATATGTAGCTACACAGATGACTCAGCTTTACCAGAAGATGTTTCTGAGAAAAGGTCAAAGCCATTCCTGAACAAAATTTTAAAATGTCCTAGAAACTACTTATAAATAGTCAATTACCTTTTTGGAGGAAAAGGCACACAGAATTGCAAGGCACCATTTCATTTATTAAGGCACCATAGGCCTGCCATATACACCATTACACCATACAGAATGTAGGAGGAAACAGATCTATCTCTGAGTAATTATTGAAGGGAAAAATTACAAGCATGTGTTGCTGTTGCAGGAGTCTATGCTATGTCATTGATCCAGTAGGACCAGCTGGAGACATGATAACCTTGGAGAAGTACATACTGATCTTTGAAAATTAACAGAGGATGAGCAAGGCCCCAGAAAGCAGGAGAAGTATTTGGGCTTCTAATTTGCTATTGTTTCCCAACGTCTGCGAAATCCGTGGGAGGTTATAGCTTTATATATATTGATGAATCTGTGCCACTATCCTGAGCCTTAAAAAAGGAAAAGAAGGAAGACTCAGGGAATTTTAGATCAGTCAGACCCTGATCTATAATGCAAACCCTGAAATGAAAAAAGAATAGAAAAACATAATCAAAGGATGTACTTTCAAGTACCTGCAAGACAACAAAGTGTTAAGAAACAGTTAACGTAATAAATTTAAGATTGAATCAATACCCTTTTTCTTATAACAGTCTAGCAGTCCTGGGTGATAGGGTATATTGGCACTTAATATGACCTTTGATCCTGTCTCTTGTGATTTTCCTATAACTATCTAAGGAAATACGGTCCAGTTAGGACACCTCCACAGTCCCTAATAGTTGGGAAGTTTCTCTTGTAGAGTGGTTACTAATGGTTAACTCACGAGTTTAGTACTGTCCTGTATCTTTACTGAAGGCCCAAATAATGGAATAACAAGTGTACTTAGTAAATTATCGAGCTAGGAGGGCCTGAAAGCCCACTGGGTATCAGGATTCCATTATGAGATTATTGTGGCAAGTTGAATAAATTATCTGAAATGAATGAAATGACCTGCAAGAGAAAAATTTCTGGGAGGAATGATCATCTGTATAAATACAAGCTCAGGAACAGCTGGTTAATTGGGAGTTCTGGGGTAATCCTAGATCATAAATTGATCAGCCAACCAGTAACAAAATAGTAAACTAAAGTCCAGTTACACTAAAATGAATACACAGGTGTATTGTACATAAGACCTGTGCAGTAATCCTTTTACTCTGAGTAAGACCTCAGTGGGAATACTATATTCAGTTTGATACAACCACTTCAAGAATTATCAACTGAAAATGAGCCACAGGAAATCAGGGATATTCTATATTTTAGAAGCTGTGATCTATGATTTGAAGAATTGGGATTCTCTAGACTAGTTTCTCATGGGAAACAGGAAAACAGTCTTGAAAGACACAAAAAATGCTGGAAAGAGGACAAGAATACCTGGTTTCTTTGTTCACTGTCACTGAATCATAGAACAGTTGAGGTTGAAAGGTACCTGTGGTCCAACCCCTCTGCTCGCAGCAGGGTCAGCTAGAGCAGGTTGCCCAGGACCATGTCCAGTGGGGTTTTGAGTATCTCCCAAGATGGCGACTCCACAGCTGCTCTGGGCAACTTGTGCCAGTGTTTGACCACCCTCACAATGAAAAAGTTTTTTCTTATCTTTAAGTGGAATTTCCTGTATTTCACTTTCTGCCCATTTCCTCTTGTCCTGTCACTGGGATACTACTGAGAAGAGTCTGGCCCCATCTTCTTTTCTTCTTCCCATGAGGCATTTATACACATTGATAAGATCCCCCCTGAGCCTTTTCTTTTTGAAGCTAAACAGTCCTAGGTCTTATCCCAGATAAGGCAAGAAGTAGTGAGCATAATTGCAGGAAGGATGAGTTAGAAACAAAGAATTTGGATAAATAAGCATGGGAATAGACTGCTCACTGAAATTAGCTGGGCACTATCCACCCTAGCGTTTTTTA
Source organism: Pelecanus crispus (assembly GCF_030463565.1). NCBI lineage: Eukaryota > Metazoa > Chordata > Aves > Pelecaniformes > Pelecanidae > Pelecanus > Pelecanus crispus. The sequence goes on from NC_134652.1 coordinate 7,091,154, forward strand.
AGAACAGGTTGGGCAAGACAGCAATGAGGTAATGTGATCTCTTCCTATTCACAACCTATGGTGATCTGTTGCAACCTTATTTTTTTGAATCTCAGTCTCTTTGCCCATCTCCACATTCCTTCACCTTCTTTTCACCCATCCCATTCTGTCTTTCTTCTCCTGTGCATACGTCTATCAAGTAGTAGCAGAAGCTCCTGTTGAGGTGTAGCAACACAAAACTGCAAATACTTGCTAGCTAACCAGAAATTGCAACGTTCGTCCTACCTGACCCTCTTTGCTTGCTGCGTTTCTTCTGGTTGCGTTCTGACCTTCAGAATGATGGCCTTAGTGTCATGTCCTATGTTCAGGTCTTGTGAGGTTATTTAATTTAAACCTGCCTGATTATAAATAATGTGCAAATTGAACTTAAGTATCCAGAGCCACCTGAGAAACGGTAGGATTTTAAAATTTCAGGCCAATAGATTCTAGCACTTCCTTAAGGCTGTAGATACTGTGGCAGAAAGTTTGAGCCATAGCCTCCCCATTTATTGTTTTAATTAAGAAAAAATGCCTCCTTCACAAGAGTTTTTTTTCTTTCTGTGCTGCTTAGTGATGCTTTCTTTCTAGGCATCTGTTGTCCAAACGTACTTTAAAACTTGAGGGAGATTTTTTCAATGTTTTCCAAAAAAGCAATGAATAAGCAACGTAAAGAAAAAGGTTCACCCAGAGAACAGAAAAAAAAAAGAGAAAAAAGGCTGGCATTCCATTTTTCCCCACTCAGCCATGCTTACTTCTTTACAGAAGCAGTAGCTCTGAATGTGCCAAAAAAACCCCTGAACCCCCCAAAAAGAGAAAACAAACATGAGCATGTCCCCAAATAACTTTCCTGCGCAACTAAAAGGGTTTGAAACAAGGTTTCTGAGACCAGCTAGTGCATTATGCATGCAATTGTTCTGTTTGGATGATTTGATTTGCCTCAAGCCTCAATGTTAATTGTAGTGAAAAAGATAAATACAGACTCTATTTAAATTTGACAACAATCTTAAAAATAGATGCTACTACCCTAATCTTAATCAAACACAGCATCCACAGGCAAATGCAATTTAACGCTAACAAAACCAACTGTGGTCACAGATTTGATTCTCAGTTGGAGTACGTCATTTTAAGTAGCCACGAATCCTTCAGTTTTGTTCAATGTATTTGGATTCAGCTCATGGAAGGTAAAGTAAAAAATTATGTCCTGCCACAGCCATATAGTGCCTATGGGAAAAGCATTCAGGAAGGACTGGAAATCAACACTGCTGGGTTATACTACCAATACTGCAAATAACTTACCATGCCACTTGGAAATCGAATAATAGGCCTATGACCTATTCCCATGGATTGTTTTATGACTGGAAAGCACTTTGGAATCATATAATTAAAATATGTACTAGATGAGTACACGTAAGAGCATGCAAAGTTCCCTGAGATGGAATTTAGTGAAAAATAATCCCCAAACATTGTGATAGTAGGATGAATTTACGTGGACAGTACTCCATTATGCAAAGAGCAATTTTTGCTCTATGCTTTTCATGTCCTCTTCTTACAGTCCAATTTATTCAAGAGAAGGCTGCATCAGCTACCATATCAAAAAGTTGGGAGCAACCCTTAAGAGTCAGATGGTTGTGACTTCTTGGCAGCTTTTATTGCTGACGTAAGTCACTTTAAAATAGGATATGCAATCACTCTACCTCAGGGAAAAAGTGGCGTATATGAATTCTGGCCTGGCCTGGCTTTGAGAAACAGCACCCTCAACAACAGAAAGGTTTACTGAATAACTGATTGTGGGGTTAATGTCTTGCTCTTTTAAAATCAGTCTTTCAGAAATCAAAGTGTAGATGTACCAATGTTGGTCGGAAGGGACCTCTGAAGATCGTTAGTGCAGCCTTCCACTCGAAGCAGCACTTTATTAAAAAGCAGAGCTGAAATTTCCTATTTTGCTAGTGCTCAGAAGCCTCACGGGACAGCTCCCCAGTGCCTTATAAGGAAAAATCACTCTGATACAAAGGACTGGAACTACTTAACTCCCGCTCCTATTTTGTAGGTTTGAGGTTTGGAGTGTTTCAGCCATCTCTCGCTAGCCTACGCTCATAAGAGCACCACCTGTACTGAGCTGAAAATGCTGCTTACGTGCCGGAAGGCTGATGCAAGCACTACCTGCTCTGGCACACCAGTGCCTACCTCAGTGACCGGCCCTGTTCCTTGTCCTCGTCTCAGGTGGGATTTTTTTATATCATATTCATATATTCATCGAAAATTGCCAAGTTAGAACAAGAACCTGCATTCCTCAGTGCCGTAGCGGACGTGAATAAAATCAAGGCAATTCAGGAGATTCGTTTCTTTCATATAATTTTTTTCTATATTGACAGTAGGTATTGTTAAAAAAAGACAAACAAACAAAAAACCCCAAACCAGTCAAACCTGGCAGTGCTGGTGGCTTTCTGCAGCGCGAGCTGTGAGCTGCGGTGGCCCAAGTCGGCCGTGTCACCTTCTCTGCGCTCGCCGTTCCCCAGTGCCAATTCAGTGTATTTCACAGCGGCTGCTTCAGAAGGAGCCGCCGCGCCCCCGGGCTCCGGCCGGGGCTCCGCTGCCCTCTGCTGGTGCCGGGGGAGCCTTCGCTCCCGGCTGTGACGTCACGATGCTGGTGACGCCATACGGTGGAGCGAAGCAGGGCGTAGAGCGGCCGCAGTGGGCCGGAATGAACAAATGGGCCGTGCTTTCCACCCGCAGTAATGCAACGGCATGAGGTGGCCCCGAGCGAGATCATTTTGTCCTGGTGTGAGGCTACGCGGTACATGCTGGGTTTAATAACAACAACGTGGTAATGGCCCGCTTTCTTACGTAGCTGTTGGCTCTGTGCTGAGTGCTACATTACCATTTACTGGCATCATTAGTTTCTTCCACCCGTGGGATTTTGCCATTATCAGAGCACCACACAGCAAATAAACTTAGTTAGAAACATGTTTTGGCTCAAGCCCAAGTGACTTTAGGGTTTTTTTTAGATTTTAAATTTGGAAGATTCTCAGAGCTTGGTTTTGCCAAGACATGCCTTCTGCACGTGACCTGCTTGAATCACACCTGAAACCTCTGTATGAACTAATATAAAAATCGGTCTTTTCTTCCTCCGTCATTTACATAAATGTACTCAGACTCTGTTCCAACTTCTGGCAGCAAAGGAAGCTTCAGCGATGCAATCCTTGAGACAGAAAATCTGCCGAGGACAACAGGGAAAATCATAAGCGCAAAAAGCTCCCCGACTTTCCTGCCCCTGTGCGAGAGGAGTTTACAGGAAAGGCTGCATCAGGAGTGGATTACGCTGATGGATCAGGTTCTGTCAACAACTACTGGGAGTCATGCAGAGTTCCTAATGGAAAACTTGTGGACAAAAAGCAAAGATATCACCATGTGACACTGGGAGAATTTCACCCTCTAGATGAAGGAGCTTGGATGGTAGAAAATCTGAATCAATTATAAAAATAAACGTTTAAGTCTCCCTGTAAAAATCTGAGAACACATGTTTTATTTTAATGGAATTAAGACAATCTAGAGTAACTTGCTTGGTCTGGTGATCATAAGGAACTCTCTAAGCACTCTCTAAGCAACCAGAACAAACGTCATGAGGTCTTCTTCCATCGCCCTCCTCTGCGTGCCACTTACATACAGATCCTCTGCTAAACGGGTGTCACTGAGTCTTCCCAAGCAGCGTGTCCTGAAGCTAACGAACCACAAGCACAAAAGGGGCAGTTTGTACCTCTCAGCTGCTGCCCCAGCTGAGCCAGGCGTCTGAAAACACCTCTGGAAGTTACGCACTAGTGCGTTTTTCAAGAACTGACAAACCCAGGAAATGGTAAAGAAATAAAGTACTGGTTTGTCAGAAGAAAGCTCAATATGCATTCACAAATAATAAAGATGTGACTAAATTCCACGTTCCTCATTCAACAAAAGCACAAATTTGAGTGAATGAGTAAAAGCTGTAAATCTTTTCTTGATGAACAGTTATATAGGGCCTGATTTTGTAACGGGCTCATTCATTCCCTCCTATTGAAAAGCCAAGGCTACCGTATAAACGCAAACCTGTTAAATAATCTCAAAAGTAGGTGTCACTGAGAATAAGGTATTTGAAACTACACCTTTGCTCAGTGTTTTTCCACTTTAATTTACTATCCTTTCCCTCAGCTAGGTTGTGCTCAGTTTCAAGCCAGCAGGAAATTAAGAACTGCTGCTAGTGTTCAGTCTGGAAGTGCTGCTCGAAAAATTCAAGGCTTGTTCTGCCCGAGTCTGCATGCTTGTATTTCTTTTGAGGCAGGTAGAGATTGATGGATTAAGATTGTTGGTAGAGTTAAGCTTTGGAGTGAGGATTAGAGTTGTTACGGAATAAAGAGGTGCAGAAATGAGCCAATGGCTTGCTTCCTGGTTTATAAACTGTAAACCAAACTCTAATCCCTCTGCTAGGGGATTACTGTCTTCATGTAGATCCCAGACTGGAAACAGTTATTGGTTTTTATGTGAAGCTTGAGAGTGTCATGTGCAAGTGGGGTTCTCCAAAACCCAGTTTGGAAGCCAAATCTGAAAGTATCCCAGCCTTCAAAATGCTGGATATGTCAATGTTGTTTGTTATAACTTGAACTGCAGGAACCCAAGGCCTCCAACACCCTGCAAACCTGCGTTAACCTGACACCTTTTATAAGCTTTAAAAAAAATAGTAGGAATGTAGGCATCTACTAGAGCCTGCCACCACAGCATGTAAGCATCCTGCCAACATGTTTATTCACTGCTGTAATGAACACATGCAGGATTAGAAAGTTTGTTTAACTATTACTGGAAACCATTTTCCATCACAGTCCTTTCAGCTGTTTTACAAATACTGCAGGAGGAAATTCTGCCTTTGGGCTCATACGCTTGGAATGCGTAATGGTGGTGCAGGGAGACTTAGCAGTGCCGAGCTGTAACCCCGGGGAGCTCCTCATGCAAGTGCACCGTAGGTCACCATGAGAGTAACATACAGGAGCATTAAGTGTCATGAGCAACGTCAAGGGAAGTAAGACTCACAGTTTATCCTGGTTCTTTTGTCAAATGACGTCATGTAACGTGCTTCAGATTACGTTTGCCTGTGCTGTGGCACAACTACGTTATAGTTGCCAGCACCAAAATAGGAATGTGTGGACATAGGTGAGTTGGTATGGTCACACCGTAAATCAGAGGCAGAGGAGGAACTAGAACTCAGTGATGCAAACAGCCAGTTTCTCAGCTCTATCAAATACGTATCCTGTCATTTTGTAGCCATATATTGTTTCTTAGTGTAGTCAAGCATAAACTATTCAAGGCAGGGATTCCCTATGCATGTAATTGTAACATTGTAATTATGTAACAAGAGTGATGTGTCTAATTGTTACTGAAAAAAACCCCGCATAATAATGATGATTGCTATGATTTCTGCCTTCCCCAGTAGTGCATATTTTCCTTGAAGTCATCAGGGACTTGTTGCTAGGTAGTTAATATTTAAGGTACCTTAAATATTTTAATGTGTCTATGCCTGCTGTTTCTAGGCAGCAATATTTGTTTATGATATTGTTATACAACCCTTTCTACCTTATATCCTTTATTCAATGTAATCTAATATATCCATAGTTAAATTTCAGTCCTGATTATTTTTTTTTTCCCACAGAGTAGCATATTGAAGTAACTACTGTTGAGAATGATAAAATATCTCTGATGTAGAAGATTTATTCTTTGTCAGGATGCACTGCTAACATTTTTTTTTTCTTTGTACAATCTTCAAAACTGAATAAAATACTTAAATAAGGCCATTTAAGCATTGATAGTGCTTCTGTGCACTTTCAGCACCTATTGCAGATGCTTACATGTTTCAAAAGTACAAAATTCCAAAGTTTTAAAGTAAATCATATGATTTCAGTATTTTGGGTGGAGAGAAGCCCAATTTGGATTGAATTACAGTTACCTTCATCTTTGTCCTCATGCTTCCAGGCACATTCTGTCTTAAGAGTTGGCTTTATATCTGGTATGCAGGCATGCAGAAATTTTGATGAACATTTGAATTTAATGGCTGAGGATGAAGATCACCTTTAATTGGAGAGATAAATTAGAGTTGGGCTCCCAACTTTTTTTGACCAAGCTCTCTAAAGTGTTAAGAGAAATCTTCATGTGCAAATCTGCTCTATCTCACTCTTTCCTAAGAGATAATAGGCCAAGAGAAAGAAAGAGGTTTCATGGTAGCTGGAAAAAGCAGTTGAGGAGAGCGGGAATGGAGATGAGACAAGAGCTCATCAGAAATGATGACACTGAGGGAAGGTCCTGGGGACCAAGTAGTCACCAACACCTACTGAAATGCTTAGCTAGGGGTATGTGTTATCATTAAACCTTTGGAAGTGAAAAATCTCCATATTTTTGGCTGCTGGGCAACACTGCTTTAGGTTTTTCTTGGTTTAATCTCAATTTTATTTAAATAAAATAGAAAAACTTGCACTGGCTTAAATGTTACAGCTCTTACTAACAGATTTTACACTCTGAGCTGTGCACTTGGAGAGGCAAGAGAGACTTACTGAGTCCACCTATTGTTTGCCACAGATCTATATGGGCTGCAGAAAACATACGTCATCTGCCTGCCAACCGCTGTGGGAAACGCACGAGAGAATTATTCCAGACATTGCTCATTTCTGCAAATGGAAGGAGCTGAGCTTTCCTGACAAGACAGAAATGGATGGGAACTCAAAGTTCACCAAATGATGAAAAGCAATAAAACAGGGCTTCAACTAATCCATGTAGGCGATTTTGCAAATCTCATCTGTTCGTTGTCAGGTGCTGCAGAGATACAGTAAAGCCAGGCAAAGTTCCACACCCCTTTGTGGCTAAATTCAGTTTGTTTCTTTTACTGTTTTAAAACTAAGACAACCCCCATTTTTTAAAATCAATTTTGTGTTTGTGAAGGCAGCTGAATGGCCCTGCAGACAGATCCTCCAGCCACTGAGTAGATACAATAGAAGTAGTAACACTTCAGAGTTCATTACATTTTTCTTGCCTTGCTCACTTCATTACTAGAAAAGGTACCACGTCTCATTAGAAGATACTTATTTTTGTCTGTTCAGTCTCCAGCCTTTTGACCACCACTTCCAACAATGTTATCAATTAGTGCAAATTCTAACAGTGCTTTCTGTATTTGTTGTGGAACATGGCACAGAATACTGCGCAGTCCTTGTATAGATGTCAAATGTAAAGGACCAGAGATGAACTCCATATCCCGTGTTTAACTCTGAAACGTGAAGCATGTCTTTACAGATCGATGCCCTTTGGCATTCTTTTCTGAAATAAGCGTGGCAAATGCACTTTTCTTCTTATAATCTGAAATTTAACCTGTGACCCTCTACTTCTGTTTGCCCTACAGTTTGCTAGTGCAGGGGCATATGGATACTGAAGGCTGGATCTCTTCCTTCCTTTCGTGCAGATTCCCAGCTTCTGAAGACGGCAGTGAAAATCCTGGTAGGCAACAACTGAACTATCCTCCAGTTTTTACCCTCTTTATTTTTTAAAGTTGCCTATTTATAAATTCTGGAAAGGTATTTGACTGAGAATTGGTACATTCCACTGCTTTGTAACCAGCTTCTTGCCTCTCTTAAAATAACTCTTGCTTTGGATTACATTGGCTAGCATATGATTACATTTGTATCTAGTATTACAAAAACTGGACAGACCGTTCACATTCACACAGTGGTTCACGGGAGTGTAGACTGATACCCTATACAATACTATGAATGCATTGTTTGTGTAGAGCTAGGAAATCCGAATTATCCAGTATAAAAGGCCCTTTCTTTGTGCAGCAAGGCTAACGTATCTTAGTGTCATCCATTTGTCTTTTAAGCAAAAGCTTTGCTTCAAGAGAAAAATAGTTTAAACAGACTAGTTCATTTGGCTCTCCTGTGTACCATTATGAGATACTCCTACCCACATAAATACAAGGTGAAAGTGCCAATAGGATCATTGCATCTATTGCTAAAATGCTTGTCTTCATATTTCATTAACGACAATATTATATATCTGAGAAATTTGGATTTTGAGTCTTAATATTTACATTAAGGTTCCAGGAAATCATACTTTGTATGGTTAACTTGTGGCTTCAACCTGCATTCTACAGCCAGCACTACTGAGCTCAGATTAGCTTCTTCTAAAGGCGTCCTACACCCAAGTGGCCCCAAGAGGGCTGGATTTGTTTCGGTCAGAAAAGCTGTTACTGATCAATGCTAGGTTTTGTAACAAAACCAAAGATTGATCCCATATTAAATGTTTACAGCTAATGATTTAGATTTTAGTTTCCTAAGACACCTGCATTTCATTACTTGGACACAAGAGGACCAAAAGCACAGAAGTTACTGCCTATAACTAGTCCTTTAGTCTAAGCCCATTTTACTCTCATGTTTGTGTACATCTTATTTAAGTTCATGATGCAGTAGCGTCTTTTATTTGGTTACCTTCATATTTAAAAAGATCAATACATGCACATCTAAGGAGGGAGACTGAAAACCTAGCAAATTAAAATCTTCTCATAAGCATACCTTGATTAACTTTCATCCTCTTCAGCAGCTATATGCCAGCCACCAGAAGCTTTTTGTATTATTATTTCGAAAAAAGTGCCACGTGATGTCCTCGCTGAGAATACCGATACTGAGACTGGGGCTTCCCTAGGCTGGCTTACATTGCTGCCAGTGCAGGGGGATGACTTGCCTCTGCAAACCGTGCTGTGTTGCCTTCCTGCCTTCTGGGTGGAGTTTCGCTTGGACTCCGTTCCTTCCCCAACTTGTCTGCAAGCACAGCTGAGCTAACACGAAGTTGGAAGTAACACATCCCAGATAAAGGGCTTGTACCTCCCACCGGAGGAGGAGCTGGACAGCAGAGAGTGCCACAGTTCTGTCTTAGCATGCTCTCGGGGGCAATGTCACCATAGAATCATAGAATGCTTTGGGTTGGAATCTGCTGCCCCTTCCTCGTGCTACGGTATGATTTGGCCATGTGTAAAGAGTCAAAATGCGGTACTTATAGGAAACACAATGCCTCGCTGCTGTGATAGTTTAAATATAGAGAACAGGCCACTACTGGCATTTAAAATATCACTAGCTGGACAAGATAGTGCAATCAGAAAATAGCCTAAGCTTTTACTGTGGTTCTGTGGACAGGCTTTTCATATCCCTCTTGCTACTTTTAAATGAGTTGAAAACAGTGTCTTTCACTAACTTAGGGATTATTTACTTCTTGAATAAATTAAATGTTTGCCATTGACTCAAAATGAATACAGGCAGCTTTATTTGAAAATCTTTGGGGTATTTTCATTTTTTAAAATGGCTACTGCAACTGCAGTGTGTGTCTATTTGAACACCTTGTATTCCACAGCACATTTGCTGTTTGTTGCACATCTGTTTTTGAGAAGCGGGGCGATGTCGTGTCATTCTTATTGCTAGTATTAAAACCTTAATTACTTTCTGCCGGAGTTTCAAAGCAAAGTTTCCACAGTTAGTTACCCAGGGTCAAGCCACAGGCCAGCTAGTACTGTGCTGCAGAAATGGAAGTTAATGAAGGATCTTTTTCCTCTCCTCTGCCAGCTACCCCTATATCATTGGTACCAACACAAGCAAGCAGGCTCTGCGGAGAGTAGGTCAGAAGCTTAGAGGGAACAGGTGGAAATCTTCATCTGCTTCCTCTGCTACTCCCTCCTCCCAGCCCATATGCAGAATTTGTAGCCATGCCGATGTGTCAAGACATATATGCTGGACTGGGTGTAGTTTAATCTTGAGCAACACAGGAAACAAAGAGAGACTATGACTCAGAGCAACAGTCTTCCAGCTAAGCAGCTCCAGGGCAGCCAAATGTACCTTCCCTTATTAGGCCAGATCATGAAACCTTGCTTCATTTTGAGTGGTACCTAATTCTGCAGTAGTATCACTGACTTTTATAATCAACTTTTAAAGCACCACTTAGCAAAATTTAACTCTACCTCCAGCTTTGCTTCTTTAAAAAAAAAAAATTGTAATTAAATTCGACTCCACCTACTCTGACCAACACTGCATAGTATAACATGAATCAGGCTCCATTAGCAGCAGATGACATGTTTTAAAAGGATAGCACCTGTTTAACTTCCTGTAAATGGTATGTTTTTATGACTGTAATCTGAATTTCCATGTTACCATCTCAGCTAATGAGGTGTTTTTGATACGAGTTACTTTAGTGGGCTACAAAGAGAAACCAAAAAGAGATAGGGCCTCACACCTCCCACAGACCTTGCTTATAGCTTAAGAACCCATAGTAAGATTTTCCTCAATTTAAGTATTTTTGTTGCATGTCAGAGATGTGTGTCCTCAACTGAAATGTCATCCTGCAGGAGGAATGTGTCACTGAAGTGAGTTCATAAAAGAATTATGCAGGCAGATGAACTTTCACACCTCTTCTGCTGGAATGCCTACAATGCTGCTCCAAAAAGCTAGAGTAGCCAAATGGTTGCAAGACATTGTGTATTCTTACATGGTGTTGTTGACTATCAAAATGAAACTAAAAGCAGCATCAACCTTCTACCTACAACTAAGCAGACAGTTCACAATCCAATTTTTATTTCAAAACACTTTTTTCTTATCTCATGATTCAGAGTATAATTCAAGAATTCATCAATTGCCTTGAGCAGCTATATTAAAGTTTTCCGCATGTACTGTAATCAGGTAAAAAAAAGATTTATTCATTTTACAACTGCAAGTCAAACGTAACTTCTGGAGTTTGGTTAGGACTCCTCGCACTTGTTCTGCACTGGTCTGACTGCTGCTTTCATTTTACATGGATGTAGCTGAAGTATGTTTTATGTCCCTTGCTTAAGTGTAAGTTGCTAATCACTTAGAACAACCACGAAGTATTGCTTGAACTGTTCACAAAATGAGAGGACTACCTCTTAATCATGTTTGCTCTATGAATACAAAGTGTGTTTGGCTGGAAATTCAGAAGTAGTTGTTAATAAAAGGCTAATGACTTTGCAGAACAAGTTAAGATACTGTAAATTTCTGTAAGACAACAGCAGCAGATAGGTATTTCTCACCGTTATAAACATTTCTGTTAAATGGTGACTCCCAGGGCAGAAGGATAAAAAAAAAAAAAAGGAAATGCTAAGCCAAATTCTTTCCTCAATCCACATACGTGACATAGCAATGACGTTAAAAGGGAGCAAGTAAATGGAGAAAGGCACATTTTGGTCTTCATGAGAAAGCAGCTGTCAGCCTTCAACTACAATGGTGTACTAAAAGAAATCTCTATGTTTAGAACAGTGTATTCAAAACAGATTACTGCCCTTGCATTTCCAGCTTATAAAATCACAAGACTAAATCAGGCTTCTATATTATTTTATTTCCCTCTTAAAATATAGCATCGAAGTCCTGCACACATATAAATATCCCTACAGTTTCTTACACACTTTCTATCCATCATTACTTAAAGTGCCCAACTGTGAACATTAAAAATAAAAACATAACTGTTAAGAGTGGCTACACTTATAGAAGGACCAGTATTCCAACAATGCAGGCCATTGATTTTACAAAAATCACCTGCAAAAGAATACACCCTAAACAACACGCATCAATATTAACCCTGAAGTTAATTTGGGTTGGGGTTTTTTTTCCACTCAGCTGATCTAAAGTGATTAATGTACAGGGTTTATTTTTGAAACATGTCTTTTACATAGTGTAAGAATAAAGGATAAATGCATTACTTTCTTTCTAACTCCCTCCTTCCCCCACAAAGTGTTTACTGTGTCCCAAGCTGCTATGTTGATTAAAAACCAGTTGAAAAGAGCTCTGGAAATGCATGCAACTTAAAATTTACTTAAACACACTTTAAGTTATAAAGTCTGAGAGATTTTAATTTTGGCATGGGGCTACGGTTCAGTTGGATTATTAGATGTGTTTGTCGTCGTGGCAAGATTGGTAAACACTTCTTCCTTGGTTTCAGGCTGATGTCCTTCCATTTTGGTTTCATCTTTAGCATCTTTATTACTGGTATCTCCCTTGCTCTTGACTACCACAGGTTCAGTCTCCATGATTTCCTGTGGTGGTTTAGGCTCTGGCAAATTTGGCTGAAGTCCATCAACTTGAACTGGTTCCGGGACATCTTCTGCTTTCTGTTCAAGTCTTTCCAAAATGTTCTGGACCTTCCTTACACCATCTCTCCTGGCCTGACGCACATCCGCACGACCCTCAGGGTCCACTGAGTCTAGGGCTAGCAACTCTTTGGTCAAATACTCTTCAATCATCAAGTATTTTTTGTCAGTTTTCTTGCCTTCAAAGGAGTCGACTGCCTGCTCAAGCATTTGTACTTTCTCCAGAATTGCCTCCACTTTCAAAACACCAGGATGCTTTTGAGGTTCTCCTGTTTCCATTGTCTTCTGTGTCGCCGCTTCTTCAGGAGGAGGCCTTTCCTGTGGGGGGACAATCTTAGCTGGGCAGGGAACTTTTTTATCAGCTTTCTCTGCCATGGCTGGAGGCTTCTGGGGGGATAGTTTAGGATCCGGTTCTTGGTGGGTGACCTGAATTGGGATATATGATGACGGCACCTCAGTTTCGGGTGGTGGGACTGCCTTGTTTTCAGGTTTCATTTCAGGTGGTGGGGATGGTCTTGGTGGCTCTTGAGGTGGGACTTGTTGCTGAGAAACCTGGTGAGCAAGGCAAGTTTGTGTTGAGATACAATGAACAATGCTCCTTATTTCCTTCTAAAGAACAAATAATCGAACATCCAATTTGCTCTACTTCTAGAATTGCCATTTTTGCACACACCAGATGATTAACCTTTCCTATACATTGCTGAATTTTACTGTTTCAAAATAAAAAAAAGCACTGTGCTGAAGAGTTCAGTTACTGTTGTCAAGCTATTGCAGATTACAAGCACCAATCTACTCTCAAAGACATTAAACTTCAACCCACCAAATCCTGCCCACACTCACTAAAATCAGCCCTACGAGCAGCTTCCTAAGATAGGATCTCAGAGCAAAGCCCTCACCTGACTTAAGTCAGTCAGATTTGTTGCAGCTGACCGCAGCACGGTCAAGATTTCCTCCTCAGTGTGTCACTAGCTGAGAGGTGGTGTTTCTCAAAAAGCTAACTACTTTGCTGAGTTTGAATCACGTTTTGGCCGCATCCCTTTCCTGTTTTCAGGACATTCCTTTTTTTGCTGGTGCTTCTTTTTACTGATCTTACCTTTAGAGTATTTACATGCAGGGCTACTATGTCAATCTTATTACACTGTAGCGATTAGAGACAATCCCTGGGATTACTGTAGATCTAACAGTCATCAAATCAGAAATCTCTTGAAATTGAGAGTAGTTTTGAAATCTTAGCAGAAAACTGGAATTCGTGAGATCTGTATTTTCCTTCCCCTGCCACCTTCTTCACTTATTTGTGCACATATACAGTGATTTTGGAAAGGTACTAGATCCAGCTCTCATGGATTTAGATGGTTGAAGTAAAATACCTAAATTTATATTTAAACCAAATCAGTAACGGCCTGCACTGACAATCTGTTACTGCTTTATCTATTAAATGTAAAATGGTTACATTTGGTTAGGGAGCTCAAATTCTCACCCATAAAAATAAATTAGCATTATAACCTAGAATATGCCATTAAATCTGAAGTCTTCATTGTTTTGTCCTAGCACCTGGGTTTTCAAAAATATTAACCTAATTCTGCTCCTGTCATTTTCAATGTGAAATCTCTCCAGAGAGGGAAACCAAGGCTTTTTTTATACATACCCCCTTCCACACACTCACAGCTGTCAAATTCCCAGTAGTCTTTAACTGTAGTTTTAGTAAGGATTTTAACATGGAAAAAATGTTCAATGAGCAACATGTTCTATGAGCAAGAGCATGCTTCATGTAGGAAGAATAAAAAGCTCTAAGACTTTCTTGATAACTAAAATTACTTTGTGCATCTGATGCTATCCTAAATGGTTCTGAGACATCAACAAGGTGTATTTACATAGATGCCACAAATCCTGCAGACCCGATTTTCTTCTCACAAACATAACGCAACATCAGTGACCTCAGTGTAATTACACCAAATTATACCGTGATGAGAGGAAAAATCAAATCGTGTGTTAAGTCATATTTCAGTGATCCAAAGACTCCACAATCCTGACAGATGGAACGGGCAGCTTGCTGCCGGTATATTATCAGAGTATCTCCCCATTTGTTTAAATACAGAAATGGAGACTGCTTTATGTGCTTTCATGGACCTGTTAGCATGAGCCAATTTTTCAGCTCTAGCCACACTGCACAAAATACCTGGCAGGCAATTCCCTTCCCCATTCTACGTACCTGGGGTCTGTCTACAACTGTCTGCACTCTGATGGGAGCTGGGGGCTGTATCTGGGTGGTAACTCTGGCCGGTGAACTCTCGCGGCTCGAGGAGCCTCTCTGAGACACCCTGAACGGAGACTGTGCTCGCGTTGTCTTAGGCTCCCTCTCCTCGGGTTGAATTTTGTGAAACACTGGTTGGTGGGCTTGGTATTCGCTCTGCTGGGCAGGGTAGTGTGTCTTCTGTGCCTGATGGTAGACTTGCGTCGGTTGCCGTTGGATATTTTCGTGGATCACGGGAATTGGAATATAACCGCGAGGAAGCTGATGGCTTCCTGCGTTGGGTCTGCCAGAGGACTGAGGGGAAACCGTTGGAGAATCAGAAGCTCCAGGAGATTGAGGCTGCCATGAAAACAAAATCCATTATTAAACTTTAACAATTTTTGTGCTCCAGTACTTTTCATTTCCAAAGAGAAAAGGAGACGGTCATAGAAGCTGAACGTGTTTCCGGCATGCAAGGGATCCACTTCCGTGTTTTTGGCCAAGGGCCTCACTTAGACAAACCACAGAAGTTGTGAGAGCGCATCATTTTAACAAGTAGAAACCTGAGCTACAGCATTCCCAGCCCTCAAATGAGCAGGGAGTGGGTGCTCCGTCAGAATGTTTGCTGCTTTTGCATGGCTGCTCCTGTCTAAACCTGTTAAATTTGAGGCAAACTAAAGTTAAGCAAACAAATTACATGCTGCAGACAAAAACAAACCCTTAACAGAGGCACACAACATTTAGACTTCTGATCCCCACTGTCAGATTTTCTTTGTTTTGGTTTGTTTTCTTTTTTAAAGCATGTAATTTCCTAGCAGGCTATAGCAATGCACATACAGCTAAAGCCTCCTTTTACCCCCAAGGCCTTCTAACACCTTGGCCCCTTGGCACGAGCAGTGAGAGCTGCACTAGCTCAGACGTGCTGTTAGCAGGAGCAAGCACCAGGCTCGCTGTGGAATCCTGCTCCCAGTGCGTTCCAGGTTGTGGGGCTGCAGTTTGGGGAAAGGGCTGCTGCTCTGCTCACAGCTCGCTCCCTCCCTCCTGCTATGCCAATCCATCACCTCACCTACTTTGCACCAACTCCAGCAGCTGTCAGGCTATTCTCTGACCAGTTTCGCTCACTAAGTAAGAGGAGGAAAAAAAAATTACTTCCCTATGGGTTTGTTATACAGCTCAGTGAAAGGCCAGGTCAGACTGGAGCAGGACAACACAGCCAGAGGCAAGAGAAGGGCTGGCAAGGCAGGAGAAGGGGAACAAGACCCCTCTTTTGGTGCTGGTGAACTGCTCAGCTCAGCTGCCCACGGAACAGCAACCTTAACCATGAAACAGCAATCTTCAACAAATAAATCAATAAATGCTGTTTTTTATTATGGTACCCAGCACTGCCACTACCGGTGGCCTTGTCAACATGGGGTTTAAAGCACAATCACAGGCTCTGGTCGGCTGATAGCCACGCTGCGCTGCCTGAGTTCCTAACAGCGAGTTCTGAGGTCCTCAGCAGTTATCTCAGAGGACTTTGGTAGGAGGCACAGAAGGCATGTTCCTGAAGCCACTCTGCATACAAGATAAAGCGTATTCCCAACTGTACAGTGCCAGGAGAAGGAAAAGCCAAGCCTCTTGTCCCAGCACTGCGTGGACAAGGCATTGTTACTCAAGACAGCTGAGAAACCTGCTAACAGAATTTTAATTACATTGTTCAGACTCCGAACAGGTTTCAGAGCCACCACTGCAGAATTACAGACCTGATGATATACTGTCAGCTTGGTGAAGGCTGAATTTCCTGCTCACCTTACTTTGAATAAAAATGAGGTTGATATTTCCATGTATTACAAGAATACCAATTCTGCTCGTTCTTTAGAGAGAACAGGCAAACCAAAATCCTACCACCTTCCGGAATGCAAAGCAAGCAGGGTGACTTTTTGTTTTAGAAGTAGTTTGGAAGCATTTTAAGATGCCACTAAATGACAAAAATACTTTGTAATTAATTTTTAAAGCTGTATATATGTAAATCTATACACTTAATAGAACTGAAGTATTAAATTGGAAAGCAAGGATCACAGCAGTACAACTTCTAAAATGGCCTGGGTTGTTAGCCAACTGGCCACTTTGGTTTCTTTCTCTCTTTGTTCTCTGTAGTTTCTGACTCATGGTGCAGAACACAAGAGACTTGCCTGTATCCTCTGCTTGTGGGGGAACCGGTATAAACCCTAAAACGATCCTCCCCTGCTGCAGGACCTGCACGGCTCAGAGGCTCCCTTCTTGCAGAAGCCATTTACATGCATTTGTTTCTGCAGAATCATTCCAGAACGAAAGCGGGCAATGCTAGAAAAACCTTACATATTTACGTTGCCGTGACTCTGCACTTTTGCATTTTAATACTCTGGAAGTATTGGGAAAATGTAATCCAGTGGCAAGTTTGGCTTTCTGAAGGATAAACTACCCGCGTGACATTCAGGTCGTAAATGCTGCAAAGACCAATGCAAACACACCACAGCAATACCGACAAGTTACCTCGGGTCCGTGTGTGGCCGGCACTTGGGCTGCTGCAGCTGCCGTTGTCTGTCCGCTCTGTTTATCTGTCTGAGAAGCCTCCGCCGGTCCCCGTGGAGGGGACTCGGGGCCAGCATAGGCCCCCCTTAGAGGTGGCTGCGCCTGCACCGTGGTAGGCACCGCTTCTGTCTTGTATCGCTGCACCCCAGGCTGCGGAGCAGAAAAGCACGGGTGCTGCCGTCTGCCATCGATGCCCTCGTGGATGACGGGAATAGGGATATAGCCAGCCCGGAGCTTGGGGTATCCCATGTTTCCTTCTCTGGCCGGTGGCTGCTTGGGGCTATCACGAGATGGACCATTTGCTGACGACTGGCCTTCCTAGAAGTTAAAAACATCACACAGCGCTTGCTGGTAACTCGGCTCAATACACCTGGTGAGAAAAAGCTGCCCTAAAGGTCTGTCCTAAAAGCAGTGTCAGCTGCGTATGAGAAGTTCAGACCCCCCTGGGTCTGTGCAGGGCAGCTAACAGCGGGTGCTAACGCTCCAGATCTGCAGGCAAGGGAGGACAGTAAGCTGAAAAATCTGCTTATGTATGAGTCTTTCACCCCCACTTCTCGTAAATACCAACTCAGCCTTTAAAATACCTGCCTAATTACAACAGGATTTCTTACTTAGCATACATTACTCGCCTTCAGCCACCAGCCCACCCCCTTCAGAAGAGCTCCTCCAAACAAGTGCCTGTGGGACCGGAGACATTTCTTAGCACCTCTCAGAACCCACCCAGGGCTATAGAACATCTGACAAGGAAGCCTAATCCCATCAGAAACACAGTGTTTGCTGGTGGTGTTCTTCCCACTGGCTATCTAAAGAGTTACTAATGCTGCACACCGAATATATTCACTTTCAGCCATGGGAGGATCCAGTTCAGTAAATATTGAAGGAGAGGAGAGAGGAAGACAGGGTAGCGTAACGAAGAGGAAAAGCAAGATAAAATAAATCCCTGCGTTGCCTGAGTATGCTCACTGGACAATGTCAAAGCTCTGGCAAGGGTGGAAGTGGTTTGTACTAGGAGCCCTCACAAGTCCTCTAGTAAGTTCTTCCTGCATCGGTCATTCTATTTTGAGGCCCTGCGAGGGCCAAGTTCCAGATGTATCTCTAAGTCAGATCATATAACAAGCACCTCTGTCATTCAGAGGGTAATGTCATTATTCAGTAAGAGGAGAATTTAATAAGGGGACATATGGTGCAAGTGTTGGAAACCCTATTTTTAAAGAGGTGTTTAAGCTGCAGAAATATTTAATGTCGCTTCTGTACACATGAATATACTAATTCATTAAGAATTACCTATTTTACCAAGCAGATTTTCAGTGTTCTTCCTATACAACAGTATCCCCTTAACAAGTAATTTCTGAGAATTCCTATAAGCAAGGAAACCGCAGAGAATAAAGACTATTTAGATAAGCTAATAAAATAAAGATAACAAGTACTGAAAAGAACAAGTTCAAAGTCAGAGCCCTGATGTCGCATTTCCTTTTACGCATTTAAAAAAAAAAAACCCTCCACAAACAAAGGAACAATTCTGACAGAGGCATAGAGGAGAGCCAGGCCTAGAAAGTTCGCACAGAGAAGTAATTTGCAGTTGGCTTTCCAGTTGCAGAACAAGGATGATTTCACGCCAAGGTCTGCACCGGGATCCACTGCCGACAGATGACTCATTTGCAATTCACGCTACCGGGAAACCACATTGCTCTGCAGGTTGCCTAGGGGCTTCAGGACCCCGCGGACCAACGAGCATTTTGGCCAGTCCACCTTCTACCAGCACAACCCCGAACCCGCAGCGCTCCCGGCAGCCCCCTCTCCTGGGATCCGGAGGGACGCGCAGTTCCGCCAGCAAACCGCGTTTGCCGGAAAATAAATTTGAGGTGTGCTCAGCTAGCAACAACGTGAGGCCGCGTCAGGGCCAAAAGTCTGCCGGGTGAGCGGAGCCGAGCGGGCTGCCGAGCAGGGAGGGACGCTGATGATTCGACAGTCGGAAGAAGCGCCTCGCCGCTCGGCGCTGACTCGATGCATTCTGCGCCCGGCGCACGCCAGCTGCTCGGCACAGTCTCCCTGACGGAGGGAGCAGGCTGCGGGGGTAACCCGAGAGCTGACAGCCAGCCACCCCACCTACAGGCACGGCTCCCACAGCTATAAAAAGGAGATTCACTCACTTCCAGCGCTGTCAGACTCCCCGCGGGAAGGGTCGGTGCTGGGAAGGGTTGAGGAGCTGGGTGGCCCAGCAGCACCTACAGATGCCCTGACAGGAGAAGGCTCTGGGCCACGCTTGCTCCGCTCCACCCGGGCATACAACAAACCTGCCCTAAGGGATTAGTTGCGGGCTCCTCTCCCTTGGCATTTGAGGGGTCTGCAATGTTTTGAACTGCTCCATCTGGGGATAAGCCCTTCAATCTCCCGCAGTAATCCACGGCAATGAATCCTTGCCGAGGCTTCAACACGGACAGCGTCCCATTCCCCCCACCCTCCATGAACCCCCTCCCTCCTAGAAGTCCGACCCCAGGCTTCCCCTCCCTGTCTTCATTCTCAGCCCCCTGAGGCTGCCCTTCTTTTGAACCGTCTTAGCAACCTGAGGAATCCGCCGCTGCAACTTAAGCCCTGGTAAGAAATACAAAAGAAGCAGCCCAAAACCAAAGAAAAAGCAGGCTGGACTGCTTTTTCAAACCATTCAGTTTATATCTGAAGTGAAACTTTTGGCAAGTTTAATTTTTTTTTTTTTTTTTTAATAGAAACACTGGCCCCTCTAAGAACCACAGCATAAACTATACTCTCATAATCTGTCATTTATTCTTACAGCTTCAGACAACCTGTGCTGCCTCTGCGGCAAGTTAGCATTTCGAGTTAGTCCTTTGCTCCAGGCTTTTTTATTTCTCTGTAGTCAGGTCTGCTAACCACACAGGACTTTTTTTGTGTGTGCGTGTCTCTTAACAGTGCAGTCATATCGGAGCAGTCCTCAGTAAAGGAACAGATGCAGCATTCCTTTTTCCCCCCCCACTGTCAGTAGCTCTGAGGCAGACCGATCACAGATTTAGGAAAGGTGCTCTCATCACAACCGCTCTTCCTGATCCACGTTGTTCTCTCCAACACTTAATGTTTAACTGTATAAACAGTTTCTTATGTTAGCCAGTTTGTATCCCCACATCCTCAACATTCCTTCTTCCTTCCTGTTCCCGTTCTCCCCACCGTTTCGTATGTCCATGAACATGCACAATCCGCGTGCTTCGAGACACCCTGTGCCGAGGCGTGACACCGCGGCACCACGACCAAAGAGGCCTCGGAGCCAGGCAGACAGCTGCAAGTGGTTCAGGCTCATTTTTAGTGAGGATCCAGCACAACAGCGAGCGCACGTGGATCCCAGTACCTCCATAGTCAGACTTTCGGCCAAGGCAGTTCTGTTTTGTGCAAGGGAGCCTATGTTTCCAGCCTGGACAAACAGGTTCTGAAAGGCTTCAGGAGAAGCTCAGGTGTACCTGGGGACACTGTGGCAAGGGGGAGGAATGGAATCCAGCTCTGGCAAACTCTTGTGGTAATGCTACAGAGAAGAGATTTGTGGATTCCTTCTGAATGCTTTAATTCCTGTCTCACAGGACAGCCAGGCAGGAGACCAAAAATGGCCATTTTTTATTTGCCTTCTATCAAATACAGTTCTTGCTCCTTCTATTAACAAACACGTAATCTGAAAAAGCCCAGCGCTCACATTTAACATAAATCTGTACAAAGAGATACGACCAGTAAATGAATGACAAGCCTTAGTCCATCATCCTTCCCAGTTTAAGTATAAAAAACAGGAACCCAACTCAGATTTCTGCATTAAAAAAAATGAAGTAAATTTCTCCTGCCCTCATCCAAGGGAACAAGAAGTTCTTTGACAACAGAATTGAGAGTAATTATAAGCAGCAGAATATCGATGAATTTGCCCCTAAGTAGCAGGACTGACAACGAGCACTGCAGGAATTCCAGCTGTGATCACAAGCTTATTTTGCACTGAAGAGACAGAATCCCCAAAAAGGAGGGAACACAAAAATGCAAAAACCTCCCTCGAGCAGTTCAGAAATTTTGACAGCATTCCTGGCCTACACTTCAGGTAGCCTGAAACACCACCAGAAACTCAGACCCGATCCACCATTTCAGGAGGTGCTGAGCAAGAAGAAAGGAGTCATCATTGCCAGTCAAATGAGGAAAAAAAAAAAGCATCAAAAAAAAGCATCGCCGTGTTTTGAACAAGCTGCAAGTGGGACAGCCGAGCCATGCCAGGAGATCCGCTCAGAAGGAATGACAGCGCTCCCACCTCTCGGGACGAGGACATGCGTTTCTGTTGTGAGGCCATCACCATGATAAATAAAGGTGCAGCCAGCACAAGTTGTGCAACTGGAAAAAACACTTCATACCCCTACATCCTCCTCTTGGCTTCCCATGGGAAGGGCACGGTCAGGAGTGACGCTAAAATCCTCAAACTTGCTCAGATTTTGAGTGAGTTCTGACACTGTGTGCCATTGGAATGAAAAAAGTGACAGCAGGAGGGAAAAAGCATAACCTTGCAACAAACCTCCCGGTACAGCTGTACTATCCATCCGGAGTGGATAATGGCATAACTCCTAATGTGCCCCAGGGACTGCTCAAGTGTTACTCCAGACTGAAACACAGAAACCTGCAGATTCAGTCGCTGCTGATGCTAGCAAACTGCCACTGAAGTCATCCAGATGGCTGTACCAATAGGATGAAATTCGGCAAAATATTCTGTATGCACGCTAGATTACTTGAATAGTTGTATCGAAATTGTAATCTCCCTTTTGAGACTGCTTGCATAATGAATTTTTCACTCCTCTTACACTAAAATGGTCTACAGAAAAAGAAGTTAAAAAGCAAGTTTTGCTGTCATCACACTCTTGCATTTTTCTTGACCTGTACTGATATTATTTGTAGTACAGTAAATTCAGTTCTCTAAAGCATGTATGTACTATACGCACACGTAGCGCCTCTGTAGCCCTTGCAGAGCAGCAGTGCAAGTATTTAAATTGTACTTGTTCTGTAAACATTATCTAGAAAAGGAACACAAATTTCACAAACATTACCCAGAGATGAAATATCTCTTACTGTATGCAAACAAAAGGTCTACTGACTTCAGTACAGTTCTGAACTTTCAAGCTGCTGCTGTAAAGAGCATCATGCAAATAAAAGTATTCTGGTTGCTCAAATTGACTGAGAAAATGCCAGTATGTGACAAAATCTGACTTGAGAGCACACTTCCCATGATTTTAAGCCTGGATCCTATGTATTTAGGAAGAAGGGAGTAGTATGATTCTGTTCTTTCACAACAGTATACAACAATATAACTAAAATGAATGACTGGAATACAACAACCAAGTTTTCTTTGCACACGTACTCTAATTTTTATCAGAAATTGCCATGAATAACCAAAAAAGCCAGTAGTACCTAATATTCAAATCGAAGAATGATGTACTAATTCTATTTATTTAAAAAAATATATAAAATGGTGTGTGTGTGTATATCTATGTCATGGAAAGGCAAAACTTTCACCATTAGAACTGGATCCCACACCTGCTCGTATTTTACTTTTGGCCAGACTTTTTTTTTTTCTTCTTCTCTGTTACACTAACTAGACAAATCAAAACTATTACACTAGCTTTGCTACTGATAGAAATCAGCATATCCAAGTATACCTTGTAACTTGATTAAAGTACTAAAAAGTTTCTCAACAGTGCTTTGTGTTTAAGCATATTAATAGCACAACATTACCACAAAGTATGATTCATTAATACTTCCCAGAGAAGTATACAAGTGAGAAGGCGGAAAGTGATTTGCTCTGAGCGCTGGCCCCTAACTTCCTAGTGGCCGTGCTTCAGCCACGGAAGATTTTTACATTCTCACTCTTTTACTCACAATTTGTGCTTAAATATACACACTGAGCACATAGACATTTGAGCAAGATATCATTAGCTAATGACCGAAGGAAACCATGAATAAGCTCAGTCGCATGAGCTGTCTCAGTAGAACTTCGTGTCGGTCACATCATGTAACCCATTTATACGCCAAGCTGCTTTTGATGTTTTACTTGTTAAATGCTGAGTTTTATTTCCTAACGTACACATGTGTAGGCAATAGGCCTTTTGTTCTCTCTTGTAATTATCATGCTGTATTATACAAGTATTACATTAACGAATGCTCTAAGCGGTGAAGCGCAATGATGTCATTAGAAATAAATAAACACTATTAAAAATTGAAGGAGAAATCTAATCCTAAGCTTTCCAGAACAGAGCGCCTTCCTGGAGCAAATATGTTGGCCATCTTGCAGACCAATCTTGTTTCAGGATCGAAAACTGGTTTTGGTCACTAAGATGATTCTGTCTTAGGCTAAAACGCCTTGGCACAGACGTGACGACACTTGCCCTTTATGCCCGCAAGCAGAAGCTGGCCCGTGCACCGACAGCATCCACTGGGCCAAACCGAGCACGTTCAGAGAAAGAAGCAACGACTGCTCCGAAGAGCAGAACGCTCTCAGGAGAGAGCTGCTATCACCACCCATCCCGTCAGCTTTAATGGACCGGGTTAAAAAACCAGCCCTTTAGAGCGCTAACAGAAATATCCTTGTCAAGGGTGATGAGAATGACGTGCTTCATTCAGTTCTTTCTGTTCACTGCTTTCTGTAGTCATTTAAACTGCATTGCTAACTTACCCAAGAAGCAGGTGGTCAACCTGTCACCTTCCTGCCCTTAGCTGTGAGCCAGAAATTTCTAACAGGGAAGAAAGTACAAGCCTCAAGAATTGGCAAAACAGCGCCCCATGCAAAAGGAGACTAAGTAGCTAACAATTGAAGAGGCGGCTGTGAATTTCACAGATTATAGTCAGGGTCGACATTCCCATCGAAATTTCACTTTGCACACAGCAGTCTTCTGACTTCACTTCCTTGAACAGCAATTTTCCAACACTATAAGAACACTTGCTACACTGCACCCTATTTATTAATTATAAGGCTTTGCCATCAGCCATAAAAATGTACTTTCGTGTACCTGACCTACTGGGCAATGTTAGACAAGTCGCTTCACCACCCCATGTCTCATTTTCCTGTCTGTAAAACCAAGGAGGAGGGGGGAAGAAAAAAAAAAAAAAAAATCAAACTAACAGCTTCTGCAACTGCAATCAAATATGAAGATACAGCATTTTTTGTCTATAATTAAGTAAGGTAATTTGTGTGAACAAGCCATTTCTTCTATTTTATATTTATATTTAGCTTGGCATTAAGAAAGGGCGTAGCTGCCACAGAAGAAGGTGGAGACGGAGCTCTACCTAGAGAGTGATACTGTCTATATACCCCAAAGCGCGTTGCATTGTTACCTGCCTTATCATGGTTCAAGTGGGGAGAATTCTATTTTTGCCATGCGGTTATGGAACAGTCCTGCCTGTGTATATGTTGAAAGTGTTAAAAATATAACTCCTAGGTAAGAATGCTGCCACCTGGCACAGGTATTCTTCTTTTCTCCTTTAGATAAGGGGTACGCTGTGTCAGGAGTTACACGGAACCACGCAAGACCTTCCTTGCTTTTCCTCTTCCATGATTGCCCAGACACAGCCGCATTATTTCCAGTGTCATTTCTTCATGTTCCCTTCTCTTATGTCTGATTTGATCCACTCCTTGTTTTCAGATTAATTGGTGTCTTCATAAATTAACTCCCTGCTTACCGTGTTCTATCAAGGGGGGCTTTAAATAACTGCCCAAAGCAGCTCCAGGGAATCTGGACAAAGCCAGTACACAACCCTCCAAAAATCCCCTGCTGATAATTTTACCACTCCTATGTATTATGCCTTTTATATACAGTACCTTTTAAATCCAGTAACTATTTTATTAACCTGACTGTGACAGAATGCACATCAGCAGAAGTAATGTAAAAAACCACCCCAGGTTAGAGAGACCTAAATTGCTACCTAGTCTTACATTCCCTTCCACTGATGCGAACCACTGCAAAAGACGCAGAGTTTCAGAGAAGCTGTATTGAACTTTCAATGTAATTTCTAATTTGGTCTACCAAGAATTTTTCAGTCAACTCGAACGTGAGAAGTCAGCGCTCAAAAATAAGTTCACTGCTAAAGAGATGGGAATTGAGTGACTTAAGACTTATTTGGGGAAGCGGAGAGAAAAGAGATGCCACAGTCATGAAGGGTGAGGATGGAAACTTAGGTGTAGTTAGTTGTTCCCCAAATACCAACGGCGTAGTTAGTTGTCCCCCAAATACCAACGAAGCCACCAGTAAGAGGGTAAGATGGCCGCTTCTTCCTTTGTTTAGGCCTGTGCAGTCATTGTTGCAACCAATAAATCTATCACTTTTATGAGTGCTCCCAGACTTTGTGGCTGGCTGGTACAGCTTTTATCTCAAACCTAAGGCATCAGTGAGCTATCGATCATCGTAATATTAGTTCAGCGAAGCTCGGCACAGTCAATTCCTTTGGTCTATTTTTAGTTGCAGTATTTCCCATTGGGTTTACCGCATGTGAAAACAACATATGGAAGGGGCATCAATAAATACTTATACAAGCCTTGGTTTTGTTTTCTTCTTTAAGTGCAATCTATTTTTATCAACACTTTGGGGAATACCAAGTAAACAATTTAACAGTATATGACAATCTTGCAGAAAGTATGCTGAGCTGTGATGGTGTAAGTTAACACAGAAAATACCAACACCAGATAAGCATAGGAAATCAGTAATTCTACCAAAGAAAAGGTAGGAAGAAGAGTGGCATTGCGAGTAAACACTTTTTTAGTAAAAGTATGCATATACATGCTTCATTATATTGATGGTACCTTATTCTTTGAATGTCATACTATGATCTAATTAGACACCTGGAAGAAAATCATTAGTCTACCAACAGGCTTTGTTAATAAATGTTTTTCAGTCATTTGCAAAGTCATGGCTTGTTTCTCACTGGAGTATAGTAAGAGATTTTCTGTTCTTTCTCAGGCAGGTCTCCCTGCTCCAGCCTTATTCTGCAATGATTTCATACAAGTGACAGAGCTAAACGCGCAGAGGAAGGACACCCATCCTTCACGTGGGTAAAAAAAGGCCAGACTAAATGAGAAAATGAGAGCCATCTGAACTGATGAACGCATAGTTAAATACATAGTTAATACAATAGTTAATTAGAATATATAGTTAAATACAAAATCAAGGTCTGGTTCCGTTGATTTAAAATGGCTGTGTCATGGGTTAAAATTTTAAAAGAGCCATTTCTCCCTTTACCTGATTATGTATCTGGTACACTTTACTAGCCAGCACAGTTACACTGATGTCAAGCCTAGAGTACGTGAGAAGACCAAGACCAACCACTTGGCAAAAATGGGACTTCATTATCAATACTGTCTCAGCTATATTCCTCAGCTAAAAAAGCTCAGTTAGCTTTAGACCTGTGCTCTGTTCATTGGCCACTTACAGTGCAATACCTCATTTCGTTGCCTAGGTCTCTTCAGAAAGGGAACAAATATTTAGAGAGAGAATATTGATACATACAGTGTTAAGGGTTACTTAAAGACCATCAACAAACCCACTAATTGTGATCAACAAAATCGCTAGGGTCACTGGCTGATTTCAGTGGAAGCAAGGCAGTGGTAAGTCAGTGCAAGTTTGGTCTTTGTACAATTACCCTTGAAAAGATGAAGTCTGACACATATGGTCAGCTTTTGCAATCCTCTTATCACTTGCGAAAGTGAACCCCAAGTTCTCACTGGAGCTAGACTAACAATGAGGGAAATCAGGAAGCTGTTCACATCTAGTCTCTCTGCCAACATCTGTGATTTTGTCCTTCCTACCTGTTTAGGTGTTGTTTTTTTTTTTTTTAAAAAAAAAACCAGTCTAATGCCTTCAAAAATCACTGCTGGATTTGAAATTCAATGTCAGTGGGTAATCTGTCTTCTTTGGCATTGTCTAGCTAAGAAAATATTATTTAGGAAGAAATACTTTCACTGGATCTGATTCTGAGGCTCTTTTGCTAAGTACTACCAGTTCTTGTGAAATACACTGGCACTTCACACTTTCAGAAGCTGTCCATTAATCCCAGCAGATACTCCTAACTCAAGGCTCTGATAAATGGCTGCATCAGATCACAGTTACACGCAACTTCCATCACCATAAACCGGAGGGTTTTTTTTCTTTTTCCTTTCAGCAGCATTAGAATGGAACTCCCCAAAATCAACAATTTTCCATATTCATCTCTGGAAGCATTTCTCTCTCTCTCTCAATGAATGATCCCAAAGCATGCACACATTCCTGCTTATAGTGAACAGTAAGAGGTTTTCCCGTTTGGAAAAAAGTGTCTCCCACAAAAGCCGTTCAAAAGCAGGTGCAACGTTTTCTAGCTGTAATAACCCTTGCAGGCTGGCAGAAGAAGAGGCACTTTTCATTACCACAGATTTCACATCAGATAGGGGCGAAAATTGGTTTTGTTTCAGGCACCCACTCAGACAGAGTA
This sequence comes from Pelecanus crispus, assembly GCF_030463565.1. NCBI lineage: Eukaryota > Metazoa > Chordata > Aves > Pelecaniformes > Pelecanidae > Pelecanus > Pelecanus crispus. Next base: position 7,118,558 of record NC_134652.1, read on the forward strand.
CTGACGCACCGGGGTACTTCAAATGCTCTTTTCACACAATTAGCAAAAGCCGATTAAAAGTGACTTTTCTGTTAAACGGGTTAGTTTCAAGTGCTATTTCCGTAACAAAAGCCTTGGAGTAAACAGCGCACTTGTCTTCTCAAGTATGTTTTATGGTTACACAAAAAACACACTATTTATTATTTTTATTGCCGTAAGAGCCAGCGTTAACAGGTGCCTCGTTATACCAGGAAGACGGTGTCTCCAAAAAGCAGTTAAAGCACTTTTTCCTCTGCCAGTCTCAATATTCCTATCATCAAATTACATTTTTCTAAGACGTCTTTGTATTAGCACCAGAATCGCGTCGTTTATTTACAGAGCAAATGAACCAGCCCTCAAGAAGCCGAAAAGGGGGTTAATTTGCGTCCCCTTCATTTCTCTGCAACACCAGGCTGCTCTGCTATTCAAGTTTTCTTTCAGTCACGGCCTGCACTCACGAAGTGGGCAGTTACTATTTTAAGAAACATTTAAGTTCTTAAAATAATAGCACTTATCGAGTGCTTTGATCCTCACGTTTCATCTAAGGCTACAGGAGGAAAAAAAGTTGCCACAGCTAGGGCCGAAGAGGCGTGGGGCAGCCAGCGGCTACCTCCCGGCTGCCGCATTTTGGGGACGCTCGGCAGGAACCCAACGGGGGGCGGCGGAGCCCCCTCCCCGGGGGCCGGCGGAGCCCCCTCCCCGGGCGGGCGGTGCTGCCCGGGCCGGGGGGAGGGGGGGGGGCAAGGAAACCCCGCGGGAATCCTCTTCCCCCCGGGCAACTTCGGTTGAAGTTTCCAGCACTTTCTGTCTCCAGCCATTGCGTTGCTCAAATACCAGCGCGGGTCGAAGGGCTGTATTCCCCAAAATCCAGGGAATTTGACCCGAAAGGGCCGCGACAACAATCACAAGGGCGCTCTCCTCCGCGCCTCGCCTTCCATGGACATATTTGGACTAAGACACGGCTTTCCTCGGAGCACGCTGAAGACAAAAGCGCACCAGACAGCTACCGAGAGAGTTTGTGACTAAACAAAAGAAAAAAAAGGGAAAAAAAGAAGGAAAGCAAAACTTGACAAGTCCGGGCTGTGCTTCTTCTTTTTTTTTTTTTTTTTTTTTAAGGGCAGTCACTGTTTGGGCTGTTCGCAGCTGAAAAATAAATCAAGGTTGGCGTCTTCCCTGGCAGGGCGGGTGGACTTCACCAACTTTAAATAAACATTACAGGGCCGAGGTATCAAATGATTTTAAGGCACAAAAAAGGGCCCTGCAGTGCGTCAGGGACAAAAGGCAGCTCCTTCCCTCACTGCATCGCCACGCGCCGGGGGCAGCGCCCGCCCCCCCCCCCCAAAACCCCCCGGGACGGGACGGGACGCACGGACAGGGACAGGCGGACACGGGGGTGCCGCCGCCGTACCTGCGGGGCTGCCCGCAGGCGCGGGTCGCTCCAGGTGGTGGTGCGGCTGTTGTGATCCACGAAGAAGGGCCAGCCCGTCTGCGGGTCGATCTTGATCTCCCAGCCGGGGGGCAGCGGCTCGGCGCTGCCCTCCATCTGCGGCGGCGGCGGGGACTGCGCGGCGGCGCTCATGGCGGGGCGGGCCGGGCCGAGCCGAGCCGGGCCCTGCCGTGTGCCCAGTGCCGGGCGGGGGCGCCGGACCGGCGGCTTTATCCGCCGCGGGGCGGGGGGGGGCGGCGGCGCGGGGCTGGAAGTGTCTGGAAACGGCGGCGCTGGGGGAGGGACGAGGGGAGGGAGGCGGAGGAGGAGGAGGCGGAGGGAGGCGGAGGAGCTGGCCGGCTGGAAACTTCTGGTTGTCTCCAGCACGGCTGGGTTACCGGACGCGTCTCCCCGGGGCCCGGCAGCCGCAGCCGCGGGCGGGGACGGGCGGCGCGGTGCCCGGTGCCCGGTGCAGGCCGGCTCCGCGGGGCAGCGCTCGGGCAGGCTCCGCGAAGAGGCGCCGGAGGAAGGGCCGCGGGAACGCGCTGCTGCCCCGCCCCGCCCGCTGCCGCCTGCGGCTCCGCGTCGGGCGAGGCGTGTGCGTGGAGAGCCCAGCGCCCGCCCGCCCGCACGCAGCTCGGGGCCCGGCCGTGGAGAGCCCAGCGCCCGCCCGCCCGCACGCAGCTCGGGGCCCGCCCGTGGAGAGCCCAGCGCCCGCCCGCCCGCACGCAGCTCGGGGCCCGCCCGCACACGGCCCGGGGCCCGCCCGCACGCAGCTCGGGGCCCGCCCGCACACAGCCCGGGGCCCGGCCGTGGAGAGCCCAGCGCCCGCCCGCCCATCACCGCCCGCTCGCTCCGTCCGGCGCCCGGGGCGGCCGGCGAGAGCGCAGAGCTCCTCCCCAAAAGCTGCTCGCCCCGTGACTGATAATCCGCGGGGGTGACGGCCGAGCACCAAAAGCAGTGCTTCTTCCCAAAGAAGGGTGCGGGCAGGCGTTCCTCAGATGCAGCTGGTTTGCACTTTCTCAGCTCTTGGCAAATATGTCACTGTCGTGGTTTCGGCTGGGATAGTTAATTTTCTTCCTAGCAGCAGGCACAGTGCTGTGGTTTGGATTTAGTAGGAGAAGAATGCTGATAACACACTGATGGTTTAGTTGTTGCTCAGCACTGCTTAATGCCAGTCAAGGACTTTTCAGCTTCCCATGCTCTGCCAGGGGCACAAGAAGCTGGGAGGGGGCACAGCCAGAACAGTTGATGCAAACTGCCCAAAGGGCTATTCCATACCATACGGCGTCATGGGCAGTATAGAAACTGGGGGGGTTGGCCGGGGAGCAGCGATCGCTGCTCGGGGACTGTCTGGGTATCGGTCGGCAGGTGGTGAGCAATTGCATTGTGCATCACTTGCTTCGTGTATCATTATTATTATGATACTGTTACTATTATCATTACTATTTTACTTTATTTCAATGATTAAACTGTTCTTATCTCACCCCAGGAGTGTTTCTCCCTCTCACTCCTCCGATTCTCCCCCCCATCCCATCGGGGCAGGGGCAGCGAGCGAGCGGCTGCGTGGTGCTGAGCTGCTGGCTGGGGCTGAACCACGACAGTCACTTAGAAGCACATCTCAAGGCAAAGAATGTGTGAGCTTTAAAATCATCTCTTTCTCCATGGGTGCTCTACCAGTGTGTCACGCACCTGGTGCGTTTAGTTCAAGGTAACTGTACTTTGCAATGACACTGCTCACAGTCATCTGGCAGTCACACGAACAGCCACAGACGCCTGTTGATAGTTACTTTAAGTAGAAGACTGAATGCACGCTGTCCCTCCAGTGCAGAGGGACACTTACTGCTGCAAAGCTATTTGCTTCAAGGAATTCAAGGTATGCATTCCTCGGAGACGGATGCTCGTTACCCGAGTATCTCTTACTTCAGAAAAACCTGCCTGTTCACACCCCTGGGGACGGTCAGGATCTGCTCCTGCTTGGGGCAGGATCAAAGATCTCTCCACACTGCTTGGTGCTGATGGTCATTCGTCTTTTGACAGAGTGGCTTTTGTTTATCGCGCTGACAAACCTAATAATTGCTCAAACTTGCTCCTTCATTCCCGCAGCTCTTCCATCCTGCACATCCCTTACCTTCTGAACCGCACTGTGATCCAGCACGGACCCGGTTTTCTCCCTTTCACTCAGAAGTATTGGAAACGGATCATTTTTTGCTGGAGCGCTTGCTTTCAGATGTCTGTACTATCACCACCATTACTGGCTTAGCTGTTTCCTACCGCAACAAGTCATGCACCTCGCACATCTCGCGATCCGTCCTGGACCGGGGTGGCTGTCCCTGGGCGCATCTCCCACCTCTCCTACCTCTTGTGCTCTCTCAGTGACACAAGACCTCTGCTCAGCCTCGCTAATGTCAGCGGTTGCCTCAAAGGACGTAATGTCAGAGATTTATTCCGCTTCCAATCTGTAGAGATCTGCAGAGGAATTTCACTCTGCCTCGTAACAGAAAGGCACGCTTAGACCATATGTTCTCTGTAGCATATGCCAGAGTCTTTGCCAAATCAACAAAAGCAGCTGATTCAGACGCAGGGGGGACAGATGTTAGAAGCTCTTGCAGGAAAATTACTCTTGTAAGTTGAGGAAGTGATACAGATGGGGTTTGTAGCTGATAGAGCGGCAACAGAGGCATGAAGAATGGGGTTTCTTTGTTTTGCTGCAGCTGACAGCTAAGCGTATATTCAGCAGAGGTAATGAGTAAGGTCAGCAAGTAGGTGAAAAAACAATAAAAGTAAAATTCAACGGGGTATCTAACAGGCTTAAGTTAGATATTTTTGTGAGGGCACGCCCTGCTAAGAAACAGAGGGGATTATATTTCACAGAAATTAGTATGAGCTGGTGGTTCAGGATTCACTTGAGCTGCGGCAGGAGAGAAACCCATGGGTGGACAAGCAGCCAGCTGGAGAGAGAGCAGCCTGGGCGGGGAAGGAAAAGCATTTTAGTGATTGAATTTAGCTGGCTAGACCTCGTGCTTTTTCTGTTAATTAAATTGTCTTCCCTGACAGGTAGGTTTTAGCCTGGTTTCTTGTGAAGGTCTTCACCTTCCCAGCTATGCAGGACAGCAGTACAGGGATTCACTTCTTGTTCTCTCGTACTGTGCTGTTGCTGGGTCATAACTGCAACCCTGAGGCAATATGGCTTCTAGTTTCTATTGTCATTAGCCATATTTCAGATCAGAATGATTTATGGAAATGTGCATGTAAGGAATACTGCCAAGCAAAAATCTTGGGTTCAGGAAAATTTGTTATTAAGATAAGTACGTCTCTGTAGTGGCTGGCTAATCTCAGATGAGACGCCAGGCTGAAGGTCTATATATTCCATTTCAGAAGGGAAAACAATCATGAAGCATTTGCTATTTTTTGCCTTCTTCATATAGGTGCAAAGACAGCACTCCTGACTTCTCCAGGTGCCTATCTGCGCGGTGCTTTGCACACCCAGGAGTACCGGCCCAAGCATTTGCTCCAGGGTGTTCCAATACAACTAGAAACCGTGTAATTGTAGTTACCCAGAGTTAAACTCTACAGGGTCTCATGTGTTTCTTTCTCTTGAAAATGGGCTGATTCTAGGTAAACCAGCTAGAAAATTATTAGGCTTGTATGCACAACTGGATTTCAAAGGAATAACCCAGGACCCCAAATCAAAGCCAAGCCGTTCCTTCCTCAAGCCATCAGTTGCATCATTTCTCAATTTTGACCTTAGAACTGTGGAGAGAATCGGCCTCAGCCTCTGAGTTATACGATGACCTGTGGCTACTTGAGTCCGTAGGTACGGCTACTTCCCAGAAACCTCGGGGCAGCGTACTAGCTAGGCAGAGCAGGGACCCCCCGGGGAGATTCTTCACTGCGTGCTGCCACATCTTCTTTGGTGGATGGATCAGTAGATGTCTGCAGAGGTGATCTGCTTCATCTACGGTTCACATGAGGTCTGTGGTTCCAGATCTGTCCGCGGTGGTCGGGCACGTTTGTGTGAACTGTCCTGCTGCAGACAGCTCCCTCCTGGATGCGCTCCAGCTCTAGCTCAGGTTGTACGAAGCAGCACCACTGTAGCAATATAATTGTTATTCCTTGCATAAACAAGTAGATATCTCTGGTGTGTCAGGAAACAACGCGTCTTGCGGTAAGCTCTAAATTGGCTTTCGACCTGCTGCGTACCCGTGGCAATTTAGCAGATCACCCGAACAGAAAAGGCACTGTTAATCAGGACTGTGAGTTGAAATGTTTGTTCTAAATCAGGTATTGTAGAACGCTGTTATTGATGAACCTGTGGGTAGGTGATGCATATGGCACATGTCTAGTGCTGTATTTCTAAGCAGGCGCCAGTCCAAGTTCTCTGCTGGATGCATTTAAGATTGAGTCATATGAAAGCTCTGTTAATGAATGCAGCAAGCACACAGACTTTCTCAATCTTCAGATTCGAGAGACATCATGAATCTACCAGCGTGATTTCCATAGCCCGATGGTCCATCCAAATCCAGAGTATCAATAATGAATAGCCTGGGACTTCACTGGTTGCATTTTGAATATCCTGCTCCAGGTGTACGAATCATTTCAGCTAAAAGCAAAAAAGTCTCAACTACAGATTCTCTGCAAACTATAACCAGAGAAGGGGAGATGTTTGGCTTCACGGTTTGTGCAGAATTGTGGACTTGTGTGTATCAACAGTATAAAAAAAGAGCCACTGATACAATTGGGCCCTGTATTTCAGAAAATTAAAGATGCAAAGTGACTGATAATCTTGTACCAATCTGCCACTTATGCTGCAGACCACTTTTGACTTGATTTTCAATGTTTGTTTGGTCCATGATGTAGTGTAACTGCTTGCTGAAGTAGATAACCCTCCACAAATGGTCTGATCTCACGCTGACTGCTGTACCGGTACAGACATTGCGTGGTTCATATGGCTTGATCGTGGCATCTGCGTATTGGAGTTACAGTAATAATATGCAAATTATTTGATAGATAAACATAGTTCCTATGAACTTTATCAGAAAATGCAAAACATTAATGAGAAAATAGAGTGCTAAGTGTACTGTCTAAATGGAGAAAAGCTTTTTAAATGTACCTGTTGTAATCACAGTGCAACTACACTAAATCTGGGCGTTCACAAAACACATACTCAGATTTCCAAATTTCAGCATTTTTGCCCCTGAAAAAGACTCCAGAAGCTAAATCCAGTACAAAAAATTTTTTTTTTCTTTTTTCTTTTTATTTCCACCTGGAATGCAACCCACCTTAAATAAGGGAGCGAATCTGGCTGTGAACACAGCGAAAACAGCTTTAATGCTGTTTTTTTATGTCTTTAATGCAGAGAAAGCAAAGTTCAATCCAGAATATAGGCAGCAGAAGACAACTTGGATTTTTAGAGCTCCTCATTTTCCTAATATGTTATAAATGGCCTATGTAAGCTGAATTAATATTTACAAAATAGGCATTGTTGGCTGACCGTTCCCTGTTCTTCCTGAGTCAGTCAGCCAGATGCGTAAGGAGACAGCTCTTTGGTGTAAGGTGTCTCCGTCTACCCAGGGAGCAGGATAAGCTTGCCTTACTTCGTTAGAAGTCAGGAGAATGAATTAGAGTCAATCTCAGCCGGCTTTTTTAATTGCTGCGGTGGTCATCAGCCATTAGCATTTACAGGCTTCCACCTAGTGGATAAACTGCTCTGCTCTACTCGAGGCTGCGGTGACCCAAATGTACATGGGGGCGCCTGGGGTTACTTTTTTGAGGTTTACTAGCAAATCTTGGTCCAAAAAAGAACCATTTCCAGAGCTGAGAGTGCCCAGTAGCGGGCACGGTACAGAGGCTGGGAAAAACAACTGAAAAGGGAACTTGAAAACCCTCTTTTATGAGTAAATTGATCCTTTTATAAGCAGTAGCGGAACATGGCATATGTGGAGGCAGAAGCGCTTCTCCAGTTTCTGTGGGTACTGCAACTGATTTCATTATATCAGTGATCTGTCCCTAATCATCCCTTCAAAATATTTTTATTCCCTTGAATTGAAGAAGCAGATGCACAGCTGATAGCATCTCTGTCTCTCTCCCTGGCACACTGGAGTCTCAAAGGAGGCAGCAGACTAAGAGGGAAAGAGAAACAAATGCATGTCCTTTAGTCTCTTCTCCTTCTGGCTCTCCTTCTTGGAGCAGCATCTGCCTGGGAATTCAGCTTTAGAAGTGCTAGCATTTCCCAGCCATACAAAGAGCTCTTTGGGGCCACGCCAGGAATGCAACCCCTCCACTTCTAGGAGCGTAGTCGGCTGCTCAAGGCTGGCTCTGGCTCACTGATAAGAGCAGTTGAGAAGAGTTGGAAGAAGCATAAGTGCCTCCCCCGCCCTTCTCCTGGGAGCTGCTTCCAGCTGAGATCTTGCTCCAGGCCCCCACCACCGCTACACACGGCCGCGCTACCATTATTACTATTTACCTAGGCAGGAAATCCATCATTCGGGGGCTTGACAGTTGTGTCGGCAGGATGGGCGGGGGCGAGGTGGAGGGTTTCTGGACAGCGTTACCAGTTGCATCAGCTATCTGATCAACGCAGCCATTTACACATCTACTCAACGCTGCAAACAAGTGAGCCGGTAAAACTCAAACTCCCGGGTGGCACAGAACGTACACGTTATTTTAATGGAGAATGTTACCTCGTCTGTGCTGAGCTTTGAACTAGCCAAGAAGCCAGGACAAATCTTCGCTTGCACAATAACCTTCAGAAGATGAAATTATATACAAAACCGTGCTTATAGGTATACTCATGAAAAAATTAGTTTTGCCATGGTGAATTTCAATACAGAGTTCCTCAGCGGTAAGGAAATCCAAGCAGAAAGTCTTAGTCTGTGTACTCCTGCAAAAAACAAAACAAATTCAGAGGACACATTTATAAAATTCTTCTGATCAGACGAGCGAATCCTACTCATTATAATAATTTTCCTCTAATTTCCTTGCTAATGGAGTTGGGTAAACATCCCATCTCTAGCAGTGGCTCCGACTCATGTTCACATGTGAATTTGGATACGATGGCTCAGTCATTACGGCTTATACCCATCAGCTTTGCCTCCTGCAGCATCCTACCCCTGCCACAGGCACACAGAATGAAACATCTCTGCCACGCTGCAGTCCACAACCTGCGGATTAATCTGAACTGGCACTAATTTCCTTCTTAAATTAGAATGGAGGACTGTAATCTGTAGCTCTTGGTCACATACTATCTTCTTGGGGAAGAGTGGCTGGAAAGCTGCCTGGCCAAAAAGGATCTGGGGGTGTTGGTAGACAGCGGCTGAACATGAGCCAGCAGTGTGCCCAGGTGGCCAAGAAGGCCAACAGCAGCCTGGCTTGTATCAGGAATAGTGTGGCCAGCAGGAGCAGGGAGGTGATTGTGCCCCTGTGCTCGGCACTGGTGAGGCCACACCTGGAATACTGTGTCCAGTTTTGGGCCCCTCACTACAAGAAAGACATTGAGGTGCTGGAGCGTGTCCAGAGAAGGGCAACAAGGCTGGTGAAGGGTCTGGAGCACAGGCCTTATGAGGAGCGGCTGAGGGACCTGGGGGAGTTTAGCCTGGAGAAGAGGAGGCTGAGGGGAGACCTTATCGCTCTCTACAGCTACCTGAAAGGAGGGTGTAGTGAGGTGGGTGTTGGTCTCTTCTCCCATGTAGTTAGCGATAGAACGAGAGGAAATGGGCTCAAGCTGCACCAGGGGAGGTTTAGGTTGGAAATTAGGAAAAATTTCTTTACGGAAAGGGTGGTCAAGCATTGGAACAGGCTGCCCAGAGAGGTGGTGGAGTCACCATCCCTGGAAGCGTTCAAAAAACGGGTAGATGTGGCACTTTGGGACATGGTTTAGTCTAGTCTACCCTTGATTGGTTCAGAGTGGACTTGGTAGTGTAGGTTAATGGTTGGACTGGATGATCTTAAAGGTCTTTTCCAACCTAAACGATTCTATGATTCTTCTGCCATCCCTGCTCGAGGGTCAGCGATGCCTGATAGGGCAGGGAGGTAGGAAGCCTGGCACTCCACTTCTGCCCAGCTGGCTGAGTCAGAACTGCGCCTCCGGAGCTTCAGAGGAAGACTGAAGCCTGGATAATGCATAAAACCTGTACTTCATTGCAGCAGTAGGACAATACTTTCCAAACTTAATCAATTTTCTGAAGTAGAAGATTAGATGGTGCTTATCTTTCCTTGCAGAACTGCTGTTGTTCTAAATGGCGATAACGATCTTTTTTTCCCCCTAAATTCCGGTCTGTAGTAGCTAAAAAGACTATTTTCAGTCCTTAGCTCATTTTAACCACAAGAAGGCTGTTTTCCTTTCCTGATGTTTATATTTCTAATTAGTCTGGGGTGCTGTAAAACTAGATTTTTGTTTCTAAGTGCATATTGCAAATTTTCACATATCTTACTATATTCTCATATTTTATTTTATTTTATTTTTGGCTGAACATCACCTCTTCTGTACTCTTCTGTGGTTTAAATATCACCTCTATTAAAAAAAAATTACAGATGGTGCAAAACACAAAGCCAGTGGATCTGATTTCCAGAGGGTTACACTGGCATGGAAATACCTAAGCTTTAGGACAGCCCAGCCCTCCTTTTGTTCCCTGGTGCTGGGAACGGGGCCTGGCAGTGAGCTAGAGTAGATCACTTCCAGTCTTCAGCAAATCTGGAGTTGCCAAAATAGTCTGCCTTGGCAAAGAGAGCAAGCCAGAGAACAAGTCTGCTGCCCTGGTCTCTCCTTCCATCCCCCAAAACCTTTTGAGATGTCTTAATTGTCGGTGATCTTCATTGAGAAGGAAATCTTTACTTTTTTTTGCATTTGCATGGAAAAATTAGAATATCATCCCAGAATAATCCCATGTTTAGGGCAGTCACTGGATTGTGGTTCAAGTCTCTTGGCTCCTACCCAAATCAGAGAATTTAACATTTATTTCTTACAGCCCAGTTGAGCTCTATACCACAAGATCATTGCATGTGCTTTTTCTGTCTTTTCTCTTGTCTGAAAATTTTACTATCAAAGCTTGTAGTCCCAAGAAAAGTTTGGTTTCAAGGAATCAGCAGGTTCTGATGAGAAAGTTGTTTGGGTTTTTTTAAATTCTTTGGACCATCTTGAATAGCCTCTTTTTCTTTTTTAGCCTGGTCCCAACGAAAAGGTGTTTATGCAATCCTGCTACCTGTCTGTCAGTCATTCCTTTGAATCCATGGCCGCTTTCCCATAAATTTGAGCAGGAAGAACGTTTCAAAAGCAATTGCATCCCAATACACTCCATGGAAATCAACAGCTGGGCAGAGAAGAGAAACCCATACAAACATCTCCTGCAAAGGGCAGATGAGCAGAAGCCAGCTGCTCAACAGCTGGTCGCTGGCTAATCAGCGTGGACGTAGCCCTGCCACGCAATACGGTATTTTTGCTCAGTGGAGATGTTAGCAGGAGCTTGGGAGAGGAAGGGAGACTAGAAATGACCAAACAATCCTTCTCACAATAAACTCAAGCACAGCCATATTTTTAATGTTAACGGTGTTTGTAAAGGTTATCTCCTGTAAGAAGGTGAGTGTGATCCATGTGCATGTGTTCGATGAGTTTCTTTCCAAGACATCAAAACATGGAAATATATGCAAAAAGCTAGCTCCATATCTGTGTTTGCTGAAGTCCAACCTGAATTAGGTACAAATTTTTGCTTTGAAAATCGTGTATTAGGCCTTTACCCTCCACTGCTTTAATCAATGGGAGCAGGACCAAGTTCTGAGCCTGAAGTTCTGCATGTTTCACCATGCTTTTTAGCTCCACATCTTCACTGGGAGCAATGCCAAGACTGAACATCCAGAAAGAACTTGCAAGAGAGGGAACTGATCACACAAAATCTGCAGTAATACCAAGCAGGCAGCAAGACTCAGTAGAGTAATAAACAGTTTAAAAGATAGACTCTTGCGTGACTGAGCCCTTGTACTGAATACACACTTAGTGTGGGATACTGTAACCTGGTAGTGTCTAGACAAATATATCATATACAGTTGTCTTTCTTCCCTAACATGAACGCAGCTAGAATATTTCCCAAAAGAAAACACATTAAGAGAATTTCAGGTTGCAGGTTTACACGCTCATTACTCAGAGAACATCCAGGTGAATTTTGCACAGAATCCCTATCCTGTTTTTATAATACGCAGTTGTCTGTGCACATGGTTCCTCTTTTTGCCTGTTCCAGGACTAAAATCTTAGAAACAAAATCTTTGTAAGAGTTTTTGAGGCAAGGTTGTACATTCATAGCACTGTGTATTCATGTGACAGGAAATTATGTTTTAACTGCACAATCAATGAGAGTGTAAAGAAGGCACAGGAACCTAGTGTAATATTCTTGTTCATCATCATTTATCATAATTAAACAAAAATATTGAGTGATTACAAAATACGCATAATGGACACAAACACGTTTTAAAAAAAATTAAGCCTTATGTCAGTAGTTTGGAGTAACATCTCTTTCGGTTCTGAACAGGCAAATAAAGGCATGTCTTATACAGTTCTGCATCATGGTTTTGGTACAATAAACTCTTAACTGCAAGAATCAAAGCTTGGGGTAGTTGTGATAAGCAGGTTTAAGGAAATCATGATGTAGTCCAGGTGGTGGGAAATTTTCAACAGACTGAAGTTACAGCAATTATGTGTTTTATAGCTTGGTTTGGAAAAATAATGTAACAGTTGTCAGTACATCTGGCAAGAATTTGTTGAAACCTAAGTCCTGTAAATTCATGTTCATTGAAGTCCTGAGTAGAAAGGAGTATCGGAATTGGCTCCTCTGGATAAGATTACCAGAGCTGCAGGCAAACAAAAGGGACGTTGGGACCTGGTCCATCTTCCATTCACTGCTCATCAAGCAGATGTCTGCTGTTAAGATGTCCAGGGAACCATATTCTCTCAGATTATTTTTGCTCAGTTTAACGACAGAAATGAAGACACTGTGAACATCCTAGCGTTTGAAAGCAGCTCCAGTTAAGGCAGAGATACGGTCTTCAAAGTTTCTTTTTGCTACCTTCAGGAAAGCAAAACTGCATCAGTCCATGTATTTAGCTCACTGATTTTGTCAGATCACATTTTGCTCCTGTTAGCCCTGTGGGATGACATCCAGTGTTTTTTCAGAGTTTAGACTATGATCAAATAGGAACAGGGTGACATAACAGAAGGTTTTGTTTTCTTTTATTTTAGGATATGTGTGTGTTTTCTTGTTGCAGACTAAGAGTTGACAAATAGATGACAAATTCTGGATGGCACTTGAACTAAATTTTCATTAGGCTGGCAGCCTCTTTATGTTTATTTTTGGTGGAATGACCTTTTGATGCGTAAAGGCCCTAGATGCTTCCTGATTAAGTTATACTTCCACGTGAGAAACACTTTCAGCTCAGAGGAATTGTGTAGGAACAATTGATGACGATATCTTCTGCTTTCTCACAGCCTCCTGCTCAAACTGTAAGATAAATGGGGGGGTGTTTACCTGAAACTTAAAGCTGGTATGTAATTTGCTTTTTCTTAGTTGCAGTTCCTAGTGCTGTCTGTCATTACAACCAGGTGTTTTAGAAGAGTTGAAGGGGTTGATGAGCTACATGGAAAAACAGAACTGACTCTTCTGGTTTTGACCTGTAGGTAAGATTTCTTCCTCTTAGAAAAAGGTAACTGAAGTTAAAATAAAAGAACATTTCAGGGCAGCTAATATAAAAGCGCATTTCAATGCAGCAAACCGAGCCTTCTTTGTGTTTTCTCATTTTTTACATTTTTAATCATTTGACTATTCCTTTTCCAGTTCCTTATGCACTACTGTTGATTAGTTTACATTGCTCAGCTCCCATCCTGACCTAGCTCTGGTCTCCTACCTGTCTGCTGTGAGGAAAGAGGCTTGGGCATGTCTGTATGTGTGTACTTAGCAGTTGCAAAATTCAAATAGCTCAGACTATTAGCCCTGTCTCCTTGTAAATGTCAACCTTTCAGCTAAGTCAGATAAAACATAAGTACATTTCATTTAGATGAAGCATTAGTTTTTTGGGAGGAGAAATTAAAAACAAACAAACAAACAAAAAAACCCAATCCCCCCCCCCAAAAAAAAAAACCCCAAAAAACAGGTCGGGAGTGGAAGGCATGTTCTCAGGACATGATTTAAGTTCAGGCTCCTTTCCTGGTTGTACTCCATAATTCTGTGCTAAATCCCAGTTAGCTCACAGAAGTCTGACCAGTCTGACCAAGAGCTGGGTAACAGTCCTGAGGAGACCTCCGAATTTTGCCCCAGGTGTTTCTATTAGACATCTGAGAACTTCCATATTTGAAGAGTTATTTTAAGTCTCACTGCACCTGCTGTTCTTTGGAAGGATAATTTGATCCATAAAGGAAGACAAAGTAATTAGATTTAAAAGAGACTGGATATCAAGACTGACCCTCTTGCTGTTGAAATGAAGACGACGGAGAGCAAGAAAAGATTGTCTTTAAGACATGTTTCCTTCCCCCTGCTTCTCAGCAGGGCTCTGACCTGGCTGCCCTGCACCTTACAGCGTCACTGCTGCGCTGCGTTGTGCTGGTTGAGAGTAGCCCCTCAAAGGTGCTCTCACGAACTGAACTCACAGAAGTGTGCTGCGCCCCAAATTTCTCCCCTCCTGCCCTGTACCTTCCTTCTTGCTTCTGGGAAAACAGCAGTGCCAGAGGCTGCACTGGCTTCTGCCCCGCGGGGTGTCCCCACTCCTAATTCCACGTTGCCCTCCTAGGGTAGCTTGCGCTACCTTCCAGGTAGACCTCCTGTGGTCTAAGGTAATGATTAGGAACTCAAACCTTTGTTGTGTCTTGATTTCCTCCATAAATCTGTAAAATGCAGGTTCTGTAGAATAATAAAAAAAAAACTTTAAAAGTGTTTTGATTTTAGAGCTGAGGTGAAGACAAGTTAGCAAACCATCTCTGCAAAATTTCACTGTCACAGTACAGCTTCCAGACTTGCCGTATGTAATTAAGAGTAAGGTATGCAAGCTAACAAGTTCTATTAGATAAGCTGCTCTGACAAAGAGATAAATCAAGAGGCTAGTCCAAAACAATTCCTTTGCTAGTCTATAGTTAGCGAAAACTGTTTGCAGGGAATGTTGTTGCACCATCAGCTGCCCAATGGAATAAGTAGAGTGGTGCTGGAAAACAGAGATAACTGGGTGACCACAGATTATAAATGTTGTCTTAATTTCTCATTTAACTCCTTTACCATTTGATAACTTCTTCATTTCATTCCTAATGCTTCCTGCCTTCTTCGTCAGTCATAGGTGTGTTGAAACAGAGGGCTGCTGACCTGGAGCATCGAGAGACTTTGTTTGCCAGCAGTTTCAGATGAGAATTGCTGTGTCTTACTTGAAAATATCACTGGTTCGTCAGGAGATGGGAGACATTACATTTCTCTATAGACTTAAGTTTCTGATTTCCATTTATAATACAAATTTAATGAAATACAAATTTGCTGAAGGTTCTTGTTATTAAGGAATGCTTCATAAAAAAAGCAGTAAAGCAGCACTGTAGAGAGGCAAAACACCACATAAATGTTGTTAGCTCTCATTAAATGGTACATGTAGCTGTTTGAAAGAGTCTCTTGCAAAATCAGGGAGTGTCCTCAAGCCTTTCTATATCAGTAGAGAAAACCAACCAAGTAGACCTGAAAAGCTGATTCTCTCGCTACAGCGCAAGGTTGACTCCCTTGACTGTGTTTGTCCGAAAATCAGATCCACTTATTTTGACCTCATTCTCAGGTAATAAAGCAGCTACGAGGTATCATTTAGCTCACATTATGCTCTGTCCAGATGGACTGTCAAAACTTCTCACTTAAGCAAAAATAATCATTTAAGTCTGACAAGTGGGATCTAGTGCCTGCAGTTGATACTCTGGCACTGATTTTTAAGTAGAACAATACATTTCAATCAGTGGGGAGCTCTGGTTATAAATAACTGCAAATTTATTTGCAATCTTTTGGACAAGTAGGGCATTGATTAGAAAGAAACATTTTAAAATCAGTCAGTCAGCCTAACAATTTTTACACAAGGATCTTCAAGGAATGGGCTGAAGTTTCTCATCCTGCTAATACAATAAATTCTGGAATAGCAGGGAAATTCCAGAAAATAGCTTAAACACCAATATTGTGTCAAAATTCAAAAAAGAAAGAAAGAAAAAGAAGATGATTCATGTAACTTTAACCAGCTCTAAATAAATTAACAAAAAGGCCACTGAGGTTTCAGTGCCTAAAAGGTGGTCATATGGAACATAAGCCTAGTCAATAGTCCTTACGGCATTTTTTAAGGAGACTGCTGCTTTGGTTGATAAAAATATAGAATCATAGAATCGTTTAGGTTGGAAAAGACCTTTAAGATCATCAAGTCCAACCGTTAATCTAGCATTGCCAAGTCCACCACTAAACTATGTCCCTAAGCACCACATCTACACATCTTTTAAATACCTCCAGGGATGGGGACTCAACCATTTCCCTGGGCAGCCTGTTCCAATACTTGACAACCCCTTCTGTGAAGAAATTTTTCCTAATATCTTATCTGAACCTCTCCTGGTGCAACTTGAGGCCATTTACTCTTGTCCTATTGCTTGTTACTTGGGAGAAGAGACCAACACCCACCTCACTACACCCTCCTTTCAGGCAGTTGTAGAGAGCAATAAGGTCTCCCCTCAGCCTCCTCTTCTCTAAGCTAAACAACCCCAGTTCCCTCAGCCGCTCCCCATCAGCCCTGTGCTCCAGACCCTTCACCAGCTTCGTTGCCCTTCTCTGGACACGCTCCAGCACCTCAATGTCTTTCTTGTATTGAGGGGCCCAAAACTGGACACAGTATTCCAGGTGTGGCCTCACCAGCGCCGAGCACAGGGGCACAATCACCTCCCTGCTCCTGCTGGCCACACTATTCCTGACACAAGCCAGGCTGCTGTTGGCCTTCTTGGCCACCTGGGCACACTGCTGGCTCATGTTCAGCCACTGTCTACCAACACCCCCAGGTCCTTTTTGGCCAGGCAGCTTTCCAGCCACTCTTCCCCAAGCCTGTAGCGTTGCATGGGGTTGTTGTGACCCAAGTGCAGGACCCGGCACTGAGCCTTGTTGAACCTCACACAACTGGCCTTGGCCCATCGGTCCAGCCTGTCCAGATCCCTCTGTAGAGCCGTCCTTCCCTCAAGCAGATCAACGCTCCCTCCCAACCTGGTGTTGTCTGCAAACTTACTGAGGGTGCACTCAATCCCCTTGTCCAGATCATTGATAAAGATACTAAACAGAACTTTTTCTTTTACGGCGGTAGCCAGATTAAGTTCTAGTTGGGCTTTGGCCTTTCTAATTGTGTCCCTGCAGAGCCTCACGACATCCTTGTAGTCCTCCTGAGTTGCCTGCCCCTTCTTCCGAAGGTCATCAGCTCTCCTTTTTTTCCTGAGTTCCAGCCAAAGCTCTCTGTTCAGCCAGGCTGGTCGTCTTCCCTGTTGCCCTGTCTTTCAGCACATGGGGACAGCCTGCTCCTGTGCCTTTAAGATTTCCTAAGATTTCCTTCTTGAAGACTGTCCAGCCTTCCTGGACTCCTTTGCCCTTCAGGGCTGCCCCCCAAGGGACTCTCTCAACCAGGCCCCTAAACAGGCCAAAATCTGCCCTCTGGAAGTCCAAGGCAGCAGCTCTGCTGACCCCATCCTTACTTCTCCAAGAATCAAAAACTTTATCATTTTGTGATCGCTATGCCCAAGGTGGCCTCCAACCATCAGATCACCCACAAGTCCTTCTCTGTTAGCAAACAACAGGTCCAGCGGGGTTCCTTCCCCAGTTGGCTTGCTCACTGACTGTGCCAGAAAGTTGTCTTCCACGCACTCCAGGAACCTCCTTAGACGTTTCCCTCTCCGCTGTATTGTATTTCCAGCAGACATCTGGGAAGTTGAAGTCCCCCATGAGAACAAGGGCTGGCGATTGTGAGACTTCTCTCAACTGCTTAGGATTCAGTGACTAAAAAATGGTTGTATGGACCATAAGCCTAGTCAATAGTCCTTACGGTATTTTTTAAGGTGATTGCTGCTTTGGTTGATAAAAATATCTGCAGACATTAAATGGGCCATTGTACTTAATGGATTGTTGTCTTTCCATAACACTAAATTATCTTCTGTTTAGCAAATTAGAGCTACAGAAAGTCATCAAGGTACATAGCAAACAGATTAAGACATGCTAATTAACAGATCTCAAAAAGGTACTTGTTAATGGGAAAACACAATTGCATAGCAGTGTTTCCGGAGAAGTTCTCCTGGGATCAATGCTATCCCACACTTCGAATGCTGCAAATCTGTCAGTCTTTAAACCTAGTAGAAAAACTTAGCTTTCAGTACATACTTGGAGAAGATTTCTAAATCAGTGTATGATTGCTTTAAAAAGCGCTTCACTCCTTGGATGTTGATGTAATTAAAGCTATACCCACTTTTTGTCTACAAGTTGCAGGAACCTTACGTATCTCTGAAACTGAAATGAACCTTAGTTGCATTTTAAACTCATGTCAAGGAGACAATTTTTGTGTCAACTGAAGTTTCATTTTCTAGTAAATTGTCCAGCCATTTCCTTGAACTTGTTCTCAGCTCGTTCTGCGACACCCTGGACTGGTGTAAGGAACCAATGCTGGGTTCCTACCAAAAGCCTCTTTTGTTTCATGGATGGAAGAGCATGATGTGGTTTAAGAAACTTCTTAAGAATTTTTTGTAGTCATTCATTTGGAGTCATTTGGCACAAATTATCTCCGTTATCAGCTCTTCATACCATTCCTGCACTCTCAAATGACTAACAAAATAAAATAGAAGCGCCAGTGCTGTAAGTTTTGATTAATACAATCTGGGAAGCTTGAACTCAGGAAATAATTTTTCCTGCACCTAAAAAAAATATTTTTTTATTACTGCATTAAACAAAAATACTTGCACTGTCAGGGACTTGGCAGTTATGACAGTGATGCACATTATTGATGCTAGTCAGTAATGGGCACCACAACGCCGTTCTGTCTCGCAGCACCTCATCTGTCACGCTGTGTCGTCTCCTGTAGCTGTAAGCGTTGGAAACTATCGTAACGCTCAGGGAATGCCTGTGATTTACTGCCTATAGGCCAAATAATCGAACACGTGAAATAAATCATTTCGCTTATTGATCTGGATATAAATATATATATATAAAAGTATATAGATCCAGACACGTATATCTGCTGACATGACCTTTCTCACTTGCTACTTTGGCAAAAGTTTCCCAGGCAAAGCTGGGAAAAAAAAAAGCAGAGAAAAACAAGGCTTAAAGGGCATGAAATAGGGATGGTTTGTGTGAAACTTTATTAAAGCTCTAGCACAACGTGTTTTTAAGGGAAGAAGGGAATAACATTTAGTGCTGTTCTGATTGTTTTTTGGCGATAGCTGGTCATTTTGCATATGGTGGAATAGTTAAAATATTTTGGTACCATAATATTTACAAAACTAATTCTCTCTGCAAGAGAAGATGACTGTTGTACATTGCTGCTGTAAATCAAGTGTCCCTTCTCAGAATAGTATATGGAATTAAATTATTTGTGTAGCTGCGTACTCTAGTTTCATTCACTTTTTTAGCCCACAGACTTTACCAGGAGGCATCGCTAATCCGCATGTACTGCGCCAAGGCTTCAGTCTGCCCAGCATGGGTCACACGGATCCAGTAGCGAATTTTATGGGACCTATAGAGCAGTGCAAACTCCTGCTGTGCTGTTGGTTAATTTGCAACTCGCCATGCAGGCACTCCTGAATGCCGCACAGATGGTTTGCATCAGGAGTCAGTTTTGTCTGTGCTGTAGAAATATGTGGTTTCTACCAGGTCTCAGGCTCGGACCCATGCAGGGTACTATGTGGGCCACTTCAAAGTGATACGCAGCTGGCGTTTGCCCCTGCCACCGGCACCTGCTGCCTCTCTCCCTGTTGTTCATGCCTCCTTCCACTGCTGTTGCCAGTGGCAGTATCTGACAAAAAAAGCGTTTGATCCCTGCTGGATATGCAGATTCTTCATATGCAGATCTTCGGCTATTCAAAACTCATGAATAGCATATTCCAGTAATTCCTTATGTATTCAACCTGCTGTGGTCTTAATACATTTTAAAAAGTTACTTCAGCCACCTATATCTGCATTTCCGAGCTAGAATAGCTTCTTCCAGAAATATATGCCTGGCAACAGTCTTGCGTGTTTAAGGTAAAGACAGGAAAACATCACTGTGTGAGCAGCAGGCATGAAAACATCTAGTTTGATAAGTATATAAGCAGTTTTCTCCATGATGTGACTATTTTGGAAGAGGGGGAGTATTTAAGAGTACTTGAACATTCAATACGCATACAAATTGAATTTCTTCCAGAGTAAGAGTGCTGTGATTATTCTGCAGTAACTGCGCATGAGGATACTTGTACTCCGCCTGTGCAGCTATTCTGATCCATTTCCTCATTGACAATTCCTAACTTAACTTCTCACTAGCTAAAGAGAAATTAGTTACCCTGAAAATTCTTCTATTAAACCTTTTTTTTGTAGCGAGAACAGTTTAATGATGTTAGGAAGGATTTTTATGTTTGATGTGAAAAGGAGAGCACTTCCAGAAGTTTCCCAAGACCGTTGCTCGATGCCTCTGCTGAAATTGCTGACGAAGGATGATAACGCACAAGACTTCTTCCTTCGAAACTACTCTGAGACATCCTCACCGCTCTGTTGTCCTTTGCCCTGAGTCCCAGTCACTGGCACCAAGTTCTGCTTTGCGATACCAACCCTATTTGGGGTTCTAAGAGCCAATTAATGGTGCTTTCCTCTGTGCCTGCAATAGAGGTTGGTTTCGTGATCCCAAATAACGGTGCCCTACAGTATGCTTCCTATAAAACACTGCATTATGGTGTACGTGGAACAAAATGAGACGGACAGGCCTCTTTCTTCATCATCTCTGCTCGTGGTGAGCCCCTTAACCATTACACATCTCGTAACAATCACGATATTTACAGTTGGTGCTGTACTTACGCACTGTGGTATCCAAAGACAGGCTGTATTATCGGTACCATATGTGGACAGTATGTAAAATCACGGTCTTTGCTCATGAATGTGACATGCAGTAACATGCTACAGTATGACTCAGACTCCCCTCAGGCAAGCACACGGCAGTACAATAAATATTTTCAGCATGAGCCCCCTGAGGTGTACCAGATGCTTTATTTGTCATTTCTGCACATCCTACCGCTGTACTTCTGCTTCAGTTCCCCAGAGGACTGAAACCCCCGGGGGCCTGCGGCTCAACACGGGCTTTCCCCAGCTACTCTCAAGGCAGTGCCCAAAGGGGCTGGGGGTGCCTGGGGCTGGGGCCGAGACCAGGATCGCGGCTGGGCCTTGGGGACGGCACCAGGGCTGGGCCTGGGGCCGGGGTCGGGGTCGCGGCTGGGCCTGGGGCTGTGGCTGGGGCCGAGGCCGGGGCCCGGGCTGGGGTCGCTGCTGGGCCTGGGGCCGGGGCTGGGGCCAGGGTCGCGGCTGGGCCTGGGGCCGGGGCTGGGGCCGGGGCCCGGGCTGGGGTCGCTGGTGGGCCTGGGGTCGGGGGTCGCGGCTGGGCCTGGGGCCGGGGCTGGGGCCGGGGCCCGGGCTGGGGTCGCTGGTGGGCCTGGGGCCGGGGCTGAGGGCTGGGCCTGGGGCCGGGGCCGAGGCTGGGGCCCGGGTCGGGGTCGGGGTCGCGGCTGGGCCTGGGGCTGGGGCTGGGGCTGGGGCCGGGGCCCGAGCCGGGGTCGCGGCTGGGCCTGGGGCCGGGGCTGAGGGCTGGGCCTGGGGCTGGGGCTGGGCCTGGGGCCGGGGCCCGGGGCCGAGGGCTGGGCCCGGGGCCAGGGCCGGGGCCGGGGCTGAGGGCTGGGCCTGGGCCCTGCCGCGCTCGGCCCCGGCGCTGGCGCTGGCGCAGGCGGCGGCGCAGACGGGCGAATCTTCCCGGGCTGGCGGCAGCCAATGGGCGCCGGCCGGGCGGGCCCCCGCGGCGGGGAGGGCGGTGGGCCGCCGGGCACGCCCGCTGCCCCGCTCCGGCCGGGCACGCCGGGAGCCGTAGTTTCTTCCCGGCCTGGCTCCCCGCGGGCCCGCGGCGCGGTGCGCGGCCGGGGGACTACAACACCCCGAAGGCCGGTGGGCCCCGCTCGCCGCCCCGCCGCGCTCTGCCCGTCAGCGCCTACGATCCCCAGCGCGCTCCGCGGGCGCGGCGGCCGGGACCGGGAAGGAGAATCCGGTCCGAGAGGGAGCGGGCCGGCGGGGCGCGGCTGCGCAGAGCGCGGCTTCCTGAGTGTCTGGTGGCGGCGGCCATTTTGTGGTGCTTCTTCCCTCTCCTGTTCGGGTTGCGGTGTCGGGACCTGGCGAGGGGGCGAGACGGAGCGGGGGGAGCCGGGGCCCTCACCCTCACCTTCCCTTCGCCTCCCTGCGCGGCGGAGCCCCCCCTCCGGCGCTGCCCCCGGGTGCGGCTGAGAGCGGCGCTCGCCCACCATTATGGAAGACGACGGGCAGCCCAGGACCCTGTGAGTGGGGAGGGGACGGCGGGGGAGCCGCGGGGCCGGGGGGGGGGGCTCCGGGGGTGGGGAGCGAGCCCCGGCGGGCCCTGGGCGGAGAGGGGCGGAGAGGGCCGGGCCGGCGGCGGGGCGAGGCGGGGAGGGGGATGCGCTGCCGGAGGCGTGCGTGGCCGGGCCGCGGTGGGGGCGGGGAGGCGCGGCCGGGCGGGAGCGGGGCCGGGGGGGGGGGGGGGGGGGGGGGGGGGCGCGGGGGTCCCGGGGGAGCGGGGGGAGGCGGCGGGCGGGAGCGGAGCGGGGGGCGCTTGAGGAGGGCGGGCGGGCTGGGGAGCGGGGTCCGGCGCTGGCCGCGGCGAGGGGGAGCGGGTGTCGGCCGAGGAGCGGCGGGGAGAGGAGCGGGCGGCGCGGGGGAGCGCGGCTGCCAGCCGCGGAGCCGGGGGGAGCGCAGGCTCGGCGCTGCGCCGGATTCCGGGCGAAAGCGGGGGAAAAGCGGAGCTGCCGGCGGCGAGGGGACGCGGGCTGAGCCGGGTCCGCGGCCGGGGCCTGCGGGCACACGGCTCTCCCGGGGCCGGCGGCGGGGGGAGCGGGCCGGCTCGCCCGGCCTCGGGTTCCCCCCTTCGCAGCGGTCCCGGCGGTAGGAAAGTTCTTTGTGTTCTCCCTGCGGCGGGTGGGATGGGGAAACGCCGTAAAACCAGGCTCTCTGTAGCGGGCAGGGTAGGAAAAATTGCTTTTCCCTCCAGTATTTTACAGTGTGGTTCAATAACAGTCTCTTGGGCCCTGGCAAAAGCAATAACTATGTGTTGGCCGTGTCTCTCTAGGCAGTGTTTAATCAATTGGTGGCTGTCATCTGTTTTCTGTTTAAAAAATATAAATTCGAGCTTTTTTTTTTTTTTTTTTTTTTTTTTTTGCGGTTGAGTTCTTTTCAACTCCGCAGGTATGGTTTTGATGGGTTTTCTTTGTCCTATTGACTTACATGAGGGGTGCGAGTATAAATGGTTAGGCACTCGCGAGCGCATAATTCTGTTGTTGATTATTTTAACTAGTTCATAGATTTTCAGTTTCCAGTTGCCAAAGGGCGTTACGTGCTGCATGAACAGTACAGTGGTCGGGCTGTCCGTATAAGAAAGGCGGTCTCATAGTACAACGTTCAGGCTGCCCATATGAGAAACACAGCTCCAGACAGTGCAAATGAAATCCTTCTCTATTAGTTTTTGGGACAGCAGCCTTCAGAAAGTCTTTCAAAGATAATTTGGATTGAAGGCCACTTTAAAGAAACTACTGAAACAGAGTAAAATACCTCTGAGTTGTTTTAGTTTGTTTCCACTACCAAAATGATGACTTGGCATTTAAGGCTTTTCAAGGCAATTTGTGTTTTTTCTCCTTCCTGTGTCTGCAGAAGTTCTTTCAACTTGTTTGTGGGGTAGTGTAAGTACTTAGTCCTTGCTCCCTGAGATGCATAGTTTGAATAAGCATATCTTCAATGCTTTTTGTGTTGACTAGCTATGGTCTGAGTTTGTTTGGCCTGGATAGCAGATGTCGTTTTCAGAGTGTTGCTTTAGAATGAGAGGAGGGAAAAGGGCAAAGGTATGCAGCGTTTTACTCATTTTTATTTTCAAGGTTCCTCTCTTCCTGATTGGCTCCTCTTTTTTTGAAATAAGTGTTGTGTTCTTTTGTATCTAGACTAAGTTTTAAGATGTTCTTTTACCACTAACAAGTTTTGGTACCACACTGGGAGTGGGTTCTTCTTACTAACACATCCATCGATGACCTGACTTAGCCCATAGTCGCTGACAAGAAAAAAATTACATTTGTACTAAGATGTCTGAAATAGCATCTCTACAGCTGCCCAAGATCTTTTACTTCACACATGTGACTGTTTAATTTGTCAAACTAATAAACAGCATATACACTCATTTCCTAGTAGTTTTGTAGTAACCACAGTCATGTAGGGTTACTTTCCTGTAATAGGGTTACTTTCCTGTAATTATTTGAGGGCTTTTTTTCATAGAAGACAAAAATTCTGCTGTAGCATTTCTTACATCTCTCTCTTGTCCCTACGTTTATCTGAAATACGTTTAAATTTGGAATTGCAAGCTGTGTTTTAAAGATTATTATCCTGGGTAATACTTTTCATGTAGAGCAGTTATGCTCTCACATCTAAATAAAGCTCACTGCCCCACAAGAACAACTAGTAATATTGTTAGTTGAACTCTGGTTTTGTTTGTTTGTTTTTACAGGGGGTAAAAAAAGTGAAGAACAGATTGGTTCCTTAGCTAGCTGACCATGTGCAAAGGCACTTGGTTGATAGTTTAAGTGATATTGTCTGAATATCTTTTCATGGATGTATTTCATTTATTCCTTCAGGAAAGAAAAACTAAACCTCTAGGTTAGTGAGGAGCTTTTTAACACTTGCAAGCAATTTTTTTAATTATAAAAAGAAAAACCCACCTAACCACTGTTCAGCTAACATTTATGTCCATCTTAAATATCTCAAGAATAATAATTGTTTCCATTTGCAGTACGTACAGGGCTGTTAACGTTGTTTCAGTCATGATAGGTCAGTCATGAACCTCTAAGAATTCAAAATATTTTCTGAGGCTTAATATAGAAAACAGACACCATTTGCATTTTTATTTCTCACATTTCATAACTAGTAGGCCTTCACAGAAATGTGAAGAGTAACGTTCAATATTTTCTGCCAAAAAGTTTTCCTTACTGTTCTGAACAATTTGAAGATAACTTGAGAAAGGGGGGCATTTTTGTAGGATTTGTCACACCCCTCAATTCAAATGCGATACAGAAAATTCACAACGTGGAATTTCTTAAGCTGGTCCTAAAATGAGCTGTGGGGTTCTGATTTTTTTTTTTTTTTTTAATAGAACACTTGAAAGCTCTCTTTTCTGTGAATACTGTTGGATCTCCTTCCATCAGAAGCTGTATTGAGAGTCCTTTTTCTACTTTAAGGTGGAAACTAAGCTATCAGAAACCTAATATGTTGCTAATGTTATAGGCTGTCACTGATAACCAGAAGAAAAGTTCCAAATTTGTCATGTTGTTCTCAGTGATAGTCACTGAATACCTACAAGTTGTACCATTAGCCTTGCCATGGTATATTCCAAGTGTCGTGGAATCTGGATGGGGTGCAGAAGTAAGACTTCCGTGAATCAGGAGCTGGATTCACTTCTCTTACACTTCCTTTCAGTTCAGCTCTCTTGTAGAGGAGTTATTGTCTGCTAGTGGAGTCTACAGGGAGGATTTTTCTTGGTATCATTTTATTTCCAGTAGCTCACTAGCACTAGGCAGAGATGCTACTAGAATATCTATGGGCTTTTCAGCACATCAGTTACCTTATTGCTTATCATACTTTCTTCATTTAAATGTGGAATCTGCCATTTCTTGCATGTTGTCTGTGTAAGTGTGAAAACATATTTACTATCTGTCCTTCGAGTAGTATGTAGGGGAGTTTTGTGGACCTAAAAGTAGCAACTGTAAATGTACTTTTCTTCCTTACCTGTCTAGGAAACAATGACAACCTGATTACCTTCACAGAGAGGATTTTTCTGTTCAAGCCAAAGCGTTTAATTCTAAAACTCATTACTTGCTGATATGTGCTTCTTTTATTCTTTAGATAATTTTACAAGATCTCTGAATTTCAAATACAGTTTCTTATTCTTTGTGTTGTCAGCAGCATTCAAAAGTGTAATATATAGAAATTTGTATCAGGAGGTGTATATATATATATATATATGGTTTGGGTTTTTTTTTTGTATGTGCTTATTAATTGGTATTTAAGTGCTTCAAACTTGCAGAAGGGAACAAACACTATTGCCTGTATGCAAAAAGCCACAACTTTTGCTGCCCTGTCACATTAACCGAGACAACAGCCTATAAAAGTATAGTAAGTGCTTCTTCTCTGTTGGGTTTTATAATTTTTAAAAAGTTTGAATAATATATCCTCTAGAATGTAACAAACCAAAAAGATTGAAATACCATGCAACAGCATGTTAAAAGCCATATGTTTTCTTTCGGTGTGGTTCTCCTTATTTTGATTTCATAAAGTAGAATAGAAAATACTATGTTATGTTATATCATCTATAAATGCTAGAAAGCTAGAAGGGGGAAAACTGGGTGCACCAATAGGCTGGAGATGTGTGGCGGGTGATTAGCATCAGCTGAGGAAAGTTTCGTGTTTCCAGAAAGGTAAGGTTTCTGTTCCTAATGTGTTGAATATATTTCTTTCCTTAGTTATATAGCGTTCAGACATTGTACACTGAAGATGTTTGCTTGTATTTTTTTTTGTCATCTTTAACTGTACTAAAGGAGGTAATGTTACTGCAACCTGCTTTACTTAAAGACATGAAAGTAACTATCAAGTCTTATTTTTTAGTGTATTGTTTCAAATTTGTAGAGGTTTGTATTCCCGTATTTTACATGCAGTTCAAGAGATTTGGGTCTCTGTGAATGTTGTCCTTGTTACATGAACCTTTTATTCTGAAGTATTCTCAGCCTGTGTATTATTCAAGTTTCGGAGTGTTAGCAACTTGTGAAAGGTATTAATGCCTTCTGACTGTGGTAATATTAAACATCAAGGCAGTATTTATCATATACATTTAGAGAATTAATGGACCATTAGGACTTTACATCCTGTTTGAATCTAGTAATCGGGTGGTCCAGAATTATGCTGCTGATTTTTGTGAAGAGGCAACCTGTTTCATAGCTGAAGTGTATGATGCAACATTCTCAATCACAGCTATCTTGATGAAGACATAGTGGTATTGGAAAACCACCTAGTATCTCTTCTAGCAGTTAGTGTAACTTATCTTACCTTAATTGAATAGATTTTTAAGGAATGGGTTTTCCTGGCTCTTTTGTCAGACCAAGAGGAATTCTTCAGATTGCTTTTCGGAGTTCTTGGTATTTCCAAAATCCATATTAATATTATGCAGAAGAGGCTAAGATTTTGTTTTTCTACAGTGTTAATTGTACTCCTTGCTGTATCTTATTTTGCAGTAGAAATAATGTTAATAGGACTTCACTGTATTTAATTCCATGTCAGTGCTGCTGTACAGATGCTTATATTAGTATGCTGTTAAGGCATGGTGTTAACTAATACTGTTCTACAACATAAAAGGAAACAAGTACTAGTAATAAGTTCACAGCAGTACTGACACTTTATGTGGGAATTCCTACTGGTAATTGTATTTTTCCATCTGATTTTAGTAGTATCTGCAAAGGTTAATATTTCCATTTAACACTATTAGCAATTTACAATTTAATCTTGGTGAATGATTAACAAAAATTTAGTGAAGGTTTCAGAAAGAAGGTGTGGATAAATGTTTAACTGCTGAGTTTTCAGAATAGAGAAGTGAAAAGTCAATGAGATGGGCAATTTGCCCTGTAATAGGTCTTACAGAATTCTGCAGTTTTAAACTTCTTTACTGAAATGCTTCATAACAATGCAGGCTGCAAATGTAGCTTCTATTAATGACTTCTGTTAATTCATACTTATTTAGTAAGAAAGTAACGAGTACATGAAAGCTTTTAAGGGATGTTTCTGTATTCAGGTGATGTGATATCTAAGAAACTCGTTCTGGATCTTGTGTAGCATTTAAGTCCTGACTGAAAAAGTGCAGAACGGTTTCATATTGAAAGAATAACAACATAAAACAAAAATCTGTTGATATCATTGTGTGGTGTTCAGATGAAAACAATGTCCATTTAAATTTTTGCTGAAGCTAGATGAAAGACCAGTTGCCAAACACAGAAATTGCTTTTCAAAATTTTTAAAGGGATGCCCACTAAGCAAAAGAAGTGCGCACCTAAATTGCTGTACTCAAAAGAATTTGGCGTATGCATAGACTAAGAAATGGTCGTTCACATTTATGCTCACTGAAGTGTATTAACAGCTCAGACTGCCTTTAGTTTACTGTATTATGACATTCTATAATAAATCAGAGTAAAATTAATAAAAAGTATATTGTTTCAACAGCTGAATCACAAAAGTTCTGCTCATGTTATTGGTTGCATTTGAATACTTTATGTCCTGACAGGCTTACCTGTAAAGATAACGAATGTCCCTGTGCTGATTTTTGAGTTCTGTTGCTGTGACAAGCCTTTCTCTTAACTGATCACTTTGTTTACAAATTAGTCACTTTTTTTTAATAATTGTTTTGCTTGCATGACTCTTTCTCAGCCATCTCTCTGACCTGGTTTTACTTTTTGTGACTGTAAAATGTAGCAGAGTATCTAGAAGTAGTTCTAAAACTCTGCTATTGGATTTCTGGCTATCTGGGTAAATCTAGGACTCTATCTAAACTTGATAGGTATTTCAAAACTTGGAATTATTTCTAAGGTTTTATAAATAAAAAAAACAGGAAGTATGGATGATATTAAAATAACACTGCCAAAATTTGAGGGAGTTTTACAGAGGTGCTAGCTGTTGAGATAGATGCTGTGCGGAGCGTTCCTACGGCATAATGCTGCATAAATTGCCCTGCCTATTGGTGAGCGGGCTGGGCTGTTTTTCCGAATGTTCAGGAAAACAGAAAAATTGAGTTGGTCGCTTGCAAGGCAGCACAATTTATGTCCGATAGCTACTACTGAACTAATAGGAGTTAGATGTGGGTTCATACCCAAATTCAGAAGTAGTCTTGATTAGATGCTCAGTGGGAAGTGAAACTTAAAACATCTTTACCCAGTTGGTTACTTGTTCTACCCAACATTCTTGAGCAATGTTCTTCTTACTTTTGACATTTCTTTGCCACAGAAACGATTGACACTAGATATTGGTGTCCAGTATTATGTCTGAATCAAGCTTCATGCTCTCAGTTGTGAGGCCAACTTTATAATTTAGAAACCACATGAATGCTGCATTAAAACTATATCATGAAATAACTTGTAAATACTGTCTTTAAGATACCTGGGTTATTTAAAGGGAGATTTTTCATAGTCATTTAAGATTTTAAAATCGTAATTAGATTTGAAAAGATGAAAAATTCTGGTTTAAAATGTTGGTTTTTTGTTTCCTTGTGTAGCTATGTAGGAAACCTCTCCAGAGATGTGACTGAAGTTCTTATACTTCAGTTATTCAGCCAGATTGGACCATGCAAAAGCTGTAAAATGATAACAGAGGTAAGGCCTTCCACATCCTGGGGGTAGCAAATGTAATGTAGCTAAGGATAAAGTTGTACAAAATAAAACTTTTTTTACGTTGACTGTGTTTGGCTTTGGGGGTAACTTTTTGCGGAAGAGACCTGGTGGTGTGTACAGTCCTGTACTTTTGCCTGTAGCCCTGATGTACCTTTTACTAGCTGATGATGAGATTCCACTTTATTTAAAAGACTCTTAGCCCCTCTTTTTAGAACCACGTTGTTCTGATGATCAGAAGCCTTACTGTTTTAAGTGTTGTTCATGGCTATTTTGTACATTTTTCACTTTATTTGAACATGAGCCTTAGTAATTCTTTTCCATCTCAAATAAATGCTTCTTCACTATGGATGAAAAGTAAAAAATCCTTCAAAATAAGTTTTGCTCTTCCTGAGCTGCTTCTGTGCCAGCACGAATAGCTTTTGTCTGCACCTGTCTGTTCTTAAATTAATTTTTTCATGAAACAAAGTGACAAAATTTCCATAGTGTTCCAGATAAGGTCTTTTGTACAAATTTTTGGTAAGTATTAATAATCTCTTCTCTCCGTTGTAAATACTCTGATACGTTTAGGGTTGGTAGCCATTTCTGTGTTCTTGTTGACACATCCTAGGCAGCTTCTCAGTCCCTAATGTTTTTCCTTCCTTATGCATTTACAACTGATATGCTTCAAGCAGGCAGGGACTAAACGGAACTTTTGCTAGGCTTAATCTTTGGTTCTTCAACTTGGTTTCTGTATGCTCTTCTTACTTTTTACTACTTCTTATGGTTCATGCTAACTTACAATTATGGATTTCCTGACTACAATCACATTATTTTTTTGTCAAGATTGTTAATGAACATATTAAAAGGCAACTCTTGCGACTAGACTTCTTTAGGAACGCTGCTAGTAACTCCTCTGGTCTTCTTTTCCTTTCAATGTCACACACTGCTTTTTTTGTTTTTGCTGCTTATTATCCACCTGATGCTTGTTTAATCACTCTCATCTTTGTCTTAACTAATAATTTCCCACGTGGCACTTTAATAAATCTTTTTAGTGAAGATAAGAGCTCCACCACATTTTCTATAAGGTTTTTGAAGAAAGATAACTAAACCGAAGCGTAACAGAGCGCAGTTAGGTTTTTCTCTGAAGAAACAGTTTTGATTGTCATACAGTCTTCAGAAATAAGGTACTGCTGCTCCAGCTGATTGAGAGATGTTAGCAGCAGTTCTGCTTCCTGAGAACCAGATGAGGAATTCCGCCAGTCATTTTACCTTGATTTAGGCTTTGTGGTTTTAAGATTTTACATAACCATAGAAATAACAAGTGAGACATCTTTATGAAGTAAGTAGATAACCAGAAAGCTACTCGCGGCTATATTCAGTCGTACAGAGGTGAACGCACTGGGCTGACCTTAGCACCTGTCACCAAGCAGTCAGCAGGTGCAGGTTGGGTTCTAGGCTGGAACTGGCCTGCAACTACAGCGCTTTTAACTGCAAAGTACCTGTCCGTATTGTCCCTCCTTCCAGTCAGTGTGTTGTGTAGACTCTTCATAGGCACCGAGTTACATTTAAGTGGTTCTTACCTGTCCGTGGTTCTTACCTGTCCATTGTTCTTACCGCCATCAGTCAAGTTTATACCTGAATGTTTTCCTTTCGTGATTTCCCCACCACCACCTTTAGCTAGGTGTATCAACTGTTTGCTCACTCTCTTTTTCCTTTGTAGAATATGTGACATGAACGTGTCAAGTGTTTAGAGATTTCGAGTGTTTATTTTGGGGTTATATAATACTCAGAGGGATGGTGTGGCTAGCATTTACAGGTATCTTGAACACCTAAAGATCTGGGCATCTGCAAAAGGGGCTCTTCCCGTGTTCAGACAAGTTCTTAGTGCGAAAAAAGACACCCCACCCCATACTGCCCCATATAAAAGTAAAATTGCACTTTAGTTGAAGCATAAACAGCACTAAATCTGCTAAGGCCTTAAATGGGTTTCCCAAACCTTGTTTTCATTGCAGCAGGAAGGTAGTGTGGGAAGAGGGGTGAATTAAGGCTTACTATGGTGGGGCATCTGGGGTGAATGTGCTTTTGGAGCACTTCATGGCTGTTGTGACTTAAACTCTGTTTTTATGATCTCAGGTGTATTTTCTTTCGTCAGTTCACTTTGCATCAGTTAGAGACACCTAGTACTGACAGTGTTTAGAAGGATGACTTCAGACCACTTTATCATTTTAGGTATATAAAGGCCTTGTGATCAGTTCAGCTGTTAGATCTTAATAGCTTCCCTTGTTCAGGTGAAGGCAGAACTGTGTTTGAAGATGTACAATCCAGTTTTACAGGGCAGAATCGGGATTTCTTTGTCCATATGAGTGTACATGAATTTTCAGAAGTTAAATCGTAAAACTGGTAAAGGCCTACTCTTAACTTGTGTTAGAGCTATACTCTCTCTGACACTGGGGGAGGTTGATATGCAAGAACACTGGTGCCGAAGCAGTTTCTTTACGTGCTAGACTCTTTCCTGTCCATGCAAGAAATAATTTTATTTTAATATTGCTGTTTATCATCTTTTGGTCCCTGTACATGCAGAGTAGTTAATGCAGGTATTTTGGTGTAAGGCTCTGGTTTTTGTACTCATGACATCTTTTAGGCAGATTAAATCCGATGTTAAAGTTGGCATTCTAATCATCATTTCCACTTGATGAACTTTTCTGAAAACTTATACAGTCTTTGCACTTAATACTCTGGTACATTTAATACTTCAGTGAGCTTTGTTTGTCAGTTAGTATTTTTAAAGGTGATTCAATAGGCCATCCTACAAAAACCGGTTATACCCAAGTTTTAACAAGAGTGACAATCTATTGATTAATATCTTTCTCCCTCAGTCAAACTGTTTGAGCCCTTATTTTAAAAGGATATTTCCCAGTTGCTGGGTATAACATTTTTCACTTGAGACTGAAAATATTCAACTTCTACGTTGCTGTCTGCTAGTGATTTGTCAGGCAAATAAAAGGAGGGACTTCTTAAGTAGGAGAGAGAAAATTGGCGAAAATGTATCTGGGGAACAAACCTTTCAAGCTTTGAGTGTCTATATATGAAGCAGAAGACCATTTTTGTTCTTCTCTCTGTTCTTCCCCTTTTTTCCCCCACTTCCATCCAGTCTGCAGATCACTTTTCTGGTAGTTGAATTATTTTTAGTTTAGTAAACTTAAAGTACTGAGCCCTCGTACAAAGTAAACTATACTTCAGAAATTGCTAGACCTTTAATAAAAAGTCCATCTTAATAATTCTTGCATTTAAGTGTAATGTCAAAGGCTATTTCATAAATCTGATGCAAATCATTCTTAAAGTTTCTAGCTATAAGTAATATATTTTCCTGGATTTTCTTCTCAGCAACCCGATAGCAGAAGGGTCAACTCTTCTGTTGGATTTTCTGTTTTGCAGCATACAAGCAATGACCCTTATTGCTTTGTGGAATTTTATGAACACAGAGATGCAGCTGCTGCATTAGCTGCTATGAATGGGAGAAAAATTTTGGGAAAGGTAAGTTGCTTACGTTGTAATCTTAGATTTAAGGACTATAGGTTTGTGTAAAAATATTAACAAAACTGTGGGGCATTCATTTTGTTGAAGATCTTTACCAAGGGTCAGTATTGTTAGAATAATATTTTAAAAATACTTATTTTAAAAAAAGTAAGTCTTGTTTATGAAACATATTGTTTGTGATGTTCTAATTACTACAGCATTTTATATTGAATGATGATTTGTAAACATTGACAGTTGTAACCCACCCTTGAATGAACTTATAAAATGTAAGAATTTTGTGAATTTATACTAAATCTTATACTTGTTTTCAGGAGGTCAAAGTAAACTGGGCAACAACACCAAGTAGCCAGAAAAAAGATACATCCAGTAAGTAAAGTAATGCCACAGTATAACTTCTACACAAATACTTCACCACGTGGTAATAAGTTGTCATAAATGCATTTAAACATAACTTTTCTCCTTCCTATCTTGTGTTTAATAGAATTTTGCAAACTAATTCTTCTGTTTCTGCTTTACAACTGGGGAAACTGGAGTGGACAGATTAAATTGCTGCTGCTCATCAAATGGAATCCTGGGCGTTCCTGGTTCCCAGTGCTGTGTGCAGAGCATCACTTTCTGAGGAGTTGAAATTTTAGATAGCAGTTAAATATTTGATTAGTAAATTATTTATTTTCAGATCACTTCCATGTGTTCGTTGGGGATTTAAGTCCAGAAATAACAACAGAAGACATCAAGTCAGCATTTGCTCCTTTTGGTAAAATATCGTAAGTATCATCGTAAACATTTCCAATATCAGTTAGAAAGTATGACAGTGAAAATTTGTTTCTGGGTTGAAATGTTATTTCTCATCTTTTTA
The DNA here is from genome assembly GCF_030463565.1 of Pelecanus crispus. Taxonomy (NCBI): domain Eukaryota; kingdom Metazoa; phylum Chordata; class Aves; order Pelecaniformes; family Pelecanidae; genus Pelecanus; species Pelecanus crispus. The sequence goes on from NC_134652.1 coordinate 7,152,059, forward strand.
GATAATTTTTCTGATGTTAATTTCCTTATGTTGGGTGGGCAGTAAAGAGGGGTTATTGTTTCATCTCGGTATCTGTCATGATTGTAAATACAGTAATGTAATTGTGCTACGGTTTTGCTGAAAGCAATGTGCTTTTAACCTAATCTATATGCTAATGTCATTCAACTTTTTATTAAAATTTAATTACTGTTCCTAAGTGTGACTTTTTGTTGTTCAGAATGTGTACAGAATAGTGACTTGACAAGTGGTGTATGTTGCATCCTCAGTGTATTTTGTATGTGTTCATACTGCATTTCATAGGCAGTATAGAAAACTGGGCAATTAGAATATAATTTCATGAAGCAGTTAATTGAATAACTTGTGAACGTTTTGAAAAAAGCTAATATTTATGAGAATGAAATCTACTTTTTCGGTTGATAACAGGGGATGAATTAAGATTATAATATTTAAATGAAAGAATGGTGGATTTACAATATGTGCACATTTCTGCCAGTTAAGAGAATGTTTCTTTAAACTTCTCATAGATAACTCAGGTGATACTAAATCACCTGGTGTTTTAATTGTACATATTTAACATTAAAAGAATCCTTGAGAGTACTGCTACAAAAAAAGTCAGTTAATGTTCTATGAGTTTATCTTTGTAAAAATATTTTGAAGTTGTACATGAACGTTTTTGTACTACTTTACAGGAATATATTTCTAAGAACAAAATTCTTATTTTTCTCTTGTTCTGTACGCATATTTTTAAATGAATCGTAAATCTTATTTCTTACCTCTGCTATTTTGTTTACTTTGCTTTTTGTCTCTTAATGTGGTAAGTAATACTGTTTTAAAAATCAATTTAAAGAGAATAATTCAGGTTTCTGTTTCTCAATCTATATTTATACCTGAGACCTGCAGTTTTTCTAAAGTCCAAGTCACAATTAAAAGTAATAGCATTCTGGTTATTTTGCAGAATTGCTCATAAGAATGGACAGGATCTTGAAGGCTAACTGCAAGGAACTGTGCACACTGGAACTCAGTTGTAGATTTTTTCTCATTTCTATTTATTCTTATTATACATTATTTATATATACATATTTTAGTATTTACATTTTAACATTCTATATTCAGTGCAGTTCTATATTTCCAATCATTTTAACTTACTCACTAAAATTTCTGTGTAAATTTGTTGTTTTCGTACTGGTGTGCTTAGCATTGTTGTTAGTTTTATTCTCCTTTCTTAAATTTCTGAAAATGTCAATTTTTCAAAATTTACAGCTACCCAAACTCCAAAATGATGGTAGAGAATTGACCAAGAAAAATAAAGAAATCTGTTAACAGGCCATGTATGCCTTTTAATTCCTATTTTTTCCTCTTTTTCGATTTTTTTAATATTTCATATATTTTGTATCACTAGGCAGAAGACATTTAACTATTTAGAAAATGCATGGTAAATTAGATAGAATTGTTACAGTAATTTATAGAACAGTAAACCTTAGAGGACCCTAGCCAATAGAATATTAGAAAAGGAAACTTTGTTTCTCTTATACTTCAAATTTGAACATTCTAGTTTTAGCCAGTATAGGTTATGTGGATAGGTTGCATGTTTATTACATGTTATTTTTTTTGTCCTACTGCTTTTTTCTAACAGGTAAAGAAGCAATAGGGAGAGTTCAGGAATGACTGTAGTTTTAGGGCTAACTGAATTTATAAGAAAAAATTATGCTCACAATACAGTGTGTGTGGTTCCTTTTAGTTTTTATTTTGCAGGTTATTACTATTACCCTCATATAGCTGTGCTTCTTTTCACAGGGATGCACGGGTAGTTAAAGATATGGCAACTGGAAAGTCAAAAGGCTATGGTTTTGTATCTTTTTATAACAAACTGGTGAGTAATCGCAGTGTGGATTTAAAATAATTGCCTATTTCCCACTTCTACTTTTGCCTCTTTGTTTGTATATTCACTATGTATCGGACTTCCCCAAGGGAAATAAATTTGCGTGTGCAGGACAAATTTACTTTCGTCAGAAGCGCCCATTATTTATGGTTAAGGGTTGAAACAATTCAGATGACAGTGATGCTATGAGACCATTGCGAAAAAAGATTGGAGAACGTTGTGAAGGAAGATTCCTGAACATGGAAAGCTTGTTTGGGCGCATTAGGGTAGTTCAGCTGAGTCTGTGGAACCACCTCTCCTACAGCGAGTTGGGTGCCTGGTCCGACCAGCAGTGCGTTGGGTCTCTTAGCTGAGGCACCGCGTAAGGTAGGAGCCCCTGCAAAACGGCGTCCTGCGGAGCGCAGTGCCACGCTGCGCAGCAGGGTTCCTGTTTGCCGGGTTTAGGTTCGTGCCGAAGCTCAGTCTTTCTGCGGATCTAATGCTACCACGGGTCTCACGCTGAAGTGTGGCTGGGTTTATTTGCCTGGGCTCTGCATCTCACTAAAGGTCTTGGCTGGTCCTTTGCTTGAGTTGTTAGAACACTTTGAAATCCAAAATGGTTCTTTGTATTGAGCAATTGCTTTGCAGCTAAGAGTTGATGGTGTACTTCTAAAGCGCTTTCCTTATGCATATTTTAAAACTGAGGGTTGTTCTTGGTTTTGTGTTGGACGGTGTTACATAACGGATAATGTTACGTATGCTTAGGAAAAAATTCTTCCGACGAGTGACTGGTATCCCTTTATGATACAGATATTAAAGATGTTATTTGTAGAATTTAATCAGTAATAGTAGTGATAAAAATAGTGCTATGCCCTGCCGTTTGTAACAGTACAATTGACTCAACAAATGATTTTGCTAATTTGGAAGTTAAATAAAAGTTTGACAGCGTGAGAAATTTGTGAAAATTATTTGGAAAATTGAGCTGTATGTGTTTAGAGGTATGTGTAGGACAACATGGGGAAACTGTGTAAACCTTTTTCCTTAAATATTTTGCATAGTAAAAACACACACAGTTAAGGATTTGGGGCATAAAAGCCTGTTTGTGTGGTCAGAAGTTCTGCATGTCAGGACTTTTTCTATCTTCTGGAACAGTTATCTGGGGCTGAATCTTACTTGGAAGAAAAAGTTGGAATTTTTTTCTTCAGATTTACAAATGCCATAAGATACTACAATTTCAGTGCCTTGATTTAGTGTATTTTTCCACTTACACTTCATTTATTTTGTGTTGCAGCTGAAATAGACACGAGGAATAGATGTCTTATTTCCTTGTACCCCTCTTCCCTTACCATATGGTTGTGTTCAGTTTCTGTGACCGTAGGGGAAATGTTGTAACAGTCATATGGAATACAAGTTACTGGATTCTTTTAAGACTGAGCCGTAAAAACTCCAATTAAAAATCTGTATTCATTCTGCAAAATTAATGGATTAATTCTAAATGTAATACTAAAAAGTACTTCTAAAATTTATGTCCTGATTGCTGTTCATTCAAACAGCAGCTGCACCTATATGGTTATGGCACAACCATCCTGAGCCGGTAGTTCAAGGCCTGTTTTTTAGAATTTCTTGTCATCCTGCTAGATTTGGGAAAGTGGGATATGTTCCCAGGCTTCAGGTACTCCAGCCTGAGGTCTTAATGCGCACCTGTTACGAGAAAATTAAGCTCGTACATTGAACTGGAACAGTTACGGCATGGCTCTGTTCTGATTTTGTCATAGCTATGATCCTCAAGACTGGCAGCAAGATTTATTAGAGCTAGTTTCCTTTCCTAGTCAGTTTGTAACTTACTCATTATGTTTTGGGAGCGAGGGTATTTGAATAAGTTTGTTTGTTTTGGTGTTTCATTTGCCTCCCCTCCTCTCCCCTGTTATTGGTCATCTCTCATAATTTCTTTTTTGTATTATTTATTGTCTTAAAAATGAGCACTGTGTAATTAGAACTTAAGAGGATCAAGGTCCCGAGTGATTTGAGTTTGAGGCTAGTCTGTTACAGCTGGAAGCCTTCAGCGCGAGGCAGGACAATGCTAGCTGCTCACCTTTAACTTGCCCACATGTTCTCTTTGTCCCTTGTGCTTGGCGTTTTCTTTCTTAAGCTTTGTGCCCTTGGAAAAGCATTTCAAACAAATGTACTATTAGCTCTGCCTCTCTTCTCTCAAAGAGGTTGTGGGAAAATTGCTTTTGCAAGTGTTAGCAAACTTACCCATTGCTTACTAGATGTTTCTGCTTACAGTGTGAACTTAAAGATTGTCTTCTAATTCATGCTCAAGATAAGAAGTTAAGCCCCATGGGCCATGGACTCTCTTGTGCATGTGTGTGTGTTCGTACAATGACTTTAATATTTAGAGAACTTACAAAGCAGTCTGTGCTCAGACATAAATCGCATGCCTCCAGAGGGCAGAAGAGAGGATGGGACAGGGGAGTGTGCAAATAATAAATAAAAGGAAAATTACACGCTCAGTCTATTTGTGTCTCAGCATTACAGTTTCTTAGTTGCTACCACTCAGCCTTCCCAGAACTTAGGATTTTTCTACCTAAACTTGGCCTATTATGTTGAGTGCCTATTAAGATTCTGACAAAACACATTCAGATCTTATTATACAGTGTCTTGCAAACACGTACTGCATGGTGTAAACTTTACTTGGGTTACATCTGAGAAGTTTTTCAGTGAGGGATTTTGATGGTTAAAAAGCCTTTCCTGACTTGTCATCTGTTACTATTAAATATACTTTTGTGTTTTGTATTTTTAATACAGTCAATCGGCAAAGCAGTTTGGGTTTTTTTATGTAGTTGTTTTATTTCAGTAATTGCTTCTGGCAGCTATATGGCTTTTGTACTTTTTGGGGCAGCCTTCAAATACTCAATACAGATGCTTGTATAAGGTAGTATATGTATGATTGTAGTTGGCTTCTAACCTGCATGTAGAAAATGGGGTGGGAGGAAGGTTTTACCAAATCACTTGAGACGGCCTTCTCTGTAACAGATTGACTTCATGTTACTTCTTTCTTGGCTGCTTGCTGTGGTTGTTCAGAATTTCATATACTTTTTAGTACTGTCATTGTTACAGAATTAACTGACAACCAAGTCTTTCTTAGAAGTAGACTTGTACGTACTTCTGGTTTAGATGTGCTATAATCTTTATTTTAATCTCTTTAGGATGCAGAAAATGCTATTGTACACATGGGAGGCCAGTGGTTGGGAGGCCGTCAGATCAGAACTAACTGGGCAACACGGAAACCGCCAGCCCCCAAAAGTACACAAGAAAGTAAGACCTTCATGTAATGCTGTGTTGTGTTTGCTCTCTTGCATGGCACTGTTCAGTGGAGGAGTAAAGCATAATGTTGCCAAAATCATGTCACTTCATTACATCTCTAGCTTGACTTCCAGATCTTAAAGAATAGATTTTTTTTTTGGTATATTGTATCAACGTAGTGGTGGCACTACTGGTCTGTCTTAAAACGTTGGATGTGCTTGTTAAATGTATAATTCATACTTGTGTACAAGGTAAGTATCTGGGACTTTGTGGTTACTGTTAGCTTACTGCTTAAAACCAGCCTTCTCTCTTTATAGATAATACAAAACAATTGAGATTTGAAGATGTAGTAAATCAGTCGAGTCCAAAAAATTGCACTGTGTACTGTGGAGGAATTGCCTCTGGGCTAACAGGTATGATTTGTTTTACTGCTTTTTTATTTTTGAAGCTTTTTGGACACAAAGATGGCTACTAATTAAAAAACATTGTATGTTGTAGATCAACTTATGAGACAGACTTTTTCACCATTTGGACAGATCATGGAAATAAGGGTGTTTCCAGAAAAAGGTTACTCATTTGTCAGGTATGGACAGAGAAAAATAAAATATGTGATTTTATTCATGTAGTAATGTTTCATCTTTCTGTAACTTCACTTGATTGAACTTCTGCTGATACATTAAAAGCTGTCACCATATGTTCATAGAAAAATTTGGAACTTTTAAAAGTGGCCACCAATGTTTTTACCTGAGAAGATGAATATCTGTGAAAGCAGATCTTTTTCTCTGGATTTCCTGTATGTATGGAGTCCCTGTTTTTTAACAGTCAGGTGAAAGTACTATAAAGCATAACGTTAGTTTGTTTTTATGTTCTTTAGATTTTCAACCCATGAAAGTGCAGCACATGCTATTGTTTCAGTTAACGGAACCACAATTGAAGGACATGTTGTTAAATGTTATTGGGGTAAAGAATCCCCTGATATGACAAAAAACTTCCAACAGGTAACTGCACTTTAACCTCTTCATTGTGTCACAAAAGCCATTGTGTATATACCTGTAATGCCTTCCCAGTTATAATAGCTAAATTTTGTGGTAGTGTTCTTACGAAACTCCGTGTTCTGTCTGAGTTATGTTCCAGTTGTTCATCAAATTGGGATACTGATTTTGATGGAATATCTGTTGCTGTCTTCTGGATATGATTCAAGATAGGGAGAAACTTTGAGGTACTTCTGATTCTTGCTAGTTCACATACTGCAGACTAGGTGACTATGCAAACAAATATTCTTTGGTGTTTCAAACACACACAAACATGTTTTTCAGTACAAGGACCTAATTAAGTCACAGCGATATCTTATTTATTTTTCTGATTTCATTATTGCTCGTTTTAGCCCTGTGATTGAGCACGCCAAAAGTATTGTCTTTAGCAGCACAAAAGGAACATACTCCATCTCTAGAACCGGAAGTACTATGAATTATTCTCTCTTTAGGTGGATTACAGTCAGTGGGGGCAATGGAGCCAAGTATATGGAAATCCACAACAGTACGGGCAATATATGGCTAATGGCTGGCAAGTACCATCATACGGAATGTATGGCCAAGCATGGAATCAACAGGGTTTTGGAGTAGAGTGAGTAATTGTATTTAATTTTTTAGAATATTCCAAGAATGTTGTATCTGAGTTTTGGGCTTATTTGGTTCAAGGATTGCACAAGGTTTCAAGCCTTAAGTGGACTCCTATGTGCTTAAAGCTCATGTTTAATGATTACCATGGACCACATAATGGGGTGAGTCACTCTGACTTGGACTCGATCACACATCTTATGTGTATGGGTGTTTTGAGACTCAAGGCACAAAGACTTCTGTGATAGAGTTTCGGATGGTATATTTTCCCATACCTAAAAATTTTCTGGATTGTGACTTGAGGTGGTGAATACTGGAGAGTCTGAACCAGGGAGCCCAGCTGTCTGCCTAACGGGCTCGTAACCCTGGAGAGAAGAAACTACATGCTGACATTTTAACTCGCGCAGCTTCAGAATTTGGGTGGGCTTTTAATACGTGATCTCTTGAAGACCGAAGTCTTCACAGCAACTTCTTGTTTGAACATACTTTTAAAGTAACTTCTTTGCTTACGTAATTCTTCATTATCTCTTGCCAATTAAACATATTAAGCCCTGATAAACCTATCACTGGTATTCATGCCAAGTAGGCATTGGGAATTTTTTGCATTTCTCCATCACTGAAGTTGACTTACAGCCACCTGCGTGTGTACATGCCCTTGGAGGCGGTTGTCCTATGCAACTAGTACCCAAGGTTTGTGGGGCTTTTTTTTCTTTGTTCTTAAAAAGCTTATGATATTTTCAAGAATCGCATGTTGTAGCACTTAACCTGAATCACTCTTTAGAGAGAAGAAGGAATTGTTCTATTTTGGTATGAATAATAGTGTAGGAAATATGTTTTTATGTTCTTGTTTTTAGTCTGTTGTCTCGTAAATAACTTGACTGGCTTGCGTGATTATTTTTCCTTTTTTTTTTCTTTCCGTTTCCTGTTTTTAACTATCCTGTTTCTTTTTAAGCCAATCTCCATCTGCTGCCTGGATGGGTGGATTTGGTGCTCAACCTGCCCAGGGACAAGGTGCTCCTGTAATACCTAACCAAGCTGGATATGGTATGGCAAGCTACCAAACGCAGTGAGCTGGGACTCTGTTTAAAAGTGTGTATTTCATGATAGGCTGCAGTTTCCAGTGACATTCTGAAGACTGGAATGTAGACAATGAAAAAAGAAAATATTTATTTTAAAAATGGAAATGTTTGGAACCTTTAGCACAGCTTTGCTTTGGTGAAGGACACAAATGTCTTCTAGTTCTGCCTTTTTAAGTTTTTGTTCATGATGGATATGAACATGTTTTTCTTTGTGTACAAAAATTAAAAATAAAGTCAATAAAGACAATTCTGACTACAAATTTTGATATAGTAGGAGAAATGGCTAATGAATTTGATCCTTAGGTTACCATTCCATTTTTTTGTTCTGTCTTCAGTGTTTTATATCACTGTGCTTTTTAAGAGAAATGACGTTGAAAAACAGCAAGTTGCTTTTAATTGAACACACATCCTGAAATAAACTGTGGACCAATCATTACAACCTGCTAGACAGTATTGATTTTTCAAGAAACCTATGGGCGTAGCTCAGAAAGTGTATGTAGGTCTTGGAATAATTTTTTTAAAAAATATTTAATTTTTCTACATGCTTAAAGAAGACAGTCTGATACAAAGAATAGCTCAGTCTAAAATGAAAAACAGTACTGTCTGAGTAATTTCACAGAACTTTTACTGTCCACATTCAGGCACACGTTAAAACTTTACAGAGCTGGTTTGCTTATTAAGACTGTAGTAATTTGCATTTAATTTTGAGAAGTAAAAACGTTTTTGCAAGTATGTTGTTTGTATTCAAATCAGACAGTCATACTTGCGCTTTTACATAAAGTTTGAAGGCTACACATTGTAAATATTTCATAATTACAGTGTTTCAAAAGCATGCTCAAACATAGAAGTAGCAATGTAATTATTCAAAGTAATACTTAATATACTCTACTGCTTTAAATGCAGTAGATTGACAAGAATGTGCAAGACTGACATTTCCAAAGTTGGCTATTATGTAAAGTTACATAAAGAACTATAACAAAGAGCCTTAATTTTAATTTCATAAATCTTTAATGCATCACCTTTTGGTCATTAGAAATACGAATTTTTTGCTTTACATTATTTGGTATGTAAATACCTTGGTTAACAACCTTGTAAACCTATTTCAAGGTTATTATAAGTTGTATAGTATCTTAAGTGTTTTGAAAAATCTTGATGTTTTTTAAGTCTAGAAATATTTTGCCCAAGAATTTTTTAACAAGATTGTTAAAAACATCTTATTTTAGAGAATATTCAATGTGCCATTTGGTAAATGAGATGCAGTTGAAACAGTACACTGAGTTGTGACTTATTTTTAATTAAAGTTTTTGTCTTTATGGGTGGTTTGCATGTGATGAACCTGTACAGAGGCTGGGTTGTTTGTGTACTGAGTGTGTAAATGGATAAATCATGAAGATGTTTAAATGGTATACTTGGGTTATTTCTGAATTATTTTATGGATACGTTGATATAAACTGCCTCAATAAATTTGAAGTTGAAAATGAATGTAAGTTAGATATAAGTACTGTGTCTTACCTGTGACAGCTAGGGGGTGCAAATGTTTCAGCTGTACACTGAAACACCCTGAGGCAGGCACAAGTAAAAAAAAAAAAAAAAAAAAGTAGGATTTGCAGTGATAGTTCAGTGAAGCAAACTTGCATTTTAAAAGAAACAGAATGTTTGATTTTAGAGATGATAGTTCTAAATGAGTGTCTGAGAAGCTGCATATTTTTTTCTTTTCTGTTTCTTGCCATGCAGGTGTTGCAAGTTAGAATAGATTTTGAAATGGAAACTTGCAGTTTTGTTAAACCCAGCCAGGTTGTGCAAATAACTACACTTAATGCTGTAGCAAATCACATGAGGTTTTTTCCTCCTCTTCTACTTGACATGCTTAATAGTACCTTGACCAGGTTGAAACCTTGATCAGGTTGAAAGTGAGATATACTGGAAGAGCAATTTAGTCAGTTGGCTCAACTGTACCCAGAGATACTTGTAACTCTGGGCATCTAATGCATGCAATAATGACTGAAGTTAGTGTGGAACCGTAAGTGCTTGTGATGACAGAATTGGCCCTTTATCTCTGTTTCTCCTTTATGGTATACGTAGTGTTTTTCCGCTCAAGTTAGGAATATTGTCTACAGGACTTTTGTTTTTCTATAAATTTTGTATATATGTGTATATCTACGCGAGGATCGGCCTATACATTGTAGTTTGGGGAAAAAAATCACAAGTAAGTCCACATTTTTGTTACACTTAATCTGGTTTTTAAAAAAAAAAATCATGAGTCAGTAGGTATCTGAATTGCAAGTTACTTTAGGATTTCTTGGACTTCACTTGAGATGTGGGGTTTCTACATAGGTGTTTGACATACGACTACGTTCTGGATGCATGCTGGTATGTAAGCAGTATGTTCTTTAGGCGCTACTGAAGATTTAGATGATGCAAGTACATTGCCACATAAATGCCCATATAAATGGGTGTAAGATTAAGGCAGTGATCTTTCAGGTCTCAATGTGTAGATCACCTTAATTCTGATTATTTAATATGCCTGCTGTGGAGCTGGGCCGTACCTGACCTGTATTTCAGGATGAAAGATAGGATATACTTTCTCATTTAAGTATTTTGTCATTGATTTTTATACAGCTTTTCTTTAATGGTGATATTTCTTCGCAGACTGCTCAAGATATGGGAATCTCCAGTGTCCTTTAATGTTTCTGTAGCACTGCGAGGAAGAGTTGTAACTTGGATTGCTTTCTACTCAGTAGCGTTCATAAATGCATCACTGACAATTTTTTGGCACCAAAGAGCCTCTTGCATCATACTGCTTTTACTGAGTGACTGTTACACTGTTGTAATTTCTCTAACTACAGAAATCAACCACTACCTAACCCCTTACCACTAGGTTTTGGATTTGAAAAAGTACTGATTTATCATGGCTTAAGTTAATGCGTGCAACCTGAAGCAAGGTTGTAATCTGCATTTGCAGAAAATGTTCAATAAAAGTGAAACATGATAAAGGGCTTATCCTGTATTGTCATCTGTCAAAACGTTGTCCCTCTTTGCTGTAAAACTGACAACAGGCATATAAGGCTGAACTTGTAAACTATGCACTTGCAATCATGTAAAAGATGTTTTATTTAAAACTTTTCGTACAAACCCATTTTGTATTTTGCAGAGTTGCAGTACTGAGGCTGTAAATCTAAGGTTACATGTAGCTTTTCATCAGTCCTGCCTCCTTGTGTATATTCGTTAACAGTTTTCAGACATGCTCTTCCTGGAGAACCTTCTTCTTTACTAAGATAACTTCATGAGAGCTATTCACTGTATCCGAACCATTTCCTTCATTTCACTTGCCAAAAAAGTCTCACAGTGAATAAGGCTTAGTTTTGCAGAAAATTAGTGATTTGTTTTTCTTGTGTTTGTACACAAGGAAGCAGACTTAAACTGTATGGACATGATTAGTGTCTGATACTACTTAAATTATCTGACTGTTTTTGAACAAGGGCACAAGTCTTTGTTTTAATCACGTGGAACTGTTTCCTGGTCAGCAATAAAAGATTTTGTTGCACTGTTCTTACATTGCAAGATACAGGCAATCTTTTATTCAGTATGCTTCCAAGAAATGGATGGGGGTTGTAAAGAACTGCCTTGTTCCAGCTTGAATTCTTGTGTATAGATACAGTTTGGGATCTGGATTGCTGCTGTAATAGCAAAAGGAAGTTGTTCTTTTGAAACTGAGTGAGAATTTGTTTGTTCTGATACATGTGGTGCCTGTTCAACATCGGTAGATTAAAGGGTTTCACTAGGCAGTAATGTTTCTGTTCATAAAAAGGCAGCTGCAAGGCAATAGCTGCTGGGAAGGTCTTCACTGTGTTTCATTTTGGCCAACTTTTCGTGAATCCCGTTGATTGTTTTTAAAAAACATTAAAAAGGTATTTGTGTTTTTCAGTATCATACGGATAAACCCCACCACCACCTTTACCATCACTTCAAATCAAAGAAAATGCTGAAATGTTTACCGAATGTTTTGCTTTAAAAAAATCCCCAGGACTTTATGTTGATGGGCGAACACCCATTCTGTCATCTTTCTGGGGATGTCTGCTGATCTAGATCATGGATGTGAATGACATGCTCTGCTCACTCACATTTAAAGGGTAACGACTCAAAGTTAATTTGACATCAGTAATGATTATTTCAATACAAGTAATTCTTGCTTAAATACACAGCCACTCATGCTTTGATTGAAGCTGATCTGAATCTTCTGTGGTTATTAAAGTATTCCTGATACGCTGTGGGAAGAAACATGGCTTTACCTTTTATCTTAGTATTCAAGCTGTCAGAGTTGCATAGTTGGTATTGCTTTGTTAGAAGAAAAACACTTAATGGAGGTGTGTCAGAGAATTCAGTGTAAGCTGACTTTTCTGTAGCGATGGGTGATAGCATTTGAATATTTCCCTTTGAAAACATGGGATCAGTTGCTATTCTTTGCACGGCCCAGGTTCTCACTGACCCCAGATACTGGGCAGCTGTCCTTCCCAGCTGCTTGCAGGGAAGGGAGGAGGAGGAAAGGGAAAAATGGTGAGACTAGGTGGTATGCACACCAGACTAGCGTGCATGATGCAGCAGCATCAGTGCCAAGTCATATTGTCAAAGATGTTTAAAATCGTGACAGGCTTACGCAGATACCCCGGTAGCATCCAAAGGATTGTGACCATTCAGACACAAACTTGCTTTATCTCCTTGTTTAAAATAACGTTGCTTTGAAATTACAAGCAATTTAAAATTACACATAACCTTTGGCCATTTTCTTTTTGGTTCCTGAGAAAACACGCACATCAAACAGCCAAGCTAGAATACCAAAGTTGACTAAACAAATAAAGAAAACTTAAAGGAGCAAATTGCATTAAGCATCTGAATTTGTAGACCTTTGTTTAATCTAGACCTCTCAGCTTGGCATTCTATTGTTTGTCTTTTGTTCTTTTAAATGTATAATTTCTGGAGCAGGGGTGGGTAGGAACTGAATAAGAACCACAAGTCTACCACATGAAGCACTGAATAATGCTTACATTTCCTAGACGGAAATTGACTTACTGGAGCCAACTCTGCAGAAGTTTAAATGTCACAGGTGAAGATGGAAAGCCGCTGTCCTCCATTTGGGTAGTTAGTTCTTTGACCTTAATAAATGGAGAATTATTATTGGGGTGCTGTTCCGTGACAAATGCTCTTTGTGGTTTCTTTGGTCCTTTCAGTAGAGCAGATCTTTTTCATTCCACAAATGATTTGTTTCCTCTTAATGCTGGATTATCAAGCATGATCAGAAAGACCAATTGATACAATTTATTGCTTAGCTCAAATTTTCCAACTCGGGTGCTGACTGCAGGGAAAATAACCCTCATAGTTATTAAAAGGACCATTTAATTTTGCAGTAGACCTTTGTAGAACCATTTCTGCTTGAGTTTTACTTGCACCTGAAGGCACAAGGAGGCTACCCGAATACACCTTAGACCGTAAAGATGGAATCAACCTCTTGGAGCTGCTGTTACATGCTGCCGTACCGGATCACTGTTGTACAGTCAAATGCTGTGGAAACATTTATGCCTTGCTGCTTATTTTAAGTGCAAAGGTTGTGTTCTGTACAGAATAAATCTGTCCTGTGTATGTGCAAATACTCAGAGAAGGCTGAGGTCCGACATTATTTTCTGAACTCTTGCTATCTTAGTGTGAATTAGGGCTTCTTTCATTTACAGGTATGTGCTACGGTTTTGTAGGAGAAATTTCTGTTGTATTTGTGGCTAATTACCTAAAAACGTGGCTAATTTCAGACAGACTTTAAGAAAAATAAAATATGACTATTTCTAGGCTATTACTCCTAGATGAGCCTTGCCCTCTACTTGGATTTATGTACTCCATGGAATAAGGATATGACAGTCCATGAAATGTCTTTCAATGTCTTTTCAGAAGTGAGCAAATTACTATAATCTTGCAGTACGCATATAACAAGACCTTGTTCTAGAAGCGTAACAGCTGTTCATATGTATTGCTAAGATAATTTGAAATGGTCAATACCTGAGGTCAGAGGACCAACATACTGCTGAATATATGTTGCATTTTGAAGAAGATTTAAGGCCAGTATACAAGGTGATGCTGTGTTCATGTTGACTTCTGAGGGCATTCCTTCCAGCATCTTTTTGCTTTATGGCCTTTTAAGAAACAATATAGAACCTGTCCTCCCAAGATGTATACATGGAAGTTTGGCGAGGTATGCGATACTGTGCTTTAAATACATTTTACAGGGTCGCAGCATCTAGCAACAACTGCCTGACAAGCTGCATAGGTTAGAAAACTGATGGTTTTTTTAAATGCTTCTACAGCAAAATCTTACTGGAAGGTATTGCTGCAGTCGTCTCTGTGTGTATGACTTTGAAATAAAAGGAAGGCAAGATGCAGTCTCATTAGAAGTATCCAAGTATGTCCAAATCTTCGTTTATAGAGCCTGTAGAAACAGGCATTCCTTCATAACTATTTTTGTTATAGAAAATACGTATGGATACGTAAATTGTGGGTTGTGATTCAGTTATTAAGGCTATATATCTCTCATTTTTCACACCCTGTCTATTGCTGTGTTTCTCACTTTTAATTATGTATGTTTCTAGTCAACAGAGTTGTACTTGCTTTTCATGCACAAGGAGCCAATCTGTTGCATTTGCATCTGGTTCTTAGCAGAAACACACGCTGACCTCAGGTATCATTTTTAATGTTCCCCTCTATTGCAAAAATCTTTGATTTCTGTACTCTATGCATGTGTCGATAGTTACAGATGGATGTTGACAGCATGTGTTAAGTACTTTTTTTTTTTTTTTTGGTATCTTCAGGTTTGTACCAGACTAGACATAATTCACAAAAACTGAGATTTCTTTACTGCGCCCCCCCAATCAGTCCTAACTACATATAATCCAGAGGGGCTTAGAATGCTTTTAAGGTTTTGATGATGATTTCTGAATTAATTTCTAGTTGAATATATGAATATTGTCTTACCAAGTCAAGTTTTTTATTGCTGTAAAATTGGTTATTGAAAACCATATTTCTTCATCTCAAGTTTTAATTCATGGTACTACTTTATTTTCTGAAAGCTGTTCTTAAATCCTGCAGGTACCCTGGAGGGTAAAAAAGTCAACATGTACCTTTCTTTTCTTTTTTTAATTTAAAGGCAATATAAAAGGAAAATAAAATCATTCACCTTAATTCTTCTTTATAGAAGAAAGTTGAAGAAAGTAAGATTAGTTTAGCTGTAAGGTTTTTGTCAAACTTAGATATGCATTTAATACTAACCTAACGAAACATTTTTACTTCTTCACTGTCAGATGCAAAGGAGAACATAAAACTTTGTTTTAAAAAAAATCACCCAGTTAAATTGCAAGCTTTGAAACTTGGTAGTGTTTTTTTTTCCTCAGTGCAATTTATGAAGAGGTCTAGGTATAACATAAAAGGTAGGAGCACTACTGGAATTAGCCTGTAATTCAGTTTCTGCATGTTTAAATGTCGCTGCTAGAGTTTTGCAGTCTGTGTTTTGGCGTGCATAAAGCTGCTGGAGTTGGAGGTATTGAGGAATGTTCCACAAGATTAGGGATAAAAGTTGACTCTGTGAACCTCCTTATACTAGCAAGTATTACAAAGGAGTGAGTTGGAGCTTTCTCTGAGTTCAAAGTGAGGGGTGCTGGACAAATTCCCCTGATTTATTTAGGCAAGCCTGAAACAGAATACAGTTTTCTACCAGAATTCTCTTCAAAGCTATTTTATGTCCCTGACAGGACGGGTATGTTTATATTTTCTGTGTGTATCTTATTAAAAGATTAAACAAAAAGTTTTATTATCTGCTCTTTTACTCTGGTATTTGTGAATCTTCAGATGGTAAATGCATTTAGCTAAGACTTACAAAACTTGATTTGAAACTAAAAGTGGCTTGCTGGTTTAAGGTTAATATAACTACAATGTGACTCTTGGCTTTGAACTGAAAAAAATACCGGATCTTAACGACATCAAATCACGTTGCTTTCTCCAAAAGGAGTGGGCTTAACCACACTCGTGTGTTCTAGCAGGGAGCCCGTCGTTGATTTCTTTGTGTTTAAACTGTGAAAACATAGGAGCTAAAATATTTAGATTAAAAAAAAAAAAAATCTGAGTCCCTCTAGGTTCATGATATTCTGTGTGCATTTCAGCATTGGCTGATTTGGAAGGAAAAACTTCAAAGCCGTGTTTGCCAACTCATTGTGAACACAAAGATGAATATTCATGAAGTTTGAAACCTGGTTTTATGTATTGAATCTATGATACTTCGAACAGTCTATGACTTCTATGCATGTGTTCTTATGGATTAAAATACCTTGTGTTTTCTGGCCAGAATAGTTTGCATTGTGGTATCTAGTCTTATTTTCTACTGTTAGCTGTAATGTCACATCACATGAGGTCAGGTTTGCCCATCTATAGAATGTATGGTGACGGATCACTTTCTGTTTAAATTCAGGTGAAAACATATTTGGGCAAAATGCTGAACTGTTAGCCATATTCAAAAAGTCCTTTGAAAGTTACAAAATCGCAGTACTGTTTGGGTTTGCTTTCTGAATCTCTTACAGAAGTGAGGCTGAAGTGGTTAGTCCTTGGGTTTAAGTGAAAACGAATTTTCTTAGAAATCAATACAGTCAAAAGCCATGCTCATTTGCTTTAGAGGTTTTTGAGGAAACTTAAACATCTTGTCCTCTGTCTTTTCAGCTCATAAAACCTCCTTGCCAATTATGAGCCAAGATTGTTAAAAGGAAAAAAAAATTCAAATTCTCACAAGGATGCTCTGGCTTCGGTATTACAAGCAGGAAACTTGCAGTAGAAATCCCGGCGCATGGGCTTTGGAATCACACTAGTCTAGTCGAACTTCTCATGTGAGCTCTGGTTTTTTGTAGCATCTGTTCTACCGCATGCCCTGGCAAAGAAAATGGTGCTGGGGACGGTGGTGCTGTAAGTCTTGTACTAAGCTGAGGGAGCCAGAGGACATTTCCAGGTGGGACGGGAATCTGACAGGGCAGCTGGAGAATGTGCTGAATCAGCAGCTCCTGCCGCTGTAGCTCTGGTAGGAGCTAGAGCGGTTCCTGGGTAACTGAAGGAAACTTGGCAGCAGAAACCCTATTTACTGGTGCGAGTGTCACCTCCAGAATAGGTGGTTGCAGTGTAATGTAAACCAAGGTCTGTGAAGCTGGCCTTTAATGTATATAGTAACACCCCTGCAGTGCCCTGTTCTTTGAGTGCTTTAGAAACACATGCGGTATAACTGGAAAATAAACTTTGCAAGTCTGAAATTAGATTCGCAAGGCTTTTTTGTGTAGCAGATGGGACCTTCCTACTTCGAAGGCTTCTCCTCATTGTTAATATTTCAGATTTTAAGTTCTTACAGTCATGTAAATAAGGAGTACCTCTACTGACATCAGTCATGTTATGTTGGTGTAAATGAAATCAGGGCTTTAAATCATGCGTCAGGTTTCTCATAGTCTGTTGATTAGTTTTGAGTCTTTCAACTGCAATTTGGCGTTGAAATGAGCTGCAAATTGTAAGAATTTTCTGTGATGTTATTCATAGTTCAGTCCAGAATAGATTTTTGCAATGGCAACAGCTAAGCACAACTGCTTCCATTTTTTTTCAAAACCAGCTATTTAAATTTAAGTCCACCAATTACTCTTCAGGATACAAGTAAAATTTTCAAATAGAATCTTCAATATCTTTGCCTGAAATCACAGATTTATCAAGTGTGTTTCTGCCTTTTTGGGTGTCTTGCACATTCTCATTTTCTCCACCGCCCTTGCCTGTTCCTACCAATGTCAGTGGGAAATTTGCTGAACTTGATCCAAATTGTTAAATCTGCCCTCATTTAGGATAACGAGCAGTCCAAGGTTTGCTGCCACACAATTTGCTAACAAGTTGTGTATGTACAGAATGGAGTGGGAGATACAAAGCTCACAAAAGCTTTTATGTTCAGTTTTAAGTGAACTTTTACTATTTGAACATTACTGAGTAGTGTTGAAAGCAGAAATAAAAGCTGAACGTGAAAATATAATCAGATGGTATGATTTCATTGACTAAATGTATCTCTAAATTTCAGTACATTTCAGTTTTAATGGTACACAATTCTGCATAGAGATGTAAGTGCAATGACTTGGTAAGTACGCAGAGTGCATCTTCTGCTGTGTATTATCCGGCATGGCCTGCTGTCTGGGGAACGTGTATTTGACAGCCGAAGGTTATCAGACCAAGTTGTGGGTTACGTTTAGCTTAATAATTTTTAAGGGACGCCTTACCCTGTGAAATTAAGGAAAATCTGGTAAGAGAGTTATGATGTAAGGTCTAAAAATCTATGTAAGAATGTATAGATTCAGCATGTGGATGCTGGCATGGTGTGATTAAGAGATAATTAAAGTTGCATGTGGCTATGTACTGGTATTGCAGCTTATTTGTGGAAGACCCCCAAAACAATCCCCAGCAAATGAACCACACCTGAATATCTCCACCAGATTCACCTGGAAGGAAAATTCCCTCATGTTGTTATGTCTAACGAAGCACAGAGTCTTAAGCATGAGAGCAGAACACACTAAGTGGGCGTCGGGAACAGTGACCCCGACAGAATAGGCACTGGTGTGCCCACCTCAGGGTACTGTCTCTGCGGGAGTAGTCCAAATGTTAATTTTTCAAGGAAAAGGGAGGAAAAAAAGAATCTTAGAAACATAAGTTTTGTACCAGGGGGAGGAAAGGAACAGAACATGTCCTGGCTTCTACAGGTCAACCTGTGGCAGACCCGAAGGTCAGGTTTGGCGGTACACGAATGGCATGCAAATGGACGGCTGGGCTCCGAGGGGATAGCAGCGCAGGAACGTGCACCACGGGCGCAGTCGTTGGTCTCCGAGCGTTCTCCTGTTCCTTACGTACTCCCATCTCCAAATCCATCAAGTTAACTCTTAAAATTACTCCAATAACCTGTTGCCAGTACATTAGCTTGAGGATGATGTAGTTGTCCTGGGAGTACTAGTTCTTAACATTTAAAATCAAAACCTTTGGGCTTTGTGACCTGTTTCTTCAATAAAATCTGGTGATATCTGTACTGCTTCAGTGTAAACGTACTGCCCCGAAATACCTGGTGTTATTGGATGTGACTGAGAAATCTCGAGCGCGTGTCCCAGCTGCCTTCTCCCAAACCCGGCGCCGTGTACGTTCCTTCCACTTGTGCCTGTCCAGGTGCCTTACCTGTCCCGGCTGTGCCACCTGGCCGCCGCTGCTGGCATGCTTTTACCCCTTGCTCTTCGGATGGTTGCACAGAAATGCCAGTCCTCCAAATATCGTCGTCTGCTTGGAAGTGCCACGTGCAGCTGTTGAGCAGTTTCCTTCAGCAGCGCAGCAAACTTTTCTTTTTAATCCACGCCAAGAGCCAAGAAATCTTTACCAGCTAACACAGCTTTTGGCCCTGGTACTGAAGGCAGGAGTCCAGTGGTGCGCAGGCCAAATCACTTCAGCTGGAAGGTATTGTGCTGTTGTTTATTTTGGAAGCACTGATGCAATTTATTCTTGTGTTCAGTGTTCCGGTGTCACCAATTCCCAGGAATTAAATCTTGGCCTTGTGCATGTAAGTGGAAAATATCCATATATTTCAGTGAGCTGGGGAGCCCATCCAAGTTCCCTCTGTGACCAGAGCTGGTTACAAATGCATTACTGTGCGTTCAGGATGGGATTGGGCTTGGGTGGAAATAAAACAAGTGTTGACTTGTCCGCTAGCGGTGAGTTCTGTGACATTTCAGGTACCGGTGCTATTTCCAGTGGAATTTAAGCACTCCTGTTGCCCTCTGCTTCCCGAGACAATTGTCTGTCGATGGTTTACAGTTTTATAGAATTACACAAATTTTGCACACTGGCTACATGCTGGATTTTTGATTAAGTATTTCGGTTAAAAGTTATTTCTGCAAGCGAAAATACCTTTGTTAAAAGCGTAATTGTGGTTGTCCTGTTGAGAAAGAACTGTTCTTCCACATCTTGGGGGGAGCCAAGGCCTTCCCCCCCCCCGGCACGAGAAACTTGGTGGTGCTGTTTTGGTAAGGAAGCGCACAAATTCATCAAGTGACCCACAACTTCATCGAGGTGACCCACAAATTCATCAAGGTGAGCGTCTTCGGGAGGTGGTTTTGTTTCTTGCACCTGTCCAGCAACCCCTAAGGGTGGCTGGTGGCCGAATGCCCGGTGGAGGTGGCTGCCTGGTGCCCAAGGGTGCGATGGAAGGCGCAGGGGGCTTGAGCCTGGGAGCCATAGAAATGGGAATCACAGAAATGGGAAGAGGAAGGAGAGGCGAGATGGACGTGGGTGAATTGAAATAGCGGTGGTGTTTGGGGGGTAGGGAAGGGGGGAAGGCTGGAAGCGGCGCAGCCGGGGCCCACAGCGAAGGGGCTCAGGCGGGGGGAAGGGGAAGGGGAAGGGGAAGGGGAAGGGGAAGGGTTGCCGCTCTCCGCGGGCGCTGGAGAGCCCAGACCCGCCGCTGCCACGTTGCATTTGCCGGTCTGCGCCTCCCGGGGCCGCGGAAAGGCGGCTGGTCTCGTCAGGCACCGAGCGAGGGAGCGCCGAGGGGTCGGGCCCGGCCCCGGCTCAGGGCGCTGGCGGCCCCGGGCCCCGGCCGGGCGCTGAGGCGGCTGCAGCGGGGCTGGGCGGGCGCCGCCTTCCCCTCAGGGCCGGCCGGCGGCGGGCAGGGCGCGGCCGCGGCGCCCGTCAGGAGGCGGCGGCGGGGGCGGGCGGCCGCGGGGGAGCGGGGCGGGCCGGGGCGGCTCCCCGGAGGGGAGCGGGGAAGGCCGGCCGCCCCCTCCGGCTCCGGGCAGCGCGGGGCCGCGCCGCCGCCCCCCGAGATGTTTAACCGGGCCGTGAGCCGGCTCAGCAGGAAGCGCCCGCCCTCAGGTAAGGGGGGTGGCGGCCGCGGACCCCCCCCCGCCCCCCCCCCCCCGGCAGCCGCTCCCGCCCGGGGAAGCGCCGGCGGCCGGGGAAGCGCCGCGCTTCTCTCTCGGCCGCGCCGCGGGGGACGGAAAGCGCGGCCGAGCCCCCTCCGGCGGCGGGGGGTGGGGAGCGGGGGGCCCGGCCGGGAGCCGCTCTCCCGCCCTTTCGGCGGCCCGGCGCCGCGCAGGGGCTGTGCCCCGCCGAGGGGAGCCCGGGGCCGCTACCCGGGGCCGCTACCCGGGCTTAAGCCCCTCCGCGGGCTGCTCCGCCCTGCTGCGGCCCCGGCCCTCGCCCCCCGCCCGGCCCGGCGCGGCGCGGCGCTGCCCGGGCTGCTGCCAGCGGCGGGGCCGCGTTCCCGCTGCCGGAGCTCCCCGCGCTTGGGCGGGCAGCGCGGCGAGGGGCAGCCGGCTTCTGCTCGGGCTTGTGCCTCATCAGCCAGATCTTTAATTGCCAGCTGCCGCCTGTCGCTGTTACTGGCGGCGAGGCAGTAGCCCGGAACACGGGAGCGCGATCGCTCGGGCTCTGAATTGGCTTGGAAGAGTTTGCCTTTGGAGGGAGCGCCTTGAACTGGAGTGGAAGCTGGCGCGGCGCGGCAGCTGCGGGACTTCGCAGCTCCCTCTGCAGCAGGCGCCGAAACGCCCTGTGCTCCGACCGGGCGTCTGACGGCGCGGCGGCTCGGGTGCTGAAGGCGTGAATTCCAGGGGGTGATGCGTACCGTCACGAAAGCGACTGGGCTGAAAGGGACGAACTCAGAATCGCAGAAAATAATACTGTGTTTTTCCAATGTGCAGTAAGAAGTTACAATCTTCTAAGAAAAGCCAAACGCGCTGTTTGTCTAGAGCTGCGGGCTGTTGTTTTGGGGTTTTTTTTTAAAAAAAAAGGATATGTGTCTGGTGAACGCTTCCAGAGATGCTACAAAAGCAGAACGTCCCTTTAGTTTCCTTCCTTATAGTTAAAAGTGGAATCCAGCAGCCATCTGGTGTTAGAGACAGTCAAAAGAGGATGTTGAGGCTCATGCGTTGAACAACCAAAGCGTGCGAAGCACAGCCCTTCTGTAGTGAAAAGGTCTAAAATTCAGCTGCTGCTAGGGAAAAACTGTTGTGTGAGGATTCATCCAGTGGCGCTTGGATACATGGAAAGTAAGGCAATTTTCCCTTTTCAGCTGCCTCCTTATGAAGTTTCCCACTGTTTCATAACCTTGGATTTATTAATTCCAGACTGGTGATTGTTGCTGGCTAGGCGTGCTGGTGACGGTAGGAAAAGACGAGGTATTTGGAGTACTTTAAAAGGAATAATAAAGGTTTGTGGCTCGCAGCTTTGTGACCCAGGTGAAAAAGGGGGAGATGCAGGTGGTGCGATCGGAAGTTCTTCAAGAAGAAGTTGAGAAGGCTTTTCTTAACGTTGTGTATTAATGTTTAAATACAGAATAAGGAATGTGCCGTTTCCATCGTGCTTTTGTCATATCTACTGTCTGCGTGCTGGTTGTCTTTCGTTAAGGAGCTTGCAAGAGGTGCGTGCGGGGAAAGCAGCAGTTAGAATAGCATTTAGGTAAGGGGTGCATTCAGCGGG
Organism: Pelecanus crispus; assembly: GCF_030463565.1. Taxonomy (NCBI): domain Eukaryota; kingdom Metazoa; phylum Chordata; class Aves; order Pelecaniformes; family Pelecanidae; genus Pelecanus; species Pelecanus crispus. The sequence goes on from NC_134652.1 coordinate 7,174,462, forward strand.
ATTCTGTGAAGCGTGTGAGTCTGCACTGTTTGAATCGGTGCCACGCAGGCCGCTCTATCAACAGTTTGAGGAGACAGCAGCTTGGGGAAAACGTTGTAGCGCATAGCCCTTCTGGAAGGCACAGATTAGCATGTCGAACTCAATTAGCTGGGTCTGAATCGCTAGAAGTTTGATGGGTTTCCACATTTTTTTTGTGCTTGTCGAAAGCAAGGACCAGAACTGTGAGTTTTGACCTGCAAAGTTGTATATTTTGATGTTATTGACATTATCCGTGGTTTCAGTCTAAGTTCCTGTTTGGAGAATGCAAATACTTGCCATTTTTGATGCCACACTTCAACTGATAATTACAGCGTTATTAGTGCTGCACTTATGTTACATCTATCGCTTGCAAAGAGCATTTATCCGCCGTCGAATGCGGCAGTACTACGGTGTGATGGGGGAAGGCAGCTCCTGTAAGATTCTTCTCTGAAGTAATGCTCCAGCTAACGTCAGTGCCTATTTGTTGGCTTAGTATAGGGTTCTTCTCTAAAATAATAGCGCTGGTAAAGTAAGCACTTAATCATTTACTGCGCTTGTAGAAGCAGCTGGCCAGCGCACATCACGCAAGCAGTTGCGTTATGGTCAGACACGCAGTGGAAAGTTTGCTTCAGCAGAGACTTTACAACCGTGCTCGGCCGTGCGTGCTTCGTTGGCTTCCTCTGCCTCTTGGTTTCTAACCCGTACAAAAGATAGCAAGCGCTCTCCTATGGCAGTAAGAAATGTAGCTAGCATATTTGTCGTCTGTTGTACGTTCTGTGTGTTGCTTTTACAGAAATATTGGTGGAAGAACTGCCATTTTGTAATACCCTTTTTGATGCACAAAATTATCTCCCAGTTTTCAGTAACAGCAAATGTCTGCCTTCCTCATTTAAATGATCATACTGATGTATACATTTTGGTTGTTAAATGTTGGTATCGAGCTTGTTACTTCCAACTGTATATTATGTGACTTTATCACCAGATGATTTTAACAGGAGAAAGTTATCTTTATAAATAGCAAAAAGAGACAAATAGGTTTCAGGAGGGGCATTCATGTAATTACATTTATTGCGGTATTGCCTTCCAAAATAATTCCAGACTTTCATTAATCTGTACTTCTGTGGAAGTATCACTTTTAAGGTAATTTAGTAACGTGTTGTGGGATGTGGATTTGGGGATTAGCTTCTTCAGTCATTTGTGGGGAAAACCTCCTTCCTGTCTTCTAAGCTCTTAAAAAATTTCTAGAAATCACACATCAAATCTGCTAAATGAAACCAGCATGTGGAGTGGGAAGTTATGATCCTAACTGGGGGGGTCACTTTTGTATTAGAAAAAAACGTGTGTGATGGCATATTTAATGGGGTATAATAAAAATACCCAGCAGTTTTAATAGCCTCATGAAATTTCAGGGTGTTTCCTACTGTCATGTATCACGCGCAGCCTATGTACCTTTGCGCTGAAGGGGAACGTTAGTGTTTTACGGCGGCTGCAGAGGAGCACAGAACGTGGGGATTAACGGTACTTAGCCCGGAGGGAGAGAGCTTGATCAGTGCTGTGCCCAGCACAGGGAGCCAAGCCCTCCAGGGCTGCTGGCACGTTCCCTGGCATGGCTTTGGCCCCTGCCAGCCGTGTTGCCGCCGGCACAGCTGGCGGGGTGGCACCAGCCGGGCGATGTCCCCAGCAGGCTGTTCGGATGCAGTTCCCGTTGGTTTTGGGGGACCGCTCGGGACAAGAGCTGTGCCGCACTACCTGATGGCAGGATCCAAGAGCGTTCTCTGGCCTTTTGTGTTTATTATATGCGGGCGGTCCGAGGGTCTGCCTCTGCGCGACGCTGCGGCTGGTGTCCCCTGCCTCGGGGTGGACGGGTGCTGGGAGCTGTAGCCTGGGCTGAGCCGGGATTGTGGCTGCCAGCGGCACCCGCGCCCGCTCGGCAGAGCTGCCCAGCACCTGCGACGTCCCATAGCCTCCGCTCCGGGGAACTCCCAGCTTGAATAAGGAAGGCAAGGGGTAAATGAAAGGGTTGCGTTGTATGAGCAATGGACTGGCAAGCCTCATCTTAGTACCGCAGTACATTTTGGGTTGTGGGGAGCTGGTTAAGTGAGGAAACGAACCGAGTAAGAGAGTCCTGAAGGCTCAGCAGAATGGACATTAGGAAGAAGTCGTGTAGGGTCCTCCCTTCAAAACCAAATTTTTCTCTACTGAGGCTGCAGGAGGAGAAGGTGGGGAGAAAGGGAGCAGGGTCATAGGAGAGCGCAGGGTTTGGAGAGCGACAAGGAGGAGCAGGGGGAACGTAAATGGTGGAGGGAGCTGGGTTGTGCTGGGTAGGCTGGAAATGGGAGGAAGCTGGGGAGAATGGTGATTGGGGGGGACAGAGAACGGCTGGCAGTAAAATGAGAGACCAGCGAAAGCAGCTGAGGGGAAGCAGATCGATGTATCTCCTGGGTGCGTGGAAGCACTTGTTCCGGCCTTTGTCTGCTCACCAGAATTTTTCTTTTTTAGGTTCTCATGGCACTGGGTCTGCCCTTTATTGCATTGGCTAATTGAAATACATGTTTTTCAAAGTAATCATTAATGTCCACTTAAAATTTGGCTGGAAAAGAAAACACTAGAAATAAAATCTCACTCCCTTATGTTCTGTGCTAAATCATATATTAAATAAGGGAATGCCCTGGTTCTTCAGGCCATTAGCAGCTGTATGCACAGAGCTGCCATTCTGCTTGCAGGTGAGAGTGATCATAACGAGATTCAAGCTCCTCGGAGGTAATTGTGTTCTGCTCCCATGTACTTGGCTATTCCCACTTAAATCTCACAAGTTTTACTGAGATTAGACACCCAGATACTTTGAGTCGGGTTCCTAAAATAAATTTTGCAAGCGATAATCAAGAACCACATCCTTTTGCATGAGGGGAAGGGAAACTGAGGCAGAGTTAATTTGCTGTACTCGTGTCACGTGTGAAGTCTGCAGCAGGGGTTTGGGGACAATCCTCAGGTTCTGACTTTTGGCCTTTCACTAGCAGACTGTGTGGTTCTTATATAGGGCTGTAGCTATACTTCCTGCCTCGGAGACCAGTCTGTCACAGTCCTTACCCACATTGGTTGTGATCTTGGATGCTGAAAGGTTTTGTGCAGGCGTGGAGTCATGCATTCATTGTGTAAGAAATTTCAGGTTGGTGCTGTAACTGCGTCCTAGAGCGAGAGCAGGACAGGCAGAGGAGAGACAGGATTTACATGTGAAAAATGTAGCTTGCAGTGACCATTTGCTCGATCATTTTAGATGCGTTCCTTTCTTTTACGTCTGTGTTTACTTGGGGCATGAGTGTAGATCTCTCAGAATTAGGCAATGGGTATGGAATCCACGGCTCCAGAAAGTTTACCTCTTTTCCAGCTTTGTAATTTCTCCTGTATAAAAACCCCACTCCTGTCAAGGGAGGAGATGTTCATTCTTTTAAACCAGTGGTCCATCTCACTGTTGCAAAAACAAATAGACTCTACAGATCCCTACCAACCAAAACTCGGCAGGCTTTGCTGTCGTGCCAGTATTTTAGCATTTATCGTTCTAGCTACCAGCTGAAAAGGACATCTGATAGTACAGCTCTGCAGAGATAGTTTTTTGAGATACGTGCTGAGGTTTAGGCTCATGGTGGAGGAAGGGGTTTTTAACAGAACTTAAGCAGATGTTACTAAGATCCATATTTTCAATAAGTTGGTAGGGAGAAATGAAGGGGTTATTAAAAATAAATAGAAGCTGTATTGATTAGAGGAGGAGTTTTGTGCACCTTTCCAGCGTGTAGTGACCTGAAGTGGAGCTCTTAGCCTGACTTCTCATGGCCTGCGCTCCCGCTGTTTTCCCTGGGCATTTCGTGTGTGAGAGGAAAGGAGGCCAAGCGCTTTATGTCTGTTTTGGAGTTCTTCAGATGAGCAGTAAAATTCCTGGAGTCTTCCCAAGTAATAGGTTTTCTGATGGGTAGCCAGCGAACAATTTTTTTGGCATCACCAGCCTTGGATGTAACGTACTTGTCCCTGGGATAGAAAAATTCAAAAATGTATAACATCTCTCCTATCTGTGAGAAGGCTGGCTGGCAGATAAGATGTGGGCACAGTCCAGTACACCTTATAAAAATGGAATTTCAGTGGACTTGAAAACAAGCAAGCAAACAGAAAAACCACCCAAGTACCACTTGCCTGATAGCAGGTCGACTTTGCTGGAGTGAGGCTCCTCTGCCAGCTGTCTTTCCTCCCTTAGACTGGGTTAACATATTGGACTTGTTCTCCTGCTAAACAAAGCGTTATTTTTCTTTCTCTCTTTGCCTTTTCCTGACCTCCAGTGGTGATTCTTTTCTTAAAAATAAATTTAATGTGTGTGACTGACCAGGATTTGCTTTATAGGAGCCAATGTCATTGCCAGTGCCAGAACAAAAGGCAAGTGGTCCTTACGCTACACAGGCTGCGGTCATTGTGTTCCACATGCAAAAGGTGCTTGAACTCCTATAAACCAGTGACAGTGCCTATTCACATGCTCGTGAATTACCTAACTGCAAGGCATTTTTGCCTCCTTACAGGCAAAGCAGAATTCAAATATGTCTGTGTGCTTATTTTCAGTTTTATGGTGTTTCCTTTAAAGAGAGGAGCTGTAATCCAAGGGTGCAGAGGCCAATGGGAAAGAAATGCATGTGACATTCATCGCTTCTAATGAAGATGATGTTTTTTTCAATTTTTTCCAGAGATAAATGACAGCGAGGGTCACCCAAGCAGCAGCCACCAAACTTTGAAAGGAACCTCAAAATGGGCTACATCACTGGAGAACCTCCTTGAAGATCCAGAAGGAGTGAAACGATTTAGGGTTGCTATATTAATTATGGATATTTATATAAACCAAAATTAGGGTTTAAAGCTGAATGAGTCTCAGCGTAAATGGTGCAGCTGTGCCAGTGCTGTAAGCACGAAGGCGTGCATCCTTCTAGATAGGTACCCTGAGCAGAGGCGGCAGAGTCGGAGCTGCGGCATTTGCTGAGCTTCTGACGTAGTGCCTTTTGCCCTCTGTGGCTTGCTCTCATAAGGCACATGGAAGACTTTTGGTTGCATCTTTCTAATGGGATCTATCAGCTGTTGCAAGGATTAAGAAGTTACTGTTGGATAAACTACAGTCCTTGACCCGCTGCTCTCTCTTGCCAAGCATTATTTATCACTGATCCTGCGCTCTTTATTCTCATTGAGTTACCACTAGCTCAACTGAGCCCGATAACTCTGTGTAGCTCTTATTCTGTGTTGCAGCAGCTGTGCTGAAAAGAATTCCCTTTAAGTTTACTACAAAGTGTGGGCTTGTGCAGGTCAAAATGCAGGCTTGAGGCTTAATTAGGTGAGGGTGGCGAGCTGGTTTTTCAAGGCCGCCTTGCTGTATTAGCCATAGGAATAGGAACTACCTACTTGAGTATGGTTTTGCCATACCAAGCACTGATAGAATGGTTTACTGCCAGACTGGTTTGAAAAGTGATGTAAACTAGAATTACAAAACACTGTGATTTAGACTTCTTAAAAGGAAAAAAGAGTAGTTTTGGTGCTATTTAATTCTTGGTGTTACTTAATCTCTATTTTCTAACACTCGAAAGAGAAAACTGATGATCTCAGAGCTATAAATATTTCAACCATTATGTTTTATAAAGAAACTTAATGTACATTTTTTCCCCATTTTAAAACATGCCTCACTTTTGGAGGAATGTGCTTTGTTTAAACACTGTCCAGAGAACGCAAATACGTCTTCTGCTTTAGTTTACTTAACTGAATTTATTGCCACTGATGATCGTGTTTAGAAACACTTTTATTTGTAGAGATTTTACTCATTAAAAAAATCAGAAAAATACTAGATGAGAATCTCAAGTGATCTGTGACTCATTAAAATAGTTCGTTATACTCATCTGCTAACAAATTCATATATTTTTGGATTTCTTTTTGAGTAATGACTATAAAATTGCTCAAGTTATTTAAGGGAGACTGAAGAAACTCTTCTTATTAGTTACTGATAGGCTCTGAGATTAAATGTAGCTCATCACTCTCCTGGCATGTGCTTTCAAAGTGCTGAATATATGGTTGTTCATTTGTGTCTTGGTAGCGTGCAGATGCACTAATGCAGTGGTTCTGTTAGGCTGTATTATGTAAACTCATACTGTGGTAAAGCTAGCTGTAGGCAGGGTCTAGTTTTAATAGCTATAGTAGGAAGAGAGAAAAACAATTGAGAAATTGGATCCTAACCTTTTTTTTGTTGGTTTTCTTTTCCCTAGGAATTTTTAAAGAAAGAATTTAGTGAAGAAAATGTTTTGTTCTGGCTAGCATGTGAAGAATTTAAGAAAACACAGGGAAAAACACAGGTATGTTTCCTAAATAAATTTTACTTGTCAACAAAGTTTCCATAGCAGAGCTGGAGCTATGTTTCTGTTGCATAGCATGCTTCATGTGAGTGCAGATAAATATATTTGAAGAAATTGCACTGAAATCACGGTGGTGGAATTGTTTGGGAGCAAAGCTGGTTCTATTTCAGATCAAAACAAAATGCTGAAATTGTCAAGTTTCCCATGTTTTGAAAACTCCAAACTCTTTTTTTGTTGCTTGGGAATAGCAAAAGGTTTAATTCAGTGATGTTGCATCATCTTGTTTGAAAATCTAAAGGTGTTTCATTCAGGACTTTTTTTAAAGCATAGAGGCTATTACATGAAAATGTACACCATTATAATATTTTAGTGGAACATAAAAATAACAAACAGCACAAGCAAAATGTTTTACAATACCAAAATGAAAAGTTTTGCCTTGTCAATTTACAAGTTACATAACAAAAGAAATTGAGGATCCATTTAGTCTTTTTTTGTTTAAATATTTATTCAAATTGATATGTACCTGCAGAGCACTGTCATTTTGATAAAAGCTGTGTTTTTCTAGTAGAAAATATTCTATTGGAAATTTTTCAGCTAGCCATCTCCAGTAAATTTCTTCCACTGCTTGGAGCCTGGTCTGCATTTAGATTCACCAGGAACACAGGATCCACTTTCACATTTAGGCTCTGAAGCCTATAGAGTCAGGCCTAAAATACGTGCCGTGTTTTGTTTGCTTGTTTCTGAAAAAGTCTTAGTGGTTTTTTTTTTTTCCTTTTTGAGAAATTCCAAATTTATTTGATCTGTGAGATGAGGATTCTGTGAGCGTGAAATGAAGTAGTTTCAAAACTCCAACTGAGCATCACTGACCGTGAGAGTCAGACTCCTAAACCCCTTAAGCCCTTTTTTGAAATCCCACCTTTACGTTTTTCACACGTGTGCAGCTCTTGTTGCCAAGGGGAGCATTTTAGAAGGCAGTGGGTGCAAACGTACAGCCCCTTCTGCACTCTTCTGGCCAAAGCAAGCAGAGTACCGTGAGGAGGTGAGGCTGGGAAAATGCCACTTAAACCTGCTTCAAATGGGACCAAATGTCAGAAATGTCAGGGAATAGGAATCAGGTGGGGGAACTGGGCTACTAGGGGTGTTATAAAGCGCAGTTGTAAGAGAGCTGCGTCCGGACTAGAGGATTCCTCTCTTCAGGTCAGTCAAATATTGTCAGCTGAAACTGTTTCCCAGCAGATTTTCAACAAAAAAAAAAAATCCCTGGATTTTCAATGAGACATATTTTTGCGAGGGGCATTTACTTTCTATAAATATTCTCTATTTTGCACTGAAAAAGCATTCCCCTCAAAACAATTTCCTTGTTTCAGTTGTGAATATTTTTTGGTATTGATAAATCCATAAAAAATACAAAAATTATTTTTGCAAGAAGAGGAAAACGTTCAATTTGACTGCACGCTTTGTAATATTTAGCACTGTTTCGGCTTTGATGTCGTTAGCTGCTTCCCTCCCTCCTAAACCTCCACGCATGCAGATAGTCTTCAGAAAAGAACAACTAATTGGGCTATTTTTCTGTAAGATGTCAGGCAGAAAGAGAAATAAAGTAGATGAGATGGGATGAAAGAGGGAGCTGTGCCAGGTGCCTCTGTGACGGCAGCAGTATCGGTAGCTGGAGTGGGGCCGAGCGCCCACCTGCCCCCTTGCCTGTCGGGGGACGCTTCAGCGGCAGCCTGTCTGGGTTGCGCTGGAAGCCACCTCCTGCCTGGGCCAGCGTGGTACCATCACGCTCTGCTTTGGCACAAGCTGCAGATCTCATTATTGTCACTTTGTGACAAAGCATTTCCTCTCTTTTGTCCCCAAATTTCCATACAGCGTCTTGGCTGGTATGTGTGGTGTGCTGGGGACCTAGGTATTCTTGATCTCCCTACTCCATTAAAAACATTCGCTTTCTGCGCCGGTGAAGTAGAGGCCAGCGTAACAGTCCACGACCAAAAAGGAAGAACCCTTTGCTTTGTGCAGGGCAGATATTTTTTTCTTTGTACGTCATACGACGTCGTACAGTGTCCTCGCCAAGAGGTATGTCGCCTTTTCTGATACCCCTTGGACAGGTATCAAACTGCATTTTAAAATGGAAACGGAAGTGGAAACTTCTGTAAGGTCCCACGTTTTTCAGTGGGACAATAATCGTATTTTCCCTTGCTAAATAATTTCCATCTTTTTAGCTATTTTAGGATTGCACATGCTAGTACAGGAAATGGTAAACTGATGTATAGAGATAGTAGCTTAGTGAATTCTTGAATGGATTGACAAATGAATGGACAGAGACTTAACTAGGTTCCGTTTAGCTTAATTATTCAGTACCAGTCATTACACACATTACACAGTATGGTCAATCTGGAGTCTAGTACTGCCAAAGCTATTATAGCTGGCTAGAATAAATGTGCTTTAGAATGATACAAACTTACAGTAAGTTTTTATAGCTACTGCTTATGGGTGGCTTTGTTTAGATAATTTACAAAGCTAGAAAAAACACTAAAAATAGAAATTCTTCCCATGTTTATGATGGCATGAAGCATGAATTTGTCTTCTGAAAGCGACTCTTGCAGAAATCACTTTGTATCTACCTAATGTGAGGAAAGTATTCTAAAAACAATTTTTTACTTGTTTTATAACCTGCTTCTCATTAAAACTGGTTTACCACAGAAACTAGCTCACAGACGCTTAGACTTTTGGTCAGATGAAGCTGATTTCAATTTAACCCAGATTGAATGGGATTTCCTCCCCCCCCCCCATTTTTGAAGTATAAGATAAACTTTTCATTACTTGACATGAGCGTGTTCACATGGGTTTTTTCTGGGTCGGTTTAAATTTGCACAAAGGTCACCACCTGGCCGGTGGATTAAGTATCCATTGTGCCTAGTGTTATTGTCATCCCTTCTGTGTCAGCCTGGAGCAGTGTTTGGTTTTGTATAGGCTGGTATACCATTAGGGTGGTTGGCTCAGTAAACGTTCTGTCCTTCCCTCATGTCCTTTCTGGTCTTCGCAGGTAGATGCAGGCTCACTCTGCCCCTGCTTTCTGTTGGTTGCAAACTGTCTAGCTGCATTAGTGCCATTCTAAGAAAATATCCTGGGCCTTTCCTCCAGACTCGCTAGATTGGGTTCAGTTGTTACTCTAACCACAGTCACGTGGGCTCTGCCTAGAAGCTGACTTATATCAGACCAACACAGGCAGATTTTGCAAGATGCTGTGCAGATACATCGTGTCTGTCCCCTTCCTCTTGAATGTGAGCCGCTGTGCAGCTAGGATTGCTAGATCACGGGACCAGAGGGAGTGCTGGCAAGAAGCAGCCAGGCTCTTGACTGTTGTGTTGGCTCTGGACTAGTGATGGGAATGCTTAGTCAGGAGAAGGCAGAAACGGAGTTCAGAGCAGACTGCTCCATGAGTTTGTGTTTGTTTTTCTGTTTGGGTGAGCTAATACAAAATGCATGCATGTTTCAGGGAGCAGGGGAGGTTTTCAGCATCTGCAGAGCTAGGCAGCAAGCAGACTACATTACTGGTCTAGGTAGGTTTTAGATGGACTGGATTCAGCCTATCTTCTTGCGGCAGGCAAGCTCAGCTCAAGACACATCTCTAGTTAAAAAGGATATATTCCTCTAAAATTGAAGTTAAAATAGAAATGTAATTTTTAACGAAGATTGAGGAAGGAATTAGGTCAAGTCCACTTGCAGTAGTGAGCTCTGCTGCCACCCATATGGTCCTCATTTTAGGACACATATTTAATTATTGAAATGGGAGTGGTGGGGATAAGTGAATAAAATTTAACTTTAAATATTTTATTGGAGTTAGTCATCTGCTGTTGCATGTTTGACTGTTAATGAAATAAACAACATGTCCATTGTGCTACTTCCCAAGGTTTCAGTGTTTCTTCTCTTGTAGCTGAGCTTTAAAAATAAATTACAGATTGTAATAAATGCTTCCAACAACAGGAAATCTTTTTAGCTATTGCTGAAACGCCCCAAAATACCCATGTCGAGAAGTTTTGTAGAGAACAATTTCAGAACAAAGTATACCTATTCAAGAGTTTCTTCTGCCACTTCCCAATGTGGCAATGGTTAAGCAGGACTGGGTAATGCTGCACAGCTGCTAACTGCTGGAGCTTGTTCTGATGAGCATCTGGGACTTCCATTCACCTCATTTGGGAATGACACATGCTTGGGAGCTGAATTTGACCTTAGGAAAGGAAGTGGGAAAGAATATTGTATCCACTTGAAATGGTGAGGGGGATTTCTGTAGACAGAACTTCATACTCCAAATGGGAATTTGGCACGGATGCTGGGGCGAGCACACAGATGTAAGTGAAAAGTGCCAGAAATCCTTTAATAACCACCTGTGAACAAGATCCCATTTTAAGTGTTGTTTAAATTCCAGAGTAGAGTCCCCTGTGCTGAGGCATTAGTTTCAGGCTGACGCAGAACAAAGAATGCCACCCACTGAACAGGGAACATCGCTGTCTCCTCCACTTGAATCTGGCTCTCCCTGAATGTTATTTGGGGGATGTATAAACATACTGGCAGCTTTAACTGTACTTTCTTTTTTTTTAAAAAAAAAAAAAATTGTAGTTAAACTGATGCTCTACCATTGAAGCATAGATGTAGCATAACAGTTGTTCCATGTGGAGCAGAACCTGGAACGTTTAGCTGTGCATTTCCATATTTCTCCGTTACTAAGAAGTCAGGTCCCCTGCATCTCTCCAACGACCCCTCTCCCTACCACAGCTCTTTCACTTCCTTTCTTTGTCATTCTTCCCCACAAAATCCAGAGATCCTCCCCATTTCACCAACCTCCCACACAATCCTCTTGTTCCTCACCATGTTCTTTAAACTTCCTCACAGTACTTCCTAGTTTCGTGTTTCTCCTCAGGCCGCCTTCTACTCTTTCTCTATCATGCCCAGCTTGCTCCTGTGTTCCTTGGGCAAGCAGCACCTTGTGTTGTGGCTGACGTGGAGCAATGTGTGCATTGATTAGCCTGCAGTACATGCGGGCAGTTCGAGTAGAGTAGATAGCTTTTGAACGTATACTGCAGCTTTTCCCTTGGTGCATGTGCTGCCTTTTCTCTCACTTTCCTTTCTCTCACCACTCTTTTCCATTGAATCAGTAGGAGGGTAATTATTTCGCAGTCCTTTGCCCCTCTCTTAAATATGGTTGAAATTGGACAGCAGGTCCAAAAGTTATTTAGGTAGGACTGACAGTCAGTACAATCACTTACGCTTGCTCATGCGATAATAGCTAAAGGTACCTTTACTGGGTCTGCATTAGGGTATTAACTTTACCAGTTAACGCAGTCACACCTCTGATCGATTGTCCAGTGGGTTGACCCTGGCTGGATGCCAGGTGCCCACCAAAGCCACTCTATCACTTCCCTCCTCAGCTGGATAGGGGAGAGAAAATGTAAGGAAAGGCTCGTGGGTCGAGACGACGACAGGGAGAGATCACTCACCAAGTACCGTCATGGGCAAAACAGAATCAACTTGGGGAAATCAGTTTATTACCAGTCAAATCAGTGTAGGATAATGAGAAATAAAAACTAAATCTTAAAAAAACCCACCTTTCCCCTACCCCTCCTTTCTTCCCAGGCTCAACTTCACTCCCGATTTCTCCACCTCCTCCCTGCCAGCGGCGCAGGGGGACAGGGAATGGGGGTTGCGGTCAGTTCATCACGTTTTCTCTGCCACTCCTTCCTCCTCTTCCCCTGCTCCAGCCTGGGGTCCCTCCCACAGAGTACAGTTCTCCATTAACTTCTCCAATGTAAGTTCTTCCCACGGGCTGCAGTTCTTCACGCACTGCCCCAGCGTGGGTCCCTTCCCCGGGGTGCAGCCCCTCAGGAGCAGCCTGCTCCAGCGTGGGTCCCCCGCGGGGTCCCCAGCCCTGCCAGCAAACCCGCTCCAGCCTGGGCTCCTCTCCCCACGGGGCCACAGCTCCTGCCAGGAGCCTGCTCCAGCACGGGCTTCCCAGGGGTCCCAGCCTCCTTGGGGCACATCCCCTGCTCTGGCGTGGGCTCCTCCCCGGGTGCAGGTGGATCTCTGCTCCCCGGGGGCCTCCATGGGTGCAGGGCACAGCTGCCTCGCCATGGGCTGCACCAGGGGTGCAGGGGAATCTCTGCTCCGTGCCTGGAGCCCCTCCTGCCCTCCTTCTGCACTGACCTTGGGGGCTGCAGGGCTGTTCCTCTCGCATATTCTCACTCCTCTCTCTGGCTGCAGATGCACAGGTTCCCCCCCTGCCCCCCTTCCTAAAGATGTGATCCCAGCAGCTCTACCACCATTGCTGAAGGACTTGGCCTTGGCCAGCGGCGGGTCCATCTTGGAGCCAGCTGGCATTGGCTCTATCAGACACAGGGGAAGCTTCTAGCAGCTTCTCACAGAAGCCACCCCTGTAGCCCCCCCTGCTCCCAAAACCTTGCTGTGCAAACCCAATACAGATTGGATTAATTGCTCATTTAGAACAGACGTGGCTGACCCAGTCCGCCCTGATCTGTGAAACTGGAAAGATAGGAAATTGTTAAAAACACTTCATTGTGACCTAATGCACCTGACACATGATGTTCTACCCATCAGATGACTAATCTGTTTTAAAAAGGAATGCTCCTGGAAAATGTGTGTCCCCTTCAGCAGTGAGAGAGTTAACTCTTTAGGCATTGTGAATTGTCAAACACATGTAGCTTTTCTTCTAATTATCCCCAAATGTTGATTCTCAGCTGTAAAACATGAAAGAAATTCTGTGACTCCTTCATGGGCAAGGATTTAAGTGCTTCCTTCTTCAGGCCCACTTCCCATCAAAGATAGCCCTTCAGCTGGTGCTGGTCTGGAGATGTGGTTGCTCATTAGGTGTACAACGGGGAACGTGGACAAGTACCCGTGGCTTGTGATCGTACAGTGCCTGCTGCTGCGCGGGCCTTGTTTTCAGCGTGCAGAACTCAGATTGCAGCAGGGAGGCTTGCCTCCTGCCTGGCTTGGCTCTCTTCTCCCCCACTGGCTGTCTCATACCCAACCTTCTGGTCAAGGGGGAGCTTGCATGGAATTTCAGGGGATTGTGGCCACTCATTTACTGCTTTGAAGCAAGATGCTAGGTAGGGTCAAAATCTTACCACTGTTACTGATTTATCAAGAGAAGACCACTGACACAGGATTGCTGAAATCAGGACAAACGCTAACAAACTGCTTTATGCAGGTCACACCTACCCTTGTTTATCAGCTTTCAGAGGCTCTTGAGAGTCTTATCTTTACCATTAGCCCAAAAAATACTTGTTGGGTTTTTTAAATCATGTAGCCAGTGTTGCACATGAACTGCTCTGAGGTAAAAACATAGTTATGACAAAGGATGTACTATGACAAGGTTATCTATCAGTAGCGTGGCTTATACGCTGATTTGGCTTAGTTTTGCCTTGCGGTAAGTTTCCACAGTGCTTTTTCCCTCTGGGTTCCTTGCACGTGCTGGTTATCTATTAGTAAAAATAGAAGACAAGGCCTAGGTGGTGATGCTGAGCAGTTTTACATTGGCTTCTCTGATTCAAACATGACAACCTGCTGTTTAACCTAAGTGCTGAATACTGGTAGCTTCTGCTAGTGTCGGTGCAGGAGTTGGCCTGCAGAGATGTTTTTCCTCCAGTGCAAATTAATATACACAAATAAGATAATCTATGTATATTTGTTTTGTTACTTGTTTTCTTTTTTAATTCAGACTTAAGTTTTGGGTTTAAGATGTGAACCTCAAAAAAGTAAGTGACCCAGAGCAGTCTCCAATGAAACTTTAAGAAATACAGAGAATATTCCCACAGCAAATAATTCTTTAAATCAATGTGTCCTTTTGCAGATGCAAGAAAAAGCTAAAGAAATTTACATGACTTTCCTGTCCAGTAAAGCTTCCTCCCAAGTCAACGTTGAAGGGCAGTCCCGTTTGAATGAGACCATTTTGGAGACACCTCACCCTCTCATGTTTCAGAAGCTCCAGGACCAGGTAAAGTTATTTCCTTCAAGAACACAGTTTCTTTAGTTTTTGTCTGCTTTTAATGGACTCTGCTTTCTAAGCGCAAACTAGCGGAGGAAAGTTGGGAATCTGCCTACTGCTACCTGTGTCATGGATTGAACAGGTAGGCACAGAGCTGGGTTGCTGCCGTACTGGGGATGTTAATGCAGCCGCTCTGGGGATGGATGCACCGTACCTCAGGTTCTCAGCCCCGTCTAACTAGGGCCAATTAGTTAAGAGACTCAGCGCCACTATGCTACTTCCAGTTCAGGACTTGCCTGGAGAATTGGATGAAGTTTTCTCCTGGGTTCTTCTGCGGGTAGCTTGAGAATCACCCAGCTGACTAACTTTGTGCCTACGTTTTCCTGTGTATTCGCTTGCGCTGAGTCATTGCTGGTGTTTGTTTCTGTAGTTGCCACTGGTTTCCTTGAGAGCTCAAGATTCTTCACTTTGCTTTTGTTTTGGTATTTATATTGATATGAATATAATGTGATTTCCTGAAAATCCTCCTGTTCTGTAACACACAAAAGAGGAGCTGGTATCTGCTTTGCCTTTTCCCATAGATCTTGGGAGGTCTGGTAGAAATTAGGTGACATTTTGCAGGCATGTCTTCTGGTGGTAAATTTTCTTGATATTTTGCTTATTTTAAAGCATAAATTATGAAGTGAGTCATTCTTATCTGCGGCTTTCCAGCACTTGCAGTCTGTACTATTTTTAATTTCTGTACCATCCTCAGAACTACCTGTATTTTCCATTTGGCTTTTTTTCTTTTGTGGGGAAACAGCACACTGATTTAAATAGTATTTTCAACCCATATCACATCAGGTACTGAATACGTTAGTTGGGCACTGGCAGGGTCAGCTAAAGTGGTCTGAGGAGCAAAGGCTCTGCTGTCTTTCAAGCAGGTTCCAAGTCATTAGCAGTGGAAATGTCTGAAACTCATTTTCCATGTGAAGAAGCAAAGTTTTTCATGGAAGAACTTCTGACTTGGGGGAAGGGAAAGAAAATATTCTGGTAAATCTAAGCACTGCAGTTCAGGGTGGGTGATTGTGAGAGTGAAGCTGGAGAGACTACTGGAGTTAAAATGTTTTGCCATTTTACGAATGAGCATGCACAGTAACAGCCAGGGATTAGTAATACTTGAACTGGAAACGTGCTAGACCAGTGGTAGAGGAGTCCCACGAGTGTGGGAAGAAAGTCTGTGAACTTTTAAAACCAAATGCAGAGCATTTATGGGTTGTCGCAGGTTTCCACTGCTTGAAGCTTCTATTTATTGCTGTTAGATAATAGTTCAGGAAGAGTTATCATCTCCTCTAGTTTTCTATCCTTATAAAGTTGTGAAGAGTGGTATCATTTGTTCTCTAAAGAATAGCGTTAACTACTGCTGGCACTGTGTGTCTGAAGTATAAAAAGGCAGAGCTTGAAAGCCACAGTCTGGTCTACACCATTACTGGTTGTAATGCACTTCAGTTCTCCAGAGACCTGCTGATTTAAATGGGGCTAGCTGGGGGGTGTGGTTCTGTGCTCAGGGGTGGCCTTCAACAAATCGCTTGGAGGCAGTTGTTCATGCTGAAGGAAGTGGTGGTGGAGTGGTTCATAAAAATCCATAGATTTCAAAATACTACGGGGTAAATATTCCTGCTCTGCGGAGGCGATGAGAGGAGGGGAGGGATTTTTCTTTTGCATGTGATTATAAAATCTGTTCTGTGCGTTTGGCTAACCAGACACCAGGAGCTTTTGATCTTACAGTGCTCTTTCTCTCTGGGAGATGCTTTAAATGATACCAGGAACAAGAGGGGTCTAAGTTCTTGACACTGACTTAACAACATTTTAACAGGCAATGTCTTCCTTACTTTCCGCCCCCCCCCCTCAAGCTGGTTGGATATATTGAATTATATTGTAGTTAGCCAACACCAGGAAGTGTAATTTGGCTTTGCTTAACTGCATTGATTTGGTTCTACATCAAGAGGATGTTTTGGGATTTTTGGTCTTCCAATATGTAGCTTATAAAGCAAGATTTCCACTGTTTTAAACATGAACTTAAATGTTTAAATATGTAAACAGACAGTGGTTAGTAAAATGCTTCATGTAATTTATTTGCAAGGGGGGTATTTCAGCAAACACACAGACAAGAACAGTCAAGTTTTGTGTGTTTGCCTTTTCTGTCCAGGTTCCTTGAGGATGTGAAATGAAAAAGCAGTTTGAGATTTTTTTTTTTTTTTCCCCCTCCTAACAAACAGTTGTATTACCCAGTTGCTCTATCAGTTAGAAATGAGGCCGTAAAGGTAAAGCTCTAGTTATCCACGCATGCAGGTCAGAATCCAGAAACTCCTCTTGGAAATTTAGTTCCTGTGAGTACCATAAAATGTACTCGGTCATGAAGCATGACTCAGAGAGGCTCCGCCAGTGAAATAATAGGCAGAGGGTGATGTAGGCTTTGGTTTTGCCTCAATTACAGTTTTGAGGTTTACATTTTCCTTCCTCTCTGTTTTAAGACCAAGGAAAATATAGTCCTGACCTTGACACCTGAACAGATTCCAGGCTCTTCTCCTCGCCCTTTTGTTTTCAGAAAATGCCAAATGAGTTCTAGCTTTTTTGTCCGAAAAGGGGATAAATAAAAGAGAAAGCAATTGTGTTGAGGGACGAGCCTGAACTCCAGCCCTGGGAGAGAAAAGCTGTACTCAGTGCTGACTTCATGCTTCCATGCTGGCTGTATATTGGCTGTGGGAATAAGGGCGAGTCTTGGGCTAGTGAAAAGCCTGGTGACGCAAGTTCAACCCATCTGTACAAGATCAGCTTTTTGTGGCAGGTACCTGCAACATTTCTGATCTGGCCTGAGACCCATCTTGGCCTTTGGTTGTGTAGTAATCTAAAAAGGATAGGAGGATTGGTGTGAGTTTAAGAAACATTGGTTAAATCAGTTGTTTCAGTCTAGATTCAGTTTGGAGTTTCAGTATTTGTGTAAGTTATTGAGAGGCTTTTCTTAATGATCCAGTGCTCTGCATGTATAATGAGCTATTCTGTAACGTTCAAGAGTAACTGCGGCCAGAAAGGTGCCTAAAAGGTACCTCTTTTTCTTCAGCTCTGCTTCATCCCTCTGGGTATCTTCCTACCACCCTACAGAAGGAGGCCCTCGCTAGGTTTGGCTCCTGGTGGCTCTGCAGAGCTGAGGCTGCTGTGGGAGGGGACCAGGTAATGTCCTGGCTTGTCCACACCTGCGGTTATCTGATCATCAGCTGTAAAATCCTACCTAGTGACCATGGCATGGGACCTCCCACTCTTCAGTATTAGGTTTTTGAAGTTGGCTATTGTGAAAACGATGATCTGATTCTTAAACTGATACGGAAATACGGACATTGTTACAAAACAGTGACCGTGGAACCTACAATATTGTTTGCTACGTGCAGCCCCTTTTGAGCGTTTGAAGTGTGTTTTAATGTCATGCTTTTTAGTATTGCTTTAGTACTAACAGAGCAAAAATACATTAGAATTCATATACCGTCCTTCTCATTTAAAATTTAGTTTTACTTAGGTCATTGTTTTTGTGTTTTTTTCCCTCCTACCAGATATTCAATCTCATGAAATACGACAGCTACAGCCGCTTCTTAAAGTCAGACATATTCCTAAATCATAAGAAGTCTGAGGAGCAGGAGGAGAATTCACCAGAGGCTCAGACTGCAGCTAAAAGAGCATCGAGAATTTACAACACATGATACAATGAATCTCTTCAGGAGAGGCAATACAATAACTAAATTACACTCAGGAACAGTCTAGGTTTATAGCAGTTGGCATTTAGGGCTTGAAAAGCTCAAAACTTTTTTAGGAGATACTTACCTTCTTAATTGCTTGAACGACTAATTGTTTTTGCATGATAGCTAATAACCAAGCACCCATGGAAAGACTGTTTCCTAGTTAAAAGGCTGAGGTATTCCTCCATAGCATGAATTGCATTTCATATTTCACGAATTAAAATGCTTTTGATTTTTGTATTTTCTTTTGTGAGGCATCATGATGATGAGAAATGGGAGAGAGGGTGGTTGGATTTTTTTTTATTATTGCCTTGTAATTTTTATTTGTGACTGGCTTTTACATCCTGAATTGCTGGGAGAAGCTACTGAGGAGTACATTTCACGTTACTTTGTGGATGAGTCATTCGTAGCAAACTTAATCATGAAGGGACAGCATCTTTCAGGGTTAAGCTCAACAGAATCCAGTCCCTTCCTGTGTAACTTTGTTCTTTCAAGGTGATATCTGTTTTGCTTTGCCTTTATTGTTGAATCATAACACTTCTCTATTCACGATTTTCATTTCTGTATTTCTTAAATTTCCCCCATTTTTTTGCAGTAGACAATCACCTTCTTCAGAGGCTGGAATAACCTCTATTCCCTTTGGGAACAAAAGCTCTAAGATAGAGAGAATCTCTGAAGAACTTCTAACAGCCATTAGGAAACCTGACAGTTAATATCCCACTCTGGGCGCACTGATTTCAGCAAAGTTTGACAGGGGTATGTCCTGCGTGTCAGCGTAACATCAGCGTCAGATGCCGGTATTGGGAAGCATCTGGTCTCTCCTGGGTCTCCTGAGCAATCCTGCTCTGTGTGGCAAGAATACTTTGGCAAAGGACCAACCAACGAAGTCTGTCTTTGTTTTACTAAAATCTTTCTACTAAAATCACCCTGCCTGATTTTGTTTGCCCCAGAGAAGTGTTTCAGGATTTCCTAATCATAACTTTGGATAGCTGCAATGCAACAGGGGGTTGACATTGTGGTTTAGCCAGTCTCACATCAAGCTTGAGAGGAAGGGGAATTTATTTCTGCCCAGAGCAATCAAAGATGAAATGTAAGGGTGGTAAGGGTAAGACACTCCCAATGAGCCTTCTGTATCATCCTGGGACTGTGTCAGAGCTGAAAAGCACGTTTTGGCATACAGTTTTTCATGTGTTCGTACATTTTTTAATTAATTCACTGCAGTGTTACTAAATTGCAGCTTTAAGTTGGGAAAGCGTATTAGCTACATGCTCTATTTACAAGCTTCGCAGTGTGTAGTCTAGCTGTTTCACATTTTCTCATTATTTACTCTTTCATTTTTTGCACTGCTTTTCTTGAACTTCTGTTTATGTGCTGGCTAGTCTAAATGCACAGTTAGCTTTTGATCGTTTTGTAGTTCTTTTTTGTCGGAAAGGCCAGATAACGTTTTCTACATTACTGTCGCTATCGACGTTTTAAAACTAAGTCTAGATTGTAATTTTTGAGGATGCAAACTCACTTGGTAGACTTGATTATTTCTTTTAACTCTGAGCCACTCTTGCAGGTAATGTGTGAAGAAAATTGTTTCCATGGGCTCTTCTCTAGTTAGATGTAAGAGCGGGAGTGGGAGTTCTGATTCTTCCCCCAGAGCTAAATGGCCTGTTCATTTTTAGGAAATCAAAGAAGAGGTCAGTGCCTCTGTATGCATGTTCTAAGATGTAATTCTTATGCACTGAGTTCATTGTCCTTTTATACTCTCAAAAGATTTAATGGTGAAGTCACAGTCTTGCTTCAGGCACTTTCAGTGGTGTTTGACCTCACGCTTAAGTTGTATTTCAGTGTTTCGCTGAATAGGAACGAAGTAAGCACGTGCATGAATCCTTTTGCTGTGATGGGGCCTAGGAAATGGGACCATCCAGTTCTGGACTTGCCAACTATTTGTAATCTCAGGATTACCTCTTCTGAAAATTCGCTGTAATAACAAACTCCTAATGCCTGCCACAGCAGAGGATGGAACTTCTGATACCATTGAAGTCCTTGGCAGTGGGCTGCTTAAACACCTTTAGGAGTTGGGATTTGTCTCTTCCCAGTTATTGCAGCAGAAGTCTTAGTGGTACAGAAAAATGCAGGATGGGGACCTTCATGGGAAAAATGCAGAATGAGCTCTTACCACATTCATCACATGGATGCACAGTAGATTCATTTTTAATCATATTGATTTTAAAAATGCATAAGCAAGGGAGAAGAGTCTTTGACTATCCTGTTTTAAAAGAGTAATAAAAAATAAAACCAGAAGCTGTACGGACAATGGTAGGGCATTAAAGAGAGAAAATACTTGTTTGTAGCTGCTTATAAACAACATTTTCCTTGGCAATATGCTCCCTATCAGGTACTGTATTATTTGCTTGTTAAGAGCAAATGCCCCATGGAAGTAGACACAAAGGTGCTTTACACTACTACCAACCAAAAGTTACTCAAATGGAAATGTGTTTTTTAGCAGCATCTCAATGCCTGTGATGTTTATTTCAATACCTATGATGTTTCTAAAATAATGTACCTAAATCCACAAAATTCTTAATCTTTGAATTGCTCTTTTGCCTCAGCAGTAAAAAGTTCATTGCCCCATTGGCTGTCTTATTTGCATCTGGTGTCTGGTTTTGGTTTTTTAGAAGAAAACCAACAACTAGACTTGCAAGGTGCAGAAATCAAAGGTTTTTTCCTGTCCATTAGATTATCCATATTTTCCAGTAAAAGAGCAATCAAAGTAAAACCGTGCAAGCAGATATCTGTAATTGCAGCATGTATATATGTGGAGAAGGTTATTTTGCTTCTGTTGATATTATCACTGATCAAACTTACTTTGTGAAATATATGACATTTTCTCTGTGTGGCATAGAACAAATCGCACAGACAGACAAAGAACTGAGTGTCTCTATAAGTAAATCCTGCATTCCAGGAACAACTGTAAACATTGCATCGAACCTCAGGCTGTAAGTGGGTACTCAGAGTTGCTTTATGTAGAGATTAAAGATAGGATCTACTCCTTCTCATAGAACTTACACTGAAGGTATGAGCACAAAAAGCAAGCAAGAGAAGTTTCATGCCTGATTGCATGCCTTAAACTCTACCCTATTGTGTGTTTCTCAGCTAAGAATTAAAATAGTCTACAAATACACCAAATCCGTGTGCTGACAGTTGTTTTATGTTTTGAACACAGTTTGGCCCAAGCCCATAGTTACCCATTTTCTGCTCTCAGTCCCTATTAACACAGTTGCTTACATTCTGTCATATTATGTTTTTTTCTTGGAAAATTGGTAGATGGGATGACACAGTGGGTTTCACTTCTGAGTGAGCCGTTGTCTAAAACTCACTCGAACAACAGAGGATGCTTCTTGTACCTTCTTCATCTCCTCCCATTTCTTTGTTCCTGTTGCTTTTCTTCCATCGCGCTTGCTTCGAGTTGCTAACCCACTGATGCGGAGAAGGAGGGTTTGAAAAACCATGGGGAGGGAGAGAAAAAGGTTTGAATATTCAGGTTTGGATAGCAGTTCGGAACGTGCTTATATTTTTAATGACGATGCAGATTGATTTTAAGTGGGTAGCATTTGCATCTGGTTTAAAAACTACTTAGGTCTATGATGCAGAGAGAGGTCCCAGGTCGTTCTATGAGCCTATGACTGTGGTTGAAAGCTGAAAAGGGATATAGTCCCTTTTTTATATATTGTTTGTTTATAATTTTTTTCATCCTAAAACAGAGCAGCAAACCTTACAAAGTCACCCAGTTTTGCCAAGTATCTGCCCCCAACACACCAGAACGGTTGTTTAGGTGGTAGTGTCCCTTTCCCCATCCCAGAGGCATTCCCTCCTGTTGTAACTCCAACACAGCTCGTGTCCCAGGGCTCCAGGGGCTCTTTTGGCAGAGCCACAGTTAAACACAAAGCTGCGGGGCACCCTTTCCCCAAAGGATCTGGGTGACTTTGCTGTGCTGCCGTAGGAGCGCTCAGCAGCCACTTGCGTGACTTCTGGTCGCTCCCACTTAGGAGCTTTACTAATTAAGTGAAAGATGCTTTTCATCAGTGCTATTGTCTTGGCTGAACGGTGTGGCAAATCCATCTCAGGAGTTTAAAAGCACCCGACACGAAGGGGCTTGGGGTGGTGGGGGAAGAAATAGGGAACGGCGTTTTACAGAATGTGGTTGCTTTCCGGCTAAATAAACGATAGCCAAATTTAGCAGCACCCTCTCCTGGTTTTTGGCAGAATAACATGTAAGGATATCGATCTTAAGTAAGATACGGGAGGGTCACAGCTGCTTGTTTCCTCAAACGCGATGGACCTGGTGAACTTTCTGTAAGCAGTGAACGCAGCTAAGTTAAAACGCTATGCTAAAATACTAAAATGGCTCTGTTTTTCATTAAAGGCGGTTGCTGTTGCTTTGATCAAAACTTAATGAAAACTTGAGGGGCTCATTGTGTATCAGAAAACTGATTGAAATGGCTTTGGAAGGCGGCATTATGGAGCAGCTAATGCTCTCCACCTCCTGAGCAGACTCCACGCTACCAAACAACTTCAGAAGAGGGCCAGCAGTCGTCCCTTCCCCCACGGCTGTTCCAAGGGCTGTGCTCATGTGAATCGCTCAAAGCCAGGACATTTCCGAAAGGAAGCAGTGACCAGCATGCTGAGTGGTGTAGCCCGGGCACGGGGCACAGATGCTGTTACACGCGTCTTCCTGCTGTACTTCTCGATCGCTTTTCCAGAGGTACCATACCTAAAACTCAAAACCATTGCCTGCCCGTATTCCTGTGTTACTCTTCGGCCTTGTAAAGCTTGTTTCACTTTACACACAAATGTGCAAACCAAAAAAAAAAAAAAAGTTTGGCTGAGAAAAGCAGTACTGCGTGGGTAGGGCTTCGTGTCTCAGGCGAGCACTGAAATTGCCGTCGATGGGGTGTCCTGCCACTGGGTGACAAATGCACGGGGGCTTTTCATTTGCTTTGCAATCTAAATTTCCAGCAGCATCTGGCTGTTTGTTTCCTTACCGGAGCACGGCTGCAGCAACCCCTCAGTGCGCGTTTTCCTGAAGGAATCCCAGCTGCGTCTGCGAGCTGTTCTGCCTGGCCGGACCCCTCAGCGCGGGGGAATCGTGGTGGTCAGCGGGGCTTCAGCAGAGCGGCGCGCCGGCGGGCAGTTCAGCTGGCAGGAGCAGAGCCGAAGTTGTGTCAGCGTTCACAAATGTGGTTTCCGTTTTCATCACGCCTATCTCAGCTGCCCGTGGGGTATGACCGCTTGTGAGCATTTGATTAGATAGATTTCACGTGTTTTTCCATGTCATTAATAAAAAGAGGTGGGAACTTGAAATACTTGAACAAGTTATGCTAACAACTGCAGCACTAAAGCTCTCCCAGTGTTACAAAAAATGTACTACCTTAGAGGTAAGTTAAAACCTTTCAGGTTCTTTTTCAAGCTACAGTTCAAAGGAACAGCCTAACATAAATTTTTTCTCAGTTCCTGCTCTGTATTTACTGACTTCATAATTTTTCCATGGTTTGAATACTGGGTTTAGACATCCTTTCACATCTGCAGTACATACAACATAAAAACGTCCTTTTCGCATACCTGAAATGCTACAGAGGTTGACCAGGCAGCACAGAGTATAAAGGAGAAGTTTGATGCCCCTCTTTTAGTCTGCAAAGAGATCCTGAATGGTGTGAAACCCCCAAAACTGAAGGACCAAAGGCAACGCTGCTGTGGGTATCACCGAGACCGAGTACCTCGGTACCAGACCAAATCGCAGTGGCAGGATTTTGGTGTTTCCTGTAGGAGCAAGTAACTCCCAAAAGGAATGGGGAATCCGTTTCTGCTGCTTCTCTTGCACTGTTCTGTTAGCCGCTATTAAAAACCAGGATTCTCAGCATCCCGACCAGGCTACTTGGCAAATCCACAGGCCTCTAGAGAAGCCCTCTTGGATTAAAATGACAATCTCCCGTGTAATGAAGATAGTGGGGCTCACAGAACACCTCCGACTGCTGCTCGCTCCACATCTTTGACACCATTTCTCGTTACGGAAGTATGAAATTACCAGGTTTTTTTTTTAGAGCGAAGCTTTCATCCTGAAGCCAGAAGAGTACAAGCTGTGTGTTTCATCCTTTCATCCCTTTTCCCCACCCACTTCCTTTTCTACTGGGGAGAAATAAGTGAACTCTTTGTGATCTCTGCTTTCGGAAGGTTTCATCTCCCAAGCTGCTTAATAGATTATCAGCAGCATCCCAGCTAACAGATGGCTGGAAGTGACAGCAGTGCTGCAAAGAATTAAGTAAATTACTTCCATCTCGGGATTGGTCTCGTTCACTACGTTATGTAGCTTTTAAGCGTTTTCCATCCACTCGGATGAATATTTGTGTATCGTTTATGGAACATGAACAAAATCTCTCTGAACCAAAATTTCCAACCTCAAGGCGACTTGTTATTTTTGGAGTCATCATTAGGCCTTGGGCAAAGACTTAAGGGAAATCTTATCCTCTGTAGTTGGGCCAATAACACTGTAAACTTAAAGATGAACTGTCTTTTTCTGAGCTCAAGATTAGGCAATGAACCAACCCCTCACGAAGCCACTAGCAGCAGTCAGAAAAATTACTGAGTGTGGCAATTTTTTTGTCATTGTTTGTGTTTGTTATTTTGACTCTGCTCTGGTTTGCTAAAAAATCCTTTTCACGTGCAAGCGTGGAATGTTCTTCTCTGAGACGAGAGCTGCCAAAACCTGAATCAGTCTTTTTTAGTTCTTCTTTCATTTTTCCCCCCACTTCAGAAGAGAGGCTACAAGCTAGGAAAATAGAACTTGGAAGTGATGAGTTTTTTTAGGGCTCGGCATTTTCAAAGAGGGATGCCCAAGGATGCCACTGACCCCCAGCCAGACCCCCGTGGACAGAAAGGGAGAGCCGCACATCTGCATGCTGCCAAGAGGAGCTGTGTTCAAGGTTAGGCTGTTAACACACAGCTGTCCTTGTGTACATAACTGGTGTCCCAGCAAAGCTCTCAAACTGGATAGGAAAAGGGGTGGGGGGGTGGGGGGGGGAGAAATCGGTCTATATACCAAAAGACCTTCGTGGTGTGCTAAATAAAATTGAGATAGCCAAAGCAGTGACCAAAGTGGCATAAATGAAGAAAAAGGGCATTAGTCTGCATTCAGCCTAATTTCAGTTTTGGTCCCGTGTGAAATGACTGCAGTGGGACCAAGACTGTTGGAGCAGGGTAGCTGTAGCTACACTGTGAAAACCATTACTCACTTCACTGTCATTTCTTAGTTTGCCGATGGATGAGTTCAGCTGGGAGCAAAGGTCTCCAAAATCATGACATGGGTATGTCCTACCAACTTTAATTTTACTTATATGGCAGCAATCTCATATTAAGCAGCATCTCGCTTCAAGGCACATCTTGCTTCACCAGGTTGGGAGATTTATGAGCATCTGGACTACAGCAGAACGAAGCACCCACTTCCAAGAGGATGTGCGGTCCTCACACCCATCCGCTCTTCACTCTCTGTGGTCTTCACCCTACTCCTTCACCCCTCCAATTTTGCGTGCCCATAACCCACACTGAGATTATTGCTTTTTTCCCTCCCTTCAAAGCTTGTGTATAGTGTAGCGTGTAGCGGTGGTTGTACCTCTGGAGGGCTGATGGATCACAAGTCCTCCTAGATACCCTATAAAAATCGCCATTTTTCATCACAGGAAAAATGCACTGATGGGAAAAAGAAGTAGTGGTTACTGAGCTTTTCAAAACAAGGAAACTCATGGCTCAGTAATGTGGGCATCACTGGTTTCCGTTGAAAAGTATGTTAACTTATTACAAGATGTAACCTGTTCTATAACATGTTCCATATTATTTTTTCCGAACGCTTAGATGTATTACACGGTTCTGGTGCATTCATGCACCTCTGTGGTAGCCAGCAGCGGGGCTTTTGCTAGCCATCCCCAGGCTTGCAGAACAGGCACATGGCAACGTGGACCACGAACAGGGGCACGGAGGAAAAAGTTGCAATAGCCTTTACCAGGGTATGACTATTTTTTCTATTGGCAATACGTAGAAGCCATATGGAAAGCTTGCTTTTACAAAACAGTCCTTGTTCTTCAGAGATCTGTAAGAAGTTGAAGGATGTGTGGGTAACATCACACCCTCAAATATAAAGGATGGCCCCACAGACTGTAGTTGCTTGTCCAGCTCCCTCAGCTCATCAGATACATTGGGTTCGAGCTGGGCAGTGCTGAACCTCAGGCAACCCTGAGCAAAATCACTGCAAGGGAGGGAGGGTCCCCAGCGGAGCCGCTGCCTGAGCCTGCTCCTCTCACAGAGGCACTGTTAAACAGGACTCTGGTCGACCTCCAGCTTCCCATGGCAGCACAAGAGGAACACTGTCTTACGGAGCGGAGGATGCTGCTCAGAGCTTCAACAGCGCGGAGGCTTCGCAGAAGGCGTTTGAATCGCTGCTTGTGCTGGTGAGCTCCTCAGGAACTGCAGCAGTGAGGACGGGGCAGGCACTTGGGGCTGGTGAAGTGACTGTTGCCTTGTGAAGAGAGCTGCTTTAAAAATCATAGAATCACAGAATGCTTTGGGTTGGAAGGCACCTTTAGAGCCCCCCCAGCCCAGCCCCTGCAGTGCCAGGGACAGCTTTAACCAGCCCAGGGTGCTCAGAGCCCCGTCCAGCCTGGCCTGGGATGGTTCTGGGGATGGGGCCTCCACCGCCTCTCTGGGCAACCCCTTCCAGTGCTTCACCACCCTCACTGTAAAAGATTTCTTCCTTATAGCCAGTCTAAATCTATCCTTCTTTAGTTTAAATCCATTATTCCTTGTCCTGTCACAACAGGCCTTGCTAAAAAGACTGTCCCCATCCTTCCTGTAGACCCCCTTTAAGTACCGAGAGGTTGCACTAAGGTGTCCCCTCAGCCCCCTCCTCTCCAGGCTGAACAACCCCAACTCTCTCAGCCTGGCCTCATAGGAGAGGGGCTCCAGCCCTCGGGGCATTTTTGTGGCCTCCTCTGGACCCGCTCCAGCAGGTCCACGTCCTTCTGGTGCTGACAGCCCCAGAGCTGGACGCAGTACTCCAGGTGGGGTCTCATAAAAATAAAAGGCAGCTTTTGCTTGTGGGTATTTTTTTGGTTTTGTTTTATTTTTTGCCAATGGGACTAGAAACTAAGGTTTCAGTCTATTCTTGTTGTAGCTGTACTGATATGGATGGAGCTATGGCAAAAGTACGTTTGGCTACGCCTTGCAGCAAATCCCTTACGGGAGCCTGGACGCGCCGCAGGTTGGCATTGCCACGGCTAAATTTGCTAAGTACGCTTTCCAAATGCACGTTCCACCGAGGCTGCAATCCCATTTATTTCCACAGATTACAGCACTAATTTGAAAGTGATTTAATCAGGTGGCAGCTTTCGCATCTGCTGCAGGTTTCATTAAATTAACACCATTAATAGATTTGCATTTTGGGGACCTTAGATGCCTGTTTGAATTGACAGAAGCCAGAGATACAGTCTCTACCATTACATTAATGCTGGGATTTTCAGAGGCTTAAACAGTACCTAAAGTTGTGGCCAGGGAGGGATTTGCTAAACGTCCTCCTCGCCCTGCTGCAGGTTGGTCCTGCTGCATGGCCATCTTTAATAGTCAACATCTTGGAAAACTCGGTTGTAAGAGAACGGTGCTGCAATCTCAGCCAGAATCGTGGCAGGAGTGTGACACTGACTGATAATCAATGGGTGTCGTGGTTCAGCCCCAGCCCGCAGCTCAGCACCACGCAGCCGCTCGCTCACTGCCCCTGCCCCGATGGGATGGGGGGGAGAATCGGAGGAGTGAGAGGGAGAAACACTCCTGGGGTGAGATAAGAACAGTTTAATCATTGAAATAAAGTAAAATAGTAATGATAATAGTAACAGTATCATAATGATAATAATAATAATGATATACAAAGCAAGTGATGCACAATGCAATTGCTCACCACCTGCTGACCGATACCCAGACAGTTCCCGAGCAGCGATCGCTGCTCTCCAGCCACCCCCCCCCAGTTTCTATACTGCCCATGACGCCGTATGGTATGGAATAGCCCTTGGGGCAGTTTGGGTCAGCTGGCCTGGCTGTGCCCCCTCCCAGCTCCTTGTGCCCCTGGCAGAGCATGGGAAGCTGAAAAGCCCTTGACTGGTGTCAGCAGCACTTAGCAACAACTGAACCATCAGTGTGTTATCAGCGTTATTCTCATCCTAAATCCAAAGCACAGCACTATGCCTGCTACTAGGAAGAAAATTAACTCTATCTCAGCTGAAAGCAGGACAATGGGAAAAAAAGAAAGAACACCCCCCCCCCCCCCCCCGCCATAATTTTTACTGCCCCGCCATCGCCTTCCCGTGACACCTCCGCGGCGGGGTCAACCCTCCCGGGGGGCTGGGCAGCTCCCTGCACCCCCAGCTCTGCTTCCCCCGGGCTGGGGGGGAGTGGGGGGGAGCACCCGGCAGGACCCGCAGCCCCGCACGCCCCTCCCCCCCCGCCCCCCCCGCCCCGGCGCGGCCGGCAGGGGGCGCCCTGGCGCCGCGGGCGGGCAGCGCGCGGGCAGCGCTTCGCTGGGTTGGGGGCGGGGGGGGGGGGGGGGGGGAATTTGGGGTTTCTGGGTTGCAGGGTGTTGTGCCGGGACAGCCCGAGGTGGCATCGCCGGCGGTAGGGGATGGGGTTTTTGGGGGTGTGTCCACACCGTACCCTGCCCTTGCGCGGAGCCACCAGCTCGCCAAAAGCCCATCGCCACAAGCCCGGAGGAGCACGGGGGCAACGGCGGGCGGGGAAGCCAAGGCAAGGGCTCGGCGGAGGGGACACCCTGTCCGGGGCCTGTCTGTCCGGGGCCTGTCTGTCCTTGGCCCCTGTCTGTCCGGGCCCTGTCTGTCCCGGGCTCCTGTCTGTCCGGGCCCTGTCTGTCCGGGCCCTGTCTGTCCGGGGCCTGTCTGTCCGGGCCCCTGTCTGTCCGGGCCCTGTCTGTCCCAGCCCTGTCTGTCCGGGCCCTGTCTGTCCCGGGCCCTGTCTGTCCCAGCCCTGTCTGTCTGGGGCCTGTCTGTCCGGGGCCTGTCTGTCCCGGGCCCTGTCTGTCCCGGGCCCTGTCTGTCCTTGGCCCCTGTCTGTCCGGGCCCTGTCTGTCCGGGCCCTGTCTGTTCTGGCCCTGTCTGTCCCGGCCCTGTCTGTCCCAGGCCCTGTCTGTCCGGGCCCCGTCTGTCCGGGCCCCTGTCTGTCCCAGCCCTGTCTGTCCCGGGCCCTGTCTGTCCGGGCCCTGTCTGTCCGGGCCCTGTCTGTCCGGGCCCTGTCTGTCCCAGCCCTGTCTGTCCGGGCCCCTGTCTGTCCGGGCCCCTGTCTGTCCGGGCCCTGTCTGTCCGGGCCCTGTCTGTCCGGGGCCTGTCTGTCCGGGCCCCTGTCTGTCCGGGCCCTGTCTGTCCCAGCCCTGTCTGTCCGGGCCCTGTCTGTCCGGGCCCTGTCTGTCCGGGGCCTGTCTGTCCGGGCCCCTGTCTGTCCGGGCCCTGTCTGTCCCAGCCCTGTCTGTCCGGGCCCTGTCTGTCCCGGGCCCTGTCTGTCCCAGCCCTGTCTGTCCGGGGCCTGTCTGTCCCGGGCCCTGTCTGTCCCCGGCCCTGTCTGTCCTTGGCCCCTGTCTGTCCGGGCCCTGTCTGTCCGGGCCCTGTCTGTTCTGGCCCTGTCTGTCCCGGCCCTGTCTGTCCCAGGCCCTGTCTGTCCGGGCCCCGTCTGTCCGGGCCCCTGTCTGTCCCAGCCCTGTCTGTCCCGGGCCCTGTCTGTCCCGGGCCCTGTCTGTCCGGGGCCTGTCTGTCCTTGGCCCCTGTCTGTCCCGGCCCTGTCTGTTCTGGCCCTGTCTGTCCCGGGCCCCTGTCTGTCCCGGGCCCTGTCTGTCCCGGGCCCCTGTCTGTCCGGGCCCTGTCTGTCCCGGCCCTGTCTGTCCGGGCCCTGTCTGTTCTGGCCCTGTCTGTCCCGGCCCTGTCTGTTCTGGCCCTGTCTGTCCCGGGCCCCTGTCTGTCCCGGGCCCTGTCTGTCCGGGCCCTGTCTGTCCCAGCCCTGTCTGTCCGGGCCCTGTCTGTCCCGGCCCTGTCTGTCCCGGCCCTGTCTGTTCTGGCCCTGTCTGTCCCGGGCCCTGTCTATCCGGGCCCTGTCTGTCCCAGCCCTGTCTGTCCCGGGCCCTGTCTGTCCCGGCCCTGTCTGTCCGGGCCCTGTCTGTCCGGGCCCTGTCTGTCCCGGGCCCCTGTCTGTCCCGGGCCCTGTCTGTCCGGGCCCTGTCTGTCCCGGCCCTGTCTGTCCCGGCCCTGTCTGTCCCGGGCCCTGTCTGTCCGGGCCCCTGTCTGTCCCGGGCCCTGTCTGTCCTGCCCCAGGACAGCCGCCGGCCCCACTGTCCAGGCATGAAATCCATCGGGAGGAGCCAATGCCAGAGCAACTTTGGGACTGCGGGGAGTTACGTTATGGGATGTCCAGGGGACGAACTAAAGGCAGGGAAATTGAGGGGGAGTGGGTCACTTTGAGGAGGAACAAGTGTGGGAAAGTGGAGGGATAAGGGGATAAAAAGGGCTGGTCTCATCGAACAGTTTTCTTGGTGGTCCAGCGGCCGTGGCCCGGGCCGGTCTGGCCGTGCCCCGTCAGCACTGGCTGGGGGCCGGGTGCGCCTGCGGTGGCGGCAGCGGGCGAGAGCGGAGCGAGTGGCCCCCAGCGCCAGCAGCTGGAGTGGGACCCGGGGCCACGGGAGCCCAGGTGCCTGTGGAGCTGGCAGCCAGAGCGGGTGGGTGAGTGAGGTCTAGCGCAGGTCGAGCTGGCAAGTGGGTGAAGTGGCCTTTGAGCCAGGGGGGTGTGCGTCTCTACGGGTGAGCCCGTGGGAGAAGCTGGCTGTCAGAGGGACGAGGGGAGTCCTAGCCGCTGCCAGAGAGACCGTGGGGTCTGGGGATCTGTATGGCCAGCTACTTATATATTTGTATATGCATATAAGTGTATGTGTGTGGGGCGTGTGTGTTCTGTGTATGTCTGCCCACTAGGAATACACCCTCAGCCTTGCTCCCGCGTGGACCTGGGGGCACGGAGCTGTGGCAGCCCTGCCTCTCCTGGGCTGTTGGCTCTGGACCCATTTCCCCCAACATGTAAACACCAAGTAGGGTGCTACGTCCTTGCCTGCCTGCACAGGGCTGCCTGGAACACTGCTTGTCAGCTGCGGAGGAACAGCTGGCTCAGTGCTGGCTGTCGGGAGGTGACGCCTCAAAGTGCTTTCAGCCCTGTGAGTTTGTAGGCAGAGCTTCAGCTCTGGCTGACCTGGACAGTGGAGGGTCCATGGAGGCTGCTTCTGAGGGGAAGGGGATATAGCTCAGGCATGCAGGAGCTCCGCTTCCTGCTGGAATAGGAACCACCACCTTCCCCGTGCCCCCATTTCAAGGCTTGTAGCTGGTAGAAGGCTCCCACAGTGCCAGCTGAGGTCGCAAGAGACAAGGCAGCGCAGGGGAGGGCTGGAAGGAAAGCCATACGGCCACGACAGGGTATTTCTGGAGGACTTTGCCTGTGCCCAGGTGTTGTCCATACAGTCTTACAGGCCTCCAACAGAACAGAATGCACATGGATGTGAGGAGCTGCCTGATTTTTAACACTCCTTTGCTAGCTTCAAACTGCCTTTTTATCACTCCTTCTTTCCCAGATGATTTAGCCCAGGGGATCTTCCACTTTCTGTGGAAAATTATCTGAAGGGCTGAGGGTCTCCTGGGAAATGAAGAGAGGTGACAGTCTTGATGGTCTTCTCTGAAACTGCCCTCCCACCCACTCACAGAGAAAGCAGCCATAACCAACACCTTCCTTCTCCAGCAGGAAGCAGTTGCAGCAACATTTGCCCAGCAATGACATTTTTTCTGGACACCAAGGGAGCAATCCTAGGGAAAGCGACCTGGGTTTTCTGATCTTGCTCTTGGCTCATTCTCTGCCTGTCATATTTTTGGTAGCACTGATAAAACTTGACATCATGGATGGGCTTTTCATCGACTTGCAAATACTGCCCTGATAGTGGAGATGGCCCTGCATTAGCTTCTATCTGAAGAGAAAGAAAGATGCAAACAGAGCTGTTTCCAGAAAGTGCAAATGATCAGAATACCAGGCACTCACTGCATGGGGGCAAAGGGCATCACTCGTTAGAATATTGACCTGTTATCACTGATGTGACTTACGCATCAATACTTATCCACAGCCAGCCACAGCGGCCATGCTGAGGTAGAGAGTTAAAGCTGAGCGCAGGTACCGCCAACTTCTTTGCCACCATTTCTACAGGTGTCTTGGCCAACTGTGGCAAAGATGTACTACACAGAGTGGTTGTGAGAGCAGCAGAAACAAGGTGGGGAGACCGGTTTGTTTGTCTCTGTGTGAGGAGAGAGGAAATAGGGGGAAGAGTGCGGAGGGAAGATGGAGGAGACGTCAATGGGAACAGAGCTGATGGGAGGAAGGAAGGTGACGAGTTCATAC
This sequence comes from Pelecanus crispus, assembly GCF_030463565.1. Taxonomy (NCBI): domain Eukaryota; kingdom Metazoa; phylum Chordata; class Aves; order Pelecaniformes; family Pelecanidae; genus Pelecanus; species Pelecanus crispus. The sequence continues at coordinate 7,207,110 of NC_134652.1, forward strand.
CTAGACTTGTTACGAAGCGCAGCATGCAAGCGTCAGGAAAAATCAAGTAGATACCACTGAGAGAAAAAACAGACAGGGAATCAGACCATCTGTGAGCAGGTGAGACAAGAAATCACCTGTGTTTTGTGGGTTGCTATGTTCTTTCCAAAAAGAGGAGAAATTACCACAGCTGAAGGTACCTCCTGAGGATCCCAGGAGAGGATCCCCTCTCCTTTCGCTCTGTACTGCTGCTGTCACTTGGTGCAGCTGATAAACCTGTCAATTTTTCATTGCTCTCCTGCTTTTGCAACTCAATTTGCCCCCAAGAAGTAACACCTGGTGAGGGCAGAAGGACAGAAATACGGTAGTCCTGAGCCTGCTGAGGTACCCAAATGAGTGTGGGAAGGTCCCTCACTGACACTGTGCTCCAGCATGGTTAATCTGTGCACAGTCTGTAGCTTAACACAGGTCAGGTGCTGAACACAGACAAAATGAATGTACCTGGGAGCAGATCTGACCAGATCTGTATCTGGTGATAAGCAGTCACCCTGTTTATGACTTTCAATATGACTTTTGCTCTATTATTCCTCTACCCTGGATTTTACTCAGCTGTAGATTTGCTAATGCCTCCTTGTGCTTTAGAAGTTGCCATGGGATGAAGGTGAGTAGATGAGGCACTCTGGGCTTATGGAATAAGCACATTAGCTTAATGCATCTGAAACACCTGGCAGCGTCAGCACTGCCATTAAGTGTCCACCTTTAGTTTCCAGAATTAATCCCCCATAGCGAGAGGAGGCTGCTTTTATACCTTTTAGAGCACTTTTCTTGAAGATGTGCAATGCCGTAAATGTGCCACAAAACTGTCAACAGGTTCTGGTGAATTCGTTCTTAACACAGACCAGCTGCAAGCAGGGACAAGGACATCCCATGCTGAATGCTGCTGGCCCGGAGGGATCAGCGCTTTCCCTGTGCTTTCAGTCACCCAGCCAGGAAGCTCAGAAACTTGTATTCAAAAACAGGAAAAGAAACAAAGAAAGAAAAGCCCTGAGAGCCTTGTCCTGGGGAACGCAGTGGCAAACCTTCACAGCTGCTTTATTCCATGACACAAAGGGTCACACCTGTCTGCCGCACTTGAGATGCTCACGTGGGAAAGTTTGTGCAGAAGGATGGCAGCGTGTGAATCAGAGTATTCATCACAAACACCCATAGCATTGCTCCCAAGTCAACTTTACATGTACTGAGAAACGTGGGTCTTCTCTTGTAGCTCTGCTCTTAGATTGCACTTCCCTTCCTAGGAGTGCAGGAGTTACATTTTTTATTCTTTTTCCATTTCTTATTTAACATCCACTTCTAGTACTCTAATTCCTGAACTCTTATGCATCCCTGATCCCTTCCTGTACTCCAATCTATGGTCAATTTAAAAAAGAATCAGAAGCACTGAGAGAGATAAATGTAATTGTGGCTCAACCGAGTCAGTGAATGTTTGCTTCGGGTTTAAAGCCGGTGATTATGACAGAAATCTCGCTATCTGGGCCAGGAGTCTCTGGTGAAAATCCAATGGTAAACATGCCACGTGAGGCAAGCATTTGACATCTGCAAACGGGTGCCATCTGTTTCTTCTTTTAAGAGTATTAGCCATCTAAGAAAGGAAAAGAGATGCATGAGACTTGGTCTGAGGTCAAAAGAGTGCGAGTGAGATCAGGGTTTTGATTGCCAAGTCAAAGGGTGTATAGATTCACCCCCATACACACACTGCTTTTTTTTGCAAGTGGAGGGGAGATACTCGCGATAGACACAAAGTCCAGATTTGAGGGAAGTCTGGATGCAGAGGCAGTGATACAGCCCAGGCTTCTTTTCAGGGCTAGACTAAAGCCTTTTCTAAATGAGGAACTGAGTAACCTCAGAAGCCAAAAATTTTGACTCAACCTTTTGCAATTCTACTTCTGCTCCCACCCCCAACCACTCAGCTCTGGGCAAGGAACAGCTCATTGCTTCTCTTTTCATGACATGCTTTGCTCCCATAGTTACTAGTAAAGCCCGCTTGCCTCCTTGCTCAGTAGGTAACGGAGTTGGTGTGCTCGCCTCTCGTCTTCCCCACCTCTTGGCGTTGCTTCAGGCCCCTGGGTTGCCACGGGAGCTTCAGCACTGCTTGGCTCCCCTGCAATCCCACCTGGCTCTGGCTTACTGAGGATTTGGGACTACCTTCCCTGTCTCTGTTCTTAAGGGTTACAAACCAGCACTTTTCACAGTTTAACAAAGATGCTTTATAATTTAAAGGCTTTATATCACGTGACACTGGAGGGCTTTTGGTGCAAGATCGATGGCTGTAGGGAAGCACCAGCCTGTTCTGTAGGCACTACCTGCCAGCTTACGTGGCAGCTCGGAGAGATTTTGCTGAGCTGTGGGCTGTTGCAGCAGGACTGTTGCTGGCTCTCAGGCAGACTCTGGCACATTTTTAGTACAGGACAGCGTACTGTAGCACTGACATCCCTTTAACAGCAAGGAAGAAGGGATTTGCTGTGCAATTCACTTCGTTCTCTTTGTGAGTTTGCTTATGCGCACAGTCTTACAGGAGAGCATCTCTCTGGATTTTGGTGCAGATTGTAGCAGCTTTTAAAGCTACAGCTCCTGGTGTGAAAGAATTAGATTGAAACCTCTGGTTTCATTTAAAAATAAACAACAGTAAATGCCCCTTGATTGTGGTTAGCTCTAAAAAATGAATTAAGCTGTCACAAAATGTATTCAATTCATTTGGGATTTTTGTCAGACAAAGCAGCCCATGTTGGGAATGGCAAGTTGAAGAGTACAGCAACAGCCATTCTGTGCAGAGACAAACCAAGGGTGAGGCATGGGGGGAATGCCAGTGGTACTGAAATATTAGTAACAACATTATACAAGTAAATACAAGTAAAAATTTGTCTCAGCTTAGTGGCAAATGTGGTCACAGATGACAGCTTGGCTGCAGTGACTGTGGGGTGATGGAGTTAAGTCCCAGAGGAACCCAGGGTGAGCAGCAGATTTAGGACTCTGACCATCAAGAGAAGGCAAACCACATTTGACCAACCCAAATGCCTACTCTGACAAAATGACGGGTTGTGTGGATGAAGGGATGTAACATACCTTGACTTCAGTAAGAAGTCAGCAGATAACAGTCACAGACGTTACCCTAGTGCAGATGGTTCTTCTCGTTTGTTGCATAAAACTAGGTAGCCTTCAAAGTGTTATAGCTTCATGAAGCTGATGGGAATGAATCCCTACTTTTATAACACAGGGTAGATATCTTTAACTAGGAAGTATTAATCACATTACATACGTGATACAAATTATCATTAAATGAGCATAGCTTTTCTTTTTTCTGCAAGGAATTTAATAATTTATATAAAGAGTGTGACACCATGTATTTATGACTTGGTTTTGGATCTGGTTTTGGACCCCAGACCCACTTTTGGATTTGGACTTTTGTTAGCATATACATCATTCAGTGGTACTTTGAAAAATAAAACATTTCTGGTTTGCAATTAATTGGGAATGTTATCAGCCGTTCACCTTACGTATGATACTTGAAGATTAGATATAAAAATAGACCAGTTCTTATTTGTTGAAGGGATAGCAGAGAAAATTCAAATGTTTAGCAATAGTACGGCTTATAGAAACTTCAATAGTTCCCTGCATGATTTTTCTTTTGAGTGATTTACTCATAAGGCAGAAGAACTGAGATTCGTGGCCCCAAGCTGTTCATGCAAACTGCTATAAACAATGCTAGCTTATCTGACATGAGGAATGGTATAATAATGTGACTATCCATTTTTAAAAAAAGACCCTTTTAAAAGAGTGTAAAGGTTAGGATATAAGGTGGGTAACTAATGAAGCCTACACACTGCTGAAAGTCATGGTTCTTTTCACCAGAGGATCAAAGGATAATGTAAAGTTTCATGTTAAACAGAGAGCTTTGCTGAAGAGAGAATTACCTTGGCCCCACTGTATGCAGTAATGATACGGTACAAGAAGGAACAGGAGATTAGAAAAGAACAGACTCCGTGAGCTCTGATTTTAGACTGCGGGAGTAGAATCAGAACCTCCCATTAAAACAGGAACGTGGGACTTTTTGTTAAAGCTCCATATAAGTCACACATTGTATGTAGCGCTCGCATATTCATTAAGCACAATGAGCAATTACAGATTAAAAGCTGCTGGTGTCTCACTTCAACCAGGCAAAAGCTTTCAGGGGGGAAGAGGGAATGAATTTTGATAATGAGAGGTTTTCAGGCTGCAAGTTTAAATGGAAAGAGGGAACTCTTTACCTGTCGACAATAACGGTAGATTTGCAGGTCCCCTGCAAAGCCTCTACACTTACAATAGATCCCATCACCTAAAGCAACTGTGTCAATGGCAGCTATTTTGCACAGTTCTTATTTCTCTGAATCAGATGACAACTGTGGGCAGTGCCATGAATACCTTGATCTGTGAAACAATAAACCTCTGTCGCCAGTGAAATTAGTTTGACTCCTGCTGCTGCTCTGTTTTTTTTCTCCCTCATCTCTTTACAGGGTAAGGCATATTCTGCCACCAGTCAGATTGCATACTACCTGTCTCTGTAGGGCTGAAGCAATTTAGACCTGGATGTAGTGACTTGGCCTAAAGACTTATGGACAAGACCCACCTCCTGCCTGTCCACAGTGACTTATTGGTCCAGGTTTGCCTGGAACGTATCCCAAAGGCAACTTTGGCTCAGAGAATATCTAAAAGGTCTGGGAAGGAGGAATAGTAAATAAAGAAATATTGGGTTTCTGCTAAATTGGAGCAGGAATGTCTTTTAGGGGGAAATTTGGTGCCAAGAAGACTTGTTAATGCTTTGCTAATTTTTCTCAGGTGCTATTAGCAAGGCCACATTGTACTTATGTATTAAGGTACCATTATGTATAAAACAACGATGCAAATAATCAGGGCTGCAGGGATGACTCATAGTTCTATTACTTTGTGAGCATCGTGACATCTCTACATGCAAATTGTTACCATCAACCTCATATCTGAGTTTGTGTGTGGCTCATACAGAGCTATGGACACAGCATCCCTGGAAGTGTTCAAAAAATGGGTAGATGTGGCACTTGGGGACGTGGTTTAGTGGGCTTGGTGGTGTTGGGTTGATGATTGGAATGATGATCTTAGAGGTCCTTTCCAACCTTAATGATTCCTAGTTTTACTTTCGTTAAAAAATAATCCAGCCACCAAGCCAGGAGACATGAAATTGCTACTCTACCCTGAATTGGTTTAGTGGTGGACTTGATAATGTTAGGTTAATGGTTGGACTGGATGATCTTAAAGGTCTTTTCCAACCTAAATGATTCTATGATTCTATGATTCTATACACTGGTGGGGGTGTAGCTGAAATGGTCACTCATACTGAGAGCTTTGCTGTCCGCCTGAGAATCGTTTTACCCTCAAATAAAAAAGATGCCAGAGCCAGAACTGGTAAAAAGTGGTGTTGCATCTTTGCATTTGGATAGTGGAGAGCTGGATGTAACAGTTTAAGTGAGTTCTTTACTTATGCCTGACCTGCTTTTGTCCAGCAGCCAGGTGGGTGTTGCTATTGAGCGTTCTGCCCTGAGCCTGCCAAGCCGCCATCTGCCAGATAGTATAAAGCACTAACCTGAATCCAGCTGATGGTCTCATGGATAAGATCCAAAGCTCTTTACCGCTCACAGTCAGTGCTCTGAATACATGCATGCAAATATTTATGGATACCCTGATGGATATGGATTTCTAGCTCACCCAGGACATCCACCGATACTTGCATGCACGTATTCAGAGCGTGCAAGTATTTATGGATAACTTGGATAAGCTAGAAGCACTGGAGGTTGAGGGGATTGTAAACCCCCTCTATCTACCTTCCACAAGCACCAGTGAGCACAGTAATTACTCCATGGCATGTGAGGGAGAAGAGGCAGTTCATCCCTCACTACCAATGCTCTGCGTGTAAACTGGGCATGGTGGGGCAGTGGCTGGAGGTGCTGCCTTCCCCGCGGCAGGAGACATCCACTGGTGCTGTGGACAGTAAGGAGCCCCATGCTGCCAAAGTTCGTGACATACCAACTATTGCAACTACATACATTTATCTGTTTCTAGCAGATGATACCACTATCGTATCTTTAAATCCAAACCATAGAGCTGTTTCCCTGACTGCCCTTCATCTATGATACTTAGGTTGTAAGCTGTTCGGCGCAGCTATTACTTCTTACTGTGAACGTTTTCACAACTTTGGCTGAAAGTCATCTTGCTCTTACCACGGCCTCTTGCCAGATCTGCATTGGTGCAGGGCTGTTTGAAGGCAGTGCGTCCCTCTCCAGACACGGCTACACAAACAGCAAGACCGTTTGGATCTCCTCGGATCACCAGGGCTGTAGCCCGTCTCCAACCGCACTGAGGAGGCCTAGTGGCATAGGATTTCTTGGAAGGAATTTTTTATCACAGCTGTCTACACTGTCTTTCTTGACCTGTTGGTTAATTGTGTTGACTTACTCACCTTTTGCCTCACTGCGCAAAAGCTGTCAGGGTTTTGCTGTCAGGGATCCCTAGTCAGAAGGGCAGTGATCTGCCTGCTCCCATGTAAGCTGAGTGACAACAACTGCATGTGGGCTGTTGATCTTCTCTAACTGCTGCTGCGTCGGCAGTCACGTTAGGCTGTCTGAGATGACGGTATGAAACTTCGTAATCCCTGTAAATTCCCCCCTCAACTGAGCCCTTTGCGTTCATGGTTTGGATTTACTGACCTTCTGTGAAGAGCTTTCAGAGGATAAAAGAGGCATTAATGGTTTGAGGGTTCCAGACCTCAGTGAAGGCATCACTTGCCTGTGATTGCTAAGAATCCAGTTTAGCAAGAGCCGTACTGCTCAAAGCTGTTAGACTGTCTGCTGTGCCTGCTGGCATTCAACATTACAGATTGTCAAGGGGCTCACTAGTACGAGATTATGCATTAGAGGGAAACTAGAAGAGAATTCTGGAATACGGATTGCTTCCAAACTCTTTGAATTGTGCTGAAATGGAGGGACCTGCCTCAGTGATGTTCCTGAGAACTTGCTATATAAAAGACTGTAAACCTCTCCATTTTGCTGAAAAGCCATCTGAGCTGGGGCAGTCCCATCTCTCCAGGAACTGCGGTTGCTCTCGTAGGATGATGAAACAAAGGCGGTCAAACAGTATTAGCATGTGCACCTTGCCCATCATCCCAGAATATCCAGGCTTCCAGGACTTTAAGGTTTGTATGCAAAAACTCTCTTTGCAATATATCAGAACTACTGCCTATTCTTCTATTAGAGTAATTCCCCTACTTCCTGCTAAGTTGAAGTTTGGTATGATAGTAAGTTTTGGGCTGTGTTTTGGTATAGAAAAGCTTAACTTGAAAGACTTTTATTCTGCCACATTATTGTTTGTTGATTTTTAAGTTGATTATTAATTTTTAAACCATTTTTTAAGGTTTGAGGTAGGAAGGAGAGACTACTTTTTAGTCAAGTTTTAGTGTTCTTCAATTACCTAACCTATTCCAAAAGTACAAGCACTCTAGGCAGGGTCATTAGATTTGCTGGGTCCCTTCCAGAATGAAGTGTGATGGAATAGTGCGAGATCAAAAATTTGATTACTTTTCAGTTTACATGGCATGTCCAACCCACTATTTCTCATTTGTGCTCAATGTTTTTCATTCATTACCGGTAGGCAACGTGCCAAATGCTGATGATGGAGTGCCCTACTGAGACATTGCTGGGCTCTGAAACCAGATTTCTGGCTGGGCCCTTAGTAAGTATCTAGACTTAATTAGCAATTGTCAAAAACTGCATGAATGATGGCTTTTTTTTTATACCAAAGTCATTGTCAGGCATAATAAATGACTGCAAAATGTTCCATGATCCCACTGTGGCTGTCATCTACACACAGTATAGTCTTTCTTTTTATTGATTTGAAACAGTAATATAATATAAAACATTTCTTCCTTCAAGCTGAACCGCTAAGGTTTTTCAGAGAAAAAGCCATGGTCTAGTCCAACTTGGTGTACAGAAACCAGCTGTTGCTCCTGGTAGCTTGATACAGGCTGGGGTGTCTTGGAATAGCTGTAAGAAAGGTGGTAATGGCAGAGCAGTAAGTTTGAAAACCCAGGGGACATTTAACTGTGGATACGGAAAGGCAATCTTTTACATGGTGAATTTCTAGCAAAATTTTGTCTCGCAGTCAATAAAAGAACTCAAAGCATGGGTGTTCCCCTGAAATCAACCTAAAGACTCCCACTGATGGCAATGGGGACTGCATCAGGCCTTTCTTTGACTATTAAGTAACTCAGGTATTAAATTGGTTGATTAACAAGGAGATAGGCATCCTATGATGGGAAAGGAGGAGAAAACTCCATGCACATCCATGATATGCTGCAGGATAATAATAATAAACTTCATAGTTTTAAGATGTAGAAATGTATTGTATGTGCAAATTGCAGTTCTTGTAATAATATGCTGCAATTCAGAGCAGAGTTACCTGGGAGTGAGGAAAGGCAAAAAAGATAAAAAAAATCTCTTAGAAGTGGGATCTGGTTTTACCATGGGAAAGAGCAGCTACAGGCTGATCAGATTTGAAAAGGATAAACCTGAAATTCTGTTAATACAGACAGGTGAGAGATTCTTTCAGAAAATTAGATTTTCAGAGAGGCTACACGGAATTGTGGCAGTACATCTGTGTCAGTGGGAAGTACTCAGCATTGCTTAACCTCAGCCCAAGGGACTTCTATTCCAGAGAGGGACTGGTACCAAACTGCTAGGTCTTCAGGAAATTTGGGTTAAGAACCTAAAACCTTCCCTAACAGCTGTTTACTGTATGGAACCATATATCCTTTTTCTACTTAAGCCAGCATATTTTAATTCAGATTTCCTTCTCCCTTCTGGCCCCAATCCTGCCTCTCCCTCCCCCTCTGTTTTAAATAGCTATCAAGAAATCATTTGGAAACTTCAGACTTCAACCGACTTTTCCAGGATTTGGAACGAGGAAAGAGCTCCTTATCACAGTTGAATAATTTTCCAAACAGAGCTTCATTAGTCCATTGCTTGGGGAGCTCTTCAAGAGGCTACTTGAGAGGGCACCCGACAACCAGCAGTGGCTTCCACGACAAGCCATTGCAAGAGTATTTCAACGAGAGGCTAATGGAGCTCAGGAACTATGAAAGCAAGAGGTCTAATAGGAAGACAAATGTATTTGCTGATAAGAACCAGAACCCCTTCCTCACCGGCAGAGGATCTCGGCGCAGAAGCAGTTGCAGTGCTGTGGTGATGATCGGGCATGGCAAGGAGAGTGAAGACTCCTGCAGCTCGGCAAATCAAGACAACAAAAAAGTAATCAAGCATAACAATCAAGAGGAAACCCAGAATGTCCTGGACCTCTATGAGGGTGACTTCTTGGATGTTTTGACAATGCACATCGCAGCTCCCCTAGAAGCATTTGTGCAAAAAAAATGATACTGGAGCTGGTTACAGCTTTTCGTGCAGTCCTGAAAAACAGGAAGAATTGTCCCTGTTCAGCACCATTCTGACTTAAGTAGTTCATGTATGTCAGTCCACTCTGACACAGAAATGTGCTTGTTTGTGGGAGAAAATGTTCTCTCACTTTGTGTTCTTGATTAACCTTGCACGTGTTTGTTTTCAATTTTCTGCAAAGAATCTGTATAATTGAGACATAGCTGTGACTTATTATATACAGAGACCAGTGTTCTAAATACATGCACATATTACTTGAATTCTTCAGTTGCCTTAAAAAAAGGTGATTAGTGTCAGAGGAGCAGCTTGGTTTCCTATTGGTAGGTTTTAGTGTGCAGTTTGTATTAGCTAATCTGAAGAAAGACTGTTGTGTTCTGCCAAGTTCCTTTGTGTGTTTTAAGCCTCTTGGTTTTTATCATGCCACTTTGGCCTGAATCCTTTATGGTGATGTTTTGCACAGCTGCAAATAGTTGATGAGAAATAGCTGATTTTTACTCATTGCCACATGTGATCACCAGGTGGATCATTGTAAGTGTCTGATGGATGGAGAAGCAACCACAAATGTAAGTTTTACTTAATGATCGCTCATTATGGTTTCATTAGCAGACTCAGAAACCTTTGACTTAAAAAACACTACAAGGGCAAAGAGGAAAAAATGACAGATTTAAGTGCAAGTGATGGAATTACGTATGAAAGAAGGCTCCTTTCCTCTTTCCTACTGTAAATATGAGAACAACATAGCAAATTCCTGATGTAATCTGAACTTCAAATTGTTTATTGTATTTTAGTGTTTGTAGTGGTCATCTAAGTATACAATGTCAGCTGCAGCTGAATCTTTCTATTATGTGAAATGTCAATGTTTAGTTCCACAGTACACTGACTTAATATCAGACCCAAAGCAGGGCAATTGTTTTAAGCTTCCAGCAAGAACTACTGCTGCCTGTGGTATCATCGGCAATAAATTCCTCCTTACGGTGTTGGTTTGAGTTGGTGGTTCTCTCTCTGCTTTTGGACTTGTTTTAATGTGAGTTAACCAGTAAGCCATGCCCCTGGCTAGACCTCATCCCTTCCAGTACTGGCTTCTCTCCATCACTTTTACCTCCCTGTTCCTCCCATTTCTTCAGCCCTGGTGAAACTTGCCCAAGATATGTTTTGTCTCTTCTGCAGTTTATACTTTCCCTCTTCCCAATATTTACCTATTTGCAGAAATATTTCTTCTACTGCACTGCCTCCCCAGCTCTTGGGCCTCATATTTTTCTCTTTCTGAGTGTGTGAGTGAACATATGCGGAAAGGAGAGGACAGATTACGGAATCTATCATGTCCCTCCTGCCAGTCCTCTCAGGAAACAACCAAGAGTTTCCCCCCAAAAAGGGAGGGGAAACAGATAAGACTCATTCCACATTCCTTTCTCAACGCTGGGATCAATAGCATCTAAGGGAACTGAGATGGGATACTGAGAGCTCTCGGTCCTTTGTGTGTGGGAGAAAGCATCATATACTTAGGCTAAATGAATTTTTCAGAACTTGCAATTGCCTTACTGCTGCAAATGGAGGGGAGCAGGCAATTAGGTGAGATTTTCCCCAAAGGAAAATATTTTTTTAGATTTAAATGAAAGTCTGAAACACATAATGTATTAGCAGATGCCATAGAGGGGATGCATCTGGTTTTCATTGTAAATCTGCCAGAGGTTAGTTTCTCCTCCAGGAGTGAATGCATAATAATAACACACTATTATGTGAGGGCATAATAATAACAACAGTGCATAAGGACAAGGGAAAAATATTAATGGAACACAGGCAACCTTAATTCTTTCTTTTCTTAACAGTGTGGCTTTGCACCCATAAACATGTGCTTTTGAAGTTTAGTTTTGCAAGTCACTTCCTACCTACAAGCTTTTTAAAAAAGGCAAAGTGCCTGCCTTCCTGCTCCTGATATTTTAATCATCATCACACTGCAATGACCCCAGATGCAGGTCTGGAGCATCCCGAGCCTCTCTGCAGACCTCTGCCATATGAGCTAAGAGGCTCATGGAGCCTTGCACTGTCAGGGTGCTGCTGACGTTGGCTGACAGCAGAGGAACAAACTTTCCTTGGATTAAGAAAAAATTTAGCGGTGAAACTGTAATTAAAAAAATAGAAAATCAGGTAGAATTTACCCAAGGGTCTGTAAATGGCCTATTCAAGCTGCTCAGCCTCTGCGACAGAGATACTCTTCTCCACTCAGGACAAGTTAGAGCACCAATTTTTAATAGGCCCTATTTTTATTTTTTACTTTTACTGTATACCAAATATGAAATAGAATTACAAAACACAACAAATTGGACTCTGACTTGGCAGAAACTTGTACTGTCTCCTCCCCCAGAAGCACCCCGTAGACCTGAAATTGCACAGTCAGGCCCATTTATGGTATTTTTCATCTGTAAAGCACCCTAAGGGATTAAAAAAGTTGACTTTTTTTTTTAATTGGATTTCCTTCAAAACAGTGTAATGACTTTCCTCTGAGAAGCTGCCCATCTCATGCCAGAGATAGTGGAAAAAGTCTAAGGAAGATTACATCTCCCAAGAGGGAACATATCTAGACGTTTCTGTACAGAAAGGACATCAAGTTACAGAGAGAACAAAACCACCAAGATCTGTTAGAGAGGGAATAATATTTCTTCTCACATCCTCTCAGACTGTTAAAATCTTGTGAAAAATGGCTTGGTTTTGTTTGGAAAGTGGTAATATGCATGACGTGAATTCATGTAGTCTATTACTTTAGGTTTTACTGAGTTTGCCTGGTGGATGTAGCTGCTGCTTTCATGCAGGTAACCTGTTTTCACATTGTTCTTTCATGAAACTTGACATAAACACTGTTTGCTATTAGCAGTCTTATAAAAATATTCTTTATGCGTCTTTGAAAAATTCTTCTTTCTCCTCTTAAAGAAAAAGCACTGCACCACTTTCCTCCTGGTGATTTTGCAGCTACTTTGTTTTAGATCTTTCTGTACGGAATACTGAAGAGCAAGCTTGGTTGGTGGTTGTTGTTGGTTTCCTTCTCTAAACACTTTCTCTCTGCCTAATTGGACCTTAGGCAAAGTCCTCTGTAGGGCCTCATAAATCAGACAGCGCTCAACTTAAAAAAATAGTTCATGTCTTCTGAAGCCTGCATCCCTACTAGTGATTTTGTCATCCTTCCCTTGAACTTATTTTTAAGGTCGTAAAGAGTTGTGTCGGCTGAGTTTGCAGTGCAGAGGAAGGCTGGGGATGTGAGGATGGAAGGCAGAGGAAGGACATCTCAGGGGAAACACAACCTGCTTTCAGATGAGAATCTGAACCTCCACAAAATGAGATACAATCTCAGTTTGGTTTTCAGTTCCCTCAACCTCTTGTGAAGGTGTGATGGGACAGAAAATACAAAAGACAGTAATATTAAAACATATGAAGCCACAAAGGCATCTAGCAAGATGTGGGCTGCATCCCACTGTCACTGTACTCATCCTCAAGATCCCAAGGACTGGAGGAAGCTCCATCTGACTATATGCCTCATTAAAGCAAAACATAGTTTTCATGTATTTAAATTAAGGAATTTATTAAAAAAAAACAAAGCCAAAAAAACAATCAAAACAGTGGTTTGATCTAGATACAGCAGCACTGTGACATTACTAGGACATTATGTACGAAGAATCCAAGCAGCCATAGAACACAGAAGCCTTTATCTTCAGTCACAATCTCAAAATGAAACTAGCTTCATCAAACAGTGTTAAAGATCTCCCTGGAAAGAGAAACAAAACCAAACAGACCCTCCCCACCCCTAACCCTTTGGATACTAGAATGATTTTTTTTGTACAATACCAACAGCCACTAGCTCTTCTAATTGAGAACACTTGTTTAATTTATTACAAAAATGATCTGTTGACTCAGTTATGAAAGACGACTTTTAACATTGCTTCAGAAGTGTCTGCTCCTCTTATAGACTACAGTATTAGAAGTGCTTAAAAACATTTAATCCTGGATATGCTCTTGAAATTCGATCAGAAGGATATTCTGTGTGTGTTTATATACCAAATATGATTTTTAATTTTTAAAGCAGGTGAAAAGACTAACCCTAATATGAAACTGCAATTTTACAATTTAATTATTAGTCAGATATGGGCAACCACATGATAGTTCATGAAATCTTTAGGTCTATCTACATTGCTCAGAAACACAAAATAAAGTTTTTACAACTTTCACCTTCAAAAGGCTAAAATGTTAAGTCTTTTAGAAGAGTGTCCAGTGTTTAAAAGAAATGCAATTAAGGGAGACTGCACCCAGTACACATGAAACATAACTTGTTTGAGCTTGCTAATAAACATATCTAACAGCTGCATGTGGGGTGATGAGACAGGAAAACACATTTGTCATCTGGCCACTACCTGAAAAGTTTCTTCTCTGGGAGTGACTCTTCTCTACAGGACCGCTGATGCGCCAGAAAACCTGGAGTTCCCCTTCGGAGCCCCTTGATCCCAGGCATGTGGTTGCCTCTTCTGTTTCCATAGCTGAGCAGTGAGTTGACCCAATGTTTGCCACGCATGCATCTTTGTGACCTCACACAGCATTTCACTTAATTGGTACTTAGGGATTCATTTGCAGGCTTGGCCAAAAAAGTTGGCCAAGAACCAATGAATGTTATTTTGTTCCCTTCCTCGTAACTATTTCTTTCTAATATAAAAAAGAGGAAGTGTTCGTGTGAATGCCACAATTACTAGTTAGCTCTTAGGTAAGAAATGAATACTTTAACATTTGCACTGTCTCATCTTCTGTTGGAGATGTCTTTACAGAAGTGCAGTCTGTTTCAATATCTCTAAGGAACTAAGAAAAACCAATAATAAAGAAGAGCCCTAATTTACAAGAGTCATCTCCCTAGTCACGTAAATAAGAGCAGCTATGTTAAGCCTATTTCACTTAAATAATAATACAAAGAGTTGCTATTGATCTGGTTTATGCACAGACTCCAAAGTGCTTTCTATTGACAGACAGAGAGCATCCCTCCATGTTTAAGAATGGGAAAACAAAATTGCGCAGAGGTTTGCCTAAGGCAGTGAAAGAAAAAAACCATGGGCAGAATGGGAATACAAACCACCACTTCTGGCTCCAGTACATAAACCAAGGAAAATACATTTGCGCCAGCAGTAATATTCATTTTGGTGAATAGGCAGCAATCTGTTGAAAATTGTTTCTTTCATAAAGCCCATTTGTCAGTACACTAGCTAAGCTGATCCAACTGCAGCAGCTTGTATTTGTGTTATCACAGAGACATTTGGGGGAGGTGAGTGTATAATACTGTAGCATACTGTTGGCTTTCACCTTCTTCGGTGGTTTCCCTAAAGGAAATAATTTGCAAAATTTTCTGAACCAATTTCTTTCTCTTTTCTTTTTGCAGTTAAGGACAGAAAGTGATTACCAGCCAACACTGCATAAACAATGTTCTTTAGTTTAAAAGGAGATTGTCCTGCCCAGCAGAAAAAAGTGAAGAATGGTTTTAAACTTATGCAGTCTTTCTCTCAGCTTTAGCAGGAGGGTGTTAGTCATTATTATTCTTACTCTAAATAATTAGTAGTATTTTAAATTTCAGGTCATATTTGTAGAAGGCTTGACGTAGACAACTCTGGAACCTTCTGTCTTCCATGGAGCCGCTGAACAGACAGATTCTCCCAGACTTCACTGCCAAACGTACCTCCCCGCAGCCTGAGACAGGCTAGGACCATCCTCAGGCAGGAGAGCCTGTAAGCCTGGACTTCTAGAGCTCCTGCAGGCTACTTCGTGCTTCATGCCACACACATGATGTGGGATGGTCTACATCCCAAGGGGCAGACTAACCCAAGGATGTTCTTTCAAAGCAAAGTCCAGTCTTTTCAAAAATTATATGGGAAATGCCTAGAAATGCCTGATGAATGATCTCATCTGCACTGAGAGACTTAACAAGTGAGTATTACAAATACAAACTTAAAACCAAACAATCACAACTAACTGTGGAGCAGAGGTTAAAACACTCATATCTTGTCCACAACGAAGTCAGGTCCTTCAGCCACCTGCTCCATGGATGTCTGTAAGGAGAAGCAACTGTGCTATAAGGGTGTGCATTTATTGCTCTTCCAGAAAAGTCTACATAGGGACCTCCCGACTGAGGCTCAGGTACATGGGAACAGAGACCTTCATGCAGGCTGAGTGGACACCTACTTGCCTCCTCAAACTGCTACATCTGACCCTTATAGAGACGATGTCTCTGAGCCACAGGCCAGACACTATGCTTACTACGACCCTGTGAGTGCAATTTTGAGGTTACTCAAAAAACTGTGAGCAACATAGGATGAAACAAAGAAGAACGTGCAGCAATGTGTGATGACTGCCATTGGACACTTGCTGAAGATATGCACATTATGGTAGTTTTCACACTGTCCTCTAGAGCTCACAGCTTGTCTGTCTTCCTTGTCCTGCCCGTGGTTTTATCAGTATTACAGATTGGTTTCCTGGTTTTCTTTTTAGCTGAGGCATCTCTGCTGAAAAACACCAACAGCAACTGGATTTGAAATGCGAGGGTTTGACAGATGAAGCAAAGAATTCAAGCTGGATCCTGAGGTCTGGTTGAATGACGTTAAGAATCAGTGTCTTCGAATCAGATGCTTTACTGGGTCAGCCAAGTTTGATTCCCTACTGCTGATGGCACTCAGCCGTAGTTTAGGGGCGGGGATGACTGCGAATTGAGAAGGTATCAAAACTGTTCTTATGGCTAACTGGTATTGCCTCTGAACTGCCAGTTACCAGGCATTCCTAATCAGCAGGGCCAGATGAATGCTGCGATACTGAAGTCTGCAGCTCCCTAACGCTCAGTTTGATCTCCAGTACCTGTTTGGTTTGATTATTTTCACCCCTTTCTGAGCTTCACAAGCAGGTTTTTGTTCAGAAACAACATCTGAGTCATGGCCATTCTTGTAAAAAATCTCTTTTTAGATAATCCAGGTCAAGGGTGCACACCTAAGAGTTTACTATTTGTTATTTTTCCCTTCATTATGCCTTTGTTTAAAAAAGCCTCGCATCATCCCAGAGAACGGGAAAAAATGCTACAAGATTTAAGTGAACCTTGAGACACTGTAGAAAACGAATAGCAAACATCTGAATCATAAAAGCCTGTAAACTAATTAGTGTTCATCAGACTACTCGGTAAAGATTTAAAAATAAAAACCATGCTTGCACAATTCAGGATCAGATTGCAAAAGATTTCTGATTCTTAAAAAGAGCTAAGTTTGCTCATCTGTCTGTCTAAAACAAGCAACCAGCTCTGAACGTATGCATTTTTTGGAAAGAATTTGTATTGTAATTGGAAAGGAGATATAGCAAATTAATCAGTCTGGAAAGCTATTAAATAATTACTCCTTTCTGGTCCTTTGCTATGTGCAAACCCACCTCAAAAACTATTCACTTTGAACCAAAATACTAAAAATCCCATTGCAAATGCTCTCCATGTTTGTGTCATGAAACTATAAGCCTTTTTTTTTTTTTTTTTTTTTCCCAGAGTTCCTGAACAACCACGGCTCCCAGTGTTTCTTGAATTTGGCTCCATGGAGCCAGACGCCAAGTGTCTGTGGGAGCCTGGCTGTGCAGGGGACTGCCTTGGCAGGGCTTCAGCCCTGCGTTCTGGGCTGAGCTTGCACCTGGTCACACAGTGGAAGTGAGAGGACTGTGGTCCTGCTCCAGTCTTGGGTGCAAGGTGGGCTGAATAATAAAAATAAAAAAAAAAAAGAAGTAATAAAAAAGAAAATCCTGTGGGTTTTGTTGTTGTAGGCAAACCCTGACTAGAAGAGTCCTAGGACTGTTCATTATCACTAGTGATGTATGATATTGATTGCATCTTTCAGGGCTTGGATACTGAAAAAGTACAACAATTCTGCTGCCCCAGCATTGTAACACTGTTTAAAGTTTGTCAGGCAGGATAGCAACACTTCAGGGATGCAGCATGAAATCTCCCTCAACTGGTCTTGTTTTCTGTCTCTCCCCTTCCTCACTCACTGCTTCCAAGGGGCTGGGATCCAGAGAGACCTCATTCCAGGCTTGAAGCTTCAAGCGCACATAAGCATCTTTCTTCCATACCATCTTGAGGATTCAGGAGAGCTAACCCTAGCATAATGTCCTCCAAGTATCAGGACTCACTGAATGCAGCTCTCATCATTTGAGGACTTTGCGCTGTCCCTGTGTCTCCACTGGTAGATTCCTAGACGTGCTGAGTAAGAAACTGTCCCAGCTGAAAGGAGAGCAGGAGAAGGCACATTTGCTATCATTCACTGTTGTCATATAAAAAAGTCATCCACCGCTAGTTAAGGCTGATAGCATCTAAGAGGTATAAGGCCATCTACAATCTGCATTTGCAATTTGTTCACCAGCTTTCAGTGAGGAGTTTGTTGTTATTAGGATTTTATTTCCCAAGTGGGAGATGTTAAAGAAAGAAAATTTAGTCTTCATATGCCAAATTGGTAACATGTAGGAGATTAAGCCCTTGGGCCAATAGCTGCAGTTTTATCAGTTTTACCAGATTCATCCAATGAAACATTAATGAGCTAAGCCTTCCCCCAGTCATCTTTTTTCCTTCCTCATGGTGGCAGGTAGATATTACCAGTCACGTTCCTCTGATGGGGAAACATGCTTGTCTGTTCCTGCAAAGTGGGATAATGGCAGTAGTGGAAAAATAGCTTAATCTTTCACTCTAGCCCCCATCCAGCACCCCCTTCCCCTAGCATCAGTGCACAGGATGAAATCAGCTGAGGGTGCACAAGAATATTGTATACAAAACTGTTAGAAGGTGATGTCTTGGAGTGAGAGAAACAGATCAGAGTTGCACAACATTTGCAGCTCTCCAAGAAGAACTAAGCCGTGTGTCTTGTCTTGTCTTGTCTTGATACACTGATATACATCAGTTGTCTGGCTAAGATCTGTTCCTCCACTTCTCACCTACATTTCTTGAAATCAGGTGGAATTGCATGTTATTGAAGAAGGCCTGTGAAAACCTCCCAGCACAAGTATGTCTTCGTCCAGAGGGTGCTAAAGGGACTGATCAGATTCTTGTTGACATAGGTAGCTTTGTGGCAGGGCATGAGAACAGAACTGGAGGGAAGAGCCCCATCTGTGCATAGTGGCTTTCACCTCTACAATATTTCATTCCACTCCTGTTAGGAAGCTGAAACCATTATAGATTTAGTTTACAGCTGATACAGAGAGAGAAAATTACTCAAAATTCTCATCTATTACTGTGTGTCTAAAATTTTGCCTCTTCCATAAGATCTGAAATGTCATCATCTGACATGGGAGAGTGGCTGAAGCTCTCCCTGAGCACCACCAATACAGGGAAAAGGAATTTCTGGGTCATGCTGATCTGAAGGAAAAAGAGGAACAACTTCTTGCTGATATTATGGCACACTCACACAGCTTCACTGCATGTCTACTAGCAACCAGAAAAACTGGGGGCTTTTGGAATGATGTGGACTTGCATCTTAAGATACTTCACTCTTGATAAAGGTGCCAAAGCCACATCTCCCTTTCTTGACTTTTCTCTGTCAGCTGCTTTATGCAAATTCTGGCCCTGTTCTGTCTCTCTCCCTCCTAAACTCAAGCTGTTTCAGTATGTAATTCCTGTGACACTCTCACTCAGAGCTTTGTCACTACTAACCTGCATCTTTTTTCCCCTTCTGCATTGGCCAGATAGAACATACACATGACAGTCTAATGAATTTTGGCTATTAAGACTTGCACTGGGACAGTGCTTCCTTGTACCCTGGAATAACTGCAGTACTAGCCAACAGGGTTTTAGACACACCAGACTGACCTTCAGATGTTCCTGACTGATCCAAAAAATCATCAGTCTACTCTAGCCGACATTGTAAAGAGCATGGTGAACCAACCTGTTTTACAGAACATGTTGGGTTATGGAGATCCTGTCTGCACTTGACGGGGCAAAGGTTTTCCAATTTCTGTCGAAGGGAAGTAACCATATATTTGATCTGGTGTTAATAATAATAGACACTGGCATACTTGAGAAGAGCATGGTTCTGATGCCTGCAGTACTGCTACTGATCCTGACCGATCCTGTTTATACTAGTGGGAACAATATTTTTGTCAATGATTAAAGGATCCTGGACAAAGAATGATGGAACCAAAAGTGGGATGTATTATTTCATTACTGAAATTTTATTCAATTAAGTTGAGGACCTAATTGAGGGGACAAGTCATGGTGTGTTTGGCACGACACATGGAAGAACTCTAAGTGCAGACACAACCTACAGGTTCTGCTACTGCTCAAAAGCAGCTCAGATCCCACTCTGAACCTCCACAGCTCAGCTCTAGAAAGCTGACATGAATCTCATGGTCAGCACAAACCAGACTATTGAATTTCTCTCTTGCTACCTGTTTGATATGAGCAACTGTGGAAAGGCCTTGCACTGTTGACGGCAGCATGGGGAACACTTCGAGTTTTGCTCTCGTTTCAGCAGGTGCAGGTTTCAAGTCCTTGAAAAACAAATGGTCATTTGCTTTCCTGGTCACCTCTTACTCAGTTTTGTTCTTGCTGTCATTAGAAACTGCACAAAAATTAGTGATGGAGAAGGCCTGAAAATAGGGTTTTTTTCTAACCAAAAAGTTTTTGATGAGCTAACAAGGTAAGTGCAAATCTCAGCTGTGCTGGTCCCATGACATCACAAACCTTAGGCATAGCAAGTAGCATTCTTGAATGCATCAGAATCTTGTCTTTCAGCATTTAATGCGAGACATTACAAACTAATGAAGAGGAGAAATGTATGCAGTGTTGCTGTAAACCAAATATACAGATGTAAAATAACTAAGAATAAACTGTTCCATAAAAATGTATGTCAATAAAACCCAGTCTGATAAAGTGATTTATGAATAATTTTCTAGAATTACTAAAAAGAATGATTTCTCGTTTGAGGCTCTGGAAGTCTTGAGTCACATTTTTTTTCTTTTAAAAAAATGTCTTAAAACACATGGCTTTACAGCTGCTGCTTGGAAAATATACACCTCCAAAGTCTGACTTTCATTTAAATACAAATGTACAAAATGTAAACTGAGACAATAGAGAAATTTACAAAACTTTTCTTTAAAAATAATAAAGACAAAATTCAGTTCTAGTATGATGCTATTTAAATACGTGCAAGTAGTCATGTTCATTGAATTTCTATTGCAATGTTCTAAATAAACAAATTTGATTCACACAGTCTTGAGTGCCACCTCCAAAAACAGACCTGAGTGGAAAATTCTTCTTAAAATGCGAGGCTCCACTGGAAGGAATGGATAGAAAATCTCCATTTTTGAGAGATCCTTTTTTTCACTCAACGGTGGAGGCGCTCTCATCCATAGAAGCTCCATAGATTATAGTGGAAGGATGCAACGTTGTTTCATAAAACTGAGCTGGAACTAGCTGCTTCCAGTGGAGTTTGAGCTTACATGATTTGAATTTAGGTGGTGATTTAAACTGGCCTTTGAATTTGGAGAACTCTTTGAATTGTTCTGATGCTGTAGAAAGAGGAAGACAGTAACAGTTAGATTCCCAAAACATGCCATGCTTTCTTTTAGGCCAACACTGTTCATTTTATGGTGATAACACACTGACTGGACTGTTTGAAGATCTTTGGATGTAAAATAGTCTTCACTTTCTTACCTGTATTCTCTCTAGGTCAGGAGGACCATAGCAGTTCTTGAGGAATGCAGCAAAGACGACTCACTCTCGTTCCAGGAGTCAAATTGACTCACTGCAAAATGTCAGTATCTGCTAAATCTGACTAATACAGAGGACACCTGCCAATGCTGAGGCATGGTTTTAACCATGCAGAAATAAATGGGTCTAAGAATGTTATTTAGATTTGAAAATGGTGCCATGGTGCCTCATGAAAGTCGTATATCGTGTAATGTCTGGTCTGCTCTCTTCTCTAGTGTCTTGCTTTCCTGCCATGACTACCTCACTCAACATTTGCATTTTCTTCTTTTTTAACACATAAATCAAGGGTTTTCACAAGGAACTTATCAAAACCATATAACCATTTCAAAAGGCATTTCAGCATACCACTGAAAAATAGTTTGGGTAAGAAGTTTTCAACAGTGGAAACGAAGCTGATGAAAAATGCTGGAACTTCTGGTGGTAAAAAATCACGAGAGGTAGATGGGAAACCTGGGATAGGCAGTACTAGCCAGGAAATTACCAGGTAACTGTGACAGCAAGCTCCCTGTAAGACATACTGTCTTTCTCCTACAAAAATATTACCAGAACATGGCTGTGACACTGGGCATCTATGGAAGGTTCCTTGTCTTAGTCATAAAAGGTCTCACCTGTCGTTTAAATATTCTCTGTAGCAATCCTTTCTTGGGTGGCTCTGGGGGGTAGCTTTTGTTTAAGTCTGGTGAAATAGTACCATTTGGTCCAAATACATTCAGTTCTTTGAAACACTCTGTTTCTATCATCTAGTGGGACACAATAAGAAATAAAAAAGAAACAAGACATCTGCATTAAATATATTCCAGTAGTGCTGGGTTGTTCAAAGTCAGGAACAGGACCAGCAGCTTGAGCAGTATGTTAGGAGAGTTAACAGTTGAATTCCTGATGGTGGCTATAGAAGGTAAATAGGATGTGTGAAAAAGAGAGGCTGAGTCTGCGCTGCATGTTTGCATATCAGTCTTATTAGAAGTTGCCCCATAAAGCCTTCTGTTCTTTTCGTTAGCACTGTAGAGAATATTGGGTAAAGACAGGCACGCTCACAAAATCCCAGTTATTAGCACCCCTCTGCCCAAGTGAATCTGCTGTTTGATCCAGAGTTGGATTATGAAATCCACTGTTGGCTGTGTTTTGACATCAAACAGAAACAAAGACCCAGATCTGGAAACCCTGGAGCAGTTCAAGGTCCAGAGTTGACTGCTGCAGCTGGGACTCGCTGCAGGTACAAGAAAATGGGTGAGATCAGGATTGCCAGTGAAGGCGCCTTCCATTAGGACTTGCAGCCATCCCGCGGAAGTTCCTCAGAGCTGTTGTCAAAACACCTCTGTAGGAACCCAGGAGAAGGAAGTACAGTAGGATCCTTGCCAATTTACACAAATATGCAGAGCCAACAGATACAGTCACCTGCACCTGACATCTGTGGTACCTTATAGATCTTGAAAGAGGCCATTTGTAACTTATGAAAGTATTAGAGTCTGGCAAGTTATCCAGTAGCTATATATTGCTGGAAATATACAGCTCCTCTTAAACCACCTGTGTTAGGGGTTTTATTGGAGTAATTTTGCTCTGATACATCCTTACCTCATTTTGCCATGGAATAGACACTGATCCTGTGGAAAACTTGGAATAGAAATCATCATCTGTTTGGTCCAGGTTAACTCCTTTCACTGTGGAGAATTGCTCGATGTCTAACACATCCTTGCAGTACACTGCTCTGGGCTATCTCAGCAGAAAAAAAAAAAAGAAAAAAACAGCAAGAGAAAAAATACTTCTGAGTCTGACCATGTGCTTTCATTCACAGATTCAGTCAAGTGAGAACGCCTAACAACAAGCGACTATCTGCATCCTGCTTCTCTAGACTTGCTCTGCCCGCATGTTTATCATCAATGGCTGACTTCGCTTTAAGCACGTTAAGCTTCCCACTTTGAAGTCCTTAAAGAGTCAGGGCAGCCCAAGTGGGTTTTAGTCATCCATGCAGCATATGGCTGGGAGGTGAAGGGAAAAGGGCAGAAAGAGCAAGAAAACAAAAATCAAATCCTTCAGTAGTCTTTTCTTTTAGAGAGGGAACAACAGAAAACCAGAATGTTTATGAGTGACACACTGGAGACAGCCCTGAAAAGGGACCTCAGGTAGAAGTGTCCGTCTGCTCAGATAGCTGTGGAGTTTGCAGCTTAAAAGTTTAAAGGTATGTATACTAATTGCTAAAGAAAACAGAAGAGGTTTGGCATTTTTCCATTGTTTTTGTTAATAGCTCAGCTGCTGGAAGCTGTCCAGAATCACCTCTATTAACTCTTTTAACTCGGTTGCCTTTCTTCAAGCAAATGGTCAAATGGCTTTGCCTTTTTAAACTGCTTAATTTTCTGGGATGACAGAGACAGGACTCTTTGCAGTGACGCTGCTTTTAGCTCATATTCCAGCAGTGAGCCACAGAAAGCAGAAATAGTCATCACTGGCTACCTGTCATAGTTAGTGTGGTCATCTGCTTGCCTAGAGTTAGCGTGGTCATCTGATGTGCCCATCAACAACACAGTTACCCTTTGATGTGCAGGAATAATTGAGGGGTGGCTTGTGGGACTAGCCTGACCCACTGAACTCAATCGTGTTGAATCCAACCGTCTACACATGGTGCCATGACTGCACAGCCCAGGGGCCCAACCATGCAGTATTTTATCTAGATCTGAGCAGTGCGACCAAACAAATCAAGCTGATTCCTGACGGAAGTCCTAGCTGCTGGAAGCTGCATCCCTCTGCATTCCTGACGGCTGCAATCCACAACATTTTTGTGGAGACAGAATAGTCTAGAAGAGGATGGAGAGACATGGGTTGGATTACAACCTCTGCCATTGGCTATATAGCTTTGGGTGACGCAGCTGACTTCAGTGAAGACTTGGAAATCTATGGATGAAGTGCGAAATAAATTAAATTAGAGGCAGCTCTGGAGTTCCCAATAAATAGCCATAAAAATTTATGTGCCTCTGCTTTAGCAAATATGTCTGTAAGAGGTGCCTTCTAGGCCTTACATGCCACAGTTAAGCTTTTAATACACTCTGGTGGATCCCAGATTTGAGCCCAGAATTTTCTAATTTTCTACATCAGAAAGAAATAGTAGCTTGTCTCCTATTTCTTCCCACTAAAGCAGGTCGTAACACCATGGGCTAATTGGCAGGAATAACTAGGCCACATAGTAAAATGTAAAGCAAAACCAGAGCAGCTAAAGTAAACTTTTGTAGCATTCAAACCACTTTGGTTTGGTTGAGTTTGCAGCAATGTGAATGAGAGCTGCCAAGATGTTACTTTCCTTAATACGTTAAAATGGCAGTGTTTACTTAGAACCATATGGGAACTTTAAGGATAGAGGATCTAGCCAGAAAGAGAGCCCTGCAGGAAGAAAATAATCAGATAACCCTGTGCACTGGGGTAGAGACCGATACCACAAAAGGGTGGAAAAAGTTTTGTTCTTGCCAATGTAACGAAGACTTTCAGTGTGTGCAAGACTGGTGTGTAAACCTGCGTAAGGACTCAGTGCCGGGTTCTGCACCCCATGAACACTAACAAGTTCAAAATGCTCTCTCAGGTCCAAGTCACCTCCTCTGCTTGAGGTGACACTTGATATCTGAACCTGGTTCAGATTCTCTGTGACAAATGCCTATTTTCATGATGATCCAGTCCATTCCTCAGTTCCGTAGAGCTTTGGACTTTGTAATTCTGGTTCCACCTCAGCATATATATCTATACATCCATATGCATACATGTGGCTTTCATCACTGATTGTTCCAAGCACCACCTGGTACTGCACGTACTTCTCACAATACTACCGTGGATAAGGGAATACAAAGGTTCCCGGTTTAAAGTTTGGGAACTGAGGCATGAACAGACCAAGCGGTGCCTCCAGTGCCACCCAAGAAGACTGTGGTAAAGCAAGTGGGAACGAATCAAGCCCCAGGTTACCACCCTACGTGGAGGCCCACCCACCCTGCACGCACGTGTCTCTACAGAGCAGCTCTCCTCTTCCTCCCAGCCTCCCCAGTCCAGCCCTACCACTTATCACATCTTCCTAGGGCAGCTACTCATGCAGAGGGTGTTGACAGCTCTGAGAGAGAGAAGTTATTTCAGAAACAAATCTCTTGAAAGAGCCCACTGGGGGTTCTTCCTATCATACTTACATCAGGGACAAAGGGAGGATCCAGCATTCCTGCTTCTAACCGCTTGAAATTCATGCTCTTGAAAAAGGGGTGCCTCTTCACTTCTGTTGCACCTTCCCCTTGACATCCTAGCCGCTGCTTCACATCTTTGGTGAGGAGCTGAAACATGCCAAGAGGAATGGTAAAGATGGAAAGGATGTCAGAAAAGCAAGAGCTTCACAAAGATATTTTTATCTGCAGTTGGTTTTGAATGCGTCCAGAGGGAAGTACAGAGGGGAATCGTAATTGCTGTTACTTAACAGCTGAAGCTAAATAGATTAGGACTGCACTGTTCTACATGCTGGTGAAGCCCTTTGAAAATTACCTGCTGTAAAGTGTTTACAGTCAAAATAGAGACAGTTGCTTCTGCTTACTTTCAGTGAACACTTTCAAGAAGAGGTCTGACATATCCTAATAATGTATATGGATGCATATTCATAAGTCCCATGTGCTTTTTCTCAGTTCTTTTTTTTTCTTGTTACTCTTGTAAGAATGATTTCCCCATGTTGCTTAGGCTGAATGACTTCACTATCAAATTTTATTTCCCTCCACCCATTGCAGTATATTCCAGTACATCACATGACACATTGAACCAACCCTTTGTGCTCATGGGCTTATCTCTGCTGAACTCAAGGGGAGTTTTGTCCATGGAACCAGTACTGGTAACCATCCAGTTCAGCCTTGTTTGTTTTCAGAGAAGGGCAATGCACCACCTCTACCTGCTACAGCAAGTCCGGCCTCTTTCCTGGGTACTTGTAATGGAGCAGTGGACACTAACTGAACTCAGCATCCTTGGTCTATTAGATAAGCAGGTCCATGAACACAAACACAGGGGTTGTAGGTCCTGGAAGACCTTGTATGGATGGACTAATTGATCTGCAAGAGACCAGTTCAATGGAGAAACAATTCTGGCACAGACTAGTTGGTGGATGTGGAGACAGAACATGTAGCCAAATCTTCACCAAAATGCCTCTTCTTTTAAATCATATGCATAGAATCAAGTAGGCTAAATCAATGTCTTAAGAGATCATGTCTAAACAGTTGAAGAGAGGCAGAGCTCAGCATGCAAATGACTGGTGCAAAAAGGCCATTGCTTGGGACAGGGACTTTTCTAAATGTACCACTGACTTCAGACAATCTGCTGAAAAGTGAAGGTTTGCAAATTTGTTTCCTTTTTTTCCCTCCATTCATCTTTGAGGAAGCCTTCATTATGCTCTCTTAGATAGAGGAGGGAAAATACAACTCCAAACTCACCATAATCTGCCCAGAGATTTCAACTGCCTATTAAAGAGATGAATAACATGTGCCTTAAGACAACAGAAAACAAACACGCATTGAAAACAGTCAAGGCCAGCTTTGCTGCAGTCTCCACTCTGGGGGAAAAGACTGCATACTTACACTGCAACATCATGGAGGAAATAAGAACACCAGCCTTTTTCCACAGGAAGGGTATGCCTCCTGGAGCCGGGTGTGCAGCCAGGCAGACACCCCACCACTCGGCGCTTTTGGTACCCTGGTTTCTAAACGGCTGCTGAAGGAAGGGGCTGTGCCAGCCTGCATTGACACCAAGGCTACGTGGCAGCCGCTGGCCCCACCGCTACCCCCACCACTGGCTGGGGAAGGGCAGGAGCGGGGCAGGAGGGGGACCTTGTCACTCCCTACAACTACCTGGAAGGAGGTTGTAGTGAGGTGGGTGTTGGTCTCTTCTCCCATGTGGTTAGCGATAGGACGAGAGGAAATGGGCTCAAGCTGCATCAGGGGAGGTTTAGGTTGGATATTAGGAGAAATGTCTTCATGGAAGGCATGGTCAAGCGTTGGAACAGGCTGCCCAGAGAGGTGGTGGAGTCCCCATCCCGGGAGGTGTTCCAAAACGGGCAGACGTGGCACTTTGGGGCATGGTTTAGTAGGTGTGGTGGTGTTGGGTTGATGCGGGACTGATGATCTTAGAGCCCCTTTCCAACCTTAATGATTCCATTCTAGGTTTGCTTTCATTAAAAAACAATCCAGCCACCGAGCCAGGAAACACGAAATCGTGACTCTGCCTTTAGGTGGTTTAGCGGTGGACTTGGTAGCGCAGGTTAATGGTTGGACTGGATGCTCCTAAAGGTCCTTCCCAACCTCAACGATCCCAGGATCCCGCGGTGCTCGGCGCGGCCCCGCGGGGCCGCCAGGGGGCAGCAGAGGAAAGGGCGGCGCGGGCGGGCAGCGCGCGGCGGGGCGGGCAGCGCGCGGCGGGGCGGGCAGCGCGCGGCGGGGCGGGCAGCGCGCGGCGGGGCGGGCAGCGCGCGGCGGGGCGGGCAGCGCGCGGCGGGGCGGGGCGGGGCCTCCCGCTCCCGCGGGGAGGGGTCCCGGGGGGAAGCGGCCTTGGAGCTGTGTGGCGGCTCTTCCCTGGGGCGGGGGGGGGGCTGGGTGCCCGGGTGCCCGCGGAAGGGCAGGGTTCACGCCTCGCCGCCTCCTCCGTCTCCAGCTTGCGAAGGGGGAGCTGGAAAGCAGCGGCCTCCCCTCGCCCCCTCCCCAGGGGGGCTGTGCGGACCGGTGGCACGGAGATGATCAGCCGAACTCCCGGGGGCTGCCTGCCCACGCGGGGCTCGGCCCCCATGCAGGACAGTGGGGTGGTTTGGCTTTTCTTAGCGTCCGAGTCCGTGAAGGGACCGAAACCTTGGGAGCCCCCCGGGGAGTCCCCGGGCATCCCACAAGCTGTACCCAGCCAGGGGGGTCAGCACCCCGAGCCGTGCCTTGCAGCGCCTGGCTGGGGCTCGCTTAGCGGGAGGCAAAAAGCTCTGGGACCATCCGAGGGGAAAAGAAGCGTTTCAGGAGATCAGGCGGGCAATGAGGTGCAGCCCTGCAGGACGTTGGGATGGGGAGCCGGGCAGCTCCCCTGCTAAGGCAGGCTTGTCTGGAGATGTTGCTTGTAGGCTTCCCAGCTCAGGGTATGCCCCAGTACCCTCTGCTTGTGTTGCCGTCTCAGCCACATCATCTCAATGAGGAGGAACCTTGAAAGAACAGTTTGTTCCTAATGGGAGGTTGGTAATCTTTCCTCTGGTGCCTAGCTAGCGCTGCGTTTTCTTGTCATCACAGATTTACAGGGTCACAGCTCTTTAGGCTTCTCTGAATGCTCTCCTACCCCCTGGGCATCAGTGGTTTTCTTATCTGACTTCCACAGCCTTAGCAGTTCTGCATTTTTTTTGCTAGGGGCCTCATTTCCAGCCTGAGACAGCAAATGGCTTCGGCAACCAGTGTGCCCCGTGTACGCAGAGACCATGCTCCAGCCTGTCCCGAGCAAGCTGCGACGGCAGAGGCCAGGCAGCCAGAAGAGGTGGTGAAGGGGTTTGTGGGACACAAGAGTCTTCTGCTCAGCAACTTCGGCCTCGGCCAGAGGAGACAGTATGGATTGAGGGGTGGGGGAAAAAGATAGCGGTTCTGGCCACAACAGCAACTTCCAGCTTCCGGATAGCAACATCCTTTTCTTCCTCACAGTTTCCTCTGCCTCTGCTGCTGGCTAGGTGGTGACATCTGGTCTGACCGGTCACCACTACTGGCTGGTTCACAGAGTTGGAGAAAGACTTGAAGAAACATCTCTACGCCTTGCCATCCTGTGAGCACATAGATTCATGTGATACAGCACCATACGGATCCAGCTCGTAGAAAAAGATCTTTCTCAGGGCACTTCTCTGGAGTTTGCTTTCCCTGGGTACAAGGAAGAAGGGATGTTTTGCTTTCAAATCCTTTCATGAGACTTTCAGCTCTCATGGTCTTGAGGCAAGGTTTTTTGTTGGGGGGGGGGGGTGGTGTTTTGTTTTTCTTTTGTTTTGTTTTTAAATCCCAACAGGCATATGGATTTAGCCTATGTGAAGAAGATTGCTTTGGAATTTCTAGTCAAGATCTGGTTTGCTCTATTGTGGCTGGGCAGAAAAGACAAAAGTTCTTTTGATGGCTTATTCTCATGTTGAGAGGACTTTTGTGACAAGTGCAAAGAAGAATCTGAAGGCAGAAGGACCACTTTTACTACCCATGGCTCTGATATACTTTTGGAAGTAATGCCTTGAAGCTCTCAGGAGCAGTGCTGCTGAGGAGCAAGTTGTAGTAGGAAGGGGCAGATTTCAACTTGCCTGTAGATGATAAAGGAGACCTCTGCAGTTTCTGCTCTACAAGTCAGCTGTGAAGGGAAGAAAGGGGGTTACTTTCCTGTTTGTGCAGCCAGTAATTCTCCTGCCTCTGGACTAAGTGGGAAGACCAAGCTAATCTGGGTATTTGCCCTTGCCAGGCTGTAAATGTTAGAAGTTGTTTGGAGTGCGTTGTCAGCGGATAGGGCAGTTGAGGATAGAAAAGGGCTGTCTGGGGATTCCTAGGCTCCTCTGTGATAAACAAGGGAATATTCAGTAACCTCAGGTGCAAGAAGGAAGTCTATGGAGCATGAGTGCGGTTGGTCATGGGTTGCTGGCCGCTGCAGGCTGAAAGACACAAAAGGGAAGAGGCCACTGGGAATAGGCTGGGCCTGAAAGACCACAGAAAGGAGAGGATTCTCTTGCAAAGCCCTGCTGCAGGGGAGCAGCTGCCTGCCTCTTGAGGAGAGTCCCAATGGAGAAAGAGTAAGAAATTAATGGAATTTGGTAAGCTGGAGCTGCAGCCAGCTCTAGAGATGGCAACAGATGAAACCAGACACTTCTCCTGGCTTCTGTTGTGGATATCAAGAGACAGCATGAACTAGAATATCTTTCAGAAGGGAAAGTCCTTCCTTTCTCGAGGAATAATGAGTCTTGTACCATTTCCTGCAGCCCCAGCAGCTCTCTGCAATAGTAAACCTGCGTAATAACCTGAAATATGCATCCTGTTTGGGAATCTGACAAGGGAAAGAAAACAGAGATAACAGCTATATGTTTTGAGTCATCTCTACACTTTTGTTTAATTCAGTTTCTAAGGATGCATTTAATATGAATAGAGAGCAGAACAAAAGCAACTACATCAGGCTGATGACAAGCCCTCGTGGGACAGCAGTGCAATGACCCAATCAAACATTATTTAAGTGTTATTCTACAGCCAAAGCCTATGGAGAATTCACAGAGCTTCAGATCTGAAGATGGCTTAGGCCATCCAACCATGCATGAAGTTGATGCCAAGCAGCAGACATTTATGTTTGGTAACAAAGGCTCCAGATGACACTGGGTGTGTGTAAATGATGGCAGGATTTAGTCTACAGAGTTATGGGCAAAGCGTGACTAGAATAGGGCTTTCAAAGAAGAGTCTTGAGTAGCAGCAGTGAAGTTACATTAAGGTCATCTTCTTGGTATAAAGAACTCTCTGATGCTTTCATGTCACTCATTTGATTCCCGTGGGGGATACAAACTCTGCAATGTCTGAGATTTTTTCCACGACTTCATTTTGCTTCCTTTACAAAAAGAAACAACTGTTGTGAGGATTGCTAAAAAAAGCCAACAGTCCCCAAAGCGCTGCTTTATTTATCTTCATGTGATCGGTTCATATCCAGATCATACCATGTAATAAATAAGTCCAAGTCCTAAGATGTTAGTCCTAAAATTATAGGAGTAAGGGAAACTTTTTGTAGGGTAAGAGTACAAAAAATTGCTGCTCATGAAAGGAGAAAAGCGAATGGTAAAACTGCTTCCACTGATCCAGCTGATTGAATAGTTTAAGGGATCACCTAGATAAATTTCAAACCTGAAATAGAAGTAAACATACTATTTTTAACAATTTTTAGAGAATAAAGAAGTAATACTATGGTCACCTCTCAATTACTAAATGGGACGAGACAGTGGTGTGGGAACTGTAGATGCCAGAATGACATAAATGGCTGTATATTGCACTGCTGCTGCTTATGAAATCACAGCCCAGTCTGGCCACCTGAAGAGTCAAAACTGTGTCGGGCATGGGTGACAATGAAGCTTATTGCAAAGGCTTACTACAGAAGATTTTTTATTATTATTATTATTAGCAATACCAAGAGCAATGATAATCGTTTGAAGAGCACCTTGATGTGTGTGAGGTGCCTCTCAAGATAGATGAAAGAGCAGTTATTCTCAGGCAGCACTGATAAACTTGAAGGTGTCATAATGTGCGAACAATTTGGTTTCCAGGGGTGAAAGCAGAGAGGAGGGATGAAATCAGGCAGGAGTAGTAGCAGTATGATGACGCAGTTTCTGGTGGTGAGTGAGAAGGAGAAAAAACTGCTTTTAGAGAAAAAAAAAATTCCATCATCTTTTAGTTGGTTGGGGAGGGGCTTTGGGAAGGAAATGGAGATCAGAATCACAGAACAGCTGGGGCTGGAAGGCGCCTCTGGGGATTGTCTAGTCCAATCCCTCTGCTCAAAGCAGAATCACCTAGAGCATGTTGTTCAAGGCTGTGTCCAGCTGGGTTTTGGATGTCTCCAAGTGTGGAGACTCCACAACATCTCTGGGCAAGCCGTTGCAGTATTTCACTACCCTCACCACAGAAAAGTGTTTCCTGATGTTTAGAGGGACCATCCCGTGTTTCAGTTTGTGCCCATTGCCTCCCATCCTGTCACTGGGCACCAAACCAAGAGTTTGGCTCCATCTCCAACCAGAGATCCCTTTTGTGGAGTCAAATGGGAGCTGCAGGAATAAGAAGCGGCGGGGAAGATAGTCTGCAGGAAACGTAGACAAATAGGACACTGACAGAGTGACAGAAGAGCACAGCAATACGGGCCTCTCCAATACTGTTGACTTGAATGCACTTCAAGTCACATCTTTGGATGCAAGACTGCACTTGTCAGGGAAAACAAGCATGTACATCAATGAAGTACAAGTCATAACAACAACAATCAGGGAGCATTTCCTAGAAAGATTAGATTTTTTCACAGAAAAAACACACCATGAAGCAGTTATGTTATATGGGAACTATGGGTTGGGGAACTTCCCAGAAAGCCAGCTGCCCCTGTTCCTAATTATTTATTATTCATCTCTGTTTCAGTCCAAAATGAGGGCTGATTTATGGGAAATGACTTACAAAATGAAACATGGAAATATGGGATGGATGATGATTAATGGGAGCTATGATATGTGCCTGCAAAAATAAACATCCACGAGGGGAAGGCTGACATGGGGTGACACTAAAGGCTTTTCATATGAGTAAATTAACGAAGACAATACATTTCCTGATGGAGACGCTATTAGCTCATGGAGTAAGTTTTGAAGAGAAGGTTAGGAGACATGGTGGAAAATATGTTGTTTCTCACTCCTGCCCTTAAGAGTCCACAACAGGAAAGCCTCTTGTGTTGGACCTTTGTGAAGGCTCAAGTTGGATTTATGTACTGCAACTTCATGCTTCATTTTGCAGGTATGATGGATACTTAATTATCACTTTTTTGTTTCCTTGTTAAGATGCTGATACAAAGCAACAAAGTTCTGGTTTTCAATATAAAGAGCAAAAAGTATTTGAGAAAATACATTTGAATCACGGACTTTTAAAAATAAAATTTGATAAAATAAAGATTTGATAAAATAAATGGCTTTTGGATGGAAAACCACAAATGCCATCATGCTCATTATCAGAAGTAAGGATCTTCCAGCCTTAAGGCACAGTAATTTCAATGCATTAATGCTCAAAAATGACAGGGCTATCTTTGGATCCATTAAGAGTTTCCACAGACCACCTAAATAAACATGCCACATGATTGGACAGTGAAGCAGTAATGATCAAGCGGTCAGGAATGATTTACATACAGTTCATGGTTCCCTGAGGCAAGGGAATGAACTAGATGACTTCCTGAGGTCCCTGACTCCCTGAAACCATAGACTCTATGGCTTGAAGATGAAAATGTCCACTACAGTATAATGACTTCCACTGTCTACTCCCCTGGGAGTGGTAGGTCATCTCCAGCACTCTCCCATCAATGCTACATTTAATTCTTCTCAGCTTTAAGTTCTCATGGGCTTGGTTATTTTCAAAGTATACTTTCATTCTATGATGGCTCATGCCTGCAACTAACTACAGAACAAGCAACAAGAATATAATTTTTGCCTCATGACACTTTCATTTCATGCTACCAACAGGACGTGCACAAACTCTCTGCCACTCCCGCAGACACTGCTCCTCACCTGGTGGGAGTGGAGATGCTGCTAGAGAAGAGATGGCAGGCTGTTTGAGCACATTAAATGGTCTGTAACAGCCTGTGGCTGTCCTAGATCCTCCCACGCCGACTTCACTGGGGGCTCTGAATCGCAGATTAAGGGCAATGAATGGCCTAGAGTATCTATCAAGAGTGATGTCAGTTAATTACTACCCCTGGGATTCAGCAATGAGTTGGTGCACTGTGAGTTAATGACTTCCAGGCATGATACTTGGCAGTACTACCATTATTATTTTGCAAGGGGACTTCAACGTCTCTTCATGAAGCCAGCCAACCAGAATGTTGTTGATCTGCTGTTTCCTTGCCTGTTGCACAAGATAGTGGTGAAACTCTCACTACCTATTTGTTGACCTTTCTTTCCCTTCATTCTCTCTCTACCAGTATACACAGATATGTCATTGTCTCCAAAGGAGACTTCACTCTTTAGCAAACAACATCAAGAAAAAAGGCCACATCCCTTTCCAAATTACAATTCAGCCTTCTAAAGATGGATGTCGACAAGACATAGATGAATTCAGACACAGCTTTGAGATTTCTCAGAGGGTTTGAGGATTTCCATTGTCAGACAAGGCTATTGTACTACGAAAATGACTCCCAGCTGAAAGAGTGAGAAAACATTTTAAAGGACAGCTCAACAGTATTAAAAAAAGCTGGATACCCTGGCACCCTGGGGGAAAAGCTGCTAACAAAGTTAGTGAGATGGGGTGGGACAACATTTGAGTGTCACAATAATTTCATTGCATAATCTTTGTCCTGCTTACCCCCAGCTCTCACCAAAGACAATGGAAGCATGGGGTTTTCAGTTCCTTGCAGGAGACAATCAGAGTTTTGCATCATCAAGTCCTTTTTATTTTTTCTACAAGATTATAAAAGACAGAAATGCATTCTTGACTGCAAACTAGCATTCAAAGTCTCACGAGAATAGATACCACTCCCTTGGCCATAAAACTTTGGCGAGGACTCAAGATGACCATGATGAATCTCATGGAGAAGCAAGCCCAAATAAACACAACTTGAATGACTAGAGAATGCAGTCACCCCATCAACAGACGAGCTGTTTAGTCCTTGTCTCTGCAGCCCCTCTATGGTACCGTGTTACTGCTCAAACTGTGTCATATACAGCTTGCTAATGAAGCTGCCACACTGGGCCTTCAAGCCCCTTACCATTTTACAGATGGACTTGGCCTCCTCAGAAAACTTATGGGAGTACACCTCTTCTGTCTCCAGCACTCTTCTGTCCACTTCTTCCCTCTTCACCTTCTCTTTCCTTCCACGAAATGGTGATTGCCCAGCAATCATTTCATAAATGAGACAGCCTAGCCCCCAGTAGTCAGGGCTGAGTGTGTATCTCTGGTTGTTCAACACTTCTGGAGCTGTGAAGGAGAAAGATGTGTCTTGTGGAAATGCTCGATATTTACATAGGCAAAAAAATTAAATTTCTAGAAGTTCCATTTTGGTGACCAAATACACATACACAGAGAATGGTGGGTAAAATATAAAAACACCTCCTGATTTCTGTTGATGGCATTGCAGAAAATGCAGCATGCTACATGCCAGGTTTTTTTCTCTACATGCTACATGCCCTGTGCATGCTGTCTTCTGACTTCTCTACCAAGTCAGACCAATTAAAAAAAACAAAAAGAAGTTGAAGCGAAGTATTAAGCAGAGGCCTAATCTTAAGTGTCGTTCCAGATTTCTCCATTTAGGGAAGAAATGACATAAAAACACACATCCTGTAAACAGCAGTGATATTTCTTCAAAAGCAAATTCTGTCGTTTTGCTCAATTTAAAACTTTTTTTTTCCCCCTTTAAAAAACAAATCCATTTATTTTGCATTGCAGCCAATCCAGTGTGCTTTGGGCATATGGTCACTGTCTTGCAGGCATCCTCACTTCCATATGTGGGTACATACACACACACACATGCTCACAAGTACAGTCTTAGTGTGTGCACAAGCTTACACTGAGATAACAAAATTTAGAAATGACAACTGATTTGCTTGCTTTCATTAAAGTCTCCATATGGTCTAACAGTGGCTCATATCAGGTATTTTCTATTTAGTCAAATAAGTATAAGCAATTTTTATTCCAAGGCATATGCCCACCCAGAGAATGCATGAAAATAATTACATTGAATTTAGAAAACAGATCTAGTTAAAACAGGGAGTGTGTTTTTTACCAATGTACAAAACTCTACTTCTTTTGTGCAGCCTCCCCTGCACCTAGGGGGGTCTCAAGATGGCTGTGGTCAAGGTTCCATAGGTGCAGACTTACCCATTTTATCATAAATATACAAATACATTTTAACTATTATACAAAGCAGCAACTAGAAAGAAACCTTTCTTTTATGCACATAACCCTCCTAAAATAAATCTACGCTAAAATCACTAGTATCCCAGTTGTTTTCTCTCCTTTTAATTTTCTTTGCTGATTTTGGATTATAGACCAGTCTCATTAAGAGCTGCTGTGGTCCATCCTTTCGCCCACTTCTGATTTCCACTATCATGACTCCATGGTGGGTTGCTGCAGGACACTGGACCCAGCTGAATGTGAATCTTTTTTTATTCTTTTTCTTAAGCCTACATGGCAGAAAGGTCTCAAACACTCAAGTAATCTCAGAAAATTATCAAAAAGATAAGCTACTGAAGACTTACCCATATATCCTACTGTTCCTACTCTTCCACGGATTGATTCGCCCTCAGGGATTTTAACAGCTAGACCCAAATCAGATATTCTAATATGGCCTAAAGAGGAAAAAGAAACAAAACAACACAAAACAGGTATAATAATATGACCCAAATCAGTTCAAAACCACAACCGCACACAAAACACATCGGTAAAATATTCTTGCAATTTACTGTTCAGACATTTTAAGAAAAGATTGTTCTGAATCACTGAGTTGGAGCAGTTTCATTGATAAGGAAAAGAGGAATAACTAAGGGTGTTAGAATGCAGAGAAAGTAATTTTAACAGTGAGGCTATGGACTAGAGTGGATTGAGTTAGGTATTTTAAACCCAACTGAAAAAAGGCAATGAGGAGCACGCTGGAGGGAAGTATCTTGAACTGAGCACAGGGGATAGATGGGCAGACATAATTCTGTAACTCTCTGATGGCTGAAGGGGCTACATCTGGTCTGTAAGTCAGCATGAGATTTGATTATCGCTGCCTTCAGCAACAAACGGGTACCTGGGTTCGCATAAAACGAGAGTTAGCTCAGCAAAGGATGAAAGCACTTTTGAAAATGGAGCGGGGAGCACAAATTTGGCAATCCCAAGTTCCTCTGTGTTGTGTCAGCCTTGCAAGAATAAGGATGGCAAACCAATGGAAAAAGGCAGACACCGCCAGCAAAGCCGCGCTCTTGAGAGCAGACCCTGCTGAGCAGCACGGCTGCTTCATTCCACCCGTGCGGTGAGCTCTAGTGCTTCACCCACCCCAAGACTGAAGTATTAATGCATGCTGAGCCCCTTAGTCACTTCAGAGCATTATTTGTCTTTGTGCGATATATATCCTAAAACTAACTTAATCTACTTTACTGTGAAAGCATCTCTGTAAACCTCTGAGACTTACCATAATCATCTAGCAGGATATTTTCTGGCTTCAAATCTCTGAAAATGAAAGATAGCCGTTATTTGTATGAAGCTGGTTTTGATAACATAACCATACGACAGTGTGTGAATGCATTTATTACTAGTAATAAACCATTGAGTGTCAACTCAAACAGCAAGGAACTCATGAAACCAATACAACTTTCTACAACTCACTTCATAGATAGACTGAAACCATATGTCTTTTTCTAAACTGGAGTTACATTTTTTCACTAAGCCAAGCTTTTAGTTCCTAATCCACTCTATAATGGACTCATCCATCTAGTCCACTAAGCCCTGTAAACCAAGCCCTATAGTCCTAGGTGTTGTTAAATCTCTGTAACATTTTCTGTTACAAAATCTTTTGTTAAAAAGAAATTTTATTTAATAATAATAATATTTAATGATATTTAAGTTTTAAAATATTTTATTTGCATATGAAAATGGAAATAGCAATCTGTTGGGCTCAAATTTTCTATGCCTGGCATCTGACTCAGACCAAATACATGAAATGTGTATACATGCACTTGTGCACATATGTAATAATTTCAGCGAGTTTGGAAAATGAGGGGCAGAGTGGGGAATGCTGTGCCCAGATTAAGATTCTTCTTACAAACATTTGTGAAACTGTAGTGGCTATGTGGTTTGGAGCAACGCCATGAAAATTGGCAAGGTGGTCACTCTGATGTCAAAGATGTGCCTTTTACTGCTCCTGTGAAAAAAAATTCCCCAATCTGGCCAAGTTATAAACTTTTGAAAAAAATAATCCCAGTTTTCATATATTGAGCAGAGCCTTGGCAGGTCATTCTTCTGAAAGGTTTGTCTGCACCAAACCCGCTCCACCAGTTGCTGCTTCTAGATGCTGCGAGGCCAGCCGTGCTCAAGTCCCCTCGCTTGGCCAAGGCTATTTTCCAAACCTGGGAGCTGAGCACACCTTTGCTGCCGCCGCTGCTGTTCCTGGATGCGGTGGGCTGCTGTCGAGGTGGGAGCCAGGTGGGCTCCTTCCCCTCCTCCCCATGCCACTAAGCAGGGACAAGGCACAGCCTGCTGCTAGTGCAGAGCGGGAACGAAGCCAGCCTGGGAGATGGAAATGGGCTCAAGCTGCGCCAGGGGAGGTTTAGGTTGGATATTAGGAAAAATTTCTTCACGGAAAGGGTTGTCAAGCATTGGAACAGGCTGCCCAGAGAGGTGGTGGAGTCCCCATCCCTGGAAGCATTCAAAAAATGGGTAGACGTGGCACTCTGGGACATGGTTTAGTCTAGTCTGCCCTTGACTGGTTTAGTGTGGACTTGGTAGTGTAGGTTAATGGTTGGACTGGATGATCTTAAAGGTCTTTTC
This sequence comes from Pelecanus crispus, assembly GCF_030463565.1. Classification (NCBI taxonomy): domain Eukaryota; kingdom Metazoa; phylum Chordata; class Aves; order Pelecaniformes; family Pelecanidae; genus Pelecanus; species Pelecanus crispus. Next base: position 7,245,527 of record NC_134652.1, read on the forward strand.
CAACCTAAACAATTCTATGATTCTATGGGACATGGAAGTGTCAGAGGGAAGACGGGGACGTGCTGGGCAGGGAGTGTCCCAGAAGGACCGTGTGATGGGAGCAGGCTGTGCTGGCTCAGGAGCCTGAATAAGGCACCAGCGCAGCTGGGAGAGGCAGGGAAAAATGTATTGCTGCAATTCACAACATCATGCCCTGACATTTAGCTGATCGACTCCTACTGAAACACAGCGTTTAGCCTGGTGCAAATCCAAGAAGCGCTTGGCCTCATCTTGTTTTAAGGCCTCCTTGCATTTGTGAACCAGCTTGATCCCGTTAGCTTCCCAGCAAGATGCATTTCTTTTCAAAGAGCAAAGAGAGGGGGGTGTACAAGAGAAACCCTCGCACCAGGAGATCAGTGCGTTGCACAGAGTCTGTGCAGGAGCCCGCCCTGCATTTCAAGCTGCATCACTCTGGTGTTGTGAATTTTCCTGTGAAAGGAGAGGGGTGTATCATAGTTTTGACAATGCCGAGATTAAAATTTCAAAACTTGTCTCATTTTTATTTATTATTTCAAGCAAGAACATAGAGCACTGTGACCAATCTCGTCTTCTTGCTTGCTTCAGACCTTCTTGACCTCTCAAGATAAACTTCACCAGGTGCTCAGTGGTACCAAGCCTACTTTTCAAATAAACAATACTGAAATACGTGAAGGGCAGCCAAATGCTAAGGAGAAGCTGTGATTTTGTTTAACATACCACTGTGGGCTTTCCCTGCCTACCAGCAGAAAGTTTCCAATACTGGAGCAACACGGTCGAGGGCATTTCCAAGTTATTTTTAAAAATTTATTCCAATTCCCTTAAGAAATGTTTCCTTGAAGAACTCAAGCTTCATTAGTTACTTCATCCTCTACACCAGTAGTTATTAGTCCCGCTTACAGGTGTGACTGTGGCCAAATGACAAGAATCCTGCATGCAAGTTGGGAAATGCTGTCTTTCAATGAGAAAATGAGAGACTCCACGAGGAGTCTGAGAACAGCAGCTCAGTCCTTACAGTCCTCTAGTGATTTAGGGCAATTAGGGAGGTTTTCCTTCCCCCCAGACATCAGTTGTCATTTCTCTCTTCAGATTTCTGGTTCCTCAGGACCAAGGCTGGTTTCCTTTGCACGGCCAACACTTCCAAGTGCCAAGGAGGAATGTGATTTTTGTACTGAAATGTCTAGGAGAAATAAAACTCCCCGGTGGACAGAGTTACATGTAAGGCTACTTCCCAGTGGCGCAGCTTCCCGTATGCAAACTATATAAACTAGCCTTGCCTAACTATACTGAAACCTAAACTGCTGGCACTGCGCTCACGCTAGAAAGGTGATGGTACCTTGTTTGGCTGTACGGGACAGCATAAACAACTCAATTAATTATGGTGAACAAGGCTTTACTGTATATTTGTGATATAGGGCAATGTGATCTTGATGCTGACTGGAGCTTCCAGGCATGGCTATAGTATATATATAAATACTTCACATATAGATATAAAATACATATAAAAATAAAAATTATAGGTATATATAAAAAAAATTCAAGGAGAACCAGCAGCTTTTTATGTTTGCTTTCCATGAACAATGGACCCGTTGACCTTTACTAACATAAGCGCCATGTTTGGCAAGGGAATTCTGTATCGGGTAAATCTGACTCTGAGCCTGGTTGTTCTCTCGGGTCATGTCCGCAGCATGCGTCACTGGCCCACAAGATGGGGATGTATTTTCCGATGCTGTGATTTACTCAGAAGCATTTTGTTCATAGAAAATGAAATTAAATTTGAGGAATAAGTGTTTCGTGATGAATTATTCACCTTGAGAAAGCGGTAGCATTTAGCTGCTATATTTTATTGACCTATATAGCACTCCTCAAGGGTCCCAAAACACGCTGCGGTATTACAAATTAGGGGTCTATGCAGATTTTCCTAAAATACTGCTAGAAAACATCACCTACAAGGATAAAATATCATTCATCATCAAATGAATGTGCCATCTGAGGTGTAAACTAGCAGCTCCTTTAAGAGTAACACGAAAACAACTGCTTAAGGAAGTAGGATGCCATTCTCTCAGAGCCACATACTATTTTAGGTGGCCAGATCTAATTTGTTTTATTAGAAAGTGGCATTAGTATGGCATTTTACCAGGCCTGTTACGAATGTACCAGTCATTTTCATCAATAAAGTATGCTTGTGATTTAGTACTTTTTAAAGAAACACTATAATACCTCCTAAAACTTTTTTGAATGTGGTAGGATGTTTTTTCAAGAAAAGGGAAGCCAGACACGTCACTCATTATTTGATTTTTCAGTTGACATTAAACACTTAATTCCATTTTGTTCCTTGGGAAAAAAATTGCCTTCTTGGGCCAGCGCCAACTAAATCAGCATGTTATCTGTCTGCCCTCCTTATGCCAGCTAGCGAGATCTGAGTCACAGTGAGGTAGCCAAGTGGCAGTTTTCTAGAGATCTCCTTCAAGGAACAACAACATTGTAATTTCTGTGTGTACAAGCGTATGCAGAATGCTTATTACACAGGGGCTTATCGAATGATTTAAAGTGTGGCTTAGTTTTTAAAAACAGATTATTGTCTATTAATCATTGTCCTTGGAAGGTCTTTCATCCATTTACAGGACCTCTTCTGCTGTGAATGCCAGCAATAATGATTTCACAAGGGATGATGAAGACAAACATTAAATGTTGTTTACAACTACATTAGTCGTTGATTAAAAAAGATAAATCCTCATGGAGTCACAAGAACTCTGCAGTCACCCTGCTTATCCAGCAAGTAAACTCTCTGTTGCCCTGGAAAAGTGCTTGTATAGAGCTGTAAGCCAGACTGGAAGCTGAGAACTTAAGAAATTTGTCCTGGAAGCCGGCTGCCTGTCACCGCGCCGGGCAGCGCTCTGCCCGATGGCTGCACCCGCAGCGGGTGGGATGCTGCCAGCAGGACGCCTCTGTTGCATGGCTGTGAATGTGCCTCTTCCACGGCTGGCATGCTACGGCCACCATCACGATGCAAGCCAGCTAATCAAACTAGTTGGTGTCCTACAGCGTAAATCCATGCCTTCTTCTCAAACACCCTCTTGTTCCAACTGCGCTCCCCCTAAGATAGGAGACATGGTTTTTCCACATCTGACGTGCTGCAGCCCCTAATGCAGTATAACCTAACTAATTAAAATAGAGGCTTGAACAGAATGATCTCCATTTCATACCAACTAGAAACTGGATTCCTTAATGAAATCCCTTTAAAGAAACTTTCACGATTTTCTTATGTCACCCAGTGCACGCTGAGGTAGGGTTTGGGGAGCTTTGTGGTAGTTCTGTATAATTTAGACAGGATGTATTTAGTGAAGCAACTGCTTCCTTCCATAATTACTGAATCATACTGTATTTCTACAGGGCTCTGTGAAATTTCAGCCAAAGCACTGAGGCGTCTAAGCTGTACAGCACCACAATGAGTAGTGAGGATGCAGGCAATTCTTTTCTCCCCAGAAAAGATGTCCTAAGGCTCTAGAGAGTGCTTACCTGTACACAGTATTTTCTCTATGTAGGTCTTCTAAGCCACAAAGAATCTCTGCTGCGTAAAACAATGCTCTTTCCTCCTCAAAGCCTGGGTTTCCCATGTTGTAGATATGAAACTTCAGGTCACCTCCATTCATTATGGTCAGAACTAAACACAGTGCATCCTTTGTTTCATAGGCATAGGCTAAATTGACCTAGAAAAAGATTTGTAGCATAGTTGTGACAGTTCAGTTAGCTGCTAAGAAGAAAGCACTAACTTTTCATTAAAGATTTTCTGTAGAAAAGGAAAAAAATACATTGACTGAATTTGATATGGGCCTTATTACAATAGCAAACATACATTTTAAAAGTACAGAAAAATCAGGTGTTAGGATTTTATAGATTAATTTGTTGAATCCAGCCTATTCATCACCAGAACCCCTCAAGGTTAATGCTCAGATAGCTTCACAGGCTGGACAAACATACTAAATCCAGACATACTTTTCCACATAAGAGAAATCTTAATAGTCAAGGGAATCTACACCTTGAGCTGCACTGTTTTGCTGGATAGCTGTCAAAACCCCTTCACCTCAGCAGGTTCCCAGGAAGACCCAGGTAGCCCAGTCCTGCGGTGGTCAAAGGGACCATCACTGAGCCGTGAAGGTCAGCATCACCCTTGTGAGGCTCTGGTGGGTGCCCCAGGAACGATCAGACAAGCCAAAAGCTACCCATCACTTTTAAATGTGTGCCATGGCCTTCTGCCAGAGGTAAGTAAACATCTTGCATCTGTTGTATTCATAATGTTTCCTAAAATAACTATAAAGAACATGACAGATGCTGAGATAACAACACCTTTTTTTTTTTTTTTTTTAAAAATCTAAGGCAAGTTTTTAAAGAGACACAAGAGCTGGCAGATCTCAGGAAAGCCCTACGTCAAGCAGACCAGCTCCACGTCACCGGCTAGATGCTTCTACTAGCCAATCTCTTCTGATCTATTTGGGTTGAATCTCCTTCAGTCTCCTCCAAGCTCCTCTCTCCCAGACACTGGGAATTCAGGTAATCAAAGCTGGATAAAAATAGCTCAGCCTGATGCAGCCCTGATGCAAGTCAGGGTTGCAAAATGCATCATATTCCCATGGTAGGAACAGGCACCTTGTTTGGTGCATTTCTCACAGACCAGAGAGTAAAATGAGACTTGGTAAAGGTGCATGGAGCAGGACTGAGGTGCTAAGCGAAGGGACTCAGCTTCTGGCACCTTCCTTGTAGCAGGAGGAGGAGGAGGCATCGGATTCAACAAGAAGAGTGCTCAGCAGGTGAGCAGGGAGCTGAGCGCTAGGGAGTTCAATACTCACTACAAACTGACTATTGACTTTTTCTAAAATCTGCTTTTCATTTAGTGCCATGGATTCGCCTTTCCTCTTTTTTATTCTCTTCTTCTCTAATCTCTTGCAGGCATACATCTTCCCTGTCGCTCGGACTTGGCAAGCACAGACCTGCGAATTAAAGAGAACAATTGCTGGGTAAGTCAAAGCAAACGCTGTGTCTGGGTTGCACTTTACTCCTCATGATCTGATCTGATTTAGTCCTTTTAAGGTTAGAGACGGCGGCGTAGCAAATAAGGCATAGGCGGGGGCAGCTGGGGAACCGACTTCTGTTTCCAAACCTGCTGTGTAATATTGGTTTAATTATTTCACTTTCCTCTGCCTGCTTCCTATCCCACCTCCTTTTGTCTGTGCAGATTGTAATCTTCTCGGCTAAAGCCCGTCCGTGCCTCCTCTGACTCTGCTGCCTCCACAGCGACCTCGAGCCATCAGTAAAATAGAAATAAGGGTGTGACCCTGATTCCACTGTGAGTTCCACAGTCAAATACAAAATAATTCTCAAAAGTGTTCTTTTGAGATTACGGTGTCATGAGAGGTTAAGTAAAACTGTCAGCAATTAATGAAAATCAGCCTCTGTCGCATCAGGCTCCTGTAACCTGCAGTGCCTGAGAAGTAAGAAACGCTCTTAACAGAAACTTTCAGAATTACTCACCTCCCCAAAGCCACCTTTCCCTAGCACCCTGTACTGCCGAAACGTGTTTTTCGTTACTGGTTGCCTGGAAGAAAAGGAAATAAAAAAAGAGAAAAGACACACTACATTTAATGCACTCTCTGTGATTTATTTATTTCAGAGCATACTTTTGAAAAGCAAAATAGATAAATATTATATAATCACGTTATTTCAAGGTAATCATATTATATAATATAATATATAATTATGTTATTACATTACTTCAATACTATGTATGGCTTGAACTTTTCAATTCCAACATATTAAGCTGTAATAAAATACAACACATTAGTGAGTCATCAGTATAAATTCTCCTAGCATCTTAGGACGAAGGCGGGTTCTGAATCTCCATTATATAGCTTTGGCCTTTGTTAAGCAAAGAGGAGGCCTGAGAGCTTCCAACAAGGTATTAATTCTCATGATATATAGGAATTTTTTAAGGGTAGTGCTGGGCTAACACTTTCTTGCTTTGCTTGGTCTTCAAGATGAGAAACAGAGATCCAAAATTCAATCCACCAGAAAATATTTCTGGTTTCTTGACCTTAAACAAAACAGGAAACTGATGTGAAACAAGGAAAGAAACAATCCCGGGAACCGGAGAGGCGGGTTTAGGTCCCATTCGCAGGAGGGGAGAGCAGGAAGCCCTGGGGTACCTGCCTCCAGGGAGAGCATCGTGGGCAGGAAGGGAGGGAAAGCATCTCTTTCCTTTTAAGGGCCAAATTAAGCGTTAAATACGTCTGTCTGTCTTTCCGAGGGCAGAGTGCTCCCTAACAATCACAAGACACAATCACTATACCATCGTACAGGATTCCCACAAAGTGCGGCTCTACCAAAAGGGCTCCAGCCCTACATCTAACTTATACCACATTTGTTATCATCAAAGTTTTATAATGTGATGGAAGAAGAACTCTAGATTAGGAGAGATCCAGTTTTGTATCCACCGCACCATCACCGAAGTTTTACAACTATATTAGCAGTCGATATGAATATTCCTACCAGCTTTGTTTTCCTCTGGCGGGCAGCCAGTCGGCAGAGGGAGCACAATAACGTGGCTGTTCCCACAACAGTGATGATGAGGTTGATGACAATAAGGAATGAATGTTAAAGTGAATCATTTCATTTATGTTCATTATTGTTTTTAAAAGTGGGGGAAGAAAAATACGCAGAAGGCCAAAACTAGAGGAGGAAAAGATGCTATTTTCAGGCTTCTGTGAAGATGCTGCAAATGCTATTGGGGTTAAAGCAACAATTAGATAACTACATGCTCAGCAATGTCCCTGGAATAAATGGACTGTTTGACTCCTCCGTTGGAGCCAGCAGGCTATCAGGAGCTGTTGATCACTCGTTGCTACTAACATCTCTTTGCTAATCCTAAAAGCAGTTGTCCCAGCTTCTTAAGCCGGATAGGCACATCCAATAGCTTGTCATGTTTGTTGGGGGAATGGAAAAAACAAATCCTCAAAGCATTTGAGAAAATTCCTTATCCCAAATGTGACAATAGATAGGAAATAGCCTGGCTAGAGATGAATCACCTGGTGTTTTTTTAATTGAAATGGAAGAGTAAATGCTGGATTCAGTAAAGCTGGCATGTGGAGCACGTCTTGGCATGAAATGGCTCACCGCTTCTCTTCCCTCTTGTGCAGCAGCTTTGTAGCTTTCCAGGGAGAGGAACTGGCACAGCTCCTTTGATCTCCGAGGTATCATGCTGATACACACCGCTCATGGATCTGGCCCTAACTCAGCTGCCGTAATTAATTCCATTTGTGCAAACTGGGGCTTCTCTCAACTCAAGGTCACTGTTACTCAGCAGTGTATGTCTGCTACAGCCCTCACCAACAAGGAGAAGGCAAAGGCCCCTCTTCTTGCAAATTAATACTCACTAAGGCTGCCTAGTTATTAAATGTGCTCAGAAATGTCTAGCCAATAAATATGGTACGAGGACCTATATGCTGTATTTTTGTCTGTTTACAGTGATTTAATAATTGTGGTAACTGGTCCAGACAAAAAGTCACCATATTCAGAGTGCAGCTAAACAGAAGGACAACTGAAGTTGCCGAATGTACTTTAATCATACCTAATGTGCCTAATGTACCATTAAACAGCTGAACACTTGAGCTTTAGAAGCCAAGACTGGCTCCCTGGTATTTTGGGGTGGATTGCTGTTTTATTCTTTACTTCCCTAGCAAGCAGCATCTGTTTCAGTCTTGCTTGGGCACAGTGTTTGCAAATGCAAAAGCCAGAGGCTTGATGCGTATCTTACGTTTAGCATTCTAGATGCACAAGGGTAGGTTATAAAAAAGTGCAATGTGTCCTTCAAGCTGTGCCACAAGTAGCTCGTTTTGACAAGGCCTACAATGAAATTGGCCACAGACAATTTCACAACAATCCTCTCAGACTGCAGGAGATTTGGATTCCTATTTTTTGTAGGCTGTAGGTCTTGCTCTCTTCACTTGCCATGCACAAGCATACTGTGCAAAAAAGGTGCCCAAGCTCCTTGCAGGAGCATGTCACCTTCAGGAGTGCTGTGTCCCTAGGAGAGAAGGAAGCATCTGGAGAGTATTTATGGGTGTAAGCACATTCATGGATGACGAAGGAGCACTATATATCCCAGACACCAACCGTGCTCATTGGATGGTCACAGATGGAGACTTAGCTCATGGTTAAATTGAGACTAATGCCAACAGAACCGTGACTTTTCTACATGGCATCTTCCTGTGGCTAAAGCCATTACCTCTCATGAGCCTTCTAACAATGAACACTTACAAACAAATGCTAAAATTAGGAAAGCCTCCCTGGAGCTCTCTGGGAGAGCTTCCCTGGAGCACAGCTCAGGGAAATGGGGAATGAGTCTTGACGGACCTTCTTGAAGGAGAACAGTGAAAAGAGGGAGAGAATCGCTGCACAGAGAGGGCCATAAATGGCAAACATTAGGATGAGGCACAGTAATGCTGTAGAAAGGCCAAACTGTCTTTCTCTTGAAGGCAAAGGGAGCAAACACGTACTATCTCAGCTGTCAGATTTTGACCATATGCTAAAGGCTTTGCATGGAAAGTGAAAATAAACCTTTTACATTCATTTTTAATTAACAAAAACATTGTGACACTTACCTTTCCAACCACTTCCACTGGAGAAACCTGTCGAAGTACATGCTGTTTAGGTACTCTTGGAATGGTTCCCCACTGAGGTGGTCAAGGACAGATCTATCTCAGATGAAAAGGATATATAAGTATTTTATAATCCTGAACTTGGAGCAAGAGAGAAACAAAACAAGAGGAGAAAATACAGACTTCTATGGTAGGACCATTTTCCTTCTACTTTATTTTCTACTTTATTTTACTCATGGTTTCAATCTAGGAACAAAGTAATATGTTTGATGGATTTCATAACAGGAGGCCTTATACAAGCTGAATAGTAATATGTACTGGTTGTGCTTGCTGAAAATTAACAGGGAGTCTCCCACTGGCTTCAATGGACTTTTACAAAGGCTGTTAGTCACTAGACAACAAATATCTTTGCTTCTGTTAGTAAATTAAGACTGCCTTAACACAACACCCTCAGGAACTGAGCTCCTAAACTTTGAGGGATGTTTACATCCGGATTGAAAATTTCTGGCTGAAGCCCATTTCTGTCAAAGAACGACCATCAGAAGTATTATTTTGAGCAAAAAAAATCAATTTCAATTCCTGCTATACAGAAGAAGTAATAACTGTCATTAAAGTCAAAGGGTTTTTCCTAACAGCTATGTGCTTTGTGGAGTAAAACAGAGGAAAAGAAGCCTGAACAGAGATGTGGATTTGTTTCTGGATCAAGAAAAGAATTTTGGGGCTCATGCAGTGGATGCAAAGTCTTTTGCATAATCAAAGGAATAAAGGAATCAAAGGGCCAGTCTGCAAATGTGAGGAGTATGTTGCCTGTGACAGGCAACAAGCAGCCAGAGACCAACAGACATCCCATAAGGAAGGCCAAGGGTTCAGAGCTAAGAGAAGATGGGCTGAGCTGAGAGAGCTGCCTGAGATGAAGGTGGTCACATTTAACAGGGGGTTGGTGACCGGCTGGTTTTGGTTCTTGCCTTGCTTACTGGGGCTACTGCATCCACCTCTGCTGGTAGTGCTGGCAGGGACAAAAGTTGGGTTTGGGTGAAAAATGCGCACAAGACATGAGTATTTCTGTCTTGGTGTATACAGACACTTTTGTGTCTGTATCTAAGGGTATACAGGCACATTTCTAGACTTTGCTGGAGGAGGAAATCCTCTCTGAAGGACTACTCTGGTTTGGGAATGGATAACCTATGTCTTACCCGGGGGCAGTTGTAGACCTGAGCAAACAATTCACCATGAATAACATGTCTCCTCAGTTTAGTTCCTCCCTGTTCATGAGCTACTGTTCATAAGTTTTTGGAATTTCTGAGCTGTTTGAATTTTTTTGGGTAATAATTCTTGCACCATCAGTTTGGAACAGGCAGGTAATTGCACATATTCAGTATTCAGAAAGTCAAATTGTTGTTGTCTTCATTAGCTTTGGTTGGACACAGATCGTACGGTTTCCCCTAAGTGGATTCAAGCTTACAAAATAAAATAAAAAGTAATTCTTAATGAGCTTTAACAAATGTCCCAATTCAAAGCCAAAATTATAGAGGAAATTGGAGGGGGGCAGAGGCAGACAGTCAAAATATTAAAGGTCAATGCAGAAGTTAGTTATACATGCATTTTTTCCACAGACTGATCTTATCTATGAAGACGTGTCTGAAACTCATCCCCATTCCTGCTCCTACAGGATAGCAAGCTTCACATTTGTATGTATGCCTCCATTTTTTGGTCTGACTGTGAACTCTTCCAAAATTAACATTATTCAGTACATTTAGTAAATACCAACAGCAAGTTTTTAAAACTTCCTTTTGACCCCATTTCAGTCCATGTGAAATGACCAGCATATTTATTAACAAGGTCTCAAACCTGGCTCATTTATCCGTTTCAGCTGAGACGAAGGAATGGCTGTTGGCGAATACAAGCCTGAATGAAGTGGTGTCCAACGCTAGCCTATTCCATTCAGTTAATTAAAAGCTGCACGTATTTTAAAGAACAATAGCTGCTTTTCACCACTTGTTTGCTTTTTACTTCCCCTCTTTGGCAACAACAAAGTACATTTTAGAGGGAACTGTCAGCTTGCAAACCGATTTGAGAACTGGAAACAGGCATCAGGGGGGTTTGTGTCAAGCACAGCTCTGCCTTTGTCATTGGGACTGGCACACACAACGGGTGCGAGTTATATGACCATCTCTACATGACACCAGGCCAATGCAAGGAAACTGGTTATGTTATAAGAGAAGGCCAGAAATAACCCACATCTCCTACCAACGCAAAGAATAACTGAAAACAGAAAAGGTCAATGAAATGAGTCAAAACAATGAATGACAGTGGAGCGAATTTTACAAATCCCCATTACATCATCCAGGGAAAACAAACCGTGCACAGCCAGAAACCACATGGGCCAGCTTGCGATGATCCCTCTTTTTCACATTTTTATTGGTTTATGATCTACTGGTGTGAACGTACTCGGGTCAGTGTTTGCAAATGCAAATTGCATACCTGGAGCTTTAGCGCATAATAGCACAAATCACCTCACTGCAACAAAACCTGATAAGCCTTTTCCCAGACAAAGGATGAAATAGTGCACGTTCGTTTGAACGCCACAGACAGACAGAAAGCATTAAAAAAGCCCCGTTCTCCTGCTGAAGATTTTCTGGAAAAGCCATGCGGAGCAAGTTTGCACATTCCCCTGTCTAAATGGACTGTATAGCCACTTAATTTTTATTCACTTTGAAACAGAGATGTTTTCTTTGGATACATTATCATTGTAGCTCTTTTCACACAGCATGAAATCCATGGCTGGTTTACTTGGCTAGAACACTCTGTCAAATACCTGAAACACTAAGTGCCTGTGTGTAGTGTATATAATGGCACGGAAATATTTATTCTATTTTGTTCAGATGAAATGACTTCACTGCTTGTCAGCAATGCCTCTAGCATTATGAACATAAACCGAAGATGCATGCTTCAGGTTCAAATTGAAATGTCTCTCTTTAGCTGACACATTCCTTGCAAGCTGCCGACTGCAGCCCTGCGATCTTTGGGTATCGAGTTATACTTACTTTGTGCAGGGAGAGAACAGCTCTTTGCAGGGGCTGTTTTCGAGTTTCTCCTCTGTCTGTTGGATAAGATCTTGACTGACTTCAGGAACGCAGGCTGGAGACTGGGGAGAGAAGAGAGGGGCACATTATTTCTGTGATGAGGTGCAGATTCTCCTCTCTTAACGTGTAAAAGACACATTCATTATTTATGCCCTGAGCTGCTTCCATTCAATTCCAGCGGTTGTGTAAAAGCAAGGGAGCTTTACGTCAAACAGCAGTAAAATAGGATACCGTGGTAACTCGCTCCACATTCCACTCTATCCTCACATTGCTTTTTTGCCTTCTCCTGTACCTTCACCTCCCTGCCCAGCCTCATGAATATGCAGGACCCACTCCTTGCCAATTCTTTGAACTGCTCCCTTGCATCCCATGAAAAATGTGCTGGCCTGAACTGTGTACAGGCCATTCTCTTAAACAAAAGGGAATTTGCTCAGTGTTTTCACTTCATTGATGATTCGTTGTGCTGCCTGAAAAAATCCGTTGTCTTTTTTTTTTTTTTTACCAACAAAGGAAGACAAGAGCAGAGTATTTATTGATTTATATACAAATAATATGAAAAGATGCTCGCAAAAGTGTCTGGACAACTTAATTCATCATTAGAAGGACAAAAATTATCCAGCAGTTTTAAAATATCGTTTCAAAAAGGAACCCTGCCAACCAAGCACATAAACTCTCTTCATCCGCTCCTCCCTTTAGAGAGAAGGTACATCCAGCCCCTTCAAAAAGCCTTTTCCAAAGAGAGGGTTTTTGCAGTATGCCCTGATGGTTAACCAGTTTAGGACCTTTGGGACTAATTATCTGTAAAGACAGTTTTTAGGCAGTCCACATTCTTACTCATTGACAGTATACTGTAATTATATAAAAAAGTGTATATGCGTGTGTGTGTGTGCACCTATTTATAGACATTTCTCCCATTGACAAGAAAGCCTCTTTATATAACCAACTGGATTTGGGTATTTCCAATAAATCTAGCCATAGATGACAAAATCCTCTTTCCTTGCAGAAGCCTTAACACTCAGTAAGGTTCCCCATCCGTGGCCATGACCACCAGATGTGCTGAGTAGGTGGGTCACAGAGCATCATCACTCATTCCTGGCCAGATGTTCTCATTAACTCACCCTTAGTTGGGGATATCTTGGCGAGCACTGAAATGCATTGCAGGCAGAGTTCAAAAACACTGGGAATGAGGACAGAGGAAGGGGCAGAGGTGGAGCCAGAGAAAATCTCCAGCATGGTGAAAGCTGAATTAAGTCTTTTATCTTTTCCTTCCCACTGCTGAAATGTGAATATGATCTTGGTTGTGACATGAAAAAGTAAGTTTGTTCCACTTGAATGTTTTTAAATAGGAACATGGTTTACAGAACTCTCTGTGCATGCTGCGTAATGCAGTGTCACTATTCAACCTTGACAGACAATCTGCAGAACATGCTGGATATCTTTGACTTCACTGAACTATTTCCTCATTTCCTCCATATATTCCTCCATTTCCTCAGCAAAAAATATCTAGGGAACACTCACTTTTAATCGCAGACAGAGAATATTGCTAACAATTAAGAAGTCTCACAGTTTCTTGAGAGGTAGATGAGCCCCCACATTATCATCTAAAAGATGAAGAGACTGAGACAAAGCCAGATTTTCTCAGCTTGATTGGCCACTGAGTTTGACAGGAACTGAGAACTGTAGAACAAGTCTCCGTAAATCAGACAACTTACAGAAATTCCTAACTGTAGATGCCCATGACTGAATCCAAGTCCCAGTTTTAGTTCAAGAGAGTAAGTAGAGGCAAGAGTGAAGCAGTGAAAGAACTAGGAAAAAAACCCTCAAAAGTCCTGTTTTCCAGTCTTACAGCTGCTGCATTGAAACTACTGAAAAAAAAAAGTGGGGGCGGGCAGAAAAAAAGGCTTTTAAAGGAATATTCAGATAGGAACCAAAGCCTAATGATTAGCAGTATTTCAGTTGATTTGGGCTAGGAACCATATGAATTAATGCCTGTACTTTATACTTTGCTTACTCAATGTGGTGTGCTACACAAACTCATTGGCAACCCAAAGCTTGTAGATGGCTGCTCTGAGATCTGGTTATCTTGAACATCTCTCTGATTTATAGGGTACAGAAACACCACTGAACTCCGTAGTCTTTGTACTGCTGTGAATCAGGAGTGTCTTTTCTGACGTGAATGGAGCTGCACTTAATTAAAATTGATACTAGGGCCTCTAACTGAAGTAACTACTAACTAAATCTAGGATTTGTTCAACATTTACAGGCCAAAATTGGGATCCAAAAGCGAAGCACTAAACCCCATAATTAGGCATTTAGACCAAGTGACCTGATTCTTCTTCACGCCAGGCAACTTCATTTCCCAATAAGAGGTAAGCTACCTTGAGGTTAGTGTTGAAGATCATGCACGTGATGCATTATTATAGTAATAATTCCACCAAATTTTGTCTGAGATCAAAGTACATTTAAAAAATAAATTATAAGCATCAGCTAAGTCTTTTTCATAAAGAAGAAACAAAATTCTTATAGGGAAAGGGGAGAAGAATGAGCAAAAGAAACTGTAAGACAACGTGGGAAGTATTTAAAAAATGGCAGGAACTGTGACTCCTTTCTCCAAGTTTGCGGGAGATACAGTCATCACTTGGTTTTTCAAAACCACTCATTGCTGACCTTTGAACCTTTCTTCCTCTGGAAAATTGAAAGCAAGCAAACAATATCAAGGTAGGTAAAGACCTAAATACACTGACATTTTGTACATGGACTAAATCCTTACAGCGTAGTGCAAACACTTTACTAGAGCATTACACTTTCTGTACCAAAACCCCACTTTTTTCACAGGCTGATCATTTCCACAGGTTTTGTAGGACCAGTAAAACATTTTGTGTCATTATGCAGCCCTTCATAGCGTTGAGGGCAGAGCAGCTACACCACGTGTATGGGAGGAGCATACTCAACCCTTCCCAACTCTGCATACAGTTCTAGGGAGCCTTTGTATGATCCTTCCTGGGATTTTCTTTGAGACTTCATAGTTCCCACCTCTCCCATTAAACACCCATGACTGCCATTTCCCCTGTTTGAGTATTGTGCATATCTACAGCCTTCGAATGTTCAAACAAAGCCAAAAATAATTACAAGCCAAAACCCAACCCACCAACCTACTTTTGCTCCCTTGGAGAACAATTAGGTAGTGCAGGTTATAAGTGCAAGAAAGCATCTGGATCCCAAGAGCAAAAGCTTCCAAAGGTAACACTTTCGCCTCTTATGGAAGAAAAAGTTGCTTCTTCCCTGGAGAGGTGCAAAAGATTTCTGCTGCCCCAATGAAATGGTTATTAATGCTGTTCTCCCACTGCATTATGGGTAATGGCTGTAAAAGCAAATTCGGCTTTTACAAGGGAACAGAGACACCTTTTTGAACATACTAAATGTCCTGTGACAGCTAGGAGAGCCATACACTGTAATTAAGACCATTACATCTGAGCGGGTAAAAAAAAAATACTCTGCTAACTCTTCAGAAACACCTGCAGAAAATGTTTTCCTGTATTCAAAACAAAACACTGGGTAGTTTTAACAAGTACGGTCCTGTATTTTCCCTAATGGCTATTCTGTTTCCTGAAGGCAAAGGAGGTGATTCTTGATCTCACTTATGATAATGTAAATCAGAAACGATGCCAGTCAAGTCAACAGAGTAACACTAGTGTAAAGTTGATAGAACTGAAACCAGATTCACGGCTCAAGACTCTGGCAGTGCAAAAAGTGCTTAAATTGATCCAACAACAAAAATTTCTCTCATCGCTTACCCTTTTTGACCAGACAGTTTAATAAAAGTCCAAAAGTCCAAACTACTTTCACCAGGTTTTAATCAAAATCTTCTAACTCCTGTATCTTCTCATTTATGGCCAGAAACTGAAAAACTTCGTATAAATATTTTGCTGGCAAAGCAATATCTCAGTTTTATGATGCTCTCTTGTTTAATAAAAGAACGCAACTAGGAATTGGATTAGTGATTATCCGAGAAACAAGAAATGGATATTCAGTTACTTCCCAGTGCCTTTAACACACTCTGAGAAAGAAGTCTCCACTTCTAAATTTTGTTTCTTCTAATTTAAAAGACAAAAGAGATCCTCCCAGCTGCTCTTCCATTTCAGTAAATGGCATGAAAACAGCTGAGACGTCACACACTAGTTCAAAGCTAGTTGTGTTTGTGTCCACAAAAATTTGGAGATAGCTGTTCCTTCTAAATCAAGCCTCTGGGCCTGCAAGATACTTCCCAGACTTTGCTGAGAGGTTGATCGCAGCTTCTCCCCCTTCCTCTCCTGTTCTCTAGGATGCAGTCACTGATAAACAGCACAGTGGCTAGGTTTGAAGCTGGATGCAATATCACCCATAAATACCAGGTTCTTGGTGGGAGCTGAAGGCATCACAAGACGAATGCAATCTGGTCTTTCCTGCGCTACCACAGCTGTCCCTGGCAGCCTGAATGCCGGGAGAGCCCTGCCAGGCAGCTGTGTCTGTGCTGCGCCTGGTACTGCCCACGTCCCGGCACTCGGCACCTCGCTGAAGTACGGAAAAGAAGCGAAATCTGATCCAGATCAGGTGGAAGCTTCCAGGCTGCGTAACTCCCCATTATCTGTTATTTTGAACATCACGTTGCATCACTATACTTTAAAATGTAAACTCTCCTTTTTTGACAGCTCTGTAAGTTTGGCTACAGGTCACTTCACTCAGCCCTTCAAGACACAGTATTTGTTGACCTTCACTGAACAGGACAGCAAACAAATAAGCCTTCTCATAAAATCATCTCTATACATTTGCCATGGTACTTACAACATTTCTGTGATGGCGTTTCCCCTGTGACTGTGTTGAGAACACCTGACCTTTTGCCTGTCTATCAGCTAATCAAATTCTTTATAAAACAAGCTGAAATGCCGGCAGTTCCAAGAGAGGCATTCAGAAGATCTTCCCTGATAATTTTACTTTTCCATTAAAACATGTTATTTGTTCTAATTTTCCTTAAGCCAGAACTTCCAAATGTCTAAAGATGCGTGACTTTGGTCAAGATGTCATGCACTATAGGTGTTGCCTCCAAATCTGTGGAAGTGAAAGCGGGCAGCCAGCTAGCAGAGATTTGCAACTTCAATGAGCAAAAGCATTTTCCTGACAGCTCAGCAGGTGGGGTTCGCATTTCTGAAACTGGGGTGGGGTGAGCAGCAGGTGGCTCTGTGTAACCGACTGATTATTTCCTATAGCTGTGCGAAGCCCGGAGCAGATGCACATACAACACAAACCTGCATGTTGGTTATTGTGTGCAACACTGCTGTTTCTGTGGGAAAAGTACCCAAATGACAAAGGGAACTGAGAAGGATGTGCTGAGACTCCAGCTAGAGACACATATCCAGTTGGGGCCAACACCTTATGAGAAAGCTATGGAGAGCTGATGACAGCACGAGGTGTCTGGAGGGTTGAGAAACATGCTTGGGGAAAAAATGCCAAGGGGAAATGTTGAGGAACTAGATTTGTTTAGTCTGGAAAAGTAAGAGTGAAATGTGATAAAGGTCTTTTAATATAGAAATGTTTTTAATAAAGAGGGCAGGGATCAATTATTCTGCATGTTCTGCTCTACACTGGGGGAATGATGAGAAGGAATCCACTTAATTGGACATGAAGACTTTTTTTCTAATTTTCCACACAGGGAAGAACAGGCATACGAATATTGTGGAATCTGTTCTAGGAAGTCTGAAAGACCTCTGAGGGCAGACAGACATCTGTTGATGATCTAAGTGTATTTGATCTCTCCCCAGTGCAAGAGGCTCTTGAGCCCTCTCCCAGTCCTTTTGTACCAACGATTTTGCAAAACACTGGACTCTGTAAAACACAGGCACATGGCATGGCCTGGAGAACAGATGAGGAAGCGAGTTTTTATGCTGAGTGCTCACCAAAGGAAACCTGGAGCAAGGGAATAAGTATCTTTACAAATGAACAGTCCCTCTTCAAAGACACTTGTCTCAATCACCACTGTCTCCTACAAAAAAGAAATAGCTTGCAGAACCCCAAACTTCAGATCAGAAAAAGGGATAGCATTGACTTTGGTCAGACTGACTTTGCAAGGAACAGAGCAGGTCCTTAGTCTGGAGGTAATTCTTTATCCTTACACAGTGCCTTTCATCTGAGAACCTCAAAATATTAAAGCTTCATTGCATGATTAAGTCTTCATGAGCTAGGTGGCAATCTCACAATATTTTACAGAACAGTGAACAGGGAGGTTAAGAGTTGTGTTTTGCAGAAGAGCTGATCATCATCTGTGACTGAAATCAAAGAAGTCTCACTGAGATAAATGAAAGCTAGAGGTGCTCAGATTCCTCAAATCAGTCCATTTGTAGCTTGCAATTAGTGAATAAGGAACAGAAACCTAGAAATACAGGCTTTCATTTTATACCAACTCTTGCCAGTGGGTGTGAGTCATCACAGTATCTTAAAACACGACTGTTCATCACTAAAAAAATTACATGAACCAGAAAGATACCACACTCTTTAGAATGAATAGACTTCATGCAAACTTTTGTCATAAACACAACTGCTTTCCTGGCAAGTTTCTGACTTGCAGCCATGATATTGAAATGCGATGAGTTATTTTAAAAGTCACTTGCATAAAACAAATAATGTGCAGCATGTGTTATCTCTGAGGTTATGAAAACATTCCACAACAAACTAGCTTAAAACAATTAAAAACGTTTCAGTCAATGGACAAAAGTTCAAGCCATAACTTTTCTTGAGCTGTCTCTGGACCCAAGCACTTCTGTCTTAATGATATGTGTATTTTCAGATGTTGACAGCAATTTTCCACATATAATCTATTTGCAGATCTCCACACAGATTTGCTACTAGTAGAGACCTCAAAAATATGGAAGAAACAGGCTAACTTTGGTGTGAGATGGTGCATAATGGGATGAGAAGAGTTCATACACAAAAACCTGGAAATACTGGCTTCATCCAGTTGTTAAGTTGCTGCATTTGATTTGCTCTCACACGGCCGTGACCCAAGACCAGCAAGGGAGAGCAATGGTTTGTGTCAGGGGTGGGAAGACTGCCACGTGCAACGCCACTCCTGCTGTTGCTTTTGCAGGGTCACATCCTTCTCCAGATGCTTGAGGAAGGCTCAGCTAGCAGGGCAGTAGTTACCAGGACAGGTAGCGATGGTATGACTATCGGTGGTGACTGTCCTCCGTCCTTTGAGGCAAACGCTCATAAGGAGTCCTAAGGAGGACTGTAGTCAGAGCAGTTACTAGGAAAAGGGAGAATAGGTAGATATATGCAAGTCATGTTGGTAGGTGCAAAATCAGGGAAAGACAAATTTATGTGCTCAGGTAATGCATATGTTCAAAGGGGAAAGTTAATGGAAGGCAAAACAGAGGCCATGAAATTGTGCCTCTTTGTGCCTCCAAGCCTGATCTGCTACTTGCAGCTAGAGATTCACCCCAAGAACTGGCCTGTGGTATCTCCACTGGGGTCTGCGCTGCTGCCCTCAGAGCAGGAACACGCCAGCACAGGGCACAGCGCAGGCTCTGCTTGCACCACCGCAGGGAGACACCCGGAGCCACTTTGGGTGACTCTGATGTCCCCCCACCTCCCCGCTTTGGGCAGGGGCAGGTCAATGCCAACTGGGATTCAGCCTGAGCTATTGCCTGCGAAGTTCTGACCGTGCAGCTGATGACCGACGGAGGGGAAGTGTGAAGGGGCTGACGGTGAGAAATGCAGAGGAAAGCAATGGAGGAGGAGATACAGTGTTTTGGTGGTACTCTGATTTTGGGAAGCCTGGGTTAGGCATGCGTTTCAACCTGGTGAGGGAAAGGTTCCCAGCACTGTCACAGCAAACACAGCCTCCTGACGCTTTTTGGTGTTACGCACAAAAACGTTGGGACATTCTTTCCTCTTGCCCTGTGTCTGATCTTGTCTGTTTGGTTTTAGCTGTATATGTAGTAAACAGACAATTCTACATCGGGAGCAGCTGCAACACTTTAAGTAATCAACTTCTGCATTTTCTTTTTATTTTTTTTCCTATCACAAAATCATCTGGGGCTGTATGAGGCAAACCAGTAAAGCACAAGGCTTCATAATTCCAGGATATTTGCTTTGAGATGACAGATGTAGGAATTGGCAGTGAGGTGGACGGGGAGCATGGAGAGCAGCAGCTGTGTTATTAGTAGCCATTTATCTATTAGGACAGCGTGTAGACATTATACCTGAGAATGGGGGCCCGTAATGCCAGGCACTACATACACATGTCGTAAGAGCTAAAGCTTGAAAGCAAACCAGTCACACTAGCCCTGGGAGCAGGAACGGGGGCCAAAGATATGAAATATCTTGCCCAGGATTATCGAGTGTGTCAATGACAGAGAAAAAAATTTAACCCGATCCTGTTCTCTGATCAAATGGTATTTTCAGTACTGAGGGCAGGATCACTTGCTGGTAGCTAAACGAAGCAAATCAGCAGTGCCTATCAACTGTGGGGTTTTTTTTGTAGCTGCAAGCTGATCTGGAGTCATGATAAATCTGTTTTCCCTCATATTCTACTGAACTATCAAAACACATGTTGACACAGAAAAATACAATGACTGAAGACAATAGAGCCCTCAGCAAACACCTGAACATGTTCTTCTGCCTGGAGAGGTTGTACTAATCCATCACAAAAGGCAACGCTAACCACCTCAGTTTATGAACTCATTTACTGCAGTAGATCTGATGTAGCTTCAGGCTGACTTGCTTGCTCCAGCCTTGCTGCGCTGCCTCTTAGGCCTCAGCAAGCCCACTGGTCGGAAAAGGGTAAGTTTCTTCTCTGGGTTTCCAGCATCCTTCCTCTTTGGTGCTGGGGTACAAGTTGTAGTCCTGAACTATGCCCCTCCTTGGAGAAACTCAGCAACCACTGAGGTTTCCCTTCTGACAAGTATATGAAGCATTTTTCATGGCTCTCCTGTTAATCAGCAACAGGATCTGCTATCAAGCTAGACCTTGTTTTTCCTGTTCTTAGTAGACCTTTTTGTAGCTGCTGTCACTGAAAGCAAAATGCTCCTTTCTAGAAACTACATTTCTGTTCCTGATGGTGGCAAACAAGCAACTGCCATGCAAATGCTGTGAGTCAAAACATTTCCTACATAGAGATCTTCTATTCAAAGTGTGGTTTCCTTGGAATGTTAAATTATTTGATTCAGAGAAATTTGGGGGTGTAACCACAACATGAGTTTCAGAGCAAGAAGGGAAAAAGAAAAGATTGCCTCGATCAAGAAGGAGAAATTTCTTCCTGGCTCCTATAGGTGACCAGAGGAAACCTTAAACACTCAAAGCCCCATAGAAAGTAATTTTGAAATAACAAAATATCCCATGAGACAAAATTTAGTTGTTTCATCATCTTCTTTTGCAAGGCCAGTGAATCAGCTGCAGACTTCATACTCTTCAATTAAATACAAACACTCACTGCAATCCCAACCAGCTATGGGGTTTTTGGTACAGCTTAAATTAAGAACCTAAACTGGTCACCACAGAAGCTATGCTTTTGACTTCAATTAGTGAGAAACTGGGCCTCACAAGAAGTCCTTGGCAAGATATTTTTCAGTATCTTTAAACCCTAGTCCTTCCCCACCCATACCGTTTTAATAATTCTTTGGAAAACTGCTCATAGACACTTCTTTACCAAAGAATCAAATTTTTCCTCCTTTCTGTAGACACATAGGTTTATTGGTGTAGGGATGCTCATAAACTAGCCAGCTGAAATTGTTTTATATAAACTTGCTTTAAAGTGGGGGAAGGGAAAGTATGTTTTTTTCCTTTTTCCTGCTTTAAAAGCATTTTGCACACAGACTAAAGGAGGAAAACACAGATGAAATAACCAGTACCAGTAGCTGTCAGCAGGATGGGGCGGGTAGCTTATGAAACAGAATAGAAAAGAAGACTAATTAATACTAGGATTTTCTAGCGACCCAAAAGTTAGGGTACTCACACAATCCTTGGAAGCGTCATTAGTTCAAAAGGTAACCTCTTTTCTTAGCAACCCAACTGAATCATTGCTATAGTGCATTCCTACAAGCAGCCAGATGTTTGATAAAGCATTTTGGGAAAAGAACAGTATTCTCACCATTAGTGGCAACAAAGATGACAGGACAATTTTGAAAGCTTCTGTTCTCAGAAAGTTTTTTTTTTTCTCTTGTCACGTGTGCTTAATAGGTTTGGATAGCGTCCAGTGTCCAGCTTCTTACCAGAACCTTACTACCTTTTAATGTCCTCCCGCACTGATGGATAGCCTAAACATTAGCAAGCAACCTTATGTTGCAATAGTCATAGCTTGGCTTCCTCTGGTAAACCAAATGTCATTTGTTCCATTAAAAAAAATCCCTAAATCTATAAACACTCATTTACAACCTCAACGTTATTGAATGGCTTTCTTGCAGGAAAACAAACAGATCCCTGCTTGAATTCACTCCTCTGAGCCACAAGCCTGTAAACATGAGTAACCCTTCCCTTGCAAGCGATCCTCACACCGAAGCCCACGAGCTATTTGCTTTGCATGAAGGCAGCTCATGCATGAAGACCTGATCCAGGCTGCACTCAAGTCAATGGCTGTAGTGCTATCAGTTGCAGTGGGGATTTTGCAGAATTTGCCTTCATATTTTTCCATTAGCGGGTCAAAATCCTGAGGAAACACTTGTATGAAGAAATGAAAATCCAAAAGAGAGTTTGGGATGGCCTTGAAAAGGATTAGGAAGTGAATTAAATAAGCATCAGGCAGGAACCAGTGGCCCACTCACAGAAAGACTGAAAACACCCACGAAGGCAAAGAAAATCCCTACCTAGCACTGCTGGCAACAGGGCATTCCCTAATCACCTGTGTCACACGATCCATTAACGATCATATGGTAATAGCCATCGGCAAAGAATTGAGAAAGAAAACATTTATTGTAGGAGATGACACACTGTTTGCAGTGGCCTATTCCGCTCTTCCTCAGCTTTGCTTGCTGGACAAACAGCATCTGTGCCAGGATAATAAACTTGCTATACACTTGATTTTTGACTCAGGTCAGAGTCTGGCTTGATTAAAAAATGATAAATTATCATACAAGCTGAGGCTTGGCATGCAGGTTAAGTGAGTTTTGTAAATGTAGTTGCATTACTGGGAAAAAAAAAATTAAATGTGAATAGTTTGAAGTGCCACATTTCCACAACTTAAACATGCTGGTTATTTTAAAATCCCATTATAATAAAAAGATTTTTTAAAAAAATCATTCTTATTTTCTTATTTTTTAGTTATCTACTGATATTTTAATGAATTGAAATATGTTTATTATCTGTGAAACTTAAAACATTCCTTATGGTAACACTGTGATTCCTGGTTCCAAGTTAAAATAACGCACTCTAACATTATTGGCTTAGTGATTCTTCTAGTTGCGTCATCCCAGCCAAAGGTGTCAGCCTCAGGCATCTCATCTGAATTTGCCTGGCCCACCCTTGTGAGGCTACTCAGCTGCTGAAGTCTCCAGCTGTTTTTCCAGAATCCTAATTTCCCATTATGAGGGAATCAGATGAGAAATACGGTATTTTTAACTTCTATTTTCATCATGTGCCTCTTCATTCTCTTCTTTGTTGGGATCAAGCGTACAGTTGCCTGTTAGTGCTTCCGAGTTTAGCACAATGCATCCTGAGCTCAGAAAGACATTTGTTGACCCATTAGGCTTTTAGCTTCAGAAATCCAAAGCTGAACCAACTGGGAAAGTTGCCGCAAGTCGCAGTGGGTGGATAGAAGGGCTGTGGAGGTCAGGTGTTCAGAGGCCTCCCATACTACTGAGAAATTGTGCACAGAAACCTGTGTGGATATGCCATCCAGTGCAATTTAATGTGCTCTGCATTACACCTAGCGTGGAATTCACCTCATTGGACTTTAATTGCCTAAAACCCCAGACACTCAAAGTCTCCCTGGGCTCCCTGAGTGGACAGAAAGAGGCACCCCATCTCTCCTATCCGGATACCTCCCTGCGTTCGGAGAACCAAAGCTGCAATGTGTGTGTTGGGAGTGTAAGAGGCTGGACTCACCAGAGGTCTGTTTTAATGTCATTCTGTGCAAATGCATAAAAGCCATCTCCTGAAGATTTCTGGATGTCTTGCAAGCCAGTGTTTCAGACAGCTGGAAAAGGCTGATTCCTTTTTTCCCATGTAGGCGAAATTTTCAGGCAGAAGAGGCTGTTTCTGGGGAAGCTGAATGAACCTTAAAGGCTTAGAATTAACTTCCCTGGCCATTGGATAACCCATATGAACTAAGTGATGCAGGGGTATGCAGAGGAAAAGATAACCCCCCTGAAAACGAGAGGGGGAAACCATAATGAGCATATTCAGGAGCCAAGGGCAGACAAGTACATCCTTCCCATTCTCAGATAATCCTGAGCAGACGGCCCTTTATTTGCACAGTGTCCTCAGCCCTTTCGGGTGCCCTGGCTAGTCTCCGAGAGGAGTCAGAGCAGCCTGGGGGGCCTGCCCTGCCTCAGCAGACAGATGTGAGCCAGGTTTACATGTGTGGTTAACGTCAATTAGCCGAAGGAAGTTTCCATTTTCCAAAGGGTCAACTCAGAGTTATTCCAGCAAACACAGGGAAGCTAGAAGGCTTTTGCCCACTGACCAAATCATCTCAGTGATCTTCCTGACCACAAATGACAGTCAGGAAGCATGTGAACTTGGGAGTGTAACCTCTCCAAAACAAGGCGGCAGGAAAAGCAAAGCTTCAACTAATAGCACTGCTTAGCATAAAACCGGTGTAGTTAATGACTCCAGCCCAAACCTTCAACCAGTCTGAGCAAATGCATTGCAAACACAGCCCTCCTTAAGTCTAAAGGACAGGACACAGGGCTGCCCAAGCACCTATTCTGGGACAGCATCACTGGGACAGAGCAGACTCTATGTTGTTTCCATAGGCTCTCATGCAGTTTGGCACCATCGCAAGAGACAGAAATCCTCAGTAAGTGTTTAGCTAACTAACGTTTGTATTATAAACAGTGGGTAAAGGATGAGGAAATAGGACTTGAGCAAACCGTGAGAAAATGCCTTTTAGTCTGAGACCACAGCAAAGGGACTCCTAATCAAGGCAACACTGTGATTTTTCAGATTCCTCTGCCACACTGTATTACAGCTTGGCCCCAGTGACAGAAGAATGCTTATTAAAATAAATTCTGATTAGAAAGCATTAATTTCAGTAACAAGGTTTCTGTTCTGCTGCTCAGATATTTTCCCAGAATTGAACTTTGGAAAGATGAGCTTATGCAAAAAGTACGCTGAGAAGGTACTTTCCTGGACTAAGACATAGTGATCAGCAGAGATATTGATCGTGCTGTCTCTGGAACAACAACAAGAATTATGTATTGATTTCTCTGGAGACTGGATTATGTATCGATTATGCTAGCTGCAAAGCAGAGGCCTAAGTAATGCTATCATCTCTGGCTAAAATGGTGCCCGTAGAGTAGCGAAGTCAATAGTAAGGGGAGATGAGAAATCCATCGAGTCAAAGGGTAAAGTCCCAGGGCAATTAATTAAATGGCAAAACTCTCCTTGGCTCAAGTAAGGCCATGATTTCTACTTAAGTATTTAGCATCCTGAAAAGTCTCGTAATAGGAACCCAAAGGACACAGTGAATAACGCTTTGAGCAAGTAAATAATTCTCGCCCATCCTGAATCCATGTAACACACTGTATTCGGACAAGCACTTCATTCATTGCTTACTTCAATTGGGTCATTAATGAAATGCATAGGGTTTTGAAAAATCTGAAAACCAGCTGTGGAGATAACTCTTGGACCAAGCCTAAGGGACCATCCACTGTAGCCAGTGAAAAATGATATTGTGTTGGCCTTTTATCAGCAAGATAATAAGCTTACAGGGGGACGGAGATGACCTGCTGGATATAAGTGATATAAGCTGAATTTGTACAAGAAAAGTAACAATATAGAAAACAGTCCCTGAAGGCTCACCTTTCAAAACACAAAGCCTCTGTCTTGTATTAAACTCTGCAGATTGCTTTACAGAAGCTTAAGGTTTCTTTCTTCCCTTACAGTGACATTCAGCTTTTGGTTTGGCCATTCCAAAAACTAATTATAACACATTCCCTAGAAGGCATTTAGGAAAACTAAACAGTTAGATGAGGAGGTCTCAGTACTTGAATCAAATTTTTGGTACGGTATGACCTGCCCTTCCAGGATTGAGCCAGAATCATTACAAAGTGATACATGAAACTTTCCTTATGGCAGATGGAAGGCTTAGCGATCAGCAAAGATGACTCACTCAGAAGCGCGAGTGCTGAAGTTTGCATTTATTTTGGTGGTGAAGATAGGAGGGGGGAAAGAAATCTCAAGGAGAGAGCAACCGAAGGTAAAGATCCTTGGCATCAAGATTAAAGCAGCGGTGTGCAAAAAGAAAACTCCTCTTTGCCAATGCACAGAGCTGAGAGAGGGTGTTTGTGAGCAGGAGCCTGGACTCAGCTGCATGCCTGTGTCCAGCAGAAGGGCTCATATATCATTTTAATTTCATCTCACCCATATTACATAGATGTTTTCTTCTCCATAAAGAACTGATTTGAGAGTGTCCTGGTTTCAGCTGAGATAGAGTTAATTTTCTTCCAAGTAGCTGGCATAGTGCTGTGTTTTGGGTTTAGGTTGAGAATAATGCTGATAACACACTGATGGTTTAGTTGTTGCTAAGTACTGCTTATGCTAGTCAAGGACTTTTCAGCTTCCCATGCTCTGCCAGGGGCACAAGAAGCTGGGAGGGGGCACAGCCAGGCCAGCTGACCCAAACTGCCCAAAGGGCTATTCCATACCATACGGCGTCATGGGCAGTATAGAAACGGGGGCGGGGGGGGGGGGGGGGTTGGCCGGGGGGCAGCGACCGCTGCTCAGGGATGGGATGGGTATCAGTCAGTAGGTGGTGAGAAATTGCATTGTGCATCGCCTGCTTTGTATATACTTTTATCATTATTACTATTATTATTCTCTCTTCCTCTGCTGTCCTATTAAACTGCCTTTATGTCAACCCACAGGTTTTACTTCTTTTTTCCCGATTCTCTCCCCCATCCCACTGGGGCAGGGAGGGTGAGCAAGCGGCTGAGTGGTGCTTAGTTGCTGACTGGGGTTAAACCACGACAGAGAGAAGAGCACATTTTAGCCAGTAGACAAGTAGAAGGCCAGGCACTGCTGATCAGCCAGTTTCCCTTTCACAGGACTTTTCCCTCCCTTCCTTATCCTATAATTGTTCATAAAAACAAAGACATATTTTCATTTAGCAAAATACCCATTGCTAGCCTTAGACTGGAGTAAGGAGGTTATTGCTGTGTCCAGCTAACCTCTTGCAGCAAAGAAAGAAATTGCAAATGTGGCCTTTATTCTGTGCATTTCCTGGAGGAAAGGTGACCGAACAGGAATTCAGATAAGAAAACTAATGCTGTTGCTGTTCTTCGTATTCCATGAAGTATATTAATGGGGATAACAATACACATTAGACATCCTATTCAGTAACATTTTTAGTACCCAGCTGAGTCCAAATATAAACTATAATGGCATATGGAGACTGTCTTAAGAGCCATTTCAAATCAATTTAGTTTTATATAGCATCTCTCAAAGTATCTCAAGGTGATTTACAGTGAAAAAGAAAATAATGGGCTAGTGATTTAGTAGCGTATGGCATGGCAGCTGTCAGGCAGGAAGGCAAAAATGCTGCGTGGAGATGCAAAACTCTAATTTAAAAGCAGTAAAAAGGTAAACATATCTCTTTGCTCTTCCAGTAAAAGAAGCAGCCAGGTAATGAAGCCAGGCCTGGTTCAGCTTAACTCAACTGTTCCACGAAGCACTGAGGGCTTTTCCATTTACAGACAGAACTGGAACCTAAAACTGAAACATTCCCACTCAACCGTTGAGATTAGGAAAAGCCAGGAAAGAAATATTTGTGACCAATTCATTTTAGCAGTTTTACCATCATATTTCACAACCTCAGAAATCTTAGACTTCCTGTGGGTTGGACTTTTGCCCTATGGGCTTATTAAGTCAAGAAGGCAGCTTTAAGTGCCTTTTTCATGGAAACTGTTAAAGCCTCTCATGAAGAAGCAAGACTCTAGTCAAGAAATATTGATCTTGCCAGTATGGCAACCATTGCGCTGCGCCTGTGAAGCAAAGGCAGCCTGCAGGTGGAGTTCCCTTCAGATTACAGTACTGAAGTGGTACACGCCTCGTTGGGTCTCTTCCTTTTAACAGTCAAGGTGGCACATGTCTCGTTAGGTCTCTCCCTCTTAACGGACAAGGCCCTCTCACTAGTGTTCATCCCCAAATAGTCCCTGAGGAGTAGCCAGCTCACAGTTAGACCTCCTCGAAGAAGTAAGTTAACAATTCTTCAGAGTATGTTTCAAGGATGGGGGGTGTCTTCAGCTACAGGACACCTCTTCTGTGGGTTTTAACTCTCCCGCTCACCACTCAAGTGAAGCTGCTAAGGAAGTCATGAAAAACACTTGTATTTTGGCATCCTCAGAGTGAAGATCATGTATAGTCCTTACATTTCCCTCCCATCAAATAGTTCAGAATGGCCTTCTGGATATGAATGTTTCAACAAACTTTAGGCAAGAGAGAGGGAATACTAATGTCTTCCTAGATGAGCACCTGAGTACACAGAATCCTAAGAACAGCTCAGGTTAGAAGGGACCTTTAAAGATCATCTGGTCCAACGTTTTGTGGGAAAGAGAGCCTAGATGAGATTATCTAGCACCCTGTCCAATAGCATCTTGAAAACCTCCAGTGATAAGGACTCTACCACATCCCTAGGGAGGTTATTCCTACATGCCACTTCTTCAAGAGGCCTAAACCACCTGTTTTCCCTTCCAGGTGCAAGGACACATTCAGAATTTGTCATCGCTGTTGCCTGTAGGCCAGGGAGATGGTGGAAGCCTGACCTGCTTATGCCATCGCTAGCGTCAACCACGACAACAGGCTGCTAGACCTCTTCTCAACTTCCCCAGGGAGCACATAGGGGCTGTTCAGGATGCTAAAGCTGTGAAGAGCCTGAATTGTGATTACTTGAAAAAGTGCCTCCCCCCTCAACCATCTTGGCAAGTGCTGAGCTTGTTTAGCAGCCTCGGGGCTGACGCTGAATGTTCTCACACAGAGCTCTCCACGCGGGAATTCACCGCTCCCACACGTTTGAGTCTGCTAACTGTGCAGTGTAGCACCATCTTGCAGACAGTGGCTGCGTGAGTCACATGAGGCTGTAAGTACTGGTATGATGTCTATTCATCTGGGAAAGTGTTTTCCTTTCTGCTGTGCAAGTCGTATATGTTTTATTAAATAAAGTGCATGTTCCCTATGCAAATGAATGTACTTTAGAATGATGATATACTGACACATTGTATGTTAAATATGTATGACATTTAAAAATCTAAGCAAGAACTAAAAATCATTTATAAATATTAAAGAGCATGAAGTCTACTTTTTGTTTTCATTTTGCTTCTGATCATGCACTCTCAGAAAAATACTCCTCACATTATAAGACTGAATTATCTGTCCAAGAACTAAACCTATAATTTTATTCTATCAGTCAAGCTGTATGTCACACTATTTTTATATCAAGACAATCAGGTTCTTTGAAGCACAGACACACACCTACTTAAAAGAAGCATTCCTCTGAAAGCAGAAGACTTTGGAATCAGCGGCAATTTGTATCTTTCAAGGGACTGATAACTAAATGGAGAAATGCGGCTCCTAATGAAAAGAAGGTTTCTTTGCTGGTCAGGATGATATTCCATTAGGACATTTGGGTCCAGATTCATCCCTCTTGACTGCAAGCATCTAACCTGGCTTCAAATCACTGACTTCTAATGGCTTAAAATCTGTCCTTTGGAGGTTCTTATTTCTCTTTCTTGGCAAGAAAGGACAGTAGGCCATCTGAACTCCTGATCTGAGTACCCTAGTTAGGTATCTAAAAAGAAATGGAATTAATCCAGGCCTTGCTCTAGTTTTTTTAAGTACTTATTGCGTGGGAGACCTGTTAGAGAATCTAGCATTCAACCCATTGCTATGGCACAGTCAACCTCGCCTCTAAGAAGTATTTTCTGCTACACAGGGCTTAAACATCCCTCTGGGAAGAAGCAGAAGTTTCCCATTAAGAAAAAAAAGTGCAGCGAGACCAATGCAGACATTAAAGCACCACCATGAGGGAGGCAGTTTTAGATTACAAGTGAAGGAGCACAACTTTGTGTTTCCTTCTACCCAAAGATGTTAAGGTAACTTGCAAATACCAGAAAAGTTTCAGAACAGACTGTAAATATCCTATGCCCATTTTATGTACTGCAAAACCAGGTATACAGGTCCAATATGAAGTGCAGAGCATGGCAGAGAATGGAAACTCCAGCTCTGGAGTCCCAGTAATTTCCATTCCTGTAACACCACCATTTTTTCTTGATGAAGAAGCAGCTGCTCTCAGATTGGTCTTCACTGCACATTCACTTACCTCGCTAAACTATTTCATGTGCTTCTGCTGCACTATGAGGCTGCTGGCAAATGGACAAGGATGGCAGGAGTGCCATGGGACAACAGGGAAGGGATTTGGCGTCTGGAAACCTGCACCAAGACCATCTGAAACAAAGCAGTACTATCCTTCTCTCACTTTACTAGCCCTGCTATCAGCAAAATGCCTTTCTCCATTTCCAGATGAGAAATAGACCAGTGGGAAATATTCTCCCTTCGTATTTGTCCCTCGTTCCTCTGTTGACAGAAAATTTAAGACAAATGGTCATTTCGGTGGATTTAAAAAGCAGTGGAACTTCATGCCCCTAATGAATGGGCAGCAGGAACTCATATTGGCAGTGCTAAATAGCTGCACATGAAACTAGCCAGGCTTAGTAAATGAAACCAGATCCCAAAATGCAGTCTGAGATAACCGAAAGTATGCATTGAAATTTATTGTAGGAAAATGACTGACTGGAAAAAAAGTGGTCTGCTCTGCTCCTGCACCTCCAAAACATATTGTACCATTTAAACGCTTTAGAAAGACATCTGCCAAAAATGCAATTCATTCTTCTGAAGGTCAAATGTATTTCTCTTGTAAAACAGTGGAAGCAGCAATTGTACATCTTGATTACTCTTATGAAAGCAACTTAGGAAAAATCCTAGTATTGTTCTTGTGTTTGAAGTTGGATGTTTATTACTTACTGGCAGTGACTTTTGTTGCAAAGGCTAAAGGTGGTCAGCAAATGATCACACCCCCCCCCCCCCCGCCAAGAGTTAGTCCCAGTGCAGCCTGTCCAAAATTCCAGCAGCAGATCTGTAGTCCTGTTTGGAGTGCCACCCTGTGGACACAGCTGCTACCATGAGCTCCTCTCCTTCCGACAGCCCCAACATGCAACACTGAGGAACCGACAGTGGTGGAAACAAGAATGGGTGATAGCACCTCAGCTCCAAAACACGCTGTCCCATGTCAGTCTTGCATGTCCCCGGGGCAAATGGTGGTGGGAATGGGAGTGGGAATTTTTGCACCAAAACACACTGTCTGTTACCAAAGACCATTTTTCCCGGTGCTTTCTACACAACAGTATATGAAATGCCACCACCTCTTTTGAGCTGGATAGGAAATAATTGTGGCATCTGTTGGAAACAGCTGAGGTCTCTTGCATTACACCACAGACATAGAGCTTTGCACACTGAGAAGAGACCGGAGAAGCCCCCTGCTCATCCACAGATGAATTAAGCCCCTGGGAAGCTCAAGTTCATCCTTAGAAGTCAACTGCTGGATTGGATTATAATTTTTTTTTTTTTTCTCTCTGACTGTTTGTATCAG
Source organism: Pelecanus crispus (assembly GCF_030463565.1). NCBI lineage: Eukaryota > Metazoa > Chordata > Aves > Pelecaniformes > Pelecanidae > Pelecanus > Pelecanus crispus. Next base: position 7,277,104 of record NC_134652.1, read on the forward strand.
ACTTGCAGGTTTCTTCACTGGAGATTGCCACCATAAATTTTAGAACTCCAGTTTACAAAGCCTTTAACAACCTTGTTTAGCAAAGGTGTGCCTTGCAGCATTCCTTCAGTAATGCCACTTTGGCTGCCCCTTACCTCTGGGGTGAGGTATTTCATCATGATTTCCTTTCCTTTCTCTCCCAGCTTTTCATCTGGAGCAATTTCATATTCTGCCTGGAACAGATATAAAAAAAAAGTCAATATTTGCACTCATATTTCACCATTATAACTTCATTTTGGATGTGACCTTAATGGAATGCTCTGTCTGAAAAATCTGAAGGATAAATACCTTTTTCTAATAGAAGTAAAACCCATACACACAATCCTATTAAAAATCTTCCACTATATTTTTACCAAACCCTAGTGGTGCATTTTCTGAGATGATGTCTCTTAATTAACACCAATAACATGTAATTAATTTATAATTTATAGCCTTGCCAAGCCAGCTTTCAGAAAGCATTCAGTGACTAGAGACAGTAACTTTATTTGGTTTTGCTCAAAGGGAAGATGGACACAGAAGGTAAAACTATTTCTTTGAGCAGTAGAGAAAGTGAATATTTGTTCATTCTTGCCACAGTGGTATTTCAAGCACCAGGTGAACTTCTTCAGTAGATTGTCTTTTTGGTTGAATGCATCCTGCCTATTTATTTACGTCTTCCCCTTGGTCTAACACTTCCCCTTGGTCTAACAACACCCATTCTGCAAAGTAGAGAGATTTGCCCATCACTTTTAGTGATCCTTGACCCATTCCCTCCAGAAGGCAGGTCTAAAAGACAATTTCTTAGGTGGATTTCTTAGGACCAAGATAAAAAAGGAGAGACCATTTAGAGGAATAGACACTATAGGCAAAATTCTCTTTAACTTCCCCAGTGCATTAAAAAAGAGAGCCCCACATTCCCCCACATAAAGTTTAGCTACATTTCAAAATTCTCACTAGTCAATGTATTGCAGCATTACTGACTTTTGATGAGTTTCAGGACAACTTTTACATAAGAATCAAAGAAAACATTACTTGTGCACCATGAAGCCATTAATCCATGGAATTTTGGATCCATGGCAGGCATTCGAAGGAAACACGCGCCACGTGGGACTCCAGTGGCTAAATGACGACGATGAGTTCTTAGAGACATTCCCACTTGGCACCGCACAGGACACAAAGCTTCAGCCTTAGGATCAAAATATTTTCCAGAAAAAAATAAAAAAAGGAGACAGCCTAACAGCTTTCATGACTGCTTGTATTAGAAAAAGGATCCCAGAAAGTTCTGCCAAACCAATTAAATAACCTGGTCCAATACAAGCTGTCTGAGATGATAAATGAGGAGGAAGTTAAAAGAAAAAAAAAAAAGGTAAATCGGACTGAACTGGCAAATACTTGGAAGAACAAATTTCAGAACTATTGCCCATTGGAAGACGTATGTACTGCTCCGAGCTTGATGCAATAAATCCGAAGGCAGGCTGTAATGGATACCCTCGCTAAGCAGACCTAGGAATGACATGAAAACCACAATGTAGTAATAATGCTATTACCCATCTATCTGGCCAGTGCTGATTTAGCTATTGCAGCTTAAGTCTGAAGCTACATATTTATACACATACATAGCAGGTTGGTTGAACAATCTAGAACTACGATCTGATTTGGTTTGGGAAATGACAACGACTCCAAATAACAGAGATACCTGTATTGCTGATGAAAAATACACCGAAAGCTAAAATCCACAAATGCAGTGCTTCTCTTTTAGTGACCATTTTGGGGATGAACTGATTACATTCTCGTAAAACTTCAGACAAGGGTTTAAAAAAAATCTTTCATCCAATTTCCTGTCCTTTTAGATGGTATCTGAGTATGGGTCATTTCAGCTCTTAAAGCACAGACACTCTTGAATGTTTACAGCATCTTAACAGCATTTTTCTTCGTAATTCCTTGCTAGGGGATAAAGCAATGGCAAGAGTAACAGAAGGAACACTTTTTTTAAAGGTGAAGGTTGCATCTTATTTGGACCTTACAGTTTATGATTAGGTTCACAGACAAACTAGGTGATTTTCATGTAAAAGAAAAGAGAAATAATGTATTTTAATAAAAGAAAATAATTGTACTTAAATATAACTGTCTGGGCAGAAGACTGCAAAGAAAGGAGAACTCCTTGGCATTGACTCAGCATGGAAGCATCTAGGAGATCTTCTGAGTCCTCCATTCAGTGCTATTTACAATTTATCCAATATTGATTATTTCTATCTCCTCCATTTGCTTTTAGACTCTGGATCCTGGTAATATATTGGTTTTATATAAATAAGACCTGATTCAAAGTCATTATCTGCCATTTGAAATGCACCAGGGAGATGTCAAAAAATTCCACGTCCTTTTTGCCACAGATACCCTATTACATTTACATCCCATCTGAATTGTACAACAGGAAGCAAATCAGGACAGACCAGAAGACGACACAAGTTTAGCAGGAATTGGATCAATGTTTTGAAATGCAGTTCCTGATGGGATCCAACATATGCAGAGCTAAATGCATACACACACACGCATACACAGAGTATCTATCTCAAGATACTTGGGAAGGAATAAAAGGAAAGTTTAATTATACTTGCATTTGACATCCTCAGAAAATGCGACACTGTGGTGGTGAAGGTAGGAAGTGACAGACAAGTGAGGGTGTGAGAAGGAACCATAAGCTCCAACTGTGAACAGTGTTGATTTCACTGTAGCTCAAGTACTAGAAGCCCGTTTAATTTTGTTTCTAACTTCATTATTATTTGTCCCTTCAGTGCCACATTTGAGCTATTCGGCAAGAGATACTGGTACATTTTCAGCCATGGACTGCCATTGCAGGAAGAATTACCTGTGCAGAGAGAGAGTGACTTCCCCATGCTCACTCTGGGAAGCATACCAAGGTCCTCAACTCTCAGTCTTGTGCTTAAATCACAAGATGCATCCCCTTCTTCCACAATACTCAAAAGCACGGCTACAGTTTGCAAATCCCTAATTGCTAGAAATAACATCATTACTTAAAATCCATATGGAACAAAATATTTTCCATTATTCCTTTGATGAATCCAGGCATGTGTTTCAAGGCTCCTGCTCTGAAGTCTAATAGCTTCTCCATGCCCTAGTTAGGTCAGACAGGGCCCTATTCATAGCTCATAAATGAGGGGAGGATTTACGATCACCCTGACTGCATGGGACGAGCTGCAGGGAAGGCTCTTTCTGCGGGCAGGCGCTGATCCTTCAGTCCAAATGGCGAGAGGATGTGGGCTGGCCGCTGTTTGTTGCTAACTTTTCTTCTGGCGGCTGTTTTGGAGGTAGTAGTTATTTCAGTGGCTCCTGCTTCCCTAGAAGCAACCCTGGCTGAATGGGGCACAGGGGTGAAAGCGTCCTTCCCTTCGGAGCAGCTGCCCTCCGGATGGGCTGAGCGAGATCGGAAAACGCACTTCCACTGGGAAAGGGAGCGACATCCAGCCATCGCTGGCTGTGGGATGGGGCCGTGGGCTCAAGGACAGCCAAGCAAGAAGTTCGGGGGGTGGAGGGTGCCAGTGACCGATGGAGAGCATTGCCAGGGCAATGGCACAGGGACCCAGCGGGGGCCCGCATCAGCAACCTCAATTCTGACACATCGTTTTATCTAGTGTTTGATTTTCATGTTAATATTCTTTGAGCTCCTGAAACTCTATGGCTTAAAAGTATGTCAAAATTGAAAAATGGAGCCAAAGGGATCTCTCTGCAGACCTGGGAGGACTCTCTCCCATGGCAGGTAGCTGCTGGTTGCCTGCGGGAGCGTGGCATGGCCACGGGAGTCGGTCCCTCGTACCCACCAGGAGATGGAGATGGGAACAGCCACTCCCACCAGAGCGGGTTCGGCCTCTTGGTATAAGTCAGGAGCAGTGGAGTGACCTTCTGAGCATCTGCAGGAGGCTACTGGCATTTTGGTCCCAATTTTACACCTCTGCTTTCTCAGCTCCCTCCTCTGTTATCCCCAGCATCTCTCTGCTCCAGCTCCTGCTCACTCCTTCCTCGGACTCCAGGCTCTGCCCTGTTATTGCTCTGTGCCCCAGCGACTGCCCTTCCACTTGCCTCCGCTGGAGATTTAAAATCTGTGACTGAAAATTGGAAGGCAAAGCCCAAACAGCTGGGATTCATAATAACTCGCATTTCTAAATGAAAAGTGAACTTGAAACCACATTTTTCATATTTAAACGCAGGGCAAAAAGAGCCCTTTTGACTGTTTAAAAACACGTTTTGAGTTAATGAGTTTGTTGATATCAACAAACTGGCATTTCTGATGGAAAAAGCCTTGAACAGCTTTAAGACACACATACACAGATGGTTTATACACCATGTAAGGGACTTAACCAAATGAAATCTCCCTAACAGTGAGACAGGGTTTTTACAAATGGCATTAAATGGATGCTCGTTCATCCTTTTACCCCAGATAAGTGTAATGTCTAGTGAAGCGTTCAGCTGAAAAGTCCACCTGAGGAGACTGTGCCTCTCACCCCCGGCCCCCGTGCCTGGATAGATAGCACGAGCAGAAACAACCTGGAGAGGCAGCAGGGCTATTTTCCTCCAGAGAACGTATTTCTGTGTGACTTCAGTGCAAAGAAATAACATTGTACAGGTCAGAGAGAAAATAATGTCAGGTTATTTTCTCCTTGACCATGTTCTCCTCCAGTCAATCTAAATCTGGTCCACATTAAAATGTTAAAAGCCCTCCCCTGGAAAAAAAAAAATTAAAAATTATGAATGTGAGTAGACAAAGCAGGAAAGGGAGTCCAGAAGCTAAAGTCTTCATTATAACAGCACACAAAAATCACAGGAGAGGAGAGGGAAATGTCAGGAGCCAGCACCCTGGGAACGTCCTGTTGAGAAGGGGATGGGGCAAGAGGTCTGCCCTGAACTGCCGCCTTCTTGTGCTGGAGGCATGGGCTGCGGGGAAGGAAAAACCTCTTGCTAGCTGATTCCCTGCTCACCAATCTGCCTTTCAGCCCAGGAAATGTATCCCCTAACACCTTATTTTAATGGCTGTCTTCCAACAGCTCCAAAGTTGTATGATGTCGCTAAAATATTTGTAAGCACAGCAAAGCGTGCTTCAGGGCTGTGTGTGAATTCTTTGTTAAGGGCTTGTAGGGAAGCTTATTTAATCATAAGCCATGTCCATTTAATGATAATAGTTTATGTTCACATAGTTCCTTCATCTGAATGGCTACATAAGGGTTTGGTGAACTGGTCATGAGATCTTTGTGTTTACATGCACGCAGATAAGCACGCAACGCATTCACAGGCACAAGTTGCAGCCATCGGTACTTCTTGCTAGATATTTTATCTAGTCAAATCAGGACCTCTGTCATGAAATTGTTTGCACAATATCTGTAATAAGAGATGGCTCTGGCTTTACCGCTTTACCGTACTGGCTAGGAGAAGGGGTTGCTGTTGCCCCATTCCCCAGCCAGCCACACCGATGGCCACTGACGGGTCCCCCAGCAGCGGTGGGAACAAAACACCCCCAGCTCCACCCGTATTGCACTGCAAAGCTCTGCATCTCTTCGTTTTTATGGCTTTTATCATTTAATATTGGGGCCTACTACTCACAAACCACGTATCTTTGTAGTCCGTTTTACAATGGGTAGATTGTGGCTAATTACCCGAGTACTGTTCTCAGAAAACATGTAGAAACTTTATGCCTCTGAGCACTTGAATCGCAATTATTAGTTGAAATTGGCCGAGGTATTCACAGGTTTCAGAGGGAACTGACAGATACGCAGCTGCATGCATGCAGAATTTAATGATACAAATCCTTTTTTCTTCAGAAAGCAGCCTAACAACTATTCAACGATACAGGAAAAAAAACCCAGATGCTGTTATAATTAGATTTGCAGGAGACTACATCAGGCCTGGTTAGTTATTTCACCCAATAGTTGAAATAAATGTCCAGCAAGGAGGGGATTTTTTTTTTTTTTTTTCCTCTTTACGTATTCTTGTCTGCAAGGTCTGGTTGATTTTACCAGTCTTTGGAAGCAAAGGTGTGAGGGAGAGCTTGCAAAACTTAATCTCACATAAGTATGGGAATGGAGGTTGCTGAGTGTCTGACTCAGCTTCTGGTTTCCTCCCAGGAGCCCCCATCACTGCTTTCTTTGCAGGCAGCTGAGTGCACTGGCTAAAAAACTGTTAAAAATTGGGAGGCATCAATTACTGGCTTCTGCCAATGACTTACTGTGTGACCTGGTAAAGTCACTTAGCTGTGCTCTGTAAAAGAGAGGTGGTCTTACCTCTGTGCAAAAAGCTCTCTGAGCCTCTCATGAACAGCTAAATATTTTCCTCTATTATTTTTTTTCTTTTTATTTGATATTACCCAAAAGCTAAATGTTGCATCTCATGTTAGAAAAATAACTAAGTCAAAAGAAAGTGGAGGCTCGTGGCTTTTTCTGCTTGGGGCTTGTTACAGCAGGTGGTCTCCAAAAGGTTTCACATTCCTGGTGGTCTCAGAATAGGGCTGTAAAGTCAAACTTCTGGTCTCATTATACGGCTTTTTTGCCTAACGTAGGACTTGGCCTGAATCCCACTACTCACTCGATGCAGTGTGACCCTGCTGGGCGAATTTCAGCAGCAATCATCCAATTTAATGGCTACGGGCTGTGTTGCTCGACCTTAATATTGCCTAATACAGGGATTTTCATGGGCTGGGAGCAAGCTTGTACAGAATTTGAAATCAATAAACAAAGGAGACTGCTGTTAATTAGCATTAAAAAGAAGAGAGAAAGAGTAAATATTCAGACCACCACGCAGCCAGGCATTTTGTTCATGAAATCCTCATACTGCCATTCTGAGCCTAACTGGGAACAGATCGCTGGCCCGCTCAAGGTACGCAGGGCAGCTCCAGTCTGCAAAAGCAACCCGGGGGTGGGTGCAAAGCGCACCCTCGCAAAAGGATTTGGGGATATCAGTCCAGGATGGCTCGGAGAGGGAGCTTTAAAACAAAGCGAGTCCCACCACAAGCTTTCGCAGGACCGGTGTTGCCTGTGCTGCACGGATGCTGGGAGGACACGGAATTTCAGTGCTTGGCACGGCTCCACAGGGCTTCAGGAGAACGAAATGACACAGTGCCCTCCATTCCCGCAGCCGGAGGTGGGCTGGGCAGCCGGCGCTGCCGGGAGAGGCTGGCAGAGGCTCGGGGCAGCGCCGCAGCGAAGGTTATCAAGTGATGCTCTGTGGCTGGTGGCACTGTCGGGGGCACACGGGGGGGACAGCAATGCTTCCTTCTGCCCAGATGTTATTACCCCTGCCAGCTGAAGCGGCACGGCCTGAGTGCCTGCTGCCAGGCGTGTGCAGGGCTCGCACAATGTGGGCTTCTTCGCTGCAGCCCCTGGGCGCTGCTGGAACCAACGTGTGACGCCTGCCGCTGCGAGGAGGTGTGAGAAAAGAACAGAGCCTCGCTGACCCTCTCCAAACTGAGGATGGCTCCGTCTCTTCCGTCTGAAGTTAAAACCACTTGGAAGCAGGCTTTTGTGGCTGTCTCCCAAGGGATTTCTGCAGCTTCCTAGAGGGATGGCCATTGCCCATCTCCTCAGGCCCACGGGCGTCACACCTTATGTGATATCTCTGCGGGGATGCCTCCCCCCAGACGGGTGCGTGGTGTTTCACGGTGGCAGACACCTCACTAGACGATGCTGGTTGGGTGCAGAATAAACACATCCAGGGTACCCAAAACGCCCTCCTGCCTGCCGGCCTTGAGCACGGCTGCACAGAGTGTTTGTCAGATGTTAGCGGTTTCACGTACCTCGATGGCTAAACCTTTCACTGAGGAAAATCACGACCAGTGCTAGGAATATCAGGTAGAAGTTGTGACCAGCTAAGACTGACCTGAATAGGACTTTATCCAACCCTTTCTGTGATGCTGTAGATTTGCTGTAGATACTGCAGTACTAACATAAACTTTAAGTGACCACGTGTCCTCTCCCAGACTCTTACTTTTACAACTTCAGTGCAATCCTCACATCTCCTTATACTTCAGAATAGCCTCACCATGGGACAAACAAAACCATTTTATTCCTGTGGGTATGCATCGTTTTGCTTTTGACTGTCAGTGTCAGCCAGAGAGCAAAGCCTCCCCGACCCTCACACCCAGCAGTGACAAGTTCATCTTCCTTTTGGCTCATCAACACCCTACATGCCTGCAAGCTCCCAGCAAGAAAGCCATTGAGAGACTTTTCTACTGTGAGCAGCTTCTCCTGCTGGCACTGCACACGGCCAAGTGCTGCCAGACTTGGAAAGAGCGTCAGGTCCCCCGGGGCTGGGGGGTGTTGCTCAGTGGCCAGGTTAACTGATAACTCACTGGGGTGGAAAGCGGAGCAGATTTGTTTCTTGGTGACCTCAACCAAGTCACTTCTACACCTTGTGCCTCTGTTTTCCTATTTGAAAAACCAGGATAACAATCAGGATGTCCTTTGTAAATCACCCTGAAGTCTACTGATGAAAAAGGCTTGGTAAGAGATAGACATGGGTATTATCATACTCCTCATCCTCTCTTGTCAGTCCATTCATCATCTGCCCTTTCCTCCCAGTGCCTCCCAGCACTGCAGGCTTCACCCACATCAAAAGACGTTATTCACAGCAGCTCAGCTGTTTGATCATTGACATGAATGGAGGCTACGCCCGCACCGTGCCGGGGTGCCTGTCCTTCTCCCGCTCCGGTGGCTCGCGCTCCCCAAGGCTGGCACCAACCCCGCGGGCAGCGCTGCCCCTCTACCGCCAACGGTGCTGGGATGCCGTCGGGGTCAGGCCTGTCCGCTGCTTGCTCAGGTGCGTTAGACACAAAATCACGTCCCATGAAACAGTGATTTCCTGGGGTCAAGGGAGTCTCCTCTGTCAGGAGAGCGCTGTGAAGCACCCCGAAATATCACAAGAATTGACTTACCACCGAGTCAAGGAACCTAATGCAGCACTCGAGCTCGGGTCGAGTTTCACAGAACTGCCGAAAGAGAAGCCTTCCGATCGGCTGCTTTTCACATATGCTGCAGTAATCTCTCTCTAGAGGCAATAAAGAGAAGAGAAGCATGAAAATGAGAAGAGCTTTCCCTTTTGGGTTGGTTAGGAGTTTAAAGTATTGCAAGTGAGTGCAGAACTATGACCCCAAATCACAACTGCCGCCTTCTCCCCGCCACCATGTTTCAAGTATCCGAATACAAATATAATTAATGGCTTTAAGACTCAAACAAGAGATGGTCAATTTTATAGAGCTGATGTTGGTAAAAGTCCCGCAAAAGCTATTCAGCTATTATGAAAAAATAATTTCACATTTTTCTGTGGTGGAAATATAGGCACTCTGCAAAGGTACCGCTCAGACTGGTGGTGTTTGTGGGAATGTGGGGAGCAAATTACAAGTCCTTGAAATGTGAGTCATACATTAAAGGGTAGGAAAAGCTGGAATTTGTGGAGACCTTCCTGGATGCTTCCTAGATATGCAATAAAGTGCCCTTAATCTCTGGAAATGCTCAGCCCACTCTCTACTAAACAATTATTGCAAACTATGCATTTTCAAAGGTTTCAAATTTTCTGCTATTTACTTGCTGAGCATTAACGAATGGATGGAGCATACGGTATCTAGCTGGTTTCAGTTTCACGCAGCACTCCTTTACAGAACTGCATTTCCTCTTAAACGCCACGTTTAAATGCCATTCCCCTGTGCTGGTGCATCCAGAACCATCACTCCCAGTAAAGCAAAAGTTCCTCTACTCATCACAGGGACTGTCTGCAGGAAAATATGGGAAAAGGGCAGACATCATTAACTGGCACTGCACCAGTACAAATGCTGAGAGGGCTTTGGATATTTTTCTGGTGAGAGCAGCAAATCCCCCAGCCTGTTTGCAGCAGCAGTACTTGCTCGAGACACGTTATTCCTCCAGAAGCACACACATGTCAAACAACATACTGTGTTTCCTTGAGCGTTTCTCTCACCACCCTCCTCGCTGCCATATGGCACTTGCTGTTATTATGGAAACAACCAGCTTCTAAACACATAACATAGCACTGCAAACAGACATATGAAACCCACACAAGTTGTCAGTGCCTTGGTTACTTCTCTCTCAGGCCTGGAATTGCTCCTGCAATGTCTTTTATTCCCCCTTTTCTTTGGCCCCCGGCACCCTTCAGCTCCATCCACTCCACGGAGAACACCTGCAGGCACACGGCTCCGATGGAGCTCGCCTTTGCCATGGAGGCACCCAGCCCAAGGGCTCGCTCGTCACGGGTCGCGCCCTGGGGACCATGTTTTGCAAAACCAGGGTATCCTTCCTGAAGAGAAAATGCTATACGAGATGTTGGACTTGCTGACCTGCAGCTGGGTGGCAGGTGGGCAGGAGCACCCCAGGCTGCCTCTTGTAAGAGGAAGGAGGGTGCTTGCCCAGTGCTGCGCCTGTGTGCAGGTATGGCTGTCCTTCAGGAACTGGCCCCTGAAGCACCTACAGGGTGGTCACTGGAGACACGGGTTGGGGCTAGCTGGACTGCGCTTTTAGTTCAGTATGGTCCTGCTCTGGTACGGTCTTCTGAAGCAGTCTGGAACAACGTACCAGCACCATTTTGTGTCTGGCACTGCCAGTCCATTTTGGATCAGGATATCACTCAAGCTATCCAGAAGATTGCAATGCTTTGATACCCTGTAGCAAATAAAACTGCATCGAAATCCCTGTGTAAATCCTGACTTGACCTCTAGGCTACGTAACTACGAGGGCACTGGTTTGTTTGCATGAGCTGGAGCCTCCAGCGTGGAACACCACGACACAGACACGTATGACAAGAAAGCCAGCGGGCTCGCTTGGACACTGAGCAGCTTTGGGGGAGTCCTTGCATGTGGTCCAAGCTTCTGCTGCTTGAGCAAGTAGCTTTTTTAGTGAGAAAGTATTTGCCGAAGGGATGTGCAGACACGCACAGTGCTTAGATAAGCAAAGGAGTTAGGGAAGAGCCCGAGTGGATCGAAACAGCAACTCAGAGTGTCCCAGAGGCTGGCACGAAGCCAGAGGCTGAGCAGCTCAGGTGAGCTCTCCTGGGAGGCCTGGAGGTTGAACTACATCTGCCTGATGCTGTTTTCTGCTACCTTGACGAACTCACTCTTCTGAGGGTATGAATAAAATATACACCCTGAATATTGGTAGCACACAGCCTGCCTGATGGCAGGACTCAATCCCTCCGGAAGCTCAAACCCACAGCAAGCATCCTCATGTTAAACAAGCAGTGTAAAAAATGTGACTGTCAGAATTTGTAACACAATAAAACACAAAGGAACACATACATTAATCAGCTAGTTTGCCCTATATTTTCTCTACAGCACGGTGACAACGCTTGTTGTACAAAATGCAGTTAGTTTATCAAAGTTGTTATGATATGGTGACACTCACCGTAGCAGAGGATGCTCTTCTAACAAAAGGGCTAGTGATATCAGCTAAGCAAGTGTGCAAATTACACATCCAATAACTGTACTTTGTAGCATAACAGGAAAAGAAAACAAGCAGCTAAACACTATTACATATGTGGGTAAATGAAACATAAAGAAGACACAAGCACAGACTTCCTCCTACGGTACATAACCTGGCCAACATGTGAGAAGGGTGACCCGTTTGTAATGAGGGAAAAGGAAATACCAGAAATAATCTCTGAAAACACAAGAGCCAGAGCAGTTCCCTGGAGCCATCCACTCCTCGGTCATGCTCGTTTGAGTGCTGGATATACCAATACAGACAATAAATATATGATGCAACTGCTTTCATTCCTTGTAGGTGACACAAAATATTTTCTTAGGCCCTGATCTTGCCATTGGCCTCACTAAGTCTGCTCTCAACTAATTCTTGGGATGCATGGGCCCTGCAGTGGACTAAGAAAGAAAAACACCTCTCTCAGCTAAAGCAGAAAAAAGGAGTGGAAAGTTTTATTATAGTAAGGAAAGCAGAAGTGTTTTAACAGCGTGCTGCACCCCGGAGACCTGGCTGGAGCACCCCGAGCCGTGCTCACGAGCTGCTGCGCGAGGGGCGGGGATGGAGAGCCAGGCGGGTACCGTGGCCAGGGGCTCCCCTGGGCTGGGGCTAATCGTCGTGTCGCTCGCGGTCCGCCTGCCAGTAAAAATATCCATCTAGTTTCAAAAGTTTAAAAAATAGAAAGAATGATTTCCTGAGGAAATGGAAATGTTAAACACTTGGAAGTGAAACCATATGCTTATGATGATGAAGTGTAACTAAAACAGCTCTGAGAGCGATATCTTTGGTAGTCAGATCCTCCCTCTTCAGCACAATCCTGTTTAACACCTGCAAAGTCACCCAAAAAGGGGGTGAAAAGCTGGGTGGGACAAAGCCCTAGGAAAGCAGTCACTTCTCACTGACACCAAACTATTTAGAAAATATCACTGGCAAATAATGTGCGCATGCAAGTGAATTCTTTACATTCCTAACAGAGTAACGACACAGATTAATATAGAAAAGGTATTATATGAAATGCCATCATAAACATTCATAAGACAAAGATAAATAATATTTATTCTAAATTCTACTGACTCATTTTTCCCTTTTCTTTGTAGCTTATGTATTGAAATACTACTTTAAAGAGCAACCCGTACACAGCACTCACCAAAATAGTTACACCTGCATACAGAAAATGCCATCACCATTCAAAGTCTATGGCCAAATTTGTTCCCTGACAGATATTCTGGTAAGGTTCTGAAAAATATCTGAGCACATGCCTAGCAAAACTAGTCCTATTAGTAAAATTTCATACTGATCAAAATATGCCGTTGATGAAGTGAAAAACACAAAACAAGGTAATAAAGAAAGTTGCTGCCGATAAAATCTTTGACTTCCAAGTAAAAGGGAAAAAACCCTAATATTTTAATTAGATAAAAAACTCTCTGTGCCTTGTGAAGGTGTTTTTCACCTTAATTTCCCATTTAAATACCTAGCATTTTTTTTCCAGCTCAAAATACCGCCTTAGCAATTCTAGAGAGAAACAGTGGTCGGCAGAGAGACCAGGTCCCGCCTCCTCTTTCCCATTTGCAGTATACCTGTGGGTTTTGATGGGTTAGTGGTGAGCTACAAGACTGGGTGAGGGCTCTTGGCTGAAAATCAGTCTTTTCTGACGCTGTTTCATTCAGTGTAAACTGCAGGTGTCTAAGCAAGACTGCTATGGAAAGTTGTACTTCTGTTTCTGGGCAGAAGCCCTCATTTTGAAGGGGCTGCTAATCCAACACCTGCAACCAGCTGGTGAGGCTTCCTCCTGTAGATGTCTGTGGGGAGGGATGAGCTCAGTTTAAATCTCCCTATTCAAGTCTACAAAAGCCAGGAACATCTTTTCAGCTTTTTGATCATTACTGGTGTGGCCAATGATTGCACTTCTGTACTATCTATTAAGTAGCATTTTATTTTCCTTTTTAACATACTGGAATCCCAAGAGAAGGTATTTCAAAGAAATGCATTGGAGAATCGCCAAGAAGACATGCACCATGCTGCTGCACAGGAAAATTTGGACTTGGCCTCTGGATCTCTGCTCTCCTTGGCATTAAATCAGCCTGGATTAAAACTGAGTAAGCTCCAAATGCAATGTAATTCTGCTGCCTAAAAAAAACCCAAAACAAAACAAAACAAAAACACCCCCCCCCCCCCAAACAAAAAAACCCTCTCCTTAACACCTGGAAACCCCAAAGTAGATGTAGGAAGAATTAATAGTTCTTTTCCTGCTCATGCTCAATGACCCAAGACGAGAACTCATCTTCCCTTCCTAATTTTTTTTTTTTCTTTAAAGTGAATCAAAATCTTTCAAACAGACATTGTTCCAAGTCTATTATTTATCTGCTGTTCTCTTCCTCTAGCCTGCTTTAGTCCAGAACAACAGGAAGCACACCAAACTCATGGAAGAAAGCATTCGAATACAAGGGAACCCTCAGTCCCTGTGCTCAAGGTGGACAATAGGGAGCAGCATCAGAGCCAGAAGGGGCTACTAGTCAGTTTGTAAGACTGCTGGCACACCAAAAGTAAAGCTTCCTTTCTCCAAGGGGCTGAGGCCTGTCAAAGCAATGCCCACTAGCCCGGGGATGGATGGAAATGTGAGCTAGAGATGTTGCCAAATCGCACACCCCCCTCCTCATTCAAAGTCGGGGGGATGCTGCTCAAGTTAGGATGCTCCTAACTACCCCAGCCCAAATCTAAACCCACTTCTGGTTTTTTTGCCCATCTTTGCTTTCTACATGTAAGTTCCCTTACAAGGGCACACAATGAAAGGGAGGACAAAAGCAGGAACTAAAAGCAAAATTAAGAAATATGCGGCATGGCTGAACTAACCAGACTCTCACAGCCCATCGTACAGTGTGCACTTGTAACAATTTCCTTTGTTTTGTCAAAAAAAAAAAAGACCAAAGCCTTTAAAGTTTACAGGATTGTTTTGTGTCCAGTCAGGGTACTAATGGAAAACAAATTCCGTCTTTAAACACTGAATAACCCCATTTAGAGCTATATTAATATAAATACATTTTTCATTTAAAACCAGCAAGTCTAACACTAATGCTTATAGATATGTCTTATAATTTACTGCTGCTCTTCTCCAGCCGCAAGTGGAATTACCACTGTCTACGTATAAACTTAATAAACAGTACATACTAAAGTGCCTAGTCTTTGAGGCTGATGAAAGTTGCTTCTTATCAAAGGATCCTTTGTGGATGCTTTAAAAGGATTTAAATTGCTTTGATTGCATTATTAACAGTGTCTGTGTTGCTCTTGTATTTCAGAATAATCTGGAAAGCTGGAACATTAGCTCTTGCATTCTACAAAAGATGGTTTTCCATCTCTAATATATATGTTTCAATACAAAAGATAATCCTTGTGTTCAAAAGCAAGATCCCGAGATCGGTCATGTTAACACTTCTGCAGACCCACCCATTACCTTCTGATTTTTCGATGGCCTTCAGTACTGGAGATGTCACGGCCAGTCAGAATTTCATAAACTTTGCTGGGAACCCATGTACTTGCAGTGAAAAACATATCAGGTTTCTTTCTTTAAGAAACTGAAAATATGGGCCCATTTCTGATGAAGAAACATGGATATTGCTGTTAAACTGTAGAACCTGGCAAAGTACACGTACAGTAAGGTAGTAAGACATCTCCTTTTCATGGTGACTACTTGGGAATGTTGCAGGAATGGGAGGAAGCAACAGAAGGGGAGTTTCTTTTTGTCTGTTTTTTCTGGGGTTGGGTTGGGTGGGGTTTTTTTTTTCTCATATGGAAACCTGTTTTTGAAATGCTAAGGACTCTCCATTTGCCCTGTCTCCAGCAATGCATTTAAAAAGTGAGGCAAGCCAGATGGTTAGAGAACACAAGACAGGAATAAAAATGCCTCATTGCAGTTCATTCAAAAATTCCCAGGAACTGTGGCAGTAAGTTATGTTATAAAAGCCTAATACAAGCATCTAGGCTCCTGTGGGAATTCAGTTACCAGTGCAACTAATATTCTGCGTCCTGCAGACCTCAGTGGCATGCTGTATTTATAAAATGGGGCTAATAGCACTGCCCTACCTCAAAGCAGCATGGCCAGAATAAGTATATTAAAGTGGGTGAGCCCAAAGTGCTACTGGATAGCCCTGTGGCTCCTTGCTATTTACTTGCAATGCAAACCCCTGGAGCGGAAATTTAGTCCAAGAGAGCACAGCAGAGTCTTTTTATACATTAACCGCTATACTGCTCCATAACTTCACCTGGCACTTCAGAGAGATTAAAAATTATGACGTAGCCCTGTCTTGGAGAGTGTTTATCTTGGCAGGGCCAGAGGTGCGCAGGTGCAGGACAGAAACCTCTGAAGCCAAGGGCTGTGATGAAGTTGTGCTGCTGGTGGCAAAAGCACACTCGCTCTAACAATAAATATTTCATCTGTTTTCTTTATTTTTAATAAAACATGGAAATCGTTACAATTTATGACAGGATAATGGCTTGATAGATTCCTTATTTTAAGCAGCAGCTCGTCCCGGTCTGCAGTTAAAACCAGGACTTCATCGCTGTAGAAAGCTCTAGACCTTACACATGAAGCCCCGGGGAAGAACACATTTTTTGGCCTTGGTTGATTTTTTCCCCCTTGAATTTAGGATTTTCTACAAAAAACCTTGGAGACCTTCATCTGTGCTGTTACAGTGAGCATTGCTTTGGCACTGGCTATCCAAGTTTAATTAATTAAAAATACAAATGCAGTCAAGCTTACTTGAGACAATGGAATTACCCCAAACTGGTTTTAAGTCCTGCCAACTTAATTTTCTCTGCTTGTCAGCTGCCTTTTATAAAACAAACAAAATTTAATCTCCTGATCATCGAACATCTAATGTAATTATTCAGATGCAGACAGTGTTTGCTTTGTACAACTTTCCTTATTTCCACCCTTTTCATGGTATTAGGCTACAGGGATAAACTCCACACATCACAGCAGCATTACACTGACGATGGAAACTATCCAAACCTTAGAGTTGGACCAATACGGAAAAAATGTTTGGAGAATATTGTAATAAATTCGCAATTAAACACACTTCGGTGGTATGTATGGATCTTGTCATTTGTTTTTTGAAAGCAGCTATATTGAAGCTTTGCTCATGGAGTTTTATTTGAAAGTCAAATCCCACAAACAGTTGCATAAGTATGTTTGCATGAGTACTTGAACCAGAACGCATATGTGGCTTTGTTGATTTTGGACAAAGATTTTGGCAGGAGGGATAACAACCCACCCACCCTTTTTGTAGCAGCAGCAGGAAGATCAAATGAGATCCTGTGAGCTCAATACAGTCACTGCACAGAAAAACACGAGTGAGGTCCAGAGCCTGGGGAGGGACCCTCAGCTGTCTCAGGGGAGACATTTTGTCACCCAGCCTTGTGCCAGGAGCACAGTCAAATGGGGAAGAACGCATGCTCTGCCCTGAGACTAGGCTGTTTGCCAGTGGAAGACAAATTCTCATCCTAACAAAATCTGAGTTACTCTGCTGAGTTATTCCAGCCCTCCTCCAACACTTCTGGTATCTTCTAAAAGTTACTCGTTCAGGCAACTGCATCCTTTCCATGTGGGTCACCGATCAAGCCCAGAGTTCAAAAGGAGATTGCAGATACTGCAGGGTCAAGAGTAGGTTTAGCTTGAGAAGATGGAGCTTGCCATTAATGTTTGAGCCCCTTTAAATCATAGAAGCAAAAACATATATTGTTGCATGAAGTATGGGGTGCAGGGAAAGACGACAAGTAATTCTTACAAATAATGAAGGTGATCTTTAAGTCTGCTGAAGTGGATGGAAAGATTCCCATCAATTCCAGTGGGTCTTTGATCAAGCCTAGATTTCCCAGCTCTGTCACGCACAATTTACATGAATAAAACACTCAGTCTGTCTCTCAGCTCCACAGTCACCATCGGCATGACAGTGGAAATGCATGCACTGTGATTAATAGTCAGGAAATCTGGATCGTGAATGTGCAGCAGGAATATTTTAAAATCTTTTTTTAACTGAAATTATTAGGTACCAGGTTCTTAAACACATCCTTTCTTTCGCATTTGGCTACCAGTTAGAATAACAGTGCATAAAAGGGAAGAAAAAGAAAAAAAGAGCAGGGAGGTGGACTGACTGATAGACAGACAGATGGACAGGTATGTTACACTTCTTCTGGTTAAAAAATTCAAATGA
The DNA here is from genome assembly GCF_030463565.1 of Pelecanus crispus. Classification (NCBI taxonomy): domain Eukaryota; kingdom Metazoa; phylum Chordata; class Aves; order Pelecaniformes; family Pelecanidae; genus Pelecanus; species Pelecanus crispus. The sequence continues at coordinate 7,294,808 of NC_134652.1, forward strand.
CTAGTACTAAGCTGGTTACCATTCCCATAAATTACACTTGAAAAGCACATGCCTCTGGATAAATGCCTTTGATGAGGTTTCCTGAGTGCAGTGTCTGAACTGTTGTCTTCATGGCTGGTCAAAAAGGTATTTGGGGCATGGCAGACTTACAAACTACTTCCCATTGATCACAGAAGATGCGCCATCACCAAAATTTCCCAGCACTTGAATGTGGTGCTTGTTCTGCAGCCCCAGAGGAAGGGCTGCCTACACCATAACCATGACCACCACCCCGACTAGAAAAGGAGTTTGTCTTTATCTTCTGAAATGACTTTCAACAATGTCTCTGCAGCAAGGCCAGAGGAATGGAAAAAATCCCCCAAATAAATACGAAAGCTCACCTCAAAATCACCCTGGGAAATTTGCGAAACAAACACTTGGTTGTTCTCATTTTGTTCTGCTTTGGATTGGGAAGACAGAACTGGATGACTTGTCCTCAAAGAAGGTAGCTACTGAGATTTTTTTTTTTATTTGGGACTTTTATGTCCAGTCTTAAAGATTTTAACTGAAATAACGAACTTATTTTCTGTCTAGTGCTGTTATTCAGACTCCTGCCTGGTGATATTCTGAGTAATATGTGCTGAAAGAAAATTTCAGTAAAAGTTGCAATTTGAATGTTTAAGGTCATGAAATCTACAGAACTGCTGCTGTTGTACATAGCACAAAATAAACATCTCGATTCCAGGAAACTAAAGGAGACATCTTGTGAATCGCTTTCTTAAGACGAAAAGACTTCTGCAAAACTACTCTTTGACTTCTAAACTAGCCTGGCTAGAAAACGAAGCAGCCGTCAAGATTAAACCTTTACCAGCTCAATAAAATGGCAGAATGCATATAGCCACCAGCACAGTCACTCTGCGAATGCATATTTAAGCAGCATACGTTGCTGACAGGCACATAATAAAACTATTCACGGGGATTACTAACTCTGCATGCCATTCAATAGTCACTGCAAGTTCTAAACATCTCAGCCATTTTATTAGTGACCTTTAACAAAATACTAGATGCTACAGTTGTTACTTCATTGCTAAATTTACTTTTTTTTTTCCTTTCAATTTTTCTCCTGATGTTTTGAAACCCCAAACTTCAAGTACAACAAAACTCCACAATCTTACACTGGTAAGTTATTTTTCTAAGTGCTTTGTCAATGCCAACCTTTAAAAAATTGCAAAATAAGCTCAACCATCAACCTAAATAATCAAAGAGACAATAACACACTGAAAAAAAATAATCGATCCTCAGCAATTTTAAGGGGTATCACTGACCTTTGGCAATACTGCTAAATTACCACTTAACTGGATCTTTGGCCCAAGTACAAGTGGTCTGTTTGTAATAATACAGACACTGACTTTGACTTGTTTTATATTCACAGGTTGATTTGCCTGCTGAATGACAGCTGCTGCTGAGTGGGCGTGAAGGAGCTGAGCTGCTGAGTAAAATTGATATGAATAGTGGAAAAGAGATTTCAAAGTCATTTAGAAACCCCAAATGCACTAAAAGGAACTTGTGTGAGAGGGGGACTGCCAATGGAAAGTATTTTTTTCTCCTTCTTGACAGAAGTCTGCAGTACCGAGGATCCCTTTATACCAAATTATTGAGATGGATGTAGAAAGTGTGGCAGCTGGTGTCCAGACACAACAACCATGAACAGTCTTACTCGGGTCGAAAAAAAAAATGCAAATATAGAGACAACTTCCTCTTCACTCTTATGCAAACTGGGTTGTCATAGGGAAACTGGGTGACACCCCTCTCAGCTGGGTGACACCATCTTCTCTCTGTATGAAGCATCAGCTCTGTGTCCATAAATGTGAAGTGATGCTTAGAGATAAAGTGCTCTTAGGACCCTTTTCCTGGGGAAAAGGATCACTTATGGGGCAGCCACTTAGATTCTGGTTGCCCTTTCAATTCTACCACCAAAGAGAGTAGCCTCTTGTGCTTGTACCTTCATGCTGACCTCCAGAACAGGTAGGGTAGATGCTGTACATGGCTTTTTGGTGCTTGGATGTTTAGAGCAAGCTGTCACTTCATCAGCAATATTCTGTGGCCCATCTGCACAGCCAGACTGCTCCTGTTACTTCATTAGTGAGTGCAACAGTTGCTGGGAGGAGTTCACAAAATATGGAAGTCAAGATTGCCCTGTGAAATTATACCCTTAGAGATACGCAGATTCTCCTATGAGAGTGAGGTATGGGAACACTAAGTACAGTGAGCTAGGCTGGAAGAGAGCTATCAGCTAAGGGTTAACACCTACATTCCCAGGACTGAGGTGCACTGTCTTCTGAGTCCTCAGGTGAGCCCAGGAATTGCACAGAAGACAGGGATTTCCTCTTCAGCAGACACATTAAATGTACTTCTATGAAACGAAAAGGGAAAAAAGGGATGGAAAAGAAGAGCCACATGGCCGATCTGAAAGGAAAGCATGTTTGCAACGACATTGAAACATTAGAGACATTGTTCGAGTGCAGTTCATCCTTGCAAAAATATTATCCTCGTCGCGATGCCAAGGTCGGTGAAAGTATGGGCTACTTGCCATGGAAGTGCTGGGTATTTAGGCTAGACCTGTCATGGGGCTTATTTACTCTCTGCGCCCAACATTTCAGACACACTCAAGCGTAGTGTTCACATCTTGGCAGGAACTTCTCATTCATGCATTTTCTCCTGGTCCCCTTTGAGGAGTCTTCCTCCTCCGACATTGCAGCGGTTGAAATTTCATTGCTTGCTGAGAAAACCAACACTGATTAATTTCATCCTACTTGCATGGAAGAGGTAAAGTATGCAGGTCTCTAGCCAGGGACAAGGAAATCCCTGCTGCTTACATGCCGCATTGAATAAGCAGCCCATGGTTGAGGCCATTGGACTTCAACAGTCTTCATTCCACCCGCAGGAAAGAAGCAATTAACCGTAGCAGCATGGGAAGCAAACAGGAAGTAATGCAACACATTCACTTTTGATTAGAGAATTTTTTTTTTATAAGACATAATATTCCACAAGGAAGAATTCAGCTGTAGTGTTACATTGACACACCCTAAATTATTAAAGGAACGTGATTGAGGTTGCAAAGTTAAGCCTCAAAACCTAGGAAACACCTAAATTAATGTTGCTCATGTAGCCTGAATGCCATTCCTCCCTGTGTGTGCATTCTGGTACAGTCTTTAATTACATCACTGCAAACTGTTTTTCCCACAGGACCTTCACCTCATTCAACACACAGAACGGACAGTGCTTACTTAATGAGCAGCTATTCAGTATTTCATTTTCTCCTCTGGTTCAATGGGTGGCCCTAGACTTTATTTACTGCACACCAGTCAGGCCTGCTCTGAAGACAGAATGATTCATTTCCCCATGGACCTTTCTGTGGCATTCTCCACTGTAGCCTTTCAATACTTCACACATACGTATTCATGGATCTATTTTCACACCACCTCTGGGAGACGAAGGGATGTCATTAGTCCAAATTTATGGATGGGGCACTTAAACATATGAAGATTATGGTAAAAAGTATCCACTGATTGGTGCAACTTGATTTTCCAGGTATTTAACTTTATATGCTATTCTCTCTGTTCACAACCAATCTTCCATTTGCTTCAGTTGCAGATGTTACTACTGAGACCCAAAAATCTCAAGGCAGCTACTCAGAAAATGAAAAATGCACAATTAGAGGCCAACGGTGAAAAACTCATTTTAAGTGACTTGCCTGTCATCACATAAGACCTAGTTTGACCAGAGTGTATCCCTGTCCAGTTCCCTAGTGCGTTATTCAACTGCTTTGGCCATGAGACAATTTCCTTTGATGCAGCAAATCCCTATTTAAATTTATCACACACCTTTTACCTCATGCAATAAATGAGTCAGTCATTCTATCCTTCTTTATTAGACAACCCACTTTCATCCCCAGACTAACTCAGTCTTTTGAACTGACTGCATTAGGGCTCCCAGGGAAGAAAATTAAGCATGTGATACATACAGAGAGATGAATTTAAGCTGCATAGGTAGCCTTAATTCAAAGTCCATTTTAGGTGCTCATCATTTTAACACATATTTTTGCATGTTTAATTTCCTAAGCTTTTAAGGAACTGGAGAACTGGAGAAAAAGATTGCCGTGGGCCAACAGAGAAGCCCTTGCTCATTAGGAAGAGCTCACACAAAAGGCTGGAAACTTTTGACTTGGCAACTTGAAGAATGTTCTTTTATCACAGCTTTTCCTGAGCTCTTTCTTAAGTTCCCTTTGAAACAGAAACTCCATCATGTTGACACCCATACTGATACCCATACCAGCAGAGCTGAAACAGGGATGTCACTGTATCCCCTTGTGCTGTTGGGAGCTGGGAAAGGAGCTGTAATTGAGTTACCTGGTCATCCTCAGTTCCAGGGTCTCTCTGGACCATGATTTCCCATTTTTTTTCTTTCACATTGCCTCCCTAACTTCTCACCATCTTTCCCAGCAGCACTGCTTCTCCATTCTAGTTCCCCTAAGACGAGCAAGTTCCCTCCACTCCTACATTAAATCTCAATCCTTCTAGATAATGGGTCCCAAATCCCTGCCCCCCCATCTGACCCCAGGATTTGTCCCACACTGGCAAGATAGTATGCAGCTGTACCTTGTCCTACACCGGCAATATAATAAGCAGCAGTACAAGTGGGATATGAATTTATTGCATACCGGCAACTCGGCAACAGCTCTCCAAGTGGGCATCCTCTGGGAGACATCTGCTAAGCCTTTGCATCTCAGTCAGAAGTGGCTAGTTTCTTTCACTGGAGGGAAAAGCATTCAGACATCCTCAAGACGGGATCATTCCCTGAAATGCACCCTAGATGGCCTCTTTCCTTTTTGACTAAGAGGATGTATAGGTAGACAAGTCGCAGCAAAATACAGTTAACCTTTGTGAACTCCCTCGGCAATATGCAATGTAACTAGCCTCATCCGAAAGTGGAATAAACTATCTCGCACTTAGCCTGAATATTTAAGGGAATAGCTATAGTGATGTTAATTCACCAGTGCTCATTCCCTCAGTGGATTGATGCTGCTGCTTTGTCTTTCTGATTCTGGCTCCCACTTTCAGCCTGTTGCTTTTAATAAAAAAAAAAAAAAAGAAAAAATATAGCACAGAAAACATCCAGCACGGAAAATTTCAGTCTACATAAGTCTGGCAAAATCTTAATCTTATAATGTGCAATATTAGGCAACCATTAGGATGGTGCTACCCAGCCCACTAGCAACAGCAACCCTTACTCAGAAGGTTTGGCTTTGGGAGGAGCGTCTTTATTATTTATGATGTGTTACAGGGCCAGTTCTGTCCTGCCTGCTGATGTTTTAGGACCTTGACCTGTGAGTAGTCTCACTGAATTCAGATGGCTTGACTGGAAAATTCAAAGAGGATGCTATCTTTGAGGGTTATATAGGAATCAAAACAGAAGCAGCTTCTTTTCCAGAGTTGTTTTTTTTCAGCCTAAATAGATAAACATAAATCAGCAGAATATGAGGAAAAAGAAGAGAGACTTTATAAGATTTTTGCAATGTTTTGTATAATTTTATGATTTGTAATAATGAAGCATCTCAACCTGCTTATCAGGGATTAATATTACCTTACTTTCCTTGAACTCCATTTAGTTCTTACACTATGCACATTCCACATGAGCGCCCTCTTCTCTCAGCATTTCTGGCACAAATATGAGCCTCTTTGGTAAGGACTCATAAGGCTATGAATGTCTGGACAGCCTGAGTAATGAAAGGCCATTTGGGGCCGAACCATTGACCACAGCTTTAACTTGCCAGGAAGGATAAAACATAAAATGTAAATTAGGTACTAATAACCCATTTTCCTTCTAAGTCCTTGGTACAGATATGCAGCATGAAGTACAGATTATGTTTTGAGAGAGATTTTGGAATAATTTGCAGTTAAAAATATTGTATGGGACCTTGTGTTGTGGCCTCAGAAGAGACTGAATTGTGAGTTGTTACTGCTGCCCTTGAACCCACTTCAGTCAATGGAAAGTTTCATTGGCACCTGGATTTGTTGCTTTGGGTAGCTGCCTAGCTACCAGCAAAACCCAGCACATAATACTGTCATCAGGGAAAGAGGAATGTGCAGTCCAGCAAGCAAGACATGCATGGAAAAGTACATTTCTCCCAGTATGTTTTGCAATCTCCATGCTATTCCCTTCCCATCTTCCTTTCCACTGATCTCATCTGTGGAGAAGAAGTCAAGAAGAAAATGTAGGAAGTAGCATTTGCAGGGCAAGATCATTCTTCTGCCTGTTGCATGACCAACATCAGCCTTAACATAACTTTGACCCTCTTAATGGGGCCATCCCCTTGTGAAAAATGGATGTTCAGCTCTCCTGTTTGTCAGTCAAGGGATCCGAAGGCAACTTGAAGTTCATTGGGCGTGTTTAATTCACACAATGAATTTGGTATCAAACCTATGGTGTTGCATTCTGCTAGTAACAGTGTGCACTAAACTGATGGGAAATAGAGTTACATGTTATACAAGTTCCAACACAATATTTCTGTTGTGTTGTTTTCAGAATACATATAAAGACGTGTTGTTCATGTGTGAACTTCAGCCTCCAATTACATTATGTAAGAAGGCTTGAGTCTTCAGTTCCCCCCTTAGAAACTATTGTTCTTGTTCTGTTCGCTGCAACCCTGCTATGAGGAAATGATGAGTTTTCCTTTTCTCAGCTGGGCCCTGGACTACCTAAAAATATAACCTGTGGAACTAGCTTCTTGAATTAATTATGTTCCAGGTAAAAATAAACCTGAAATATAAAATGGCACGCCCATGTACTTGGCCTTAATGAGATCTATAACTGCTTCTCCACCCCATGGCACACATCTCTTTTATGTGAAACCCAGAATCTTGCTACCTTTCAACAGGTCAGTATGCCTGACACGGCTGATTCAAGCCACTGTTCTGCAGCTCAGTAATTTCTACCATTCTTTGCACTTAGAAAGTAAGATAATTCAATCAATAGTTTTACAAATTAAATAAATACCTGGTTTTGGCCTGCAAAGACGGAAAAGTGTTCAGCAAAGCAGACTCTGTGGAGGAAGAACTCTGTAATTCATCAAGGTATGGTTTGGTTTATCTATCAGTCTTAAGTGGGAAACTCCAGTGGGAATACTCAAGCACTCCTACATATGCATTTTAATATTGAAAGTAGTGTGAGCAGTGGGTACAGCTTACTGGGTACCCCACTCAGCCTCTTTATGAGGGGAAATCAGTGGCTACTTCACTGACATGAGACTTAGAGAAAAGAGGAGTAGACTTCTGCTCCATCCTTGCAGAATTGCCTTGCTGGAATAGAGATCTGCCTGACAAATCTCCCAGAGGAGCAAAGCAGGGAAAGTGAAGTCCTGCCTCCTCATTCACTCTTCCTGTTATTAATTCATAACATTATTACTAATAAAGATTATTTTACTGTGCTAATGCCTAATCATGGCACAGGACCAAGATGATATGAGGGGGAGCATGGTGCTAGGCACTGAATAAACACAGAAAAACAGGGCAGTCCTGCCCTGGTGAGTGGAAAGGCTTAGAGAATACGAACAAGTATTCATTGCTTTTGGATGCCTGTAGGAGACACCTTCCAAGTCTTCTCAGGTTCAACAGCTACTACTGATGTAGCAAAAGAGAAACATGATTTATTCAGATAAAGGAGGAGAATCCCTAAAAACACACGTTCTGGAAAAACAGAAACAGACTAAACAAGACTCTTGAAGAAATATGCATTTGAGAAACTGCCCTGATTTAAAAGATATGTTTTGTGTCCTTCACCCGTTACATGGACCCATGGCACAGCCGCATGCTGGAGATACATCACGCGATAATTCAGGGACACTAACACTGTAGAAAAATCAACGATACTGCAAGAGTAAGCAAATAAACCTTGAGATTACAAAGACAAAAAAAGAAAAAAAATCCACAAGGTCTGGTCTGGTGCACACTATCATTATTAACGTGAATCATGAATTCACGGTCCTCAGAGGAGAGCTGATGTGCCTCCCCATAAAGCAGGTCTTAGGGGCATATTCATTACTAGCAAAGGACAAGCTCCACAGTTGCTCTCATATAATGATTCAACAGCGGCATTTAAGTGAGCAGAATATAAACACCCAGGCTGGAATTTGGCCAGGACACTACATTTAACATCCTACATCCTACTCCTAATAAGAAATGCCATATAGGCTGCAATGTCCAAGAAGAGCAGACACAAGCTTAAGTAAAAGATCTCATCCGATAGTCCCATACACGGCAACTACAAAGACCAGAATTTACCGACCTGGGCAACATAAAGTGTTGAGTTGACCCTGGCTGCAACTGCCAAATGTGGTATAGCACTTGGAGAACATTTGTTGTGGATGAAAGCAAGCGTATTTTGCCTTGGAGGGTCCCAGGTATGTTCCACAAGAAAAAAATTGTCTGCAAAAGGCCTCTCTTTCTCCCTGTTCTGTTGGCCAGCTTCCCTTGTGTGTACCATCGTGCTCTCAAATGAACTCACTCATAATGTGACGACAACCTCCCCATTTTTTGGATGCCAGACTTTAAATGAAAGGAAATTAGGGTGTTTGGAAGGTTGTCACCTTATCCTCTGCCAAAGACCAGGAGAATTTTCTTTCCTTTTTTTTTAGGAGCGGCCAAACCACTTTTGAATCATATAGTCAACATGGTGACTACGGCTGACTTGCCTTAAGACAAAACTAAACGCATTTACAGCACATTTACTGAATTTCATAATTGTCTATTCTTTTTCCTTCTTCTACACACCTTTTTTCCTGCTCTCTTTCTGTACTGTCACTTTACATGTTCAGACCATACTATTTCTGGTCTTGCCTATCTATCTGCCTCTATCTTTACTTTTCTTGCATGCTACTGTCTCCTCCTCTCTCCTAATCTAATCTAATCTCTCCTCTTTCTTCCTTTGTTTATACCCCTTTTCATATTTCCTGTTCAAATAGGAATACAGGTTGGCTCCTTCCAACCTCAAAGTTAAGATACACACATAAGTGTGCCTTATGGCAATTCACTAACCAACAGAGATAATACGGTATTTATGAAGATAAAAATTGAATGCTGGGCTCATCATGGTACTTACTTCAATTGTGTTGGTCTAACTCCATTGAATTCAGCAGAGTTGCAATGACTGGAAAAACGTGATAACCGAACAGGCTTTGGGGCTTTCGCTTATTCTGTGTGACCTCTGCTATTCCAGACAGAACCCCACAGGCATTTGCAAACTAGTGTAGACATGCCTTGTGTGTGCCTGTTTTTACTCATACCATGATATTCCCATCCTGTTCTATCTATAAACTCACAGGGACTAGCCAAACCATTTATTTTCCATTGATAACCGTTGAAGGTCTCTAACAAGAATTCTATTGCTATTCTGAATGTCACTATCTGAAATTAGCTGTAAATCTCTTGTGCTGCTTAAGCTCAAGGAAGTTCACTGATCTTGAAGTTTGGTATCTAGACAACAATCTTCCTTAAATAGCCCATCCACAGATATAAGCTAAACAGAAAGGAAGTAGACTTGAAAAACCTTGCAGAAATGACTTCAAGACATTCTGCAGGCAAAGCCAGTGACTCTGCCATATCATTGACTTATTTAACACTTTTAAGTCCCAGAAGGATATTAAAATACTGATCATTGCAATCATAATGAAGCATTTAGTAAAACAGAGTCCTTTAACTTCTGTCTGCCATAGCCCACAGCAATATTGGTAGTCAAACAGATGTAGCACTATACTGTACAAGGGAATGTTCAATTTATCAGTGAAGTTGGAATGGAAAATATTAAGAGCATCTGGAGACACTATTCCACATCTGCTGAGGTTAGACTGTGGAATTGTATCTAATGGAGAAACTCGTAAGAAATATATAATTTTCTTGTAAGTATTAGCAATCTACATTTAAATCTACTATTAAAAATGTGTAGGCTATATAATTAATTTGTTACTATTGAGAGTAACACACCATTTAGACTGTTACTACTCATAGGCTTGTCAAGGCCCTCCAAAGTCAGTAAGTCCAGTCCCCAGTTATTTCAGGCCACCATTATCAGAAGACACCTTAGAAGGAGAATTAAAAATGGAACTAAATACTCTTGGTATGCTTCTCTGTTAGACACGATGGCATCAAACAGCACTTTCAATAGGTACACTACTTATAAGGCCTAAATAACAACAGAAGAGGTAGTGAGATTTTGTGTAGATCGAAGAAATGTGCAATATTCACTATGATCAATGCCTTGGAAAATAAAAATATCTGAATCATGGAGTAAGAATTGAAGGCATCAAAGTGTATCGAGCCTATGTGTCCAACACTCTTAATGTCAAAGGACTGGTCCTTGGAGAAAGGAAGACAAATTGTTATATCCTGAAAATAATTATTTTATAGTGTTCATTCCTGCATGATGCATCGGTTTTGCAATGGTGTGTTAGGAAGCAAAAAACAGCTGAAGTGTTATCAACACTCCAACTGCTTTCTGTCATATACTGATTTAGCAAACAAAATGTGTTTGAAAAGGCTGTCAGTAGAGCAAAACCAGAAAGCAACAATGGACAAGATTAGATGCTGGTCAGCATCCCACATTCATTCTGGATCCATGTAGATGCATTCTACACCATTTACATTTAGGTAACAATATATTTTGCTTCTTCAAGCAAAGGCAAGTAGGTTTATCACTTAGAGAAAATTAGGATTCAAACCATAGGCTTCAATCAGTACAAGAGACTGTGTGATAAAAGGTGGTGGAGAGTATTTCCAGAACACTCTTGAAGAGTGATTCCTATCTGACTGCTGCTAGCTGACCAAAAAGATTATGGAAAGCTAGTTTCAGAAGTCAAATATAAGTAAAATGTTTAAATATGCATTTACATTTTAATTTATTTAAAGTGAAGAACAGAAAAGTTGTAAGTAGTAAACTCATGGGTTTGCTGACACATGTTCAAGGAAAAAAATTCCTCAATGTGGCTACACCTAATTGCTGCCACTACATTCATCACTACGTGTTTGCCTTCACAGTCCATCAGGCAAATAGGTGAATTAAGATGACAATTCATCACATGGCTACTGCTGACTGCTTCAGTTGAGTTAAGGTACCAGTCAGTTCTTCCTGTATGCCAGGTAGGCTAAATGGCCTGCTCTGTGATACCGGTTTTAGTCATTAATGGTAGACTGCTACTCATCTTACAGAGTAAGGGGCAGTTTGCTCTTCTCCACTGCCCCACTGCATGGCACAGCTCCATACGGTGACTTCTGAAGAGCTCTCTAGGCACAAGGAAGCACTTGCAGTAGCAAGAGTCCAATGTTGTCAAGACAGGTAGACTTTCAATCAACATTGCCAAGTGAACAGCTGTGAACATGGCACCATTTCTGGCAAATTGCTGTATTCTGTGAGGACCTTGGAGGAAGCATAGACACACAGTCTGATTTCATCCATTCTGTCGCCTAGGCCTACCCTTGGCACAGCCCCACTGAAGGTATTACAATACTCACATTTCTGTATTTAGATAATTCTCCTCTGCATCCATCAGTGTGAAAAGTTTTACACATATTCCAAGATACTCCAAGGATTCATACAAAGTTCATTGATTTCATTGGGAACAGTGGTACTGTGTAGTTCTCCAGATCAGACAATTCATCTAATTTAGATCGTTTGTTTCTCTTTTTTTCACAATTCTTCATTCTTGTGTGGCATTTTAACTTGTGATCTCTACAGATTTTCCTGTATTCTTCACTCCAGCCTTCACATAATTTTCTGATTAAATAACTGAAATCACCTGAGATCAACCATGTCTTTCAGCCTGTAGTCAGAGGAGCCCAAAGACCTCTAAAAGTTCAGTAAGCAAGGCCAGGGCCTTGCTTACTAAGCTTTAAATTTCCCGTGTAGGTATCCACATTACAGTTGGAATATATCTGGGTTCCTCAAATCAAGGGAAGGTAAGAAGCCACTGATTAACAAACTCTGAGTTTGTTACTTCCCACAGTTAAGACACAAACCACTTTTCATTTCTTGCATCCGGTATCACATCATAGCTGCACAGCTCTACATCAGTCCAGCTACATTGAAAGCATTGACTTCATTTTTGGATCCCATGATTCTTGGTGTCTATGAGTAGTTGCCAGCTGAGTTCTGGGTAAGAGTAGCAGTTTCAAAGAGCTACTGCAGGTCATTAATAACAACAAATGCGTGAAATGAAGCCTCAAAATATCCTTTCTCTAAAATTAATAGGGGCATAAGTTACACTTGCTGCAAATTAGAGACCAGGAGGTCCACGTAAGATCTACTTTGTAGCACTCTATTTAAGTAGAATAGACCAACACCATGAAATGACAGTGCAAGTACACTTTGAGATAGCAAATGCCTACCAGGCTATCCCAGCTGCAACAGGCAACGGCATGAAACATCATGGCATGGTTCATCATTTTGGGTGAAACCTTTCAGGGACATTAGTTGCTCCTGCTATCTCTTAATGAGCCTATGCTGCCACTCTTTTCTGGCTGTTCCCATGCTCACTGCATTAAACCACCTGCAATTACACCTGTAATTCATGGACTGCTTGGGAAGGGCTCTGGAGAAATGGCTTCTGTTTACCCAACCAAGAGATCACAAGAGCTTCCACCAGTCCAAAACCAGAGTGCCTGTTGCGGTGCTGGTATTGTTCTTGATTTGGTTTTGTCTTTTGATGATGTGCTTCCATGGCGGCATTCATTTTTTTACCACTCATCACAGCCTCATGCTGCCCGAGAGATTACAGTTTTTGTATGCGCTTTCCATTGCCTTGAATTAGAGCATGATCTGTTACCACAGCCATAGCTCTGTCGTTCTCAGACTTTTGAACCCCGATCTGTTTGATTCGAGGTCTGAATATGACCCAGAGGCTGCATTCCTTGTGTTGACTGATAACCTCCTCTAGGCCACAGATAACTATTTGTCCACTATTTGCTCAGATAGGTCAGCTATGTTTACATTACAGGCCATTGACCACAAGGCCTTCCCCTTCTTCAGCGACAGAAGCTGCAGAGCAATGCCAAGCACCAGTGCTCTGACCCCAGAGACTTCCATGGGAGATCCACGTCATTCCTAGCTCTCTTCCACGTTTAGAGCTTTGATGGGACACAAGGTTCATCACATCTAGACAGCGCTGGATATGTTCTAGGGCAGCTGAGTGGCAGGCCAATCCAGCATGATTCAGGGACATAACTGGAGCTTATAAGCCTGGGGTGAGAGACAAGACTGATTTACTTAAACATAATGAAAAAGCCAGCATTTATGAGAGGCCAAATTGAAGGAGGCTGTTTTGTTACTCAGGTTCAGGGCTGGGTTGGATTTGCCAAGTGGTTTTCTTCTCATGACTGATGAGAAAACTGTGGGCTTGACATTTGAATATGGACCTCTCTACGGTGATTCATGCCTCTGACGGCTTCCCGCACGCCATCTCCCCTTTCAAATGACTGAGAGCAGCACGACGCTTTTCAATGGAATTTTCTTCCTGGGTCCCCTGTTCAAGAGGTGTGCTGCATAGGGTCCCCGTGACTGTCATTAGCTTGCAGCTGAGTTCCAGCTTGAGTGGAAAACACGGAGCCATAACAACCTAAATACCAGACAGCTGCTGTCTCTGTGCCCCAGGCCATGTCACTTGCAATCTTTTGAAGAGCTCAGTATCAGCTCAGTGGTGTGGGCTGGAGAGCAGCCTGAGCTGCAGACACTCCTGGTGGAAGGGTTGTCTCCTCTGGAATGCACTTCCCCACTTCAGCTCTAACAGCCTGGATTTTGTGACCTCCAGGTCATCCTTTAGGGTCCATCTGCTTTCCCAGGCTCTGAAGGGGGAGGAGAAATTTGGGAAATTATAAGGCTACTATAGGAAATGCTTAGCCGTAGCATGGCAGGAAGAGGTTGTGCCTTGAGACATTGACTCAATGGGTAGAAATTGTACTGATACTGAGTAAATCTGCCCAGAAAGCTGAATGGGGAACTGTTACTGAGCTGAAGAAACAAACACTTATTGACTTTGTGGGACAGAAGATAGAGGATTTTTATAACCTGATAAGTAAAATTGTTCTGATTAAGGTTTTAAAGTCTATAAATAAAAAAAAAAGAGAACTAGCAGGAAACATAGATCTAACAGTCATAAAAGGGAGGGGCAAGAAAAAAATCCATTAAGGGATTGTTCCAAGAGCCCACTTAAAATATTTAACGCTGATCCCTTTGCCTTCTAGCTCCTTAAAAGAAATCACCTCTTACATCATGCCATTCAAAATGAATTATACTTTCAATTTTCCTTGTTTCCTGCTATATTCACACTAGACTATTACACTGCACACAGGAAAGAATCCAGCAAAAGCAACTCATCTTGCTGTATGCTAGAAATGGTTTTCTTCAGATGGCTTTAATGCTGAAGACAAAGGTCAGCAATTTACCCCAAACAAAGCATTGGAATTTAATCTTTCCTCTGCTTGTGAGCAGCATGCTTCCACGGCCTTCACATTCTTCAATTACATTCCTACTGGAAAGTAGGGCTTTAAAAAACCCTCTATAAAGGCTGTTCAGTTTTTTTCCTGAGAGACCTGAAGCTGTGAATACTGCATTAGGGAGCTGCCAAGTTATCTGCAGAGGTCCTCCACCATTTTACCTCTTCCAGAGACGCTTGTTTAATTAACGCATTCCACAAGCTGTAGGACTCCTCACAGCTGAGGATTTCTTCTGCTTGGACACACAACCGTGCTGGAGGATGAGGGCATGGACAGTTTGTATCAAACCTTAGAGCCCCCAACCGGCTTTGCCCTGCACACAGACAGTGCAGCCTGGAAACACATCTCAGAGCAGTACACGAAACCAACAAACTGTGCTTTGAAATTGGGAAGGAAGGGGAAGACAGCTGGAAATGTGCATTACTTAAAATGCTGTAGGGTGAGAAACAGATGCTGGCATGGCATTTGTGGAGTTGCAAGTTACACAGCTTATGCTGGCTGTTGGCAAGCTAAACTGGTATCAAACCCACAGCTATGCAAAACCCACCACCACAACTGGCATCCAGGCTGGCAGAGCCAGCCAGGCGCGAGCGATCAGGGGCGCTGAAATATTCTCTCTTGCTGTTGGAAATCCACCCTGGAAGGGACCTGAGCAGAGCGAGGGAAATCAGACTGCACCTGTCTGGGAGATAAACACAACATTTCCCTTTCAAGGGCTATCTGTGCATTACCCGTCACCAGGACTTAAATTCACCTAAATGAAGGGAAAAAAGAGAGAAAGAAAAGCAAAGGGGTGTATTCACTCTCTAATTCAAGTCTTGATGATCCGTATCTCACAGGCAGAGCTTCCAGTGGAACTCCCAGTGCCATCTCTGCTCTGAGGCAGGCAAAGGAAAGGGTATCTGATCCCTCCTCAATGCATGTTGTAAGTGGGTGAGTTGGCAGCAAGATGAGATTCCCTTCCTTGTTGCTGCCTACCAAAAAGGGAAACCCTGGAAAAGTGCCAGATCTGGGGACTTGTTAGGGAAATACTAGTTTGCTGATGGGAGGAAAAAAAAAAACAGATGAGGCAGAATTCCACATAATTTTGCCAGCTAAAACAGTGTTTTGACTTGTATCAGTAGAAGGAAGCTATCAGCTAATTTACACAAAGGACAAAGGCTTTTTGGGAGACATGATTTAGCACCATCACTCCCCAGCAACTAGTGAGACAGAAGGCTAATATCACTAGGGTTTAGGAAAAAAACTATAATCTCTCTTTGGGGATAGAGAAGGACAAGTTTTCAGCTGGTCTTATAGCATATGGGAAAAGAGAAAATAAAGTAATATGTGACCTATGCTACGAGTTACAGTGAGCACTTACACAGCTCCTTATAGATTTCAAGCAGTCTATAGGTGCTTACTAGCATTTGATTGAGGGTGATGGTTATCTTTCACATAGTTCAGCGGTGCTATTGAGAATAAAATCCTATCCTTTTTTTTGAACCAGGATGGCAGGTCTCCATCAGAGCTCCTTTAGGATTTGGAACAGAGACCAGCACCAGAAAACTTGCGAAAACCACAGGGCTACAGGATGGATCCATGTCTTCCCTCTCTGGGCTGGCCCTGTTGTAATCCCAGTCTGTACTAATGCACGAAGCCCATTGCAGTACGCAGCGGGAGTAACTGCAACCTTGTGTGACCTTTGCGTTGGCGGCTCCTCTGCGGAGTTTGAAACTTTGCATTGTTGCCTTCTACTCCTTAAGATCTTACCTAAACAAGTTGATTTTTAACTCATAAGAAAGGCTCCGGCCTCCAATGACACTCTGAAGTAGAGTCTAAAAAAGACATTAGCCCTAGTCATAGGACTAGGGGTTGTCCATGGCAAAGAACAGGGAGAAAAGGCTGTAATTCTCCCTCGCAGCTCTGACCACTGATTCATAGTCACACTGGCATAGACAATACTGGCATAGACAATATTTTTAGAAGGTTGGATTTTTTTTTCTCCATAGAAGATAATGAGGTTATGGTGCCCCAGGGACACCCACAGTCTCCTGGGCAGGGATGAAAGCAGTCTCAGACAGAAAGAATCTCTAGCTTGGAGGAAGAACGCCTCAGTGGAGCTAAGGACAGTCATGACATCCAATTTCAACACAAGGGCTGCTTAACAGCTGCTCTTTCCACTCTTGCTTTTTTCTCCTCTCCCAAGCAGTACAAGCCTCAGGAATACTCCCACGGACTATGCAAAGGGGGTGTACCCTTATTCATCTACAGAGTTGTTGTCCCCAGCCCACCTGCTCTCCTGTCTTCCATTCTCCATCCTCCTTGGGCACAGACTTGGGGCATGCAGCAGCCAACAGTGCTGGCCTGTTCCCACCCGAGGGACAGGTTAGCTCCCTGCCATGTGGTGCCCAACCTGTCACCAGCATGGAGGTCTTTCCCAAAGACATCCCAACTCATGCTCAGGCTGAGCAGGTTCAGCCAAAGAGATCTGAAAAGGATCTTGCTTGAAGTGGCACGGCTGCCAGTTGGCTTTGGCTGTTGGAGAGCTGATCAGCATGAATATGTCAGACTTTGCTGCATTAAATCAAATATTCCATGCTATTCAGTAAGTTCCCCACCATAGGTTTCTCTCTTTTGTGTTTTAGAGTCAGTGTTGTACCTTTGCAGGGTGTCCTTACTTACTACTTAGACCTCACTTGAGGCTCAGTGTGTTGAAGTCACTGCTCATGAGACAAACTATACCTATGCGGAAAGGTCAAATGTGATGAACGTGATACTCAGGTGCTGAATATTGTTTAGACTGATCAGAATATTTCTGAAGTGACTTACACCAAATTCTTCCTGTGCTCAAAACCATTTTTCCCAATAAGCCATGTTTACAAATGCCAAAAATATTTTGAACCAGGAGTTATGAAAGCTTGGAAGCACTTACTTATAGAGGGCTGTTTCAACATTGCAAATACTTATATGTAGTTGAGCCAGGTCATATTGCTCATGAGAACAACCTTCACCAATCTGTCAATACTGCCTTGTCCTAACTTGTCCAAGGGAGAGCTCAGAAAATCAATGTGATGTGAAGAGTCCCTCAAAGTGCCACTGTGCAAATATAATGCTGGTGCAGGGCAGGAGGATGGTTTAATCTGGCAGTGTCCTGATTTTGGCTGGGATAGAGTTAATTTTCCTCCTAGTAGCTGGTATAGTGCTGTGTTTTGGATTGAGGATGAGAATAATGTTGATAACACACTGATGTTTTAGTGTTGCTGAGCAGTGCTTACACTAAGTCAAGGACTTTTCAGGTTCTCATACTGCCCTGCCAGCGAGGAAGCTGGAGGTGCATGAGAAGCTGGGAGGGGACACAGCCAGGACAGCTGACCCAAACTGGCCAAAGGGCTATTCCATACCATATGATGCCATGCTGAACAAAAAACTGGGGGGAGCTGGCCGGGGAGGCAGGGGCCGCTGCTTGGGAGCTGGCTGGGCATTGGTCAGCGGGTGGCGAGCAATTGCGTTGTGCACCACTTGTTTTGGATATTCTGTTATCATTATTATTATTATTTTCCCTTCCTTTTCTTCCTATTAAATTGTCTTTATCTCAACCCAGAAGTTTTACCTTTCTTTTGTTTCTCTCCCACATCCCACTGGGGAGCGAGCAAAAGGCTGTGTGGTGTTTAGCTGCCTGATGGGTTAAACCATGACAGGCAGGTACAAAGAAGTTTGTAACTTTGCACAGATTATATTTTTATAGGTCATTTAATACCACAGAGACTTCCCATCTTTTGGAATTAACCAATTATTCTTCTAGAAAGGTAAAAACCTTCACATTTTTCTCAATATAGTAAATTTAATTGTGACTTAAATGTCTTGGTCCATAACATATTTTTTAAGGATTAAAAGAGTTCAGACTTTCTGTCGAGCCGTTTTTACAGTGAATTTTACCAATTCCAGGACAACAGGGGGTTCTTTCACAAAATCATATACCAATCTACCTTCTTCCCCAAACTCGGGAGATTTTCCACAGTTTGCATTATACCATCTTGCTCTATAATTTTGTTTCCCTTCCCTACATTGGACTTTCAGTCATCCTTTCCATTACTTCAGCTAAGAAACAACAGTCTAGGGTAGAGAGTATTTTTATTTTACTTGTCTTAGAATTCCCTGGCATTGGTTTAGCGTGGTAAAAATGTGATTAATAAGTAAATAAAATTACTGGCATAACCAGGAACTCTATTCAGAAATGGTCTTGTAACTCCTGCTTCAACCCTGCCAAGTGGGGGTTCTATTTTAATATCAATCTTTAGAACTCATGGCCATGCCCCAATTTATGATCTACAGAGTACAGAGAAATATTTCCAATTATCACCTCCAAAGTGTTTTCAAAGCAGCATATAGCGATTACCTAAAAAATAAATGGAACCTCTCAATGACTTCAGGGATTCAGCCAAACCACTGAAAATCAGCCTTTTAACATTCCCCACGTGAATTCCCCCACACTATGTCTCAAAACCAGAATTAAAAGTTATGTGTGGGATTACCCTAAAAGCTCTCAACCTCTCCTTTCCTCAAAAGCCAGAAATCAAGGGTGCTAGGATAATAGTGGGCCAGATTTGCACTAAGGCACTTCATCTGGGGTCTCACCTCTGACACAGATTTACAAGGAGTATGAATACCAACCCTGTTAACCCCTCAAATAATTTGCAGTGCCTTAGATTATATCTAAAACTGAAATATTGTATTTACATTCATTTTATTGTCCATTTGCACTGTCAGGAAAAAACAAACTAAACCAGTGGAACTGAAGTGCACAGATCAAGGACCTTCACAACGAAGGAAGAAGCACACCTTGTGCTGAAGAAGTACACTTTGTGGCAAAGAGTGCTTCAGTAAAAGAAGTGCTACGAAGATAGAAATGAAGTTGAGAAAAGAAGTACAAGATTGTTTTCATATTTTGCAGATATTCAAAATTGCGTATTAGATATATATAAAAAATGTGAATTTTGCTTCACTCAAAATATTTTACGGACTTTGGGGGACTTTCATATAAATAAAGACTAACACTTATTTTCTGGGTTTAAGTAAAGAATAGGATGTTTCTTTTTCTCCTGCCCCTCTTCCACCAAAGAAGGGCATGGAAGGAGGAAATAAAAGAAAAAAATGTTGGGTTTCAGGTTTTAACCAAAATCGTAACTCCGCTTTTCTACTGCACACATTTCATTCAAAAAGCCATGTTTTGTTTCAACCAAGGGCTCAGTCTCTTCTGTTCAGCTACACTGACCTGCAGCATTTGAGCGAGCCGTACTCTAGCATGACTGTTTCTAGCAAAGCCTAAACCAGAGCCCAGCCGCAATCCTAAAGGCCTCTATAACAACCAGCAGAAGCTGAGTCAAAATAATGCTTCGTCTACCAGCTACTCCAAATGAGTTATTTTCCTCGACAAGCGTTAACTTAGGTCAATCCCATCCCTCCCTAAAATCCTGAATGCATCCCCAAACGCGAGGATTTCAGGCTGCTCATCCCATGAGTGCACTTCACAGCATCCCTATGTAGGTCTGGTAGATCTCTTCTCTCTCTTTTCCCTCCCCACAGGTCCTTCCTCTCATTGCAAGAGGGCTCCTGTACAATTTAATTTAAGGGAAACTTTCTCGCTGACTCCAGCAGAGCTGAACAGTTACCAAACCAGAGGCTTGCTTTGCCCTGCCACCTTCTTCACGCCACTACCAGTTACAAGTTACACGTGAGTTCAGCAGGGAGAAGAGTAAGTTTTTATCATAAATGTAGCCCTACCTCTCATTCACCACATCCAGCAAATGCTAAATTGGTTTTAAAATAAATTTCCTTAACAACGAAATACTACTATTTAACAGGACCCGTGAGCACTTCTATAGCATTTTACAATTCCAAATCACTGCATAAGTATTAATTAGCCTTAATGACTCATATTACCTAATAAGATAATGAAAAACCCTGCAGCTCACAATATCTACTTCTATTTTCAGTGAGAGATGAAATGGATCTTTTAAAAGGATATATTTTCTCCTAATTCCTTTTCTGCACATCCCTGTAATAGCTTCTGGAAATAATTCAAAGTGTGTCGTGGCATTTTTTTTTCTTCTTAATTTGCAAAGACTAATTTATTGCACCAAATACAGTCTTTTGCCACAAAATAAAAACACAGAGGTTTAGTGATAATATTTCTTCCTTAGGAGGCTTTCTATTGAACGATGACTGGTGTGGACTCACTGTCTCGTAAGGAGATGTGGATTTGCTGCCTGTTCTTTATGGAGAATAGCAACGTCTTTCTCGGTTTCTTTTTGGGTTGCCACTGCCAAGGTAATACTTAATGGATTAAGTCTTGTGAAATAAGTTCTGTAAATAGAATGTGGGCTGAGATCATTTCAGCTCATTTCCCCTGCGTCCCCTTCCCGTCCTGGAAGCTGTCAAGTACAAGCAGCCTGCAAGCAGCCTGTTCTCCCAGTGTTAGTCTTGAGTCTCACTAGATGCATAAACCAGCTTGTTTTTCACATACTTTCTGTGATGGCATTAAAAAAAAATTGCAAGAAAAAAACCAACCCTTCTCAATTCCACCCATCGCTATAAACTGGATACAGCTAATCTTGCAAGGGCACCAAACATTGCTCTGTTTGTCCATCATTAGAGCACTAGAAACCTATGTTTATGATAGAATTATAGTTGAACCTGAAGGATTTTAAAGAAAGGAACTGAACCGACTGTGGGTTTGTAAACAAACAATATGGTTTTGACATCAGCCATATCATTTCATGTGCTGGAACACTTTCTATCATGCAGCCAGTTCCTGCCCCTGAAGAGTATCTATTTTAATTTAGATGTATTCATGATATGGGACAGCACGTCAAATCCAAGAAACTACAGGGTACTGCTGAAGGCAAGGTCTATGCTGGAAAGATTGCATAAACTGTACTTCGAATGAGCAACAGAGACCTTTTGGCTCAAGGAAGAGAGGGGAAAGCTGTGTCTACTGTAGAAGAAAGAAAAAAAGAAAGTGAGGGGGAAGGGAAGTGTACAGAGTGGGGACTGTCGAGGGGAAGGATTTTGTTTCTTCTTTAGACATAAATCAGTTTGCGGGGGGTTTTTTCTGCATTAATATTATCCAAAAAAATCTGCATAACTTTTTTCCAGAGCAATAAATCCTATCCACAGCTTTCAGCAGTTCTTCCAATTTTGCTTTCAGTCCTTTGGGTTCCCCTCTCACTGTGTTCTTTCTGTACTCCCCCCGCAGACAACTGCCACGGAGGACAACTTGTCTGAGGAGTTTTTCTCTTAGGTACCACTCCAGCATCAAAGGGACTATCCACACCACAGCATCACGACTAGCCCTTGAGTCCTGGTGCAATAAGTGTGACCCTTAAGTCACACTTATATATAAGTGAATATATATACTCATATTATAAGTGAATAAGGGGCAATGCCGAGCCCCGGCATAGGAGCCCCACTCCATCCCCTAAGCACAGGCAGCCTGGGCTGCTAACACACACCGAAGTTAGGAGCCAACCCTTGGGTGATGCAAGAACACCAGCAAGATATCACTTTGCTGTTGCTGATAGTGACTGAAATATATCTTATGCTGCAGTTATCTAAGGGCACCAACGTGGGAAAATCTATTTTCATACAGAGCACAATTCTGCTTGCTGAAAAAAAAAAACCCATCTGTTGTCAAATGAATTTAAAGGGACTCCCTGTGTGGATAAAAAATGGTGAGCCTATGTGTTTATCAGCTTGGGCCTTAAACGATATGAATTTCTCTGGAAACATATTTCAATGAACAGTACAACAATAATGCAGTACGTTGCCTTTTTTTTTTTTTTTTTACTAGAGAGTATTTTTTGCTCCACTGATTCCAGTTCCCCAGGTTTGCAGAAAACCTAGTGCCTCCCAGAGGTGTTGTAGAGCTCCGTGCTGGGTACTCAGCTCTGGCTGCATGCACACACGCACCACCAGCATCTTCCGACACAGCTACCCGTATGCCTCCACATTTGGATAGAAAATAGGAGACAATACCCCTTGCTGTTATTTCATGCCACGGAATCCTAACTACTTGTTGAAAAACTATTTCCAATAAAAACGTAAGGTTTTTTCCAAGGAAAGCTGATGCTTTCTACAAAAAAAATATTTCTCAAAAACTCAAACTCTAGTTTTAGCCAAAAACACGAGAACAGCCCTAGGTGTAGAATTCAGACCAATACTGTAAGACAATCACAGAAGTTATGACCAGTTGTGCTCGGTTATTTACAGTGGAAGGCAAGCTGCAATTCTTTCCTTTGATCTATTTGCTGGCTTCAGGATTACATTTCTAAACCTTGCTTTTTAATCACTGTAAACATCAGAGCTGAAGAATTTGGTGGAGAGAAAATTGGCTACTACTTTGTGGTTTTGATCAGATCGGGCTTTTCACGCCTTCTCTTTCCCAGTTTCAGTGCCTGAGCTTTATGAGTGACACCACCACACAGTCTCCGATTCTGGGATCTGCACACGCACTGTTATTTCTTTGCCTCCATCTCCGCTCCCTGAGCGGACACCCCCCGCCGCGTCTGACACCGTCCCCAGCTGAAGCAGGGCAGGGTCCCACACAGCCCCATTATCCCACCATGAACATCGATATGCCAGGTTGTCACCTGATCTCTCAGAGGCAGCTTCCCTCACGAGCAAGCCTGGAAACCCACACTTTTCTTTTCCCAGACCCCTCACCCATGCATTTATCTCTGCAGTGCTGGCAAACCTCTGAAGCTAAGGAACCCGAGAATTGCTGGTGGGAATTCACGAAGGGTGTCCCAGCACCGTGGAGCAGAGCAGAGGTGCCCGAGCTACCTTTAAACGAGATAACCGGGGTATAGTAGCAGTCTTTCTGCCACAGGATGGAGCTCAGTGCAGGCTGCAAAGCATTCCTAGGAAGCTGGATAAATACTCAAGCATCTCTCTCACTGATGTCCATACTGCTGCTTCTTGATTGCTATCAGCGCCCATGCTGGCCGCTCAAAGGAACTCGTTTAGGGAGGTCTGAATCCCGTTGCAGAGCTGGCACCATCAATATGCCTCCGGGTAGACAAACTCCAAAGTGACTGAAAAAAAGTCATGTAGGTGAAGGCCTTGATCGTGTCTGAAAAAGTACAATACAAAAAAAGTGGGGGAAAAAAGAGCCAGCTTTTGTAAAAAGTGAGCATGTGAACTCTGTGGCTTCGATTTTGTCCCACTTACTCTGTTCACCATCTCTACAAAGTGTTTGTAAAAAGTGAGCATGTGAACTCTGTGGCTTTGATTTTGTCCCACTTACTCTGTTCACCATCTCTACAAAGTGTTTCTCACACAGAAGTGTATTTTTAACAACGCTGAGAAGAACTTGCCAGAATTGGAAACGCAAGCTACTTTTACCCTGGATAAATGGGAAGCAAACGTCACGTAAGAGGTTAAATGGCATAGGGAGGATTTTTTCCTCTTTTTAAACCAAGTATGGCAAAATCAGTATTAATGAGGCTGATCTTTCTGACTGTGAAATCTCACTGAATATAAATATTTAACAAGAGAAATCACCAGAGTTCTCCTTCTACCCGAGTACAATGCACAACCAGAAACTGCTTTACTGAAGGAGTTAAAGTTTTCTGCAATAATGCAACAAATCACTCTATGCAACAAACAGCAGGCACATTCTGTAGCAGTTTCCCCACAAACTTCAATCTATGGGGAAAAAAAAAAATCTTGATTTATTATATAGCATTTGGACAGTTGCGAAAGAAAATTTGCCAAAGATCAGAATAATCAACTCTTTCACCCAAGCAGGTTTTTTATGGAAGAAAAAAGCACAGAATGGGTCTGAGCAAAATAAATAAAAATTCCACACTTTTAACCAACAGAACCTTTTGCGTCATTCAGAAATATTTACAGACATCCAGAATCTTTTATCATCAAAAAGACACTCTGGCCTTTAAAATTACAACTTTTTCTTATATTTTTGTTTACTGATGGCCTTAAACTAGCGGGTATCCCTAACTTGTGGCATCTCTTCATGCCATGTTTGTCAAATGTGGGAATTTTTAAAGCTGCGCCTTGCTATTTTTTCCCTTCCCTTGAAACATCTCTCCTTTGCTAAGCTATCATCTGTGAATTTTAAAGATAGCAGAACACCAGCTGCTAGCGGCATCCATCACATGAGTCATTGCCACTAGTGTCTCAAACACCAGTTTTCATCAATTGAAGGGGCCGCGAATGCCAATATTAACCTGGAAAGGGCTGGCTGTTTTAATACAATTAAGCACAGCTGGGAAGAGGGCTGCAAACAGAAACGTACATTAGCCATTCATAGTATACAAGCATAAATAGACAAGCCTCTCTCCGAGCCCAGTAAAGGTATTAGCATAGCATCCCTGTTCCACTTGCCTATTTAATTAGCACACAATGAAGGCCACTGAATTTCCCTGCAAAAGGTGTTGCGTACTTTGGACAAAAAAGAAAGGAGAATAGAAGTTGCTTTTAAGTGCAGTCCAAAAAAATAGCTCCTTGGCTAAATGGCACTTTTAATAAAGATGTTTCCAGTGTTTGTTTATTTGTCAAAACCCAGTGTTTCTCTCGGGTGTTTTGATTTTTGTTTCTGTGCACAAGAAGGAGGGGAAAAAAGGGCTTTACTAAGCAAGTCTTTCAGTAAGACACCAGATGATGGATAGTCAAACACAGAGTCTCCTGTAAACATAGAGGGAACCAAAAGGTATGAACTGACTCATAATTGTGTCAACACAGGTCGCAGACCCTTGGTTTATTTCAGCCTTCCTGTTTTTCACAGATTTCTTTTCACACTACACTATTTTTTTTGAGACACAGACGCTTTTCAGTACACCTTAGTGGGGCGCAAGAGCACACACGTTTTTACACCAAAACGTGGGCATCTACACACATCTGTAGGCTGTATTGCCACAATTACAGCAGCAGCATTTTCCATCCATGGCTTACGGCTGCATTAAACTAAGCCGTGCCTTTCTTCACAGCAGCCCATGCCTGCTCTAAATCAAAAGGTCCATCCCATCCCTGCCTCCAGCTTTTCCACGGAGGCTCTTGGGAAGCATCCAGAAAAGAGGAGTACAACAAAACCTCAACAGCCTGGTCCTCCCGTTCATGCAACCCTCTAAGGCTTGGTGTGATTTTTTTTTTTTTAAACATGCGGCAAAGTGGCAAGACTGTGTCTGACCAAAAGTGCTGGGAGGCTGACACACAGCAAGGAGGTCTGTGATGAGCAGAACCTACCAGTATTTGTCTTGATCTCTAAACACATTGAACTGAGGCTGTAGTCTTTTCCTTGTATAAAGCTGTTCTCTGCTGGTTGCCTATTTCCATAGAGATTGCAGGAAAGGGCCACTCTGGGGCCTCTATTTCATTTTCAAATTTGATTGACGCTGACCAGTGGGCTAAGAAGTTGTTAGAGGAGGGACTGATGGGCAGACACACCGAGCGGCTGGAACCCCTGCAAATCATAGAGCAGTTCAGCTGATGGTTCAAGAAAGATGTTTCAGTACATTCCCTCACAAAATCACCTGCGGAGAAACCTTGTCACCTGAAATTGTGAGATCCTTTTAAAGGACTTGCAGAAAATAACAACTGAAGATGGGCTAAAGAGTTGTTCTTCCTCAGCAGAGACAATAAAAGAAGCAGTTTAAGGCCAGACTGCGATGCCCGGACTTGCCCCTGGATGTCCATGAGCCACACAGAGCCCGGTGCAATGGACCTGCATGTGCAACAGATCCATCCTGAGCACCTCAGATCAACCACGCACGTGCACACAACTTAATGCTACAGACCCAGAGGGTCTGGCTCATCCAAGATGTGTCTGATCCCCTGTGTGAGCAAGGAGAAATTTATAAACAGCGACTGTTTGTCTGGGATGTTTCAACCTCAGCTAGATTAACTGAAAAATGCTAGAGCCAGCAAGGACAGATGACCTTACTCGGGCTGAGCAGTGCCTCATTCCTTGTGTAATCACATCCAGCTCAGCAGGAAGGCTACTCAATAAAAATCAGAATCACAGAACAAGGATTTGGACCTTATTTCCCATTGTGTAAAAGTCAGTAGCTAAAATTCCCAGTCAACAGGTAATCTTTGCAGTGAAGCCAAATCCACCAAGAGCATCACAAGGGCTCTTGCCCTATTACTTCACCAATTCATTCGCAAAAAAAATGCAAAACAAATTACACTTACGACAAAGCTGACACCAAAAAAATGCCAGAAACAGCATTTCAGAAACAGAAAACATTGGCAGACTTAATTTTTTTAAGGCTATTCATTTTAGGATATTACATCTTTGTAAAGAGCAAGCATTTTATCTGCTGCCGTTTTCCCCTGTAGGAACCAAGGTTGATGGAACAACAGAGAGACTTCCCTACGCAACTTACAATATATTAAGTCAGATTTGCGTCCAGCAGGTTCTGTGCCTTCAGAAATTGTTCCAGGGTTTGTGTGTCTGTCGAGTGGCCATAAACTGGGAAAACCTATGCTCTTTTCTCCTGCCTCCCCCTCCTTTCTTTACCTCCTTTTAGCTCTACAGCAGAAGATGAGGGAAGCAAAGTTTACTGAAGGAGACCATGCAAAGAGTTTCAAAACATTGCACATATTTTCTCTGCAAAAACATGCTATGAATTTCAAAGGTACACAGCGCCAGGGCACTGTCACTCAGACCCCAAGAGTTCACCCAAGTTAGACAAATTATGCTGCCCGTTATCTGAGTTTCTTGCCTTTCATTCATTCATTGCCAGTGGCTGGATTTTATGTCAGTGTAGGGGAGAAAAGGAGCTTCAACTGCTGAAGTTAACCTCTTGTGGTGAGATCAGTAATACTGTGCTTTTCAGTGGAGAATTCACAAGGAGATAGCTGCTAGCCTTGTTTGCCAAGGCAGCAGCCAAAAGAATGCTGAATTTTGGCAGGTATGAGCAGGAGAAATGCTGTGGTATGGAAATAGCCACTGCAAGCTCCCTTCCCAATCTGCAGTGTTTGGCCCACATTAATAAAAAAAAGTAATTAAACAACATTTTTTTACATGTCCTATAAAAAACCTACATAAAGTAGTGTTGTGGTTTGAATAGAGGATGGTACTGCTGAGCAAACCTGCCTGGCACAGGGCAGTGGCTGCCGCTTCAAACATCATATCCAGCGTATAATTAGTGTTAACCTTCAACTACACCAGCAATCTCTCTGCTTTCATCAAGTCTCATTTCCTCCCTGATAAAGAGCTAGTTATTACAAGGGAATGCAGGATGTGATGAGGGGATTCATTTCTGAATGTCCTTTTACAGCCACGTTGGCCCTGGCAGGCACCAAGTCGAAGCACATGTCTTGCACACCAGGTATTGTCCGACTGCAAAGTCCCTTTGGCTCCTAGAGCCTGTGCATGCAAAGCAAAGGGCCTGGCCTCTTCCAGCCCCAGTCCCTGCCTTGCAAGTGCATTATGCCAGTCTCTCCTGCCTGATCCACGGTGCCTTCTTAGGAACCAGAAAATGCTGACTTTGCACGGCAGCATCATGGGAGGCATGTGTATTGCATGCCCATCTCTAAACTGATTCCATTTAATGATGAGTACCTTTAATGCCATTCTGCTGAACCAGTTTTGATAGCACATTTTATTTATGCAATACTTCCAAAGAAGGGAAAAGCTCTTACCTATTGTTCTTCGGAGATCTTCACACTGGCTAATGTGAGGGAACTTCAAGATTTCCTTCCACTTTTTGCTTTTGCCTTTGCGTTTCCCTCCACCCCCTGCAGAGAAAGAAATATCAGGATTAGATTGCTCTGGGGTCATAGCCCCATCCAGAGTTTACCAACCCAGTCGCAGTTCTTACGGATATCATTAACAATTAAAGCTGAGATACTGTGGGTAGATGTACAGATCAAGTCCGAACTTGTCCGGGCTGACACAGACCAAGGAGGTGGCACCTGGCAGAAGACCACGTTGGTAAAGGTTGGGCGTTCATATGGGCCCATCAGGTCCAGTTCAGATGACAGCGCTGAACTAAGCATCTCCAACATCATCTCCAACCCAACTGACAGCCATTCCACGCGAGTCAAATAATCTTGCAAAATTACAGCTCACATCTTTTCAACCTGGATCTCCCCCTTCTGGTTTTGGTATTAGCCCTGATTCCATCCCAAAAGAACTGCTGGAAATTGAAGACCAAAATTCAATTCTTGGCACCCATCCCTCACATTACATATACTGCCAACATGGCATTACCGCTGATGTTACACAATCTGGTCACTGCTTGCTTCCACAGGAAGAGAACAATGGGAGAAAATTAATGTAATATCCTCGTGAAGAGAAAATCTCTTTCTGGTTCTTTTTCCCCCTTCTCACTTTTCCCTGAGACTTCTTGAACTGGACTGTCCCCAAGATGAATGACCTGGCTGGCTTCCTCCAGCTCTGGCTGAATGAGGTCCAAGACCCTCAACCCTTCCATGCTGATGAATCTCCCTTATCAATGTCCCTTCATAAATACCCTGCTGCAGGCATCACTGGCATCTCTAGGTGCCACATCTGAGCTTGCAAGGGGGATGCCTTCTGCAGGGGGCTCCGACCAGTAATGGTATATTACCGTTATAAGACCTCACTTTGCTCCTTGCTGGGATCACTAGATGACGCAATGCCTATGGGGTTAGGCTCCCTCAGCCCAAGCAAGCCTAATGCATGCTGACATGCTGTGTGTGCTATCCCCCACTGTCTGCTAGATGGGCACTCAGATCTGAAGCAGCTCAGCCTAAGAGGACATTTTTAGATTTTTCTTGTCTTTTTTTTTTTTTTCACTATCATTGGGCACTTTTTTACTCAAGCCCTCCCCTGGGTTTCTCTTTCATGCCTCCACATTTTTTATGCTGTCACATCAGCATTACTGCAGAGGGCAGGAGGTGCGGTGTGGCGCTGGGGATTTCATTCCAAGCTTGTTTGTGTGCCTGCCCTGCTCAGAAAGGCTGCACAGCCACTGGAGAAAGAGTATCCCTCAGGATGTGAAAGCCCAGATGGAGACTGAGATTCTCCAAGTCGCTGTATTTACTGCAATTCAGTCCCTGCACACAAAATCTGATTCACTTGAGTCTATTTTACATGCACTAGCACGTTGAATGACTAATTCAGAGCTGAATTAATTCTGTAGAGGGGCTGGTAGAGTCATAATTGCAGAATGAGGGTGCGTTGGGTACTACATGATATTGCAGGCTAAATTAGGAGAGCATTGAGTCAAAAGGTAGCAGACCATTAGAGAGAAAACATCAACCTTGGACAAAATTGCAAAGTATTGCTCTCTGTGGGGCGTTTCTGATCCTTCTGCATCTCATCTTTTATTCCTTTGCTTCTGGTGACCAATGGTTTTGTTATTGCAGAGCTTGCCTTGAATTATTTTAAACTCCTTATTGACAGGAATTTATTGTATGCCTACATTATGCAATGCAGAGCACAGATATCTGCACTAGCCATAAAGGAACTAGCTTGTTTAGAGTATCAGGAGTACAGCTATGCTACCCTTTCCAGGAATTAGTCTCCAGCAAAGCACGGAAAGCTGCGACTGCCTCCATGCTACACAGTATTATGCAACACAGATGTACCCTTTGGGTCTATAATGAACTCTGCTTCAACCTTCTCTCTTCAGTGCATCCTAAACACTGCTGCTAAAGTCATTTCCTTTCCCATCCTTCCAGCCACAGTATCAGAGAAGCTGTCTTGCTCTCCTTTTGCAGCATACAACCCTCGGTCTTCCAGGCTGAAGGCCTTAAGAATGCTACAAGGCTCTGAGAAGCATTTTGTGGGCTGGGGTGGGCACTGTGATGGTCCGTTCACCTATTTTCCAGAGTGCATGGCTCTGCTCTGGTTGCCCCAGCAACTGCAGGGGCTGGATTCAGCAACCCGAAGGGTCTTCCATTGGCTTTTGTCTCCCTGAAAGCTCACTCCTGCAATCCTGCACAGTTGCTCCTGCCTGCTAAGCTGCCACCTCCACTCGCTCCTCTTCCCCACCTCTTCCAGGGGCCTTCCTGCACACTCCCTGGTGCTCCTGCCCTTATGCCTCATTGCACTGTACTTACACTTCTCTGCCCCCTCCCTTTGCATGCTCCTCTGCAGAATGCCCCTCTAGGAATTCCCGCTTCCTACTCTTCACCAGTCATTCTCTTTGGCTTCATTTTCTTCCCTGAACTATTGCTTCATGTTTTTCCTCACACTCATTTATCTTGTAAACTTTGAGTTCTACGCCCTGATGCCAAACCTCCATGGGAATTAAATGAATTAAATACATATTTATTAGCCCTGGGGGAATGATGGGAAGGAAGGGGAGGGCAAGGAGAGAGGGAAACAGCTGGGCTGGTATCAGAGCAGAATGATCCCCCTTTGACAGCCACAGAATCTGGATTTCTGGATCCCCTCCCTCCTCAGGCTGCCAGCTCCCAGAGCAGCTTATCCCACCTCCACGTCCAAACATGTGCCTCTCACTTGTGCCTGCTGCCACTCCCACTGCAGAGACCCACTCTGCTCTTACCAAGGAACAGAGGGGTGCTACAAGGGGGCAGGCAGCAGCTCTCTGCTAAAGGTATGAGCGGGCACTGGAGGCAGCGCAAGACATATGTAGCTGCTTGGGCAGTGGTGCCTGCTAGAACAGGATTTCCAGTCATTTCTGGACACAGGAAGCATGGGAGATGAAAGCGTCTTTTAGGTTGCATCTGCTCAACACTGGTACATCTTCACCCACTGAAGGTCTACCCTCTAGACCAAAGCACTGGAGATTTCAGAGCACACCTGCTTCTCCAGCCACCTTTACAAAAGTCCTCACAAAATGGTTGCATTTTTAGCAGCATCAAGCTGTGCAGAGCATTGCAAAATAGCCCTTTGCTCTAAATGACAGCTCTGAGAGTTGTGCAGAGATGAAATGATTCTGCTAAGCTGGGCCAGAACGTTTTTAAAATCCATTCGATGTAAAATATATATTGATATATTTACATTGGATGATGTATTTCTGACATTAAATTTCCATCAAAACTGGAGAAGGGCTCTGCGGTCCCCTGTTACCACCGTGATCGATACAGCCAGCGCGTTCTCTTCTCTTTTGTGGCCATCCTCCAAAAATAAGCAGCCTTGCCTGATGAATCATTTGCTCTTAGCTGAGCATGAAGTAGCGTTACTGTTTTGCCTGTGACGTCTTTATGTTAAAGATTCTGATCAACTGCTTTAATCGACCTGACCTTTCCGCTCTCAGCTTTTTGTGTGGAGCCAGCAGTGTTTGCTGGCTCGAAACGTTAATTCCAGGGGGTTTGAAGGACGTAATGCAGCGAGACAGCTGAGACAGGGTAAATTGTCTAGCAGAGCTAAAAGCTAAAAGGGGAGGTTTCTCTGAATAGGTCAGTAATTGTGCAGGTTGCAAAAGGAAGCTTTTCACACATTGCTTTGATTGCTGCCTTTGCACTGTCTGTTCTGGACAGGAGGATTTGCAATCCTCAAGGCAGCTTCTCAGGGCCAGACTTGACAGACGTGCCATGTTTTAGATGTGGGTTCCATCACGTGGTGTTGGAGGGTCTGACTGCTTTAAAATATTGGTTTGCTGATGATGACAAAAGGTGAGCTCCCGGCAACAGCATGAAATCTCAGCTTCACTCCTTTGCATGCACTTAACAACTCAGCATTTGCAAACCAAGGATTGAAGCTAATTCTCTAACATGTCCTACAGGAAACAAAAGCATTTGCTCTACATCCTACCTACTGAAAAATACATGGCATTTTTCATATCATCTTGTGATGCTGGACGGCAAATCTAGCTCTGATGTCTGCGTGCAAGGAGAGAGACATAACCAGAGGCACACATGTAAAACAGTTGCAAGCAGGAGCTACCCATAGCCTAAGGTGCCTACTTTTTTTGCCTCCATTATTCAGGATACACTTACGCTCTTAACACCTAGAGGAGGTAGGAAAGTACCTGCATATTGTTAAGGCAGTGAGATATTAAATGGCTTGTCCAAAATTACATGAGAAATCAGAGACAGAGCAAGGAGCTGAAGCCAAGGCCTTGAGCCCGTTAATCCTGCTAACAACAGGATCAAGCCATGCTCCTGCTCAGCTGTTTAAAGATATTTCATAACACAGAGTTAAACATAATGATGGGTGAATTCATTCCAGCATCATGCCTGTCGGATATTCCATTCATGCCTCATGCCACCATGCAAGGTGGCTTTTAAGCATGGCTAAGCTGGCTTCGTACTTTTGCTCTGTTCTTGCCCAAGTTGATAAGCTTGCATCACACCCCATGCTGCCAGGCCCGGCTAACCCAAGATAGCCAAACATTTCGTTGCCTTCAACTGTATTATCTGCAATCTAGTTAATCCACAATTTAGGTAAACTATCCACAGATCACTGAAGGACGACTACAGTTTGTCTTCCATTTCGCAACAGTAGCTAGGCTCTCATCCAAGTCCTTCCCAACAAGAGTACAGAGCTCTGTACACTCTGATTGCAAGGCCTTGATTACACACCACGTGAAAGCAGTGAAACAAACTCCCAAATATATTAAAAGTCCCAAAATCATGGTTAGTGTCCTATTTCCACTCAAAAGAAGTTTACGTTTCTTCTCCTCTTCTTCTTGCCAGCCTTCCTTTACTCTCTCAAAGTGTATGCAGCTATAGCGTATATATGGAATTGCCATATTAGATTAAATAATACTCTGTCTAGTACAGGATGGACCACAGGCAACTTCAGAGGAAGATCTTAGAAAGCTGTTTCTAAAGTATTTGGAGAGCAGGAACTTTCTTCTATACCCTAATTAATTAGATATGGCTAACAAAACATGAAGGTATATTGCTTCCAAAAATTTCTTCTTTTTTAGAAGCTATGCTACTGAAATTCAGGCTGTTCTTATGCTCCTAGTAAATGCCCTGGACTGTTGAATGCCCTTTTGCCTCATGTGGGTGTGAGTCCCAGAAATTAACCATGTATTTGTGAAGGAAAAGAATACCAATTTTAAACTCCTCATTTTCCTGGAGTGTCTCTTCCTAATGAGACAGCACGAATAAAACTTATCAGCCCATCATTTTCCCCAAAGAATTTTTCATATCTAACACATCTAGCCTCTAAGGCAAACAGTTCCACCCTTCTCAGACCTGCTACACGTGGAAGTTCACCCAGGTTCACCACTCTTCTTCCATATTAGTCCCACCTACGCTCAGCTTTGCTAGCAAATAAAACCGGTTTGCTTTCAAAGAATGAAAGACATTGCTTGCTCCCTGCCCTTCATCCTGCCCTTCTCACCTGGGAAAACAGAAAAAAACCCAGGAACCCTGTTGTATCCTTACAAGATCTCAGATGATACTCCTGACTAACCTGTGCTTAAAACAAGCACTTACAAGACCATTAGGAATCTCTTTATGGATCCCTTTCTATGTCACCCCAAAGGAAAAGGAGAAGAATACGAGGGCTGGATTTTCAAAAGCAGGTAGGTGCCCACCATCCACTGGGACGCAATGCCTCTGCAAACCGGTCTTTAGAGGTTCTTGTTTATAAGATACGACAAAGTCCACAACATGCTCTCAAAAGAGAATCACGTTACATAGCTCCTCTTATCGATGGTAATCTGTCTTTATCTCCTGCAGCCTTTTTTGATGAACGTGACTCTCTGAATAGTCACAGACTGTGATAACGGTTTTGTGCCCATCTTCCCTGCTGTCACGGCATGTTTGCACATAAATCATCTGCATGTTGCTACAAATACATAAGGCTGACAACCGCTGTGTAAAATATCCCATTGCTTTGTGGAAATGAACAGCAGGTGTATTTCACGTTTAAGCCTTCAGAATCACAGAGATGGGAATTTCATAAGCAAAAATGCAAGCTTCTCCCCAACAGAGTCAGGCTGGCTTTGCAATCTGGTTACCAGAGGACCTGAGGGCAAAACATTTTGTATACAACTGGCATCTAAAGTCCTATTAACGTTGGCTTACAGAAGTCACTGTTCATAAACAAATATTTGTGTATGTTAATAATATGCTTTAATAACATCCACTGCCCTGAAGGGACAGAGCAAGCTAAGGGATTAGTCTTTGAAGACTGATCCTCAGGGCTTGACTATCATATATCAAGGCCATTTTGGTACTGCTCTAGGAATATAAAGAAGTCTTTACATAAGCTACCTTTATGCCTAGTCAGAGCACATGGAAAGGATCTTAACTAAACTGAAAAAACACACCTTTAATTTTTTCTGTTGGTCTCGAGTGGGCATCCCAAATTGTGGCACTCTCCATACAAGTCTGCCTACATCCTCCATTGGGTATTTTTAATGCATATTTGAGATTTTTTCAACAAGTTGTCCTTGGGATTTGTGGGCCAGTTCACATATGCTGGCCGTACGTTTCACTGCTACGCATGTTAACGGGGAGTTGTTTGGTGATGTGATTTCCCTGGATGCAGTTTAATTTTCCCTTGCGTAACCACCTTTAGTTTGTCTATTATGGCATCTCTCTCTTTTATGCCTTGTATTTTAACTGCATTGTGTTTGTCTGCAGCTGATGAATGAGCAAAAGGAGAACACTGGCTTTTATGCCACAAACAAAAATAATCCAGAAGATACAAAATATACTGGAGATTTACAATCTATTAAAAACCAACCAAACAGTAAATCTTATAAAAGTAAAACCAGCTCTCATCTAAAAGAGTAAAATTAAGCACAGCCCAAAATTTTAACTTCTTATTCTTGACCTCAAAGTAAACTAGGCTACTGGCACAAATCCAGGCAGTTCAGTTGTGTTTGGAATGCATTACCATGTATTGGGTGGTTCCACAGGCTGTTGAGATGAACTAAATTGATGGCTTCAAATGGAAAGGTGCCTGGATAGTATTTGACATTGTAGTTGGTAACAAGAGCAGAAGAGACAATGCAGCAAGTGAATCTGGAGCCACTGTGCTCCTTTAGAAGCTGTTTCTGGACCTGTAAGGTCTCTTGGAGGAACATGCAGAGGCTATGATATCTGAACCTGGGGAGCATTAAGAGATTTTGTCCATCAACGGTGTAGGTAACAGAAAACACTTGTCTGTAACACTTCAGTATTGATGATTACTATGGGAGATGAACCTTTTGAACAGAGCTGTTGAGAATCAACATTATCACCTTGCTACAAATGCTGAATATCTCAGTGGAGTTTTCCTCCAAACTGGAGCTGAGAGTCAGTATTTCAAAGTTCTAGAAAATTCTGATTTAAAGCCATTAAACCATTTCATTTTGATAACATTTGAGTCATCTCAGTTCTCTAACGTCAAAACATTATCATAGAACATATCAAATAGAGTATTAAGATATATTATATCAGTAGAACAAAATGGGTACGGTAAATTGATTCTTTACTTTGTTAAAATCATGTTTCTATATTGTCAAAAAGAAGGTAGAAAAAGCAAATCCTTTTTTCTTTTAAGTAGACACTTTCCTGCAAACCCTTTCATTTTTGACAAAACTTCGTTCTCGGAAAGGAATATTCTTTTGTCAGAAATGTTCTCAACCATCACATGTTTTGAAGCACACAAGAATCAAACAAAGAACGTGGCCTCCCCATATCTGAATGTTCAAGTGGATCTAAATTCCCACATCCCTTACCGGTTCCCTTAAGTTAATCTGCACAGCTGTGATTTACATTGACTGCAGGAGACCTGCTTCCCATTCTTCCACAGAAAGAATGCAAATCACTGCTCCAGAAATCCTGCTTGAATAGGGCTTGAAAACATACTGCCAGGAAGAAACTCCTCTTTAAGCAATGGCTTTTTAAACTTATGACCTGTTCTACATATTTATTAACCTGTTTTAGTACCATGTATGCAAGCTGCTAACCAGTGCCTCCAAACCCAAACCTGCAAATGCAACTCGTCACCCACATATAGTCCACGTATTGCCGATTTCCCAGGAGCATGTGTAGCACTCCTGGATTCAGTGGCGTTCCTCAAGCAACCCAAATGTTCTTAGGGCTGGCCCCTAAAGCCAAAATACCTTGAAGGGACTTGTGGGTCCTAGTTAGACACTGAGAGAAATGACTAGAAGTCTAAGGCAGCTCTGCCGATTTGCTGCTCCACATTGTGCAATTCTGACGTTTAGCAACACAACGGCACAACAGGCAGCACGAGACAGGCAGAAGGAACGCACAAGGAAACCTGGCCCCGGTACAGGCAAATACATGGGGCTCAGCTCTTCTGAAAACTCTGGTGCCAGTTCTAGAGGAAGAACATGCAAAAACCCAGCCCTGAGCAGGGAACGATGTGGGTTCGCTCTGTCCCTGTCAAAGAGCTGTGTGGGCTTTTTCTCCTGCAAATAGTTCTGCAGTCTCTAAAAAAAGAACTTAGCCTCTGTGTTCCCGACATTTGAGTTTTATAAGGAGTATTTCTGAACTGTGGGGAGGAGATCCAGCTGGATGGGAGGTGAGAATTCAAGTGTGTTCCTATCAGCAGTCTGTAGCCAAGCTCCAAGAATTATGTTCTTTTCTGGTTTTTTGCCCTCACCTAAATAAACTTGCCAACATGGCTAAAGAAAAGAATTTTACTAAAAGTCATGAAAAATTAATGATTTGAGACAGGCTGTTTTATTAGGCCTGACTGATTTATTAGTTCCACCTAATTGGTAGAATCGGTAAATCTTTGAGATGCTCTGATAAGAACCCAGAAATCCAGATGTGTTTTGCTTTCCGTACATAAATAACAGCACACTCTTTCAGTTTAGATGGTTTACGTCTGAGTCAGGAAAACAGCCACCAGAAAAGCAAGAAAGAAACAGTGTAGAGTCTCCATGAAGGAGGCAGAGGAGCAAGTCCCTCGGGCATCTAGATAGTCCACTTGAGTACTCAGTCCTGCTCTCTGGCCAATGTTTAGAGATGCAACACACAGGTCTCAGCTATACAGAGCCTAAATCGAAGTGACTCTGCAGCCTCTTCGTGCTGCCTATGCATACAAATAGTCTACCGAATCGCTGCATTACCACAGTCTCTCCTCCCACATTTAATCCCACCAGAGATCCTGGCCCAGCAAAGGTGCTGATGTGGACGCTTGAGTAAGGAGGGCACTGAGGAAGTGTTATCAGGTGCCCAGTACATATTGATCTTGTGGTGTTTCTGTATTTTTGCAGTGGTCTAGAGGACCATTATATCGGTCTTGTGGTGCGAGAAGATAGCCCAACAGCCATAAGAAATGTCCTTCAATGATGCCTAGCTATATTCACCCTCCTCTCTCAACACTTTCCAGACAGTTGATGTAAACCAGCTAAAA
This sequence comes from Pelecanus crispus, assembly GCF_030463565.1. Lineage (NCBI taxonomy): Eukaryota > Metazoa > Chordata > Aves > Pelecaniformes > Pelecanidae > Pelecanus > Pelecanus crispus. The sequence continues at coordinate 7,332,563 of NC_134652.1, forward strand.
ATTGTGAAAATTAGGCTGGGAACTTCCTGAGAACATGTGTATGAGTTATACTGCCAGAACTGGTTTAGGGGGACATCTCTTCTGTGACACCTCAGCCCTTTTGCTTCCAGAGTCAGCCAGGAAGAAAAGTACAGCATCGTAACGTGTCTTAGATTGGGTCACTTTCTGTTTGAGATCAGGATCAGCCACATCTTTCTTTACAACAAAAGCAGATAATGACCCTGTCCATCTTCCCAGCTCTCTTTGGTTGAATACCAAGTCAGAATCTCACCTATAAACGTATGCATAAAGCATAAATTGAACCCTAGATACATGACAAGCCTTCACACGCTCCATAGAGGAAATGCGGAGAGGGGATGAAACCACCCTGAAATGCCTGGTTACGGTTGCAGTGACTGGCTGGCAGAGGGGAAGAGGTGCTGGCACACGCTTTGGCTTTGGAAGAAAAAGGTAGATGGCAGGGCAAGGGTGGAAGAGGGTGCACAGGGCTGATGCAAATGGACATGGACAGCTTTGGGGGAGACCGAGGTTGCAGCACTGCAGGACTTTGTGGTGTGACTGGTGCCAGGAGGATGGAAGGGTTAAGATCACAGGGGAACGAGAACAGTGGGGGCAAAACCAAGCAAAGAGGCTTGACTCTGCATTTCACCTAAACTCTCCCCCTTACTTAGCTACAAAGCCTGGCTTTGGCCCCATCATCTTGTCCAGCAACAATGTACCAACAGCTCCTTTCCGCAGATCTCACTGTCACACCCTGCTACATCACCCCTGAAATCATTGAAAACGTTGTCCTCAAAAATCACTGACAGCCCAAGACATGATGGTAACACAACTGTATGCGTCAGCATTTAGGATCATTATTGTAAAAGGTTACAGAAGGGATTCAGGTTAATGGAGGTAATCTGTGATTATCTGATGTAACAGATTGCTCTGCCAGTGACTCATTCCTCCTGCCACAATATATTGCGGGTTGCAGCTGCAAATAGCAAGCAGGATGGAGCCGGCTCCCAAGCTAAGACTGTCCCTGTTGTTCGGAGAAACCCTTATAAGAGAGGGTGCCAAGCCATCGCAGGCGTGTGAAAGCCCGGCAGAGCTTTACCGAGGGGAGTGGGTCGTAGCGGTGTACTACAGTCACTCATTCATGGGTGTTACTATAGCTACCAGTTGAAGGACTCAACAAGAAAAGCAGAAATAAAAAGAGAAAATTAGGAGGTAGAAGACAAAAAAGAGGAAACGTCGTAAAGCCAGAGGAGAGGGTTCCTCTGATTAGCCAATGAAGTGCTTCAAAAGCAGCGACTGAAAAATGAGGCTTGAAGGCTGCGTGGCGTAAGCATCAGATGATGCAAGCAGCTGGCCCGCTCTTGTCTCCCCTCTCTCACCCACCCCAAGAGCTGGCGGGGGTAAGCACCATCCTCACAAACACAAAACAGCAGCTTTGTGCCAGGGCTGGATTAACTATTTCCTCATTGCTCACCAAGTCCTGCACTTCCAGTTGCTCTGCCTGCAGCCCTGGGGCCAGAATTAAAACAAGGCATTGATTTGGGCCAATGGTCCCCCGGGAGCAGCGTGGAAACAGGCCACGACGATGATGATGGCCTGAATGATCCTACCACCAGGGACTCCAGGAGAGAGCAAAACCTAGGTACTGTCATAGCCTGGAAGATGAAGGAAGAAGAAGAAAACATCACCATGCAGCGATCCCACACCACCCACGCCGCCATGTGAAGACCCCGACTCTGGTTCAGAGCGGTGCCGAATGCCCAAACTAGCCCAACGCACCAAAAGCAGCTGCAGCCAGGGACAGACTTTTCTAACACGTACATAAATCTAAATAAATGTATAATTCCCACTCACATGCTTTCCTGACAGCCAGCTCTTCCCTTTGCTTTCTGTTATCCTTGCTCAGAGATTAATGTCACTGTCTGGGACAGCTTGTTAGCAATTTTTATTACGAAGCATATACATTTGGCTGGTGGTGGGCAAAAGTTAAGCCTTTGAGTAAATAAAATACTAGGGCAGCTCCTGAGGAATGACAGAGAACAGATATCTGCAGGGTCTTTACCCTGGCTCTGAAAGCCAATAATGGCAGGAGGTCAGAGATCACCGGCTTAATTGTCCGACGAATTAATGGTGACGAACGTCTGTTTCCCCTCTTGTTAAAACTGACACCAGATATTTCAGAGAAAGCAGAAGGGCACTTTTGGCCACAAAGGAATGTTTTGATGGCTGAAGCTGAGATTGTTGCCAGCCCCAGCCCATCAGAGCAGCGTGGGTCAAACAAAGTCACTGTAGGGAACAGCTGCTGACTCCAGCACAAAGCAGAACCTTCTGGGCCCAGTCGAGCAGCCACGGGTTATCCTGCTCGCTTTGGAGAGAAAGATTCTTTGCTTATATTTAAAAAAAAAAAATATCAGATCCAGATCTTTGAATATAACAAGTGTTAAAAAAAAGTTAAATTGGAGGAGTGTGAGTTGCACCATAAAAATCAGTCGGAGCTTGTTTCTTAATGTTTTGAAGAAAAACAGAGCAACAGAAAAAAAAAAAAAGTATGATAAACCCCAAAATTTTTCTTTATATTTTCCTTCTCCAGAAAATGTTCCTCTTGTCCTGTATAACCCCTGCTCAGCAAAGCATCTTTGAGAAGTGTCATCGTGGAGGAATGATGAGACTGGGAAACGCTAGGGGACCATTTTTATCCAGTTAGTGACATTTTGTGAAGCTGGCTAACACTTTTCCATTGAAACAACTTCTTCCACAGTTAAGAAAGAGGTCTACTTACTTCTTTTCTTCTTGTTGCTCAATGTCATTTCAATTCAGATTTTCATGTGGAGTTGTAGGAACAAGGATGAAAGCTTCCCTTTGTTTTAAGGTGGTTGTGTTACTTTTGAGCTGTTGTGAAAGAGACTGAAGGGCACATCTTTCCCGTTCATCTGAAGATACGTGAACCTCTCTGGTGTTTAATTTAAGCTACCTAAACAAGGAACAAGCACCTCCTGAATTTTAAAAAGCCCAGTATCAACCTCCCAGTCAGTTTCTGAGATCTGTAAAGTGACTTCTTACGTCGTTAAGTCATTCCCCTCATATGGTATATGCTGATATCTTTAATTAATAGCGGTAATAGGTAACACTGTCCACAAGGATGTGTAACGCTGAATTAGGTGACTAAAGTCTAAATATTCTTTCAGCAATGTATTTCCACAGAGGTCACGTCGACCAGGGAACAGACACACTGGTTTTCAAGTAAATCTATGTGCTCAGTCTCTGACTGAGCTAATTATAATGGTGCCTTTAGTATCGCTGTCTCTAAGTGTCTGCCAGCACGTCCCTAACAAACCACCAGGTTCATGTTTTTCTAGCCCAGATAGAAAAGTCTGATCATCAGGTTAGAGTCAATTCTAGCTCCAAGGCCGGCGTACTTACATCCCACGTGAATCCAGCTTGCTGAGCTTCAATTCACAACGAAGTTAGTGGCAAGCTGTCACCGAACTGTGTATTCGCTTGCTTCTCACTTCTGCCACTCATCAATACCCAAGGGGAGGAAGGCTGCTGGGTCTGTGGGGCTAAACAGTCTCCCCAAAGACTTAACACGGTCCTAAAGGGCTAAGGGAGGCATCTGGCTCAGCAGTTCCAGTTTGCCTGACACGCTGCAGAGCAGCTCCTGGTGCGAGAGCGCTCTGACCGGCACGGAGGTACCTGCCCACCCGGCCTCTGCTGGCCAGCTGGCCAGCCCCGCGGGCCCCGGCGCCCACGTCCTACTAGCCGAGCAAAATTAAGAGAGGGGCTTTTGCAGCAAAAGTCTGCAAGCTGCGGTTTTGGAAAGGGCAGTGGTCGGCGTGCAGCCCACGCCACCCGTGACAGCGCGGGTAGTACAGGGCAGCGCATCGTTGCGATGCCAGGGGCTCGACCAAGCATCAAGTTGGTCGCGCAGAGCGTGATTCTGATGACCGAGGTGCGTACGCTGCTTGTGTGGCACCGAGAGTCACTCTGGAGCTGGACAAGCCTACAGGGAAGACACAGCCCGTGCTGCAAGAAACATTTTCTGTTCAGGTGTTTTATAAAATCCGTATTTGGCGCTGTTGTTATCACTCCTTTCAGGGTGTCAGGAGAAAAAAGAAATTCAGCCATGGCTTTAGATGGTATTCTGATTTCTAAACTCACGCGAGCAAAACCCCAAGCAATTACACAGAAAATCCAAGCCTCCTTATCTCGTTCAGCTCCCCCAGTGACGCAGCCTGCTCTGCACTGTGCAAAGCGACGCAGCAGCAAACACCGCTCTTCGTGTCTAAGCATCTAAGCCCAAGTGGCACATGTGCTATTTTAGCACCTCTTGGGACCGCTCTGGGAGATAATGTAATTAATATTATTTTGGTGATGGCTGTTTACCACATCCCACTGGGAAACTGCAATCTGTGCTTATGGAACTTGAACCCAATTAATACTCAATTCCTACCCGCTTCAGGTGTCTCCTAATTTAAAGCTACGTTTACAGACAGAACAGGTCAGTAACTCTTCCCAGCGAGCCAAACAGTATCTTAATCACTTGCATTTAATAGGAAACAAATGACGGAGCACTGATAAAGTTCACCATTATGCTTTTGAGGAAAAGAAAAGTGACTACAGAACAATCTGATAACGAGAGAATTTGCTTCCTGGGTAACTCGATATTTATAAACCTTCTCAGTAAGGGGGCAAAAAGGAAATAATTTCAGCTGGCTGAAGTTAATGTTCCAAATTACATTTTGAATGACAACAAAGGACCCCAGCTGAAAACAGTGCTTGTGGGAAAGACACGCAGAAACAACAGGAGGGAGGAAGCCTCAAGTTCAGGCTGCCCCTTGCCCCCGCGGCTCGGGCTCTCCCGCCGCCTGCAGACACGCGCTGCACCTGGCACGGCGCGGATCCGGATCCGCGCTCGGCCTCTCCCACAGCAACAGGGGACACGGGGCGTCGGGGCGGAAGGTGGAAGCAGGATTGTCCTTGGTTGTCTTTTCTGCCTTTGATGGAATGACGGGATTTAATGGCCTCCCTCCGTCTCCATCCATGCAAGTGGCTGATATGCATGAAGACATGGGATTTTTTTTCAAGCTAAGGGCTTCAGCCTTACCATACTAGGAACTTCAGTTATTTTCCGTGCTTTTGTATATTTAATCCTCCTGAAATGCAGGCAATGATTGCCCTACAGCCTGACTAGTGTCTCAAGAGCAGAACTAGTTCTCAACCACAATAGCCTCAAGTCCAGCTATGTCAAGCACCTACAACTCCAGCTGATTTCATCAGGAGCCACGCATGCCAGCAAGCCCTTAAACAAGCCCCTTGAGAGAGGGAGAGATAAGGATCCTACCTGAGGAGTCCCCTCTGCACAAAATTATAAGTGCGGACTGTTTCTGGAGTAAGTGCTGGTTTCTAAGGCTTCCTGGTATGGAAGTTTTACATGGGAGGATAACATGGGAGACGAGGAAGAGTGCTTACAGTGATAGTAAAAATAAATATAAATTATTTGTATTTTATGCCTAAAAAGGCAGTGTTATGAATTATTAAAAAAAGAAACATTTATCTCCCAGAAGTAGAGAAGGAAAGACAGGGGAAAAAAGTAGAAGGTGCATTTACTTTGTTTCACATTTTCCATGTTAGTAAATGACAACGCGGTTTGCACTTTGCTGCCTTGGCTTCAGGTATCAAGTAAAACATTTCTGAGTTGCTTTTGAAGTATATTAATAGAAATAATAAACCAAATACATCCCTTGGCTTTTCAGCAGTGCCCTCTACTTAAGGACCCAAAAGTATTTTGCAAACAAAAATAGCAAAAGCTTTTCCAGCTTAAAGATGAATTTTGCCCTCACATAAATTAGCACGATTTTTACAGTCCTGTTGAGACACTCCACACGTACAACTGGGAAAAGCAATTGTCACAGACAGTTTAAATGCACGGCTTTAATTAGAAAAAAAACAAAATAAAACCAGACCCATTCTTCTTGAAAAGTTTTCCAGCTGATATTGTCAGAGGACCTAAGATAAGTAGGACTGCTAGATGCTAGAGCGAAAAGCATTCTCTATTTTCTATTTACTCTGCTGGTTTTAAGCAGGCCAGCTTTGTAGAGGAAAAGTGCAGGTTGCTGCTGTGTGCACCGTGCACATGCAGGTGTGCTGTGGATCCCTTCCACAACTCTGAACTGTCGGTCACTTGTCGGGGGGTTGCACACCACCTTCCTACTGCCAGGAGGAGAACAAGCAGCTGGAGAGAGCAAAAAAACCTGCTGAGAAAAAAGGCTGACACTAACCCTTTACCAGACGCCAGAGAACCCGAGGGCGCTGATGTTTCATTACTTCCACTGCTCACAGGACAACTTGTTTAGCATTTGCTTTTTTGCAATGCCTGGAGGCCAACAAATTCAGGACCTCTTTTGTACAAGGCAACGCATGAACACAGATCCCATCCCCAGAGTTTCCAGCTCACAGTGCAGCAGCCAAAAGCTCTCCCCCTGACATCCTGAGCCCATTGCTGTCACTGGGGTCGCTGCCGTTGCTTTCAGCAAGGGCTAGGATTTCACCCCCGTGGCTCCAGAGGGTCACAATTTTCCCACTCATCAACACAACTGCTTTTTCTGAGGAAGACCCATTTTTCAAAATGGGGTGGTATTACTGAAAAAACATAAAAAGTTGCCAGCAAAAATCAAGGACTGTAAATGCACTGTTGTCCAGAGCTGACATGATTACATTTCAAATAGATTTAATAAAAACATGAAGATGGAAAGAACATTGAAGAGTAAGGGTGAGTCAGACCAGTTGTTTTCCTTCATTTCTACCCTGTCATCTCTTGTCTTTCTGTCTTTCCCAGTTCTGTCCATCTCTATCATATCAAGCATTAACTACTTATTTCTATTTTCCAGGTTTGTCGTCTTCTCACCTCAAAACTCTTGTTGACTATCAACATCCACCAGCCTTTGATGCCACCTTCTGTCTCTGACCTTTGCAAGCTGAACTGCTGCCCTTCCACATCCTTCCAACTCTTGAAAGCAACCCTGTGAATAAGGACCCTGAACCTGTTGCAGCTCTTCTCCCACATTTCAGGGAAATGCCTCTAGGAGTGGACTGCAAAGTCCTGTTCCCTCTCACTTGTTCTCTCTTTCTCTGGCCCATGAACCCTCAATTCTCTTCTGCGTATGTGCACACCTTCAGCAACCAGGAAACCCTCACTATCAGCACCAGCAGCCTGACCAGCCCTCTGGTGTCTAGGACATTTAGGCCTCCCACCAGGATGAGGCAATATCTCATGTTTCCTGCATGCAGGCTCCAACAACTGATACATAAGTAGGGGGTTTTAGAAACGGTTCCTGGCCTGTATTGAACAAGTTGTGCCTAAGCCCTATACGTCCATGGCGTAGGCTGAAATTGTGCCAAAAAATGCCCTAACAACAAACAGTGCGGACAACTGTGTGCCAGCGCTCAACCCTCCTGCCATGGCTATACTTAGTTCACTAAGACAGATGTCCTCTGTGATACAAAGAAGAAATCCTTTGTTGGTTAGAATCACAGAATCGTTTAGGTTGGAAAAGACCTTTAAGATCATCCAGTCCAACCATTGTTGGTTGACTTGATTCTGGCCAAAGTTTCACCATAAGCTGCTGCCAGGACTTGAACCCAGTCGTATTTGGACATCTTTCACCCAATGTTGACACAGGCATGCATCCATCTCTGAAGAATAAAATGTAAGGGATGCAGCCTGGCATTTGAAATCACTGGCCACAGGCCTGTTCATCCTCTTCAAGAGCTGAGACATTAAGACAACTGAATGGAAGGAATTCATGGCAATTTGCTCACACAAAAAAAGCCAAGAATAGGACTTTAGTCTTGTCCTGAAATCCAAGAGAGATACAACAGCAGATGTCTTTCATCTATATGACCTTTTCCACTAAGACAAAAGGGAAACAGGATATTAAATCACAGTTTAAGATTTTTATGACTCTTGGCAAGCATTTATTTATTATGGGTTGGTTTGTTTTGGGACTTTGTTTTTAGGCAAAGGAGTGTTATTTTTTGCACTTTTCATGGAACCTCAGCTGAAATACCATAAAAATGTCTGAGACAAATTTCTTTCGCATGATTTGCACATTGTCAAAGTCACAAGCTGACTCGCCTTCCAACTCCCATTGCTCAAACCAGTGTGTTTAAACCAGGACAACCATGTGACACGAAGCAATTCACTTTTCATAAAGTCATGGAAAACCTTGACGGCACGTGCAGTTACATTAGGGGGATGACAAATCCTTTAACTGGCAGATCTAGATCAGGAAACATGCTTAAAGGCTGTAGCATGTCCCATGCCAATCCTTCACTGACTACAGTGGAGAACACACAGTGACAGCAGGACACAGCACAAGAAATGTGGGAGAAAGCACAGATTAACTGCATTTGTCTCCTTAATTTGCTTATACCCTTCACTAGGGAAGAGCTCTCCCTAGCATGTTCAGCTTACCTTACAAATGACTAAGCAGATGGGAGGATAGGGATGCTACTAGGAAAGATAATCCAGAGGAAAGGACATCAACCTCAGACCCAGGGAGGATTAGTTTGAAGTCCTTCTTCTAGCACAGATTTCTCACGTCATTTTAAGCAAAGAGTTAGGCTATATAAATACCTTGTGAAACTCAGGGCTCCAGCTCAAGATCACAGAGGGACTCAGGTGAGATGGCTGAAGCAGATACGGGTCTGTTCCCCCAGCCCCTCTGCCAGGGGCTGTTACCCATAAGATTTCAGGGGCTGGGCTCCTAGTTCACAGCTGCCGAAATTCACATTATCACACCAGGCTATGAACCGTGACTGCAGGTATACATCCTAGCTAAAGCTACCTACGATCTCAAGTCAGAGCCCTTCATCTTGCCCTCAATCAGTTCCTAGCACATAACATGAAGCAAGAGTATTTCCTAAGCCTCCCTTTGATATCGATGGGTGTAAATACATTAAAGACCAGGAAGCCCTAATACCAGACGGAAATTTTCAGTGGAACATTTTTACCCCAGAAAATACCAATCAGCCATAAGTAAATGTTTCACAGATTGGTCAATTCTAATAACTATTTTTTTGTAAAGAAGAAAATTAAAAAGGTTTTCAATAAGGTTAAAATAGACTGTTTTAAATTTTGATTCTAAACTGGTTTTCACCCCTTTTAAAACACTGCATTATATCATACAGAATGAAACCTATAGGCTGAGTTCAAACATTTTTTCTCACATTTATTTTTCACAGCAAATTAGAAATGTTTGCATTCCCTTTAGCTTAGAATAGAAATATGTCTTCTTGAAATTTGGGAAGAAAAACAAACAAGCAAGCAAAACCCCACAACAGGACAACGGCAAAACTTTTGGCCCCCAAAACCTCCCTAAGGCCCTCAGCTCTTGCAGTCTCGAGGGCAGGTGAGGACAGGCTGGAACTCCGCATGTTCTTTCTGAGTGACTAAAACACGACATGGGCCAAATGCAACCACATGATACTTCCAAAATGAGAACACATATGGCTGAGCATTTCTGAAAAGTCAAAATCTGCTCACACCGAAATCAATGGGCATTTTACTCTTGACTTCTGTGGAAGCAGGGTTAAGTCAACACTGGGTAAGACGGGAAAATCCCAATCAGAGATCAAGCACAGTGTTCCCCCTAAAGATTATTCATAAAGAGTGTGCAGACGTCATGAGAAAACAGAAGGTGCTACAGAGCTGTTATTTTTAAGCTGAGGGTGAGAAAGTAGGCAGTGAAGCATAGAGCATAACTTATTATGTTGCTTCGTCACCATTCTTGTTAAGGAACGCAGAGAAATTATTTTAAAGAGAAAAAATTCATAGTTATCTCTGGTTCTTCAGTTCAGAATAGACTTATTTTTAAATTTTATGTGAATTTTTACAGTTTTTTTAATACTTCTGAATTTTCTGAATCTATTTCTTCCTAAATATTGTTTTTCTAAGACCCACCCAATTTTCAGAACCACCAAAACTGCCCAAGAATGCTTCTTTAAACTACCTAGAGGACATCAGAAGATATGTTCTCCAGTCCCTGTCTTGTACAGAATTTAAATCAGGTCCTAGCTGCCTGAAATACTGGATACTGTGTCTACCCTGTTTTGCAAAGAGCAATCAATTTAGAAAAGCTGAGGCAGACACTGACATGGATCACAGGGAGCATCTGTGCACAAAGACGGAGACCAGTTCTAATCACCAGCATCGCAGGACTGTAATCCTCAAATCCAGGCATGAGCAATTATCAGTATAAGAGCATAATTTATTCCTCGTAGTCAGACACAAGATGGATATCCCATTGGGCACCAGTTAGATTGTTATACTCATTTTAGAAGGCTTAGCAAGACCACTTATCATGTATGAAACAGTACTAATAGCAGGCAGTCTAAACCATCAGATGGGTTTCATAAAGGGCTTCACTAAAGTTAGCAATGTGCTGTCATTATGCATGGGGTCAAAAATGCTGGCATGTAAATGAAAGTATAGGAGCTTCTTGGACTTTTGATACTAAAACCTTCATATGCTTCAAATCTCTCACCCAACATACATACCCTCCGCATGCAAACTTTTCTGTCGCTTAATTCACCACAGAAAAGAAAACACAAACAATAAAAATGTAGGATTTCAACACAAGGACCTTAGATTAATATTTAATCTAACTGATGGCACTCAGGAGTAGTCCTGTCTCAGTTATTTTTAATAATTCCCATGACTCACCTCTCTGACAATTAACAAGGAAAAAACCCAGAAACATCTGTCTGTTTCTGTCTATCTGTCTGTATCTCACACTCGGAATTACAGCCACCATTTCAATAAATGCACTAGCAGGTTACAGTTTGTAAGCAACGAAGCCCGATCCGATAGCCAGGACCTTCACTTGCTGTCCGCTCGGGGTGATGTTCTCCAAGCACCATCTCTTCCTTCCCTGTTGCTGCTTTTCCCATCCCGGTGCTGACCTGCCTCAGCTGCCCAGTTTGTGAAGCCGGACAAAAGCAGCCGCCCAGCGTGGCTTGGCCGAGGCGTAAAATATATCAGAAAGGAATTTGGTTTTGCTTAGCCCGGCAGTCCCAAGCGCAACCGAGACACCCGCGATTAGGGCTTGCGGAGAACACACATCATTACAGCTTCCCCCTTGGGCATTCACCAAAAGAGAGATTTGTTTTTCTAATTGGCTCAATATTTTGAGAAGGTAAATGGTGAATAATAACAGCCTCGGCAGCAACATGAGACAGAATGAAAGCAATTCAAACTACCCATTTACGCTCTAGGCTTCATGGCATGAGCCACATGCTGATTGACTTCCAACCCCAGGAGGAAACTGCCCTGCAGAAGCCACCCTCCCTCGCAGCGCTGCGGGGAGCACCCCGGGACACCTCTTTCGGCTTTGGTCACCTCATTTGGCTTTTGGCCTCAATGAACTATGGTATATTTCTGTACAACTACAAACCTCATTCGCAGAGCGATAAGTTTCCTGCAGAGTTAGGAACTCGCTTCCTTTATTGCAAAGAAGGAATAAACAGTTCTTTGCAGAAAATGGCAGTATTTCATTTGCATGAGCTAGATACTGTTCCAAAGTTTATGCCAGGTAAAACGTTAATTTCTGCAAAGCACTTCCTCAACAAAAGGAGCTTTATAAATGGAATTTGATAATAAGAAATCTAATATTTTCTTCAGAGATTCTTAAACCTTTTTCTTCAGAGATTCTTAAACCTATATACTTGGTCCTCTCAAATACAAGGGAAAAAAAAATATCAAATAGCAACATCCATCTTTAGGTTAAATACAATTGGTCACACTTAACCTCTACTAATTTAACCATACAGAGTACCTTTTACTCATAAAAGCTGCAGTAAATGTAATGTAATCTATAAATATCACTGAGGCCACTGATGGCTGAGGTGCGGAGCTTGACCTCTAGGTTTCTGATTTAAACGTCCTGGGTTATGAGCACAGCGTGCTGCAGCCATTGACTGCTGTTCGGGTTCAGCGCTGACAGATGTCCCTTTCCAGATCCGTAAGGGGGAATGAATGAAAAGCCTCCACACCGTTCACGGCTGCCAAACAGCACATTTTTAAACGCAACTGAGAGTTGCATCCTTCTACAGCCTGCTGATACAGCTCCAAATATCTCTCCTGCGAGCCGTCTACCACCACCTTTTTCTATGCATGCCATTGTTTCAAGTCTTTTTGCTTTTGTGCAAAAGCATAGAGCCTTCTCGCCTCAACGCCAGGGACATAATTCTCCCGTTTGCAGGGCAGAGCGTGACCTCAGTCTTCTACTCGCCCTGAAAGAGCGTATCTTCCATTGACGTCAAGGGCTCTGCACACGGAGGGAGGGAGATAAGCACACTGAAGGCAAGATCTGCTCCGCGAACGAGAATGGGGAATTTTTGCTGTAGGAATTTACAAGCCTCTTGCAGTCTCCTCTCTTGATTAAAGCCGGTGGGATTATTACAGAAATTCAGCTGCTGAGTCCTGGCTATCAGAAAGCTGCCTCACGCAGGGCGCTCTGCTGTTAACCCATCCCGACTGTTTGAGCAAGGCAAAAACCACCATTATCTGAAAAAAGCAGGTCAGATGTAAAAAGGGTTGTGTCGGAGGGGAGTCGCTGACAGCTCTCTGTATGGCATGTCACACCTGTGAGCTCTGAGGAGCTCTTAGAAAACCTACATCCTGCTTGTGGTGCAGGTTTTAAGCCAGACAGACCCATGGGTTAAATTAGGGGGGTTTATACCCAGTCTTAACCATTGCTTTCCTGAGAGAAAAAAGGGGCACGTGTATGGGGCTCAGCGCAGTGCTGCAGATCAGCTCGGTGTGAACCCGTACCCTAAGCGTGCGGCGCAGCGCGGGGCAGAGCAGGCACACTGAGGGCTCCCCGGGAGCGGAGCCGCGCTAGCTAAGAGCCCCCGCTAATTAGCCTGGGCACACCGCCACCCCGATGTGGCACTGCTCCTTGTATGCCTGCAGCACACCTGGTCCGTGTGGGGTCGGGGATCTTTGCATCGTGCTCCACTCCATGTGCAGACGTGCCCAGCGTCAGCAGAGGGACAACAGCCTCACCTCCCAGCGTGTTTCCCTCTGCAGCAGAGCTTCTCAGCCTCACTGTGTCCGCTCCTCATTCCTCCGGGATCCAAGAACTGGGAGACGACCTTGAGTTGCCCAGTTTAGACATACCCCAGCACCCTCGGAAATGCACCCAGAGAATACAGCACTTGGACGAGCACCAGTCTTTTGAGAAAAGCTGCTTATTACAAATATCATCACAGCAACAACAGACCAATGGCACAATCTGATTACGCTATGGTGTACGTTTAACCAGGATTATCGAAAGTTAAGTTTGTGCATAAGCTTTCCCATACTCTCACGCGCAATGCTGTTTCACACTTATTTTGTGCTGCTTTGCAGCATCACTCGGGTCTGTTTTATCTTCACCTCATCACGTGCCACCTCTACAGGCACTGTAGCTGTAAAGTTATAACAGCTGCACATCACTTGCGAGTTTTGGTCACAGGAAGAGACAACATGCGTTAGAAAAGATGCACATATAATAGCTCAGTCCCAGTTTTCTGTAACAAAATCTGGAGGGAAGGGAATGCTGTCAGTATGCCAGCAAGTACAGCCAGTGATTTTCGTGGCTGGACCACTGTACCTGGTGGAATATTGTACTAGAAATTTCTGTACATGAAGCCTAGGCAGGACCCCTGAAGAAGGTGATGCCTGTCTGTGAAGATGGTGTATCACATTACAGAATTTAAGAAACATTAGTGACTGTACACTTAAACCCCGAGTGAGGACGCATAGACAAAAGGTGAATCTTTTCCTCTCGGACTTTCTGGTGTTACATACCAGCACAGCTAACCTCGCATGTGCTGTCAGAGGCTGTAAGGACCAGGAAGCAGGGCTGATTTATGGGCTCATGGAAGAATTATATTCCACAAAGCAAAAAAAAACCCTTGCTTAGACAAAAGGTAAACATTGTGAATGAAATATGAAACAGAAACTTCTAAGGCCCTTACCAGCTCAGCCTACTTCAGGGTCAAAGCTCATTCATAAATGTTTTAGCAATTCAAAGGAAGGAACACGATACTCATTTACAGCGGAGAGCCTCCTCCTTTCCTGTTTTCCTCCAGCCTAGATAGACTGGGGCAAGTATGTTAGAACAATATAGTAAATGATCAGCTTTGATATACATAAGACAATGCTGATGTGGTTTTCAGATGATTCACGTACAAAGCTGTAAGTTATCGGTTAAGGTTTCTCAGCTTCGATCACAACATTCGTTCGTTGTTTCTGCTTGATACTGCAGAAAACAGCATTTGAAAATGCCTACTGAAGTGTTTAATATGAAGCTGGGGGAAAGACAAATGATAGATCATATCCTGTAGTACAAGATCTCATTTTCATTTTCTTACTCTTCCTACGCAAACCCACAAACTTTATAAATCATGATAGCACCAAGGTTTTTCAAAATCTTCCTACAAAAATATGACTCCCTGCCAAAAAGCTGCAGCAGTGAGTTCCCTGGGTTGACTGCTCTTACGTATTAATATTTTTCAACCATTAAGTATCGCTTTGTTCTTTTCAGCATATAGGAATATGTTTAGAAAACTGAAACAACAAGGAAAAAATGTGATGCTAAAGCTTCAGTATGATTTTATGCAGTTTACTTTGTCTATTCTCTAGTTACCCCTTTTTTAAAAAAAGGGCACATATGAATTTCCAAAATATTCCGATCAATTATATTAAGGCATTTCCTCCAGCTCTCCTTTTTTTCCCTCCCCTTAGGATTTCACATAAATTGCTGGTTGTCTAGATGCCAGGGGAAATCAAGAATTAAAATACAGAGCCATCCAAAACATCCTCAAGACCGTAGTCTGACACTGTGGTTTCTGTCAGCGACCACACTTTCATCTTATTGGGATGCCCTTGAAAAAAAACTACTGCTGTCGGAAGCAAAACCTGTGCCCAATTCATGGAATACATGAATGCAATATAAACCCTCACAGGCCAAGAAATTCCACAGACACCGCACGGATTAGCTGTGATAACATCTTTTCCCATAATACTGAACGGCAAGAGAAATAAAAGATGAATGTTTTTAACATTTCAAAATCCGGGGCCAGCCCAGCCCCTGAAGTAGGGCAGTGTGTGTACCGCTGCACGGGAAGAAGCTGCCCAAAAGCTGGCTTGCCTCATAGTGGAAAAATCTACCTCACGTACGGAGATCTTAGGAGGGCACAGAGCCTTCACAGCAGCACAGCGGCATCTCTTTCACACTTGCTCTTCTTGCACCTCAGCTGTTAGAGACCTATGCTTCAGGCACACCTCAGCAGAGCAGCCCTTGGGCTGCTCTAATTTGCTCCTTAGGACGGGACCAACACAGTGCAGATCCGGGGAGGGGAAGATCTGAATCCACATTGTACCCATCTCCACATTTCCCTTCTGCTTTAAAATCCCCTCAGCCACAGGTGAGATCCTGTTTCCCCAGAACATGACAGATGCAGACAGTGATAGCGGGAAGGACAGGGCATCAGACGGGCCCCTCATTGATTTACAGAAATCCCATAAGTAAAGTCATTCACCAGGTTATACTTTTTGTATTCCAGTTCGCTTGCCTTTGCAAGAGAAAGGCATTGCAAGCACTGCACCTCCTGACAGCGTAGGAGGTTTCCCGTAGTGCTTCCCCAGCTTCTCTCCTGACACGTTGGTCAGTGCCATGAGATGTGCCCGCTGCGGAGCGAAGGCCATGACTGAACAAACGCTACGCAGAACATGAAGTTTCAAAGGGCAGCGCTGGCCACCCACACCCTGGTCAAGGGCTAGCAGGTATTGATCGAGAAAACCCTTTCTGTGAATCACGTGAATTTTTCAGGCCTTCCAAAGCCAGATGTTTAAATTCAGACTTTTTTCTACTGTTGCCATACTTCAAAGAGTGAAGCGTTGTGCAGCTGCGAAATAACTGTCTCGGAAAGTGGGAGTTACAGTACTTCAAGATGTACAGAATCAAATATGTATGTATTGGGTATTTCCAAGTATTCTCTTAACCCACATGTCCAGGACACCCTGAGAAACATGACCCTTCAAACACCACCAAGAAGGTGGGACACAGCCATTGGGATGGCCTCCAAAGCACCCCACTGCAGCACGTCTGTGAGTGTGATGGTCAAAAAGGCAAAGGGAGATAACGTATTTGAGGTGGTGACTTTGCTCGAAATCACAGCTCAGAGCAAAAGATGGCCTATCAGTTCCTCCCTGTCCAAGGGCTTGCCTTCCAGATGGCAGTGCTCCTTCCACACCCTTTGGGCTTGCTTTAGGGGGCAATGCCTGAAGGAGCAGTGCAGAGGCGTACGTCTAAAACCCCTCAGCTGCGATACCTTTCCCGAGTCACAGAAGTACGCTTCTCATAGCATGTTTATGTGAAGCCCTGCAGGGAAACATAATTGCACTCCTGTTAATTTCCTGTTCATCATTTATTAGCATCTTGTGTCCCGTAGAGAGCTCTTTGCATCCCGTAGGCAGGATGTTGGTCAGTGAAGTGAGGAAGCTTCCAGGCCACCATAATCCATCCTTGGCTGAGACTCTCCTGAATGCCCTGATGCAAACCCAAGCAGGGCTATTTCAAGAACTTGTGCGGTCTTATTTGTTATTGAATGTGGAGATGACACTATGCATCGTATTCATCTCTGGTGCCACTCTCACCTCAGCCGAGTGACAGTCAGGGTGAATTCATCCCCAGCCTGTCCTCGGCTGAGACATGGGTACCACACACAGACAACAGAGAAGCTGAAAGCTCTTCGGGGCTCTGTTCACACTTCACATTAAGCAGCGGTGTCCCGTCTGCTCCCAGAAGCTCTCAGGAGTTTTCCACACTCCGCTGATGTCTTCACGCCACATTCAGCCAGGCCACAGCGGCTCACTGCAGGCAGATGCAAGGGAGACTTCCCGCAGCAAGCTCAAAGAGCCTGGTGAAGGATTTATGACAGCTCCCCGCTGCAGCCCAGATAAACCAGGAGGGAGAAGCAGCGACTCGCACAGTCGCTGCTGGATGGCAGCAAGTTCAAACAGACACGCGATGGCCACAGCCACAAAAGATCAGGAAGGAGAGCTGTGTTTCTAGCTCCAGGTGTGAGGTCTTTCCCCAGAAAACAGATTTCATGCTCCTCAGTGGTTTTTTGGCAGCCTTCGCCGAGGCCCGCCGTCGAGAACGGCAAGGTCCCCTCCAGGCCTGTCCCCAGCCAGGCGTGCCAAGTCGGATGTGACTGCTCATCTCAGCTCCTCATCTGTGGCACAGCATGGCAATGGGCCTTCCTTCCACCACACGTATGCAGAAAACATACGTCATCCCATGGAAAGACGTGTCTTCAGACCTCCCAGGCTAGGACAGATTTGGCAATGGGGGTTTTAAAATATGGGACTCAAAAAACCAATAAAGTCTCAGGTCTGAAATGGCAGGCAGGATGAATGCAGGTGGACCTTACTTCTCCAGGGAGATTTCAGGCTGATTATGAAGAAGTGGAGCACGCGGAGTGAAGAAGAACCAGCTCAACCTGCTAAAGCTGCCCAGGGATTTGTCTCTTACAGGGGTTATTTTGAAGGGAAATGCTGTTGGTATACAAAGGACACCAGACACAAGACTGAAGAAGACAGGCCATTAGGCTGTTCCTCAATAGTCGTCTTGGGAAGGAACACCATTTCTGCCGATTTGGTAAGCCTAAGGAACAAAGCGGTGCTCCCACATGAAAAGTTCAAGTGTGACAAGCTGCACCTAGTGCCCCAGCTCCCTCCAGGTCTGTTTTCATCCCTGGGCCTGAGGGCAAAATGGGTGCTTTGCGCTGTCTTGATCCAGCTCAACCCCTGCTGACAGATTCAGCACTTCAAGGAGAGCATTTGGTTGCTGGTCCCCCATTAAGATGTACGGCAGCAGGAACAGGTCCCAGACAAAGGAAGTGTTTTTCCTATGGTGCTGCCTTCAACACCTGCTGAGATTTCAGCATCACATTCCTGAACCAAAGGCACACACTTTAGGAGAGCCCACGCACCATAATGAATACTCAGTCACAGGGAAAGGGCAACAAGCACTTCATACACCATGACTTGCGTAGTATGGTCGTCGTGTGTGGTGACTTCAGCACTTTGTAGTTTAAATCTCGGTGACAAGGAGGGGATGCGGGCTCTGTGCCTACGGAGGCACTTTGAACATGCTGCCCAATGCCTCAAAGATTATTCTTAAGAGGACTGGATGAGTCAGGGCCACCAGTGCTGACACGCAACATCTTCACCAGTATAAAGCCAGTTCAGACTGGCAGACCATCATTTTAACGCAGAGAGCCTCCTGCTATTGTTTCAGTGTAACTTAGAAAACCCAGGCGCTAACTTCAGCACTCATAAAAGTCTTATTCAATGACCAAAGGTGTTATTTTGAGATAAACAGGAGACATCATGAAGATACTACACAGAAAACACCCTAAAGAGGCTCTAAGAATAAGATTACCTACTGAAACAGGCTAGATGGTACTTGTGGTGCTCCTGGTGTGCCACTCTTGGCCCTGCTCTGGTCTCACCAGGACCACCACTACCCTTCATGAGCCCACTCATGCAGTAGAAAGGGGAGGGAGGTTTTACAGTTAAACCCCTAGTGAAGATTTACACAGAATGACCGAAATCAAGAGAAAATTCACAGTCACCAACTGATAAAGGACTGAAGAGCAATAAACTGTGATGTGCCAGTGGTAGGAATTAAGGGTGGCTGAAGAGAAAGAAAACATCTAAAAGGCAGGGAACAGAGCTAGGGGAAGGAGACAGATCCTCTACAAAGACAGCGGCAGGCAAATTAAGGAAAGAACACCAAGGCAGATGTTAGAAAAATATAATGTTCCTGTGGGTGTATCACTTATCAGCCATTCTTGCACATAAAACACATTTTTTCAACATTTAGAAAAGAAAAAGAATGACTGATCTGTAATTAACAGAAATAAAGGCCTGGCCCAGATCCAAGGCTAGAATAACATTCTTGCAAAAGTGAATTTTGCTGAAATATCAGCATTAGACAGGGCAGGGCTGCTGCAGGAAGAGGGCAAATCCAGAATAATTGGACCAGTCTGCCCACTAACAGCCACCCAGCTGGGGACCCCATTTAATAAGCCATTTAAATCCTATTTAACGAGCCATTTAACAACAATATAACCCCACTGAAGGGAAATCCTGGGGGAACAATTTTGCATATTTGAAACGGGCACCTTTTGCATATCCTGCTGCCAATGTTTCCCTCTACATCCTCCTTCCTGGGGCTCACTAAGGAAAGAAATCCCACGGCATAGCCACAGACGTGGTTTAGAGTTTTAAATGGGAATTGCCTTGACAGTCTCTCTTGTCCTCTTCTCTGACTGGCACAAACCCACACTACATAGGAAGAAGATGTCTAACTTTATAGTTCCTCTGTGTCTCTCAGCAGCCTGCAGCCTCAACGGGCTTATTTGTTTTGATGGCCATCAGCTTATGCCAAGACATGAAAGTCTCTTTCCTACCACCAACGTGCTTCCGAATCCACTTATTCTGAATGGCAAACTGCAACCCTGAGCACTCACAGCTCTAGATGACACCATCGTCAGAGTAGCACCCTTTCTACAGCACACCTTTAATTACCGTGCCAACTTTACCTCTTCTACCTCCTCCTCCTGTCTCAGCCTCCTGTTTTCATCCCCAACCTGTGCCAGCCAATGCAAAGCCAGGAATGTGGGCAAAGCTACCACCCCCTTAAGTGGGTCGATTCTTGAAAGCAACTAGAACAACAAAGGGCAGCAATTTATCAGGAAAATATCAGCTGTCAAGAAAAGCAAATGCAAATAATTTCTCTGCTGACTGTTCTTTTCACGACTGCTGTGCAATTGTCTTGTTGATTCCCACAGCTGGATGCTGGAGCTTTCTACTTGGCGTATGTAATTGAAAGTGACGCTAGAACAACTTGAGTAAATTGAAATTGATTTCATCAACAGCGTATGTGTGTGTCCATGACACATGTGTCTTTTTTCCCTCCCCTCCCATTGTCCACTAGCATGTTCTCCAGCCCAGCAGCTGTTGACCTTTTGTTTGATGGCACATTTTCCCACTGGGAAATGATGCTTCCATTAAACCCAAGTGTTCCATAAGAAGGTACATAATTTGTCAACATTTTCACTAAAAATTATCAAAACCATTCAGACTTGACTAGTCTGGAATACTGCAATTTGATAAGGTCAAAATGCATCATCTTAGCTTCATCATTTAGATTTCTATGTTATTATAAAGTCAAATAACTGAACACCAGCTGATACAGGTGGAAAGCTAAATAGCTCAGCCTCATCAAAATATTTCACTGAAATACTAACCAAGGACAAACTGTGAGAAAGGAGAAACCTTTTCTAAAAAGAAATTGCACAATTTGTGTCCATGGGAAATTTCACAGTTTTCAGTATTTGTTCTAATTGGAATCTCATTTGCTTTAATACTGCCTGTGGACTAGGATTTCCATGTCCCAACCAGATCACAGCAGCCTGCAGTCCCAAGCATGGGACTACTAGATAGGGACATTTGCAGAATGGATTGCTGAAGAAACTTCTCCTTTGTTGCCCTCACACATAGACACAAATCTTCATTACTTCAAGGCAAAAGAAGAATGGATGGACTCTATCGGTGGTTCTGGGCTTTGCTGCAACCAACTTGCCTGCTGCCTCACTGCCCTCATCCTTCTTTTGCTTCCTCCTCCATCTCCTCCTCCATCCCGCCCTTTCCTGTTCTAGAAGCCACAGTCTGTACTTGACTGTTTTGCTCATTTTCCAGTTCAGAAGTGTGCTGGGTGTCTTGCAGCAGGGTTTGTGGTTGTCCTGCGTTTGTTTTAACCCACGCAAGGTGAAGAGTGGGCAGTGTTGCGCAGCCACGTGCTTGGCTAGCCACGCCTCAGGCTCAAGGAGTGCAATGCATTTAACTGCACTCTGCTTGCATCAGCTTTCACTTCTAATTTCACCTTTCTACATCCATTTTGCAGATTCCCTACATCTTCAGAGGACACTCTCTGACCCTCCAGAAGATGTTTACTGTTTCTCTGACAGTGTCGTGGTTCAGCCCCAGCCAGCAACTAAGCACCACGCAGCCGCTCGCTCACTCCCCCTACCCCGATGGGATGGGGGAGAGAATCGGAGGAGTAAGAGTGAGAAACACTCCTGGGTTGAGATAAGAACAGTTTAATAATTGAAATAAAGTAAAATAGTAATGCTAATAGTAACAGTATAATAGTGATAATAATAATAATGATACACGAAGCAAGTGATGCACAATGCAATTGCTCACCACCCACCGACCGATACCCAGACAGTTCCCGAGCAGCGATCGCTGCTCCCCGGCCACCCCCCCAGTTTCTATACTGAGCATGACGTCATATGGTATGGAATAGCCCTTTGGGCAGTTTGGATCAACTATTCTGGCTGTGCCCCCTCCCAGTTTCTTGTGCACCTGGCAGAGCATGGGAAGCTGAAAAAGTCCTTGACTAGCATAAGCAGTACTGAGCAACAACTAAAAACATCAGCATGTTATCAACATTCTTCTCCTACTAAATCCAAAACACAGCACTATGTCTGCTGCTAGGAAGAAAATTAACTCTATCGCAGCCGAAACCAGGACAGACAGCTTTACAAAACTTTAAAGAATTTTCATTTAAAATAGATTTATATGCACCTACCTCCTGCTCCATTTAGTGCCTCCATTTTCTTCACCCTGTTTTGTGAGTGCATGCACTGGTCTGGGCAAATGAAAGCTAAGCATCTCTGTAGCTGCAGACTTCTCACATGGCAGTGTCAAGAGTCTAACTACCTAGGGGGTCCTTCAAGAAACTTGTCAGGTATGAAAATTTTTCTTACAACTGATGTTTTAACATGTAATAGCTGTATTTAAAACAACAAGTAAACAAAACACCAATTGTTTTGGTGCACTTGAGCAAACAATTGAAGCATAACCTAGATCAAAAATTTTTAATTACAGTATTAAAAAAGGAATTATCAACTAAATACAGCAACTGGAGAAATTACAGCTCATGAATATGTAAATTACCTGACAAAACCTTTCTGTAAACGCTTCAGTAATTTTCAGAGATAAACCTCAAACAAGCTGCCTCTTTCATTTGCAGTTTTATTTGTTGATAAATACCCAGTGCTCTCTACTGCATTTTTAGGAAATATTTTTAATGCAGTCATCATTTAAGAGCACTTCTTGTAGATGAAATGCATTAAATGTACCCGAGGTTCTCCTTCTGCATTAAAGGGCATTTTGAAGCCTGAAGTACAAGAATTTTTATTTCCTTTTAGTGTTCAACACAGTAAGTGAAGACAAGTTACCTCAGCCCTCAACATCTGCCAGCCCATGATGTAGCAAAAGTCATAAAACCAAATGCAAAATCAAACATTGAAATTTTATGGCCATCTAGGACAAAACTTGGGCAAGTAAAGACCTCAGGGAATTTTAAGAAGCTGCGCTGATGTTGCCCCACAGACTACAGTGGGAGCTTCACCTTTCTGCTCAGCTGAGAGTGGGAGAAACTGAAGATGGGGAATATCCAGTGTCACAGGTCTGCTCAAGCGCTGTGCTAAGGCACTTCAGGTTGTCCTGAAGATGAGCATCAGGCTGCCCTCAGCAAGGAGGTGTGCTCTGAAGATGTGAGATGACTGCGTATTGAAGTCAATGGGAACCCTTCAATCGCTTTGAAAGGAGACCGGTTCCTATCTGACCTGCTCGCCCCGAGAGTCCCAGCACAGTGGTCAAGTGCCATATATCCTATTCTGCTACCTAAGATAAGAGCAGATAGGCTCCCCAAGATCAAATGTATGAGATGGCATCTCCCCTCTCTCCCCCACAACTGTAATCATCTCCACTATTGACACAAGATTCATTAGAGGAGGAATTAGAAAAACGTGACCAATTCATATGTGTTCCAAAGAGAGCTTGCTTTGCAATCACTCATCTTCATCTAACGAGGTACGGAGCAGAACCCCACCTGCCCGCCGCATGGAACCTGGCGCTGCTGAAGGAGAACCCCTTCTTGCCTCCCAGCCTGAGCCACTTTCTTTTTAGCTGCAGGAGACTTGGTGGGGAAGTGAGAACAGCCAGAGTCTGACTCACGGCAACAGCCGCAAAGAGCAAGCGTGGATCTGATCTCGATTTCACAACACACATATTTTTGAAGGCCATGCGTGCTTCCACAGCATCGTCAAGAGCTCCCTTGCCTCCTGTGTGCTGCCTGCCCTTTTGACAGACTAGCCCTTAGGCTGGGCTTTGCTACGCAGGGAATATTTAATCCATCTGGCATGAAAGCACAAGCAAATTGCCTAGCTCTCACCTACCAGCAGACTACACAGGTTTTTATTCTGGTCACTATAAGCAGGGAAACTTTAACGTATCACCTAGATCTCGCTTGGGGAAAAGGGGCTGTAGAAGAGTTAGTTTGCCTTAGCACAGAGACTTCCCTAGCGTGGTCCCAGGGCCTCCATGGAAGCCACTGCAGGGTCTTCTGTTTTCACGCTTCCTCCACTGCACCCCGAACAGCCGTCACATGCGTAATCCCAGCCTGAGACCCAATACGTGTATTCACATCCAAGGGTCCTACGGGCAGCCAAGGCTGGGCTGAAGGGCGTGTGAATTATTTAGGTGGGATGTGTGTGATACCAGACCGTAGACCTTTATTGTCTCTAGGCCGTAAGCCTACAGCCCAAGCCTTAATTTGAAAGGCGATGTCACGTGATTGATTATTTTGCTACACTCAACAACTTGTTTTATCAGTAAAGAGGAAGCACACCATATATATAAATGTATGTATATATATTCATATATATACAAAAGGCCAAGTATTTATTGTTAGAATAACTGAAGTCTTAAGACCCTAATCAGTATGAGTCCAGATCTATTTTTTAATTTTCTTTTATTTACAGAAAAGGAATGCATATTAGCACGGTGAGAACTGTTATACCCACACACCCCGCCCTGGTTTCTACCCTGCCTCCTGGTGCCATCCTCTCCCCTTCCCAGTCTCTCTGGGTCCCAAGGCCGGAGGTTTCATTCTGGCTTTTTGGGGTGGGGGGGTGTTTCAATGAATCCCCCATCACTTAGAGTCCTCCCCCAGCAGGAATATAATGTTCATGTTGATATTTAATTCTTCCTCATGCTAGGATCTCCTTGAGGTCATTCTTATATGTTTGCTAACATGCTTTTACACCTTTACTCTTTCTTCATTGGTCTGTAGCTCCACGTTACATCTGCATTTGCTATATACGATGGCTTTTATGTGTGCTAGATACCATTTCTTTGTTACCTCTAAAACCAGTTTTGCCCGGCTCCAGGTCTGCCTTTCTTTAGCTGACCACAGGTGAGTTGTTAATGGCTGTGGGGTCTCCAGTGCCACCCCTGTGCCCTGCTGCTTACCATCCCCTGCCTGTACTCCTCTACACCACATCCCACGTCTCCACTTCCCAAGGCTCCTGTTATCATACCAGGCCTGTATTTCTCTACGCTACGTCGTTATGGTAGAGTCATAAAACCATGGTGGTATCACACAAAGATAAATAAAACAAATTAGCCATAGACATGTGGCCCATTGGAAAAATTGCTGTTACAACTAAAGCAAGTAGAAGAAAGCTGCGGGCAGGTCAAGAAAAGTTCAAACAGAGCAAGCCTGACGAGCCTCCGTCCTGAGCCCTTGCAAACTCAGTGCAGAGGACGTGCATTTATTAGGCCAGGTCAGGGCATTTGAGGGAAACCACAACAGGTTAGCGAAGCATTTGCAAACATGAGTCCCATCCCAGCCTATCAGTGGGGTAAGCAAGAGGGCAGAGAAGGATGGATTGAGTCAGACGACAGTTCTGGCACAGGAACAAATGGGTGTGAAGTGGCTGTGGATAAATTCAGGTTAGAAAAAGAAGAAAAGCACTTAGAATCTGGAACAGTAAGAGCAGTGAAGGCAAAAAATCTAAGCAGTTTTAAGACGGACTGCCATCAGGTTAGAAAGGGAGTATTTGGACATTATGTGGCAGTGGCAGGGACCAGACACAGTAACGCAGGAAAGGGTTCTCCAGGCTTACTGAGTTGGGGACAGTGGAGAGGAGAGGAACCAAAGACAAGGTTTCACAAAACATTTACAGAATGTAAGTAATGGTCTAGCCCCCTAAACTGGATGATTTTGAACACACTCTTTGGAGGTTTATATATTCCGCATAAAATGAGAAGCCACAGGAGCTATAAGAACATGGAAAAGGGACAAAACCCAAGCACTTAAAAATGCAGTTGAAATCCCTCTACCCAAGGACTGCTCTCCTGCAAGCAGCTATCAGGTACTAGCCACAGTCTCAATGTATTACGTTTCATGAACCATACTTTTGCACAGAGATTTTCCCCCATTTCCTCTAGCAATCCCCTCTCATGGAGTCTGCCTCTCCCCATCGCCTCAAACAAATGCATTAGTAAAAGCATTAGTAAAAGCATCAGTGCAGCTAGAAAATAACACCAACACCCCACATAAACCTACAGCTTTGTCAAAGAGCTGCTGGGTTAGGCTGTTGTGGAGCTGAGGTACATAGGAAAGGATCCCAGACATACTACCCTGATTCCTGGAAACCTGTGTCTTCCTTAGGTGTCTTTCTATACGCAACTATTGTGCACATCAGAAGTTTCACACACGTTTGTTCAAGCTGCTATTTTACAGCTTAACCACAGCTTCGCTCTTTACAAGAGGAAGCAAAGCTTCAGAAGGTGGCAATTAGCTCTGTAGCCCCAAGACACACGTGGCGTTGGTAATTTTGTGGAAGCTCTCTGTGATCTGTACTGGGGGGATGCAATTCCAGCCCCCATTTGGGGGGTAGAGAGGGAGAGGAAGAAACTCTGGTCTAAAACAAGAATGGTAAGGAATGCCTTGGGATTTGAAAAGAAGAGAGGACAATGTCTCACCTTGCCCTGCCACGGTTTCAAGCCATTGGATGATGAGAACTTGAGAAAATAAAAAAAAATGGAAAAAGACAATATGTACAATGCATCTGTTCCTCCTCTATGCAAACAAGGGATGCACGTACACACATAATTCACAGACATATGGATGCTTGAACAGATCCCATCCCTCCTCTCTACCTGTTACTTGTTTTTGCTGCCTCAGACTGAAAACTATCTGGTCATAAACAGTTTACTCCTATGTTTTTCCACAGCACAAGGATGGCAGGGCTCCAGTTTTGTTTAGGTCTTAGAGTGACAGCTACGATGAACACACTACACAAAGTAAAAACCTCCATAACTTAGTAACGCAGCACTTATGTAAACACACGTGAGATCCAGAGGAGACTCAGGCAGAGCCTGTGATACTCGTATTATCAGAAACCGAGAATATCCTGACTATGTGCAGTTTCTCAAGAAAAGAATGTGTGTGTAATTGTCATGCTGCCCAGTAGACTTATTTGTTCATTTTCCATCTCTGAAGTAGGATGTGCATTTCCCACCTCACAGAGATGGAAAAAAACCCCAGTGACTTTCTTTTCCTGCTCTGACTGCCAGGCAACTGTCAGATCAAGGGATTAAGATACATTTTCCTCAAGATCCAGCCAATCTCATCTGGCTTCGCGCACAGTTATTTGTAATTACTTCTCTTTTCCCTTAAAGCCAACATAACTTTCCCCTAGAATTAGAGTCAGTTATACTTCTTAATGCAGAAAGCAAATGTTTTTTAACATAAAGTTCATTCTGCTCTTAAAAATAATTGATTTTTAGCACTGAGGGGAGAACAAATGACTTCATATCAGAGCAATAACATAACAAAAAAAGGACTACAGTGCTGAGGCAAAGGTCCTGAGCAACAAATAAAACATCAGAGCTGAATTTCTGCATTCAATTTTAATATTTAGCATCTTAAGGCAGCGCTCGGTATACATCTGGAGACGTATGCTAAACTTAACAGGACTTCAAGACCTGGCTGTAAGTGGCACTGGCATGAAGCAGAATACCCCGAGCACTCCCTGCCTCCCAGGGAAGAGAAATGACTTTTCAGCCGTCTTTCCAGTAAAGCCATCCCAGCCTGGCCCACGCACGTGACTTTCTATCAGTGCAGTGAGTATGTGGCAGCTGAAAGGCAGAGATATTGATGGGTAATTTCATGAGTGCTTCTGCCAATAGAGGCTGCTACGATGTATTTGATGGAGGGAGTGCTGAGCAATGCTGACTGTCTGCGGCACCCCTTCAATTTCCTGGGATGAAAAAGCACTCAGGACCTCTCAGGATGTGTCCTCACTGACAAAGGGTAAAATGCCCTTTTCAGCTTGTTGGGAAGAAAAATAATAAAAGGCAAAAGCAACCCCTGAAACAGGGTAAGGTTCAGAGAATGGCTGTAAGACTGTGCAGTTAGAAGTCATAATTAGCAGATGAGTCCTTGGCATCCACAAGCGCTGACTCCCTCTGATTGGAGATGGTGTTGTCACTTACT
The DNA here is from genome assembly GCF_030463565.1 of Pelecanus crispus. NCBI lineage: Eukaryota > Metazoa > Chordata > Aves > Pelecaniformes > Pelecanidae > Pelecanus > Pelecanus crispus. The sequence goes on from NC_134652.1 coordinate 7,360,042, forward strand.
CGTGACTCATTTCCTAATAGGGAAAAATAAATAACACCGGAATCCCCAAATACCTATTTTCAGCCTTCTGATTAAACTAAGGATGTGGAAGAAGAAATGTTTCCTCTCTTGAAAGATGACAACAAAGGAATGCAATGCTCAAATATCTAATACGGATCAGTTCTTCCAAAACAAAAAAAAAAAAAAAAATTGAAAGCTGAATATTAAAGAGGTCCAGCTGGCTCTGTTCCACACAGTGGGGATCTGCTATGCTCCAGAATGGCCTGTAGACCTATTTCTGCAAGCAGAGGGTTTTTTTTTTTTTTACAGCTTTCCTAAAATCCTAAAACACTCCTGGATGGAAAAGACACTGTAAATGCTGCTGATGTTACCGTGCTTGCAGGGATGGAGCAGGGAAGTGTCAGCAGAGAGTGAAATTGGGGGTCTCTGCATGCCCAAACTCAACGGCAGAGCCGATACACCAGCCTGTAGAAGCTGTGTCCACCCCGGTGACTGCACTGCCGTTCCTTTGTAGAGAACAGGTAACACTCCATCAGCCGGCTAACGCTGACACGGGAAATGGCAGGTCTCTCCCTATAGCTACACACTCCAGTTTTTGAGGGGGGGGGTGGGAGGAAGGGTGTTGGGAGGAGGCAGGGTGAATTTCCTTATGTACATAGGCTTGGCAAATTGAGATGATTCAAGCAAAATTTGGATTCTGATTTTGAATGCTGGATCTTGGGGCTGGGCTAAATGAAAGGCATCCAAGCCTTTAAATTCACCTATTGCTGGATCCAACATTGCCTTCAGGCCTTTTAAAAAAGGCTCTACCACAAAGCAGGGAAATGGAAAACACTTAAAAAAAAAAAATAATAAAAAGTCTGCAGATGTTCTAAATTACTCATTACCAACACACATAACCCTCCCAACTTGATCTGTGGGCACCATAATTTTCGTCCTCCTTCTCCCCCTTGGGTTATATAATGTTTCATGTATTTACTTTCGTCAAAGTCTGGTAGCAATAGAATTAACCCTGGGCCAGACGACCTTTATGTAATGTGGGGCTGGTGGTGGCCAAGCCGCTTGCACCTAGCGGCTTAACCACAGGCAGAACCACACCGCATCCGGTCGCTCGCGGCCACGCACTCGAGCACAAGGCTGCTGCATGCTTGCACAAAGGCGTTGCCGCTAAACAACCCTTTTCTCTCCTCCACCCTCACATTCTCGTTTTCCAGCGGTAACAGAGAAGAAAGCATAAATAAGCATTTAATACTGTCAGTTCAGCCTCACTCTGCAGAACCTGACTATCTTCCACCCCCTCTTTTTTTTTTTTTTCTTTTAAATAATACTGAAACGTCCCTACCAGCCAGAGCTCAAGGGTGAGTTCATGAGGCACTACCAAGCCCTCGCTCACCCAGCGCAGCAAGGGAAGCTGGGCGAGTAGCTCACAAAAAGGAGCTGGGCATTTTGTTTGCAGCCTGGAGAAAGAATATGAGCCTGGATTGCGAGGCAGCTTGGTGTAAGGGAACGCTGGCTACAGAGACCTGGGCAGAGACCTAGGGACAGGGACAAACAGCAGGGTGCACTCGGTTTTTAAAAATGTACAAATGCATAAAAGCACTCCTGTAGGTACCGCCTGACTCCCACCGGCAACGGCGGCCACAGAATAAACATGACAACTAGGACTGGACATTACGCACAAGCAAATATTTCTAATGGTATAAAGCAGTATCAGAGAGCAGCCGTACTGAGCTCAATCAGCACATACCACAAAGTACATATACACACCATGCACTCACAGGGTACGGCACAGCCTGCACCTAAAATATGGGCCATTCAGCTGAAAGAAGGTTTTCGAGGGGCCGCGGATAATGAGAGAGAGGAGTTTAATGTGGCAGATGCTAGCTTGGGTCCCTGAAAAGCTGTAAGTGTCAAGATACCCCCTCGGATGCCAGTGGAGACCAGCTGGAGGTCACGGGGGTGGGAGCACGGCCTCGTGAAGGCTCAGGAAGGGTCCCTGGTAGAGCATCCCAGGACCATCGATGGAGAGCGCAGAGCAGCGCTGGTCACTGGAAAGCTGAGCTGGCAGGATGGGCACTTCTGCAAGCAAGGTGAGTCAACAGCTCAGGGCTTTACAATGCCAAGCCCTCCATTACAGGAGTGGCAAGGAGGAAAGATTTATCGCAGCTGGCATTTCTAGAGGAAAATAATTTACCTTAGCCTTTTAATGTTAAGCAATGCACACAGAGCTTGCTAAAAAACCACCCCAAAATGACGTGAAATATGATCGTATTATCTTTAGGCGCAGATGAGTTGACTGAGCCGTTGCTGTTTTGCTCAGCTGTAAGGTCTGGATGATGCATTAGGAAGCACACTTTTGAAATCATTTTTTCTTCAGGCATGACATGTAAAGGTATGTCTAGAATGTATGCCTATGAATGTCTACCACCCTCACGTTATCAACACAATGTACCAAACTCTGGTTTTTCCTTATTTTTGCCTTGTTTTTTTCTTTCCAGTGGTGATAATGTCAAGAAACTGGAGCACTTGGGTTCAGCGTTACAAGAAGCACTAACCACGATCTCTCTGAGTTGATCTGGCTTCCTCCTGACAGCCCTCTAAAGTTAATACAAATATGAACCTCACAAACACTGAAATAAAGAATATGGAGAGGATCCTAAGCCCATAATTGAGCTATGGATCCCCTCCAAGCTCAGGAATGTCTTGTGTTTCTTCCAGTTAGCCTGGCCAGGTCTTCAGCTGCTGCAAATAAGCAGCAGTGGGGTTGCTGTGCCCAAGCTCCTGTTCCCCATCCTGTCCAAGGAAAAGGCACGGAGCCAGGCCCCGCCGCGGGTCAGGTCCAGCCCACAAGCCGCCAGCTGCAGCTCCGCGGTCTCTCCCGACCACGGAGCATTCGCAAGACTCTCTGCCGAGCTTCCTGCCATCCCAGCGGGGACGGCGGGGAGGCAGCCGGGCTGCCAGGGCGCCTGCAGAGCGGAGCCCACCACGGGGCTGGGTGCTGCGCCAGCCCCACCGCGGCTCCGAGCTGGCACAGCAAAGGGGCAACGCTGAAACTCAAGGTACGCGGCGGCCGTGCGCGGCTTTGCGGACAGACAGGCTGATGGGGAGGCTCTCGGCAGGGAGAAGGGGGAGCCATGAGTAGTGCTGCAGACCCAGGCAGGAGAAAGGAAAGCGAAGCCCACGTTTCTTTGCCTGTGCCAGCCTCGCGCGTCCCTGAGACGTGTCAGCGTCTGCCACCTCCCCCTTGTGCAGATCCAGTAGCTGAGGTCCTCAAAGGACTTAAACATCAACTTCCCGGGGAGGTCCCCTTAATGTTTGTTTATAAAGGGGGTAAACAGAAAGGTTAAGAGAAATGCCTATGATCTGACGTTTTGGAAAGGCAGAAGTTAGCTGCTGCTGCAGAGGAGTGCTGAAAACGCTCGCACTCTTCTCAAAAATAAACAATTAGGAAATTAGGCTGTCATCTGTCAAGTAACAAACTAGTATCAAAACAAGAAAGTTCAATCCAGGGCCCTCGAGTCCTTCTCTAGCTGTCTGGTAGCATTTAATGCTTTCCGTAAACACCACACAAACACTAAGGATTTATCTATAAAATACAGAGTCTGGCATGCAGCGGACCTCGTGTATCAAAGATTCAATAGCACACAAGTCTCCAAAGGGAAAGCATTAGGTGGACACAGGGAAAGCATTAGATGGACACTTAAGATGTTTGGCTTCAGATGTCAGACCAATTTAAAATTAAAACCGTATCACCAGTATTTTTCCTAAGAATGGCATGTAAAAGTATGCATCTATCTACACAGCACAAAAAAAAAAAAAAAGGAGGCTTGAAGCCTATAAACATCAAGTCTACGACTGTGTTAATTCTTCCTCTCACTGCAGAGGTGAAAACATAACCAAAAATCAAAGGGAAAAATATCGGCTTCCTCTATGTATCCACATATATGAAAGGATCTGGGGGGAAAAATCTGTAGAGAAACCCAGCTTGCATTTGCAAAGTCCTAAGAAGCATTGCGAACAACGGAGATTAAAAAAATGAAACTCTTTCAAAAGAAAGTAAAGCTTCTGACTCTAAAGGACTTTTAATCCCAGGCACGTTTGGTTTCATTTCATTCAGAGCTTGAGCCAAGCCACAAAATTTGGGTCTGACCATTTCCCAAAGTTCAGAGCGTTTTGAATCCAAAGATTTTGGTTTGGACCCAATGCTAATGCTGTTATTGTATGGGTCAAATATCTTATTATAATGATAGTAAACAGCAAGAGAAAGCTCTCAGACTGGCCAGGGCTCCCTCTGCCAGTTAATCACAGAAAATGTGCACAGCAGTGGAATGAAGGATGATGCTGTGGATACCAGAACTGGCCACAAATACTGTAGCACTTCCACAGCAGATCAGTGAAGTAGTATCTGTACCCTAGGTTAAGGAAATTCAAAGGCTGGAGCAAAAATGCCTATTAACTAGTGTTAGTGAGGTGTCAAAAAGAGCCTTCAAGTTATTGTTGTATTCAAACCTACTCCTGACCCCATCACTTTTGGCCACCTGCTTTCAGAAGTTTCCATTCATGTGTCTGTGCAGACGAAGACGTCTTCCCTTCATCTCCCACCACCTTACCAATACTGAGTGGAAGGGAGCGAAGACCATGCACAATTGAATTGACTTTGAGTTAAACTGCATATAAACTCTAGGGTGAAGAGAATGACTGTCAAATGTGGGAGGGCCCTGTTTCCTGCAAGGGCAGAAACAGGAGAAACAGCTACGAGCAGGGACTGCTGCAAAAAGCAGAGGTACACAGAGCTGAAGAATGTATCACAGCAACAACCACGTACAGAAGTAAACACCTTCTATTCTTCTGTAGAAGCATAAGCTTTCCTATGAAGATCTTAAAGCACTTCCAAAATGTCTTACGATGCATCCATCCTGGTGGGAAATCGGGTTCATTGTCATTTTATCGACAGGGAAGCAGAGGCAAAGGTGAAAGATGCCTTGCTACAGGCTCAGCAGGGCAGTGATGGAGTTTGGGCACGAAACAGAACCGAACCTCTCCCCCGCCCCTTCCCTAAATACTGCTAATACTTCCCTAGGTGAGACCTAGCTATAATCTAGGTAAACCACAAAAATGTCAGTTGCCTGAAAACTTATCTCATCAATAAGCCCAAACCATGACTTCTAAAGCCTAACCACTTGGCTTTTCATTTCATGTTTACGCATTAGCAGGAGTGCAATTTTTTTAATCTTGCTTTAACTTGTGAAGCTCCCCCTGCAATAAGCTGATTCAGTGGAGGATCTCTGCCCGCACGCAAATGAAGAGCTCGACCTGGCGAGCATAAACGAGCACCAGGCTTTGTCTGCGGGAACAAGTTGTTATGGTTCATTTCCAAACCCTGAAGGAGGCACAGGATGTCTAAGGAAAACATACTGTAGGGCTGAATAAATGGGGCATCAATTGCCTTGACAGAGATGTCCTGTCTGGCTGCTTTGCTCTTCTTGTATTTTTGATACACAGTTTGGTGCCTTCATTCTGTGATAGTGGGACCTCTGCCAGGTGTTGCTACAGACATTCATAGTGAATGGCTTCAAGTGTGAAATCAACCCAGTTTTCTCTTTTTACAGAGTAGGGAACTCTCTTTGTGATCCAAATAAACCTTGAAGAAGGCTTCAAGCCAACTTCGTCACTGTTTTCTCTTACGTAACTAGACTGGGAACACTCAGTACTCAGAAGTAACAACAATTCTCCTATACACCTAAAAAACTACATTTACTTTGAACTTATCAGCAACAAAAGCCTGTCATCTTTGGACATCATCCACTAGAACTGCCCAAGGCAACTTATCTATTATTTTTGGGTGCCAACAACAATGGACTTGACATTGTCCTCATTCATCAGAACGGATTTGTTACCCAAGATACAGATAATAAAAAACAATTCCTTGCCTAGTGGGTCCAAATATTTTTCTGTTGAACTAAAGTGACTTTTTATATTATATCCAGGCATGAAATCCATGGCTTTAAGAAGCCACAGTCGCCTCTTGTCTCCACACTGATGTCCTTTCAGATGGCACCACACCCTAAATAGCTGTGTTACCCTCAGCACCAGAATCACACCCAGTTTGCAGCAGGAGCACCTGAAGATTTCAAGCTTGAGCACTACAGGACTGAGGTCCTCCAGGAGGAGCTCCAGCGTGATGGATCCTGCCAGCATCAGCCCCAGCCCAGACAGTGCTGCCACTGAGGGACTCCCACAGCCAAATCCCCTCCCATGCCCGCCGGGGTCATCCTGACCACTACAGGCTTAGCCTAAATCCTGGCTGGCGTCCACTGCTAAAAAATATAGGAGAGAAAAAAAGAAAAAAAATTGCTACCCATGTTGTGGAGTCATCACCGGAGAGTTATCTCCCCAGGGAAGGAGGGGAGCAGAGGAGGCAGGTCTCCCTGCCGTGACAGCAGAGCTCCTCTGCACCCAGCCAAAGGCAGGTGGGCAGAAACGGGCTCAGGCAGCTCAGGGGAGGCTTCACACCACCTGCCTTAAGCATCTGACTTCGGGGTCACTGGAAACGCACCGAGTGAACGAGCTGCATTTCCCGCCGGGGAGTTCCTGGTACAGGAGTCCCCAGCGGTGCGGGGTGGGTGCCTGCAAATGGGTGCTTCAAAGGCCCTCACGGGAAGCCTGGCAGAGCCTACGGCAGCCAGAAGGCCCTCCAACGAAGCAGCCCTGATTTCAGACAACGGAGAGCAGCTCTTTGCCAGGTATTGCAATTGCTCTTAAATTGCTGTTTGGTTTTTTTCCTTAGTGGCTTACGAAAATCTGATGAGCATCCGTAAGCAGCTGCCACCCTGAGCCAGCAAAGGCACTGCAGGGCGACCCTCGCTGCTTCTGGGCAAGCTGCGAAGCCAGGCTCTCCTCCTGAAGCTGTTAACAAATTTATAACCGCTCCAGACCAGGCACAGAGGGAGAACTGTAACACGTACTCACCGCCGGGTTACGCATACACAGCCGAAACTGCTGGGTGACAGTCAAGCACAAGTCCCAGAATGTTTAACCTGCATAAAGGGCTTTAAGTTTAAAATGAAATGAAATAAAAACAGCATTTAACTGCACATACAGCTTGCTACCACCTCTGGTGGCCAAGCCAAAAGTATTAGGTAGAGTTAACTTTGGCTGACACCGCAGCATTTACTGTTTAATTTCCTGATACTTAAAAAATAATTTTTTAAAAATATCTGTATCTTGAATATATCTGTGTTACTGGGAACAGCCCCTTATTTCTTTAACAACAGCTGTGTTTTTGAATTCACATTTCACAGATTTTTCGCCCTCTCAACTCAACTCCACGCAGCAGCACCCACAGCATCTTGGCAAAAACCTCCCTCCCTTGGACAAATATGTCACCAGACATTTCTGGCAGGCTGTCCTCTCACAGATAACTAGCATGCCGAGCTAAGAATAGGATTAGCTGCTTCTCTAGCTACTTTCATAGAATCATAGAATCGTTTAGGTTGGAAAAGCCCTTTAGGATCATCCAGTCCAACCATTAACCTACACTACCAAGTCCACACTAAACCAATTAAGGGTAGACTAGACTAACCCATGTCCCGAAGTGCCACATCTACCCGTTTTTTGAACGCCTCCAACACCTCCTTTGTCCAGGTGCCTGCAGAAGGTCACTTGGTGTGGCAGTTCAGCTTCTCAGAGGGAGAACGCAGGACTGGGCTGTATCTCTAGCAAATCATTAGGAAGCATGTGGAAGCATGCGTGGGTGTTTGGGTCAAACACATCAAAAATCCGTGCTAAGCGTCAGACTTCAGCTGTCCGGTGATCCCTGGCGAGTGCGACAAGAAAAAAAAACCCCTTGCCAAATATTTTATTATGGGACAGTCAAAGCATTACGCCTTCCTCAGTCATCCAGCTCTAGTTCTTGTCACAAAAAATATCCAGATTATAGAGGTCAGTAATACGGTCCAAGACGTGACTTCTTTTTAGGCACAATTGCCTACACTTCTTATGTGCCTAATACAATACACAAACAGTCCACATTATATATGTAATTAAAAAGTAAAACACTTCAGGCAAACAAGTGAAGCCTTCACGGGAGAGCCAGATGTCGTGCAGGTGTGCTCAAAAGATTCCTGAGCAGTATTTATCATAAAACATTTACAAGAGGTCCTAAACCTTCGTGGTCTTTTGTAGCTTTCTGCAAAACATCACTTTTTTTTTTTTTTAATTGTGAACGTATCAAGTGGCAGGAGATAAAAGGTCATACTCCTTGAAGAGATGCCTGTGGGGAAATAAGGAGAGAGGGGTTTTGTACAGGAATCAAGCGCTACAAACGGCACAAAGCAAGGAGAAGGTTATGTACACGTCAGACTGTACCGTGAGGCAAATGAGAGGCGATGGCACTGGGAGAAGAGCTCGCGGACCTTGAGATAAAGAAGTAAGAACTGGAGTTTACCACAGTCAGGCCAGCTAGGGGCCCCAAGAAAGGCTGCAGCAAAGGAAGAGGAATCACAGCCGGGGAAAAATCTATTGGTGTCTCCCCCAGGAATTTCGGGTGGTTTCAGCCTTTAGTGCAAGGGGACTAATTCTCTGCAACTACCTGTTACATAGGTGACTGCTTATTGCTGTGGGTCTGTCTGTATGTATAACACACGGGTCATACAGAGACAGTATGGAAATTCAGTTGTTCAGCAATTAGCCATTTTGATTCCTTTCTGTAGCTTCACTTCCTCTGACTACTTTTAAAGAGATCTGCAGTCTCTTTCCGAACGCACAGTGGCGAAGCTGGAAGAAAATAACTACATGCAAAAACATGCACTTTGTCAAGTGGAGGCTTCCTCCCTCTGTGTGCGTGCGAGTGCGTAATTCCCCTCCCATTGTGTCCCAGGGACATGGATTGTCCCCCAGCACAGCCGACGGGCCGGCCTCTGATTAGGCTCCAGCCACTTTATCAGCTTGCCAAGCACACACAATTAAGATCTCAACACCAGCCTACGTCCTCGTCTTATCCCCGATCCAAGATTTCCCTGATGGTTTTTTCTTACGTGACTGCGCGCTGCGCTTTAGGTCCAAAGTTTTGGTGGGGACACGAGCCCCCTGAAGACAGAAAACAGGGCGAGAGCTCCCTGCAGCCTGGCCGCGTTCCCAGCAAGATAAGGCTCCCGGCGCTGCGCGGAGCCCGTCGCACCCACCGCTGCCCTTACGGTACTATCTGCCGTGGCCAGCGAGGCTTTTCCTCGCCGCTGCTGGGCTGCGCACCGTGGCCGCTCATGACTTCACGACAAATATGTGGCAACAGCTGTTTCCACATACACAAAGGAACCGAGGGCTACGATAAGAGACCGAAATTCCCCGCGCCAAAAGGGAGACGCAGACAGAAAAGCTTGAGGGGGCACCACTTCAGATGGCCAAACACACACAGTTAAACAACTGTTTCCAGCAGGTAGGAGGAAGGGATAGAAAAGTGACCTTTTCCCATTAAGAATTACATATTTGTTTTGTTTCCCTACAGGTTATTTTTTCTGGCGTCGTGACATAGAAAACATTTTGAACTTTCTAAGGAAACTGTTATTGAAGCACTGAACATTACTGTGAGGGTGCGTTTGAAAAACAGAACAATTAGGCATTTCAAAGTTTATCTAACTTAGTCGCTGGTACCTTTCAGATTCGTCACCACTAAATGCAAACAGTCTGGGGGCCAGTTTAATGATTCCTATACATGATACCCCCGCCTATAGGAAGGAGAGACCTCTTGAAAATTTATCATTGTCTATAAGCTACCCTCCACCTCCCTGCTGCAGTCTACTAGCGCACATCCTGGAAAAGGAAGGCTTTCCGAGACAAGGATTTTTTGTTTAAGCCTCAAGAGCCCAAACCTTTCGGGACTCACCGAGAGCAGCTCTGCGGAGCTGGGGGTCCAGCAGCCCCAGGTACGCACACAGAGCCACAATGCTGGCAAAGTGACAGCGGAAACCGAGTCTCACGGGGAATGACGCGATGTTGTGTTCTTTACTTTCATGATAATTCACCATTTCAGCTCAACTTCTACCAAGTTCCCCAGAAAAATTTTGCGGAGCCACTGCCAATGTTTAAGCCTCTCCAAAAATTCAGCCAGACAGGAGAGGAAATTCCACGCAGTGTGCAGAAAGTCTGAAGGAGGGGTTTCTGCTAGATAGCAGGAAAGATGCGGCTGAGCTTGGGCTAGCACTTCCCTAACCACTTGCGTGGACTTCTCAAAGGTGTTCAAATAGGAGGTTTCCTATTGATGCCAAGGGACTGCCTGAACAGAAAGGTAATTGTAACAAAAAAGCACAGAAGAATTAGAAAGGGAACATAGAATCATAGAATCATAGAATCATCTAGGTTGGAAAAGACCTTTAAGATCATCCAGTCCAACCATTAACCTACACTACCAAGCCCACTCTAGACTAATCAAGGGTAGACCAGACTAAACCATATCCCGAAGTGCCACATCTACCTGTTTTTTAAACGCCCTTCGCGCTTTGTTTTTGCCGCCTCAGCAAGGGTGACTGCACTAAACGAGAAAACTATTTTCTTCCGAGTTGCTCTATGAGAACAGCAATGGGGAATTCATTAGCTTGTTCCTACTGGGAGGGTATTGAAGGGTAGGATTCTACCACATTTCATGCAGTCTGTGTAAGCCAACCCATCCTGTCTTATCTGAAACCAAATCGCCTTTCCCCCTTTTAAAATAAAATGCAGAAAGTCTATTTGAATTTCATTCAAGGTCTTGAAGAGCACAGGGCACCACGGTGAAGATCCTGCTATGCCTGGAACGTGAGGCATCTCTGAGCAGAAATGCTATGGAGGCATAGAGATAAATGCCACGACTTCACCGCATGGCTTGATAGTTTCTCAAAACAATAAACTTGAGAGCAACCGTAGGTGAAGAAAGGACAGAGGATGTGATGGCATTTTTCACAGAGTAGCAGGAGAGACCAGAATAGACGTGACTGCCAATGGCCGAGACCTGGTGCACAGCCAGGTCTGCAAGCGGGCGGCTATTTTAGCTTCAGGAGGAGAGGGGCGCAGGTGCCGTGGAGGAGCGCACGGGCGATAGCATGGTGCCGAAAGGCGCAGCTCGGAGCCCGCCAAGCCGCTCATGCAACACTTTTTAGGCACTGAGGTGAGAAGTTAAAACGGCGGGGGGAGATAAGAGCAAAAGAAAAAGCTGGGACCTAGCTTTGATCTTAGGGGTGGAAAGTCACGATTGACGGACGGAGGCTCCGTGGCTGCCGGGAGGAAGAGGAGCTTTGATTCCAGAACAAGGGGTGGTTGCTGGAAGCAGAGCACGCTGGGGATGCAGCCTGAAATCCATGGGAGAAGAAGGACGTTTGGCACGTGGAGGGGCTGCAGCTGCCTGTTCAAGCATCTGCGCAAGGCAAGGTTTCTCCTGGAGTTTTTGGGTGGAAAAAAAGTCATTTTGCTCCCGAGGTACAGTGCTTGCAGAAAGACGATAAAATTCACCTCATATTTGGCAGCCAGCTGACTCACAGCACTTCTTCGGCCCGGCAGCCCGGAGGGCAGGCTGGGCTGCGTCGCTCCTCAGCAGGCAGCAGAGCTCAGCCGGCTTCACCGCAGCCCGGAGCAGGGGCTGGCGGGAGGCTCCCGTCGAGGGGTGGCTAAGCCACGTATTCAGCCCGCCCCACGGTGGTCCAGCCCCGGCAAGGAGCCGGCGTTATCAGTGGGGGCTCTTTTAACCGCCATTCGCAGGCACAAGAACGAAGCACCTCCTGACACGACCCAGAGGCAATCGATTTATCTCACAACGATGATTTCAGGATTCCCCTAACACCAGGCAAACACCAGATCGGATGCCTCTGACCGAGGTTTGAAAATGCTCAGGGTAGGGTTTTAACAACCCTAGCCACCTAGAAACAGGAACTTCAATGCAAGTTTAGATTTTTGCAGCAAATAACGTGGCTAAAGAAATCCACAAACAGGATCCCATCTCCAGACAGGTTTAAACAAACACATAAAACAAAAAAACCCCAGGCAAACCCGTGGAGACATCGCAGCACGTATGGAACCACAAAGGGCTTTAGAGCCCAAAATCCAAACTGGGAACCCAAATAACTAGGATTGCCAAAGAATTCTATTGCTTTCATTCCCATTCAATGCTAAAAGTCTTTTCCACACAGGAAAAGGATCTATTTATGTTTCATTAGTGCCAGTTTTGTGTATACCAATAGACTGTGTGTATATAGGAGAGAGGGGAGTATGCTATGCAGCTGTGAGCTTTCTTGGCTAATTACTTGTTTTCTCTTTCTGAGCAAAATAAATACAACAACAAAATTCAACAGGGCATAACAGCACATCTATTAAGGCTGTACATTTTCCATCAGACTCCACTGGTATTTGTCTTAGCCACGCTTAGGCTAAGAAACCCAGTCTATGGTATCATTCATAAAGAGGAGGTGCAATGACCTGCACAAACACATATACTAAACCAAATAAAATAATACCCTGACTTGACACTGAGCGATGTACGGTAATGATGCCAGAATGCCAGTTAAACAGACATTAAAGTATTTAAGAAAGAATTCCCTCTTCAGCATCAGCAGCATCAAAACATTTTGTCCTAAATATGGAAGCCTGCTACATCCCCTCAACTTCAAAGATTTTATAGAAAACCAGAGCCTGAGCTGTGTTACTTACTTTAAAAAAAAAAACCAAAAAAAACCCCACAGTTTATTTCAGCTTCAGTTTTGGAAATGATAAATATTCCACATTCTGAGAATGCTTTTGGAGTTTAAAACACCTAAAAAGCATTAAAAACGTGCTTTTAAAACAAAACCATTGCAGCACTTAATACCCTCAAGCTTAACAACACTCTGGGCAGCAGCTGAATTACAAAGCTTTACAAAATGAAACAAAAGAAAGTTTTCATAAATGATTTGCAAACACTAACTTTGAAATCACAGACTGCAGCATGGTGTACTTGCGCTAAGAAGTAACAGATATTTTGGGTCCCAGGCTGCCAACTGGCAAAACCTACTGGTGTTCATACACTTTGGAAACAGGTCCCAGACTAGTCCTTAATGCAGACTGACTGTGGATGATTGCCTCATGGAACAACGATTTAAGATGAATTCTTGAAACTCTTACAGATTTTACTTGCAAGTCACCTTTCAGAGGCTGACTCTGAAGTCACAAAGTTCTACTTTGAAGCTAGATGAAGCATTCATATGCATACATTTCCCCACGCATAAGGGTTTGGGGAACAAATTCATATTCATAGACAAAAATCAAGTATCTTTAATAACCTGCCCATACACAAGTTATTTTCCTTTGCAGTAAAGAACATTGTCCCTAAATGTTTAAATTAAGTTATAAATCAGAAAACAGAAAAGGAAATATTTTCCATATGTTTAATTTTACAGCATAATTATTTATTAACCAAGCCTACAGGTACACGTTGCTACCCTTATGGGAGTTCAAACAATATGCTTACTATTTAAGATATGTTCTTCAATTTGCCGCTAACTGGAGACATTTATTAGTTCCATATTTCACTAGCAGTAATTATTGCTGGGAGCCATACATTCACGATCTATACAGATCACAGGGAGACACCTGTGTGGATTATAAGCTTAGCTAGCCTTAACATTACTAAACGGTCTGAAAACATTCAGTCCATTTAAAAGAGCAAGTTGCAAATAAAACTTACTATCGCCACTTTTTCATTACATGCCAGTATTTGACACAGCCTCATGGAAGCCAACGCGGTAATGAACTGTAACTAGTAACAAGTCGTAGCTGTACTTAAAAAGAGGGGAATCCCTCTCACTGCTCTGAGCACAGGCACAATCCACTAAATACGGCGATACTATTAAAACTCCCAGACCAGGAACATGCGGAGCCTGCAGTTTTCTCGTTTGAGAACAAAGGTCCCAAACCTTTCTCTCTTAGAATCATAGAATCATAGAATCGTCTAGGTTGGAAAAGACCTTTAAGATCATCCAGTCCAACCATTAACCTACACTACCAAGCCCACCTAAACCAATCAAGGGTAGACTAGACTAAACCATGTCCCGAAGTGCCACATCTACCCGTTTTTTGAACACTTCCAGGGATGGGGACTCCACCACCTCTCTGGGCAGCCTGTTCCAATGCTTGACCACCCTTTCCGTAAAGAAATTTTTCCTAATTTCCAGCCTAAACCTCCCCTGGCGCAGCTTGAGCCCATTTCCTCTCGTCCTATCGCTAGCTACTTGGGAGAAGAGACCAACACCCACCTCGCTACACCCTCCTTTCAGGTAGTTGTAGAGAGCAATAAGGTCTCCCCTCAGCCTCCTCTTCTCCAGACTAAACAACCCCAGTTCCCTCAGCCGCTCCTCATAAGACTTGTTCTCCAGACCCTTCACCAGCCTTGTTGCCCTTCTCTGAACACGCTCCAGCACCTCAATGTCTTTCTTCCTTCTACCTCCCTCCCCGTGACCTGGCCAATCTGACCTCCCTGGGGAGCTGTGACCTGACCCTAAAGGGACTTTACTGCACAACTGAAGCTGCAGCGTGTAAAATACTAGGGCATTAGGTAATCTCCCTCAAACCCCAGCGGACGGGACAACCTAGCCAGCACTGAACCTTCCTTCACCTGTTCCTCTCCTGGATGCCACGAAGGCCATCGGTGATCCCACAGGCCCGCTGGCCATGCTTTGCTCCGGCCCTTTGCTACGGAGCAGAAGGGAAGCACTGCCAGCAGAGCAGGGGAGAGCCACGGCTCTCCGCAGCAGATGCTGGCACTGTCCAGGCTCACACGTTGGGACATAACACGGGGACAGAGAGGAGGGGGTGAAGCTCAGTGCAACCGCTTTGTCCCATACATCCTACTGCAAGAGATGGCAAAAGCCTAGCGTCATGGATCAGGAGATAGCCTGGCCACATTTGGCACGTTTAGTTGGAGCCATACCATACTGGGAGTATATTGCCCATCACTAGGTTTTAAGTGTCCCCAAAGCGCGTGACCAGCAGTATGGTTATTGCTCTGTGGACCCTGGAAAAAACCATAATGCCCGGCGGAAGTGAAGAACGCATTATAATGGCTTCAACCAGCTACAGTAGAGGTGATGATGTTTGTCCAAAACCCTTCCCCAGGACTTGAAGAGTCCTGGCTTTTTCCAGTGCCACCCAAAACCCCTTGTGAGAGAAGAGGCCATTAATGAAGCCAAAATCTTCTTCGCTTCCTTCTATACCTTCTGCATCTGATGTGAGGGGTCACCACTGAATTCAGTGCAAGGAATTGGTCACGTGCTGTGACTAGGAGAAATATCAGCGGGGGTGAAAAACCACATCACAAGTGTGATTCACTTCTGCTTTATTAATCTGTAACTTATTCATTTTGCCACCAAATATTTTGATTGCAATTTTTAAATGCATTTGAAAAGCCAATTTATGCAGCATGAACCCAACTTAAGATGTAGAAATTTTAAGCCAGCTGACAGGGCAAGCCTACATTGCTATTTCAGCGTGTGACTTGTGTTGCTGGAATGCACACACATCATCAAATTATTAGGTTCAGCTTTGAAACCATTTGTTTTAAACAAGGTGCACATTGACTTTTTTTTTTTTTTTTTTTCTGGAGTGGTGGTATTTCAGCTGGCCTTCCGACTTGCAACAGTGTCTCAACACAGTATTCATTTCTGCTACTCTTTATAAAAAGTTGAGATAACATTTTACCTGTATGTTTCCTACAGAGCCAAAATATTTAAACTTAGTTCAATGGGAGGAAGGAGCTTTATTGTTTGGAGCATAATATTGCTGATGAATGATATACTTGGATAAATTTTTAGGTACGGATGAGGGGGAGGGGGCGGGGGGGAAAGTCCTGAGAAGCTGTGGGTTCCCACATAACAGTTACTTCTTCAGTGCTTTCCAGAGAAGTTCTTTTGGTTTTTCTGTAAATGACTTTGGTTTTCATCAACAAGCATTTGAATCCCACTGCTTTCATATGGGGTGGCCAGCATGTTCCATCTTAATTTAGTTGTGAGTTCAACAGGCACCTACAGTAGCAGGAGTTCTTGTTTTCCACCGTATTTTATCATATTTATATTTTGGAAAATCTCAGATATTAATCTGCTTGGGTAAATTGTCTGTAGGAAACAAGCAGCTCTCTACAACCAACATATACTTTTTTCCTACAACATCATGTCATGGCAACTATGGTAGAACGCTTTCACAGTTGCGGCAATATTTGCAAGAATTTGAACAAGCAGAATTTCGCTGCGCGAGAGGACAACTTTCTTAGCAGGTTATAGTCAAGAGGTGAGGTGAAATAACATGAATTAACTTCATGGGCTGCAAATGCCTGCTGGAACAGGGAGCTGAGGTCAGCGAGGGTGAGGCTTAGCAGGTCTCAAGGGACCTGCGCTCTGCTGCTGCCTCCTGCGCAGACCCCCCGTGCGACCACATGCGAGGTGCCTCTCCTACCCCGGCGCCCTGCCTCCCTGCCTCCCTAGAGGAGGTAAACGTTATGCTGCTCAGAGAAGAGCCTGCATCATCTCTCACTGCGCTTGCCAATACCGAGTAGCACTAAAGGACTCTGCATCTGCAGTACTACTATCGTTGGGAGTAAACAATGAATATTTCTAAAGTTCATAAGGAGGACAGGAAACACTAATGGCTACTTCTGTGAAATGTCGACATAGCCCTTAGCGGCTAACTTTGCAAGAGAAGGTTAAGTGCCTACATAAGGCTTTTCATACCTATATGCTTTAACTATTGCTGAACACAAAAATTATGAGTTTACTGTAAGGTTATAAACGTTGCAGTTGGTAGTATCAACTTCAAAGCGTGTACACGTTCCCTTTCACATGTAAGCACAGAGCAGGCCAAAACTTAGAAGGCAAAACAGGATTTTCAAGAGCTTTCAGACAATTTTAAAGAATTTAAGCCATTCCTATTAAAAAAAAAAAAAAGTACAAATTTTGGAGATCAAATAAGGATACTTAAGAAAATGTGAGGCATGCCTGGCATTCAGTATCTCAGGAAGAACATGATATGCTACAACAAAGAAAGCAGCCATCTCAAAAAAAATATCATGAAGAAGCAGAAAGAATTCACCTGGAATAGTGACATTACCTAATTTTGAGAAGAAAGAAAGATCTGGACTTAATCCTGAGGTTCTTAATCAGTCAAAGTCTACAGTGACTTCAAGGGGAAATTTGCCTGCATGTCAGCTATAGGACTGTTCCTTGATCTGCTTGGACATTAGTGTGGCATTAATCATGATTGCTCCATGAGATAATTAGTGATGACACACATTTATTTTTGCTTCCTTGCATGGCACAGCTAATAGAAGAACCAGGCTGAAAAATTAGTCATAACAATTAAGTAGGGGATGATTCCTGAATAATTAGGGTAAGTTACTGTAGAATATACTCATCCACATATTACAAATTACTACAAAACCAATAAAACATGCTGATTTATACACAGAAAATAAAAAACACATGCAGCTCTACAGCACAAGGGAATTTAATTGCATATTCTGTTTTCCATGCAACAGAAACACCTGCATTAATATCCCCTTTATTAGATCCTTGAGTTCAGCTGCTTTACAGAATATAGGTCTGCTGCAGAAGAGATTTTGACCACGAAGGATTAAACAGTTGACTCAGATGCGCAAAGCTAATCGGTGGTAGAGACCGTTCTCCTGTTCTCTAGCCTCGTCTATCACGACTTACAAGATGAAAAAAATAAAATCTTATATGCCAGTGCTATACACACCTCAAACCAGTGCTTGGTGGCCTGCTCCCACTCCAGTTTCAGTCTCCCGAGTCCTTTCCTCTTTCCAGGTGCAGGATTTACTCATGGTTACAAAATTGCTCACCTTCTTACTGACCCAAGCCCCCTCTTAAACAGCCGCGGGTCCCTGCTACGTCTCCCAGGCCGGGACTTTCCCTGTTCTCCAGAGGCTGCAGGAAGGGGCCGCGCCTCTGAGCCCTCTCGCCTTGCCCCTGCCCAGGCTGGCAGCGCCTCGGCTGCTGGGGAAGGGTGCCCAGCCCGGGCCAGAGGGTACCTGGCACCGCATGACAGCGGTGATGCAGCAGAGGGAAAGCAGTTTCCACCGTTCGCCCTGCCTAAAGCCCAGTTACAGCATCCTCATAGGGAGCTTTACGCAAAATTACAGCGGGCTGCAAACATTCAAACAACTCAAGGCACCGGACAATCCCCATGCAGCTCCGTCTGGATTGCAAGCAAAGCCAGGATGAAGAAAGAGGAGTTAGATCCACCGAGGATTGGATTACAACTTTAATATTCAGCCAGAGGAAGGGGCAGGGGCTGTGCAGCTGTATGGATGCTGCAGAGGAGGACAAGCCCCGAGTCACAGCCCGGTCTTTGCTAACCCCAGGGCTCACCTGAAAGTGTATTTTCTCTGCCTCGTGGAGGCAGGGTAGTAAGTTATCTGTATCTGGCTTACTTCTCTGCAAGGGATTGCAGAGGTGACGAGTCCACGACACTCGGGAACACCTTATATCCCCTGCATGGCTGCACAGCAATGTGATTAATGTTTCGATTGTGATTAAATAGTTACCAGAGAAAAAAACGTTTCCAGATAATTTCTAAACAGAGCACAGCTAGGCAAAGGAACAAGCCTCTGCAATACTACAAGATACACAATATTATTATGTCTTCATGAAAAACATGTAGAATAACCCCACAGGCCGATGCAGATAGCTACAGACAGGAACATTTATAAGTGACAGCACGTTCACAATCACAGGTCGCTTCCCATCACTTCTCACTACGTTGTAATGGTTGGTATGTGGAATACCCCTAGCCAGAAAGGGAGCTGCCTGTCTGTCCTGGTTTCGGCTGGGATAGAGTTAATTTTCTTCCTAGCAGCAGGCATAGTGCTGTGTTTTGGATTTAGTAGGAGAAGAATGTTGATAACATGCTGATGTTTTTAGTTGTTGCTCAGTACTGCTTATGCTAGTCAAGGACTTTTTCAGCTTCCCATGCTCTGCCAGGTGCACAAGAAACTGGGAGGGGGCACAGCCAGAATAGTTGATCCAAACTGACCAAAGGGCTATTCCATACCATATGACGTCATGCTCAGTATAGAAACTGGGGGGGGGTGGCCAGGGAGCAGCGATTGCTGCTCGGGAACTGTCTGGGTATCGGTCGGCGGGTGGTGAGCAATTGCATTGTGCATCACTTGCTTCGTGTATCATTATTATTATTATCACTATTATACTGTTACTATTAGCATTACTATTTTACTTTATTTCAATTATTAAACTGTTCTTATCTCAACCCAGGGGTGTTTCTCACTCTTACTCCTCCGATTCTCTCCCCCATCCCATCGGGGTAGGGGGAGTGAGCGAGCGGCTGCGTGGTGCTTAGTTGCTGGCTGGGGCTAAACCACGACAGTCCTTTTTGGCGCCCGAACAGGGACTCGAAGGGTTTGAGATAACAACAGATTAACCAGAGTGTATTAAGGAGTCTGTTAACAGTTGCCGGTCACGATATTAGTTCTTCTGATCTGCACCATGTTCTTTTTTTTGCAGCACGTGTTAAAGCTTGCTGTCAGTTTGTGTAGTGTGCTATGCTCTGCAGTGATTCATGATCTTTTGCTTGGGAGGCTCCTTATCAAAGCCCTGACCTTGAGCATTCTTTGGTATTTGGGTTTCATACAGAAGTCACTACTGTACTTCGGGTACTACCTCATAGAGAGAGTTAGCAATTATACTTCTTACTC
Source organism: Pelecanus crispus (assembly GCF_030463565.1). Classification (NCBI taxonomy): domain Eukaryota; kingdom Metazoa; phylum Chordata; class Aves; order Pelecaniformes; family Pelecanidae; genus Pelecanus; species Pelecanus crispus. Next base: position 7,379,756 of record NC_134652.1, read on the forward strand.
TGAGAGGCTTGTTGTGGAGGAAATACAGAATGGCACCTTTGCTGCTTTCTTCTATGATGTTTCTTCCTTCATTACAACAACTTTCCTGTATCTTGAACACCCCTGGGCAGTTAAGATACTTCTATTGATAATTCTTGGGAATGTTGTTTCCGTTTTGATAAAGGTCAGTAAGCAGTTTAAAAATACCATCCAGAGATCTACCCCAAGGCTGGATAGTTATGAGTGGCAGGGTGTGTGGGAACGTATGCGCAAGTACCTAGGGCAGTGGGGACCTCCAGTGTTTTGGAACTTCACCCCTGAACAAGTGCAGAATCCTGAAGAATTAGTAAAGTATTTGGAAGAAGTATGTTGTCACCCTGGTAGCTCCAGAGAGACACAAATCATTGCAACATGCTGGGGACTGGCCCATGCCTATCGAGCCATGGTCAACGCTAATCAGTACCCTCAAAAGAAAGAGAAGGTCTCTGGATCTGATGACAAAACAACAAGCACTGTGGCTACTCCAACCCCCACTACAGGCCCTGCGGCTACTCCAACCCCCACTACAGGCCTTGCAGCTACTCAAACCCCTGCCCCAGGCACTGTGGCTACTCCAGCCACAGCCATGAGCACTGCGGCTACTCAAACCACAGCCATGGGCACTGCGGCTACACAAACCCCAGTGACAGACACTGCGGCTAAACCAGAGAACCAACCTGCGCCGGTATCAGTTGCCCCTATACAGAAGAAAAAATACACGAGGAAATCAGTTCATTTAGTAAGGGATGAAGATGAACCAGGGCCATCACGAGAACCAGAGGAGGAAGAACCCATAAATGAGATGGTGACCACCCGATCCCTATCCCTGAGTGAGCTGCGAGATATGCGAAAAGATTTCGGTCATCATCCAGGCGAGCACATCATCACCTGGCTGCTCCGATGCTGGGATAACGGGACCAGTAGCCTGGATTTAGAGGGTAGGGAAGCCAAGCAGCTGGGATCCCTTTCCAGGGAAGGGGGCATTGACAAAGCAATTGGAAAAGGGGCAAAACCGCTCAGCCTCTGGAGGCGACTTCTGTCAAGCATGAAGGAAAGGTATCCCTTCAAGGAGGATGTTTTATACCGCCCAAGCAAATGGACCACCGTAGAGAAAGGTATCCAGTACCTGAGGGAATTAGGCGTGCTGGAGGTGATTTACAGTGACCTGAATGATGAGCGGTTAACCAAAGACCCAGATGAAGTCAGGTGCACACAATCCATGTGGCGGAAGGTGGTACGGAGCGCACCAGCATCGTATTCCAACTCGTTGGCAATACTAGCCTGGAAAGACGACGAGGCACCAACGGTGGATGAAGTGGCTAGACAACTCCGGGACTACGAAGAAAAGCTCTCTTCCTCCCTACGGGCCTGTGTCTCGGCTGTGGAAAAACTGTGCCAAGAGTTCCAACAACTCAGAGAGGATCTGTCCTACTCCCCACCTGCACGGACCAGTGTCTCAGCCATTAGGAGTCAACGTCCCTATGCTCAAGAGAGAGGATATAGAGGATACACACCACGGGGCACCCTGTGGTTTTACCTGCGTGACCACAGAGAGGACATGAGAAAGTGGGATGGAAAACCCACCTCAACCTTAGAGGCATGGGTGCGTGAGTTGCAAGGAAAAACTATTAGAAAAGGCGGTTCTCCCAGGAAAATTGCAGCTCCAGTTTCCAGTGAGCAGTTCCCGAGACAGAGTAAGAGGGCTAATTTTACTTCCGACCTTGATCAGGGGACTTTTGATTCACATTTACAGGAAGTGAACAGCGAATACTGTGACCAGTGTTAGAGGGGCCCTGCCTCCAGCCAGGTGGAGGAAAGGGACAACCGGGTTTACTGGACTGTGTGGATTCGATGGCCTGGAACGTCAGACCCACAGGAGTATAAGGCTCTAGTGGACACTGGTGCACAGTGCACGCTAATGCCATCAAACTATAGAGGGGCAGAACCCATTTGTATTTCTGGAGTGACAGGGGGATCCCAACAGCTCACTGTACTGGAAGCTGAAGTGAGCCTAACTGGGAATGAGTGGCAAAAGCACCCCATTGTGACTGGCCCAGACGCTCCGTGCATCCTTGGCATAGACTACCTCAGGAGAGGGTATTTCAAGGACCCAAAAGGGTACCGGTGGGCTTTTGGTATAGCTGCTTTGGAGACAGAGGAAATTAAACAGTTGTCCACCTTGCCCGGTCTCTCAGAGGACCCTTCGATTGTAGGGTTGCTGAAGGTTGAGGAACAACAGGTGCCGATTGCTACCACAACTGTGCACAGGCGGCAATATCGCACCAACCGAGACTCCCTGATTCCCATCCATAACCTGATTCGTCGACTGGAGAGCCAGGGAGTGATCAGCAAGACTCGCTCACCCTTTAACAGTCCCATATGGCCAGTGCGAAAGTCTAATGGGGAGTGGAGACTAACAGTGGACTATCGTGGCCTGAACGAAGTTACACCGCCGCTGAGTGCTGCCGTGCCAGACATGCTAGAACTGCAATATGAACTGGAGTCAAAGGCAGCTAAGTGGTATGCCACAATTGATATTGCTAATGCATTTTTCTCCATCCCTTTGGCAGCAGAGTGCAGGCCCCAGTTTGCTTTTACCTGGAGGGGTGTTCAGTACACCTGGAACCGACTGCCCCAGGGGTGGAAGCACAGCCCCACCACTTGCCATGGACTGATCCAGACAGCACTGGAACAGGGTGAAGCTCCAGAACATCTGCAGTACATTGATGACATCATTGTGTGGGGCAACACAGCAGAAGAAGTTTTTGAGAAGGGAAAGAAAATAGTCCAAATCCTTCTGAAGGCTGGTTTTGCCATAAAACAGAGTAAGGTCAAGGGACCTGCACAGGAGATCCAGTTTTTAGGAATAAAATGGCAAGATGGACGTCGTCAGATCCCAATGGATGTGATCAACAAAATAACAGCTATGTCCCCACCAACTAGCAAAAAGGAAACACAAGCTTTCTTAGGCGTTGTGGGTTTTTGGAGAATGCATATTCCAAATTACAGCCAGATCGTAAGCCCTCTCTATCAAGTGACCCGGAAGAAGAACGAATTCAAATGGGGCCCTGAGCAACAACAAGCCTTTGAACAAATTAAACGTGAGATAGTTCATGCAGTAGCCCTTGGGCCAGTCCGGGCAGGGCAGGATATTAAAAATGTGCTCTACACTGCAGCCGGGGAGAATGGCCCTACCTGGAGCCTCTGGCAGAAAGCACCAGGGGAGACTCGAGGTCGACCCCTCGGGTTTTGGAGTCGGGGATACAGAGGATCCGAAACCCGCTATACTCCAACTGAGAAGGAGATACTGGCAGCATATGAAGGGGTTCGAGCTGCTTCAGAAGTGATTGGTACTGAAGCACAGCTCCTGCTGGCACCCCGACTGCCAGTGTTGGGCTGGATGTTCAAAGGGAGGGTCCCCTCTACACATCATGCAACTGATGCTACATGGAGTAAGTGGGTTGCATTGATCACACAACGGGCTCGAGTAGGAAACCCCAGTCGCCCAGGAATCTTGGAAGTGATCATGGACTGGCCAGAAGGAAAAAACCTTAGAATATCACCAGAGGAGGAGGTGACACGTGCTGAAGAGGCCCCACTGTATAATAACTTGCCAGAAAATGAAAAGCAATATGCCCTGTTCACTGATGGGTCCTGTCATCTCGTGGGAAAGCATCGGAGGTGGAAAGCTGCTGTATGGAGTCCTATACGACAAGTCGCAGAAACTGCTGAAGGAGAAGGGGAGTCGAGTCAGTTTGCAGAGGTGAAAGCCATCCAGCTGGCTTTAGATATTGCTGAAAGAGAAAAGTGGCCAGTCCTTTATCTCTATACTGACTCATGGATGGTGGCAAATGCCCTGTGGGGGTGGCTGCAGCAATGGAAGCAGAGCAACTGGCAGCGCAGAGGCAAACCAATCTGGGCTGCCGCATTGTGGCAAGATATTGCTGCCCGGGTAGAGAACCTGGTTGTAAAAGTTCGTCATGTAGATGCTCATGTATCTAAGAGTCGGGCCACTGAAGAACATCAAAACAACCAGCAAGTAGATCAGGCTGCTAAGATTGAAGTGGCTCAGGTGGATTTGGACTGGCAACATAAGGGTGAATTATTTATAGCTCGGTGGGCCCATGACGCCTCAGGCCATCAAGGAAGGGATGCAACGTATAAATGGGCTCGTGATCGAGGGGTGGACTTAACTATGGACAGTATTGCACAGGTTATTCATGAGTGTGAAACATGCGCTGCAATCAAGCAAGCCAAGCAGTTCAAGCCCCTTGGGTATAGTGAACGATGGCTGAAATATAAATATGGGGAGGCCTGGCAGATTGATTACATCATGCTCCCACAGACCTGCCAAGGCAAGCGCTATGTGCTCACCATGGTGGAAGCAACCACTGGATGGCTGGAAACATATCCCGTGCCCCATGCCACCGCCCGGAACACCATCCTGGGCCTTGAAAAGCAAGTCCTGTGGCGACATGGCACCCCAGAAAGAATTGAGTCAGACAACGGGACTCATTTCCGAAACAACCTCATAGACACCTGGGCCAAAGAGCACGGCATTGAGTGGGTGTATCACATCCCTTACCATGCACCAGCCTCCGGGAAAATTGAGCGATACAATGGATTGTTAAAGACTACCCTGAGAGCAATGGGTGGTGGGACGTTTAAACATTGGGATACGCATTTAGCAAAAGCCACCTGGTTAGTCAACACCAGGGGATCTGCCAATCGAGCTGGCCCTGCCCAATCAAAACTTTTACGTACTGTAGAAGGAGATAAAGTTCCTGTAGTGCACATGAAAAATATGCTGGGGAAGACAGTCTGGGTTACTTCCCCCTCTGGCAAAGGCAAACCCATTCGTGGGATTGCTTTTGCTCAAGGACCTGGGTGCACTTGGTGGGTGATGCGAAAGGATGGGGAAGCCCAATGTGTACCTCAAGGGAATTTGATTTTGGGTGAAAATAGCCAATGAACTGAATTGTATAATATTAATTGCTTTATAATACTGTATGTTATCTCTTAACTATATGTTATCTCTTAACTGCATGTTAATATAATAATATAGTAGGTTAATATTAAGTATATAATACTATATATTATGATTGCTATATGCCGCATCAATGGTATTGCAGTAAGAATTGCCCAGCTTAATGAAAATGAACTTTGATGAAACCATGTTGGAATGAGAACTGACTTCAGCATGCAACAATCCAACACTGCACAGCACCTCTCCTGCTCTGAAAGACTGTGATGACAGATGGAACCCAAAGTCATGGGCTAAATGAACTCAATGGACATTTTAGAGGGATGGGCCATAGACGAAGGGAATGATATCTGTGTGTATATCAAGATAGGGAAAGCGGTGGTGATTAATTAGAACACATTGGAAAGGGGAGGGCCTGTGCATGACGTAGATGGTATAGAATAAGGGGTGGATACTGTCCTGGTTTCGGCTGGGATAGAGTTAATTTTCTTCCTAGCAGCAGACATAGTGCTGTGTTTTGGATTTAGTAGGAGAAGAATGTTGATAACATGCTGATGTTTTTAGTTGTTGCTCAGTACTGCTTATGCTAGTCAAGGACTTTTTCAGCTTCCCATGCTCTGCCAGGTGCACAAGAAACTGGGAGGGGGCACAGCCAGAATAGTTGATCCAAACTGACCAAAGGGCTATTCCATACCATATGACATCATGCTCAGTATAGAAACTGGGGGGGGTGGCCAGGGAGCAGCAATCGCTGCTCGGGAACTGTCTGGGTATCGGTCGGTGGGTGGTGAGCAATTGCATTGTGCATCACTTGCTTCGTGTATCATTATTATTATTATCACTATTATACTGTTACTATTAGCATTACTCTTTTACTTTATTTCAATTATTAAACTGTTCTTATCTCAACCCAGGAGTGTTTCTCACTCTTACTCCTCCGATTCTCTCCCCCATCCCATTGGGGTAGGGGGAGTGAGCGAGCGGCTGCGTGGTGCTTAGTTGCTGGCTGGGGCTAAACCACGACATTGTCAAATAACACTGCTTCATTTTTAGAAACAAGGTAGAGTCAGAGCACAAATTACCATCAGGTCTATGCCAGTTGTTACAGAATTTGTCATGGAAGTCTAGGCATTTGATTATGTTTTAAATATCCAGACACCAGTCTGGTCAACTAGACTGATTCTTCCTATAGGCAGGCTACTGTATAGGGATGAGTTAATGGATTCTTGTCTTTAGTCTAAAAACAGAGGTTCAGGACCATGCAAGAATGGTAAAAGCAGTAAATCAAAAAGTTGAGGAGAAAATTCAAAAACCCTACAGACCTCACACAGTTCTATGGCTCTGGATGTACCCGCCCACTTCCCAGAGGAATACAAAAAAGTATATTTAGTGTTTTAAAGAACATCAGGTATACAAGGCCAATAAGACAGGGCTTCATAGAGACCCCAAGGCTGAGAATGGCCAAAGCTCACATCTGTGCCAGTGCCCATCATCAGCTGCAGCCCAGGATGGAAAATTGGTAACGATCTTCATGTTGTCCACAACTTCTAGCTTTCCATGAACTTCTTCCAGGCGAGTCTCTATACCCAGTCTGCCATACCACCTGCTTGCTCCAGCCTGGAAACGTCGCTGATGCAGACAGACCACAGCAAACTGTATTTGTGATCTCTGTCCTCACACCATTGATACAAAGTGATCTAATATTACTAATATTCCTGTATAAGCAGTAAGCTGGGCCTTTGGCTTATTTGTCAAAAGTGAAAGGAGCTGGCACCTAAATATGTTTTCTTGTGTTTTCAGCTCAAAAAGAAAGACACCCATGGCCAGTGGGTCCAACAGAAAATGATGGTGATTTCGCTGTGTTCCATTAAATAAAATTTAATACCATTGAGCTTGAATTAAGCCTTTGGCTCCCGCCCAAATTTTGAGGCTTCCTTCCTTTGAAAGAAAACAAATACATGCTTCACGCAGAAGATCAAGCCAGTGGAATAAGACAGAAGCTGTTGGGAAGATCGCCACAAAGCTGCGTCGAGCCAAAGAAAGCTTCTCTCTGATACTGAAAAGAATGAATAAAAATGACAAGACCTGAGGTTATGAAAGAGCAGAGGAAAGTCATTCTCCTTCCTTCAAATCAAGAGTGAAGTACAGCATCAGACTAAGCCTTAAGCACAATCAACACTGAGGGAAAAAAAAAAAATAAAGGAAAAAAAAATAATCACAAGATCTTTTCAGTGACTCACACCAAGGAGTACTTTCTAGACTGCAAAACCCTGAGGTAAGTAGGTAGAAAAGGAGGGGCACATCAGCTGTGGTTCCTTTTGTAATTGTTATTACTAACTGACTGCAGCAAATGTACCAAACAGGGTTTGTGGCATAGAGGATGGCTTAAAATGGAAGAGATTAATATTTTATACAGTAAAAGTATCATAAAGATATTTCAAAGGATGGACAAAACATGCGAACAAAAACGCAACTGCAGCCACTTCCAAATCTATTTAAAAATCTATTTAAGAGCTGAATTTGTACCCACTGAATAGTTTCATGGAGTGCAGTGGCATTATTCTCAGACTAAGACAAAGAGTATAAGACTCTAGTCCTAAAATTAATAGCTGTGTTTACAAGCTCTTTAAGATGCTGCCTATTTTTACTCAGTGAATCATTGCCCTTCTTTACAAAGTATATTTCATTAATCTTAGCAATGCACACAAATCTCAGCGGAGTTGCTCTGCTTACATACCAAATCTGAAGTTCTAAGTCTAAACTATTTGTCACAGTATTCAACTTTAATAAAATCTGTATTTATTGGAAGATGCCACTTCCTCACGTTCTCTTAAATCAAAACAACTGATTCCTGTCAAGCTGTTCCTTTCCCTTTTTCCCCTCCCCAGAGGAAAACAGTAAGACTTATAAAAAGCAAAATTCACTCCTGCGTAAAATTACGCAATCCCAAAAATTAGCTTTATCCTCCAGCTGAACTTCATCTACTAAGATCAAATGAAACTTTGTCTGCAATGAGATATTAGAGAAGCTAATACATCACTCGTGTTTTTTTAAAAACACACATTCATTGCGACTTGCAATCAGCCCAGATTAAAAGATCCAACGGTAATAGTGCAGATTTATGTTAGTGAAGAGAAGCGTCTGCAAATCTCATCAAGTTTTTAAATGAGACAAGCAAAAACCTCCTTAAAAAACTGTCTTCCCACAATTATCTGCTGGAATTAGGCATCAGGCTTTCTAACTACTTACACAAAATGTGACTTTCTTTACACAAGCAGGCAAGAGCCTGGGATGTGAAACATTTACTTTCACTGATGAGCAATTGCTCAAATTGCCTCTGTCAACAAATTGTTCACCTTATGGGACTATTCACGTCTGAAATTTATTTACCTGCTTTAGTGTTGGTAGGATGGCATCTTCAGCTTGCACCTGCACTAGCAGATTCGCACAGGCAGCACTGCAGCCTTCTGCGCTCCCTCTTTCGAAATGCGATGCTGCATCCTAACATCTGAGCAATAACCTCAAGCAGGGAGATTACCAAAGGGCAGAGATCTAAGCTCTGCTGCCTGCCCTCCTCGGTATCTGGCCCTAGAAACACGGCAGAACTCTCACGTTCGGCTCTTCCCTGCATAGAATACACATTTTAACAGAGCTTAATATCCAGTATTTCATTCCCAATTTTAATGCCTTCTCAACTCATTGTATCTAAAAACCAAAATATGTATATATAAAAAAATTACTAAGTAGTTTTGAAAATTTAGGCCAGAGACTCTGAACAAAAGCATGCTCTGTCCTCACCTTGTAAAATATTTCTGGGCTTCTAAACAAGCTTCATGCCTTCACACAGCTGGTAAATGTTTGCTTAAAAATGTATTCAAACAATCCCTTTGCAAAGGATTTGTAACATATAGACTTGAGCTTCATTTTGGAAGGGTCATTTACATAGCACATCCATAAGTTTTAAAAAGCTGCCTTCTATTTATTCTAAACTTTCCAATTACCAGTTTGTTTATACCAACCACAACAAGCAGGTCTTAGAGAGGTCACTCAAGAAATAATATATTTCTTTCTCTGCTTTCCCAACTATGCTCACGGAGCCAGAGTTTACTTCCTTCACTTGGCTCCACGAATAATCCCAGTATCATGGTATTATTCAATCTGTAAGCGTCTAATAAGCAAGAATAAGCTATTAGCAACTTGAAATCATAGCAAGGTTAAACATTAAAGTGTTGTGCAGTCATATTGCACCATGATTTTTAGGCAATCTGTTTGCAGTGCAGACTGCCACAAAAGGGTGGCAAGCAGAGCATGGCTCAAACCTGTGCTACACACATTGGCAGTCACTCGAGGCGTTGGATATTTATGATACACAGAAAGAGAGATGTCTTCCCCATGAGAGCTGGAGGCAAACAGCATCCCAAAAAAGGAAGAGAAAACAATATGCTGAATCCATCAAAGCTCGTTACTTCATAGACTTTTCACAGCCAAATAAACATTTTGCAGCTGGAGGTCTGCATGAGCCAGAATAACAAATGTCCCAAGACCTGCTAGAGTTTCAGATTAGGCTTTCTCATGAAAGAGGTTGATCCTGTGCACGTATGCATGGACAGGGGCAAGCATTTAGTGTACAGGTCCTGAAGAATAATTACCTGAAACCACCTTTTTTTTCTTCTCCCCCCCTCCCCCCAGGATTGGTAGGGTTTGGGGGCAGGGTGGGAGATTTGGGTTGGGTTTATTTTTTTAAGCACATTGTGGCCAGTGGCCTACTGGCATGTATCATGCTCCTCCATGGCACTAGAAGTGATCGCTGACCTTACAACAGCCTCAGATGGACAGAGATTTGATGGGTCAATACAAACAGCGCCCATTTTAACCGTGTTCACCAGGGACCTGTCTTTCAGCCCTTGGTGCAACCCTGATTTTTTTGCCAATCACCAGATGTCACAGGGATGGCTCCTTCGAATACTGCCATCAGCTGGCAAATTCCAACATTTCTCATTCACAGGTTTTCACTTTTCTTCTCCACCTCTGGAACAGGGTGCTGTAGTCAAAGCTGCTCAGGCAGGTGCCTTTTGAACAGCGTTTTTTTGGCAGTCACCTTCACCAACGATTCTTAAGAAACTAAACTGTTCCTGGAGAGACCTTGGTGTGAGTCAGCAGCAGTTGACAAGATGGGAAATCGGGGATAAGAGTTTGACAGTGGAGCAAGGCTGCTAGTGGGGTGCCACAGATCTGTGATAGGACTGGGACTATTCAGCGTATTCATAAATGGTCTGGAAAAGAGATAAATAGCAAGATGACATTTGCTGCCAAGATGAATTTCTTCAGGACAGTTGTAACAAACAGCCTGCAAAGAGTTGCAGGAGTATGTTGCAGTATTGAATCACTTAGAGAGTGAGGGGGGGAGCGGGGGAAGATATTAAATTCTGTGTCAGACAGCACAGTATTGCACGTGAAGGAAAACAACTCTTGCTATATACACCAAACGATGAGGTCTAAATTAAACACTGCAGCTCAGGAGACAAATTTCTGAGGTCGCTGTCAGTACGCCCAGTAATGAATACTTATGACAGTGGGGAAAAAAGCAAACAAACATCAAGTTAAGATTGTGACAAGAACAAAGGATGAAGCGGTCAGCATCACTGTGCCACTGCCCATGGTGCGCACACACGCTGCGTAGTTTGGTCACCCATTTCGAAAAGGATACAGAATTAGAAGATGTAAAGGGACAAAGATGATAGACTTGGACCTTTCAGCCTGGAGAAACATTACTGAAGGGATATGATAAAGGTTTATAAAATCATGAATGACCTAATAGAAATTAGGACAGAAGCAATGAAATCAACATGTTAAAGAAAAAAAAAAAAACAACAGAATTATTTGATTGATTTGTGGATAATTCCCTTTCTTTCCCCTCCAAGACACTTCCACATCTTCACAATGACTGCTTTCTGAGGTTGCCAAAACATAAGTCATACATCAGCTGAGAGTCCCTCATGAAGTACACATGTGGGGAAGTCTGCGTGCTTTTGTTACATGATGGAACTCATTGCCACAGGAAGCTGCTCAGGCCAAAATTATAAATGTAGTCAAAAAATGGATTGAATAAATTCATAAAGGAGAGACCCCTCTGTTAAGTACTATAGGGCAAAGCCACCTTCTGCTCAGGAAGTCCCTAGTGTGGGAGGCTGAAAAGAAAGGCTTGGGGAAGGATCATTCTATCCGTGCCTTTCCACAGGCACCTGCTGCTATTCAGTGTCAATGACACGTGGCAAGAAGGAGCTTTACTCCAAATGCTTTTCTGTTCTATTACCAGCTCCCCAAAGCAGAGAGCTAGGTTGGTTTTTTTTTCCCCGCCATTCCTGTCTCTCATTGAGCAAACAGTGAAAGGAGATGCACACTAAACACACAAGGCTTCCAGGAAAGGTGTACTGTAACCTTGAGAGAAGCTTACATCATACGTAAGTCATCTGGATATTTCTTCCTAAAACTCGGCTGCTGGTGAAATAAACAAAGCACAAGCTTTCCCAGATGTGTGCTTCCTGAGGAATTCTCAGTCAACATACGATTTATAACTTGGCATCCTCAGAAAACTCAAAATCATGATTCAGAGATGAAATGTAGATGTGGAATTGCTACGGAAGGAGAAAGAAAGGGTTTATTCATAGATTAGTCTCCACTCCTGTCTTTGTAAGCTTCTTCACTGCTTCCAAATGTTGCACTGGACAACTAATCTTTACTTGATGGTAAGATGATTAAGGCTGAGTGTTCAGATTCCCTTAATTTTCCATAACTGTTAGCAAAGTAAAATTTCCTCTGCAAAACTCACAGGGTGAGCAATTGCATTTTTGCACCATGCTTCTCAACAAAAGAGGAAAGGCAGGTTGTCCCGTTGGATATCTGCTGGAGAAAGGTTTGCCAAGCAAGTAGCAAGATCACCCCTACAGAAAGCAACCCTGCTGATTCCTAGCCTGCTTCTCACTAGAATGTCTTCTGCTGGACCCAAAGGCAACCAACTTCATGGAGACCCAGAGAACTGAAAAAGAAATAATAAAAAAAGAAATCAATAGCAACCAAAACTGAAGATGGAAAAAGGCACACTGGCCGAATGGAAGTCCCAGTCTAACCTTCAGCCCCAGTAAGAAACAAAACTAGACCTATGAGGGAGCAGGAAGGAAAGCAATGGGAAGACGAAATCAACAGAAATCCCAAACAAAATAAAATGAGAAGCATTGAACGGCACCAATATGAAATATATATCTTCCACAGATATTTTGGCAACCTTGGCTAAATGATGTATTAGCCTAGCGTCCTTTCTTCCCAATTCATCTGCTTGTCACAGATGCCAGTTCCCTTGTGCTGTCTACAGGGGGATTTTGACAGAAGCGTCACTGAGGACTCACTGGTGTTGCTTTCACTTGGCATCACCGACATCTTCCCTTTGTTTCTGAATCTCCTCTTCTTCCAGCTGCATTTTGCTCCTTTTTACTTTTTTCACAAGATGAGATTCCCCATCAGTGCCTTCTGCAGATGCTGCCAAGTGAGCGCAACTGTAACGTCACAGAGTTTCTCCATTCTGGCAGGCAGTCCCTTCCCTGGGACACACTAGATGGCTAGATAGAACTGAGGGAGCAAGCTCATTCAGGCAGAGTCTAAACCTTTCATTGGAAATAAACACTTCCTATAGAATCATGAAGGTTTCCCATAACACATGCATGGGGTGGGGGGGGGATTCAGTCATTTTAGATAGGAGCCTTGTCACATAGACTAAACACTGACCAAAGAACAACTGAGGATAATACGAGAGAGAAAATACACAAAAAGTCTTAGATGTGTCCAGTAAACTGACATTTAATTCAATCTAATTAAATACGTTTGAAACAGTACATCAAAGACTTTTCAAATTCAAAGGTGTCAGAAATGGAGGACAGGGAAAATAAACTAGACAGATTAGAAAATTGGGAAGAATAAAATAAGGGAATTTCGGTCTAGAAAAATTTACACTACTACAACAGAGAGAGGAAACAAAACCAGCCAAATGTATTCACTGGGAGAATGATGCTAGGAAAAGGGGAACGGTCCAGGAGCATTGGGACCTAGTAAACAGCATCCCTGAAGTCGCCGTGCTGCATGCCCACACAAGGTAGAGACTGGCTCTCTGAGTAGGCAGGCAAAAGAGGTATGGTACCAAAAATAAGGTAACTTCTAGAACTTGTAATACAACTTCAGCCTACCAGGAAAAGCCAAGCTCATCGTGAAATCATGCATTCAGTGGGACCCAAGAGAATACTCAACTAACACAAAAATAGCTGCTACTGCTTATTAAGGGCCTCTTTGGCATCCTCAGCGCAACCAGGAACTCCATAAGCAACCTCACTGATGGAAACTACCCAAATACCCTGAGGAACTCCCTCTTTGGTACTGTCTCTGCCCTAGGGTCCCTCCCCATTCGACCAGCTTATTCAGCTGATTTTGAGGTGGCCAGGATGGGGAGCGGATTCAGGACCAGCTCCATCTCTAGGCGCACCTCCTAGGAACCCACCGCTGCGAGTGAACTTGTCCTGAGGACTGACTGCACAAAATTTTGAGGTAGACCATCCAAGCTGACAAGCTGGAAGGAGGAAAGAACAAAAGCTGTTAAACTTGGCAAGATGCTAGCTGATGAGAAACAGAAAATAACTGGAGAATGAAAACTGTACAAAAGGGATTAGGAGTAAGGAGATTAGAGTAAGGAAAATTTAACCAGAAAAATCAAGATTTCTTGGACTGCAAAAACAACTTCAAGAGATAGACCCACAGATTAAGTCATTTTTATACCAAAACTGCTTCAAACCTTAAAAAGTGCATGGAAGACAAGGGACAAAATGACACAGTAGGCCTTTCCCTAGTAGTTTGTTTCACTTCAGTTATATCGGTGCAGTTTTACTGACTGGAACAGCATTGCAGCAGGGAGAACTGACTGAACCCTGAGCACAAACAAGCTGCGTTTCCAGCCACCAAGCAGTCCCCCCTGAAGGCCATGGGACTACTCATGCATAGTAAATGCACTTGGAGGTGCTGGAAATGATGGATATATAAATTTTTCAGCCTTCACTGTGCCACTGAGAAGTTAGCTGTGAATAACCATTTTCATCCTAAAGCACAGCCAGCCACCCTTCCTTCATTAATATTATTTGCATTATTCGCTCCCAGGTCCAAAGTGAGTCTCAAGTAATTGTGTGTATTTCTACTCCTTTTAGCTTGCCCTTCTTCCCCAAATAAATGCTTGTCACAGTTTCTTCAACTATATCTGAAGAGATATTATGTGAACTAAAAGCAGCTGAGCCAGTTCTACAGACTTCGCAGCTTCATCCATCTTTCCCTTCACCTGTGTTTTGTCCCATCCTTTCATTTTAACAGGCAACTCTGTCGACTACTTTTTTTAAATGAAAAAAATACCCATCATCTTTGCAATATTTTCTTTAGAATGTTTACTTTAATTTTGGTTTCCCTGCCTAATCTTTCTCACAAAGCAGTATGCATTTTTAAATCATCCAAGCAAAATAATTACAAAGATAATCCAGCTGAGTGTAATCAAACTGCAGGGTTCTTTATTTTCCTGGTCTTTTAATTTAATTTCACATCCTGTGGTCTTAAAGAAATGTTAGGATTATATCATCTTGTTATTGTTTAGATTATGTGCCTGTAAAAATAAGGAGCAATCGATTCTCTTCTTACCCACTGCCACACAGAAAACTTGTACAGCATACAGAATATTTCTGAAATAGAGATCCAGAGGAAGATCTCATAGACGAGCATGAGTTAGATCCTTAGCTACCATTTTCATTGACAAAAAAAAAAAAAAAAAAAAGAAAGGAAGGATGATATTTTCTATCCATCTGTAAAGGAAGAGGGAACCCTTGTTTATTTGGTTGGTTTTGAGTAATATTTTATAAAGGCAGTAACTGCTTTGATAAAATAATTTGCTTTTAAACTTTTTCAATGCACCGATATGGACCCTGATGTGATTTTGTGGATATTTTAGCCATGGAAATAATCCTATTGACTTCAGCACCACTACTTGCACTTAAATTAGAGCTTCAGTAGCTCTCTCTGGATCAATACAAACCAGAAGTCATTCACGGAGTAACACTGGCATGAAAATAATATAGGAGAAGAATCAGCTATAAGCCTAAATATGTAAGGTCAGCCAAGCAATGAAAATACAACTTCTGTCTCTACACATGCAGAAGGACCCTGCTTACATCCTAGCAGTCAGCTTTGGAGTTTATGAGGCTCAGAGCACATGTGTATTAATAAGTCTGAATACACGACTGGGGCTTCAGACCCTTCACTGCGAGCATCAAAGTCCTCAGCACGCAGATGTTCACCTTCTGAGCTGGGGAAAGAGAGATCATCAGCAGATCTTAGCTAGCAAAGCAGTACCTGGAAAGGGAGCTCATCTTCCAAGAAGTCAGATTGAAATGATGCAGGGGTGGTTTTTTTGGGTTTGGTTTTTTTTCTTCCCCCCAATAGTAACCCATTGTACAGTCCGCAGGTATAAAGGAAAAAGGAAGCAAGGTCAACCACCGAACAAGTATAACATACCCCAGGGCCTAGAAACGGCAAAGTCAGAGCTGTTGCGTTCCTCTTTAGCTGCTGCTTCTGCAGTGCCTTCAAACCAGGGCAGCACACACCCATCCGCCACCCCACTGGTGACAAAGGCATGGACGCTTGTGGTAGGGCCATCTCAGGGCAAGGCTGCGGTTGAGGCTTTCATTCTGGAACTCCTCATCACAAAGACACATGTTGGTTTGCTCCAAGCGCTGCTGGCCTGGTAACACTCTCAGTAGAGCATCCCTAAAGCCACCTCTTTCAGATAGTTTTGCCCAAGTTATCTCAGAATATTCTTAATTAATACAAAAAGCTAGACACAGTCACAAAATTATGCCTATGTCTCGTATAAATACTGAAAATTCTTTTCTGAAGGGACAATTTCTGCAACAGTAAGTTAAAACCTTCTCAGAAAAGGAACATATTGATAATGAATACAGGCAGTCTCTTCCTAGATTTACGATTTTGCACTTGAGGAAAGCAATCACATGAGATTAATGGAGCAGATGTAAGTAGCTCTATTCAAACCTCCATAGTTAACACTTGTTCTAGAAGTTTTACTAGCTAATAGCTTCTATGTGTTAATAACCTGAGAGACCATCACAGCTCAGGACTAAATATTTTTTAAAGTGCTTACAAACCCAACAAGCTAGATAGCAATTAGCCTATAAAATCACAGTTCCACAGCAACACCACGCGTGAAAGGGCGCAGTCCTCTCTCTTCAGTACAGGAGTTTGGGTGGAAGAGCTCTTGGTTTCTCCAGCATTGCCACACCCCGAGACCTGCTGCCCATGACTGCAAACTGGTGCAGTGGGCTGCAGGGAGAACCCCAGAAGAACAGAGTGCCCACCAAGGGCACAGCTACAGCAGCTCTAACTTGCTGTGCAGCAGCCCTGCTATAAAAAAAAAAAAACATGGAAAGGGATTTCAAGCCAATTCTACGCACGCCCCCATACTTGCTCTAAGCCAGGTATGGCTACAGAAATAAGTCCCTTCTGCAAAAAGAGATCTTGAAGCCGTTCAGACTTACACATTATTTTCACAAAGGCCTGAAGAATCCTGTTTTTTTTTTATTTCCTTGATTAGAACATAATGAAATATTCTGGACTCTTTGGGGCAACTTTTTTTTCCCCCCAGAAAAAAATGGTTCTAGGCTTGAAAAGGACTCTCATTTTTTTAAACTACTGCTTAAAAGCACTCTGCCACATCTGAAGTAATGGCTGATTCCACTTAAAAAAATTTTTTTAAGCTATTGCAGTGGTGAGAGCTTCTCTTGAACTCCAAAAAGAAAACTAAATCGAGTCACTGCATGCAAGCTTCCTCTGCTTATAGAGACAACATTTTCCTTACAAAATACTTTGGTTTTATATCAAGGGACAGAGGACAGGACCTTAGATTCTACATTCAGAGCACCGGTTAATGAAGCTGCTAAAAGTTAAGCTGCAATAATCATATTCTCCATGGGGTTTTGGCTGTCGCTATAGTCACCTTCTTTCCTTCAAAATATGCTTTTCATTGTTCTACTGCCCTTTTTCCAATTGCTCTGCAGCCAAGTTCTTGGAAAGCAATCACGCTTCTTGTTTAGGATTTATTGCTAGTCTTTTGCCAATAAGGACATGCACAAATCTCTCCTGTGATCATCCTGCAAAAGCAAGCTAAAAATATAGCAATTTATGAACAGGCACATTTTGCATGTTTTATGGCATCAGTGTGCACTCACCAAAACATTCTGAGATATATAAAAGAAGGTCACCCTTTTTGGCTAGGCTGATCAAAGGCTCTACTTGGGTGCCATAAATAAATTTATTTTAGAATTCCAGTCTACCTAAAAAGGGGAAGAAGAAAAAAAAAAAGCACTTGCATTGTGCTTTAGTGGTTGAAGGTTTGGGTTTTTTTTCCTTTTACCAGGTTTATATGGTAAACTTTGCACTTTAGAAGCCCCAGGTCTGAGAAAAACAATAGTTTATCTTCCAAACTGTTTTAAAACTAGTAACTGTGATGACTAATTTTAGTTATCACTAAAACTTTAAAGCGGTGGGGATTGTCTGTCTGCACAAATTTGTAAAGGATTTTGCAATTTCAGAGTCGAGTTGTATTTGGGTTTTGAAATGTGCTTCAGGTTGTCCAAGAAAGCAGCAGGTAACGTGAGGGAAGACTGATCTTATGGCTGGGAAGGAATGGATCATGAGGAAGAGTATCTAGGTAATTGCCATATCCTGGTCATGTTTATCTGACCATATTGTTTGGTTTTCATACAAACATCATAGTTTAATCATCGGCCTCTTTGAAAGACTTGCCTTTTATCAGCATATTGCTTCTGACAGGCATGACTCTTACAGATGTGTTTTAAAGCTTCTCTGGGTTAGGGCTGTTAAAGTTCCTCTGAAACATTGGGAGGCTCGGTCCTCGGTCTGTCCTGGACCCCTCCACTGGCTCCTTGGTTCTGATGACGTCCTCTGTCAAACAACCTTAAACTGGGAAAATGAACTGGGATTCATTCACCGACCTGGATTCGCTGTTAGCAGCATGGTGCATCTCCATTACCAATGGCCAGATGATCCCGTGGTTCGGACGTGATTGCCGAAACTCAGAAACAAGAAGGCTAATGAAAAGATCCAGATAAATGTTTCACCACCTCATAATTTGGGGTTCTTACTCAACCTGAAATGACTGCAATTGTATTTATTTGGCTTTTCTTTTTATGGTTCTCATCTTTCTTGTCTTCCCTTCTCTGCTTATCCTTTTCCCCAGGCAATACGAGATGGTCCCAAATACCTATTTGGTTCCTATAATTAAACCAGATGTATTTGCTATTCAGTCCTAAAAGGGACTAGTGATTTGTGAAATGGGATTTTGCATCCAAGAAATGAGAAATGATAATTGAGGAAACGGCAGAAATTTATTCCTAATAAATTATAAATGAACTTTCAAATGCAATAAAACTCCATTTTTTTTTTACATGTTCAGACTGGCAGAATTCTGAGTATAACAAGTAACTTATGTGTAATTTTGTGTCAAAACCCTCACATTCTGCAAAAAGATTAAGATTTCCTGAAGTTCATTCTCTGCTCAAAATTGTTCAGTGAAATACATTTTTGTATGTGAACTGCATTTACTCTTTGTTGCTCTAATAAGATTACTCATGTATCACATGGCATCAGTTAATTCTGGGTGTGCTTCTCATTGTAATCATCAGGATTTGAGTGCAAGTATTTGTATAACAGTTATAAAAGTTGCTTCCTGGTATTTCAGCTAAAAATTCACTTTGCATCGGGGGGTTGCTTTCGTACAACTTAGTCACAAAAGAACTTACACAAGAGACCACAGAAAAACTGCTAGCAAGGCCAAAGCAAATTAGTTGCAAAATGTAAACCAATATTTGCTAGAAAATGTTTGTGGTAGTCACTCAGCCCGACTTCCGAGTCCCTTACAAAAGTCCTCACCATTGGACTTAACGTTGCAGGTCTACCTAAACCTCCCTTCGAAACTAATCTGAAATTTCCTTTTTGATACCGATACTGGATTTGCGTTCCCCTTGCAACTGTGATAAAATTTCTGCTTTTACTAACGTCTGCAGAGTAGATCCCATCGTTTTCCTTCTTCTGACATTAAGTACCACATTGCAGGCACCCACCACCACGTAACTGAGCTCATATAGCTTCTACTTTTGACTTAAGGAGTGGAAACATGCATGCATTTACTTGGCTTTGGCTACATGTTCACCCAGCTAAATCTATTGATGGAGTCTGCAGGACTATTTTTAGATACCATAATCCTCAATACATTAATTTCCTTTTACTCTTGGTCTTCCGTATGCTGCCCGTCTTCTTCATCTGCAGTGATATCCACCTACATCATTCCTTGCAAATTTTAGAAACACTTTACTCACAGCAGCTTGCGATGATAACTAAAAACGTGGAAGCGCAGGCAATACAGACATAATACTTGCGGCTCTGATGTCAGGTACCTAACTTGTCCTTTGTTCTTCATTTCAAAAAATTTCACACCCCCTCCAAGAAAACTTTCAAAATAAATAAGCACCAGGCCTCAAAAACAACAAAAACAAAATGTTGTTGGAGCTTCATACATGGTTAAAAGAAAAGTTGGAATATAGTTTGGAGTAAATCCTGATAAAGTTCTGCCATTTGGATTATAGCTAACAGCTTTTTTAATACGACTTTAACACAATAAAACAACAGTACTGTTACCATCTTGCTGAGGATGGTAGAAAAAGACCATAAAACTGAGTGGCACATTTAAAATTACTTGCAAAATATTGGCACTCTGAAAACAACACACAATAACTGTAATTAATACCAGTCCTTCAAAGTATTCCTGAAGTCTACTGAAATCTAACCCAGTATTGTATTGCTGGTAGCAAGAACTGCATCCCAAACAACATTAAAAATGACAACAGAAAATTCTCCATCAGAAGTCAGAAAGTTGTAATTCACTGATCTGCTGAACGGAGTAACACCTTTGCCCTCATTATTTATAGAGCTTTTTTGGGAGGATCTCGGGACTTTACTCTTTAGCTAAGCCTCACAAGTTCAAGAGCCCATGAGTTATATAAACATTATTTTACAATTTGAACTATTTTCCCAGCAAAAGGATCGCTCCAGGGGAGGACTATTTGAATTATTTCTTTTACAAAACTAATATTGCTTTACTCCTACTTCCATAGCCGCAGAGTGACCAAAACCCAAGTCCACCCGAGCGGTCCCCGGCCCCGCTTGCGGGGCAGTTCCAGGCGCTTCGGAGGACAGCGGGGGGGGGGGGACCCAAAAAAAGGTAGAGGCTGCAGGTTACACCGCACCTAAACCCGCCCAGTCTAGCAAGCATTTTCAGGGAACAGAAGTTCGAATAAAGGCTTGGGAAAAGGGTCTTGTTTTAAACGGGCAGCAAGGCAATACATACGTACGCAGATAAAAACGGGTCGCAGAAAAACGCTCGCATCGTGGCAAGCGATGCTGCAACCGTGAGCCGTGGTGCTTGTGCCTGGGGCTCAGCCGCCAGCCCGGGGGTGCTCCGGGGGGGACGGGGCCTCCGCGGGGAGCGGGGCCAAGCCCCGAGCCCCCCGGCGGCCAGCGCCCCGGGGGGGGCACCCGCCCTCGGGCGCGGGGGGAGGCGAGCACGTCCCCTCCCGAAAAAGCCCCGCGGGGCCGGGCTGCTGGAGGTGACCGGGGTTGCGGGCTCCCGGGGGGGGGCGGGAGGGGAGATGCCCGAGGGAGCCCCGCAGCGCAGCCGGCATCCGAGCGCGTTTTTAAGGCGCTCAGCACCGTGCTCCGTGCCGGCGGCACCGGCATCGCTCCGAGCATCCAGCCGCGGGAGGCGGCCCCGCCGCCGGGGCTCCCCGGGGCATCCGCAGCCTGGGGGGGGGGACAGACACCGAGCCCCCGGTCCCTCTGGCCGGCTCCGGCTGGGGACAGCCCCCCTCTCGACAACGGGCATGTTTGCAGCGACATGATATCACCTAAGAACGCCGAATAAGGCAATGGCCGTACGCTGAAGCGCTACCATCCTGCCGGTCTCACCGCACGGCGCGGAAAGCTCTTTGCAGATTTGCTAAGCCCTTCTGAATGAATGCATCTGCAGCTGACCTTTAACAATAGGCGCTGAAATAGCACAATCTGTGGGACCACATTTGGGGGGGGGGGGGGGGGGGGGGGGGGGGAGCGGAGAGGGGGAAGGAAGAGATGGGTGAATTATTGTAATCTCTGCAATCTCATTCACTTCCTTTCCCAAACCTCCGCGCACAGCGGGGAAAGGGCTGTTTTCCTTTTCGCCGGGGGCTCAGAGGGGCCGTTTCCAACGCCGGCTCGGCCACATGGCCCCCCGAAAGCCGCCGCCGGCGGGACCGGCGCGCAGCCCCGCGGGCATCGCCCGGCGGAGGGGGCGACTGCGCCAGGGATGCTCCGGGGGCCCCCCCCTTCCTCCCTCCCTCCCCTCCCGCCGCTCTCTCACCTTCCCTGGCTTTCAGCAAGACGGTGTTGGCAACGATGTTTTCCAGCTCCATTGACGAGCTCGGGCAGCGGCACTGCAGCAGGACGTCACTCCCGAGGTGCGGAGTCTCCGGGCGCCCACCCGCCCCTAGCGCCCGGTCCCCCCGCGCATGGTCCCTGCCCCCCTCCCTTCCCCTCCGCGCTGCCCCGGGCGGAGCCGGCCGCTCCCCGCCGCTCTGCCCCCGCCGCGCCGCGCCCCGCTACTCCATCCCCCGCCCCGCGGGCTCCCCGCCGGTTTGAGGGCTCGGGCGCTCCTGCCGCCCTCCCCCGGGGGTGTGGCACCGCCGAGCGGCCCCGCAGCCCCGCGCAGGCGCCATCCCCGCCGCCGGCTCCGCGGGGCCGGGCACGCCGGGACGTGTAGTCCTGGGGCGGCCCCGCCGCACCTGGCGCCGGCCCCGCGGCCGCGCAGCCGAGAGCCCGCGGAGGGGCGGCGAGCGCCCGCCCGGGGGAGGGCAAGGGCGCGGACGCGGGCACGGGCGGGCCGGGGCGTCCCGGGCCGGCGGGGCGGTTTCTGCGCGGCGGGGGGAGGCCGCGGGGCGATGCGCGGAGCCGTGCGGGGGGATCCCCGCGGCGCGGACACGGCGGCGGCGGCGGCGCAGCCCTGGTGCCGGGCGCCACCCCGCGGCGGCGGAACCGGCCCGGCTCTGCGCTGCCCGGGGACCCCGGGGCTCCGCGGCCCGGCTCTGCGCTGCCCGGGGACCCCGGGGCTCCGCGGCCCGGCTCTGCGCTGCCCGGGGCTCCGCTGCCCGGCTCTGCGCTGCCCAGAGCCCCCCGGGGCTCCCCTGCCCGGCTTTCCCCTGCCCGGGGCTCCGCTGCCCGGCTCTGCCCTGCCCGGGGACCCCAGGGCTCCGCTGCCTGGAGCCCCCCGCTGCTCCCCTGCCCGGAGCCCCCCGCTGCTCCCCTGCCCGGAGCCCCCCGGGGCTCCCCGGCCCGGAACCCCCCGCTGCTCCCCTGCCCGGCTCTGCCCTGCCCGGAGCCCCCCGGGGCTCCCCTGCCCGGCGCTCCCCTGCCTGGAGCCCCCCACTGCTCCCTTGCCCGGACCCCCCGGTGCTCCCCTGCCCGGCTTTACCCTGCCCGGACCCCCCGGGGCTCCCCAGCCCGGGCCCCACGGTGCTCCCCTGCCCGACTCTGCCCTGCCCGGAGCCCCCCGCTGCTCCCCTGCCCGGCTCTGCCCTGCCCGGAGCCTCCCGGGGCTCCCCGGCCCGTACCTCGGCGGCTCGCACCGAGCGAGGGGCTCCCCGAGGGCAGGCAGGCTTCCTCCGCAGCCCTGCGATGCACGCCTCTCTCCCCGGGCTGGAGGCACGGGCTTTTCGGTTTTCTGGAGATCTTAAAAGTCCCCCGAAGGAAGTACCCGAGGGAATCCCGTATTTTCTGCTGCACCTTTTTTTTTTTTTTTTTTTTATCCTGATAAGCTGTTGCGCGAGACATCAGCCACTTGTGGAAAGTTTGTGAATTTTATGCGCTATATTACAACATGAATTCTCTTTTGTCTATGTAAGACAGATGCTCATGTCGGCATGATTCTGGTTTTCCTGGCAACAGGGTACATCGATTCAGCAGGTCGAGCAAAGAAAGAGGAATAAAAATGACCCGTTACTCCACTAACACTCTTCCCTCATCTGTATTTGCATTGATTAAATCCACGTGAAGCAAATCAAATTAACATGCACCTTCTTGTAAGTGGAGCACACACACTACTTTTTTCTTCTTTTTTTATTGTACCATATTTATTTCTACAGCCAGGCAGAAATGACTTGCAATAGCAGGACTAGCAGACTGCCTAGAACACGCTTTCTGAACACAGGAAATAAATGAGAAGTGCGTTTAATGAATAATACCTTGGGCATTAGGATAAAATGGCTGTAATTAAGGCCTTTTGTACCCGATTCAGTGCCAAAGGTTAGAACTTTGAAAGTTACTGTGCGTAGCAGGTGGCACTGCTATGGACAGTCTTCCACATCCTCCCTCCTGTCACTTCAGAAAATGTTCAGCCTCCAGAAGCCGTGCTATGTTGTGGTTAATTTCTCTGTAATGCCAAGTTCTATATAGCAGCAGTTGTGTCTGTAAGTACCGGAAGATTTTTCTCTGATTAAATAATTCTTAAGGGAAAAATTGCTTCCTGGAAACCAGAGCCTTAGCATAGAGATTGGGTTCCTAAGGAGTGTCTACCCTGCTCGTTGTTTGACTGCTTCTGTGCAAGGACTGATGCCCGCTTGTAAACAGAGCAAATTTTGCTCAGGTGCTAAGCGCATGTCACGTCCCTGCCCAGCCTCCCGCTAATGGTCATCACAAGGACAACACCAGCATCACAACATGGCTGATGCTGGAAGACACGTTTACACCTTTTATTACATAGAACATTTTTCATGCTACAAGCAACCCCTCTCTCCAAAGGAAAAACGAACACATGCGTCTTAGCCCCCCATTTTGTGAAGCAGCACTCGCTGCAGCAGTCAGCTCACCTTCTGCGGGCAGCAATGGGAAATCAGCGTGCCTGCCACATCTCAGGATCAGGCTGCTCACTGGGGAGGGATTTACCTTCATGGGAGACTCCACAGTAAGCACTGGCTGTGTTTGGTGTGTAACTTTCATACAGGTGCCCGAATGAAGAGGACAGATCCTGAAGATCTTAAGTTTGAGTTGCACCTGGAAATCAGCGCATGCACCTGACAGCTCTACTGCTCCGCTTTTATCTAATATCTATACATACCTCCATATACACAGAGTCATCTGCAGCGTTGCCCTGTGGGACAGAAGTATGACTCCAGCATGCTGATGTTGTCCTGTATACTTTGTGAGTGTTTATTTAATTCTTGAATGGGTAAGTAGATTTACCAAAAGATTTGCAACAGATCTATGTGCTGTTCGTAAATCCCATGGGGCTACCTAGTGTTCGTGAGCGGCGCAGCTCTGAAGCACTTCACGTTCCTGGCAACCAAAGGCACGGTTACACGGTCCCTTCAGAAACAGGGGCAGCAATCGAACAGAGAGTTGTGCTGCTGCCAGGGCGCTTATTTCAACTAAGCTGGATGACTTGGCATTGAAGTGGGCTAGGAGCAGTCACATAACTTAAATGCAGCTGAGTGCAGGGAGTGGAAAGCTGAGCTCTGCTCCCGGGCTGCTGAGATTCTGCAATAACATGTTTGTCTCGGTTACACATCTACACGGAGAGCAGCAATTCTGACTTCATGTTTATTGGTAAGAACAACAGAGTGGGTTTTCTTCATGATTCTTAGAGTATTTAACAAAATAAAACTTGTTTCCAATAAATCTGAGTCAACGTGGTGCACTAGGACATGGAATGAGGTGCGTTCACTAGCACAACGCCCTACTTTGAAAAACAAAATCAAGGCAAGCGATCCTCACTGCATCTCTCTTTTCCACTACAGTTTTTTAAGCCTGAATATACCGCTGATACCTGACAAGGGTCTGCTTCAGCACAGGCCTCAGATGGATGGCCCCTTTCCTGGAGGTGGCTCCCCATGGGTGCCAGAGCAAGTGCCACTGCACGGACCTACGTGCCTTGAAGTCCATCATCAGCTGGTCTTTGCAAAACCCACTGCAGCGTTTGGAGTCTTACCTCATGGCTTCTTCATAGCTGTCGGTGTCTTCATTTTTGTGTCACCTGGAACACCTGGGTTCACGAAAACAACAAAAATAAAAAAAAATTAGGGAGAGGTAGATTTATTTATATCCGTTTTCTCTTGTGACCACACAGTCCTTTAATTTCAAGGTACATCCACGTCTGATTTAATGGAGCAGTCGGGTTCTCTGGGAGTGAGTGAGAAAGAAACAGGACACCTGTGAGTCTCGTTTCGTTCCACTGCTTGTCTTATTCTATTCACTGTTGTAAACTCTGCTGCTGAAATGCTGAAGCGTGGACTCAAAGACAGGGTGGCAGGGAAGGAACACAGGTCTTTTTTGCTGGCCTGAAGATCACGATTCAGTGCAAGGGAAAAATTAGTCTGAATCATGTGCAGAAGCAGCCAATTTTGGAAGATTAAAAAAAAAAGGAGGCTACTGAACCCCAGTTAAAGTCTGAAAAATGTGCTTTCTAAGGTGCTTGACGTGTTTGGTTGTTCTGCTTTTAAATAAAACATTTTCATCCGAAGTCATTCAGGAAAGGCTCAGGAAAAAAACCTTTTTGAGTGCTGAACGTCAGGATTAAAGCAGGCTTGGCAGCCATCTTTCCTTTATGGGAGAAGAGAGGTTTGTAAATGAAACGCCAACACTGTGCGAGACCCAAATGCATCAGTGTAATAAGAAGAGGAGAGCAGCGAGGCAGAGTGTGATATTCCGAGCCGCTCCAAGGGATGAGTCATCGGCAGGGTGGGCTCATGCGGCTCCAGCCAGAAACACAGCAGCAACACACCCAGTTTCATCCCGCCACCGGAGAGAGAAACCACTTGGCCTCAGTACAGCCTGCCTCAAACGTCAGGGTGAGACCCCAAGTGAACCAGACGTCAAAAAGGCTTTTGCCTGTACTTATCAACTGGAAACGCACCCTAACAGCAGCAGCTATCCCCTAAATCCACGTTACAATTCGCAACGAATGCAGTAAAGCCTGCTCGTTATTAGCTCTAAGCTGGATTGTGTTTGGAATCGCTTCTGAAGCGTACTCCCACAAACGGGCAAATTCTTTCGCCTCCTGCTGAGATTCGGTATCAGCAGGTGGGAGCACACAGGCCTATGAGAAAGCATTTGCGGGCAGCCGTAACCTTTTCCAGAGCCCCTTTGCGTAAGGACGGAGGCTGCCATCTACCAACAGCCACGGGGTGATGCATCGTGTTGTCTAAACGGAACTTTTTGCTTTGGTTGAGATAAAAATGTTTATGCCTCTCTTGTTTCTTTCCATTTTCAAACCTTTTTTTCAGTTATCTCTTTTCTCAAGGTAGAGGACAAATGATTGTTGCAGCATTTAAGCACATGGAATTAAATAACCTTCTAGAAGATGAGCAGGTTTTATTTGTTAAACAAGCAGACGTATGCATCCCGTACTCTGCACAGAATCTGCCATTCAATGACCCACAGCAGCAGGAAGTCTGGTTTGGGATTTGCTTATCCCTTTCATCAAGTTTAGAGAGAAGCAGCTACTTTTTCACTAATATTTTGTTGTGTTAATGATGATTTTTCAAAGAGCTCTTTAAAAACTAATTCTTACAAAACGATGGTAACAACACACAAGCGTTATCTACCACTTTTTATCAACAGAGCTCACAAGTTTTCACCAGAAAGGCGTGTTTAATTATTCCCAGATAGGGAAAAAGAGGCACAAAGTGAGAGCGGGCAGGTAAGTATCCTAAGCAAAAATAAAATTTACATCTCCCATTACCCATTCAAGAGCTTTATCCACTGCTCTGCACCTTGTAGCAATACAAACTTCTCCCTAATGCCTGCTGAAATCCCTGGAGAGTCTTTCATCAACTTCAGATGTCTCAATTTGAATATGGCTTAAAGACTCTAATCCTTCACATGTGAACATGTCCGTGCACTGCTGAGCTCGCACCGTACCAGTATGAACCAGCACCCCCTCACTGCAGGATGAGATACGAGACTGGGGCCTGTCCCGCCAGGCACAGGCCTGTAGGAGACAGAAAAGCAGACAACCAACAAGATTCGGAGAAAGCTGCACATATGGTACCGCTCGGTAGATTTATTTTGACCTTCGGATGGCAATTAGAACCAGGTTTAGCAGCTGCTCCAGCCTGTGCCAGAGCCAGAGCTGAGGAAAAAGGAGCAACTTTTTTGCCAGGTGTGCTTTGGCAGTGACAAGGTCCATCTTCAAATTGTAGGGACGCCCAGTGAAAAGCAAAATGGAAAATAAACCCCCTGTTAAATGGCGGTCGTTCAAGCTCTTGCCCAGAAGTCCGAGCAGCTGAATTATGCTGCCTTCATAACAAAGCATGAGCAATATTTCCCCACCTGCAAGCCAAGTGTTTAAACAAAGAGTTTTAAACAAATATAACTTTCCGGGGAGGGGGGAAGGACATCGTTTTAGAATACATCAACTTAGAAGTTGTGAATAATCATCTGCGGGTGAGACAACCATCCTCAGGAAATCCTAGCAATAGCCCTTTTCTTGCTGCCACAATACAGCTCCCACAGGAGCCGCTGTGGCCCAGCCGTCGCCCGGTGCACGCTTTGCTGCCCGG
Organism: Pelecanus crispus; assembly: GCF_030463565.1. NCBI lineage: Eukaryota > Metazoa > Chordata > Aves > Pelecaniformes > Pelecanidae > Pelecanus > Pelecanus crispus. The sequence continues at coordinate 7,407,506 of NC_134652.1, forward strand.
CTGCGGGGATTCGGCTGGGCACGCACATCTCTGCATGCGAGGGGATGTGCCAGGCGGGCAGCCGTGAAGGCAGAGGTGCCATTCTGCGCTGCTGTCCAGGGAATCGACCCAGGCAAGGGCTGATGGTTTTTTGCTGTTCTTCACCGACAGTCACTGCTCTGCGGGCGTCCCGGGCTCAGCTCTGCTCCTCACTGCTCCGCTGGCGGCCCTCAGCAGTGGCTCGAAGACCTCCCCAGCCTCTCCTGCGGGCACGTCTCTCAGCAGCCGCTCCTTCCCCCTCCGCCTCCCAGGGCTGCAGGCTACAGCACGGCTCACTCACACTGCATCTGCCGTATTTTCTAACATACAAATAGTTCACTCGCTTCCACTTTTAGGCTCTGAGGGGGTTTTTAAGCAAGAATGCCCCTAACTTTTAGGCAACAGACATGCAAATAAGCCGGGTAGCTCAGCCAGCCGGCCCCGCTCGCTCAGCCAGTGACCTTCCCAGATGAGTCCCCGTCCAGCCCACACTTTCAAGCAGCCCTGGTTCATTGGCAAGAGTCAAAACTGAACTTCTCTCTCACCCACCTTCAGGCTTCCCTTAGCAAAGTGCTAATGAGAAGCAAAGGGCACGGCAGGCTCCTTAGCTCAGAACCTGCCAGTTCTCTGACCCCGCACTGCGCTTGCACACACCTATGCACGCATGCTGAAACGCACGCGCGGAGCTTGTTAGAGGGTGTTGAGCCTGAGGGGAACAGCTTCAAAATGAAAAGCACTAGCGATGTCTATTTGAATTCAAGGAAATCAGTGGATGCAGGAAGCAGTTAGGCTACTACACAGGTGGACCCCATGCTGGGGTATCTGTATCCTTTAGCATCCACATTTTCTTCCCCCTCATCTCACCATGGCTATAGCAACAGTTCATCTCCTGCACTCATGCACACCACCTCCATCTTTATCATCTCCTTTTGGGCACCTCCATCTTCAACACAAGCCCAGCCAGCCGCCCAGTATTTCTGAGCATGTATGAGTAGATAACGTTATTTTGGCTGCTCTGCTCAGCACTACAGTTTTTCAGACGATTATCAGAGCCACATTTCCAGCTGTCATTGCCTACATCTGGATTAAAAAATTCAGGAGTGCCACAGAAAGGCAGTAGCAACTGAAACTGGTGATGATGTTACAGGCTCAGAAAGGTCTCGGCATGCTTTTGGACGACACCAGCTAACACTGCCCCAAACAGTTTCTGGGCATAGTAAAGACAATACCGGCCAGTGATCAACGCTAACGGGCAGGTTGCATACAACTTTTGAAGGCTCCGAGAGTTTACTATTACTGAGCTGACCAGACCGTGCCAAACAGATCAGTACGGGGAATAAGTTTGCTAATTCTTTCAGAAGTATAGATCCACTGAGCTCATCCCAGGGGCCTGGGATGTAGCTGACATTGCTCAGGCTGCCTTTGGCCCTGGCCCCAGCTGCTGATGGCTGAGCTCACCCTGCTAGTGGAGCCAGACTTCTCTCTAGTTCACAAGGTGGGATCTCCCCTTCATAAAAGGCTGTCGATACTTACAAATATGAGTATTAAACCAGAAATTACCAAAGCCCAGAAGCGAAACTGGGTTCAACTCGATTTGACTACTGAGATGAAGAAACACACAAAGAGAAGCTAAGAAAAGAAAAATTGAACTTTTAGAAAGCGTTTGATTTTTCAGTACTCTGGGCTGCGCACGCCGCTTGTGCTGCTCCAAAGCACGTGGCCTAAAACAGGGCAGGCAGCTGATGGCTTCTTGGTGAAGGTGGTCTCTGCTGGGGCCACCATCAGTTATTTAACAAAAATAGCCTGACAAAACCTTGTACTGCTCGACTGACTCTGTTAAAGTCGCTCCTTTAGCTTGAGTTGTGGGAGCTTGGGTTTCAGCAGCAGACCCTCCGAAGCCCCCAGCTTGAGGGCAAGAGGTCTGTATGTATCAGGTGTGGCCCCCTCCACAAGCTGTACACTTTTCCTGCGCTGCTTTCATCTGGCAGGAGACAGGAGGCCTGTGACGGGGTTTTACGACTCTCCTATGTCCCCTGGAGCTAATGTACACCCCAACCACTGCTCCTAGGGCTGGCCCAGTGTGGTTTCCCCGCAGTGATCCGTGCAGCCAACAGAACTGGGTCAACCCTCCCGGGCAGACGGAGGCCACAGGCACACATTCAGCTTCAGGCAGCACTGCCCATGAGCGGCAATGAGTGCTTGTGTGGGAAATCGGGCGATGACTTCGGTTTGCATCAGCTCACAGCCGAGAGGGGCTAAGCAGGCCCATGGCTATCATAGAATCGTAGAATGGGTTGGGTTGGAACAGACATTTAGAGGCCATCCAGCCCAACCCCCTGCAGTGAGCAGGGACAGCTTTAACCATAGAATCATAGAATCCTTTAGGTTGGAAAAGACCTTTAAGATCATCCAGTCCAACCTTAACCTAACATTACCAAGTCCACTACTAAACCAAGTCCACCACTAAACCAATTAAGGGTCGAGTAATAATTAATTTCAGGTTTCCTGGCTTGGTGGCTGGATTATTTTTTAATTAATTTAGGAATCACTAAGGTTGGAAAGGACCTCTAAGATCATCAACCCAACCACCACCATGGCCACTAAACCACGTCCCAAAGCGCCACGTCCACAAGTCTCAGGGCGCTCAGAGCCCAACCTGCCCTGGAATGTTGCTAGGGATGGGGCCTCCCACTACCTCTCCGGGCAACCCCGTTCCAGTGTAATTGTTTAATTATCATGACATAACTATTAATCTGAGCGAGTTGAATACGGTCAGAGCCAACCGCAGGGGAAAAGCTTGCGCCTGGCAGGTTTCTGAGCAGCAGCCGTTTGCTCGGTCTGTGCCAGCACCCGCCAAAACCAGCTCCCACAGGCAGCACCGGGAAGGCTCCTCTCGCCGCCCCGTTCCCAGGCACGGACGGAGCCCGCGGCGGGAAGGGCAGGGGCGGCTCCGGGGCCGCGGTGCGGCCCCGGAGCCGCCCCTGCCCTTCCCGCCCCTCTCCGTGCCCGGCTCCGCCCGCCGCAGCCGCGCTCAAAATGGCCGCCGCGCTGGGAAGGCTCCTGCGGGCCGCGGTGAGTGAACGAGTCACCCTCCCCACCACCCCTTCTCCCCGGCCGCTGCCCGGTTCTGACCCTCCCTGTCTCCCCCCCGCAGGTGCCCGCTGCCGGGAGGAGGCTGACGGCGCGGCCCCTGCCCTGCGCCCGCCGCCAGTTCAGCCTCGGTGAGTGCGGAGGGGACGGACGGGCTTGGCCCGGGCAGGGCGGCGGGAACGGGGAGGAGGCGGCCAGGCCCGGCCCGGCCCGCAGCTCTGTTTTTCTCTCCCCTCAGGCTCGTCGCGGTTCGCTCCAGCGGTTACCCAGCACGCCCCGTTTTTTAAGGGAACGGCTGTTGTTAACGGAGAGTTCAAGGAGCTGAGCCTGGATGATTTCAAGGGGAAGTACCTGGTCCTCTTCTTCTACCCCCTGGACTTGTGAGTGCGGGTTCCTCTCCTTTCAGGCGGGCCTCCAGCCTTTGCTGAAGGTCATCAGGAGCACTGCAGATGATCGCCGCCTAAAGCGGCTGTTTTCACCTTATCTAGCCTTGCGAGGCAGATGTGTCTGTTTGTGAACGATAAGTCTTGGGGGCAAATGGCCGTTGTGTGCTAAAGCAGTGGATCTGGTGGCTGGAGAGCATCTTCTAGCTGTCGGGACTGCTTCAGGAGGTAGACGTGGCCTTGCAAGCGTGGTTCCTCTTACAGTCAGATTCCAGGGGCGAGGGCATTGCCTTGCAGTTCACGGTCGCGTTGCAGCCTCCCTCCTTTTAAGCAGCAGGGCCGGCAGAATCATCGAATCGTTTAGGTTGGAAAAGACCTTTAAGATCATCCAGTCCAACCATTAACCTACACTACCAAGTCTACTCTAAGCCAATGAAGGGTAGACTAGACTAAACCATATCCCGAAGTGCCACATCTACCCGTTAGATGTAGTTAGAACTGCAGCTAGACAGCTGCAGAGCAAAAGGTGCACAGGTGGGGTTGAGCCTGCCCAGAATGACTGGAATCATCAGGAGCATCCTGAGCAGCTCTGCTGAAGTTTGGTGTAATTGGGCACGTGGGGGAGAATTTAACCCGCAGTCCTTTCTGTTATAGTTTCCAAAAACTCTGTCTCTGGAGAGTGTCTGGCAGAGACTGTTTCTCCATCTCTGCAAAAATCTGTCTAGAACTGAGAGTTGACAACTGGTGTGCCAGCTAGATGGCTATGGCTGCTGCTTTGAGACTGACTGAAGGTAATCTTAAGCGGGAAACGTGGTTAAAATTATCAGGCCAAAGAAAACGTTCTGCTGCATTAGTGCCTAGAAACAGGAGAGTCTTTTCTAAAACATTCTCTGAAAAGATTGCAAAATCATTACAGCCTCTTCTCTCTTCCCACCCAGCACCTTTGTCTGCCCCACAGAAATTGTGGCTTTCAGCAACAAAGCAAATGAATTTCATGATGCAAACTGTGAAGTGGTGGCAGTTTCCGTGGATTCTCATTTTTGTCATCTGGCCTGGATAAATACGCCACGGAAGGTATGAATTGAGCAGCTGTTTGGGGCTTTCTCTGTTGTTTTCTTTTCACAAGAGCTGAATAAACAATTGTGCAAATGCCGATTTCAAGAGACCACCTAAAGTGATATGCGAAGTGATTAATTTCTACATTCCGTGATATAATTCTGACCTCAATCTTTGTTTTCTTGCTCTTTCCCCTAATAATTCGGGGGGGGGGGGGGTGTCCATCTTTGTTTTGCTCTCTTGATAGTCTGGTAGGTTACATCATATACTTAAATGTTAATCTTGAAAGACACATAACTCAGTATACGTCGCTGTCCTAAGCTGCTTGTTAGAGCTGATGATTTGTGCGCACCCTCACAGAAAATGGACAGCAGCTGTTTAGTCGTTATTGTTAACCAGTATGTAACAGTGGGGGCCTTCAATGCAAGCAGAAGAACAACCAGCTTATTGGAGCACTTGCATTATTCCTGCATTATTGCTGAAATGGTTCCACTTCCGCAATACAAGCGGAGGTCCTCAGCTTGCTTCGGGGGAAAGAAAGTGATAAAGACGGCCTTTTACTGGAGAGGAGCATCTCTCACATGTATATAAAAATGCACGCTTTTGATCACATAAAGCACCTGATCACATAAAGAACCAAAGCTGGTTTGGCTCGTTGTAGAGAATTGGAAGCGTGGCAGGAAGGTGCGGAAGCTCCTGTGCCATCAGTCGTTACCCACGTGGTCGCGTGGACAGCGGTCTGCAGTAGTGCTCGCAGGCTGGGCTGCCTCCAGGTGCACAGCTCTGCTGTCGTACCGTACAGGGGAAGGAGAAAGAGTTTGCTAGGTCTAACATGGCTCGGCTGAGCCTATCGAGAACATTTAATTTTCTGCATGTGTTGTTCAAAGCTCTAAAATGTGGTTGTGGACTGACTTCACCGCTTTATGCCAAAGCTGTTCTGCGTACGCCAGTCAGGCACTGCTCGGTGCACATGTAGCAAAATGCGCTGCAAAGGGTGCAAAAAATTCTGTGGTGGTGCAGATGGGAAGCTGACACCCGGAGAAGCTAAGGCTTTGGTTTCTCCAACATCTGTGTTCAGAGCTCTGCGTATGGGAACTCCGTTGCAGACGAGCATTTGCAGGATCAGGGGCTGAGTGACTGAGATTACACAATGATTCACTGGTGATGCCAGGAATAGCAAAGCTAACAAACTCCGGGCTTGTTTCAAGGATAGAGAGCTTATCTCTGTTGCAGTTCCAGTATGTTGCAAAACTGAAAGAAATCTTGGTTAACTCTCAAAGATTATTTAAATTGATTTGGGGGAGGAAAAAACAAATACACGCACTAAATAGAACAGCAGAACTCTGACATACCTAGCGTGGCTGTTAGAAGCCTTGTGTTTTGTCTGTTCATAGTATGCAGGTTTGCTTTTCCCTTCCCTCCCCACCATGGTCATCTTGGTTAATTCTGATCACTTAAATGTGCAGCAGGAATTTTTGTGTTCAAAGCTGCTGAATAGAGTACAAGGGAAATCTTTCTGAAGACTTACGACTGTTGTCATAGGTAGCCTTTGACCACTAAAATAAGCAATTCTGAAATGCTCAGTGGAAAAGAAGTTTTCATGTTCCAAAGAAACCAAATGTTGCTGACTACTTTAAAAAAACAAACAAACAAAACAAACCAACAACAACCCCCCACCTCTTCCCCGTGGTTCCTTTCATGGTGCAAATGGCATGAACGTGTTTTGTTGTTAGTACACCCTCAAGAGCACCGAATCCAGCAACTCAAGCAGGATAATCCTAAAAAGTGTTCTGTAACAAAATGGAATCTTACTCTCTTTCTCTAGAGCGGCGGTTTGGGCAAAATGAATATTCCGGTTCTGTCAGACCTCACAAAACAAATCTCCCGTGATTACGGTGTGCTGCTGGAAGGACCTGGCATAGCGCTGAGGTAACGCATGATTGCCGATAACTCGGTTATGACACAACCCAGTCTAAATCAACGTGAGCCATACTATCTCCTGCAGGGGAAACTGCACAAGGAGCAAATGAAGACTGCAAGATGTTACTTTTCCTGCAGAACTTCTGCTGGATCCCACCCTAGGAAAAGGGCATGTGGCCATGATGGCCATTAAGTTAAGAATGATTGCAGGCCTCTTGGGAGTGCATGAGCGGAAAGCCACCTATTCTGTTCTGAGTGCGTGGGAGAACTCTGTGTCACTAAGGAAAACGAGTAGGATAGAAGAGCATTTTACATTTTTTTTTTACATTTTTTTCACAATTTAGGTCTGTCCCCTTTTTTTTTTAATTTTTTTGTTTTCTTTCTTCTGAAGGGAGAAGAGACTGTCTTAACTTCTGTGTGAGAAGTTTCTAAAGCGGTAGTCGTAGAGGCTACTACAGTCAGTCCCATAATTATCTAGAATAAAAAAATTGACATTTCCTTCTCCACCATGGGAATACTTATTAAAAGCAAATAGTGGTCCCTGAGATCCATTGGATTGGGTAGGAGTCTTCAGGAGACCTTTGGTTCCTAATCTCTTTGGATCAGGAACTTCTGACATTTGTTTGTTGACAAATTAAGTTCATTAATATGGTAGGACTGGGACTTTGGTTTTCACAAATGTTTATATGCAACAGGATTTAATTCAGTAGCTTAATGCGTAAGGAACACTTCACTCAATACCTTCGGATTTTCCTATCAAATATACATGGGAAGGATGCCAGCTATCAACTTTGAAATATAGGTGGAATTAGAAGTTCTACCTTTGTTATACATCTGTCTCGATTTAATAGTCTTTATGCATGCTTTGTAATTTCACACCACTATACCAGTTGACTGGTTCTTGGCTTTTGATCACTGCACTAACAAACAGTATATGGAACGCTGTATTGCTACTCCTAACTCTGGTATCTGCATCTAAGAATAACTGCCTTGCTGAAATAGTTCATCCAGTTTCTTGTGTTCAGTCTTGGAATGCAATTTCGTTCCCTAAATTCTTGCTCAATTACAGAGGTCTCTTCATCATTGATCCAAACGGGATCATCAAGCATCTAAGTATCAATGATCTCCCCGTCGGTCGTAGCGTGGAAGAGACCCTCCGCTTGGTGAAAGCATTCCAGTACGTGGAAACACATGGAGAGGTTTGCCCGGCAAACTGGACTCCAGACTCCCCCACAGTAAGCGTCTGCTAAATACCACTTTTCTAAATATAGACGCTAGCGTATTTTTGCATGTCTGAAGGGCTGAGAACCACTTTAATGTGAGGTACTTGACTGAATCTGTGCCTGTTGTATAAATCTGTAATATATCGGCTGGACCAGTTTACTCTTTTGGTATGATACTAAATGTGCAATTTCTGTGAAGTCACTGATTTTCTTTTAGCAGACACAAATTGTATTTAAAACTCTAAATTTGTCTTGCACTCTCCACCAGTTGTCTTCAGGTTTTTTACTTACTTAATGCCCTGCTTGATATTTAGCAGGAAAAATGTATTATATACTTAATATTTGCAAGTAGGAGCTTGTACGTCATTTAGGTTTTCATCTTTCAACCGAGTGCAGTAACAGAAATAACCTATTGCTTTTATAAAGTATGCATGGATTTTCTTGGATAAAATGTCAAATCTGTAATTTGTTTTATCTTAGTTATAGCATATAATAGCTAAACTTTCTTTTGTTGACAGATCAAACCAAGCCCAGAAGCTTCTAAAGAATATTTTGAGAAAGTGCATACATAAATACTGAAATATGTGGACAAGACTCTTAGTTACCGTAGACTGAAGACATCAAGAAAGCAGCTGTGATTATAAAAAACCAATTAAAATCAAAGTTCTCATTTTCTGATGCTTAAAAAGAAATTAAATATTGAAATATTTCAATGACTCCCTTGTCTTGTTTTAAAAAGAAGGGTAAAAACTAAGGCTCCCCCCCACCCCCACCCTTTTGCAACTTGTTTCATGAATTTCTGTGACCTAAATTTCTCTTTCATGAATTTCTTGGTACACAAAATACAGTTGTATTCTTCTTTCCTTAACTAGTTTTGGACCAGAAAGCATCCCATGTTTTCTTTTCTCACATGAAAAATTAAATTCTGTAACAAGAGCTTGAAACAATGGGGACAATACAGAAAATAGAATTTTGACACATGGTTTGTTTTTAATGAATTTTGCAGAGGAAGAGATGAATGTAACAAAAAATCCCTGGTTTTGTGTGTAAATGCACTATAACTCGAATGAATGTAAATGTATGTGCCATTTTCATCCTGCATACAGTCAAAGATGCAGTGCAGCCACACAGGAGCATTAACAAGCATGAAGAACTTGCATTCTGCTTGGGAGATGGTAAAAACTTGAACCCCAATAGCGTACTTACTGGAGCTTAATGACGCTCTTCTGTCATTTAATGCATTGCTTACGTGCTTGAATCTGTCTCCAGGAAAAACTTAAAAGGTGAAATGTACTGCTTGAAAACAATGTAGCATATCTCTAGCTATAATAATAAATCCTAACCTTGACTAGCAGCAGGTGTGTTGCTTTGCTTTTCTTTCACTTTTTCCCCAAAGATTCCCATTTCTCTATTTTGAAGAAACCGGGTAAGTTGCATTTCCTTAGAAACTCTCTTCTATGCCTTTGTTCACAGTAACAGCTGGCACTGCCTCTGCGTACCGAGGCGAGTGGGCCACAGACAGCAGTGGGCGTGCTGCTGGAGGTCTGGATAAATCCATGCAGTACTGAATGGGTTTGTGTTTTTTCATCTGCTGAGCAGGGGAAGGGATTTAAGATAAATGGAAGCACGAGGGAGCCACCTTGGCAAAGTGGCTGTTTCCTAAGTTAGCTTTATAACAGGTACCAATGCTGCAGTGTAAGTGAAGGATGAAAAAACGAGCCTCACATCGTGCGGTGCCCGGTGATGGTCCAGGTTTCAGTACTTGCAAATCTCTTTCCAGTACCAGTGTTTTAGTCCGTTCTGTGTAAGTCCACAAGTATCCACACAATTTTTCCAATAAACCTGATCTCCTGGACCTACAATAGGTGAAGTTAAATGCCTGCGCAGCCCAGTAATGCAAAGTAACACGCTAGCGGGGGTCGGCGGCAGCGGTTTGTGCCTGTGAAACCGCAGGGCAGTGACACAGGGATGGATCCTTTACCTGCCTGCTCCTTCTCTCACCTCGGTCATCTTAGGCCAACGCGGAGGACGCAGGGGGGGGTCTCTGCAGTCCTGCTCCTCGACTCGGCCTCCCCGGGTCGCGCAGGGGGAAACCGATGGAAGGGGAAAAGGCGGTCAGGCCTTTCCTAACCACGACCCGCACCCCCCGGCCCCGGGGCCTGCCCTGAGGGGGCACCCGGGCTGCCGCCTGCTGCCTCTCCCCGGCCCGGGCCCAGCCGACAGCTCCCTGCTTCCCTCCCTGCCTCCTTCCCTCCCTCCCTCCCTGCCTCCCTCCTTCCCTCCCTCCCTCCCTGCCTCCCTCCTTCCCTCCCTCCCTGCCTCCCTGCCTCCTTCCCTCCCTGCCTCCTTGCCTCCCTCCCTCCCTGCCTCCTTCCCTCCCTCCCTCCCTGCCTCCCTCCCTGCCTCCTTGCCTCCCTCCCTCCCTGCCTCCCTCCCTCCTTCCCTCCCTCCCTCCCTGCCTCCTTGCCTCCCTCCCTCCCTGCCTCCTTGCCTCCCTCCCTGCCTCCCTCCCTCCCTGCCTCCTTCCCTCCCTCCCTGCCTCCCTCCCTGCCTCCTTGCCTCCCTCCCTCCCTGCCTCCTTGCCTCCTTCCCTCCCTCCCTCCCTGCCTCCTTGCCTCCCTTCCTCCCTCCCTGCCTCCTTCCCTCCCTCCCTCCCTGCCTCCTTGCCTCCCTCCCTCCCTGCCTCCTTCCCTCCCTCCCTGCCTCCCTCCCTGCCTCCTTGCTTCCTTCCCTCCCTCCCTCCCTCCCTGCCTGCCTCCCTCCCTCCCTGCCTCCTTCCCTCCCTCCTCCGCGGCAGGGGCGCGAATCCCCCGGGCCCAGCCGGCGCCCCGGGGCTGGAGGGCGGCCCAGGCGCCATTTGGGGGGGGGGGGGGGGGGGGGGGGGGGGGGGGGCCGGATCCCGGCGCGGCGGCACCGTGCCCGGGCGGAGCGTGCAGCAGCCGGACCGTCCCCCCCAGCGCCTTCCGGTGCCGCGGCTCCATGGACGCCAACCTGCGATTTTGGAGGGCGGAGGGACAGGTCAGGGGCCGGGGGGGCCGGGGCGGCGCGGCTGGGGCGGGCTGGCTCCGAAATAGCACCTGAAACGTGTCTCCGTCAGTCTTTTTTTCCAGAGGTTTCTTCTCTGGGCGGACGTCTTGGATCCCCTGCTGCTCCTGAAGTCCTCCGTGAGTACCGCGGCTCGGCCTCGTCGCGTTTGAGTTCATAGAATCATAGAATCGTTTAGGTTGGAAAAGACCTTTAAGATCATCCAGTCCAACCATAACCTAACGCTACCAAGTCCACACTAAACCGATTAAGGGTAGAGTAGCAATTTCATGTTTCCTGGCTTGGTGGCTGGGTTATTTATAATGAAAGTAAAAACTAGGAATCATTAAAGTTGGAAAGGACCTCTGAGATCATCATTCCAGTCATCAACCCAACACCACCATGCCCACCGAACCATGTCCCAGAGTGCCACGTCTGCCTGTTTTTTGAAAGCCGTGGCTGGTGGCAGGGGTCACAGCAGGGACGGACGGGTGTTTTGGGGCCTGGGTCGCAGGATGGGGGCGGGGGGGGGCTGGCCCCCCCTGCCCTTGGTGCCGGGGCTCTGCGGGGTGGCACGGCCTCCTCCGCTCCGGCTCCAAAACCTGGCTGGTAATGGGAAGGTTAGCGATCGGCCTTACGAACTTTGACTTTGCTAAGGCGTAAAACAATATCATAGAATCATAGAATCGTTTAGGTTGGAAAAGACCTTTAAGATCATCCAGTCCAACCATAAAATACATGCACATATATATATATATATAAAAGAAATCCAACGTATGTATATGCATTTCTATACATAATCACATAAAACTAAGGGCATGTCTAGACACTGCCGTTTCAGCAGTCCCGTCTAGACCGTGGCTGCTGTGCCAGCAGTTGAGTTAGCCCAGTCAACGATCAGGAAACCCCCAAAGATGGGAGAGATGAAGTGAGCAGCTGGGCAGGCTGTTCTTAAAAACAGTCGGCTGCCGGGGACTTGTGACGGGGAGCTGTCGCAGCTTTGGAGAGGACAGGGTTGCTGAACTGCACTGCAGGCACCCAGAATATGTGCTTGCTAATCCACATACCTGTCCTTGTGGTGCAGCTTAATCTGCAGGTCATGAAGCTCTTCAGTTCTCTTCCAAGTGGCTATACAGAAAGGAATCCTCCTCTAAGACAGAGCACACCGGATTTGTAGGGCCTTTTTGTGCCAGAGAATGATTATTATGATTTTAACATTAATTATTCAAAGTGTGACACTAAACACGTTGTGGGTGATAAAGCGTAGCTTCTAAATTTCAGGAACTGTCATGACAGCAAAATTCTGGGGAAGACGTGCTTTTCTGTCCATCCACTTTTGTATGGTTTTGTCAGGGGTGACAAAGAAAAAAGCACAGCATGTTGTATGAGAGTCAGCTGGTTGGTCAGTATGTTAAGGGAATTTTTGTTGACTGATTTTTTTAAATTTATTTTTTAAGGGAAAGCTCAATTAAAGCAAAAGAACACTGTCAAAATGTGTGTATGTGAGATATTTCCTCGTCACCTGCAGAGTTAATGTGTTGTGTGTGTCTACTCATCTATCTCTATGTATGTGTATATATAGTATGAATACTTATCTCTCTATATATTTACATGTACAAATAATATAATTTAGTAAATGTACATTATATGTATGTAAACACCAACAATAAAATTTCACAGTACATTCAAGGATTTTGAGCTCTGGGATTAGTTCACACCTCCTTGAATTAAAATACACTGTTGCAAATAGAGATGCGCCTGTTGAAGAAAAGTCAAATTATCTCATAAATTCTCCTAAGATGGGCAGCTTTTTATGTAGGCTATGGATAACTACATGAGGTTACAGTATTATTCTCTTTGTTTAAGTGTACCTGTTTTTCATAATTAAAAGCTTAAGCCGAGTTTAAAGGAAGAGTGGAAGATGCAAAACTTGATCACACATTTGTGAACGTGCAGGAACATCTAGTGGTGGTGTGACTCATTTCTGGTAATTTTAAAGGTCTGGTTTGGAATTTCATTTTAAAATAGTCATCTAGGTGCCTGTGGGGATATCAGATGGTTGCTTTGGTGGCAAATCTTTGAATTTGCCAGCACAGCGGGATAACTTTAAGTACAAGAATAACACTTTTGATTTCAGTGAGGTTTTTCATGTGCTTAAAGTTCAGGTGCATTTATGTAATGGGCTGAAGGATTGATATTTACAGGGATGAAGGGGGCCTGAATAATCTAAAAGTTTTTATGACTGTGAACTAGTTGTGTGTCGAAGTGCGTTCTTGCTTTAACTGCTTTGGTGAAGGACAGGTACATTAGCTTGACATTCTAAGTTTGTATTTAATGTGTCTTATAACCGATACATTGCACTGTAGAATATTGGAATCTGAGTTACTTTTTCCTCATTGGTTTGTTTTTTTCTCAAATATAGGATGAAATAAGAAGAACCAGGTTATTATTACAAAACAGTGGAAAGACGCTGAGTGAGCCCATACAGAATGGTCAGGTATTTTGGAGCACAGTTTATAGAAAATAGAGATGTCTTTTTTTTCATGGCTGAAATAGTTGTTATTAGTATCAGATCTAGCAGACAGAATACTAAGATTCAGATACAAGGGATAACACAAGAAAAACTCATTGCTACAGAGATTTTTCTAATCTATGAATCTCATGTGGATTTCTTTGGATGACTCTTGCTGCCAAATTGCAGTATTATTATCCTGAAGAATGCTAGGTTGTGTATAATATAGCTGAGTTTAAAAGATGCTCTCAGATCACTCTAGGAATCATTGCTTTAAGCCTGTCTGTCCTCAGCTGGGATGATATAGGTAGGTGATAAATACGTAAAATACTTATGGAGCTCATTTTGAATCTTTGATGTTGGATCATCGTGTAGAGGGCAGGTTGGTTTGGTTTCACATCTCATAAAATGAGCAGTAGCACTACTTGGGTGGAAAACTTACTCATGGAATTGCTGGAAAGTACTGCTGAGCTCTTGCTTTGTTAGGTGGAGTCTTTCTTTTGATTCAGTATGGGCTTGGCTCTTCCCATGTGGCATTTGGTACCTTCTGTGTCAAAGTCTGAAAGGAGAAATAAAAACTTCTGTGATTCCAGAAAAGCTGAAGTCTTAACATAAGTGTTTAGGCTTTTAGCCATATTTAAGAATTGTTCTTTTCTGTTTTAAAATACCTACTAGCTTAACTTTTTAAAATTAACTTTCTGTTGTGCCATAATGTGTACTTTGGTGCTGTTACACAGCACATGGGATGTGAGTAAGTTATATTCAACAAGGAGTATATGGAGAGAAATTCAGGGAAAAAATCATTCAAGGGGTGTATACATATATGGCATTCCATATAAAAGTAAGTTATTGGGGAAAAAAAAAGATAAAATAAATTTAGAAAGAAGATTTTACCCAGTCTCTTCTGAAGCTCGATACTAACCTAATTTTCAAATTGTTTAGATGAAACAAGCCTTCCTGCTAAGCCTGGTAAGTTTACAAAATACTTAGAAATCTTTTTTTTTCTTTCTTATTCAAGTGTGGCAAAGGTGGTCTAATTTAACTTTTTTTTTTTCTTTTAAGTCCAGTGTACATCCTGATACAGACAAGATAATTCCTGTTTTGTTTAGACCTCCAGGTAAGTTCCCTTAAGAGAAGTTTTGTGTATGTGACTGAAGAATCAGAGGGGAATAGCTAAATAGTAAATAGCCACTGTGATACTACAGTGATACTCTTCTCCATATAGAAAAACAAGTAGACCTCTTAACTTCTGTTAGTTGCATTGTCATGTCTGTTGAAGATTTATTTATTCCTACGGTCCTCCTGAGGATTTTTTCCCACAGTTCATTTGCTCAGCTAGGTCTGACCTGTCTCTGGTTTTTGTCACTACAGAATGAATTCCCAAATCCCTTCACATGTAAAACAACCTACTATAAGCTAAGTTTTCACTTCATGAATGTGGCTACTGTGTGATTTTACTTGCTGTGGTAGCAGGTAAAGCCTGCCTGGGGGGATGTTTAGGGAGCCAAGACAGCACAGGTCGTTAATCAGATACAACCATACTTGGGCTATTTACTCATATAACCACTCACAGCTGTGACAGCCTGTGTTGCCACCTATCTCTTTTTGAGTAGAGGAGAAGCAATTTCTGTTCAAAACTCGGTTATATAGTTCTGAGTAGCCACATTGAGTGGCGTTCACAAGGGTTTCTTTTGGCTGTAAGTTGTGACCGGATATTCTGGCTTCTTCAGTGAGGGATGGGAGACAAAGGTTAGAATTGAATGGTGTTTTTTTTGTGGGCAGTGTTTTACTTAGAGCTGAAACTAGAGGGGGAAAGTAAGGGGAATTTTCTGCTCAAAATCTAGACTCAGCAGTTATTTTTACTGAAATAAAGTTTTCTTTCTTTTTAGCCTTCCTGCCCATCTCTCTTCCATTGGTGAGTAATCATGAAAGATGCTAATGTATCACAGGGCTTACATTTTTCCAAAGCCAGGCGTTGGAGGGAGGGAATAGAAGGTTTTAGGCTTCTTAGTTGTATTTTCAGCACAAACTTTTTAAATGACATCTATTTTATGGGAACTGCTGAGTAATGTAGAAATTGAGCCCTTAGGGAATCTTATTGGAAGTCCAAACGTGTTAGCTACCTTCCTTCAGCAGTATTCAAAGAGATTGTTCATGCATGAAAGTCAGCTTTCTGATGCAAGATGAAATTCACTAGGCATTAAGAGCAAGGCCTGGTTTTGGTCTGTTTAACCTCAAAAAACTGGAACTGCAGTAGGAAGGAGTCAGACGTTATGTTCTGTGTTTCAGACACAGAATATGATTTTTTTCTTGTGTAGATTGTGCGTTTGCAAGTAAGAAATGGTATGGTCAAGAAATTACAAAAGATATAGAAATAAACGTGTTAAGTGCTCAAAAATTGCACCATTTTATTTCGTAAAATTTGTAGCTGCAATTATATGCATGTTTGTTTATTTAGATGTGTTCACCTTTGGTTTTGGCATATGAGTATACGTACTGAGATACGTCATTCCATACAGAGATTACAGCATGAACTTCTATGGCACTACTAGGAAGCATAACAGCCATCAAGACTTTCATGAAATTCATTAAGAACAGTAATAGAATTAACAGAAGTATTTCTTTTTGATATTTCCAGCTTAATGCTCTTTCACAGATGTGGTTAGATTCAGTGCTGGCATTAATAATAAAGGTAGTTGATCCACTAATATTGAATTAACGAATGATCCTCCTCTGAGGCTTTGGATGTTCCATGCCCTCCTCTTATTCAATATTTGCCCTATCTTGATCGACTCTCTACTTTGAGAGTGCTTCATACCTGCTAGGCCAGACCTCAAGAAAGGCTGTGGTTTACTGAAACAGAAGTTCTTATTCACTGTCTCAGTTGGGAAGTAAATCCTAGAATCTTTGATCTGGGAACAGGTAGATCTAGTATTTATATCCCCACTAGCCAAAACAATCTGACCCTTTCTCATTCACTACTTTAATTACATTTTTATCATCTTAGTTATTTTATTTGCATCTCTTTAAGCTTCACAGGTACAAACGCGTTTTTTATTTGGGGTAAGAAAGCATCTTGCCCAAATATTCTCGCACACAATGTTTTAATCACTGTGTCTCTGTGTTTTATATTGGATAGAAAAAGTGAGTATGTCGCATCTTTGGCAAGAAAGTGTGTTAGCCTAGAATCAAGGCAAATGGCTTCAGGTGCTGACTGGAGCCTTTGTTGCTGCTGCAAATAGTAACATAGCAGTTCTCTTTGTGCTCTAAGGCCACCACTGCTCACCAAAAACTTCTAGGCTCATCAAACCTAATTTTCTTGTGGGGTTTTCCTCTTAGGTTATTGCTTCATCTCTTCAGCTCCGGGCAACACAAACTTTTTTTTGTCAGGTAATGAACTCTTTCTTTGTACATTTACAAGTCTTCTAGTCTCAATCCCAAATTCATTTTTGCTTATCATCTCTCCTTTCTGCAGTTTGTGTTTCACACATATACCACAGGATTCACCCTATTGAATGGAAATGGTACCACAAAGGCTGAAGTATGTGTTGATTTTTATTTTTTAAATCATCTTAATTGTACGAGACCATTTTGAACATGATTTACAAGTGTTTTACAAATGCTCTTATGGAGTATGTTTCTTCTGTCCTTCTCAGGAGTACTCACTTCAACAAAAGCAGATGTTCTACAGCTTGGGAGCCATTTCCTATGCAGCATGTATTGGTGTATGTATTTGCTTAATGATTGCTTTCCTAATAAGCTCTCCTGAGAAGGAGTAGGTGCTGAGATAATCACACTACCAGATATCCTTCAGGATTGTGCTTTAATGCTCTACTTTAATGTCTTGCCTCAGAACTGCTGAGAACAAGAATTTTTGGGATCATCTGTCAGCCAGTACCTTGCTTGGCTTCCTCTGATGCTTCCTCTTCTGTCCTTTTCATTATTATTCTGCAAGCTTAGAAAATGGGTGGTGAGAGAAAACAGCCAGGGTTTACAAACACAGAATAACTCACTGGGTTGCTATAGTTGATTTTTTGATGTGGTGCTGTGGAAGAGATCTGTCTAGCTCTAAAAAAGCGGGGAAACTGCAGGCATCTGTCCTGGATAGAGTTAGCTCAGATCCCAGAAGCAGCATAGCCATGAAAATACTGCACTGAATGCAGGTTAATTAGCCGTCCAGGAGGGCTGGGTAGCTGAGGGGTACTTAGCTAGCCCTGTGCTGGGCTAGAATAGGAACTTGCAGTTTCCAGAGTTTGCTACATCAGAATGAGCGCTGGTATCCTCATGACACTCACTGCAAGTGTAGATGCCCCTACAATGCATTTCCTTGCTCTCCATACTAAACACTGAATTTTTTTTTTTTTTTTTTTTTTGAACCTTCTGGCATAAAATTATGGCTGTCCCTGCTTTTGTTAGGTGGACTTTCACCTCTGTCCACTAGGCAAAACAGCTGGGCCCGCAGTGCTCAGGACTTTACAGAGGTCTGAGGAGGCAGCTATGCCCGTGGGTGAATGTGGGAGTTCTTCCCCTTTGTCCTGCAAGGGAGACTCAGAGCACTAGCTGGTGTCCTGGCCATTTAGTCCTAAATGAAACTTCCTGCAAGTGTATTACGGGAATATAGAAAGTGCAGAGAATCAGGAATGAATGCACAAGCGCACCAGCTGTTCTGTTTGGGGGAGAGAGCAGTATGCGTCACAAGGCAGTTGGGACAGATGTCCAAGGAATATTAGTCAGAGGTAATTGTTTTCCTTTTTCTGTCTTTGTATTCACACTGCTATTGTCCTATATGTAATAATGTTTAATGCTTTTTTTTTATCATAATATTTTGTATTCTTGTCTAAAAGACTGATTACAAATACCTTCAATAACTAGAGAACATATGTATTTTGTTGGAATGTTAAATCAAGGCATTTGTTTATTTTTATAGATGGTTGTTGGAATGTTAAATCAAGGCATTTGTTTATTTTTATAGATGGTAGCTATGTACTAAGTTGCAGATTTATTTTCCTAAACTGTTGCACATACTGAAATACTGCGCACTTTTTTTAAGAAGGTGCCTGTTTCCTCTCAATGCCTTAGGCTCTTCCTCTTGTCTTCATGAATCGACACACACTGAAGAGTTCGTTAACTCAACTAGTCGTCAAAAAACTTCTACCTGCTCCTCTTCTTGGTGAGCATAAAGAAACTGTACATCCTGCAGCTGCTCTGAGGGCTGTTTGCTGCCCCCATCTGACTATAGAATTTTCTTGCCCTTGCATAGATGAGGCCTGACAGTTTCCAAGCTGCCTTCTCTGACTGCCTGTGCTGGGTACTTTCCTTCCTGTGCGAGAGTGAGCACTCACTGATCAGTGTAGCTGACCTCTATTTGATGCTTGCTGGTTTTTATAGTTTTAGAGCTCTCAGCACTCTTCTGACCTTTGTATGCACGATGTGCAACTCTTTCTCCAAAGATCTCCAGGGATGCAGTTGGCATTTTTTCTTTGGCTTGCACATTATACCTGAAACCATCAGGACTGCCAGGAGGGATCAGGAGGGCAGTAGCACTCAAACTGGCACAACGTGGTGTGGCACATACGACACCAGAGCGCAACACAGCGCTGGGTGTGCACTGGCATATTTCCTTAATCGGGCTGAGGCTGCTGCTGGCTACCTAACTGCTGACAGTGTAGAAAGTAGGTGTTGTTACAACAGAATATTATTAACCTTGCAAGGTAACGGGACTCAGTTCATTACTGGAGCAGCTCTACTGGCATTGCTGAAGTTGCACCAGGACAAGTTTAACTATCTGATGTCATTAACTTTTTCTAATGCCATTAAAGAAATTTTTGGCCTTTCCTAGAGGGAAGCTGGTAAAATTAAAACAAATGTCATCTCCCCTGTTCCAAGTTATGTGAGATGGCTACCCAGATCTTTCTGAGGATCTGCATAACAGCTTTCTGACTTGTTTCCCTTGGAGCAGGTGTTAAAATGTGCTTCCATTTTCTTAAATATAGAGAGGAACCTGAGGATGATTGATTAGTATTAGTCCAGCATTTGAAAAGTGCCATCTGTTACACTGATGTCTTTATTGAACAACCCTGCCAAAAACTAACAGAGAAATCTACTATTTCAAACAAGGTCAGTTTGCCAGACTGTGCCCTGTTACGCCTGGATCTTGGCCTAGAAAAGAGAAAGGGGAAAACCAGCTAGATGACTAACTTCCATTTGGTACGGCCTTTATAAATGCCAGTGGTTTAGGCTTGTATTTTCAGTGACTGACTGTGGGATGGGTGTTTTCAGGTACCTTGTAAAGCTGGGTCTGGAGGAGACGGAAACATTCTCATCTAGGATCCAGCTGAAGCACTGCTGCTTGTGACAGACACACAGCTGGGCAGAGAAGTGCCATAATGCAATAATGGAACATGTTAGAGCCAGTGTTCCTCTGGCACCCTCCTTTTCAAATAAGGAATGCAGCCTTTACTTCAGGTCTGTTCCCTTCAGGGTCCTCTTTTTCTGTGCTAGATTTTGTGCTGACCAGTACAAAACCTACCCACAACACAAACCCCTCCCCTTTAGCTTAAGAACAAAGTACTCTTGGTTTGACCTGGATGGCAGTGATTGAAAGCTCTGAGTCCGTAATGATAAAGTACCTTTTAAGACTGGGCCTTAAAATCTCACTCAAACTTCTGAAACAAAAATTAAGATCCCAAGTAGATTTTTATGGGGCAGTCTCTTAAGCTGCCAGGTTATTCAGTTGTGAACTGTTGAACTGGAAATGCAAAATGCACATAATTATGAATGTTACTATTGAGATAGTCCTTTTGGATCTTTTAAAGCAAAATCCTCTTTAACTCTCAGGCTTGATGACTGCATTTACTGTGGCGGTGGCGAGAAGCCCAGAATTTGAGAATGGAATTGAAGTGATGGACAGGAACGGCAAGGTTGTAGGAGTGTCACAGAAGGCTGGTGAGAAGGTAGGCGAGGGGGTGGAGGCCTCTCTTGACTTGCCTTTCATTCCCTGCTAAGAGCTGAATGTGATGCTGACAGTAGATAGAGTTGGATATATTGAAATGAGGAAACACAGATCAGGTGCTGAATCTCTGGGTAGGCTTGGACTAGTCTCTGGAACCAGGCTGGCACCTGTCTTGTGTCTTCAAAGGTCACCAGCCTCCGCAGCCCAATATACCGAGTGCCAGAGTTGAGCCACAGAGACACCAGCACAGGCATTTCTGCTTTCCTTGCTCACCTCAGAAGCAGACTCTTGGACCTTCTTCTGATGGGACACCTCCAGGAAAAGCCCTGTGTTGTACATACCACATGCACCTTCTGTGGTGGCAGTATCATTTAAAGGCTGTGCCTCCCAAAGGGTCATGCCCTGATCTACAGCATGCTAGTGCATTTTATCCTTGGGCTCCGGTTGCCAACTCTGTATTTGCTCCTTGCCTTGTTCATCAACATCCACTGTAGAGCCTGGCACAGGAACTAGAGCAAGGAGTTGTGTTCTATGTGCTGTCAGTGACCCTCCTTTTCTAGGCTGCTGTCCAGAGGGGAGGAAACAGCTAGATGAGCATAAAGATTTGTGGACAGCCGGAGAGAGAACTTCAGATTTGACACAGGATAGTTAGGATGCCCAGAAGGTATAACCATTTGGAAGAAGTTCAGCACAACTTAAAAAAAGCAAGCCTCAGCAAAATTATTATCGTGGTAGGAAAACTTGATATGACATCAGTAGTTTCACCTCCCTTCTAAGGTATTCCTTAGTCACAAGTGGAATATTTACCACTTGTAGGAGTTTAGTTTCCGTTTAGGAAAGAATTCCTCTAACCAATGTTTTTATCCCTCATTAACCTGTTGCTTGATGCTCCAGAGTATTAGACAAAAAAGTGCTCACAGAAGCATGCAGTATTTGAAGCTGCACAGGGCACTGCTTTAACAACATTTATTTTTCTCTCTCTCTCCCTGGAGGCCGTTAAAGAAACAGCATTGTCACGAGCAGTCTTGTTTGGGACAGCGTTCTTCCTGCCAGCTGTGCTTATGTACTTCGTGGAAAGGTAGGAGGTGCTGCAAAAGGGCTGGGGGTGCCTGGTCAGTGTGTATTCTGGTTTTTAGTCTGGCTGTTACCACTTGCCAATTTTTTCATGGTAGAACTGATTATCTGGGAAGTTTCTGTTCAGCTACTGTGATTCATTTAGATAAGTCAGTGAATCTGGTTATGTCCGCACCCATGCTTTGAGGGTTTGCAGCAGGTTGTGTAAAACTATGAGGGTTTCCTCTTTGCTCCCATGCAGGAAACATGTTTGTGCTCTCCCGACAGGCTGTTTCCAGCACCTAGGTTCCCTAACTTGATTTGAGTCCCAGTGTCTGGTGTCAAGGTTGTTGACAGCACTTAGCTTAGATTTGTTATTTCTGAAGAGGTAATATGGCACTTGAATTTCAACTAAAACCGTATCCCAACTTCCAAATAGTTTTCCATATATTGTAAAACATATTCTTGCTTTTGCAACATTTAGAAACCCTATATCATAAGAAGAATTCATTGTATGCTTTATGAGAGAATTCTTAGCCTGCCCTGAGCTATTGGTAGGGATCATCTATGTCATGTAATTTGGTACTGCCTCAATCAATTCCCTGTCCCCTTTTTTAGCTTAAGGGACTCCTGTTACCAGAAGACATAAATGCAGATGTAATATAAAATTTTATATACATATCAAGTAATAAATTTTTACGAGACCAAGTAAGACTGCCAAGAGGAACAAAATCTAAAAGGAAAGAGGGTAATGCAAGAAAAATCTTAGTCAATGTCCTGGTTTTGGCTGGGATAGAGAACTGAAATGCTTTAAAGCTCTAACGCACCTTCTCTTCTTGTGGCATTTTGATCTTGCTGCTTATTTTATTAATCTTGTATTGGCAATCTGGGCTTGGAAAATACTGCAGCTAAATACAAAACAAAGGGAAAGAACAGGAAGTTAGGAGTAAGAACGTAAGAAATAAAGTAAGGAAACATCTTTAGGATTTGTAAGCCTAGGTTATTGCTAATTTCAGTGCAATTTCAACCACTAAAACAGTAGCTAATGCTCTTTGTCTTGCTGTCAGATTATTTTTCGAGCCCAAACTGACATACATACTTTTCAATGTCTTGGACAGAGCAAAATTTGCAAAAACTCCACATGCTTTGGCTTCGGTGAGAATGCTTATGATTACGTCAGTACTAGCAGGGATGCTACCAGTTTCACTTAGTATATTCCCACAATGTGGGGAGGTAAGTCCTTTCATGGGAGTTGATTTAGGATTATTGTTATATTAAATAATCATTCTATAACTATGGCCAGCAGTCTTAAGGCCATATAGGAAAAATAGGATTAGTGTGGTTGTGCATCTCAAATGGGGCAGCGCAGAGGCTGCTTGTGAAGGCCCGTGTACTAGGCAGAGGCTTATAAGACTTGCTAGGTCTAAGTTGCATTGTGTGTTATTTATATTTATACTTTTCAATGTAGATTTATCAGATTTTCACAACAGTCTGAAGCAAGCAAGGTCAGGAGAGCTATCTTAAAGATTAAAACCAAGGCTCTTCCAGCACTGTTTTCAGTCCTGCTGCAGAAAGGAAGGATGTAGATGAGAATTTTTTTTCTTTCATGCAAAGTCAGCATGAGCTCATCGGAGAGGTAAACCAACTCACATGCAACATCTCTTCGCCCTGCCTTACTGAACTGTGAAGTGTAATCTGTTCCCTGGGAAAGTACGCCTTCCTGGCAGGTTTTAAATGGAGGATGTAGCCCTTGAACCTTGGGCTTTGGAGGAGGCCAAGTGAGAGAGGAGCCTGGGGTTCTTTTCTCCATTTATTTCCTCTCCCTTATCAGCACTGTGTGGATATTCTCAGAAAATCACAGACTGGGCTCTTGCAATTTTCAGTGTTTTATTTGCCTAAACTTTCTGGCACTGTAATCTCTTTTTTTAGATTTCTTAATCTCTTAGTGCAACAAGGATAAACTGAACATAAATGAGGGGACTTGGGAGAAATGCGCTGAGAGTATGGCTGGCTGGTTCCCTTTGAGCTTCCCAATTCTCAGCCCACAGCAGAAGTTCTCCTGGGTGAGTCACCCAAATATGTTTACGGTTGGACTCAATGATCGTAAAGGTCTTTTCCAACCTAAATGATTCTACAGTGAATGGAGATAACGTCACTAATGCTCCGTTCAGATCTCAGGAGTACCTCTAATATTAAATAAAACATATTTCTTCCCTTATGCATGCACATGTAGAAAATGTCAGAGAAGCAAAAAAAGCCCCCAAACAAAAAATTCCCTCAAACCCCCAAATAAACAAAGAACCCCAAATCCCATACAGTCTTGCTTCTGAATACAGTATTTCAATTTGTGCAAAGTTCAATGCAGTCAAGTGCTCTTAACGTATACTTACCAGGATATGGTGGTGTTGATTCCCTTTTTCTGTACATTGCAGATAAAGCGAGCAGACCTTGAACCGGAAATTCTGTCATCTACAGAAGAAACGGAGTTATTCTACAATAGAGGAATTTAGAGATTGGCTTTATATATAAATGTGTGCTCTGATTGAAGTAAATTCTGAGTGCATCAACAAATTCAATTGGCATATGTGACTGACCGAATCGTGAATTTATGGTGGCGTACGTACCAGATTCGGCGTACAGTGGTGTGGTCTGTAAAGAGGCAGGCTTTGCAAAATGATCTTGCAAGCCCCAGCCCGCAGGCAGATATGTACATTTAACTTAATGCTGGAAATATTTGTACCAGAAAGCACTGTAACACAGCATTTGTCACAAACTGTGTTCTGTATGCTTCCTCGTCCATTGATTTCTTAATTAAAAGACTATTGAATACAAAAGTTTGTTCTGCTGTTGCTGCAGCTTTTGAAATGCTGCTTTCCAGGAACACAGCTGGTAAAGGCATTAACATCAGTAGTCCTTTGGGTAAAGTCAAGCTGGTTCTTGTCGGAATACTTACTTTGTATGTTTCATTGTATTTAGTAACACTTGTCTCAAGGATGAGGCACAAGTGAGGTAGCCATTAAAGTGGTATTAGACAAAGCAACCCTGATGGCAATGTAATATTGGTTAAATTTAGTTACTTAAGAGATGTTCAGGAACCGGGTGTCAAACTTGGCTACAACGTGACTCCTGGCTTTCTCGATGTCCTTGAAGGAGTTGTGAGGCCTGATGCCCCTTGAGCTTTAGAACTTGTTTTTTACACTGAAACTACTGGGAAGTCCTGTGGCTTTCTGACCTTGTGGTAGACAAAGAGGAATCCCCACTTTTGCAGGGTGACGGTGTTTATCCAAACAAAAAGCTGTCTTTTGAGACTGTCGATCAGTGCAGTGATAAGTTGTGCTGATCATACAAAATTATTCAGGGGACCAGTGCTGCCTGTGAAGAGCTGCAGAAAGAGCTTACAATACCAGATGTAAAACCAGGTGAAATACCAAATGGATAAGCGAAAAGTAATGAGCTTGGCAGAGGGGATAATCCAGCTTCACATCTGGGCTGTGAGAACTGTTAACACTGGGAGTGGAATTGGGTGTAGTGACAGATAGCTCAGCATGCAGGTGAACTTTGAAGTTCTTACCAAAGGGACACTAAAAGCTGACATGAATTAAAGAGGCATTTCTGTCAAAGGGAATCCACTGAAAGATACTAAATTCATGGAAACTACACCAGCAAAAGAAGTTCTAAGCTCCATACTACTGGAGAGGGGAAGGGGTAAATAGCTTATTTGCCTGCTCTCACTCTCTTCCTGTGTCTACTTTTGGTGGCCGCTGGGATATGACATGTGGCTGAACAGATCTTTGGTCTGGCCCGCTACAGCTGCTTTCACATGGTTTACTGACCCGCCACAAAATCAAGATCAGACCTTCTCCTGGGGGAACAAAGTAGAAAGAAGCTCCACAAGCGTGGTAGGAGACCCTGTGGTTGTGATAACTATAGATGGGGGTCATAGGAGAGGTGGCTGTAAGATGACCGAACACGTTACGTGAGGTGCTGCTAAGGCTGTGTGTGACAGGGGTAAGTATGCACTAAATAGTGTAATAATCACTTTCACAGAAATAATTCTACAAGTACAGCCTCCAAAGTCTGCCATAATATAACTTCCTTAGAGCACAACAGACTGGTCACTGCTCTCCTCTTGCTGGAGGATTAGATTTCTTTTCATGGTGTGAGGGAACCAAATGTTTCCCAATCCACTCCATCCCTACAGGAAGACAACAGCACAGAGCAAAGTAAGGAAAATCAGCAGGCCTGGTCTCTTGCAGGAAAATAGTTCCTGCTGTGCATTTGGCACTGAACAAAAGCAGGAAGTAGGGGGTTGCGTTTAGTTTCTTGTTTGAGTTCTGCCTTTTTTGAGCCTTCCTCTAACAACTTACTGCAGGGGAGGGTCACACAAGGAGAGAGCACAGGGGAGTAGCAGCCCGCCCTAAGGACCTGTAACTTGAGGGGAACGCGCTGCAAAGCTGTTCCAGGAAGAAGGATGTCTGTAAGTTGCCAAACCTGAGCGGCAAAGAGTTTGTGCTACTCCACTGGAGGACTACAGTGAATTTTTAAAGGTAAAGGATCATTTACACCTACTGAACTCAACACTTAGCCTTGCCTTTGTGGGTCATGTGCTTAAGTACATAGTAAAAAAAAAAAAAAAAAAAAAATCCCATCAGGATCAACAATATAAAAGCAAACATACTGTGTCAGACCAAAGGCCTGCCTAGCCAAATGTCATCTCCAACGGCAGCCAAAAGGAGACACAAGAAGGAGAGATCACATCAGCCTCGGCTCTCCTGAGCTGGGGGGACGCTAGGGAGAAGGTGGCTTGCCCTGCTCTTTTCCTTAGATACCACGGGGTCAGGTGGAACAGGCTTACAGTCTCAGCCTGCCTCTCAGTGAAGTGTTTGTCTCCTTCCAAATCTTTAATAACAGTGGCACCACTAACATCCTACAGATAAATTCTCTAAAACCCCATTTCTCTATGAATTCTATTTCAATAACATACCAAAGGCAAACTCAGATGGGGTCTAATTCCACTCTCAGTAAACATTAATTGGCACTACAATGAAGACCAACCCCTCTCCCCACTCCTTTTTTTAAACGTAATTTAAGAATGGCTACAATAAATGCTAGTTACATGAACCACAATGGAAGCAAAGAGGGAAAAAAACCCAAACCAAAACAACGGACAGTAGAGCAAAGCCAACAAATTGAAGATAACACATTCAGGAACTTTGAATCGTCATGGTAACTAGACAAGCTATAAATTCTCTGGCACCACGCTTGGATGTTTTAAGCAAATTGATGTCATTACAACTCTGTGAGTAAGGCCGATGGAATGGGTCTGGTAATAGTGTCTGTTATTACAGCTGCCCATTATCAAACTCTACCAGCTTCTTACTGAATACTCGAGTTGAAATTTGCCATATTAAACACAGCTCGCTCAGGGTTATTAAATACCTCTTTCCTTTCCCCCATTCTCAGAAATGGTTCTATTGCCCTAGCCAGAATCTTCCAGAAGAGGAGGGCAGGCACCTGCCATTTAAATTGTCAGCCTGGGTGATTCAGCTGCTTCCTGAATCAGGGCAGGGAAAATACGATGCTAAAAAGGCCCTGGCATCCTCAGTCTTGAAACAAAGTCATTATGAGAGCAGAACTGCCAGGACCGGCGACCTGCTAGTCCAGAGGTTTAAGTGAGGGGAACAAGACTGGGACAAGCAGAAGAGCATCGTGTTTGAAGGAACTGGGAGGAGAGTCAGCACCTACAGGACACCCTTCCCATTTGTAACTTAGACTGGATTAACAAGGTACCAGCCCAAGGCAGGCCTGCCTCCTGCCTTCAGCACCGGCCAGCCTGTTCAGTGACAGTGGTGGAACCAGTTTAAGGTGTGGTAAACTACAACAGATGGCAGCTTTCAGCTTCAAGGAAGACTTAAGTCTCAGTACAGCACAATACGCTAGCAGTTCCCCACCTACTCAGCTTGTCATCTTGAAATTTAGGAATATACAATAAGGCTTCCATGTTCCTTTAACGTAGCTTAAAAAAAAAAAAAAATCACAACAAACAAACAAAAAAATCACCCAGCAAACCAGCCACTCCCATGCTAGGAAATACTGAGATCAAAGCATTTCCCCTGCTGGAGCTCGTGTCCCCGCATTACTCCCAAGCCTGTAACACAGCCATGCCATTTTTCCCCGCAGGCCATAGGGGTGGAGGAACGAAGGATGCAGGCGGGGAGGGAATCCTGCGCTGCGGCTCCTTCCCTACCACACAGCGAACGCCGTGCCACGTGCCGCAGTGTTGCTCGGGAAGGAGCTGCTGCCCAGTCTTTGGAGTCTCCTCCCGAGTCTCACATCATTCGGCGGCTACGAGGAATGATGGCACCTGCCCACAGACCCCTCTGACTCAGCTGAGGCCAGACAGCTGCCTAGGGAAGGGCGTAAGGCACAACGAGGCAGCTGTGAACTGCCTACACGGAGCTGTATGGCTTGGTTTTTTATCTAGAAATTGAGCTGCTTCAAATGACATCTCACAACACCCTATTAACAAATTATCATTAGCCTTTTCAGTAGCTGGGGAACTGAAGCAGTCAGAAGTTGAAAGCAGAAGCAGCCCACAGTTTTAAGATGGATGCTGTCAGGTGTCCTGCATTCATTTTTGTCCAGGTTACACAGCACAGTATTGCTCTCAATCAGAACATTCCCCCTAACACTTGCTTGTGGGGGAAACAAGGCAGACCAGCTCACACCAGGGACTAAAACCCCAGGGACGAAAGCATTAAAAACAGAGTTAGCCTTAAGGGACTAGCCCAATTTACTCAGCAAAATCACAACTGAAGGGATCGACCGTTTATCCTGCTCCCCTTCGCAAGCCTTTGCTCTGTTCACTACCTACATTCCAGTATCTGCAAAGGTAGTGCAGATGTTACGCTAATGCTATCACACTAACTGGTTCGCGTGGGCAACGACCAAGGCGGGGTGCTCGGGGAGCACCTTTTGCCTCAGCTGAGGAAGGAGCAGCACTACAATTTTAATTTGAATTCAAGGCTTTCAATTATTCTACGTGCTGCATGCCTTTTGGAGGCATGTCTCTTAGCAGGTTGACAGGTACCATCATTCACCATTTCATATTTATCCAAGAACAGAAAGGCAGTAAGATGAGAACAAGGAATGACGATTTCATTTTATACAGTCTTTGTTTCTAGAAGGAAGAACAAAGGATGTCATCTGACTTTGCAAAACCAGCAACTGCACACACAGTCTGCTTGTACGCATCCTGGGGAAAGGGAAGTGAGAGATAAGCAGAAATCTTTCCCTGTTCTGACCTTTCAGATTTCCCTATTTTATTCTAAATCTTTTTGAGAGGAAACTATGTCAAAAGGCATTAAGAAAATGGAAGAACATCAGGACAATCTTTTGACAGTACTGAAGCTGAAGGAGGCCAATACATCTGTCTTGGCACTGACAGAAAATCAGCACAGGTGACAAAACTGTTTGAATGGGTAGTATTCCACTTCTGACCTAAACATCAAGCTGTAGCTTAATCCCACTATTGCAAAAACTAAGAGCCAAAGCCTGTGACTCAGTGGTCATAACTATTCAAGAATACATTTACATAAATTAAAGGGTAGACTGTTCAGGCTTTCTTTAATAGACAGAAGCATGCTATGAGTCCAGTTCCTTAAGTGCAAAATTATATTTCATTTGTTTCACACAAACGTCAGAATACAGGATCTAACACAACAACAAGATTTTCAACTTAAACATTTCCAAAACAGAAAGCAAAGGAAGCATTCAAGATTTAGTTTGTAACTGCGCTTCTCTGCTTTTTGTGGTTGCCTCTAACACCCATACTACCTGAATGATAAATCTTAAGGCTTTTTGTTAATAAGAAACTATGTGAATTTCTTCACCGTTACCATGTGGTGTTACAACAGCCGACTGAAAGCATGTTCAGGTTTTTCTTGGTGAAAGACTTCCATTTCAGTGGACTTTAAAGCAGGTCCTGAATGGAATTTTCAGCATAATTTTGCAGTTCTGCTATTCCGATTATTGTGGAAGTCCCAAAACAGAAGCAGCAATACTAAAGAACCATTAGGAAAAAACATTAACGGGCAAATGGAGGAAAAAAAGCTGTAGAGCACTTACAGGTAAACGAAGGCAATTGCAGTATTTTTCTCAGAAGTTTAAAAAAAAAAAAAAAACCACACGCTCTTCTGTGTTCAGAATTTAAACTGCAGACTAAGTATTTAAAGTAGAATTTTACACCCCTGAAAATAGGGGATTATTCTGAAGCACTTTCATTTTCTGACTATAATAACTAGCCATTTTATACACAGATGTCACATTCCTTACCCACATTCTAAAATAAATTTCCTTAACATATGATGTATAGCAAAAGGACCACCCTTTCCCAAACCAATATTGCTTGCACATAGTTTTTGATGAGCTCTCTGTTTCAGAATAGTAAACATCCAATTATTTAACAATATAAATATTGATTACTAAAGTTTTAATCATAAGTATAAAATCTCTATTTAAAATCACACACTACAGCCTATCTGTACAAAGGCCAGGAAAAGGTTATTTTTTTCTTACAACAAAGTGCTACTGCAAAATTGACTGATTTGTTGTGGACAGTTCTGAAGAAATACAGATTGTTCGGCTCAGAGTATTTCCCTACAAAGAACCTAAGTTCTTCTCAGAAGATTACAAAGCAGATAGTTTCAGGCTGCTCAATGGGGGAAAAAAAAAAAAAAATCAATCTCTTGAGCTATGGCTATGCAACCAAACAAGTAGGGAAATTTTAATTTTCTCTAAACTATTTCCCAGTTCTCACTATTACTTCAAAAGTTTCCATCTACATTTAGTCTACACAGAGCACCATCAGATAGTACCCTTGCTACAGCTCAAGCAGTTTAAGAGGTTGATGCTCCATCTGTGGTACCTGGCCATTTGAACATTTCTAGTCCATGAGGCTTTAACTCAGCGAATTTTCTGTCAAATGGATCAGGAATGAATGGCCAGGTATCTTCTCAGCTGAGAACCCTAACAACTTCTTAAATGACTCCAGCTGTACAGCAGCACTTGTCTGTGACCCCCTCTAGGAAGCCCCATTTTAAATGTAGTAATCCTGTCCTCTTTTCCCTCCATCACAGGCATGGGATGGAGTGAAAGGGGGGAAAACCTGTAAGGCAAGAGTCCAAAAGAGGTGCTCAACTCTCACTTGAGCTTTAAAATACCTCTTCCTTTATATACCTAAGGCTACCACGTCTAGATTTTCCCAGACATCTTTTTTTTTTCTTTTTTTTTTTTTTTTACACCTAGACACTTTCAAGTAGAAAGAAGAGAACTTGCCCATTTATTTGGGATTTCCAGGTATCAGGCAGTCCAGAGCAAGAGCAGTATCTGACAGGCTGACACACCTGGAAGCCCAGAATGAGCACTCAGACCAACCGCATGTTCAGTGTATGCCTGTGCAGGGACTAGCACATCCGAACCGTGATGGTTTTACAGCACGTGTGCTGCAGCCCGTGATCCAGACCCCAGGAAGACAAGTCAGAACAAGAACAGAGCTGTCCAACATCTGGAACCTGCAGGACAGCCACTACAATAATGTCTGGCACAGTGTGGACACACAGGCATGTGCTACTTGCATATGCACCCACACTGTGATACGAAAGATGGGAGCCATATATACAAAGTTACAGTTGGGGAAGATAATGACACCAGGAATGTTCCCAAATACACCTCCATCAAGCTCCGATATTCTGCATTATATCACGGTAAATATGACATTCACTCTTATACCTGTAATTGTTCTATATAAAGTATCAGGTATTCCTATCTGTATGGCAAAGACAGTATTTTTGAGTTGGTCCATAACACTGAAGCACATCAAAATCAGATTTTAAGCATTTGTTCAGCAGCTGCTAAATGAAAAAGAAAGTTTTCTGTAGCAGGTGGAAATCGCTTTTGTTTCAGGGCCTCAGAGTTAAGGGTTGGTTTTTCATTGCCATCAGAAACTTCAGTAAGTGAGGCTAAAGTAGCCAAGATTTCTTTTGTCTTCAGAGAAATATCCTTGAAGAACAGAAAAACAAGCAACCATAAATATACTATTAGGTATTATAATGTTTTAACATACACTTATTTAAAAAAAGAAATCAATACAGAACAAAAAGAAAATAACAGTAAAGAAATATTTCATTTTAAATAAAGACCCCATTTATTTTAAGGCAAACTTGAACAGCTCTTCAGTATACTCTTGTGCAATGCTGAATAAAGGGAGCACTGCCACTCCACAGGCTCCTGTTGCTGGCCTAACTGAGCTCTTTTGACTAAGTCACTCAGTTGTGAAATGTCTAATAATGAGATATGGGAAGAACTGAAAAAAACCATCATCATAAAAATCAGGCTTTATAGCTGAGAAGCCATATCTCAGTAGGACTTTTTCAAAGGCATTGACAATACTATCAACAAGGTGCTGAGCAAAACAGGTGCTCTGTAGAATAAAACCAGGAAACTAATTTTACTGGAAGTCTTGTAATCAATACAATTTCTGAAGCTTTTTCAGCAATGTGGTTACCCAAGAGATAATATAAACCAATTATATCATCCTTAAAAACCTGTATGAAGAATAAAAATGCTCATTTGTAAAAAGGCAGAGGGTACAAGAGATCAACTTATTCCCAGGGACAATCTTCCCCCTACTCCCCACTTCCACCAAGATTTAGCAATAGAAGTAACTCAACTAGATTTAAGAATAATAAAAAAATTATACTAACCTTAATGACTTGGCTGTCTGATTTATCTGGATCTTCTGCAGATTGAACGATTAGTTGTGCAATTTCTTTGTGAAGTTTTCCCATTGTCATTGCCTCTGAGAAAAAAAAAAGGCACACATTCACATAAAATGACCATTTCTGTGATAAATGCATACGAGTAACACACCAAAACAAGGAGTCCTCTTCATGACTGCCATTTGAAATCTGTTGATAAAGGCAGTAACCCGACATATCAACAGCCATGCCAGCACAGGCAAATTGTCTGCCTCTACAGCAGCCCTAAGCAGATGACAAGGAACAGCAAGATGACAAGCAACACACAAGCTTTTCTTTCAAATAGTCCCCAATCTCCAAGTACTTAGTGCAACATTTTTCTAAAGACTCATGTAAGATCTCTGCATTCAGCTTAATGTCTCTTCCATGTAATTGTTTAACATGGATGTTTTGAAATCTCAGTTGTACATTTGCTGGAAGAAGCAGCATGTCTTTTCAACTTTCACCAGTCTTCCAGGGTCTCAACAGGACTGAAAGACAGAAGCTTACATACCGGCTTTTCAGAATCAGGATGGAAGAAGGATCAACATAGCCTGACCTACAGCGAGGTTCAGCAGTTACTATCAACTCTGGAATAAACGGCCTCTTAATCCAAAAATATAAAAAGCAACCAACCTTTTACTACAGGGGAAATAGTGATCTCGCTATCTGCCAAATTCACATGCACATCGTAGAGGTCTGGTCTACTGTTCACTTCAGAATCTGTAAATCCAGCAATGTAACCTAGAGAGCAGAATTTTGGCAAGATTAGGATCTTCAAAAACAAAACAAAACCAAGATATTAGAGAATAGTCACAGTCCTAAAGTCTGTTCTAAGAGTATTTGACACTCATTGGACTCATCAGACCCAGGAGGTTGCTCTCTTGCTATTATCAGTCATTTAACAAGTGGGTCCAGCAGAATGCTTCACCTCCAAGGAGCTTAAAAATCCACTTCTAAAATTGCCTTGAACATGGATGAACCACTAACACTCCAACCAATATAAAAAGGTTATCAATTTGAAATTTCAAACTCTCTTCCTACCTTGCTACTAAAATTCTTCATTTGCAAATGAAAAAGACACTGAACTTCCTCTTCAAAAGAATCTCCACTCCAGAGCCCCTTGTCACTAAGTATTAGATTGGAACAGAGGAATAAAACCAGCAGATTTTCTTATTTATAGCATGCCAGGTGAGCAAACTTAGAGCAGCTTTTCTCTGTGGAAGATGTTTAGTGAGCTGAAACAGCCACTCTTGGTAATGCAGTAGAAATATTGAAGATGAGTAGTCTTCTTGCTCATTGTTCTGTATAGAGAAGCCTCTTAATTGCCACATTATGTGTCATGCCAACCTTTGCATAAACCAAGGGCTTCTTCCTGGATTATACGTTAAGTACTACATGTACACAGCAACGTGTCACACAGGTCAAACTCCTACATAGCTGGTAAAGTCTACCTGCGATTAGGAGCCAGAGACTTCGCTGGCAGCAGTCAGAATAAAAATTTGGAACTTCAGAGGTAGGAACTGGAAAAAAAAAATTCTAAAAATTCAGTTATTAGCTATGTGTAGAAGTTGGAAAAAAAAAAAGTAGCTTATCTAAAGTGAGCTGCTTCTGTACAGCAGTAAGACTTTCAATCCCTCTGAACACAACATCAAAAAAGTCTCACAGCTGCTTTGCACCTGTGATTAGGGGGTAGACTGATGTGGATCCACCCAGAAACACCAGATTAACTAGTTATCTTCTAACATATTTTTTTAGTTGATTTGCCTTTTCTAAAGAAAATTATGCTGTTTAACTTTGAACAATAGCATTAATATCAAAGCAACCACTTCTTTCCCCCAAAGAGCACTGGTGCAAGATCTTACAGCAATAGAAACTGAAATTAAATTTTCTTTATATTTTTGATTAATAAATCATCATTACCTGTGCAGGCTTTTAAGGCTTCCACTTCCTCCTCATTTAGATGTACATATGAATGAAGAATTGACCAATCTTGTCGATGCCATACTAAAGCAGGCAAAGTCCTAGGGAAATTAGATTGACACACGGTAGTTTTTTACTTATACTAATTAAAGTTTCACAGTATGAAATGCCACGTCATAAGAAAGAACTAGTATGACTATGTTTCATTTGGCATGCATATACATGAACTACAGAGATTGCTACTATGAGTGCAAGCAGAGTTTATCACTCATTCTACAGTTAAATTTCTCTGAGTTGATGAACATAGGGCTAAAGCCTTAAGAGGGATTTAGCAGGATTTCAATAAACAGGTTTAAAAAAGATTTCCTTCCCTAAAATAGGGGCATTTCTCTCAATAAAGGTTAAAAATCTGTTGGACTTTTGGGGGTGGGTGGGGAGGTAGGGATTGACAAAGTACCTGGTGAACTCCTGGATAGCTTCTATTCTAGGATGGTACACTACAATACGCTTCTTTAACATCAGTGCCGTATATAAGATAACTGTTTCCATTCCAAACTGAGATACTATATCTAGAAAAGAGGGGAAAATTATTTTATAGAAGATACACATGCTGATACTATCATTTGTTTTTTGAAGAAGCTTAATAGTAACAGCACAGATAATACCATTAACACTATTTGCTTGAAGTACACATGAAAACTGGATTGTATTTTATATTGTACAAAATAAATCAGAACAGAGATTTCTGGTATTAATTAACCTTTGATGGAACCAGCAAGATAAGCCTTCCGAGGATCAAAATCTTTGCTGAGGAAAGACCCATTTTCTTCGCTTTGGCAGATCCCCTTTGTAAGGACTGCAATGTAACTCTCCATCATTTTAACTGGACTTCCATGCTTCAAGTAGATTCTGTGTGAAAAGAAGAGAGTCTGGTATTTTGACTGCAAACAGTACCAGCAGACACACACACACAAAAAAAAAAACCCACAGTATCACAAATAGCAATATTTGGCAAGAATTCTTATTTTGGACATGTGGTTGAGGTTTTAAATACTGAACTAGAAGTCTTTCAACATGCACACAAAAACATGTCTCTCTTTTAGGATAAAAAACTACCTTGCATTTTTATTTGAGTTTCCTATTTTATGAAATAACCAATATTTACCAATATAGAAACATAGTACAAAGGTGTAAGCAGGTGTCCAGACTAAGGATTCTTTGCAGACTTGGAAGGTACCTGCTTCATGAAAAAGCAACTACTACAGTAACTCCTGTTATTAAATGCAGACCATGTGACTAGTTATTCATTTTTTTAATCCAAGCATCATTAGACATTCTTCCGTACTCTGTTAAATGATGAAAGAAAAATATACATATGTCCTTAATACTCATAAAAAAACCCACACACACCACAAAACAAGCACACACTAACAAAACCCATGTACTTTTAGCTGTCTTTCAGACAGCAGAGAGACACCATAACTGATTTTATAGCTTAAGGTACTTCAGGAATAGCACTGAAGCTCTCAACTATCCATTTTTCATATTAGCTATAGGTCAAAGCTATGTCACATTTGAAACTCAATTTTTATGTTTAGAAGAATCCATCCTGGATTTGAAATGAAGTATTAAAGCTAAGTTATCAGCTACTGTGATCCACAGCAAATACAAGTATTTCATATATCAGTGAAAGAGAACAATCTCAGTTTTCCAGTACCCTGCAGAACTGATAAGCCTGACGGCATTCCCAAGGCTGTGATAGAATAACCTCGCTATTGCATCCAATTAGCTGCAAAATCTCAGGGAATACTCTTGGTATCAAGAACCGGGACCCAACTAATTTGGGAACTGAAGGAAAAGCAAAGAAAGATGCAGAGACAGATCATGAGAATGGGGACATGCAGGAAAGTGAGTAAACGGGACAAGGGAAGAGAGGATGGCAGTCTGGCTGGCAGAAGGGAGAAGCCAGAGCCACAGACCTCGAGAGGCAGAGGGCTCTCATCTTTCTTGAGGAAAAGCCAAAACATCCCTGGGTGCTGTGCTTAGCTCAGAGGAGCTGCAAGAAGCATCTGTAGTAGAGATGATGTGGAGATACGGAAATCGTCCACAAAAACACATGGTGACCTTTGACTACACAGCACTGACCTCTTCCCAAATGTTTATACTTTTTAAAAAACATGTTCTCAGAGAAAATGAGCGTGTGGGTGGGTGGTGGTGGCGTGTGTCTGGAGAAGACACATTAAAACCTACTGGTCACCTCACATTCACCCAACACTTACTGCATGAATCAAGAGAAACCCAAATCAAGGATTTATATAATCTGATTCACAGTTTGTAGGACTGAGTTTCCAGCAGATTGCTAGAACAAGTGCAAACACAACACAATGAAATTTAATCTTTTGCTTTGGCAAGATCTAAACATGCACACAGCAGTACCTCAAAACAGCTTTTATACAGACCTACACAGTATCCTAGTGAAGGCTGCGTATTTCTCTGGGTTGAAGTCTTTGGCTGTCAGAACAATGGAGAAATGGGTCACCTGGATAAGGCACATGCACAGAAAAACAGACATCTTATTTAATGACCCCACATGAACAGTCTTTTTCACACTACTGAACTTACTGCAGTACTCTGACAAGGTGTTTCAATTAAAAAAAAAAGTGAGTGATAGCAGCTGTCCTGGTTGTGGCAGGGATAGAGTTAATTTTCTTCCTAGTAGCAGGCACAGTGCTGTGTTTTGGGTTTAGGATGAGAAGAATGCTGATAACACACTGATGTTTCAGTTGTTGCTAAGTCCCACTTATGCTAGCCAAGGACTTTTCAGCTTCCCATGCTCTGCCAGGGTCACAAGAAGCTGGGAGGGGGCACAGCCAGGCCAGCTGACCCAAACTGCCCAAAGGGCTATTCCATACCATATGGTGTCATGGGCAGTATAGAAACGGGGGGGAGTTGGCTGGGGGGCAGCGATTGTTGCTTGGGGACAGGCTGGGTATCAGTCGGTGGGTAGTGAGCAATGGCATTGTGCATCACTTGCTTTGTCTATTATTATTACTGTTATTATTACATTGTTATTATTTTCATTACTATTTTACTTTATTTCAATTATTACACTGTTCTTATCTCAACCCAGGAGTTTTCTCACTTTTACTCTTCTGATTCTCTCCCCTATCCCACTGGGGCAGGGGGAGTGAGCAAGTGGCTGCGTGGTGCTGAGCTGCTGGCTGGGGTTAAACCACGACAGCAGCAGACTCAAGATACTAACTGCAGAATAAGGCCTGGTTAACGTATTTCTGACGTGACTCATTTCCATTGAGCCATACTATCTTCTGCTTAATCTACTCTATAAGAATTGCTTTCCTTTAATCTCATGAGATTATTTTAAAAGAGAGAAAGACATTTTTCTTCCCCACAGCAGGTAGGAAACTTCAGTATTTGCTGCCAAAGAAGGCTGTGGAGGCAGACAGCATCAACATATTTAGAAAGAGACCGGAAAAAAATTCACGGATAGCAGGCGCACAAACAGAAATACTCTTTTAATACTCATTTAATCACATGATTGTGGGCTGGGACAGCATGAGGCTGAAAGTCTGCAGACATAGCATGAAACATGAAAATTGAATAAACTTAACAGACAATTTAAAGACCTTCATAACAGAAGTACAGAAGATACAAGCATATTTGCAGTCTTTCAGTTATCAATGCAGCGGAAAAGAAAGTACCGAAAGTACCTATGTAACTCAACCCTTCGGGAAAAAATCATCGAGTTCTGTATGAAGAAGATTTCAGACACTATGAAAGACCCTTTACAGAGCTTTTTTGACAAAAAGAAAAAAAAGCAAGAGAGAGAACAAATTGCTGAACCTGAAATGCAAAGTAACTAATGGCATGAAATAGCATCTCCATTTTAATACACAGAATCTAAATTGTGTAATGAGTATCTCAATCTCTTTGCACCTCCATCCAATATACATCTTGGTGAAAACCTTAACATGCAGCCAGTTAGGCAGCTGGGTAACAGCTACATTTGTGAGCGCACAAAACCTCAAATCCCCTCCCTTTCTCACAGCATACAATGGGAAAACACTGCTTAAACTGCCAGAAGCAGCTCTGCAGAAGTGTTCCCTGCACTCTACCAAAAACCCAATGGGACAAGTCCTACCTTTTTCAAGGCTGGAGAATCTTGAACTTCCACAGTTGTGATGTAGAACCACAATCTTTTATACTGGCCAAATACAAACGTATGAAGCAATTTATTTTCATCTGTAAGGCAGCACTTTCGCAGCAATAGACTCCTCAGTTCAGCTGTTACGGACGGATAACACCAAACCCACAAAGCATCTCCGTTGGTGTCTTTTTCTATGGTGGAAAGATGTTCACTGTGAGAATGCCAAACAGCAGCAAGGAAGTAAATTGATGGGTTAATCAGGTTTGTTTCCTGGAATCAGATTAAAATTCCACCTTACCCTGACCCCAGACATCCAGTTCTGCCACTACGGTTTAAGCTGTAGGGCAGCACTTGTGCTACGGGGTTTATTTTTTAAATGTTCATAAATATCCACTCTTGACCTGCTTCACGAGGTCAAAAGAGAACCAGGAGTTTGAATATACATTCATATGAGCAAGGTATTGACCAACAAGCGCCCGAACCAGCTTATTTATGATCTTCCCTGCTTTTTCTGTTTCTGATTTCATAACAGAAACCTCAGAAGCCGTGAGTTTAAGACACTTTGGCCGAGCTGTGCACGTTTGAGCTCTGTAACAGGCAAACCCAGACGCCGGCCTCAGCGAGCGGGCACCCCTTGCCACAGCCGCAGGCTGGCAAGCGCCCGGCCGGGACAGGCCCTGCGGCCGCAGCTCGGCGGGGCACTGCTACCCGGCACCCCCGGCCCTCCCAGCAGCCCCCCCGGTCCTTCCCCAGGGCCGGGAGGGGCCCTTACCGATCAGCCCCACGGCCAGCAGCAGCGGCCTCTCCGCCTCCGCCATCTTCCGCCGCCGCCCCGCCGCCTTCCGCCCGCCGCCCCGCCCGCGCGCCGCCCCCCGGCCGCCATTTGCTGCGCGCTCCCGCGCCTGCCCGCCCCGCTGCCTGCCGGCCTGGTCGCCAGCAGCAACTGAGGGGGGAAAAAGAAAAGAAGACTTTTGAAAAAAACATAGGGTTTTTTCATCGCCTTTATTATCCCGCTTTGTAAGTCACGGGGCACAACTTAGCGAAAGGCGACGTGGCCCTGCCGGCAGCCGCCTGACAAGTCACGGCCAGAAGCTCTACCCCTGCCCTGAGCCCCAAAACACGGGGCTCCCCGTGCTCCCGCAGAGCGTGCGCAAAGGCTGGTTTGTGCCTGAAAGGCGGCCTGGGTAAGGCGAGGAATATTCATACAGCGTAATAGTTAGTCACTCTAGGCGTCGACATCGAATCATGGAATCGTTTAGGTTGGAAAAGACCTTCAAGATCATCCAGTCCAACCATTAACCTACACTACCAAGTCCACCACTAAACCAGTTAAGGGTCGAGTAATAATTAGTTTTATGTTTCTTGGCTCAGTGGCTGGATAATTTTTTAATGAAAGGAAAACTGGGAATGATTAAGGTTGGAAAGGACCTCTAAGATCATCAGCCCAACCATCAACCCAACACCACCGTGCCCACTAAACCATGTCCCAAAGTGCCACGTCTGCCCGTTTTTGAACACCTCCCGGGATGGGGACTCCACCACCTCTCCGGGCAGCCTGTTCCAATGCTTGACCACTCTTTCAGTGAAGAAATTTTTTCCTAATGTCCAATCTAATCCTCCCCTGGCGCAGCCTGAGGCCATTTTCTCTCATCCTATCGCTAACTACATGGGAGAAGAGACCAACACCCACCTCACTACAACCTCCTTTCAGGTAGCTGTAGAGAGCGATAAGGTCTCCCCTCAGCCTCCTCTTCTCCAGGCTGAACAACCCCAGTTCCCTCAGCAGCTCCCCATCAGCCCTGTGCTCCAGACCCTTCACCAGCTTCGTTGCCCTTCTCTGGACACGCTCCAGCACCTCAATGTCCTTCTTGTACTGAGGGGCCAAAACTGGACACAGTGTTCCAGGTGCAGCCTCACCAGCGCCGAGTACAGGGGGATGATCTCTTCCCCGCTTCTGCTGGCCACACTATTCCTGACACAAGCCAG
The DNA here is from genome assembly GCF_030463565.1 of Pelecanus crispus. Lineage (NCBI taxonomy): Eukaryota > Metazoa > Chordata > Aves > Pelecaniformes > Pelecanidae > Pelecanus > Pelecanus crispus. The sequence continues at coordinate 7,447,607 of NC_134652.1, forward strand.
GCTGCTGTTGGCCTTCTTGGCCACCTGGGCACACTGCTGGCTCATGTTCAGCCGGCTGTTGACCAACACCCCCAGGTCCTTTTCAGCCAGGCAGCTTTCCAGCCACTCTTCCCCAAGCCTGTAGTGTTGCATGGGGTTGTTGTGACCCAAGTGCAGGACCCAGCACTTGGCCTTGCTCAAAAACTAAAAGATCTTGTTTCCAAGTTTGGATGAACAATGGTACCTGAATACCACAAACGGAAGCCATAGTGTGCAAACTCTGCTAACGGCACAGAGCAGCCACTGATTAGGAAGAAGAAACTTCCAATGCACCTGGGATGACTACAGGAGCATCAGGAGCTGCTAAAGAAAACGTGCAGTCCTGGGAGAGAGGCCAGGCCCGTCAAGGATCACGCCTGGCTAGGGGACACGCTACAGGGCGGTGTAGCATACAATTTTCATAAAGGCGTAAAGCTAAAGTACGCACATTTAATATACCTAGCTACTGTGTAGAAAGAGACAGGAGGAGTCAGACCATAAAAGCTGCTCCTGGCACAAAATCATCCAATTCAAGCCTGGAGGGCTTCCAGGAACTTCAGAGAGATTCAGAGAAGTGGACTGAGCTCCCAGATAGCAAATGCTGCTATAAACCAGCAACAAATATCAGGCAGCACACCTGTGGTCCCCTGCCAGAGCGCAGATGCCCCCCAGGGAAGGCTGCGAGGCCTTAGGATAGGCACCAGCTCGGGCAACGTGGCACAGGCAGCCTGCAGATGCTGGGGAGCTGCCAGCCAGACCTGGGCGGCGTCCCTGGTGCTCATCTGACAGCGTTCTAAATTAATTTTATGAAGACAAGAAAAGGACTTGTTCAGCACTATAAATAGCTTAATGAAGACTCTACTGAATGCATAACCGAGGTTTGAAACAGAAACATCTAGCCTGCCAGAGACGTTTCACAATGCAGGATGTATTAAAATACCGTCGTGTAAATCAATAGTGTGGCCCAATGGAGAACACTGTGTACAACACCGGTCACCGGATCTCAAAGAGGACCAAGGACACAAGGACATGGAGAAACTCCCAAGTGAAGAGAGCCTGAAAAAGCAAAGTTGCTTTTTTTTTTTCCTCCTCCTTTTTTACTCTAGAATGGAGGCTCATGCAATAGAGTGGAAAGGGATCGGTGTTACATGGATACACTGATGGTGCTACTAAAGCTTCCATGCAGTGACCGTGTCTTCCTTGTTCTTAGTTTTAACTGGTTTTCTGTTTAGCAATAAACTGTAATTACAAGCCAACACTAAATTTTTAAATGCATTGTATAATGGTTATGAAACTTTCTGGTGGCCATGCAGGATGGTTAATGTGAAGAGTATGCAAAAAGAAACCAAGCAACAAGTATACAAAATGGAATGTTCCAGAACAGAAATTCAAAAGACAAGAACAAGCTGTCTTTACTCATCATCAACAGACTTCTCCATCTACCTACGTATTTTTTTAAAAAATCGTACTTAGATGTACTTAAGAAACCAGTGTGAGACAGCCGGGTCTGCAGAGGGTCACAGCTACAGTCAGAATGTCATCAGTGATCAAGCTGCAGAGGTGGGCATTTCTGCTGAAAAACTGAAAAGCGTCCTGTGTTCAATGCCTTACGTGGAGATGCACTGTTCTGTTTACTCAGCCAAAATATCCCATCGGTCACACATTCGCTTGCTACTGTTCTGCTGCTTTTGTTGCTGCTGTTACAGGACTTTTGTGTATAATTCACATGCTTTTATACAGCTTCCATTGTCTCTCCATATGCCAAGAGAAATTTTCACATCAGTAGTTTTGAAAAATACACACTGGCACTAGTAGTTATCACATCTACACTCATATGAATATTGCTATTACTATTGCACTTAAGAGGAACGACTGAGTTCCTCTGAAGTAGTTTCCCAAATTTTTAAGAATGAAATCTGCAGCTGATGACAACTACGTGCACACAGAAGGGCCTTTCTGCAAGTCCTTAGCTGCCCCAAAGTGCAATTTCTGAACCGGCTGAGCAAGTTGTCAAGAGCAAAGGCTCAGCTTCTTTGCCAAAACGCTCTTCTGCATTAAATTGAGTTGATGCAAAAGCCAAACGGCTTCGTGGAGCTCCGCGAGCCGGCTCCCCGATTTGGAGGGCTGCCGCCACCACCGAGGGGCTGATCAAGCCAGGGTCTGCCTCGAACGGACCGGTACGCGGGGCTGGCGGCACCCAGCCCCGGGCAACCCGCTGGGACCGGCCCCTGCCTCTGCGGCAAACCAGCCGCCTGCCTGCACCGCGACCCCCCGGTCCCCCAGCCTCCGCCGGGGTGCCCGGCACAGCCCGGGATGTCACTTGGGCACTAGCGGCGGAAACCGGCCACGCCGTCAGCCTGAAGCCCGGCTCTCGGCGGAGGGCTCACCGAGCGCCCCGCTGCTCGGGCCGTCAGCCATCGCGGCTCTCGCTCCGACGGGCTCCGGGCTAAGCCACCGGGGCCGGCCGTTCCCCGCCGGGGCCTCTCAGCGACGGTGCGGGGCCCGGCAGGGGCAGGGGCCGGGGCCGGGGCCGGGCCGCGCTCCCCGGGATCGCCTCACGACCCCCTCACGATCGCCTCACGGCCCCACCGCCAGCAGCCGCCCCGCCCCCCCGCCGGGAGGGGCTTCCGCTTCCGCCGACGTCAGCGCGCGCGGGCGAGGGGCCGCCCTCCCTTTCCGGCCTCGCAGGCTGCCTGGCTGGAGCACGGAGCGAGCCGCCGCCGCCGCCGCCCTGTGAGGAGAGGCCGCCGCCATCATGCCGGTGTACTTCCAGCGGCCCGAGAACGCCCTGAAGCGGGCGAACGGTCAGTGTGGGCCGCACCCCCACCGCCGCCGGTTCGCCTCCCGCTCCTCCCTCCCCTCCCCGCCGTGGCGGGCAGCGTGCGCCGCTCCTCTCCGCCCCGGCCGCGCCGGGCCGTGCCGTGCCCGCCCCGAGAGCATCTCTGCCGGCCCCGCGGCGCGGGGGCCTGGGCCGGCGCCTCCTTGGCGCTGAGGAGAGGCCGCCCGGGAGCGGCGCGGCGCCGCCTCGCCGCGAGGAAATGGCCGAGGCCTGCCGGCGCCGGCCGCGCCGCATGGCGGAGGCGAGGCCCGGGCGGCCGCGGGGAGCGGGCCCGGCTCCGCCTCCCTCTCCCCGGCGGGGCCCCCGGCCGCCCGCGGGCGGAGGCGGTGGGCAGGCTCTGGGCGAAGCGGGGGGTCGCGGCGGCGGCGGGGGCCTGTACTGCCGAGGGCAGCGCGGCCCGGGCCCCGCGGCGCCTCAGCCCACGGCCCTGCGGCCCGTGGAGCCGCGGCAAAGCCGCCGCCGAGCCGGCGCCGTGCCCGCGGGCGGGAAGGGGCTCCCCGCTGGCCAGAGGCTTGGCGTGAGGTGTCCGGCCCGGATCTCGCACCCGCTCTGGGATGATTTCAAAACCGGTCTGATCCCGGGGCCTGTTTTTCCCTGTGGGCTTCGTATTTAGTAGTCCCATCCTTCATGTGACTGGTGAGAATGCAAATCATTAAACTTCTTGGATGTTGCACAGGCCGATGCATAAGTTTACCCCTGGAATAGAAACCAAGGAGGACTGCACTGTAGCTGTCTCTCGCTGACTGCCACATATAAAATTGGACTGGTTACGTTTATCAGCTGTCTCCTTTCAGGCTAAATATATGGCTTTGACGCTTCTTTTTTTATAGTATCCTATTTCAAGCGCTTAGCGAGACCATTTAGACCCTTCATTGTCACAGGGCTGATTGGCAGATGACACTTAAAGACATCCAAAAATTACAGATGATGTACGGGTCTTGAAATGACAGCTGAAGAGGCCGCATAGTCTGGGGACCATACGTAATTCACGTACTTGGTATTCTCCTCTAAAGTTCATTGTAAAAATTCCCACAAAGATAAAAGACAAAGATAAAAAGATGAAAGATAAAATCAGCTTCAGTCAGCTTCCAAAGATGAAGTTGTATTTTAGCAGTCCTTTTACTGGAAAAGATATACATACCATAGTATATAAACTTCAATTAAGCTTCAGAATTCTTGGGTAGAGTACGTTGTACTTACTTGGTGACCAAGTCACATTGCTGGACTATTGACCTTAAACCGTTTAAATCTGACATTTTATTGTTGCTTTCCTGAAGAGCAGCTTTAAATTCGCACCTCCTGCACTGCTGCAAGCCTACTAAATTCTAACAAACTGAAGGAGTAGAGTTGAACTGAGGGAGTGTTCTCTAGACAAACGCTAGCAATTCTTGAGTCTCAGTAGACTGAATGGAAAACATGATAAGCGACGTCGTTTTGCAGACTGCAGGGGCTCAATCTCACCTTGTCCAAGTATAAGGAAGGGTGAGAAGTCGTGCGTAAGGGAGGCTGTATGTCACAGGAAACAGTTTAATGTTAAACTGAAGTTTCAAATTGGAACATTCAGCGCAGTTTCCAGAGTTTCAGTGTTTGCGTTTTATACGTAGGGCTTAAGTGAGCATTTAGGAGCACTTTATGCTTCAGGTTCTTGGTGACCTCAATATAGAATCATAGAATCGTTTAGGTTGGAAAAGACCTTTAAGATCATCCAGTCCAACCATTAACCTAAAATACCGTCTACTCTAAGCCAATCAAGGGTAGACTAGACTAAACCATGTCCCGAAGTGCCACATCTACCCATTTTTTGAACACAAAATATATACATAGATGATGTTTGGAAATAAAAAGAGCTTGAATGATTGTAAATATGTACAGATATGTAAGGAAGGCTGTTTTTCCGTATAAACAATACATGTAGGTCAAAGCCAACCCTTAGCTGTGGTTCATATCTGGCATTGCTTTGTAGTCAAGGGCGTGATGGAACTTTTGGGAGTGTTTTATTGTTGCAGATACTGGGTTTGCTCTCTATTAAAGATATTTGATAATGCGTGACATCTTTGTCACCCTCTGTAATGATGTACATTTTCTCAGTTCGCAAACTTAATTTGGAATTTTGGGTTAGCAGTAGACAAGTGGTCAATGTGTATCGCCTAGTTCATGTCCTCTCAGAGCTTCAGTTGCCGTTTTGGATACCTTTTAGCATTTTAAGTGGTACAACAGAAAAAAATAGAAAAATTGTAATTCTGACAGCTCTTCAGGGGCTAAGGCTTTACATTTTTTCTGTTACAAATCTTTGTTTCCTTAACTTACAGTTTCTACTGCAAGGCATGGTGATGTGTGCTGTATTTGACTCTTCAGTTTCACTTTGTGTGTGCTTTTACTACAGTGTCTGTTAAACTAGCCTTAATTATTTGACTGGCTGGTAAGAACTTGCTTAACCAGAGTTAATTAAAAGTTTCAAAACAATATGAATTAATTTTGTGCTTTGTCCAGTTGGTTATCGACCACTGAGAGTTGTGGTTGGAACGGCCTGGCATTGTTGCAAGATTAAACTTGCCTTTCAAGTTTATTTTCATAAATAAAAAATCGTAAAGCTGAGCAGTAATTGCTTCAAAAGCAGCACTGAGATAGAATAACACTGTAAATTATGGGATAGAGGATAGCTTTATTAAAACTCCCTCTGTGAGTAAAAAAAAAAATACTGCTGAATAGTGTCACATTGTAACTTTAATTATCTTTAAACGTAACAGTATGTTTTTCTATAAAGTAACTTGCTCATCTTACGCAACCTCATTATTTACATAAACTAAGCCCCAAATACGTGCTATTGTGGTCCTTCAATTAAAACAGCCCTGCTGCTTTCAAAATACATCTTTTAGCCACGTTTAACTTCAATTCTAGCATTCTAAAACTTAGAAGCTCTGTCTGATGTCTGAGCATCTTGAGGCAGGCCCCCTACTTTAGTCCTTTCTGCCATTATTTCTTTAGGAATGTAATGATTTCTGAAGTACTTCAGGGAAAGTACTGACTCCACCCCTCATCCTTTTAAGAATACACACATTTCCTTTTAGCTGTTCTCAACTTTTGTTTATCTTTTAAACCTGTTTGCTTCCACTCTCAGAGCTCTTTTGCCTTGCTTTTCTGCATTTAAGAGTGCCTTTAGTGTAGGGCCTGTTTCTATGCTGGTAGCTGGCAGTGCTGCTTCAGGTGTTTGCTCCTGGGTGGTTTGCTGTATTTTGTACTGAGCAGAAAGTGTGGTATATCACAGATGGGAGTTGCTGTGATGCTGAGGGATCCTGTTAGTAACAGCAGCTGCTTAGGGAGTGAATAAACAGGGCACTGGTTTCAGCAGCAAGCCTGGTTTAAAAGATATCTGACCCTTCAGTTGGACCGTAGCAGCTTTTAGTGTAACTGGTCTATAAACTGAATCTCTAGACCACTCTGAGTTTAAAAAAAAAAGAAATCCAAACAACTTTTCTGAGTGAAGTTTCTTTCTTTCTTGGCTTGAGGGCAGGACTGTTTTTTAAGTCAAATTCACTGGATGGTTTGCATCTTGTTGAATGACATTGGTAGGTGCTGTTCTACAAGCCTCGTCATGTGTATTAGTTGTCCTTCTTGATGAAATTAGCTTTAAAACTGGATGTGTATATTTTATTAATATGTATGAAGTGCCCAGTCATGCCTTGATGGATGGAGACACATCTCTGCCATCCTGAAATTTTCATGTTAATGGAGATGTCTGCATTCGTTTGCCAGTTATGTCATTGAAAAACTGCCACTGCAGTTGCATCTGCCAACATTTTTGATACGGCCAGCTAAATCAAACCATCAATGAACATTGGTTAGAGTTGATTAAATTCTAAAAGTTTACAGTGTCAAGTGTAAAAACATCACCTTCTCCTTTGCAAGTCTTTTGCTAATTGGATTTTACTTTCAGAATTCCTTGAGGTCGGCAAAAAGCAGCCTGCCCTTGATGTTCTCTATGATGTTATGAAAAGTAAAAAACACCGAACATGGCAGAAAATCCACGAGCCAATTATGTTGAAGTACCTGGAACTCTGTGTGGATCTCCGCAAGAGTCATCTGGCAAAAGAAGGACTGTACCAGTACAAGAATATCTGCCAGCAGGTATGGCTTTTGAATTTTATTTTTTTTTATTTGTAGCAAGCATGGTATATGTCAGCTGATATGATCTAAACGTAACTGATTGGTCTCGAGTTAGAATTAATCTGCTTTTTAGATGTTCCTGGTTTTGTAGCATTTACATTTTAAATACTTGCTGCCTATTGTGGGTGGAAATATCTTCCCATTTTCTCCCTTTGATGTAGGTGAACATCAAATCTTTGGAAGATGTTGTTCGAGCCTATTTAAAATTAGCTGAAGAAAAAACAGAAGCAGCTAAGGAAGAATCCCAGCAGATGGTACTGGACATAGAAGACTTAGATAACATTCAAACTCCAGAGAGGTAGGTGGCCTGTCTTTAAAATGTAGCACTTCACAGCAAAGTATCCTTATTTTCCTGAAGGATCTTGGCAATTCAGAGAACTGATATATAAAGATGATGGATTTGAAATGGAATACTAGTGGTGTTCTAGAGGTTCTAAAGGTAGGAAAAAAAAATAGGAACGGTATTTTGCATTGAGCAAAATCCTAAGTCCAAGTAAAGAAAAGTAAACTAAGTAGTAAAGAATAGAAAACGTAGATACAGTAGGAGCGGTTCTAGGAGCTGCGTCACCACTTTCTAGTGTCTGCTCAGATCTGCATCTGTAATGGTATTGGCAAGTTTATTATTGAAAACTGCTCATTATCAGTTGATCTACAAATGCTATTAATTATATTAGGCCAATTTAATTCCTGTATGTAATAACCTCCAGTATTTCTGACCACGTTGTGCATGTACAAACAAAAGGTAATGTTATTTTCTAATTGCTTGGGTAACTGATGAGATAATAGAAGAAAGGGTGTAAAAAGTAAATTCAGAGTGTTATAGTTAATTGGATGGATCATGAGAATGTAGAAGGAATGGGGAAAAAAGGTTCAGTAAATATATCTGCTGTAGGTTCTGTATAGACCTTCACTTAAGCCTTGCTTAAGCAAGTAGTGCCAGGTTAGGATGCAAAAACTCTACAGCTCTACGAGAAGTCACTACTCTGCTGTCAGAATGGTTTGTGGGAGAACATCCTAATCTGCTTCAGGCAAAGCAAGGTCAGCTCTGATTGCATGTTTATGTTCTTCAGATGAATCTGTTGATTTAGGGAATGCTCATGTTAACTCTGATAGTACAGGTATGTATGTGTGACATCTGTGGAAGAGGGGTAACAAGGTGGGGGTGAAGAAATGTTTTAAACAATTCCAGCTGAGTTTGGAAGAGGCCATCTGTCCTTACCCTTTCAAAAAAAAATCATAAAGTTTAGGGAATAAATTAAAATTTCCGAAGGCCAGACCAAATTAAAATTTGCAGAAGATATTAAAAGAAATAACAAAAGAATCTTCAGCCATAAGTGGAGAATTCTAAGAAAAATGGTGGTAAAATTCTGAGGAGGTGGGTTGAGATTAGCCATCCTAGGGGTGGTCTGAAAATTAAAGCAATACTTTGCTACTGATTTTTGTAGGAATATTGATTCTGGAATAAAAAAAAGATAGGTTTTTAGAGCATGGAAATTACCCTCTCTGAGGTGAATGGGAAAGTCAGCTTTCTCTTCATGTTGGGTGACAGCATAATTTCTATCCTAGAGTTTTTAAAAATATCAGCAGATACTTTGGGTACTAAAGCTCTGCAGATACCCATCTGAGCAGACGGTGTGTTTTCTCATCATCCATATGCAGGACTGAGTATTGGTCTGAAGAGTTGCTTATGTGTTGTTATCTTGATCATAATAAGATTCAGGTCTTTAGTATGAGTTTTGAAGGAAGGAAGTAGTACATGGAGTTAAAAATAAGATAAAATTCGGCAGAGGCTTGCCGAAGGGTAGATGACATCTGATTACGTTAGAATTTATTTGGCAATTTAATTTTTTAGATTCAAGAAATGCCAGAGATCTAACCTGGGGAAAAGTAAAGCTGTTGATACCATACCAGAAGGGATGTTTTGCAGTTTAATTGGAAGGGGACTAAGACATTGCCCAGTGAGAAACTGATGACATGTAATGACGAAAGGAGATAGGAAGCAAGAGTGAAGTTAGTGGGAATTCTTTCAATTAAAATCTTGGCACAGAAACAAAAAAAGTCAGTCGAATTTACTGGTGATAGAAAATTGGAAGAAATTGTCAAAGTAGAGGACATTTTGTCTTGTGTAGGCGACTGTGAGGAACAGAGTTATAGTATTCAAATAAAACTCACAAAAACATGGAGTAGAAGGCTGTGGATTTACATGTTAACAGCAAGGCTCTCTGGTAGAAGTTGCCAACTCATTGGTTGCAAATAATGAAAAGGGTACAGACCTGTCTTCAGTCGTTGTTCCAGGATGGCAGCGCCATTCCTGTTATTTCCAGTGCCTGAAAATAGTCTTCATTACAGAGGAATCCCACTAATAGTTAGACACTGAAGATTGACCAACCACTCTTTTTCCTTGTTCTCTTTTATAGAACTGAGGACCAGAAAATGTGTCTTTTCAGTCACACTTCTTTATCTGAACAACCACTGTTTCTTTAGAGTTTTTTAGGTCCTGTTTTCTCAACTTCTCATACTTTTTTGCTGGATTCGCTGCTTGATCTGTTGGCGAAGGCACTGGTGAAATGTCATCTTTAATATTGTATGTAGTACTAGAGCTCAAGGAAGTAAATTAGAACTGGAAGCGGTATAGTAGAAGAGAGTGACAAGAGTTGAGAGTTTATATTAAGAGCATAGTTCAAAAAGGATTTTAAAAATGAAGGCTTAGGGAAGATGTTTCTTTGTAAGTTTGTCATGCTGGGCGGACTGTTTAGCAGAAAGGGATCATGTGGGCCATAGTACTGAATTTGTCTCAGTGTCCTGGGAATCCTTTCCAATCTTGTATTTCTGTGAGTGAGGAAATGCAGTTATGGCCCCTAAATGCAAGATTATCATACCTTCTGACATCTTTAAGCATCTTTTTCATGTCAGAATTTTTAAAGGATTTGATACTTTAAGTATTCTAGTTTTCGATGTCTGCAGATCGTAGGGCACTTGTTGCTTGTGTGTCTTATGTCAAGAAGAAGCAAGCTCTCTGGCAGCATTGCTGGTGACTAAAAAGGAAGTTTCAGCAAGTAGGAAAGTATCTGAGTAGACAGTGATATTTGAATCTAACAGAGGTACAGTGCGCAGCTCCCTGGTAGAAGAGGGAAGGTGACAATCCTGGAATTAGTTTCCTTTGGCTTACTCGCATGAATGATACAGAAGCTCCTGACGTCTCCTATCTCTGGAGCTTGTACATGTCTGTCATATGTACAGGGGCCAAAGTTTGAAACTTAACGGCAAGAAAAGTTATCTACAGCCTTTAAAGGAAAAGAGAGAAGTCTGAGGGACCAATTTGAAAGTAAGCAGTAGGCTGTTCAGGACCAGTTAGCTGTTCAGATTTATCCAGTCTCATCTTAGATCTTGATAAGAAAAGTTGGTGAGAATTGTGGGGAATAAACCACTTTTTTTTTTCCTTACCCCCCCTCCGACTGTAGCGTTCTTTTGAGTGCTGTAAGTGGAGAAGACACTCAGGATCGTACTGACCGACTGCTTTTGACACCCTGGGTTAAATTCCTATGGGAATCATACAGGCAATGTTTGGATCTTCTCCGAAATAATTCTCGAGTGGAACGCCTGTACCATGATATTGCACAGCAAGGTAAGCTGAAAAGATGGAAACTTAAAGTATAATGAGATCTAGGACTTCTATATATTACATCCTGTAAAACTAGAAAATGAAAGGTTATTTCCATTTGGATATTGCTTCAGAGTTGGAAATACATTAATCTCTTAAGCATATGAATGGGCACACATACTATTTTTAAAATTACAGAGGTTCCTTAAAATTACTGAGGTTTCTGGACATTGATCTTTCTTGTAATAGAACCTGCAAGGAAAAATTTTTTTGTTTCCTGGATATACTGATAATATGAGAATTACTGGTGCTGTGTCTTTATTTTTTTCTAACTTACTGATCAAAATTAGTCATGTTTTCACTTTGTTACCCAGAATGGCAAATGTGTCTTCCATTAATGTATTCCATGTGAGCTCACTTCAAAAACTAATGTACACAAAAAGGTGCTGTAAAATTACAATGCACTGTCAATTTTGACACAGACGTAACTCAGCAAAATATTATGCAGAAGGTAATAGGAAGAAGCCTAGTCTGATTCTTTCTGGCATTATTCTGTAAAAATTGAATTTATAAGAATGAATACTTGCATGTTAATCTTTTCTTAAGGGTGAGAGATGAGCAGAAAAATGTCTTTGTATGTATAACTTAGGGCTCTGTATTTTTGAAAAATGACTCTTAGATTTTTAACTCTGGATTCAAATTGTGAAAGTAAATTAGGAAAGATGACTGTCAGATGAGTTCTAGGTGCTCTAGTGTATTTAAGGGTGCTACAGTGTCGGGACTTCCTTTTTTGCCTGTTTCTGGTAGAGATACTTTAGAATTTTCAGAGTGACAGTGGCAAAGCAACAACAGATTTTTGAGAGGAACTATGGGGTCAAAGACAATTTTCTTCTGTGTCATTTCCAGTTTGAAAACTTCATGTAACTTTACCATATTTAGATGACTTAGGAATTTTTTCCCACGTTTTACAAAGCCAAAACCTGAATTTATGCCATTCACAGAATTTTGTTTGCACTTAGTTCAAAATAAAAGCTAGAATCACTGCTTAAATTGGCACATTTTTAAAGAGAGTCAAAGTACTCCCTTTGCTCCTTCAGCTTAATTAGGTAGAAGCGTGTTCATTTTTTGAGGTCAAGATGGGAATGCTCTGCATTGTCATTTATTCATTATGTGCGATAGTTTGCATCTTGTTTGAGATGTCTTTGGACTGTAAATGAAGATTCTTTAAATGTACTGATTTACATATTTGAATGCCATTTAGAACTACCATGAAGTCACCATTAGCGAGCATTCTTGATTTATACTGTTCATTTTTGCAGCTTTTAAGTTCTGCCTGCAGTACACACGTAAAGCTGAGTTCCGTAAACTCTGTGATAACCTGCGGATGCATTTGGGGCAGATCCAGCGTCATCATAACCAAAGCACAGCAATCAACCTCAACAATCCTGACAGCCAGTCAATGCACTTGGAGACCAGGCTTGTGCAGCTTGACAGTGCTATTAGCATGGAGCTGTGGCAGGTATGCAGCAGGGCTCCTGTAATCGCACTGTAGTCTACAGCCTTTCCAGAATCTGTTCCATGCAGATCATGTTTCATGGTATATACTCCAAGGTAAAGACAGGATAATAGCTGAAGAATAAAGTTTTAATATCTAGAATGTGGTACTACATGTATATTGAATGCTTAGTCTGATGTTCCTGGGATTGCTGTTTTCGCATAGCATTTCAAACCAAGCTTCTGCTGGTAGTAGTAAATGGTAAAGTGGCTGAAGTCGTTTTGAGTTGTGAAAATGAGAAGTTGATGATGACACCTTCACCTCTGCCATCTTGCATTCTCATGAACTAGATCACTGGGAAGTGAGGGCACTATCAAAACAAATTTTTCGAAGAGGTGCTTTGCTTTTCCAACCTTTCTAATGTTAAATTCCTTAAAAAGCCAAGGTTGTAATTTTTTGCTTTTGTGAATTTGGAGAATGTTCTCTGTTGCGTTGTTTCCTTTTTAGGTATGTAAGTAATTACGTGTAAGGCATTTCCAAGATTATATATATTTTTAGGAAAACTATACCCATTTTTTATCACAAAATTGATTTTATGAAAAATGGTAAAACCAGTAAATAGTATAATTGGTATAATAGTAAAATAGTAAAATTTTTGTTATTCTGTAGGTGGGGGTCTTTTCCCCCCTTGGTTTGTAGCTTGAAAATCTGAAAGAAACCGGTTTTCAGAAAATTATGCAAACTGATCATTAACTACCAAATTCTAAGCAGATAGTTAATGGATTTGCAATATGTCCAAATAATTTCTTTATTAGGAAAGAAGTGTTTCCTTTCGTGTAGCTGGTGCAACTGAAGATCATTGCTTTCGGTGGTATTAAATATATTATAGTCTTATAACCTTTAGTGAATGTGTATTTTTCCCTTTTTTGGGTATTGCAAAAACTTCCTAAAAGTAGTGTATTTGGGTTTTTTTAGGAAGCTTTCAAAGCAGTGGAGGATATTCATGGGCTATTTGCACTGTCTAAGAAACCACCCAAACCACAACTGATGGCAAATTACTATCACAAAGTTTCAACTGTCTTCTGGAAATCAGGAAATGCTCTTTTTCATGCATCCACACTTCACCGACTTTATCACTTATCAAGAGAAATGCGAAAGAACCTCACACAAGAGGAGATGCAGAGGTGGGGAAAGATACTTCATGTGATCTTAGATTCTCTTTTTAACCCCATAGGTTCAAACATAAACTAAATTGTACCCCAAAAGAAGCAGATGACATGTATGGCTATGAGCAGCTCTGCTTAGTGGCCTGTACTAATTGCCTTAAAATAAATGTGGAGCAAGAAGGATATTTTACAAAGCTACAGTGTAAATAATGTAAACATCAGGATCGCCTTAGTTAAGCTTCCTTCTCTGTTACTGAGTGGGAAGCTAAGCAAGATAATGTGTCTTTTGCTTCCTTTTTCTCTTCTGAGTGGTGGTATTTACTTCACAAGATTTCATTATAACTAGTATAAACTTTCCGTAATATATAAAAGTCTGTATAGCCAAATGGCCTTTAATATTTTGGTAACAAGTATGATACTGGCAAGGCTTTTGAGGCATGCAGTATCACTGACTGCATTAACCTCTGAAGGTCATGTACAGGCCTTTATATAATCAGAATCTGGTAGGAATAAATACTCTATGGAAATTCTTATATTGCTTTTCATTTGGGTACTAACGTCAGAATTTAAATATTTAATGTCATTTGTATCGTTACATCAAAAGGTACATCTGGCTTGCACAGTAAATTTAAAAAGATTAATGCAATCAAAATGACTGGTATGGATTTGCAGCTAAAATTTTTAAAGGCGCTGCTTTCATTATTTTACAGTATTTGGATATTTACAGAGGCGGCTTAAATTTCTTTATCGTTTCTGTGTATATATACATATGTATATACACACATATGTAAGTAATGAGAAGATGTTATCAAAATCTTTCCGCTGGTTACTGAAGAACACTGCGTTCTGTACTGTTATTGCGCAGTTGGCGTCTTTTCTGTTATTGCTGGTATTTTTACACAGTTTTGCATCATGAATGCTATTCATTCCTGCTCTTGAATTGGCACGTATATGAAAAGGCATTAATTAGTGTTCTCTTGCAGTTCATCTTTTGTGGTTATACTTTGTCAACAGGATGTCTACTCGTGTCCTTTTGGCTACTCTGTCAATTCCTATAACTCCTGAGAGAACTGATATTGCTCGCCTTCTGGATATGGATGGCATCATTGTTGAGAAACAGCGACGTCTGGCAACCCTGTTGGGTCTTCAGGCCCCACCTACACGTGGCAGTCTCATTAATGATATGGTAGGTAGTGGTGCTCAGATGAGCAGCTTTGAAACATCGAGTCCTCTTTGGGGCTGTTTTCCTTCTGTGCTTAGTTATGGGACAGCAGTTTAGAAGTTAAAAGAGTTGTGTGGTTAATTATATGACTTACGGTATAGTGTTAAAATTTCAGATTCACAAGAAGGACTGTTTGGAAATGGCACCAATAACGGGAGGCCTGAATGCTTGTGTGCACTAAAGAGTCAGATTCAATATTGTCCTTTATGTCACCCAAGCAACGAGTGTTGTTTTGAAACTGAGGGGTCTGAAAAGGCTTGTGAGCTAGAACTTTGGGTTTTTTTCCCTACTCTCAGGTGTGTAATTAACTGAACCAAATGTTTATTTTTCTGTTTTAAATGTATTTTGGATAAGCATGGGTCAGATATCAGATACTTAGGTCCTTACAGCCCACTGATTATGAAAAGTTCCTTGTGTTTAATTTGAAGGGAGGCTAGATTTATCCATCTTCAGACCTTTCTGGATATTCATAAACAAATTAGGCATTCAACCATAGTTAGGTGTTTTCAGAGGACGTTTGAGTTTCTTGCAGTCATTTGCATGCAGGCCTAAAACTTACATTCAAGGTTCATTTTACAATTTGCATTAATTCGTCTTCTGGTACCTCTCCAGTTTGCCTTAAAACCACAATTTAAAGCTTAAGAAGTTTACTCACAAACTGAGATGTGTGGTTTTAGTTTGGATGTGGGCCTACATCGGTGTAGTAGGACTTGTGTCTTAGAAATGGCTAATAAGTTTGAGGGTGGTACTGTAGTCTAAATATTTATCTTGTTTATATGTTTTATGTCTACTTTTCCATTTTTAAATACAGTTAAGTGATGTAGCGTAGGGTTATTGTCACTGCAATTAAGAATGCTGTAATAAACAAGTAGTCTCCTATATTAAAAGGTACATGTGGTCCTATTTAACTTCTTGAACATAAAAT
The DNA here is from genome assembly GCF_030463565.1 of Pelecanus crispus. Lineage (NCBI taxonomy): Eukaryota > Metazoa > Chordata > Aves > Pelecaniformes > Pelecanidae > Pelecanus > Pelecanus crispus. Next base: position 7,463,037 of record NC_134652.1, read on the forward strand.
TCTTAAAGCATAACTTTTTGTTAATATTGTATTTATTTTGAGATCTTTGTATTTTTTTGTTGATTGTAGGTAAGGTTCAACGTAGTGCAATATGTTGTTCCGGAAGTGAAAGAACTTTACAATTGGCTTGAAGTAGACTTTCACCCACTCAAGTTATGTAGCCGTGTCAGCAAGGTAGGTTTTGTAGTTCTGTGTGTACAGTAATTGGTCTTGATTAATAGTCTGTTACTTGAATAATGATTTGTGGTAAAAACCAACTAGCTTTTTCTGTTGCCAGAATTTTCAATGGTAGGCTTTATTTGGTCCAATTCCATTACAATGACATGTACGTAACATCGGATATACATAGTACACTGGATTATTGAAATAGAATGAAAATTCATTCAGGTCTCTAGGGTGCTGTTCAGAGGGTCACTACAGAGGTGCAGAGTTTGGGGAACGAATCAGAAGGTCTTGTTGGTGGAGATGATACCGAGTTAAATTTCGTTTAAAGATGCAGAAATGAGAAAACTGTGTGTGCGCACATGTGCATATGTGTGCAAGTGGGTTGTGTGGGAAGTGGAAAAATATACTAATGACTTTTTACTATTAAAATGCAGAGTATTGGGAGGTAAAATAATGTGAGAGCTGTTGATTAAGTTAATGTGAATTCTGCAATTGATGAAGCACATCATGTTCTTTTTCTTTAATAGTGGGAACAAAGATATTTGAGGTGCTAAAAAGAACTTGAAGGTAAATTAGCAGTGTGGTAAATGTTGCCAGTACTGTCAGTCGCCTTCATACAAAAAATGTTAACTATCCATTATAAATAAAAGTTTTCTGATCAAAAGATACCCTTCACTAAAACAATGTAGTATCTGGACAAAAGTGCTGTTGTTTCATGAGCTGTAAACTGGAAATATTTTAAGAACCGTGCTTTGTACTTTAATGTTGAAGTTTTTAAGGGTTGATGCAGATAGAGTAACTTTTCAGAATTTTGATAGGTTCTGAACTGGGTGAAAGACCAAGCTGAAAAGGAACCTGAGCTGCAGCTGTATGTTCCCCACCTGCAAAACAATACCATACTTCGCCTTCTGCAGCAGGTATGAGTAAAGAAAATGTATGTTCATAAGTATACGTAAGTTAGGAAATGCTTTGGAAGAACGTCAAGTTGGAAACCTCCATGCTGAAGTAAATGTTTTCCATCAAATAGAAGACCATTGTGATTTTTGAATACTTTTTTCCAGTCTGTAACCTGTATCTTCAGGTTTGTGCATCACTTAGGGACAGCTGTAGTAGCTAACTTCATAGTGGTTGCATACAGTGGTGTAACCTCTTGCCTAGATTTTCTTCCTTACGGATCTATGATGTCTTACGTAAGGTAATTTGTTTCTTAAAACTTTTTTTGGGGGTAAGCTCTGGGTGGGTTATTTCGGTTTTGGGGTCTTTTTGTGTCTAGGTGTTTTATAAAATGCACATTTCATTGACCTGCTTTCCTTACAAGTGACGAGCAGTGTTATTTCTGATGTGCTAAAGAAATAGTTGAAGGCTAATTAGCAGCATAGCTGTATGTAGTTACTGCTGCCAGTCTCCTTCATACAAAGAAGCCGTTCAGGAATGGCATTTAATCTTAGGTTAAGTTTGAATACAGTACAGAAATAAAATCCTGAAAGGGTATTTGTAATTGTATTAATATGTATAAGTTCATTTATTGACAATTTAAGTTAGCTTTAAAGCCCGTACAACAACTTTTATTTCTGATCTCTTTTTAATGAGGAAGAATACCTGATGTTTCTGTTCACATACAGGTGGCCCAGATTTATCAAAGCATTGAATTTGCTCGTCTGGCTAGCCTAGTTCCTTTTGTTGATGCTTTCCAGCTGGAACGTAGTATTGTTGATGCAGCCAGACATTGTGACTTACAAGTAAGTGCTGTAAAAAGATTTCTGTAAAATGAGTGTGGATTCATGTGTATTACATTGGATGAAAACTAACTGGTTGATGTTGAAACCAAGGAAGACAATGGATTCTTGATAGATGGAGATAAACTAGAGTAAATGATGTGTGTGACAGTATATTAAGAACTGATGATTATTTGCATTCTGGTGTGTATTTTTTATTTAGGTCAACAACCATTAACATAAGTCCAGTAGAAGTAAAATTTGAAATAAAATGTGCTGAAACTTGCCCTGTGAGCCCCAGTCATTTAGTCCAGAATATCCTGAAGCCACTCTAACAAACAGGGATGCGAATTTCTGACTCTGCTGAATTTGTTGTGCAAGACGCGCTAGCAGTTGCTGATGTTGGGTTTTGTCTAACCAAGCGATTGAAGTAAAACACCAATGTCTGAGATGTTTCAGCTGCTGTTGAAGATTGCATTGTTGGTAAAGTTGTCTGTATTGAATGAACGACAGCCTGTAATGAAATGTTTAAGCTAGTCATGAGATACAAGTAGTTGTTAGTTGAGATCCCTTAGTAATTATCCATTTAGGTTTTTAGTTGAGATTGCTTGGTAATTATCCATTTAGGTTTTTAGATAAAGTTAAGTTAATGCATTTAAGTTAACACACAACTTTAGATTATATTTTAGATGTGTTGAAATTGTCTGCATTAAGGTCAGGATTCTTGTTTTGTGTATTGCTAATGTGGAGGAAGAGGCAAGAATGATTTGTCTTGCAGTGCTCATTTCATAGGATGATTAAAAGTTCAGCCTCTGCTAGTGATTTTTTTTTTTTTTAAATCATGGAAATTAAACAAAATTTTATTCAGAGTGCTATTTTTCTTCTACTAATTTGGCATTTCTGGTATAGCTAAAACTTTTTTTTTAAAAAAAAGTATTTTCTGCTTAGAGCTTTTGTTGACTCATTGGTCACAGGCAGAGCAACAGAGAAATTATTTAAAAGTAATAAATAATACAAGCCTTTTCTTTCTTTCTTTCTTTCTTTCTTTTTTTTTTTTTTTAAAAAGGTTCGCCTTGATCATACTACCCGGACACTGAGTTTTGGCTCGGATTTGAATTACAGTACTAGAGAAGATGCTCCACTAGGCCCTCAACTACAAAGCATGCCTTCTGAGCAAATTAGAAATCAATTGACTGCTATGTCCTCAGCTCTGGCTAAGGCTCTTGCAGTCATTAAGCCTCCTCACTTACTGGTAAGTCATTTTAAGCCTTCTGAAAATCTTGACAAACCCAAACAATGTTGTGTGATGCTTATCTGTTGTCCTTACGCAGCCTTTTGTTATTTTTTTGCTTAGCTGATCAACTGCTTATTCCAGTAATCTATTTGCAGTGCAGTGGTAATCAGTATTGCTACTGCTGTCCCCTCCCTTCAGAACAAATAATGGATACTTGAGGTGTTAATATATACACGTAGTGTAGCATTAATGTATTTATTAATGACAAAGTATCCTTCTGCATCTGTTACATACTCACCTGTTCTAATAGATCTAAATTCTCCAATTTAGCAAGACAACCTTATTTGAAGTTGTGAGATCATACTTGAATATTACACCAAGGAGTTACTTGGTTTACCTTTTCTTGACTTAGGAAAGGCACTGAGCTATCTAATGACTAATTTAACATGACATTGCAAGGGTTTGAGTAGGGGGCGATTGTTGCTTTTGTACATTTGTTTATTTTCAGAAGTGTGTTGCTCTGTTTTTCAGAGCATTGTGGTAACGATCTCTGATCTGATTTGACAGTAATGATGGGCTGCATTTATATACTTGTGGATTAAGTAGAAACAAGCTAATAACTTTATTTCAAAGCTTTGTATTTCAAAGAATGTATTTTCTCACATTAGATGTACTTTTTAATTTCATTTTTTTTCAGCCTGGTGGTAGTCAGCTATTTGTGCTTGTGAAGAAGAAGAAGTCATTCTTAAATGCACTCAACTAGTTAGTGCTTAGCCATAACTAAAATCATGTCAAAATGTACACAAGAGGCCTGAATTTAAATTGCCAGTCTTGCATATATCAGGTTTAGGATATACTAAATAATAACTTACCCATAGATGGGACTGCAGAGCTAGGATTTGTTTAAAATTTTGCATGCGTTTTTGAAAATCCAAGAGCCTGCTTTCTTCTTCCTGGAGAAACTGCTGTTGTGAAGAACCTGGAATGTAACTTCATAGTGGAATCTAAAAACATGAACAAAAGATCCCACAACTCAAGAACTGACCTGTCCTTGTCACTCCCTGTCCTCCTCGCTGGGGCTGTTGGCTTCAAGGTTGGACTCACCGATGAGCTCACATTTCAGGTTCTCCAGAGCCCTTTGGAGCAAGGTGTAAATCACTCTCGGATTTCCAGCATGCTTTGGTTGTGGCAAGCTAAACCTTCACTTCTCTTAAAAGAGCAGTGGTAATTTTTTCTTTTGCTTTATATTTATGAAAGATTTCGTAGCAAACATACCAAATAATTTTTCCGTATGGAATAAAGGCTGATAGCAGGATGGCCATGTTAGAATCTTTATCCGGGTTGAAATACTAAGTAATATTCTTAAAATATAAACACACAAAGTAGGACTGTATCTTGACACGTAATGCTAGCTTACTTATGTTAGCTTGAACATATATTAGCTGTTTCATAGCTTTTAAGATAAAAATACTTCCATGTAGGTTTTCCCCTAAGAAGATTCTTTTAGTGATTGGTGTTAGACAGATGGATTGGTGGTTTGAAAGAAAAAAACATGCTTTATCTGTACATTCATAGATAGAAATGACAAATAGTCTTATACTTGACATGTTAGTACAATTAGCTGAATAAGACATAAATTCTAGTAATTACACTTGTAAAATTCGAGTACCGTATCAAGGTTAATATCGATCTGTGTGGTTAGAGAAGCTGCAGAACAAGTTGATATCCTTTTTTCCTTTGCTATTCAGATCAAAACTTTTCACTTTTTTCAGGTGCTTAAAAACTTAATTTCTGTCAAATTTGTTGTAATTCACAAAATAGTTAAATTCATCAAAAACTTTTCATTTTTGTGTTTCTGGCACCTCTGTTTATCTTTAAGTGCTTGCAAATCTGCAACAAAGTGTGGATGTTTCAGTGTTTTTGTTGAATGCCCTAGAAGTGACGGATTACTAAAAATACCTCTGAGCTAGCTCACGTTTCAAGAGCAGCATGACTGAGGGGGTGTAGCAGGCTGATTGGGCTGCAGTGTTTTGCTGCTTGCTGGACTGATTAAAATGGGCAGCTCCCTGAGCTGGCACAATTATACCTCTTCATGTGTACAGCATGAATCCCTGCGAAGAGCTGTATAGGTACTCTGGAGGAGGATGGGGCGGGGGTGAGAAGGCTGCTTAAAGAATCGTCTTATATGCTAGTGTCTAGAAGTCTAGTGCTTTTTTATAATTTCATTAGAATTGTTTTATGTACAATGTTTATACCTAAATTGTTGACTCATCTTTTTTTTTTTATCATCCCCCCAGATAGTGCTTTGTGTCAATTAGGCTATTTTTCTCTTATGTTAGTGTGTTTGGAAAAACCAACACTTTAAAAACAAGGGAGCTTTGGTGAAGTACAGTACATGTGATAGTATACTTGCTCACTCATGCGGAGACAAACAAGGTTGACGCCCTACCCTTTTCAGTTAGAGTCTTAAATATCACTAGCGTACAGGTGAGCAATAGTTTTGGACAGAAAAAAGGATGAAAATATCATACCTAAGATGTGTTGTAGAATATTGTCTGATACAGACAATATTCTTCCATTTGCATGTGGTTCTAGTCAGTTGATACTACCTTGTTTTGCCACTTGGATGAGTGATTAGATTTGCCATTACAGTTGTATTTCCATGCAGTTGGCAAGTTTGGAGAATAAAACTAACCTTGAGTTTTCTTTGAGAAGCATTTGTTATGCTTTCTGCCTTTTTAAAGAGGTGCTGCTTACATCATTGTCTTATCCTTAATTTAAATTCAGCAAGAGAAGGAAGAACAACATCAGCTGGCAGTTACTGCCTTCCTGAAAAATTCCAGGAAGGAGCATCAGCGTATTCTTGCACGTCGTCAAACGATAGAGGAAAGAAAAGAGCGCCTTGAAAGTTTAAACATTCAGCGTGAAAAAGAAGAACTGGAACAACGTGAAGCTGAATTACAAAAAGTCCGCAAAGCTGAAGAAGAGAGACTGCGCCAGGAAGCAAAGGAAAGAGAGAAGGAGCGTATCCTGCAAGAGCATGAACAAATCAAAAAGAAGACTGTTCGTGAGCGCTTGGAGCAGATTAAGAAGACTGAACTGGGAGCCAAAGCATTTAAAGATATTGATATTGAGGTAGACAATTTATTATTGAAGTTTTCTGGGCTTTTTTTTATCCTTTTGGTTACATTGCTAGGCTGCCCGAATTTCATGTTCTTTACTAGTTGTATACTGTAACTGGTCTTATAAGCAGTCTCTCTTAAAAATGAGACGGACAGTTTGACACTGAAATACTTAATTTGCTCAACAGCATAAGTAAACCTTAATATTGAGTTTGGATAGGACCTTTCTGTACCTGGAGGAATTAAATCCAGCTAGTTTCCCCCTCTGCCTTGTTGTTAAACAATATCTGAAATACAGAATAAACCTTCAGATCCCATTTTGTAGTACCTGGACTGTGTCTCAGTTTAAAGGATTTGTATCTTGATTTTTGAGAGCTTGAAAAATAAAATACAAGTTATCCAGAAGAGAGGAGAAGAAACTTGAGACTGTTTCTGAAGCAAATTACTTTAAAAGTTAAGAGGAAAACTGCAGAGAAGCTTAAATAAATAAATAAACAAACAACATCTATAACAGAAAAAATGTTTGCTTTATTTTGTATTGATAACTTTACTTGGTTGTAGGATCTTGAAGAATTGGATCCTGACTTCATTATGGCTAAACAAGTTGAACAGCTTGAAAAAGAAAAGAAGGAACTTCAGGAACGTCTGAAGAATCAGGAGAAAAAGGTACAAAGTAGGAAGGGTACAAAACCATGTCTATACAACACTTTAGTGATTGTGAATTCCTGTATTGATACATATTTATGTATATACACGCAGACCCATGTGTATAATATTGGTGTTGAAAATGTTATTGTATGAAACTAACAAAAGGTAAATGTGTTAAAAACAACTGAGTTGCTAGTATCAGTGCACAAATCTGTTCTAATTAGTGGAGTTGATTTGAAAAAGGACCCTTTAAGCTGTACGTGAACTGAGTCTTAGTTGGGAAGACTTGTAATTGGAGAATGTTCAGGGAAGATTAAGTGTTCACAGAAGGTGAGGCCATTACAGAGAAGCTAAATTTACTTAGTTGTATTAGTCCTCAGTGAAGCAGAGGAAATTCCACTTCTAGAGGCCTTCTAGATGGCAGAATAGTATCTTCCTGAAACTTGGGTGACTATAAAAGTGTGAGGAACGTGTTGTTGTAGTAAATAGAAATATATAGCTAGGCAAGGTGAAACTCAGCCAGGACTTCCAACAGTATTTAAGAATGAAATGGAGGTTATATGATACAGTTGGTAATTCAAGTCACTTAAAACTGGCTTGATACTAGAAAGTGGCAAGTTGCTTAAAAAGGTTCCAATGAGGATCTTTTATGCTGCAAGCCTGTAAGTCTGAGCAAAGTAGTAGAAAATGTAGCAGTAGAATTTGTCGTCATCTGGGTAAATATGATCTACCCAGAAATGTCAGCACAGTTTCTATAAAAGAATTGTAAGCTTGGGCTTCCTATTGGAGTTCTCTGAAGCTGTCAAAACAAACACATGAGTAAGGGTGATCTGGTTAGTGTAACTAAGTTGGATTTTCCAAAAAAGCTTTGTAAAAAGTTCTTCACCAAAGAAAACTTAGCAGCTGTGGGATAAAAGGAAGAGTCTTTGAATGATGTTCAGTTTAGATGTAAAATATTTTATGTAGGGAAAGTGGAAAAAAAAAAAATGCCCCAATCTTTAGCTTTACATATTAAATCACGGACTCCAAACTTAACATTCTTAGTCAGCAGTGAGAACTTCGTGGTTCTGCATCTTGAGCACTGTGTGCAGTTCTAGTCTCTTTATCTCAAACAGGATGCAGTTGAACTGGAAGTTTGAGAGGAGGCCAACAAGAATTATCAATGATGTGAATTGGCTTCTGTGTAAGAAATGTCTATGTAAATTAGTACCCCTATGTCTGAAAGACTTCTGGAGAGAGGGTGTGGTGGCAGTTTATAACAGCATACCTGTTGCAACAGCTGATGACAGGGAGCAGTTCTTGTACTGAGTGCAAGGGATAGTGAACTAGGAAGCATCAAACAAAGCTAGGCGGAGCTGTGTTCAGAACTATTTGTAGGTAGAAGGTGGGTCTTCGTGCTGTGAGCCATAGGCACACAGGAGTTCTTTCCAGAGTATGTTGTTGTATATGAAAAGCTTCTTTGAGTTCAAAAGGACAAGAGGAGAAATCCACCAATCCCTACTAAATCAGGAAATCCTGGGAGCTGAAAATTGATGATGCTGAGAGAGTATTTTATATATGCCTGCCTCTATTCTTGCATCCTTGCCTAGGAGTACACTTAGTTGCCAGAGGTAGGTTTTTGGTTAGGTGGACCTTTGATGTGGTCCAATGTAGTTGCTCTTATGTAACAATAATAGATCAGATATATTGGAGAAGCCTTCAGATACTGGGGTTTTCTCTGGGGGATGCTGAAGATTGAGTCTTCCAGATTTGGTCTTTGTGTTATGACATGCTAAAGGTGTGTTATCTTTATTTAGATTGACTATTTTGAAAGAGCGAAGCGCTTAGAAGAAATTCCTTTAATAAAGACTGCATATGAGGAGCAAAGGGTGCATGATATGGAGCTGTGGGAGCAACAGGAAGAAGAAAGGGTAAGAATTTTTTGTTCAGGTGATAAAATCCATTAGCAATGAATGGAAAATAGTGGGTTTTCACTGTCTTTTTTTCCCAGCTCCATTCAAGGGAAGAAGAGAAAAAGTTGGTATGAAGAATAAAGTGTTAACTTTGCAATTTTTTTGTGCTAGTGGACAGCAGTTTCTTCTGGCTTGGATCTGAAAGAGGAAAAAATTTCTCTTTCTAGTAGCTGAGGTAGATTGAATACAAATATACAGTAAGATTTTACTTTGTAATACTTTTTATATTACCTATTTTTAGATCACCACTTTGCAGTTGGAGCGTGAGAAAGCCCTTGAGCATAAGAACAGGCTGTCAAGGATGTTGGAGGATAGAGATTTATTTGAAGCCAGGCTCAAAGCATCACGACGAACAGTTTACGAGGTACGTGAGATACGGTATTGTAACAAAATACTACCCTAAAGTGAGGAACTAAACTCATGACTCATGATTCTTCATGAAAACTAGAAACAAATTAATATCTAGAATGGCTCAGAATGATGGAATTGTTTTTCTGCTTTGACTAAAAAGAAAAAAAAAACCCAAAACAAAAAAAAACCCCCAAAACCCAAACTTGCACCCATTCTTAGGTATTATCACTTACAATTTTTGACAACTTGTGGAATAGCGTGTATGGAAAATAGTTGTCTAAAAGATAGTTAAAATATTTATTTCAGTACAGCTATTAGTAAGAGATCATTGGGTAGCATATGAGCAGCCAGCTGTATCTGTACAAGTACTTGGACTTACTGTGGTGATGGAATAATACTGACAATAATATTGAAGCTGAGAAGTAGACATGAATAAGTGTCTATTGCTTTTTTAATCATTTTGTTTGAATCTGGAGATTATTTTGATAGTCCAAGTATTTGGTACTTCCAAGTTATGTTTTATGTTTGCAAAACTTAATAGCAAATTAGAGCATGAGAACAGGGAAAGAACTGTGCGTTTGTTCCTTGCTCTACATTTTTAAAGTTCTACGTTTGCTGAGGCTGTTTGTAGCTTTGATTATTTGGCTATGTTGCGGTGAGTATGGGTTTAAAAAAAAAAAGGCAAAATATGTATTTTAACATGTGAAGTAACTGCATATGATTCTTTGCAACATTATAGATAATTTTAGGTAACGTATTTACTTCCCTGAAAAAGCAGATGAAGGACTAAAATTGTGCATGCTGATTGTCTTCTAAGTATATTCCCTTATGTGAAATTTATTGCAGAAAAGGTTGAAATGGCAAACAGGTAGTTGTTTTTCAGTGGAGCAAAGTTAATACGTTGCAGTTGGTTTGTGCTTCTGTGCAGGATTCTTTAGCAATTTGTGTAACTGTCTAGCTCTTAAACATTACAGTTCTGGTGGTTTCATGTGTATTCTTTGTATTTCAGGATAAACTCAAGCAGTTCCAGGAGCGGTTAGCAGAAGAGAGACGTAATCGTTTGGAGGAACGCAAGAAACAACGCAAAGAGGAGAGACGCATTACTTATTACAGAGAGAAGGAGGAAGAAGAGCAAAGATTACGAGAAGAACAGCTGCTTAAAGGTATAACTGAGAACATGATTATTTTATCTTTTGCATCCTTGACCTGTTCCAGATGTGTACGCAGCTAAATTCTGGTTTCCCTGTTTCACTATATTGGAGGAAATCTCTTCATGTTCAGTCAGCGGTGAAGACTGTGTTTGTTGCTATTAGACACTGTATCTTTACCTTTTACTTTCTGAATGCTTACACATGCAGCATAGAGATGAAGGTAAAGCTTTATAGGAGGAAGGGAAAATGAAAGCAAATGCATGCTTCCTGTCCCACGCTTCCCCCCCCCCCCCCCCCCCTTCTCCCAGACATGAATAGAGGAGGAGATAAAGTAAGGGAGGCTAATGAAAAATTGAGTCTTTGATTTTAGTCATTGAGTTTGAGTTCTGGCCACTTGTTTGGGCACATCTTAAAGAGAGTAGAAAGGGAACACTGGTGTCAGATCAAGAACTCAAGAATTGTGACTCACACACCTTTCTTTGTGAATTGCTTTGGTAGCCTGTTTCAAGGCTTTAGAAGGTAAATTTCATTCCTACTTGTCACTTGGTGGATGAAGATTTTATGTGTCAGAGTTCAAAATCGTGCAATATTTAAAAATCAAACCAACAAAACCCAAGCAGTCCTGAATATCAAATTTCTGACACTGCTAGCTGATTTTTTTTTTTTAAACATTTTCTAAGGCAGGGATCCTCTACCATGCTTGAGGCAGCTACTGATGTTTTAGCTGGCACATTTGTGGTCTGTACGTCAAATAAACGTACAGCTATTGGAACATTTTCTTTTTTCCTTGCTAGCAGCTGTCGTTAAGGATGTCAGGTTAATGGATATGTCAATGTTTCCTTTCCTATTGCTTTGGAGTTAGGATACTTCCAGAAAACAGATTTGATGGTTAAACACATCCTGTGAAATGCTTATTTACACCCCCCCCCAACTTCTCTCTCTCTCAAAAAGGAGTCAAAGGGGAGAGATTGTATTTTGTAACCCTTCTGTGCACACAGTAAAATAATGGAATTTATTTTGGTAATACGTTCTATTTATTTTCCTAACTGCAGAGCGTGAGGAAAAAGAACGCATTGAGCGTGAGAAACGTGAGCAGCAACAGCGTGAATACCAGGAACATCTCAAAAAGCTAGAAGAACTAGAGAAGAAAAAACGTCAGAGAGAAATGGAGATAGAAGAAAGAGAGCGTCGTCGAGAAGAAGAAAGGAGAGGTCTGGATGACCCATTTTCAAGAAAGGTAGGTAAATACTTGCAGGTTTGTTTTCTTTTTGACTTCTCCTCCTTCTGTAGATTATTTGGAAGAAGAGGGTAGCACTGTAAAATCGTAGGCTATTTTTTTTTTTTTAAGTTGTAGCGTAAGTGGCTGATTTAATAGTTAGGTGCTTGTCACTTAGTTTCAGCTCACTGTCAGGATCTGGAGTCAGTAGTTGTCTAATAAAGTAAAACAAAGAAACTACCAAGATCTCCATGCTGTTCAAAAACTGAACAAATAAAGACTAAAATACTGAATAAAATTAATGCAAAAGAGGAAAGCTGTATTGGAAGCAAGTGTAGTGACTCATGCCAAAGTCAGGAATTAGAGTAGATACCGAAGGAAAATCTCAGACTAAACGTAAAAGCATAGTTTTATATTTTATAAGCAGCATGCCATAACCTAAAACGTAGAAACAAGAGGTGTGTGCCACTTTCCATTTACAAATACAAGTTTTGGGGAAAATCATTATCCCAGTACAACAGGAAACAAAGTGAAAGTTATTTGCAAATAAATATTTAATGATTTTTAAAAAAGTGTAAATAAGTACCACAAACCTTCTATGCTCCCACTTTTTCAAGGCTTATCAGTAAGAGAACTAGTTTTAAATTTCATCCACCATAGACAAAAGCATTGTCTTTGTTTAATGCATACTTCATTGAGTAACGTGAAAATAAGTGGTCAGAGCTTCTATAAATTGCTTTGATTATTTACCTGATAGGCTATCATCACCAGTGTTTTTCACATAAGAGGTACTCCTAGCCATGGGCACTTGATTATACAGAAAAGCTGACTCAGGTTCTGAGAGAGATATATCTGTACCACTTGAAAAATGCCATTTGCAGTTTTGGGATTCTGTCTTTGCTCACTCTTGTTTGTTGGGGTCATTTCTACAATCAGGTTGTCAAAAACATTTGAGTAGACACTTGTGGAGTAGTGGATATGCGAGATCTTGTGCAACCTGTGTATTTCTCCATATTGATGTGTAGACTTTGACAAACAAAAACACTTTTCAAATTGCAGTTTAAAACCAGAGGTTGTGTATGTGAAATCAGATATTTTATATGGTTTACCTAATTTGCTTCTTGTAGTGGAATTAAGGAATAAACAGCTGTGTTAGAAATAGTTTAAATGGTTTGTCTTTGTCCAGCAATGGGGAGAGACATTTTACCTTTATTAAAAAAATATATTGGTTATTGCTCTGCCCTGCATCTAAGCAACCTTGTGTGAATCACAAATACCTCACTTGTTCTGTGCATTGAGGTATTATGTTAAAGCATTGTATAAACCTGGAACAAAACGGTCTCTGCTACAGAGAGCTTTCAGTTTATTCAGTTACATTTTCTGATCTGATTAGAAAGCACAAAACCAGATTTTTTTTTTTTTAATGCATTCCTACTGTCATTAAGCAGCAGGAAAGTGAAACTGTTAAAACATCTTTTTTGTGTTAACAGGTGGTAGCCATGGCTCCCTGTAGCTATTGTTCATAAACTTTTTGGTGTATTTGCATGTATCCTACCCTATTAGTAAAATATGTGTCACAAAGGGGACCATATTGTTTTTAAACTCTGCCAGAAACAACAGTCAGTTAAGACCATACTTAATTATTCAAACTCCTTCAGTATTCTCTACAGTGTAAAAAGTGAGTTTCTAATGACATAGTTCTGTTCTGAAAGGAGTAAATTGTTTGTTGAAAATCTTCATTTTAAAGTATTCAGAGAGAATGTTCCTAATTTCTTTTGACATACAGGAATCTCGTTGGGGTGATAGGGAGTCTGAAAGCTCTTGGAGAAGAGGTGGTGAGACAGAATCTGAATGGCGACGAGCACCAGTGGAAAGGTAATCATTGGGCTACTAAGCACCAGTAGTATTGGGCTCAAAATGTGTAGGCTCCCTTTTTATTGCCACTGCTAAAGCTGCACTAACTGAGTAATATCTCATGCCTTTACATCTCTGAAAATTACCTTCTATTAAAAAATTGCTTTTCAAGGATCTCAGAATCAGAGAGAGGTTTTATCTTGACACCGCGTTCAGATAACGTTCCTGTTTTATTTAGCTTAGATATGTGAAAGCTAGCAGACACCTTCTGCATCTGATAAAAAGCTTGCCTACTTGTTTTCTTTTTTAAATTAAAAATTTCTGTCCTATTCAAACATTGGTGTCAGTTGTATAAGTACAGAATGGGGAAGAATGATAAACAAAGGCTCAGGGTTCCTAGATGATGAAACTATTTGAGATTTCCCATTTAGAAAACTGACAGTAATGTCTAACAACAGTAAAGTCAAGTTTCAGAGTCTTAAACTATTCAAGTCCCAGAGTGAGTCAGAGCGGAAAATACATGCCATAAAGTAAAAAACAAAAGTTCTGAAAGACTGTGTTGAACAGAGAAGGATATTCTGAAGGTACTTTGTACTTTTTAAAAAACAAACAAACAAACCACTTGTTCACATCTATATATTTTAGGAGTTCTGGATATGTTCACTAATAATGGAGATTGTTTACGCAGTTGTAGAAAACAAGATCTTCAACATTTGTCCATCCCTCTGCTCCACAACAGGATGAGCTGTACCTAAAATATTTCTGGTGGTGCATGTCTAGTTGTTCTTAAAAGCCTGTGCTGATGGAGATACCACTGCTTGTTCCAACTGGCAGTATGTTTTATTGCTTAATTAGCCTTCCAGGTAGATAGATTTTTATAAATGTCTAACCTTAATTTCCAGTGCAGCAATTTAAATTCATTGCAGCTTACTCTGACTCCAGTGGTAGGAAATGAATTTACTATTTCTCTCTCTAGTAATTTCTTCCAACATATTTGAAAGGTATCATCTTTCAATAAACAGAAAAGTCTTTCAGTCTTTCCTTAAAAGCTGTGTTGCTGTTCTTGCTAGTGATCCGCTTTCTCGTGAATTGAAAAATCAAAAATTGGATGAAACTCTCGGGTGAAGCATTTAACTGTTAACATATTACAGAATTGTTTAATGCATCTATTTGTATGCTTCAGTGTGATATTTTTTTCCACAACAGAATGATACAAGTGACACACATTAATTTTTGAATCATTATAGCACAGAGATTTTCTGAATAAGTGTTGTCTTAGTTGTTTCTCATTCAACTTTTGTAGAAATTGAGCCGAGTGACTGCTCAGGAGATAAAATTAGGCGTATTTTGGATTATTATGTAGCATGTTCGGTAAAACTTTCCTTCTCTTTTTTACTAAAAGGAATATGCTGAGGAACACTAAAATTAAAATTAGTATTTCCATGGAATTTTAAGTAAAGCAGTGTTTTTCAATTATTTTCTTTTTGCTGAACTTGGGAAATAAAGTAAAAGTGATGACGCTCAGAGAAAATTGCAGAAGAAAGGTCTAATTCTGCATTCTTTAGTAGCCCCTAGTCTACCTTCAGTTGGATTTTAACCCTAAAGGGAAAATGTGTTGGATACAAAGACAGCAGCGCGAACCTAACTGTGAGTGAGTGAAGTCATTCCAAAATGTATTTCTGAATCGAGCGATAAAGGCAATTACATAGAGGCCAGAGCATCGGCTTTTATTTGCAGCGTGTATCTAGCTGTAAGTACAGCTATTGGATATATGCATTAAAAAGTCCTTATGGATACTAGTACAAGGAGAGAAGCTACAAGATTTGTGTTGCAGACAACTTCTCGTGGAAATGGCACAGTCCTGCTGTACGTGCCATATTGGTACACAGCTCTGCACAGTCATGGAGCAACCAGTTGTACTATGCAGCAATCCCCAGAGCGCTGGATTCCAGGCGATCAGCATGTTCCAGTGTTCTCAGTCTTTTCCATACCATGGTTTCAGTTACAACAAAAAAAAGAGATTACAGAAAGGCAGAAGAGTCCAGCAAGGGCTGTCTGTATCTTGCACAGCTCGTGGCTTTATTATGAGTTATAACTAGCCTGCGAGTATTTGCTTTGTTCCTTCACTGTGCAAGAAAGGTGGTTATCGTAAGAAACAAAAGAGGAAAATAAAACTAATGATCTTTCTGGGGTAGATGTAATAAAATTTTTATAAGGAAGAGAAGAAAGTCAGTCCTGTTATGAAAAAAGCATTACAATATTGCAATTGCAGGAAAAAGAGGTTAGCCTCAAAGTGCTACGTAGGAGTTAAATTAAAAGCCATTTGGTTTAGTAGAAAAAGTCACCTTATGGTGGTACTTCTTGTTCAAGTTATAAACCTGTAACAGTGGTAGACACTCTAGTGTGAACTTTGCCAGCAAATTTCTGCTTTATCTGGGAACGCTGCCTGCGTGCTTTCAGGTCTTGCAGATCTGTGTGTAGGGTTTTTAAAGCTAATTGAAAAATGGGTTATGTAATAGAAACTGGATTGCATTACTACCCGTGATTGCCATTCTTAATATTCTTAATATTCATGCATCCCTCTGTTCTTACTAGTTTATCAGATGCTGTTTGACTCTTCATTTCAGTAAACTTTTAAAGTGGGAGTTAGGATTGCTGAGAGGGAAAGAAGGATGAAAGCTGAAATATGAACGCTAAAGTTGTCAAAAGTGAAGAAATGTAAAAACAACAGAGGAATAATTCCATCTGCAAGTAATAGTTTAAAAAAATAGAGTAGTAATAGTTTAAAAATAATAGTTAAAAAAATAGATTTAAAAACCTTAAAACCCTGAAACAGTGCCTAAGTATGAATGCATTAAATACTTATCCATTTGATGAACTTCATAACCATTTCTCTACATGTTTTTTATGTCAAAATAATCAGACTTTTCAAAGATGATTATTATCCAGTTTGAGTCTAAATGGAAGTTAACAATGTCCATGTCCTTGTTTTTATCTGACAGCTCAATGGTAATTGCAGTCTCCCTTATTCTTCCAAAACAGGAAATACACTGCTCACAATTTCTCAAAAATCTTGAGATGCAGTGTTGTCACAAACTGTTGCCTCTTTGTTCTCACCTCTTGGAGTCCTACATCTGTTGTTTTGTAGCAAATCATTGCTGTGCTTTTGTTTACATTTTAGTAGCATAGCGGATTTCTAAACTTGTGGGGGTTTTTTGGTTTGGTTTTGATTTTTTTTTTTTTTCTTCCTTTTAATCCATGAGATTCAACTCCAGTGCAGTTTCTCTTCTCTTGCCAAGAAGCAGGTACCAGTACATCTCTATGATGTACTATTGCTTGTTTCTTTTTATTGCTGAGGAACTAGCTTAGGAAGGTTAATTTCCTGAGATAAAGAAATTAATCTGGTGACAAAGCCAAGGTTTATGGTCTAAATATATGCGTAAAATCCTGTAGACATTAAACTAAATGGTGTGTCCAGAGAAGTGACAAGAGTGGAAGGCTCTAACCGTTGTTCAGCAGTGTTTGATCTTTTCAGCATTACAAATCCAAACATACTTCGAAGATGAACTGATGACTCAATAAGCCAGGGAAAATTCTCACCAATTCTTTACTTCCCACATATGTCCTAGTAAGGAGAGACTGTGCAAGCACCGATAGCCTGCCAGAGCCTGGCCCACCCCGCTTGCTGCCAGGGAGTAGCAGCGGATTGAGTCATGAGTTCACTGCGTTGTCCTGCCTTACCTAGCGGTGGATACTTGTCAGTGGAAGTATTGCCAATCTGTTGGGCTGGAACTGTGCCACAGCGTATGGGAACAGGGATGGGACTGTAGGGTTGGCACCTGTGTGAAGGGGGGTTACCCACTTGATGGTTGTGGGGTTTTTTAAATACTGGTTCTTTGAGACCTAGCTCGAGTTTGTCAAATAAGGCTTGGTGTAGAAGCCAAACCTCTTTGCTGTGTTGCAGCAGATAACCAACAGGGGACTGTAGCTATCCCCTTCAAACTGTAGTTTTGAAGGAGATAATAAACTGTTCAGTCTTGACTGAAGCAGTAGGGATGGTGACCTACCGCTTTCCCATAGCAATGAAAGCAATTAGAATGTGTGCATTTGAAAACGGCAAGCTTTGTAAATGTGTTCGCAACCACACATCAGATGGGTACATTCAGAAAGGGCCTTGAGGGGTTTGCTACTGTTGATCTAATACATAAAGCTTTCCTGGATGTCAGCTTCTACTTTTTGCTCATTCCCTATGGTTTTATAGAGATTGGCGTCGAGGAGAAGCAAGAGATGATGAAAGACCTTTCCGACGAGGGGATGATCTGCCGCGACGAGGGGATGATCTGCCGCGACGAGGGGACGATCTGCCACGACGTGGTGCTGCAGAAGAAAAGGAACGTCCTTCTACAGAATCAACGGAAGACAGGCCACCTAGGCGCGAAGGGGATGAGGACAGGCCACCTAGGCGCGAAGGGGATGAGGACAGGCCGCCCAGACGTGGATTGGACGAGGACAGGCCACCCAGGCGTGGTTTGGATGATGATAGAGGGAGCTGGCGGGCTGCAGATGACGACAGAGGTCCCAGGCGTGGAATGGATGACGACAGGCCACCCAGGCGTGGAATGGATGACGACAGGCCACCCAGACGCGCTTTGGATGACGACAGGCCACCCAGGCGCGGCTTGGACGATGACAGAGGCAGTTGGCGTGCAGCAGATGATGACAGAGGACCCAGGCGTGGGCTGGATGACGACAGGCCACCCAGGCGGGCTTTGGATGATGACAGGCCACCCAGGCGCGGGCTGGATGACGACCGGGGCAGCTGGCGTGCTGCAGATGACGACAGGGGTCCCAGGCGCGGGATGGATGATGACAGAGGTCCCAGGCGTGGGATGGATGACGACAGGATGTCAAGGCGTGATGATGACAGGGGACCATGGCGTAGTGCAGATGATGACAGGCTCTCCAGACGAGATGATGACAGGGGTCCGTGGCGTAGCGGCGATGATTCAAGGCCAGGTCCTTGGAGACCATTTGGTAAACCAGGTAAAATGTAGTAATATAATAATCTTCCCTCCAAAGCGTGTGTTAACCTAGTACATAATAGATCATAGAACCATGGAATCGTTTAGGTTGGAAAAGACCTTTAAGATCATCCAGTCCAACCATTAACCTAACATTACCAAGACCACACTAAACCAATTAAGGATGTAATGTACTTGGTGCCATCCTAGAGATGGGAGAATCAACTCTGAAAACGTCTGGATTAATTTGGTTAATGTGGACACTCCTTTACTTAGTATAATTAAACCTTCTAATTTGGTTGAATTAAAAAAAAAAATGCAGCAGTGTTTACTGCTTGCCTGGAAGATAGCTAAAGGTCATGTGGTAATGCTGGTAATTTACCTATGTGCAAAACTAAAGTACACAAGTTGAATGCTCTGATGGGAGAAGCATCCTCACTAGATCAGCACATCTTGGTCTCTTTCCCTGCCCCTCTATAGTCTGACATTAACCTCCTTCTAAGGAGGATTTTGATACATCATTCAAGTGGGTCTGGTTTTGATAAGCTTTTTTTGGTGTAGAAAGATATTCCTGGTTTTACCATTCCTTTTTTGCTTTTTTGTGTCTACCTTTCTTGAAAATCCTGCTTTGAGCAGGAGTTTGGACGAGGTGACCTTCTGAGGTCCCTTACAATCTGAATTATCCTATTCTCATATAGTTTATTTCTAGTCTCAAATCTTGTTGATGGTGACTACTACAACTGTTTCTGATTCTTTTCAGAACTGTTGATGACATTTAAATCTTAGATATGATTTTGATTTCCTGGTTCTTTTTATTCAGATTTACGTATTCACAGGCATCACATCAACTACGCTAATTCTGCAATCCAAACCCGTAGAAAAGTTATTGTAAATCTTGGTACTTACACTCCAATAGCTTTCTCCTTTTTCCCATTTAAAGAAAAAGCAGGCTGTGTAATAAAGAATTCCCATTCATAAATAACTGAACGATATTGCAGGGTGCACTGTGTAAATAGATGGTAAACAGTAGTCACATTTTAACGTAGTGCTTTAGAAAGCAGTAAGTTCTTAAAAATGTGCTTGCCTAAAATCTCCACACTTGCAGATTTTCACAAAGGAATCTGCTGTCTAAGCTACCCCCTTCACTTTTTCCTGCATTTGTTTTGCACAAGACCCTTGAGGAGTTTGTGGTTTCTGACTGAAAACTGCAGGGTGTAACCAGCTCTGCTACACTGTTACAGGCAGTGCTGATAGATGAGGTATATATTACTGTCTTTACATTAAGCAGTTTCTACAGTGTTTTGACTGTGGCTCCCACTCAGTGTGCACGCTCTTTACAAGCATCTTGAGTTGGATCCTCAGGGATCAGAACTTGAAGAACCAGTTTCTGTGAGGGAAGTAAAGGATTCTTTGTCTACAGAGAGATCAGAGGTCAGTCACAAATTCCTTTGACTGTGTTTCTTACTTATAGGGGGATGGAGAGAACGAGAAAAAGCTCGTGAGGATAGCTGGGGGCCTCCCCGAGACTCCAGACCTCCAGGAGACCGTGAATGGGATAGAGACAAAGATCGTGATGAAAACGAGAAAGACCGTGAATTTGACAGAGAGAGAGATTTTGATCGAGAAGATCGTTTCAGGCGTCCCAGGTTTGACTTCTCTGTTTAAATACTTCCATAATGTTTCTGTTAAAAAAAAAAAAAAAAAAAATTCCCAGCTGATAAAGAAATGATGCAACATCGCCTAACGAAAGGAACACTGGTTGGTTTGTATGAAATTAATCACTTTAAGGCAGTAAATGGATAGTGGCATTTTGGGGGCTTTTTGGTTTCTTATTTTTAAGATGAGGTTAACTGTTTACAGAAGGAATTCCAAAATGCTTTACTGCTTTTAATTTTTTTTTTTAACCTGTTATCAAGAGAATTTCATGTTAGGCTCCAGAAGAACAGAAAAGGTTTTGGAAGTATGTCAGTAAGTTAAATAGAGACCTACTAGGCCTGAAAAATATCTGCTTTGTGATTTATTATGGCTTCTTTCCGTAGCAAAGCTAAAATCTTAACATTTAGTCTTATGTTTTGAATGGCAAAAGGGATGACGCTGGTTGGAGAAGAGGACCAGCTGAGGAAACTTCTAGCTGGAGAGACTCAAGTCGTCGTGAAGAATGGGATAGAGGTGGTCGTGACATGAGAGATCGACGTGCTGATGACAGAGATCCACCCCTCAGAAGAGGACCACCACTCAGATCTGACCGTGAAGAACGTATGTTTATTTTGGTGTTCCTAAAGGCTTACATTCATTATAGGGCCTTCATGCTACTCTAACAGTGCTAGGACGTGGTAAAATGGGAGTAAGTTACCTTCTCAGCCACTTAAACTCCCTTTGCATAAGTAAAGTGATAGAAAGAAACTTTAGTGTAATTGAGAATTTTTCCTTGAATCTTAACTTTTTTTAGTTGTACTCTTTTCTATCCTAGCAGCATTTGACGTCTGCAGTAGAAGGATAAGGTTTTAAGTATGCAGTTTCCATACTAGGATTATGTTCAGGGTGAATGAAATTCTTGTACTTAAATTGTCAAGATAGACATCTCAAAGTAATGTCTGGCTTATTTCTTAAAACTATTAAAATGTGAGGGAAATATTTCCAAACAAGGCCTTGTGGGTTTCACACTATTAATGGTATTGATTTGGATGAATAACCTGTTTTAATTACATACATTGACCTGTTTTAATTATGTACATTTATTAATCCTTTGCTGTATTCTAAAAATACAGTAGCAGCAAATACATTTAGCCTGAGATACCACGTCTTCCAATTCTGGCGTTCCCACGTTCAGAATCTCACGTGCGCTCTGCCCCGGGTGTGGGTGCTCCTGACCTGGGAGGGAGCTGCCGGGCAGGCGGCGGCGGGGAGCGGGCTGGAACAGAGGATGTCCTATGGGACCTCCGTTGGCGGAAAGGCTGAGGGTTCTCACTGTGGAGATTTATTGGGTTTAACATATCAAGAAGTTTCAGGGTTTGACTCTCTGGTTTGGTACTTGATGCAGGTTTGTTCACACATAGCTGGGGTAGAATTCTTAATGTCCTCTTGGTGGAAATGAACAATTTTTCATACGGTAAAGGATGGTGAGCGCTGTTACCAGTGGGAGTCGTGTAATCCAGTGCCGTTTACACCTCTGATTTCTGTAGGCTGAGGAGTAATTTGCTGTCTTCTGAGACAATGAACACCTAAACATTTTCCTAAACTTTCCATGAGTGTTTTTAAGTTAGGATTTTTCTGTTTTCAGGGTGCAGTCATTTCTAAGGAGACACGTTTGTGCTTTCAATTCTGATAATAACATAAGAATATATTTTTACATCATAAACCCATGTGCATCAGTAGAACAGTTACTGTGTTTTAAAGATGATGCTTGGGTTGCTCACAACAATCCTGAATCTGAAAAGAGGCTTGAGTAGTTCCTGTCCATTACTTCATTATCAAATTAAACTGTGCGCTTGGCTGTCATCATCATATTACCTCTTGGCAAGATTGAGAATCAGTAAATCAGCCTGTCGGTGCCGGGCATAATTTGTTTAAACTCTTGCAGGCTGCTGGTGGAGCATGACAAAGGTTGTTTTATTGTCTTTCCGTATTTGTAGCAAGCTCATGGCGGCGTGCTGATGATAGGAGAGAAGAACGTGGAGAAGAACGCGAAACAGTTCGGCGATCGGCTCCTGCTGCTGCTGCTGCTCCTCCAGCCTCTGCTCCCCCACCAGCATCAAAAGATCGAGAAAGAGATGGGGAGAAGGAGAAAGGTTCCTGGAAGACAGAAAAGGAGCGTGAGCCCCTTCGCCGTACTAAAAACGAGACAGATGAAGAGGGGTGGACCACTGTACGACGTTAAGTGAAAATCACAGAGTTTAACCAATGTTTTAGCTTTGATTTGATCGAATCCATGGATTATATTTGTGCTTATAAACATTCTGAATTGGAATTCTTTAACAAATGTTTTGAGGTAACATGAAAGCATGAGCTTGAATTACTTACTCATATAGATTGATCATGCACAAAACTCACAGCAGAAGGTTGGAAATTGAATGCCAGTTTTTGAAATTTCAAATTATGCTTATTTCATGGGTCATTTGTTGCTAAAATAAAAAGAAGCAAGCCCAACAGCTGTCTTCAGTACTGCTTCTATCTCACACCAAAACAGGCTGACCTTTTTATTTTTAGTCTGTCTTAATTTGGAATGGGGTATTGTCGTCACAGAACACACATTTGAAAACACCTCTGTTCACACAGTGGAATTATTGGAAAAGCAGAGCTAAATCGATTTCCATAATTAGCCAAAAAAATAGAAAAAAAAATATGAAAGCCCTCTTTTACATAGGTATCTTTGAGGGCAGGCGGTTTCTGAGACGTATTTTATCACTACCTAAATTCAGTAAGTTGTTTAAATTGGAATTAAATACAATAAACATTATGAGCATTAGCTACACTGGGATATTTTCTGTAGATTTACTTGAATACCTAACGCCTATGAGGCCATTTTGCCGTCATTGTTCCAGTGATGTATACTGCTGCAGTGTACAACCACAAAACTTCAG
Organism: Pelecanus crispus; assembly: GCF_030463565.1. Classification (NCBI taxonomy): domain Eukaryota; kingdom Metazoa; phylum Chordata; class Aves; order Pelecaniformes; family Pelecanidae; genus Pelecanus; species Pelecanus crispus. The sequence continues at coordinate 7,486,046 of NC_134652.1, forward strand.
GCTTTTACAACTTCAGTGTTTTGGTAAGCATATGGCTATGTATTTTCTGTTGCCAATATCACAGCCGCTTTTTCCATTACTGGATAATTCACGCCTTTCAAGGATTTATAAGTATTGTCATATTTAAAATGTGTGGTTTTGGAGAAATTGTTGAATTTTCCCCCAATTCTTTGTCTTCAGGGTCAATTCTTTCCCTTTCCAAAAAAAGTGATTTGTAGTAATGGCTGTGTTGACTTCAGTTTTGGGGTCTGGTAACAGCGATGAACTATCCGGTCATACCGAAGCCCATACAGAACTTGCTGCTGTGTGTTTCTTCAATGATAAATAAACAACTTAAGGAATTAGCTGCTATGGTGTCTTGACTTTTTAGTAACTTCCTGCAGTGTATGTTAATGGCAAGCAGCTGTTAACAGCTCTTCCTGCATGCAAACGGGTTTCTGTACCTGCTGAAGGAGAATGTGAGAACACCTGGGATGGTTTCTTCCTGAGAAACCTGGTTTTATTTTGATGTGCGTGAACAAAAGTTGTAATGCTCCTCTTGGCCTTCTCCTGTCCTCTTCTGAGCTTTCCAGGTCTGATTCACTTCTCGGGACAAACTTGCTCTCATAGTCATCTTGTGAGGGCCAGATCTTTGTGCCTTTGGAGCCTGTCGCTTCATTGCTTGTTGAGTCACAGAATTCCTTCAGAACAGTAGTGTTTTCTAAACAAACAAACAAAAATGTTTCTTTGTGCCTCACACAGTCCTATAAAGGGTGGAACTAGAGCATGGCAGCTGTCCAGTAACAGAGCGCTTTCTGGATTTGGGTTAGCGTGTGCTGCTGCTGTTCAGCTACCTGTTGCCGTCCTTACCTTCTGTGTCATAGGATTACAGGATCATTCCTGGAGACTGCACAGCCTTTCTGGGCAACCTCTTCCAATGCTTGACCACTCCCGCAGTGAAAAAGCATAACCCTCTCTCTTTTTGGCATCTACCTATTGTCTCTCATCCTCCTGCTCATGCACTGCTGTGAAGAGCCTGACTTCATTTTCCTGATAACTTGCTGGTAGGCACTGCCTGGCTGCTGCTGGTGTCCCCAAAGCCTTCCCTCCTCTGGGCTGAGCAAGCCCTGGTCCCCCAGCCTTTCTGCCCAGGCAGCTGCTCCAGCCCCTGACCAGCTCGTTGGGGCTCTGCTGAACTTGCTCCAGTTCAGCAACGCCTCCCTTGTATGGGGCAGGGATGTGGGACCCAGAACTGCAGGCAGTAGTCAGGATGAGGGCTGTGGAGTAGAGGGGGATGCTCTCTTCCCTCACCTGCGGGCTATGGTCCTGTTCAAACAGCCTGAGATCTGCTGGCTCCTGTTCAAACAGCCCGAGATCTGCTGGCTCCTGTTCGAACAGCCTGAGATCTGCTGGCTCCTGCTCAGCTTTATGCCTGCCAGGGCGCCCGAGGCATTTGAGCCACCCCCCAGCCTGTCACTGCAAGGGCTCCTTCCTTGGCAGTGCAGGACTCTGCCCTTGCAGAATGTCACCAGGCTCCTGTCCCGGTCCCTCTGGATGGCACCCCTGCCCCACGTGTACTGACCGGTCCTCCCAGTTTGGTGTCATCCACAAACCCGCTGCCTCCAGGCCCCTCCAGGTGCAGCCCAGCCCACTGACCACAGTGCTGAGCCTGAGCATCCGACCACTCTCTCTGCCCACCTGGTTGCCCAGCTATCTAGGCTGTAATGCCCTAACATGGGCACAAGAATCTTGGTTGAGACAGGGTTGAAAGCCTTGCTAAAGGTGAGACGAACAACATCCACTGCTCCTTCCCTTGTCCATGAAGTTATTTTGTGGTAGAAGGCAGGTGAGTCAGGCATGATTTACCCTCAGTAAATCCATGCTGACTGTTCCCAGTCACCTTCTCCTGCGTGTGCCCAAAAACTTGCTCTGAGGTGACTTCCTCCATGATTTTCCCAGGGACTGAAGTGACACCACCTGGCCTGTAGTTTCTCAGATGGTCCTTCCGGCCTTTTTTGAAGATGGGTGCAACATTTGCCTTTCTCCAGTCATCACTAAAGCGTGAGAGAGTACACCTCCAGTTACGTATTTTTAATTTTATCCAAACGAAGCCATTTTTACATGGGGATAAATGTTAGTGATCACTGCACCAGCTAAGGCTCTGTTCCCAAACCTCTTAACTTCCACTGAGATTGTGATAGCATGGCCAACACATGTAAAATTCTCAGGACCGGGCAGCTTGAGAAAAGATCTGCAAGATGTGAGCTTTACAGACATGGCAGTGTGTTTATTTTACTGCTTGATCATTTTAGACAGAACACTAAACTACAGTGATCAAAAACCAATACTGACCAAATCCAACCGCTAAACCTCCATCTACTGCCATAATTATACATTAGCACAAAGTTTGGTTACCTGAAGATGGTGATGAAGTGAATTCTCTGTCAAGCATTGCTGCGTTTGACTGACCCACGTCCAGTTAAGCATCTAAAATTTTCAGCGAACCTTAGAAGAATACAAACTGGCACACGCTATATTTAGAAGGCAGAACTTAAGGCTGCTGCTGGTTAAACGGATGCAAATGTTGCTCGGTTAAGACAGCTCTCCCAGAGCAGAGCAAGGCGGGTGACCAGGTGCCACCAGTTCGGTTCCTTTCCTACTCCAGGAGCAGCCCAGAGCCTGACCCCCAGCTGGTGGGCAGGGCTGGGGACCCTTGCCCTGCTCAGGAGAAGTAGGGTACAGACATTTTAGCTGTATTTTCTCTAAAGTGCCTTTGCTCTAAAAACTAAATTCAGTATTTTATGGGAATTGGCAGACCGGGGCAGGGGCAATGAAGGAAATGGTGCCGCTCCAGCCTGGGCACAGCCGCAACCGCACCTTGGGACAGTCACGGCCTGGGCGCGACCATGGGCAGGATCAGGAGGACACCGGGAGCTATGGAGCAGGTGGGCTGGTGGGCAGCCAGGAGGCAATCTTAAACTGGAAGAGCACTAAGAGTCTCATCTTGCAGCGAACGAAACGTATCTTTGTTGGTTTAATACCCATGGGCTGCAGTCATTGATGGGAACTGCTACATTTAAGCAAGTTTTCCTTCTGTAACTAAAATGTACTGTTAAATTGAGTAAGACTACAACGTAAAGGTGTTAGACCAGTGAAATGCAAGATTCAAAATGTACCCATCACGCAGGTACCCATGCTGGGCGGTTTACTGCAGAATTGCGAGAAGTAGGCACGCAAGCGGCGTAACAGCAGCACCTGATCCTTCCTATTTCGCCATGGCAGGACCAGCTAGAACCGAAACGCTCCGCACTTTGTCTGGGCCTGCTCTGAAAAAGAACTATTGATGCTTTTAGTTACGGTAGGCTGGAGATTCTACAAGCTATTGCACTGCTTTTTGCTAATCAAAGTCTCCCTCACTGCAATTCAAGCTTGTTAGTCCTTTCACTCTCGGGCAGGAGGACGATTTACTGGCTTTGCTACATCTTTTTCCACATTTGAAGATTTAGCATATCCCTCTTCTGCTTTGCCCAGACTACAGGCGTATTAGAAGGAATTATCTTCCTCCCCATGTGACGATTAGCAGACTACCTCCAGTATACATTAACCTATATGTTTGGTGGGTCAAACTGGCACATGTATGGGAAGTAAAGACATTTTATAGCCATGATGGTTTTGTCCTATGGCAGCTACCTGAGGCACTCCGGTCAGCAGTAAGACTGACAGCAAACTCTGTCCAGACAGGGCTTTCACTGGAGGTGGGTACAGACTTACCCGACTCCAGCTGGATCAAGTTATCTATGCATCTGAAAGCAGTTTTTAATTAGAGTAGCTTGCTTCTTGCCAAGATGAGTATCAGCTGAGGATGATCACAGGCTATCCAATACTCTGCATTCATTCCTCTTACCAAAATATCACTATGGAAAAGATTCCACCACGTACATGCTTAGGAATACTTCCCTGTAATGAAGTGATTCTCTCTGAAGATAAAATACTTGGTTTAAATGAGTGGCCCTAATCTTTTGATTCGTGGGCACCTGTAGCATAAATGAAAACAGTATCAGGCTTGCTTTTCTTAAATGTCTTCTGTGGAGCATGTAACAGCTTCCAGCCTGGGCTGCTTTCAGGTTCAGCTATTCGCTGCTCCTAGGATTTAAGTTACTAATGTAAACTGCTTCCAGTAATTTAAGGAATCGAAGTGACACTACAGCACTATCTAGTGTAGTAAGCTTTTCAGAGCGACCAAGAACAAGCATGTCTCTGCTTACTCAGTGCCACAAGGAGTGTGCTGGTGCACAAGAAATGGCAGAAGCTTACTTTAAAAAAAAAAAAAAAAAGCCCCAAATGTCCTTAAAGGTTCAGTCTTTATACGACACTGACTCGCAGAAGTTTAAAGGGCAAGTTGTCCTGTTGAATGATCACGTACAGTAACTGAAGAGCCTTGCTCTCTCTCAGGCTGCCTTTTGCTGATTCTGAATCTTGCCATCTCCTCTCTGGAGTAGTTTGGGCTGGTTTTTTTTCCCCTCCCAACTGCTCTTTTGAAGCCTTACCTGTTAAGACTTTGACCAGATGCCTAAAGCCGCACAGTGACAAGGCAGCTCTTGGCTGTCCCCCAGCAAGGCTGCAAGCGCGCATAGGACAAGAGAGGAACCAGGGGGGCCCGGCAGCAGCGGAGGCCGCTCCTGCGGCAGATTTCCTCTCGCGCAGGCAGAGGGAAGAGACGGGCACCGCGAAGGGCTGGTGCCATCCAAGGCAGGGGATCTTCTTGTGTCTGGACGAATTTCCAGGCGTCACAATAGGGCCGTTTCTACACAGTACCTTAATGTACAGAGCAGAGAGGAGGGGTGGGTGCATGGCAAACGCTTCGAGTAGCACCGGGGATCCAGCCCTGCCAGAATTACCCCTCACAGAACACCTGAGAAAGCTTCTCTTACATCTTTCTTGCTTTTGTGTCCAGTACCAGTCAACTGCATTAAAATGTACGCACCAATCTTCAAACTTCCCACAAGGAGGTAACAAAAGTACACAAGAAAACTCTTCCCGCAGCATCACACTTGAGCTTGGTTCTAACACGCAGTGGATATGGATTCAACCCATGTGGACCAGGCACCACAAAACCAAACGCCCCTAACTTCTAACAGCTTAGAAGAGCCCGTGGTGCGAGCCCCGCAGAACGAGAGGCAATAACGCAACCGATGTTTGGCACGAGGAGAGGGTAGCTGCAGCCACTATGAAGTGTTATTTAGTGTGAGCCCCGTCACATTTGGTAATTAGAGCTGACACCATCTCTGGAGCCATTTGATGAAGATTCAAGAGAACACTTCCACACAAAATCAGTTTCTCCCTCCTAATGGCTGCAGCTGTGAGCCAACAGCAGTGATGAATGACCAACCCCAGGCCCTCCTTCCCAGCCCACCCCATATGTTTTGGCTCCATTCTCAACCCTCCTGCTCTCCCCCTCTCCTGCCCCCATCTCCCACCCTGTTGAGCAGCTTATCAAAAGGAATCCACACAGGCCTCTGTCACCCCTCGCTTTCTGAGCTCCCGTTTTCCATCAGGACCTGTCTCCCACCTCATCCTCCCAGTGATGGATGCCCCAGCAGTTTCTGCACAAGGCTCTCTTCACCTCCCTGCTTTTGGCAGGGCCACCCTCGCAGGCCCAGCACCCCTCCACGTCCCAGGTGTCAGTAAAGCCATCTACGGCGCAACCCTCTCTGCATGGAGAACTTGGGCGCCTGCCTTTCGGCTCCGGAGGACTCCCAAGCAAACTACAAACCTGCTGCTGCTCCTCCCCCTGCCTCCGAGTCACAGTAAGAGCCATTTCTGAGCTCCTGAAGATTAGAAGCAGCATAGCCGTCTCTGATACTCGGTACCAAGGAACTGCCATCACCTAGGGTCCAGCATCAACCTTAGATTTTATATAGTCTATGTGGCATTAAGGATATTTGTTAGCCACATGGGTCCATCCCTCCCACCCTGCAGCGAGTTAAAGCCACATTCTCTCAACTCTTGAAAATATGTCACCTCCCCTTCTGCTACAGTCATGGCTTTCTGCTTTGTCCAGCTCTCTTCTCTCCAAAGGCTTCCCATCACCTCCCCGCTCTCCACCACAAACACAAACTGCGCTAAAGCTCACTCTGCCATGCTCACTGCCTTTCCTTCAGCAGAAAGGGCTCAGCTCGCACCTGGGCCCAGTCACTAGGTTTTCAAACAAGCACTTTGATGCTTTCTCCTCTCAGACCTTCCCTAAAGCTGCGTATCGGACACGGGACCTGCGAGACCAGCGCCCTCCACGCTTGCTAGTGGAATGGTTCAAGGGTGGCCGTGGGGCACAGCTCTCCCATCGTGCCAGGTAGGACGCTGCGATTTCGGGGAGGAGGTGTTAATCGTCAAGCAAGTTACCAAATGCAGCTTTGATCACGATTCGCTTCCCGGTTTTAGTATCGGCAAAGGGATCGCTGGGCTGTTTTAAGACCCGAAAGGCGGAGCGGCGTACCCTCGTTAAACACCCTGCTATTAACCGGCCAGACCCCGGCTCTGCTGCCCGGCCCCCGCGGCGCAGCACCGGGCTGAGCCGGGCAGCCGGAGCCCCCGACGGCCGGGACGGGGCCGCCGCCGCTTCCCCCGCCCTGGGGGGGGCAGAGCCGGGCCCGGCCGGCGGCAGAGGCCGGTGCAGCCCCGCTGCAAGCCCCCGGGGCCCCCCGGCCCCGCTCTCCGCCCGCCGCTTGCTTTAACCCGCCTCCCCGTCGCCGTGTGTCCGTCCGTCCGTCCGCGTGTGCCCCCCTCCCCCCCGCAGTCAGATCTCGCCGTAAATCCGTTTCCGTAAAAATCACATATATATATTTTTTTTTTTCTTACAATAAACAAATACAGTGCGAGCAAGCTGCGCCATTCCCGCGGCCCGGCGCCGGGCCAGACGCCGCCGGCGGCACCAGAGGGGCCCGCCGGCCGCCCCCCACCCGCGGCCGTGCTGCGGCCAGCGACCCGCGGGGAGCGGGCGGGGTCCCGGCGCCTAGCGACCCTTCTTCCCCAGGGCGGTCCGGGCGTGTTTGAGCTGTTTGGCCGCCTGCATTTTGGAGAGCGGGCAGTACTTGATGGTGTGGGCATTGTCGCCGCTGGCGCCGCAGAGCGGGCAGGTGTAGCGGCGCAGCACCGGGCAGAGGACGCGGCCGTCGGGTCCCTTGAGGATGTGCGTGGTGTAGAGGGCCACGGCCTCCTTGTTGTTCCGGCAGAAGACGCAGACCTGCAGCTCGGGTTTGAGCAGGCGGGAGGCGGCCCGCGGGTGGGTCGGCAGCCGCCCCGCCACCACCAGCCCGCCCCAGGCGTGGGGCGAGCCCTCCCGACCCGGGTGCTCCCCCGAGCAGTCGAAGACCACGGCGGCGGGGCCGCCGCGCCCGGGGAAGGGGCTGAAGTCGGCGAAGCGCTCCTCCAGCAGGCCCTCCCCGTCGTGGTGGTGGTGATGCCCGCACAGGTCCAGGTCGTGCAAGTCCAGCGCGCCCGCGAAGTACGGCCCCGCCGCCTCTTCCTCCTCCTCCTCTTCCTCCTCCTCCTCCTCGGCCGGCGGCACGGCCGCCGCCACCACCACCGAGGGGGGCTCGGCGCCGAAGCCCTTGCCGGGGCGCAGGGCCTTGGTGATGAGCGTGGCCAGCCCCAGGTAGTCGTTCCAGGAGTTGAAGACGTTCCCGCAGGCGCTGTGGCTCCGGCCGCCGTAGCGGCCGCCCGGCAGGCGCTCCACGGGCGGGAGGTGCCGGTGCTGCTCCAGCTTGCCGCCGGGGAAAGCCTCCATGGGGACCGGGAACCGCCGGCTCCCCGGAGCGCGGTGCGGGGCTGCGCTGGGCGCCCGGCCGCGCCCCCGGACCGCGCCTGAGCTCCTGCTCCTGCTCCCGCTCCCGGTGCCGCTCCCGGTGCCGCCGCTCCCGCTCCCGCCGCCGCCTCTGGGAGCGCCCGGCCGCGCGCCGCGCCTCAAATAGGGGGGCGGTGGCGGGAGGGGAGGGGGCGGGTGCGGTCGCCGCGCTTCCCATTGGTCGCCGGCCAGAGCCCCCCTCCCGCTCATTGGCTGGCGGGCGGCGGGGAGGGGCGCAGGTGTGGCGGCACGTGCGGGCGGGGCGGGGGCGGGGCCAGGGCCGGCGGAGGGGTGCGGGGCGGGAGCGGCCCGGTGACCCGCAGCCCGAAGCGGGAAGCCCTTCGCACCCGGCAAGCTCCTTAGGGGCAGCAGGTGCCTTCCCGTGGCTGCCAGTAACTCGTAAGGGGTGGGGGCGATTCCTTCCTTGCACCCCTCTCAGGAAGTGGGTTTGGTTATTATTGTCTGAAGCTAATAAGAGTTTTGGAGGGGGTCTCATGAGGTACGTGCGCTCGCTCGAGTGCTGCGTGCACTTTGGAACCGGTCTGGTAGAGTCAACCCTAAAAAGGGACGGGGCTGACCTATGCGATGGCTGCGAGTCCGTGGTGTGTGGTGGGTGCTGTGCGAGGGACCCCGGGCAGCAGGACGGGCACGGGTGTCCCGCAGCACCCACCCAGTGAGTCCATCCCGCAGCACCCACCCAGTGATTCCGTCCCGCAGCACCCACCCAGTGATTCCGTCCCGCAGCACCCACCCAGTGAGTCTGTCCTGCAGCACCCACCCAGTGAATCCATCCCGCAGCACCCACCCAGCAATTCCGTCCCGCAGCACCCACCCAGCGAGTCTGTCCTGCAGCACCCACCCAGCAAGTCCATCCCGCAGCACCCACCCAGCGAGTCCATCCCGCGGCACCCACCCAGCGAGTCCGTCCCGCGGCACCCACCCAGGGATTCTGTCCTGCAGCACCCACCCAGCGATTCCGTCCCACGGCACCCACCCAGCGAGTCCATCCCGCAGCACCCACCCAGCGAGTCCGTCCCGCGGCACCCACCCAGCGAGTCCATCCCGCAGCACCCACCCAGCGAGTCCATCCCACAGCACCCACCCAGCGAGTCCATCCCGCAGCACCCACCCAGCAATTCTGTCCCGCAGCACCCACCCAGCGAGTCCGTCCCGCAGCACCCACCCAGCGAGTCCATCCCGCAGCACCCACCCAGCAATTCTGTCCCGCAGCACCCACCCAGTGAGTCCGTCCCGCAGCACCCACCCAGCGAGTCCGTCCCGCAGCACCCACCCAGCGAATCCATCCTGCAGCACCCACCCAGCGAGTCTGACGAGTCCGGGTTTCGGTGGCCCAGCTCTCGCCCCTCTGACGGGCACTTGCAGAGCGGCCGCCGTGCTGCTGGACGAGGGGCTGTGGCGGGGAGACGCAAGTCTCCCTTCCCGCCCCTGACGATTCCCATCTGGTCTGGCCCCCCAGAAACCAGCTGCTCTGGGAAGCATCACATGCATGATCTCCCATTTGAGCAAGAAGAGTTAAAAACGCAGACGCAATTAAAAATCCTATTAATTTCCAGCCCCTGGTAAGAGCTGCGGGGCTGAGCACGGTGGGTGCAGTTTTGTCAGCAGTAAATCTGTCTCCCCTGTGCAGGGCCTTGATTTGTAGGTCTGACAGGCGCTCCCCCGGCAGGTAAAGCAGCGTTACAGTGTGGTTTGCTTGCAGCTGAAATCGGCAGGTTTCATAAGCTCAGATATCAGAAATGCCTCCCGAGGGGCCGGCTCCCTGCGCCGCGAGGCCTTGATACGCTTCTCCAGCCGCGTGAAGTGCCGGGGAAGTGGGTGGACCAAGGACCAAGGACCAATGCGGACGGCTGCAGGGAGCAGAGCTGGCTGGAAGCAGCATTTCAGAGCCTGAATGCTCTGGTTGGAAAACGGGGCTCCTTTCTGTACTGAAAACATTTGCAAAAGAAGTCCCGCTCGTGGTGGGACTCGGTTCTGCACCAGGTGACTGCAGGGACGTTTCAGTTGTGCGGCGTCAGGCTCAGCCTCGAGCCCTTCTCGGAGATGCAGTTACGTGACAGGCCTTTTCTCTCTTCAGTGGAGCATTTTGGGGCCTGTCCAGTGAGGCACAGGGGCACTGCCTCTTGGAACACAAATGGATGCCCCGATTTGCACGAGGGGTGAGCGCTTGCAGGTTGCGCTGGAGCCAGCGGGGAATGGCAGAGGTAACATGGATGAAGCAGCGCAGGGTGATCAGTCAAAGTGGTCGAGCATCACATCCTGGGGCAATTGTTGTTGCTCATCTTCTTCTCTAGATATTTTAAGAGGAAATCTTGGGGAGTGAGTAATTTCAAATCACTTCATGCTATAGGGAGTATAGTAGCAGAGGCAGAGAGGAAAGTGGTCCTGTTCCTCGCTGCTAATGCAGGGAGTGGTGAAGAACACGGAGCAGCATAAAAAATATCTGCACTAGGAAAATACTGTGAAGGACAGGTACCCGTCACCAGCACTGCAGTAACAGCACCCTCCGTCTGACTGACAGCTCCGACAGAGCTCGTGTGCGTCGGCAATCCAAGCGGAACTAGGTATATTGCAAAAGTTATTCCGCTGCTTTCCTTGTCCAGACTTTTGCAAATGGCCCCTTGCGTTCCAGGTGTTGAGAAAAGGCTCGACAGCTCGACTCAGCTCGACTCAGGGGCTGGGTCTCTGCGGAGCTGTCAGGCGTCATCCGACTTCAGCCGACCTCTCTCGCTGGGTGGCACGTCACAGCGCTGGTGCAAGAGTAGGGAATGCTGCTGTTGACATTGGAACAAATCGATGTCTCGGTGAAACTCTTTCATCAGACAGTTTCAAACAAACAAAAAATATGGTCATGTACAGCTAATGGACAAGTAGCTGCTTCTAGGAAGGATGCAGCAGTGGCGTTTCAGTGTTCTTTGAAAATGTTTTTCATTTGGAACATTGAGAACTGAAAGAAAAACTACTGCTTTGTCCTCAGCTGGAGGTTGGGACTGTTTCTGACTCTATCCCAAACTACCCTTTTGGCAACCCTTGTAAGGGCTGTGACAGTGTAAGACCACAGCTGTCTTGATCGTGTCTTACGTGAGTTTTCGTGACAAGACTGCACAGCAACCCTGGAGAACTGCCGGCTGGAGCAGAAATGACAAATAGCTGTTGGCACCGTGAATTCACCACCAAACTCTGCCCAGCGAAGGGGGAAGTTTTCTGCAGTCCCTCAGAGCAGCAAGAAGCCATGTTACAGATTTAAGCAGCTCTGAGCGCAGGAAGCCATCGGATCTGCTGGGAGTGAGTAATCTGCTTGGGGGGGGGCCGGTATGGGAGCGCCTGCCGGCCGCAGGAGTTTGCTGAGCCCAGGATTGCTCCTGGGAACATATATATGTGTATATATATGAAAACTATGGAGCCATAGAGCCATGGTAGTGGACACCAGCGTACGTGGCACCCTGCTCCCGAGGGATGGAGCCGCGGTGCTCTGGATCACCAAACCACGCCATGGGAAGAGCTTGTCTGGGGCAGGGCTCCCCTGCGTGCCAGGGGTGCGGCGTCCCTGGACATCGCTGTCACCCCAGGAAGCCTCCGAAACTGGGGTGGGGACCAAAGCGAGGTGGTGCCGCTCTCATGCATGCCAACAGCGGGTCAGTGAGGTCTTTGTATAGGGTCGGAGGAAAGACTTCTTTCTTCATGTTAAAGGAAGAATGATCTAACAAGTCATTTAACAAGAACGATAGAAGGATTTAAGCACAGGGGGGGTTTGAATGCATGCAGGACAGCTGTCAGGTTTAGAGAGAAGATTAGTGGCTTGTTTGAGAGATACATTAGGAAAAAGAGCTTACTCCGGGGGGGCTGTTAGCTCCCTTGAGGCTGGGGAGGATTTAGCGTCTGTAAGCGTTGATGTATTGTGCATGTTATGAATCTTGCCATGCCGGCAGCTTTGATATGTTCCAGCTTTTCTTTAAAACCCCTGTGGATGTTAAAGTGACTTTTATTTAATGTGGGAGATGTTGACAAGCTCCCCCAGGAGGCTGGTGAGTTCTCGAACGGGTCTTTTAAAATATTAGCTTCTCTACCACTTTTAGATGATTTTTTTTTCCCCCGCTCTGGAGCATCAAGGAGTGGTTTGTTTGTGACAGCACTAAAAATACGTTAGGTGTCTGCTGAGGCAGGAAAGATACGCCCTGTGCTGGTTGGACTCCCAGCCCAGCGTTCGGGGAGCCTATCTAACGCTTTTGGCTTCACGGCTGATGCTTGTGTTTGCAAAGCTGAAGTTTATAGCACAGAGCGATCCTTCTGTTCAGAAGACTGGAAGCAGCTGGTGGGACTAGCACGGGCGAGCTAGGTTTCAGCAGAGGAGACAAACACAGGTCATGAAAGCAGAGCTTCGGCTTGGAGTCTGCTCAGAGGGAGCCTCCAGCGCCAATGTTCGATGCGCCCATGGGCTAACCGCTTTCCCCAGTGTTTCCCGTTTAGAAAGGGAACGGTGCACAAGGGCTTGCGCTGCCAGTGCAGCAGGGTGGCTGTGTGGGCGGGGGGCTCTGGGGAGGAAGCTCCTGCTCCGTGTCGCTGGTGCAGGGAAGGTGGGGGGCTCCGGCCTCGGTGGCTCCTGGGCTTTGGGAAAAGGAGGTATTCAGCTGGCATGAAAGTATCGCTAAGAAATCTAATGAAATGACTCTAGCCCTTTTTACTGGCAAAAATACACCGGGTTCGAGGATTAAGGAAGTAAAAGCCAGCTGTGAAACATGGCTTTGGTTTGCAGAATATTTCTTTGAAGATGGGCTTTTGTTTTTGTTGTGTGGAAGCAGCTGATCCTTCGAGGAGGCGGAAATCTGCTCGACTGCAAAGGAGGCGGTGGCGGTCTCGCTTTCCCCTGCTCCGTGCTGAGCACAGCAGGCTATTTCTGTATATCCAAACACGTTGGTGTTTCTGTACCAGGGTATCAAACTTCTCCACGGTGTAGACCACAACTTTCATGCGCCGCGCTGGAGGCAGGAGTGACTGTCTGGATGTGTCATCTTCAGCCGTTTTGAAGTTACATGACAGTCCTCAGGCAACTGCAGCAAATGTTTACCTGGGCAAACAGAGCTGGTGGGGAACGGCATGTATTTTTAGCTGTCTCTTAATTTGATTCAGCCATTGAAAATTTCAGAGCAGTGTACAGCAGTAGCCAGCTCTCTAAGAACTGCCACCCCACCTCTTTGCATGCAGACAACTGGAAAGAGCTGAGGGGAAAAAATTAAGGTGCTTCCAAGAGCACATCGTTGCCTGGTGAAGAGACAGCATGATGTTAGTCTCCATTTCATGGGTGTGAAAACAGAGGAGGTGGTGTAGGTCCCCAGTGAAGCAGAACTAGATGGGTGGCTCGCTGGTATCGGCACCTAGCAAAACCTCCCAGTTCTCCGTGACAGCAGTGGTATCTGTTCAAGGTTCAAGTGAGGAACAGGGCTGCAAGAACTGGGGCTGCGATTCCAGACCAGCTCCTAGAGAACCATACAGAAATGAATAATCCTATTTAACTACAGACTGTGACAAATGCCACCAGTTGAAAGACCTGGAGTAAAATATTGACAAGCTAGCTCGTAACCTGGGCACTGTAGAAGCTGGGCTTTGGATGGCATGGAGAATCCAAGTAGCGATCATGTAAGGAAGGTGCACATCGTAGCAGAAAGTCACATGGGCAATCTAGATATGGGTCTGCTTGACTGTTGAGTGCTCGATTTTCCGGTGAAATGACATCCTTTTCCCTACTGTGTTTTATCTCTAGCAATGGCATCTTCTGCCTCCTGTAGCGTTTGAACCTGAGCCTTCAGCAGAGCCCGAACTGCAGTCTGGCAGCATCAGCCGGGCTGTGGCCATAGCGGTAGGCGTGCACGGGGGCATGCATGGGGGCTGCCGAGGCGACAGGCGAGCCCTTGCCAGGGCTGACAGCAAATAGCAGGAGGAGAGACTTCATGTTTTGGGGGCTGACAGTGCAGAGCGGAGAGAAACTGATTTTTCTCTCCCCAAAAAAGTTTGTCAGCCAAAACTGAGCTAGTCTTCAGGAGGTAAAGTGTTTTCTGGACACAGACCTTTTTAAATCTCCAAATTCTGAGCACTGCTGAAAGTGCTGGAAATAGTAGCTGTTCAGAAAAAAAAAAAAATCCATTACAAGACTATTTCTACAATCAAAAATGTATCCATTCTAATTATCGTGGCTGATAAGCAGTAGACACCATCAGCTCTGCTATCAGCTCTTGCAAATGCATGGAATTTAAAGGAGAATGTAAGGGTTGTAGACAACCAGCCAGGGTTTTGACTTGCCTATCCAAACCACCGCAGAACACAAATACAAGCCAAGAATCAAGTTTATCAGCAGAAGCATATTTTTCCTGAGGATATATATAACTCGCATTAATACCTCATGGAGAACAATGTCAGAATAGCATAGAAATTCATATATACTGTTTATGAGAAAATCAAACAGTTTTTATGAAAACTGAAAGGGTTTTTTGTTTAAGAACAATTTGCATTTATGCATTTTATAAATACATCAGGGAAGTGTAATAAATGCTATCACCATTTTGGTTTCTAAATGTTGAATGAGGTTTCCTTCTTACAGCAAATCAGACTCATGTTGAAACTGAAAGGCAGGTTCTTCTGTAAAGATCCTGTGAACTTGAAATAGCAGAGAAAATGTGTTCTTTTTACAGTTTTACAATGAATGAAGTCAAACGCTATATTATTGGGCTTTATTATTATTGGATAGCTCAAACTCAGGTATAGCGACCAAGGTGGGATGGGTGTTTGGGGACCGACGGCTCTCTGATCCACGCTGAGCTGCTTGACCGCAAGCCGATGCGACTGCACCCACCGACACCAGCCTGCAACCTGGCCTGTGCGTTTTGGAATACTGAGGTTGGAATCCTGGCTCACCGGTCTCCACTGCAGCCAGGGTTTCATCTTTGGAGCTTCTTGTGGCTGGCAGGTTATTATCGTGCGCCTCTCTCAGAGTCTGCCCCAGCAGCTGTGTGTCAGGGGCCCGTGCTGTCAGTGCCTCTTGGAGGGTCTGGTATTTCGGAGGTTTCACACATCTAAATTTGAAGTGTCGGTCGGCTTCGTTTGCATGTAATGCTGTTTCACGCTTTACTCCAGGGTAATAATAAATGAAAACCCAGCTCAGCAAACACTTAAGTACGTGCTTACCATTACCATTACCGTTACAGGCCTTGCTACAGTACTGGCAGTTTTTCTCAAAGTTGGCAGTTTCTGTTAGATTTCAGGAGACTGAAGAGTTTTTAAAGCATGGAGACTTGCAATGCAGGGTAAAACCCTGTTCAGTTGATCTCAGGGATGAAACTCCTGCTTACGGAAAGGGGGTGGCCAAGGGTTTACGTACCGATTGCCTCACGTGCTGCCCATGCTTTCTTGTCTCCTGTGCGAGGTCATGGAAGTGGAAGGCCAAGCCAATGCATTTGGGAAAAAGCCAGAGGCTTTCCGTTTTGGAGAAGTCTTTGGATTCATTGAAAAGCGTATTTCAAATAAAATTTTGGCTAGACACTCTACATTCCTTTATGTATTCCTCCTCTCCAAAAATTACTGCTGCAGGATATACTTGAGAGAGCTTGATACTTGCATGAGGATTTATTGCTTTTAGTTTCTGAATCGGTTCCGAACCTGAATTAGCAAATGCTAGTGCATATTTCTAATAGCGACAAGAATTCCAGCAGAATTTCTGAGGTCTGCCTGGCTGATTAAATCCAGCAAAGGCTCCTGCTAAGCTCCTAGGCAGAGCCAGCCACATCAAGGACTTTCAGACGACCGCAAATTCAGTTCTGAAGATTTTTTTTATTGTGTGAAATTTTACCAAGCAGAAGACATATATATATTAGTTGATCCATATAAATGTCATACACACATGCAAGACAGTAGATAAGTTCCTGATATATTAATTTCACGTGGTGAGGATAATACTATTTCTCCTGACAACTTGATTAAATTTGTAAAAAATTCCTAGTGAAAAACAGTCATTGCGGTTTTTGTCAGGCTGATAAGTATGATTTAACTGTAAGAGAAAAGCAACCGAGAAAATCAGGCTTGCACTTGAAAACTAGCCCTCTCGTTTTCTGTTTTGTTATTTGGTAAAAAGAGTAAACAGAGGGTTTGTTCTGCTTGCTTGGTGGTGCTGGTTTTCTTAATCTGAAATTGAAGTTGTCTTGGTTGGGAAGAACAGTCATGACCAAGAAAACAGTGAAACAACTGAAGAATACTGAAGTCAAGAAAACAACAGGAAAGAATTTTTAATCAGTCTAAATGTTTTACTTTTCTGATATATTCTGGGTTTTTTTGTCTTCTCAGAAGTCCAAGACTTAAGATTTTGGGGAAAGGAGGCCTTCATTAAAGATTCAGCACCTCCACCTTGAGATTTCCAGCAAACATGTTTGGGGACATTGGGTGTATCCTCCAGCTGAGCAGAGGAGATTGGGCTTTGGAGTCTGACCTCCTCCGAGCTCATGGGAAAAGAGACACAATCTCAGCAAGTTGTTTCTCAGAGCATTTCATGCTGCGCAAGAAGGTGAATGCCCCTCAGACTGTTGATGTAAACATCTCGGGTCAAACACATCTGTGTTTGGGGAGGGTTCCTGGAGAACTCTGAGGGTTGGGCTGCAGTGCTGTGCGCCTCGGGTCCTGCTGCTCTGAGGCTTGGTGCTTGTGTCAGGTGAGAAGGGGGGTCCCGTGGCAGAGCCCTCTCCCTGGGGAGGCCCCGGGGCAGTGGTGGGGCTGGTGTTTCCCCTGATGTACAATGGTGCTCATGCAACTGGCAGCCACCCCCGTGCCTGGTCAGGACCACGTGCGCAGAAGGTATTGGCCACCTCTCGCTGCTCTCCACCATGGCGTGTGCGTCCAAAGGGCTTCTCCCTTGTTCCTCGGCCGTGCCCTTCTCCCAGCTCATCTCATGCCCATGCTCACAGCTTAGGCTGGGACACAAACCCTGTCCACCCCCAGGGCTCTCCCTCACTCCCTGGACTATGGGGTCCCTCCTGCACAGGGGCTGGGGCGTAGCTGGCTCCCGCCCGTCTGTGCTCCTTACCCCTGGGAGCCCTGGGCACGGATGCCCACGGATGACGTGTGAGATTGGGCGCTCCCGTGTGCACGTCTCTGTGCACAGCAGTGCGAGTGGGTTGCAATTTGCACTTCAGCATTTCACGTCCCCTGGGTGTTAAGTTTCCAAATTCTTGTGCTCCCGTTTTCTCACAAATCCCATTCCGAGTCTGACCCTGAGAGCATGACTTCATTTGTGTTTTCAGTAAGAACTATTTTATTCAAACCTTTGGGTGCTTTTGATTTTTTTTTCCTGAAGGGATAAACCACTAATTATACATGGAAATTGTACCTCAAAGATCCATCTTAATAATATAATTGTAGTAGCAAAGCAACTGGTATGATTATGTGCATCATTGCACTTTTCAGCCATTAACCAGCTTTTCTTGGTTAATGAAGTTAGTAAAACCTAGAATGTGCTTTGCTGGAATATATCCAGTGGAATCTCATTATCACCTACAAGCCTTTATAATTGGGGTGATAATGTGCAAAACGTTATATTGCTGATAAATGAGATGGGATTAAAAGAGGGCGAAGTTCTGCTCTCAGACACACGTGACAGGTCTTGGGATTTTGGTGTGTGTTTGTGGAACGCCTCCAGCCCTGTGTTGAGTTTGGGGGGGTCGCATTTCAAGCAAGAGAAGGTGCACTTGGAGTGAGTCCAGCGGTAAAATTAATGAGAGCTGTGACCTCTCAGGAAAGGTAGAAAGAATTGGTGCTGTCGAGTCGGGAGGAGACTGCAGTGAGGCATGAAAATGGTCTTAAACACCTTCAAAGAAGGGAATAATCTGTTCTCCATGATCCTGTTGGATAGGACACAGAGGAATGGGCTTAAAGCACAGTGACGGCAGTTGACATGGGGTATTAGGGAAACACAGAATGGATAATTAAGGACTGGTTGAAGTTGCTTGGACCAGGGTGTGTTGGAGGATTCTCCACTGTTGGCAGGCACCAGGAAGAGGTGAGGAGGCATTGGTGGAGGCGGCATGGGTGCGATTGCTCCTGGCGTCAGGCGGTGGGGAGCCGAAGCACCGGTGCCACCACGCCGATGTTATTTTATGGTTCAAGGCACATGCAGGTGAGAGACCAGAGAGCTACTTGGTGCTTGCACAAACGCAGACCTGATCTTCCAGGAGGATCTGTGATCAGGATTACATGCACACCCGCTACACACTTGGAATTACTGCCAGGACTGCTGATAGAAGGGAGAAAAGACTGTCAATGTTATAAAAGCAAAAGGGAGCATTACTGTTTGTTTTCTTGGATGATACAGGGCACAAGGCTGCTTCTGTTTGCACGTGTTTGAATTTCAGCATGTCTTTTTAGGAAAAAAAACCCACCCAAATGTTATTCAAAATAACCTGTAATGAAGAATCATCCTGTCTGCTCCAGCTCTGGCTTCGGTAATAAATGCATTATTTACACTGTTAAACATGTGCCCCATCTTTCCAGTCAGAACTTGCCTGTTTTGAATGTCAAGGTTTTCCTATGCTAATTGAGGACCCTGATCTCAAAATTTCATTCTCCCTGCAAACATTGATAGTCTTTAACCAATTCATCCCTAACCTCCTCTCTTCATAAGCTGAATAGATTGAGCTCCTGGATCTGTAACTGTAAAGGCTGTTTCTCCTTCCTTCATATTCCTCTCTGAACTCTCTGCAACTTGTCAACATCCTTTATGAATTGTGGGCTCTAAATTTAACACGGCCCTCCAGCGGGAATTACACCAGTAATACCAGGAGCACAGGAAGATTTGCATTCTTTGCTACAGTACAATACTCAAATATTGTGTATGACTGAGTAGGAGCATAAAAATAGGTTCAGACCAAAGGTTCATCTAGCTCAGTATTTTAATTCTGACAGTAGCTTGTAGTGGGTGGATACTGAAGGATGATATTTCCCTGCGTAGCCCTCTCCTTATCTTTTTAAAATAAAGACACAGTCTGAAATTCCATACAAAGCCCTTGGTTTTTATATGTTTTTGGTGTCTAAATGGCCTCTTGCGCCTGTCGGTTTTCAGAATTTGTATCATGTGCTGCCCAAGGAGTTAAACTGTAAACCAGAAGATTTGTGTCTTTGCTAAGAGTCTGGGAAAGGATATTTTTAAATCACAGCAGGGCCCTGAGAAGGCAGGGCGAGAGCCGTGGTCCAGACGGAGGGACAGCGCGTTCCCGCTCCCCGGGGCCAGTGCTCGCCGGAGGCTGCCTTGCCACCCTCGGCGCCTGACGGCTGTGCTGCAATGCCAGGGGCTGACACCCCAAAAAGGCATCAGGAGCAAACGTGGGTCCCTGCCAGGCTTGCTGGAGCTCTGACAGCAGCCGCCTGAGTGCCAAGGAAGGAGTTAATACAATGTACTTAACGTCTCCCTGTCTGTAGTGACTGTGCTTGTGCTTAGCAGATGAACCACTGTGATCCCCAAATCTGTTGTGGTGTCTCTGCCTCCCAAGACGAAGCCCTGCCTCTTGTGCATGTGGAGCCGTGGGACTTGACTTGGTCCCACCAAAGCACATGGGGCTTCCTTGCCTCCACTCCGCCACGCGACCCGGCCAGCTCCCTGGCAGCGATAAATCCTCTCCCTCAGTTATCACTCTGCCTCTCTGTGTCATCTGTAACTTTGTTAGATCATGTTTTCATGTCTTCTTCCAGTAAAGATGTTACATAGCTGAGAATAGATCACCGTGGAGCTTCTTGGAAACTACCGGGTGATGATTCCTTGTTTACAATTACACTTGGAGATTTGTCAGCTGGTTTTCAGGTTACTTGCTGTGTGCCAGGTTAGTTCTGTGCCGTTCTAGTTTCTCAATCAGTGAAGTGTATTAGGTTGGGTGTCACGCAGCATTTTGTGGCATTGACATTAGTACATATATCAACACACTTCACCATCTTACGGTTAAAAGATACCAAGCTAGTTCAGTAGGATGTACTTTCTGTGAACACCTACCCTGTCTTTAGGCACTGTTGTCTTACTATGGCCCTTGGGCTGCTGGAAGGATGAAGGGGACCATTTGGAACATTTTGGACCATTCCGGACCATTCCAGTAGCAGACTAACTAAAATAAGGCATAATCCAGTGTCACGGAATTTTATTTATGAAGCTTCCATGCAAAAAGCAAGATTTCTGAAGATAGAGTCAGTGCTAGAGGGAGAAATGGATATGTTTGCGTTTCAAGCTGTTGCTGGCGTGCAGATAACCAAAGACATACTTGCTAGCAGTGGGCAAGACTGGTGATGAGGAAATGTGTTTTACTGCTGGGGAAGGAGATCAGGAAAAGCCATTGCTTTAAGGACCTGAAAGTAAGAGCAGAGCCAGGTGAGGCCAGCAAGAATGTAGAGATGAGACACAGAGAAAAAAAAATGTTTTAAAAATGTTTAAATCCCATTTTCTGAATAGGCAGAACAACTGATGTTATAGGCCACTTAGAAGATGTAAACTTACATGCACAAATATAAATGCAGATTTCCAGTATGCCCCTGGATCCCGATCCTTTAAAAAGACGAGCTCTTGACATTCTTGTCCCACTGAAATTAATGGGAGGGCTCCTGCTAGTTCTATCCTTATTTATTCATCTATTGTAATCATATTATTGAGATAATTGAGACATGAAGAGCCATAGTGACAACATATTCCACTTTTTTGTCTTGTTACTCAGGCAAAATGAGCAAAAATCACAGTCATAACTTCCCGCTGCTAGGGAAGGGTGAGTGCCATGCACTCTAGTTGTGCCTTGTTTCCCCTGGTGTAAGAAAGGAAGGTGGGGAGCCCCAGGGTGGGGGACCTCTCCTGGGATTTTATTACTTTTGGTTTTGTTGGGGTTTTTTTTGGTATTTTTTATATAAATATTTTATCCATTTGTTACCTTTTTTCAGGTAATTTGCCAATTCTGGGCACTTGGATTTTTGTTTGAGCAGCTGAGGAAAGCCAAAATATTTGTTCAGAAGTATGTTTAGTTGTGAGAAGATTCCTCTACCATTCAAATTTCTGGAGGGATTGTCTTGATTTTCTCAGCAGTTTTGTCCTGGTACCAAATTATTATAGCTTTCCAGATGAATATAAATGCTCTTCCCATTTGGTAAAAAGAGAATGTGAATAAACATCATTGTTTCCTAAACAACTTTCCTCTAAGTTTAAACCCCAAATGTTATAAAAACTGAAAGTGCATGCTACTGAAAGCTGGTATTATTGAACGGATTTTATGCAAGGTTATAAAATAGCAATGATGATAAAAAATGAAGTGTGCTGAGATTTGGTTGGATTTTTCTTTAAATTTATGATGCTTCTGAGAGCCTAAATACGCATTACATGTGTATTGGAACCAAAGTGTATCCTCTTGAATACAGTATACTTGTAAGTGTTTCACACATGTGGAATTCATCAGCATTTGAACAACAGTTTTAAAACCTTCTGGTTAGTTCAAAATGCTTCTTAGTGTTGTTTCAGCAACTGTAGCTGTCAGAACTATAAAGCTGGAGTGTCTTGACCTTGTTGAAATAAAACCTTTTAAACTGCTCATTTTAACATTTCTGATTTTTTCCCAGAAATTGTGAGACATTTTTAAAATTTCACTATTTTATTCTGACACATGCCAAGGTTCATCTGACTCAGATATATTGTGCTGTCACTCATGAAAAACTCACAACATAAATTCACCCGCACAGAATCCAGATGGTTTCATTTAGATAGTTACTTCGATCATGGCCGTCGCTGTGGTGTGGATGAATGCTAGTGAAATGACAGCGCTGGCAAAAGAGGGAACAGGAACAAGGGAGGTTTTCATTCATCTGCAAATGAAGAGAGAGGTGAAATCCTTCCTAGAACAGGGTTGTTTCTTATTAGTGGAGTTTTAACAAGTGCCAGGAGCCCTTCTTTTTTACCGTTACCAGTTAAGACAGCAGACAGAGCCGCTGTATTGCTGTTCCACAATGTCACAAAACGTCACAACGCTGGAATTCAAAGACGTTCAATGTGCTTTGAAATGTAATAATACATGAGGGTCAAAGTTACTACAAAATGAAACAAATAGAAATTGAATTAATTGTTGCTAAATTCCAGGACTCCTGTGCAAGCGGTTATGGGAGTCTTTGATTTACCTTGAACTAACTTTGCCGGAGACACTATGCTAATATTTTAATGTATACAGGATCTGTGCAAATCCAGAACTGAGCTGTATAATCTGTGCTGGACTGTCTAGGTGGTGGTGATTGGTTTTCTCTGTGTTACTTACTGGCTCACACCATCCCTGCCCCTCTTCCCATTTCTTCTCGGACTCACGTCAGATAAAACGTAACCACGCTTTCAGCATTTCAAGCTTTTTAGATGGGACAGAGATGTTTAAAAAATCCAGCCCATCTTTAATCTGTTGTTTGGAGAGATCCACTCCTGTAAATGCTATATGGTGTGGCAAATGGCACCCAAATCTTTGGAATTTTATTAAACGCTGCTGAAATGCTTTATACCCCTTGCTCACTAGCTACAGATAGAGGCATCTGCTTGAAGGAGGTTGGTTGCTTTGTAAAATATTCTTCATAATGAGAAGAGGGATCATGGGATGGATCTTTAAGATGTTTAATATGGAATTTTTGGTATCACTGATTTTTATGTCTTTGCAAAACAGCTGAAATATTTTCTCATGTAGGCTTCTGTTTTCCTTCACTGTTTGCTAACATGTTAGGAAGAGATCAGACACATTTTTATCTCATTGTAAAGAGGAGACTTCCATGGAAACCACAGTGGATACTCCAGGGAAGCCTGTCAGAGCAGTTTAAGGTCAGAAATCAACCTGCATTTAGGAACGAGGAACGCGAGCCTTGCAAGCGAGCCTGGGAGCCGAGTCGGGAGGTCTGGCTGCCCGTCCAGCCATGCCGCCCGCCCCGCTCCGGGGCAGGTGCCCCTCTGCTCTTTCTGGGTGGCGGCCATCCCGTGACAACCTGTCATTATTTAAGCAATTTTTCTGCAACCATAACTTCGTCGTTAAGTTACTGTAGCTATAGACAGTGGACGCAGAAGCTGCCCACGTTGGCAGCGGGTTGAGCGTGGTTTGAAGCATGTTGGCGGCGCTGGCTGCGACGGTGGCCGGACTCTGCCCTCCTCCCTTCCCGTGGCTGTTAGCCGACAGAAAGCCCTGTTTTTGTATGTAACCATAATATTTTTGTTCTGCGGCTGCAAAAAAAGCACAAGTTATCTAGCAGGGCTAATCCCAGGACAGTGGGAGTCCTGAAGTGGTTTATAATAATAAATAATAATAAAAATAAAAAAAAAAGGTGTGTGCAATATGAAAATCTGGGTTGGCTTTTACTCGGGGGATACTGTGTAACTGGGGGATAATGTGTAAAAAGGGAGGAGAGAGAGATGTGACAAGAAGCCAGGAAAAAAAAAAAAAAATTACAGTTTGAAGCAATTCAGAGCAGATGGGGTAATCTTTCTGAATCAGGATGATGGGAGGACAGCAAACACTTTTGCACAGAAGGTGCTTAAAGGATACAGTTGGTACCCTGTGCCATTTATTGTGGAACTGTGCGGACTGGACGAAGTTGATGTGATATTGATTTCACTGAAGCGGCGCAGCCCACCCGTGGGCCGGGGCCGTCTGCCGCAGCGGGGCATCTCCTCCCGGTCCCCTCAGGCCCTCAGGGCGGCCATGGCCTGCAGCCTTGAGGGACGGTGTGGGGAGGCTGCTGGCAGTGCTGTGGGGGCCGGGGCTATCTGTCTGTGGGGCGGCTGGAGCTGTCTGTCTGTCTTTGGGCGGCTGGGGGTGTCCGGCGGCAGGGCCAGAGTCTGCCAGGCCCGAGGCCGGCACGGGCCGCGCTCGCCATTTCCCTGGCAATGTGAGGCAGCGCAGGGGCCCGGTGAGGTCTGGCAGCCCTGGCCTGTGACATTTTCTCTTATATTGATGTTGCCAAAATGTGTTTTTTTTTTAAAAAAAATCTGTCAGCTAAAAGCAGGGCCAGAAGGCTGACAAATTATTTAGAGGGGAAAAAAAGGCACCCAGCAGCGTTTTACCTACTGCTGTTGGAGGTGAGCCCCATCACCACCGAGAAGGAAAGAGAGGAGAAAAAGCAAACTCCAGCTGCCATCTCCTCAGCCTGATTACTGTCTTGGCTTTACTGATTTCTAGTTAGTTACTCGCTTCTTGTTTATTTGTGACTTTCTCCTGGCAACAGCAGAGAGAAAGTGTTATTTCGCTGTTTCTTTCAGAGGCGAATTAGATAAAGGTGACACGAACTGTCAGGAGCATCCAGCGGATCGAGTGGTGCCTGACACTGCTCATGTGATGGGACTGAAAGGGTTTGGCAGCTGCCTGCGTGCTGCCAGAGTCCCAGGAAATCCCTGTTGCCATGGTGGCTACCTTCAGTCTTGGGGCAATGCAGCGTCTTTGGGTCTAGCTGCAACGTCTGTTGGCATAAGTGCGCAAACCCTGAAGAAAAATGGGAAAAGACGCTTTTCCTGACATGTCAGTGCCCGAGCATCTTGGTCTCTCCAATTTATTTCCTCCTCACTGCTAGAGGTGGGGAAAGAGGCCGAAGATGGACGCACACTTGCAAGAGGTCCAACTGGAAGCTTGCTGGAGGGAAGGATAAAAACTGGATCTGATCTGCTCAGCCTGGGGTGAGTCATGGAGCACCGGGACATCCTGCCTCCTCCTGAGCCTGAAATTTTGTTCTTGTCATGGTCATCCAAGAGAACAACCTTGCTGGAGACTCATAAGCTGCGATGTAACGAGGTTCATGAGCAAATGTGAGCTGCCAGGCACTTGGAAGGGACCTCTGGAGATCGCCAGCCCTGCCCGGAGCAGGGCAGCTGGGGCAGGGTGCTCAGGAGCGGGGTGCCCTTTGCTCCTCTGCACGAGAAGCCACAGGTTCTGTAGGCAGTGTGGTAACTGAAGGTGGGTGTGAAGGAACGCCCATCCCTTGGCACCCTGTGTGGGCACAAAATGCTTATTGCCATCCAGCCATGCTATGCCTGTAACAGCTGCTGTTCTTGCTGGTTTCTCCTTGTGATGTTTTCCAGGCAGACTGCTGTTGGGTAGGATGGCATGGCGGAGGGGAGCAATGAAACTGCATACGCTGCAGGTGCTGCCGAGAGACCCAAAAGACCACTGTGATCCAGCTATTCCATGCAGGCTTTTAAAGCTAGCACAGCAGGGCTTTCTCCATTTTGGTCTTTATATTTTGCAAGAGTTACTGTGACATTCATCCCACTAATACCTGAACCTGCTGCATCCTCCTGTGAGAAAGGGCATTTTTATCTCCTTTTTACGATGGGGGACTCCTAAGGTAGAACATGGTTATAGAATTTGCCCATAGTCACCTACTAGGGCCATGAAAGAGCCAGGAATAGGTTTGTTTCCCCATTGTGGGCCTTAATCACAAAAAAATAATCCTTCCACTCTAGTGAAGCAAGTCACGTCGGGTAGCCGCTTTTGTGCCTCTGTGCATTAGTCCTGCAGTTCACAGACCTCCCTCATTAAATGGTCACATGCTGCAGACTGAATGCCAGGCTGATCTTCCAGCCTTGTGTTTGCAGGCTGGGAAGGCAAATGCTGGCATGGAAAAACTCAGCTTTCATTAGGCACTGTCTGAAATCAGCTAATCTCGTTTGAGTGAACATAGAAACTGCGATACTGTAAACAGAGGGGTTTGGTTCTTGGGGTACGCCGGGGGATACAGCCACATCAGAGACCGTCCCAGCTCTGCTGAAGCCAGCAGCAGCCTCCCACTGGCTGGGAAACTATTTAAGCAAAGCCAAGAGAGAGCTGAAACTGCCGAGCGCGCAGCTACTGACAGCTGGTAAATAACAATCCTGTTTGGAAACAGTAAATTAATAAAATATGTTTGACCTTTGGTATCTTCAGGGAGCTTTGTGGTCCCCAGGTAGCAGGAGTTCAGGTGTCACTGCCAAAGCAGGGCGGGTTAGGGTAAGTGATGAGCTGGGCTTGAAATGTTTCTTCTCGCATTACTGAATTCCTTTCAATAGCAAGCGGGCAACGTGTGTTTTTCCTCATTGGTGCCCTGAGCTAGCACATCTTCATGGCGTGTCTTGCTTTCTTCTGACTCCCTTTTCAAGGCCAGCTGTGGGGACCTGGTTTTCCATGGCTTTGGGAATTGTGCCCACATTTGTGTCTGTGTTCGTGTGTGTTGCTTCATGCCAGTAACTGTCTTTCCGCTGGGTTTATCAGCAGCACTGAGCACAGTGGGGCCTCCTCCCTGCTCCAGAGCGGTGTGGTAACTGGTGATAGCAACCTGTGCCTCTGTAGAGTAGTTGCACAGAGGTGTAAACTGTCTCCCATCGGCCCAGGAGGTCTTTGCATCCCTTGGGCTCGCCTATGGTTACAGGGTACACGACAGAGGGCCAGAATCATCTCAGTATCTCGCATCTTCCATCCACGACATAGCAGTAATAACTTTGAATGGTGCTTGTTTTATATCTGCTCATTTGCAGTCCAACTCAAGCCTCGCTGCAATGAGAGATGTTTTTCTAGAGGTTTCTAGTGACCGTTTATTGCTTCCCAACGTGTTGTCGGAGCTGACGGGGGTTGCGCTCTGCTTGTCTTGCAGCACAGCATCAGGAGATGTAGCTCAGGGGTCCTGCCTGTTTGTTGGTGTTTGTTGGTGTTCCCTGGGGCTGGGGTAGCTCAGATGTACACGGTGCCGTAGGTGCAGGACCGGTGTGTCACTAGGAGTCTAATTACGTTTGGGGTGTAGAAGAAAAGAACTCAAGTGTGAAAGGAACATGTCTTAAAATGAGCATTTTGCTAAATGGATTTGCTCCTCTGATTCATGACTCCAGTGTAGGCTTTCAGCCTCCCCGGAGTACCTCATTGTTCACTCATTTTTGCTCTATTAATAAACATGCACAAGCACTTAAATGGGATAATGTGCCTCATGAAAAAAAAAAAAAAGGCAACACAACTCAATGTCCCTATGGGGGAAAAAAATTGCACAGAGAAAACCAGTGCCATTCTGGTAGGTTTTTGTTTACTGAAATAAATTTGTTGCTTAGGCTTAGCTCTTGGGGCTTTGCTGTGTGGGGCAAGGGCAGTTTAACTGCTCCTCTTGTTTAAGGTACCCAACATCTTTTTTCTCCAGATCTTTCCTTTTCTGTCTCCCTTCATACATTGTTATGTTTCATATCTGAGTCAAATCTAGTACTAATTTTCTGAGGTTTTGTTTGAGTTGAGGTTAAATCAGTATTTAACAGGGAAGCTGGGTCAGGATCAGAGTCTCACAATGCTCATCGTGAACAGTGGGAGATAAAATAATGTCAGAGCAGATTGTGGTTTGGAGTGAAAGAACAGGGTATGTGACATTATGAACAAGCTTATTTCTGAGGTCTTTGTTCTTTTAGGTGAGTTTTCCTCTCCTTGAATGGCTTGGTAATGCGTGCTGTCACATCACTTGTAGATGTGTTTGGGGGTCACCTCTCCTTTTCCCTTCTACCCCGTCACTCTTTGGTCATTGCAAGTTTGACAGGATTTTTCTTCCACACTGGAAGAAATGTCAGAGCAGCTCTGAAATTCCCTTACCCTGGGGAGTCATTACAGGAGGTTTTCACCTGGGCAGATAACAGCTCTCAAGGGACTGATCTCCTCTGATCCTGGGCAGAGGTCGTATTTTATACTAATATTGGATTACGGTAATGATGCCACTTTCGAGGAGTTTTCCTGTTAAGCTGTGCTTTGTTTCCAGGTGTCCTGGTTTCAGCTGGGATAGAGTTAATTTTCTTCCTAGTAGCAGGCATAGTGCTGTGTTTTGGATTTAGTATGAGAATAACGTTGATAACACACTGATATTTTAGTTGTTGCTAAGTAGTGCTTACACCAGTCAAGGACTTTCCAGCTTCCCATGCTCTACTGACTGAGAAGGCTGGAGGTGCACAAGAAGCTGGGAGGGGGCACAGCCAGGCCAGCTGACCTAAACTGCCCAAAGGGCTATTCCATACCATACGGCATCACACCCAGTATAGAAACTGGGGGGAGTTGGCTGGGGGGCAGAGATCACTGCTCAGGGATGGGCTGGGTGTCGGTCAGTGGATGGTGAGCAATTGCATTGTGCATCACTTATTTTGCATATTCTTTTATCATCCTTCTGCCTCTTCTTCTTCTTCTTCTTCTTCTTCTTCTTCTTCTTCTTCTTCTTCTTCTTCTTCTTCTTCTTCTTCTTCTTCTTCTTCTTCTTCCTCCTCTTCTTCTTTTCTCTTCCTTTGCTGTCCTATTAAACTGTCTTTATCTCAACCCATGGGTTTTCCTTTTTTTTTTCCGATTCTCTCCCCCATCCCACCGGGGGTGGGGGAAGTGTGTGGGTGTGTGTGACAGAGGGATGGCCAGGGAGTTTCACCGAAGCCCCCGCTGCTTTGCCAGGCTGCTCCCAGGCTCTCTGAAGGGTGGAGGGCACCTGAGGCTTACCTTCTCCCCCTTGGAGCATCCAAGCTGCCCTCTGCTCCACAGCTCTCACTGCTGGGGTTCTCTTGTGCCAACAAAGAGCATGTCCCTCCTCTTCCTCCCCTGCAGCAGCCAGGACAGCCTGCAGCTTCTCCACCTCTACCTGGCTTGCCCTGTCCTCTCCCATTACCTTCCCAGGGTGGCGTGCAGAAGGCTTTGGCCATCAGAGTGAGCAGGGGCACCCTCAGTACTGCCGGGAGAAGCAGGCTGGCTGCCCCCGGGCTCCCCTTGCAAGGGGGAAAGCAAAGGATCTTGAAATGAGTCCAGTGTATTAATAAGCTAGGCTGCCCCACATAGCAGGAACGAAAGTGGGACAGTCAGCACACTGCTAATTTTACACAGGCCCAGGGGGATTTTTTTTTTCCAGGGAGGGTGTTATCATTATTTTGTGTCCTAAAGGGCCTAAAATTAGTGCTTGTCAGAAGCAAGCCACTGTTGGAGGCTTCATCCCAGGCAGCCCAGGCCGGGGAGAGCTGGGTCTCATGCACATGCCCTGTCCCAGGAACTCCTCATCCTGGCAAAAAAGGGGACAGAAACAGAGGTGCAGAGAGACACTGGCTGCAAGTCCCTGTCTGCAGCCCCCATCCCTGTGTGCCTGTGCTTCTCCCAGTCTGGCAGCCAGGGAGGTCCACTCCCCTCCCATCCCCGGGGACATCCACGCTGCAGCAGGGCTCGGCTGTTTCTTTGCTTTCCCTGAACCGTCTGTGGCTGCCGAGTGGGAGTTGTGGCCAGTGTTAAATGAGGGATGTGCTTTTGAGCGTGAAGGCTTTCAGTCATTTAATTACAGAGAACATTTGCAGCTTCTCTTTAAATCCCAGCGCTGCCTCTCTGCACCCTCTTCCACAGGCAAACTCGGATGCCATCCAGGAGGGGAACGGGAGACCCATCGGTGGATCACCAGCTCTGCCAGGACTCTTGGCTCACCCACTGCACTGCTGGGCAACAGCCAGGGAAGCCCCAGGGTGCTCAGCACCCTGCGCGCACAGCCACGGGCAGGTCTGGGATTCGAGTCCCAGTCCCCACCTGCAGTTATGTTACCCCCAATACCTGCATTGAAGGGTCCCATCCTGCAAGGGGCCGAGCATGCTAAGCCAAGCAACACAGTATTTAGTCAATGGGTTTGTTCATGTGCTTAAAGTTAAACACTTTGTTAAGTGCTTTTGCTTAATTAGGCCAGACTGTGCTGTTCCTTGTGGGATTGAGCATAAAGTGAGGCACACTAGATGAGAACTAATATTTTCAAGCAAAAAGCGAAAAATGAAGCACTTAGCCCCCAGTTCTGCAAATAATTAAGCACATGGGTAATTACTGATTTCATTCCATTCATCAGTTTTGTTGATTTCGGTAGGGCCATGCCATGCTGGTAGTTACTCGAGTGTGTAAGAACATGCAAGGTCGGGCCCCCAGGTTAAAAGATCGCAGAGACTGGGGAAATAGAAATTTGTAGAGTGTCTAGCACATAGGGTCTGCGATGCCTGTCATGCGTCCCTGGGTAGTACGGCAGGAATAATAATGCCATATTTAAGTACTACTGATTTTTAAAGATGCTGAGCACTGGCCTTCCCCACAGAAATGTGGCTTGGGCTTTCTGTGTCAAGCAAGCTTCATCGTTAATGGTGCAAAAGAAACAGTATATGATATCTGGACAAGGAAACCTGTAGCCTCGTGCCCACCTGGGCTATTCTTTTCCTAAATGTGAATGTTAAAATACTGTCTTTACTACTGCAGCCCCTAATCCAAAAGGAACAAAGTGAAATCCGGGCTGCAGTAGGTTTTGTCTCAACAAGTCAGCGAGAAAGACTTTTGCCGCTATTCTTTTGTCTGTTTGCTTTTCCCTGGGTATGTTTCGGTTTATTTTGCTTTTTTCTTAATTCCTTTTAAAAACAGACGCAGACCTTATCTGCTAGGAAAGACTTAATTCTTGATCTCTTTGACAGTGATGTTTACAGAACTCATGATTTAGAAAAAAACGAGGAGGGAGGAAAGAATAGGAGGGAACTGAACTAAGCTGACCCAGGAGAGCCTCCTGCCACTCCATGAAGCAGCTGTTAATGATGCCTTTGATAATGTGCCATGCTGAAGGGACCGTTACATGATTTCTTTTCTGTATCCAGACGGCCGTGTTTTTAAGCTGATTGTGTGTGCCCTCAGGGGGGTTACTATACCATGTTTTCAAACAGAGCCACCATGAAGCACCTTGTGTCGCAAACAAGGCTCATTAGCATAGCTCAGCAATTAAACCCCTCTCGGTCTGCTGTCCTGAGATAAAAACTCCCAATTTATGGCCCGGTTGACTTTCGCTGGAGATGAATTGGCTGACAGCTTGGAGTGGTGACGTTTTGTCTCATGAGTACAGCTGTTCGCAAGGGTGATCTTTCAGAATGTGACTTTTCCACAGACTAACCAAGGGTATTAGCACTAACTAATTACAGGGAGAAGCCAGGGGCGATGGTTTTCTAAGAGTGGGAACATCACAGGCCCCAAACAGCTGGGTAGTGCTAGTGCTTTTCTCTCTTCGAAAACAACAGCCCCACTGGAGGAGAGCTCCCCATCTGGCAAGCTGTTCTAATTCGTATAATAAATGCAAATGATATTTATCTTATTTATTTTTTACTAGACTTCAATGAAGTTTAGAGGGGACTGGATGCATGTGGCAAGATGTGCGCCTTCTCTTCAGAGCGAACACGTTGTAGCATTTGATTAGTGATACTGTATTACAGGAGCTGTCTCCACGTTAGTTTGTTTTCAATTTTATGAACATTGTTTTTAGGGAAGAAGTTTTCTCCTGTTTACTTCTCAGTCCAGTGACTTTTTGCTGTTTGATTTTGGTTCTTTTGGGTTGAGTTTATATAGGAAGACTTTTAATAGTTTTAGGTATTGGTGTTGCTGATTGAAAGCTGTTGATCTTCGTATAATATTATGCTTGCTGCTCTTAAACATGAAGAATAAAGTGGCTCGAATTCCAAAGCAATTTTAACCCAGGGATTCTCCATGTAAATCAGGAGATAGAGTATGCTCTCCAGGATCCAGCAGAGAGGGAAACACAAAGGAAGAGTTAGTGGTGAAGCAGTGGAAAATGAGTCACTCCAGGAGCTCAGGGAGGAAAAGGGCACCTGTCAGGGTCAGGTCCTGGCTCAGGTGGGAATTCAGATTGCACAGAAGCAAGCTCCCAGGGCCCTCCTGTTTAGACAAATACAGTAGCAAATTTGAGCTGTAGGCTTGTCATCAACAACTACTTTATAACAGCTGTGGATCCATGCAAACTGCTTACATCCAGTATTGTCAAAAGTGCAAGAAATTGTGCCTTACATTAATAGACACAGTGGGATTGCCACAGGAGTGAACTAGGTGACTGTGTAGGTGTTTGGGTACAAATGAGCTTGGAAGTATGTCCCTCAGCTTGTTCCAGGAGTTTGTGGTTGGGATTTGGGGCTCTTAAAATGTTAAATACAAGCCTTCGCCACCTGACACCCCTTGGGAAGGGAAAGGGTGAGGTGGGATTGTGTGTATAATACCTATATGTATGTATATATGAAGCTGGGTGTGGTAAAGGAAGAGATGAGTACAGAGTTGAGGACGTGAAGGAGCATTGTGCTAGCCTTCTGCAGCCTCTGGGGTGGCACCACCTGGAGACCTCCTCTGCATCATGTCAGTCTAGTTGCATCAGAACTCAACTGCTTGCTCCATAAAAGGCATTTCTGCATCTGTGATGGTGTTTTCCATCTCTGTTGGCATGCTCTCTGTGTAGCTAGGGGTGTTAAGAGTCAGACTCAAAACTCAGCGCTCTGTTTTTTGGAAAAGGTCAAGGATCCAGCAATAACAGGCTGAAAATCTGGTAGGTGAGCATAGCGGGAGGTCATCAGATACTCAGCTGGTCAGTGTGCACGGGTACAGACGCAGTACATGGAGGGTGTGCTCTTTGCAGGACAGGGGCTTAGGGCCAAGAAGCTGCCTCTTGCTGACTTCTGTCCATCTTGGAGAATGAACTCTTTTGTGCAGTGAATATCTGTATAAGCCTTTTTTTCCTTATTAAAAAAACTTTTCAGTGAGCATGTGGATCCCCATAGAGCTAGTTTAAGCCCATTAACAATAGACTCGCTTTTCTTAATTACCCTTTGCAGAATCATCCTAGGATTCCCAGGCGTCCTTGGGCCACAGGTTGACAACTATCTATATGTTGAAGGACAAGGTGTCTGATGATGGTGGTTAGGAATATAGAGCACAGTTTCTGAATTAAGGGGAACCTACTGTTGGTTGTTATGTGATAATCCCTCTCATTTACCCCAGCTTGTAACTCTTTAGGAAACGCTGTGTTCTGAGTGAGAGCCAATAATGCATCCACAGACCAGGTGGCCACAAGCACAGTTTAGCTCTGTGTTTGCTGCAGATGACATTGGTTTTGAGCCTGGGCCAAGCAGTGAGCCAACCTGAGGTACCTAATGGTGAGGAATGAGAACATGAGACTGATCTCTGTTTGTTGCCAAACAAATGGCAGCAGGAGGCCTGGTGTGTCTGAGGCTGTAAGATCAGTTTGTGTTGACTCTTCTGGAGCCAACATAAATGCTGGTTAATCTGTGTATGGCTACTTTGAAATGTCACTGCTTTCTTGGCAGCGGTGACTCAAAGATTTCTTTGGATGAATAGTGGTGGGGAGGGAATAAGCTGTGTACGCTGATGGTTAACTGCATGGTGTATCTCTTCCCAAGCATGTAGGATGTACAAAATTCTTTCTCTTTCCATAGCTTGCTGCTCCCTGCCACAGATGCTGGTAAGTGTCTGAGGAACTGTTAGCTCCATGTTCATGCACGTGTTGGGTGTATCCATATGAAGCAGGGACGTGGTCAGTGTGAACACCAAGGACCAGGGCTGCCAGGTCCACTACAGCATCTCCCTTTGCTGCTGTGCAGACACAGACACTGGATTTTTTTCTTTTCTTAGAAATAGGTTTTTTTCCTATAGTATGTTTGTGCTGGACAGGACTTGCAAAGAGCATTGTAGTTTGCCCATCCAGGAACAGGGAAATCCTGGTGAAATGAAGAGGAAAAAAGATGGAAAATGAGAGGAGAGGCTGGTCTCTTTTTTGTGATTATGGTACTGAAGGATTGAGCAATCCTTAGGATTATTAAACCATTCCTGTGATTAGCAGTGCTGTTTCTTATGGCTTCTTAGTGATTTATTTGTGCTATCTAGGGGGAGGCATTTGCTGATGCTAAAGCTGTTTTTAGTGAATCTCTGAGAAAGAAGTAAATTTATAATGCTAAGTATGCACACAAGCCTACAGAGAGCCCAGACTTCCTGAAGGATTTCTCAGGGTCGAAGTGAGGAGCCATCACAACCATTCATCCGCACAGTTACGTAGGGGAGTGTGACCTTTGCACGAGCTCACTGAGGAGCAATGTTTGGCTCCAGAGAGGTCTCTTCGGGGTATTCCCACAGGTCATGTTTGTGGGAGCCTGGTCTCACAGGGAAGTGCTCCTGACTCAAGCTTTGGCTGACTTGTGGGCTGACTGGTTTTTCAGATCTGTGTCACATGGTATTTGGTGGTGGCCATGCTTCACATTCTTAGCTGCTGCTTTAGTGACTAATGAAATCGCTGTCCGCAGCCCTGCTTTGTAGCTTCCACGGGAGGCTGTTATTAGTAGTGCAGTTCTGGTGTGTGTTTGCTGTGCTACCAGCACGGGATCAGCTGAACAGACACCACTCATGGAAACCATTATACGTGCAGGAAATGAGACCATTCATGCTGTGCAAGTGCCCTGGAGTCATGACCAGGACTACAGGCTGAGGCAGGCCCCCCTCTTAGTGTTGCCTTAGCACCTTAGTGTTGAGCCTCTCAGTGCTGTGAGACAGGAAAGTGCTGCCGTTCTCTTGGGGAAGAATTGAGGAACAGGACTCAGACCCAGATATAAAAGCAGATTTAAGTGGGTGGGATTGAGGTGCTGAGGTCCTCAAAGGTCTCTCCTGCAGCAAGGAAGAGGTGGGAGCTCAGGAGTTGTAGGCAAGTGTGTGGGCTGATAGCTCTCTGGGGGCCAGGAGCTGTGGGGATTCCCCAGGTGAGCAGGGCAGGATCCATCCCACCGTCCCCAGCCAGGGACCAGGGCAGGCTGGGGGACAGGGCAGCCAGGGGCCACTCCCCAACGCGGGGACAGGGATGGGCTGAGGCCAGGCTGGGATGTCAGCCAGTGGGTCGGGATCAGGATCAGACCTGTTTGACCCTAAGCCCCAGCAGCCAAACCTCCAGGAGAGGGGAGGATGCTGTCATGGCCCTTACAGTGTCCTACTCACCGTACTACTTCTAATGGATCCTTAACTTCTCTGCAAACACCTCCAGCAAGGATTTCTTTCTCAAAGAATTTGCAAAATACAAAAGAAGCAAGGAAAATCTCAGTGCTTGTTTTGCTGAGGAAAAGATGGGTAACCTCTAATTGGTTGGGGGAAGGATATTTGTCATTCCAAGGTGAGGAGGAGACTGGTGTATTTCCACAGGGAATCCAGGTAGTGTATGTAGATATTGTTACTTTTTGCTGCAGAGTAGGTATTGCCTGGCAGAAACATTTCAGAAATTAACAAAAAGCAAAATGGAGGCTAGCAAAGCAAGTGGTCTCAGCAAACTCTGTCAAATGTACATTTTTCTTCATTATTTTCTCACTGAGGCGTGATGATGTCTGATGGAGCATTATGGATGGGGATAAGTAAGAAAGTGTTAGCAAAGCCTGAAAACAGCTAGCTACTACGCTGGCTAATGAGGCAAAAAAGAAATTCTGGCTGTAGTGTCAGTGAAGTCCAATGACAGAGAATTTGGCTTAAGCTGGAATGAGGGAGTGGAGCTTGCAGAAAGGCCCCTACTAGGTCGGACATATAAAACCTTTCACTCTACAGCTTCTCCCCATCTTCTTATCTAGAAAGTGAACATCCACATGGGCATACAACTCTCATCCACCACATGGATGGCATGCACATTCAGCTGTGGTGAAGGGGACCGCTATAATTTGTTGTGGTTTTGATCCCAGGATCTTTCTAGACTTCAGAAGATGAGGAAGACTAGGAATCAGCCTCTTATTGCACAGCTGCTAAGAGCTGGAGACAGGCTAGTCAACCCACACACCAGATAGAAATACCTAATTTTTCACTCAAACCAGTTTTGTGAAGAGATGTCTTGACCTTTTTAGTGTAATTGTGAAATCACAAAATGCTAAATGAAGGCTAAGGTACTCTGCCCCTGTGGCAGTAGTTTCTTAATTGCTTTTTGGACAGATATGGTCAAATTTTCTTTTGAGTGTCCCAGATATCACTGTTGGAGGATGATTCCCTGGGGCAGGACATGCACCATAGCATACCAAAGTTTTGGCCCTGCAGCCCCAGGGAGTGAGGATTACATCTGCTGCTCTGCTGCAGACTGCAGCATAGCTTGGATCTTACAGTGTGAGCTTCAAAGCGGCCCAGTCTGGTTGCACTCAGCATAGGTTGCAAAACTGCCTGGAGATGTGTACAATTTGAAAGCTGTCCCAGTTCTTCTCCAGTGTCTCAGAAGTCACATCAGTCCCCAGGGTGTTGACTCTCTGGCTGGTTTAAAACAAGATGGGACAGAGATGCAGCTATGCTTGGTGGGCTGTGAGGTTGCAGTGCCTGGTCAGGAGCTGGTCGCAGGTGCAGTAAAACAGAGTTTGTTGATCTCTCTGATGGTTTTGCTTACTGAAAACAGAGAGAGAGATTCCTGTGTGACTATTATCACGTACTGATGAGCTGAGCATTTAATGTTGGTCATTTGTGGATGAGAGGTAAACAAGCACTCTATTCACCATTGGCCGTATCAGGTAAAACATAGGAATAAATAAATAGTTTGGATCTGGCACTGCTGAGTTGCCAGGTCTCCTTGTTGGCCATTGCTGTGGCACTGCAGGGAGAGGGCTGTGCTGCCAGCCTGGCATTCTTCCAGGTAACCAAATTAATCTGCTAAATAGGACAGAGTGGCTTGCGCAGACTCAGTCATAAGCTGGACAAAGTCTTACTGGAGTTTAGCGTGTGTGAGCAACCCAAGCCTCCTCCCTGCAGCTCTCACGCTCGGTGATTTTGGAATTCCACACCAGAATGTGGCTACAGAGGTAAACACCAGCTGGGTATCACGTGAAAGCGAGGGAGCTTAGTGCAACTTGACAGCCCTGGATACAACCAGCAGTCTTGAATTTCATATTCCTTTAGAATTTGGAGATCAAAGAGCTGTGATTTGGAAACAGCTAGCAGCCTGTCACGGTGTGTTAGGAGTGAACAACAACCCTGTGTCCAGGTGAAAACGGCTTTTGTGTGATTTGGTATGTGGTTTTAGGATGGGAATCCCCAAATGCCCAAGGATTAGGCACACAATACACAAGTCCTTTGTGAGCTTGACTAAGTGCTCTGCTGCCTGGTGGAATTTGCCACCCTGGGTTACATTCCCTGAAACAGAGAATGACGAGAGAGGCGCGAGTGGGGCTCAGGTGGGGACAGATGGCCAAGGGGGTGCTGAGTTGCAGCTGGCACCTCTATCCCAGAGGCAGGTGCTTAGTTTGGAATCACATCTCTTTTGAGCTTACAGCTGTGAGCTGTCTGGTGGAGCTGGGAAAGGCAGGGCTGGCCTGAGACCATTACGAGAAGAAGAGGAGGAAGAGGCACATAGCTGCTATTGAGTCGCCAGGAACACAGCAGCCATCTTAGGGCGATCCTCCACCTGGGCTCACACTTCCGTGCGGGTGGACTGGGTTTCAGATGAAGATGAATATGCAACTGTTGTACACATCTATGCAAGGTTTTCTTTCCTAAAATCTCTCCAGGTTTCTTTTCCATGTGTTTATGCAGTCTCTTTTTGAACCCATGGTACACTCTCAGTGTTCATGGGATTGTAAGTGGTGACAGCGTGCTGAAGTCTTTTAGAGGCGCTAGCCTTGAATGCCAGACTTTATGTGAGGTTTCTGTGCTTAAGTTACCTCTGACAGGATGCGCAAAAGTGCTTAGTACAAAGTCTGAGCTCTGCTTTTATTAGATCTGCAGGTGCTGATATGGCCATTTAACAGGAGTAAAAATAACTTAAGCAAAAGATGTCCTTTTATTAAGCCATCACTATATCTTAGGTAAAGTGTTCTTATTCTATAAATAGATATCTCTTTGCCCTAAGAACAGCCTGGCATTTTATTAACATTCTCTCTTTACTAGCACCTACCACCTATTCTGTAGTGCTAAACTGGGAAAAGCTCTTAACTTTTATGCCCTATCTCAGGCCTTTTGCTGTCAAGTGCCTGTAAGAGCATTCCATTTGGTATAAGGTCCAGTTATGACTTTTTTTAATGGACACTTTTTGATTTTGTTTTGACTTTTTCTATCCCATTGACTTGCATTGCTACAGAAAATAACAGCTGAGTTAAAATATTTGGCTTCTCCTGCTTCCTTTCTCTTTGGGATGAGGTTATGATGACCTCGCCTACCTAAATCAATAATCTGCACCCAAATGTAATAAAGATCTAGCAGGGCCTGTAAAATAGCATGCAGCCCAGATGGAAAGGGAGGTCCTAATGTCCAATCCACTCATTAGCTATTTATCAACCATTAATGATGAGAATAGGAGTGGTGTGTGGGGAAAAGGACACAAAAGCAAGACAGCAGAGAACCTTCCCAAATACAAGGAGGAGACAAAGACATGTGTGCACAGGTTACAGCATGACCCTGGCTGGGGAGAGAGAGGTATCTAAAAAGTGGAATTTCCATGGGAGTTTACTTGCAGAATCACAGATTTTTATACACAAACCCTGTGTGTCTTCAAGCTACCATTAGAGAGAACATAATGAAGAGCTGAAATACATTTAGCTTCTCATCAGCTGACCCTGCATCCCTTTACAGATGTGAAAGCACTAAACCAAAAATCAGTATTTCCTGAAACTGAATATTTTATCCCCCCTTTTTTCAGTAAAAGAGAAATTGCCTCTGTGATCATGGACCCATCACTTGATCTGTGGCAGAGTTAGGAAAAATCTGCAATTTCCCAGTTCTTTGCTTTTATCCGAAGACTCTTCTTTCAGCTGAAGGAGTGAACACATGAACTGGCCATCAAAGTTTTTTTTCACCAAATTGCTGGAGCACAGAATTAGGCAGGCAGCTAGTGCAAGGAGAGAAATATAAGTTTTCATCACTGTTTATTGAACAGAAACTGGCTCTGTGACAAAACGGGTCTATTCAATACTGTCAACAACATGTTATTTTGTATTTGAAAACTGAAGCCACTCTTTTTTAATTTTGTTTTTCTTTTAGCTTTAAATAAAAACAGTTAGTGTTTCAGTGATTAAACATTTTTATACAAGTTTGAAGATTTCATGCTTTTTTGGGGAGAGGTGTTAATATTTGTTGGAGATGGGAAATACTTTTTCAAAAGCTGGAGCAGTAGAACAAAAAGTAATTCAGCATCTCTGGAGTTTGTGGTATGCATAAATACAATAATGTTCCATGAAACAATATTTCAGATTCCAGCAATGCAGAACATCATAGCAATTCCAAAGAAAACAGGAAATAGAAGTAATTAGTCAGACAGGAGGAAGAATCCCAAACATTACTAGGATACCAAATGCTTTGCAAAACAGTAGCCAAAACCCTGCCTTTAAATCTTTGAATATTCTTTGAATCTTGCTCTGCAGGTGGAAAGTCAAAGTCAGTTCCAGTAAATTTATATTCTCTTTAATGAATGCTGACTTTAAATTTATCTATCAAATAGTTGCAATCAATTTTTTCCCCTTCTGTAAAAGGAACTATTCCATGCTCCACATACCTCATCTAGATACCCCGCACTGAAGGGAGCACAGCTACAGCCAGGGGCTCTTTTGCAAGGTGGGTGTGGGAGGTCAAGTCCCTTTCCCTCTTTAACAGCATCTCCTGCGGCTGCAGCTCTGCTGCGTGCGGAGGGGAAGGCTGTCAGCAGTGCTGCTTGCAGGGCTGGCCCTTGCTGTGAATGGAGGCAGCTGTGCGGCATTTTTCAAGATGGACTGAGGAATCCACTGCATCCTTTGCCAGTTTGCTCTTACTATTTAAAATTGGAACTGGATTTTCTATTTGAAGTTGTCCGGCTTTAGCTTCCAGCCATGGGTTCTTGTTAAGCCTTTCTCTGCTAGATTAAAGAGCCCTTTATGACTGGTATTTTCTCTCCATGGAGGTGCTTAATACCCTGTAATCAAGTCACACTTGGTCTTCTCTTTGATAAGCTAAACAAATCCTGCCCATCAAATTTCTCACTGGGAGCAGTTCCTCCTCCCCAGCCTTTAAATCATTTTGGTGGCAGTTTTCTTCATACTCTCAAATTTTTCAATTTCTTCTAGGACAGTACAGATCCCTGAGTTGTGCATGGTCTTTTTGCATTAATCCCACCATGGTTTATGGAGAAACACAAGTGCAACCCCACAGCAGTGCCAGGGGAACACATATGCTGAGCTGTGTGACTACAGCTGCAGAGGTGCTAGGAGAGGCACTTTGTTCCCGCGTAGACTTGCAAGGCTGTAGGCATCGCCTGCATTCCTTGTCCCTTGCTGTATAACTGTAATAAAAGCATTTTTATTAATGAGCCCAGCTTACCAGATGAGTCATTTAACTGTATGATTTCCTGTGTTTCTCCAGGCAGAAGCAGGGCAGCAAACTGTTCTGCTCAGCCATTAGGTTTCGTTTCTGCTTTTTGGATTCCTTTTCCCCTTGGGTTTCCTTACATTTGTCTCCCCCACTGCCAATCCTGTGTTTAGATTTTCTAGATAAGGGCTAGTGAAGATGAGCTGTTTCTGACCATAATCCTGGGAAAGCCATGGATGGTCCATACCTATGAGGACCACTTTTGCAGAGCTTTGGAAATAGCGTCTTTTAAGGAGAGACTTTAGGAAGGGAGAGATCTCCGTGAGCATGGCTGGATATGGTTTGGCAGAGAGGTGTTGGACATGGAAGGGAGAAATTGGCAGTCATCCCATGACACATCAACCTTTCCTCTGTATCAGTTAAACTGTCCTGGGGTTTTACAACCAGAGGCTCTCCAGGTGGTGCTCAATGAGGAAGGACCCCACAGTGTGTTCTGCAAGTTCTGCTGTTTTGCCCTGGTGAAATGAAATACATCCCCTCTTTTGACTTAGTACAACTAGCTCTGCTGGTTGCTGCTCTGTACCTAGCAGGGTTTGCATGCCTCACAGAAGAGGTTTTGGATAAAAAGTATTTGCTTCCTTCTGGAAATATGCTTATGCTTGCATGATAAGTTTTCTTCAATCGTCTTTCTCCATCAGGGCTGCAAAGGTTTGTTGGTTTGGTTTTTTTTTCTGCCCGGAGGAGTAAATCAACAGGCTGTGATTAAAGAATTTAAGAAGCTCCTTCATTTGCCAGTCCAAAATTTAATTTACTGAAGCATCTCTAACTAGTTGGCAGCTGAATCACACATTTTGTATTTCTCTTCTCCTTTCTGGAGCAGGACAGAAGACCAGAGACACCACGTTCAAAGACTTCCAACGCTGCTGAATTTATATATCAGCCAAAGATGTGTGTGGTTGCTCCCCCTCCCTCTTTCAGAGGAAGGTCTTTTTCATTACATAGCTCTAGACCTGTAATTTTCCATTCACTAGTGGCTACTGTTGTTCTCCTTTTGTTTCCAAAAAGAAAAAAAAAGAGAAAAAACCAGATGGCTTTAGTGTTGTTTACCCCAGGAAACGTTTTGAGCATTCAGTAATAAAACTGGGAGGAAATCCTTCACTTCCTTT
Source organism: Pelecanus crispus (assembly GCF_030463565.1). Taxonomy (NCBI): domain Eukaryota; kingdom Metazoa; phylum Chordata; class Aves; order Pelecaniformes; family Pelecanidae; genus Pelecanus; species Pelecanus crispus. Next base: position 7,527,127 of record NC_134652.1, read on the forward strand.
ATGCCTCCTAGCAAGTAACCACATCAATATGAAGTGAGGATGTTTTTGGGTACTGACCCAGTGTCACCGATCAAAACACAGCCATAAATACTTTCAAGATGCAGTCTTGAATCAGGCTGGTAGATGAGGAAAAGCCACTTCTGTTTTGGAAAGGAATTCTTTCCTTCTGCAACCACTTTCTAAATTGCATTGACATTTAGCAATTAACATACAAAAGCTTTTGTATCCGCAGGATCATTTTTCATGTCAATAAACACATTCCTTTGCTTTTCAGTGCAATGTTTAATAATTCTCATTTCCTATAGTGGAAAAGAACCCTTGTACTTTATTTGTATTACACAAATTACATGGAAGAAACAAAGCCATATCTGATCACAGTTATTAAATTAAGAACATTTGCATAAATCCCTCTTTTTTTTTTCCTAATCTAGTTTGCTATTGGTAAACAGTGTGTTATCTAGGTTTAGCAAAGCATTTGGTTTCTAGCCAGATTTTTGCTTTCCCCCTGTCCTTTTTGAAGTTCAAATGGCGGGCAAGGTCTGCTTCTCCTAAACTATCTGTCATCACACAAAGTGGATTCCAGCTTCAGACAATAAATGAGTTGCTATTCTAGATTCACGGGCTGAACTGTCATTAAGTCACTGCATCCCTGCTCTGGGGTTTTAGGACGTGTCTCTGTTCCAGCCTGAGGCTCTGCTCTGGGAGCTCCTTTGGGGACTCTTCATAAATTGCAGAAAGTTAAGTGGAAAGTTCAGTGGTGCTCCCTGTCTCTGCGTGGGTTGCGGGGCAGGGTGTGTGAGGGGACGGCTTGCTGTGTGGGATGGCTGCTTGGCACCGCTGTAATGGAAAAATGACTGTCTTGTCTCCGTGGGGGCCCCTCAAGTTTCCAAATCTGAGTGACACGATTGCAGTTAGGATTGAAGAGAGGAGAGAAGAATAAACAATGACATTTCTTTTCCCCCCTGCCTGGAAGGGAGTGTATGCTTTGAGAGAAGTGATCTTTCAAGAACATGGAGACCTCGTCCTATGCAATGGGAGATATTAGGAATACCTGAAATATCCGTGAAATCTGTTTACCTGGCAAAGTGGAGCCCTGGTCCATGGCTTGCTCTCTAGGTACCATGAGACTTGTGCTATGTCTTTTCACCACAAACAGCCTGTGGTGGCACACTGCAATTTAAGCAGTGAATGTTGGTGTCTGCTAAACTTCTTAGCTGGAACCTGCAGATGCACATAGAGCGTTGGTGGGAGTCCCCAGTTACCTTTTTTTCCTTTCAGGTGTCCCTGGCTTGTTCGGGCTGCTGAAGGGGTTATGGATTTGAGTGGATGAAATATAAAGGTTGGGGACATGTCAGGGTTGATGCTGCGTGCAGGGTTAGTTAGAGTTCCTGGGAGGTTACTTGTAAGAGGTTTTGTCAGCTCTGTGAGAGGGTAGGGACTTCTTTCCCATTCCCCAGTGCAACCTGTCTTGGGACGAGAGGTCATTCCCCTGCAACCACCTTCTGCTGCTCCCCTCCCTTCTTGGAGAAGTCCTTCTTCCTCTCCCCAGCTCTGCTGTTGGTTATTCATTTTCATTATTATTGCTTTCTTTACAGAGGAGCGTATTCAACAAGGATGACTTCCAGTCCTGAGTGACAGAGGTTTTGTAAGGAATGAAAAGGCGGTGGGTTCTTTTGACAGTAACATTGATGACCATCTTATAAATAGTAGTGCTTCCCTCTGCTACTCCAGGAAGCCCTGGCAGATCCCAGCCTGGAAATCTTTTTCTTTAAAAGCTTGTTATTTAGTTGCTAGCTTACTTTTCCTCACTGAGGGTGCAGCAGACTTCAAAAAAAGATGTTGGCAGCCATGACGAAATTGTCTTGCTGAGATGTGCACATCCCATGTGAGATGTACTCGCATTGCTTTGGCCTTGAGCTTGGTCCCAGGCTTGTGTGTCCACAGTGCTGTGCCGGCTGCAGCTCCTAGGTCTGACTGCTCTGTGGTGCCTGGTGTTGGGGTGATGGGCTGGGCTGCCTTGCAGCCCCTCACTCAACCAGGGCTGGGGTCTGTCATGTGTCCCTTCCCTGCCCCATGACATGGAGCTCTGCCTCGTTGCATGGGGGAGTAGGAGCAGGTTAGACATGAGTGCAATTACACACGTCACAGAGCTGAATCTATCTGGACAACACTACCTCCAGCCTTGCAGGTATGGCTCGTGCACTGTAGGTGTCAGGTATATGTCCATGGTGTCTACAGTTTGGGGCTGACCAACGGGGCACCATAAGCACAGCCAGCTGGTGAACAGCCCACTTCCTGAGGGCTCAGTTTGCTTAGAGACCAACATTGCAGGCTACCACAGCACATCCTGATTGCCTGGTGAATCTGTGACACAAGGAGGAATTGCCACCGTGAGGGACTTGACAAATCCTGGAAAGAAGGATTTAAAGAAGTGTGTGTGAAAGGAGAGGTCCTAAACTTGTGGAGTCCAGTCCAACTGCCTTTAAATGCAACAGGCTCACATTGATTTAAATGGAATCTGAATTGGCCCTTAGTAAATGAGATCATCAAACACAGCTTTTATCCCCCTCTTAATCAAACATGAGGCAGAATCAAAGCCTTTGTTTACTTGCCGCAATGGAGCCTAACTGTTGATGGGGGTCCCGGAGACAGAGAGCCAGGCACTTAACTTGAAAATGACTTTACTGCATAATGTCATTACGTTTTATTGACCAAGCATTTCCACAAGTGGTGAAAGGGGATTATTGGGAAATTGGGATGAATGTGCATTATGTCACTTCTGAATCATATCCTATACGTGGGGAAGATGTGAGCCCGATTAAGTGACCCACCAGGCAGAGGGGGTTTGTCTGTAGTAGCCATACTACTGCATACATGCAAGCTGAGGGCTGCCATGATGAAAGATTTTAGTGGGAAACTACAAAGCCATATTAGAGGAAATGCTTTCAACACATCTAAATTAAGATGTATGGGGTTTTATTTCTGCCTGTGTTACATACCCCTGAGCTCTTTTTGGCCAACTGATAGTCATTAGACAAAGCTGTGTTGCTTTGCAATTTACTTATTGCAGGGCTGTGACTTAACTGCTAACAGAATACTGTTTTTCCTCATATGTAACTTATAATTTGTTGGATGTGCATTCAGCTCCTGTCATAGATTAAACTTCCAGAGAGGTGTGCCACTGCTCTCCAGGCACTCACAGCCTTCAAATGGCTGTTGAGCACAGCCAGATGCAAAGCGTTAGCACAATTACTTGCAAAGGCCTTTTCTTTTGCATCCACACTCAGCTAGGAAATGAAATACAAGATCACTGTGACATCAATAAAACATGCTGTCAGCAAGACATGTAAGTTACCTGGAAGCTGAATTCCATTTACAGGTGGCAACGGAGTATACTTTATGCATTTTTTCCCCAAGAATCAGTTTCTGTGATTGATCGCATTTGTGTTATGTGAATCTTGTTTCCATTTCTGGCATTTTCATAAAGCTTATGAAAGTGAGAGATATTAAAGTGGGAGGTTTAGGAGAATGGTTTTCAGGCAGAAACAATAAGACTGGAAAAGATTTCCTGTGTTTGTTAATATTCAGCTGGGCTTGGGTCTTTAGGTCCTAATACTCTGCATTGGAGGCTATTCCAGAGCCTGTTGCTCATAGGAGAGTCTTTCGGTATATGTGTCTAAACATATCAAAATATTACTCATCAAAACCACCTAAATGATTTTTCCCACATCTTTGTGACTTTGATTGTGCTGAATATGCCCAACTTCAGTAATTCTTATGCACAGAAATTTCTGGTACGGTCATCATACGACATATAGCTTGATCCTCCAGGACTAATGAAATGACCAGTTTGAGGATCTAAGGAAGAGCTCAGGGCCAGAACAGAGAGCTGCAGAGGAATAGCCTTGCAGTAAGTAATGCTAGGTTTCTCATTTCAACAAAATTTCTCATTCAGTGCCAGAAGTGATTCTCTTGGATGTTGTCATTGCAAAGTAGTAACATATTCTCATCTTCATTTAAAGTTAGTAAAGCAGAAGGACATACCTCCCACTGACTTTTTTAGGAGAGGAGAAGAGTATGACTGAAAATCAAGTCCCTTTTGTTCAGATACTTAGAATATGGGTTAAATGCCATGCTTTAGATAGTGGAAATAGAGCTAAGGGTTAGTAAGATGACTGGTTTTCTCCTCACTTGTCATGAATAATAAATAGTGTTGCGTTCCTGTTTCTTCTGCACTTAATCTCCTCCTTGAGGCTAGTAGTGATCTTCTCCCCCTGCCCAACATGAGCTGTCCCCAGGCAATGCGGCAGTGGAGGGCTCTGTGCCCACATCACCCCATGGTTCTTGTCCAGGTCTTGCCCATCTCTTCCTCTATTGGGGCTGCTGGACTTGGGCGAGCACACCGTTTGTGTTTGGCTCGCAAGGGAGCCCGTTGCCAAACAGTTTGTGCAGCCTAACCCATGTTTGTGGCAGGAAGTCACACATCTCCCAAAGTGACATTTCATCTAATCCATTTCTGGGTTTAAGCAGATTATCAATTTCTTTTACTGAGTTTCTGTTTTCAGAGAAATAAAAGGAGTCTCGTAGAGGAGTTTGCTGCTAAGATTTGTGTGTGTGTGTGCACTGAGGATTTATTTATTGGACTTCAAACCATAAACAGTTTAACGTTTTTGAGTTACTGCTCAGTGTCATTTCATTTGGTTGTGACCTTGAGCCATACATTTCCAGGGCTCTTGCTAATGGACCTTTTAAATGATGACAATGAAATACACCGGGACCTTTGAGAAGGGGAGCGTTGCTACGTTGCATATTATTTTAATGTTATTCTACAAAATAACCATTATAATATCGTTATTATTTTTTAACTCTGGTTTTATTTTGTCACACCAACATTACAACAATCTAAATCTAAAATATTTCCTCATTTGTGCAAAGCACATTTCTCTGCCAGGGGTAATGAAATGACCAAGCAGTGACCCTCATTTTTATGTTTCTCCTACTGTGAAGAGGAATTGAAGATGAAATGTAGAAGCTAATAGCTGTGCAGCCCCAGTGAATCTAGCAAATCTAAAGAGCCCAGCCATGGGATACATTTAAATATTAAAGCAGTTTTTATGTGCTCGAAACATTATTTGATGCAGCTCTCAGTATGCTTTAATCTGACTAAATGGTTATTGTGTTATGTGTCCTAGCTGTAAAACTGTCTAGCTCTTTTGTGGTCATGATACTTTTCCCCACTGCAATTTAGACTGGACGTGGATAAACATAAAGGGCCATTCTCCAAGATGTATCTATCTTGTACAGGTTAAACCTGCATGGAGCAGGATGCTTAGAAACCATTCACATTTATTTAATACTTTCTTCCCGATGTGCATTGTGACAATTGCTTGTAGGGTAGGGAGGGTGCTGGTTTTTTGAGGGGAAAAAATAAGAGGAACTTGACACGGTTGAGTTGCACAGGGAGGGAGAGTGGCATCTGGCAAGGGGCTTGGTCTCTTACCTTTGCCTGGCTACAGTGGGAGTGGTGTGTTTGCATGTTTGAAATATTCTCTTCCCAGCTTTATTGCTGAACACCAGAAAATACCTTTTTTTTTTTTTTTTTTTTTTTTTTGTGAGATTCTTCTGTTTCAACCTGATGGTTTTTTGGGGTGCAGGAGCTCCTCTTGTGCCAGCGATCAGTGCTCAGGGCTGCCGGGATGCAGCAATGCCCTTGGCAAGGATGCAGCTTGCCTGCTCCCACCAAGCAGCAGCAAAATGTCAGGGCTGAGGCAGGAAAGATGAGGCAGGAAAACCTTGACTAGTGGCTTTTTCTTGATTGCTGGCTTGTATAGAAACAAACGAACGCAAACCTCTTCATTTCCTCTATGCATGAGTCCATTTTGGAAAGCAAAATGTTTGCTGGAAGTTGGCTGCTTCAGCTGACGGAGCATCTCCAGGTAGAGGCATTGGATTAGAAAAAGTTGTTTGCATGCATCAGGACTGCAACTGAATTTCCTGCAGGTCTGTGTCTTTTGTGGGGGTTACTGAAGGTTTAAAAAAGTGCAGATGGGATTTTTCCTGGTTTTGCAGCCTTCCTAACAGAGCTCTCCAGTGTCCATTCATGACCGAGCTCAGGTTGTATTGTTTTCCTGAGGGGCAGCAATAATTTCTTGCCTCCTTTCTAGCTGCCTAATTCAAGTTCATGAGATGTGTAGGAATCCCTTTGCCATTGCTCTCTCTCCCAAATGTGGTTGAAATAGGCTAGTGACCTCAAAAGTGAAAAGATGCATATAAAGCCTTATTATTCCTTATTTCTTTAGGAAACCAGGCTAAATATGGAGAATATACACATTCTGGGTTTTTTCCTCCTAATTATTCTAATACCCCCCCACCACCACCACCACTCCCCCTCCTCTCCCTCCTACCCCGAAGAAAAAATGCAACCCCCAGCGTAGCGTGGTTGTAGTAGTAATAAGGGGACAGAGTGTTTAGTAACCTCTGGGAGCAGGGTTTCTGAATTATCTTGAAGTCTTGAAATTACTTTAGCGATCTCCTTTAAATCCCAAGTGGGCAGTGATCCATATTGTAAACCCTTCACACATAATTTGACACAATTAGCAAATTCTGCTTCTGAGACCATCTTGTGACTTGTGCTGAAAGCATTCCCTACAGAGGAGCTGTGGGCTGTCTGGGTCTGGGCGGAGGTAAATGAATCAGTCGTGGGGGAAAGCTGATATTGTCCAGCTCACCCCGGACCAGGATGATGTTGATTAAAGAAAGTCTAGTTTATCCACTGTCAAAGGAAATGTTTCCCTGTTTATGTTCCAAAAATAAAGCAGAACATTGGACACAACTCCAGTGCAGGTCTTTTCTGGCCTCTGAGTTACTTTTGGTCTAACCTGTTTTCCTTAAACAAAGCGATTTCCCGATTCCTGTAACTGACCTTCCTAACGCCAAGTCGAATGATCTTTGTCAGTATGACTCTTTTATGATCTTGCTAATGAACTTTCCGTTTTATGCTTCTTGTCTGATTAGTAATGCCAGAGATTTAACCAAGCAGAGATAATTCATTAGTCTGAGCCACAACTCTGAGGGCACGGTGTCAGACCCTCCCTTCCTGCTCCGTGCACTCCATTAGTTTCTCTGTGCTCCAAGATCTCCTCCATTTTTTTTCTGAGGGAAAATGCAGAAGTCTTCTCCTACTGCAGATTCTTTATGTATTGGTCATTCTTGACTCATCGACAGTGAAATTTGTAGGATCATTTTGGAAACTCTTAGGCAGTGATTTTTTTTTTTTTTTTTTTTTAAATCCATTAATAGGAAACTTAATAGTTTCATGCGGATCAGTGGAAACAGAAGAAAATATTCATAGACCCTGACTTGCAGTGTAAAAAACCAAGTGATTAATTGCAGTTTGTGGATGCAGCTATGATTATTTATGCTACAATTCCTTTCTTTTTTGATGTTGTTTTAATGTGCAGCCCTTAAAATTCAGAAGTGAAAAATTTAATCTGTTACTGAGTAAGTGTTGAAGTCAGTGTACTGTAGAGAAGGAGGGAGATTTCTATTGAATGACTCTGTGCATGACTCAGTGCGTTGGCTTGATCTTGTGCTTCTTGTCTGCTGATCTCAGGGGGTGGTCTCCTTTCTAGTGGTGCTTTCTGGGATTGGGAAGTAGATGTGCAACGGACTAATGTACGTGCATGCTGCTGCCATGCCTGCGCTGGGTTAGTGGGCTGTCAAGACTTTGGCCATTGCTTGGCTGCACCCTTTAGCAGGTTGTATCAATTCCACATTAGAAACCTGGTTCTGCCAAATAAGTAGGTTGGTGAATAGGCAGCAGCTGTTATGTTGGGGATTCACCTGACAGAGGGATTAAAACCATGAAAGGATAGCTTTCCCTCTCTCCAGGGGTGGAGCAGGTTCCTAGGGTGAAACTGGCTACAGCAGGGAGAAGAGCTGGAGGAAAGGAGGAGGGACTCACTGACAAAGCAAAGTCATGCAGGAAGAGTGGGAGCAATTGTAAGGGAGATGCCTTGGAGTAGTGTGGGAAAGATCTGCAGGCCACTATTATTTGAATGGTCTGGATCATACCATTCATATATACTCATATGGATCATGTCACTTTTTCAGGCTAAAGCAATGGAAGACCTCTTTCACTCCACTCCGCTCGCAAGAAGTGTGTCTGCTACTGCAGAGTGGCTGGTGTTGCAGAAAAGATCAACCTAAGCTTCTGAGAGATGTGGGAAAGAGATCAAGGACTGGGACCTTCAGCAGTGGGGCTTCTTCCTTCCAGAAAGAGAAGCAGAACTGGACTTTGTACCAACTCTACCAGAAAGGCTGGAGAAAGAGCAAGTGGGACCTTGCAGGGAGTAAGCATAGATATGGGCATCGGAGTCCTCCATGTCAGAACCTGCAGCAACAACCGGGTGAGTTTTTGGCTGAAAAATCTCTGCTAAGGCAGTTTGGCTGCTCTAGTACCTTTCTTTGGACATTTTGCCCAATTTCATAATCCCTGCAAATTGGGTAGATTCACTAGATTCACTCAAGTAGTACCACATTGTGCCAATGAGTATTTCAAAGTTATTTCCTCATAAGCTGTGGGTACAAACCTGTATTCCTTTGTGTACCCACAATTACCAGAAAAAACAGTCGTCGTTAATCTGTCAGTGACACAGTCATTGCAGTGGACAAAAAGACTTGGGAGATTCTGCACAGAATGCCATGTGCTTATTAGCTCCATGAAAGTCATACGTATAGCACGGACACTATAAAAATTGTCTCTTGCTGCTGGTTTTCCTTCCCATGTACAGCATGCAGGTGTTAGCAGGACATGCCAGACAGTGCACGTTGGGATCTCTTTGCGATTATTTCCCCACTGCCTAACATGTGCCCTTCTCACTTATACTGCTGTTGCTACAGAGGGCAGGCAGGATCTAATTAAAGACAAGGAGGGATGGATCTGCATATGTTGCTTGTGTTTGGGGACTGTCTGGCTCGGAGGAGTAATAATTGGCTACAGGGCCTTTCACCTCTATGGCATGGCTTTGAATGCAGATCAGCTTAGTGACTTTTAATGTCATTACCATGTGACAGCTGTTTTCCGTGTGAAATTAGCTGGTAGTTTGAGTGCTCTTTCTATGGGAAGCCAATATCAATAATTACCACATCAAATGGTGCCATTAGCACCCTTTAGAATATATATAATTTGAAATGTAAAGAATATGCTTCAAGTGTACATATTGACATGTGTTGTAACAACACTGAAATCAATATAAATCCACTTAGCTCTATAGTTAAGTCTGTGTACAGAAATATATGCTGGAGGTAAGTACTTGGGACACAGTAAAATATAGCAGTAGCATCTAACTGGAGGACTCTAACAGCTTTCTGCAACTCCCTTTGGGGTCCCATTACTATATAGGGCATGTAAGCTCATAATGCATTTAAAGTTAGATGGTGTGACTATCCCCTAAATGTGTAAAAATCACAGTGAAAAAGCAGCATCAACAGAAAAGGTCAAGGTAGTTCAGGGAAAAATCCTTGATAAATGACTCCCATTTCCATGGTGAGAGCTGTAAGGAGAGATATCTGTTATTAGACCAGCTGATACAGCTGAACGAAACAGGTAAGCTCTTGGAGACATGGACTCTTGTTTTTCCTGTGCCAGCCCTAGATTAAGGCAGCAGCCCAGTTCTTATTAAAAACTTTTGCGCTTTGCCAGCTGTAACTAGTTTGTCTCAAGAGGTACGGTACATGTCCTCCTGATTTACACCATCCATGCTGGTGGCTGTGGTCTGAACTGCAGCCATTTACAGAATGAAGTTTTGCCACTTTTTCTGTGGGGGGAAAAAACAATGCCATGAGAGACACCAGAGAAAAGTGCTGCAGTTGAAGGTTAACCTCAGATTCTTTGGTTGTGTCCTCTGATGCCTTTTGGAGTTCTGTTCTCCATTGCAACCCCAACAGCAGCAGTAATACAGCTGTGAACCATTGCGTCATTCCCCTACCTGAGCAGAAAGCTAAAGAGGCTGAGAATGTTGACTAAATGTATTCATGCTGTAGAGCAATGGCTCATCAAAGCTAAAACCTTACGTGGAAAAGTGTTTTTTAAAAAAGAGCTTTTTGTTGCATGTTCCTCCTGGACCATAGAGACAAACGGCTCCAGCAGAAGAACTTTTTTTTGCAGGTCACTGGCAGGGTGGGAAACCTGAGTCTGTGTTAGTGCTGTTCCTTGCTTGGTGTCATATCATATTTATGCAAAGAACAACAGATCCAACAGAAGAGGCTTGTTGAGAAAGACACTGTCTCACCCCACTCTGAGGGATGAAAAGGAATATCTGACATTTGACATCTTTCATAATACGGAATTCTTTTCTCCCAGCAAGTCCTCTTCAAGGTGATGAAGGGAAATGTTCTCAGCATGACTGTTCTTTGCTTATGATCTCTGTAGATTTTCTGCTTGATTGATTCTGTAGATTTGCATGCAATCCCTTCTTCCTCAAAATCTTGTAATACTTATATAGTTATACGCTATTATGGTAACTTGCTCTCCTCAGGGTGCAAATGATTAAAAACCCTGTAATTTTGCAGTCCCCCATAATACATGTAGCCCCTCCTATTAGGTAATGAAACCATTATTCACTAACAAATTAAACATGCAAGTCTGTGAAGGTCTTTTATAAACAGATAAGGTGTTATCTGTTAGGGAAGAGAGCCTCCAGGCTATCACAGAAGACCATAATTTACATAAAGTGAAGGATGTTTCTGAGATCCTGGGAAGACACAGTAATAGAGACTATCTTTCTTTAAAACAACAAGAAGAATGGTTTCTCAGGCCCAGTTTCCTGGGGGTCTCTGTAGAGTGTTATTAGAATAGAGACATATCTGTTGAAGTGCCAGAATTCATTTCCCTTTCTGGATGACCTCCTAAAGGCCTCTTCAGACCTCTCCTCTATGATCCTGTGGTAGGTTCATGCCTGGGCAAGCACAGGAACCTATCTCAGCTAAAGGAGATGGAAATGTTGCCTAACGTGGGATTACACTGCAAGGATAACTCATTGGCTAATTTGCGGCTATGGATCTCCTAGTAGAAGACTATAGAACAGATTGCAGACAGCTTCGTATTGAACAACCCCACCCTATTGCTAAGGGGCTTTCTTGTTCTGCCACTTTGTAATCCCTGCTTCTGGGGTCCTTTCTGCACTGTGACTCAAACTGCAGACTAGAAAGCAAAAGTTTCAGTAATGTGAGTGGCGATACAAAAGATTGGGGCTACTTGGTTAGCCCTTTGTACTGCCTGCTGTGATCCCTGTACTGCAGTGCCTTTGAGCCTTTATCCTTTGTAAGGCCTTGTTGACAGGGGCCCCAAAAAAGAGGCGTGCAGGAGATGTAGTATTCACCAGGCCTTCAAAATGTCTAATTTTACAGGTGAAGTACTTGATGTGGGGTCATGAATAGAGGGGTGTTGGTCATTTAGCAACCAGGAGCGGAACCAGCATCTTGTGTATGAGGAAATTTAGTGACAGGAATGGGAAGAAGAAACCCAGGGACATGTGTTACTTGCACAGATACGCTGTGTCTCAGTAGGATGGTGGTCTCTTTCATTACTGCGTCATGAAAGAAGCAGCCTGTCCTGCTCCAGATGTGTGTTATACCTTCATCACAAACCTCTTTCTGCGTGAAAAGCAATTCCCTCACAAATGGCCCTTCATTAGCTGTGGGGTCACGTCAGAAACAATCATCAGTGTATTGCTGATGTGGCCAACGCATCTTGTGAACTCTTTGACCCTAGCAGTCAGCAGGATTTCTTTATGTGAAGCACTAATATGAAAAGCATTAGCATTAATGAAAAAGCTCTCGACCTGGTTCATGTAAGGGGTCAGCAGAAGTTTACAGACACCTTTGACTAACATTCCTATCATGCCTGGCAGTTTGACTCTCATCTTGTTTTTCACAGGATCTGATTAATAATATAATTCTCAAATTCTGCTACAGCCTGTCAATATAGCAGGAATCCAGCAAATCTGGAAGCCACCCTAACTGCAAACCATCACCCATTTTGGGATTGGTCTGTCTGCTCACATTCACTCCTTGCCTTGCTGGAAAACAAGAAACAGGCTACAGCAGATGAAGACTTTGAAGAAAATTTTTTGAGAAACCTACCTTCATGCTTCTCCTGACCTGGTTAAGAATCCCCTCCATGAATGGGCAAATAGTTCCCCAACATCTCTTCATCAAATACGTTCTTCCCAGAGGATGCAGTGATAGCTGTTGAAGGTCCTGATCAGTCCTTAGTCATTACAAAGAGTATCTGAAAGGATGCCAACAAATGGCTAAGGCAGAGGCTCTTGTGAAGGGTAGAAGCCCCTCTTATGAATGCCTTTTTCTTTAAAATTAAAAGTAACTTTTAAAGTATGTGACTGTAAACATCAACCTGATTTTTACTTAAAAAGTTTCCAGTTGGATCAAAGAACAAATGAATGTTGCATATAGGTAGACAACATACTGAATCATATATAGAGTAATAGTGTACATTAACTACAGAACTTGAATTGCATGATGTTTTCATGATGTTTTATTTCAGAGCCCCAGGAACATTCAGGTGCAATCTGAGCACCCCAGCTCTTCCCTGTGTTCAAGGGGATTGCAAAGGGGAGTCTCAGATACCTGTGGCTGGGAGCTAAAGGCTTGGCAGCCCTTCAGGGATGTCTCAGCTTACTGAGCAGGGGAGAGGACTAGAAATCCTCTAAGTGAATGGCAAACCAGTTTCACCACAGGATGAGCCATCTGTGTCTATAAAGATGTGGGTAAATGTAGATCGGAGTCTTGCATCTGTTCAGGACTTCTGGTTCTGGTCTTTACAGCAGCAACTGAGCATATTATATTTCATTTCTGCCACTTGTCTTATTCCAAATCCAGCTTTAATTCACAGCATTGCTTAAGCAGTTGTGAGTGGAAAGAGCTATCTGTAACTTTTTTGTCAGCCCTACAAAAGTGGTGGGATGTGTATAGGTAGGAACAATGACTGTAGCAGTCCCAAGACAATAGTATCTTTTTCTTTCTAGTCTGGAGTGCTGTCCTAGCTGTCTGGCATCTCACAGAGCTGGTTACGTTTCAGAGAAAAAAAATATGTGGATGGTTGGCTGAGCTATGAGGCTAAAAGTTCATTTCAAAACAAATGGTATTTCATCTGTCTGACTTCTTGTAGATGTTTACTTACTGCAGGAAGGTGATTGTATCGGCTAGTGTGAATTTTCAGGGTTCTTAACAATATGCTTTACTTTGCTGGGAATAATTTACTTAATTAGGTCTATCTGTTAATTTTTCTTGCCCAGTTGAACTTTTTCATTCACTTCGTTAGGGTAGCCAAATCCCAGCTCTGTTGAAGACCTGGGGCAATAAAGAGAGATGGTGATTCCTGCTCACAGGTCACTCCTATGATGGGGTCAACAGTGCCTGTGTCTGGCTTGGAGACCAGACACTCCTGTATGACGAGTATGGGACTGATACATGCACCTTCATCATCTCAAAGTCTGCACCTGCATTCAGCCTAGAGGAGCTGCAGCCCTTCCAGGATTGCGTAGAGCAGGCTGGAAAGGTTGAACAACTGAGGGTCGAATGTGGGAATGCAGAAATGGCAGGGATTTTGGCTCTTTGGTCCTTATTATCCAAAGTGTCATCAGATCCCACCTTAGCGAAACAGAGGAGGCTGCCTGGAGAGAGGTGTGGAATATTTCATAGTCTGGTTTGGGTAAACATTAGCTTCTGTGGGAGTTGCTTTATTTCTGGATTTGTTATGCTTGGTTTGTCTTGCTGGTTTTAAATATTTGTACAAGTGACTAGAGCTATGCAAACTGTGCCTGAAGGAAACATGAAACAGAGGATAAGAATTAGCTGGAGGTACCAAAATTAGTCAGTATCTTGACTAAAAATATTACAAGGGAAAATGAAGAAATGTGGTAGAAGCACAAGGAAGTAATTACTTTCTTTCTGACCTGTGGAAGTGAACATCCAGGGAATGTATTAGTCTGACAGAGAGGCTAGTGGGGAGAGCCTGTATTTAAATAGGTTTATAATTTACAATGTCTTTAAAAGCACTCATTTATTTGTGTTTAAACATACCTGTAGGTAGGGAGACTGCTTGTAAAGTTACTGTTGAGACATGTTGGCTTCTGCTGCCATTTTTGTTGTCAATATTTACCTTGGTGTTTTTTTTTTGGTTTGTTTGTTTTTTTTTTTTTTGTAAAGATTTATAAAATGTATGGTAACATTTGTACAGCTGTGCAGATATGGTCAATATAGCCTCTGTCCCATAACCCACCACTTGAGCAGCACCACAAATGCTCATTGCCATCACACCGGGCAGTGAATGTTAAACATCACTCCTGCAGTGGACGAGTTTGGGCAGTGTTGCAGGGATTAGAAATACCTAAGCTTGGGATGCACTGCCTTACCAAACACGCAGTTTCCTATCTTATATATCAAATGACAGGATTACTTTTACAAGTGTAATAACTCCATGTGAAAACAAGTGGATGTCTTTTAAATGAATTGATTCCTTCCTGTCAGCTGCTGTAGTGGAAGACAATGCTTATTAAGAAAAATATAATATTGCCAAATGGAAAACCCTGAACCAGAGGTCTCTTGATATGCAGAGAATAGTGGTAGTGGTGAATAGCTGCTTAGAATGCAAGTACACAGGGGTCTGCCTGTGCTAAAAAAATGCTTTATTATTGCTGCTGCCTTAACTGCTGGTTAAAAACAACTCAGCTAACAGTATTAATGGCATAAACCCATTAGAGTGAGAGAGAAATGAGGGAATAAGTTTCCTCTAATGGCATTGTTCTGTAGACTAGCACCTGAAAATCATTTTTAGCTTGTTTGCTGAATAGGGAGGGATGGAGAGACCACTTTGATGTGACGCTAATAAGATCTAGTTGCTGAATATCATCCTCTGGAAGAAAGAGAGGCAATAGCTGAAAGCCTATGATTTTTCAGTTTTCATGACCAGGCATGAACAATCTGAGACTTCCTACTATGCGATGGAGAACTGCTTTTATCTTTTTCCTCCATACTTGTTACTCACTAGAAACATAGCCAATGCTACCTTTTACATTTTTGTGAACATAGGAAGGAGGACAACAGTAAACCAGGCGTTAGTTTTGGGCACTGCAAAACAGAATTCTCTCTGCTTAATCTCCAGTTTCTTGATCCATCAGTTCTACTCTCTCTAACTGTATTTTGATACTAATTATGGTTTTGTTTGTTTGGCCGTCTCCAGACTGTTCACTGATTATGTTGAATACAAGTGAGCTGAAATCTCGTTCAGTAATTGGAAGTATTTCCTACTGTTTCACGAAAGTTTAAAGGAAATAGAGTTAAAAGTATTCTGCAGAGGGAAGGACAGACTTAACAGCCTGCTGTCCCCTTACAGCAGCATGTGACTCTTTCACCTCCAATGGGAACCTCAATTCATGCACCAGACTCCCCAAAGTATTAATGTTTCGTAAACTGCTGCAGACATTTCTGTGAGCAGCAACAAATCGTGGCTGGCAAAATCAAAGCCTGCTGAAACTTGCTGCATATGAAGGCAAGATATTTTCCATCTCTGCTCTTGCAAAGCAGAATGTCTCCTGCAGCCTCTCTGTCTCCGTAGATGAGCTGGGTTTGACTCACTAGCCTACATGCAAATTTTCCTCCTAGGAAAACCTGCAGGTTTTGGAAGACAGCACCCGACAGAAAGGACCATGTCTTTTGGCTCTCACTTCCAAATGAATTTGTAAGCATGAGAAAAAAAAAATGCCTTCAGGAGGTTTAAAAATAGTTCTCATAGCTGGAATTTTTTTGCCATATTTCTACATAACCTTATCCACTTTTACTCCCCTGTTAAAAACTGCAATGGGAGAAAAATAGCAGAAGCAGCAAGTGTTATCTGAGAACTATTTAATGTGATAGCATTACTATCTAACAGGATTTGAAAATGGTGTCTGGGAAAAATCTTAATTTTTAAAGCTTCATGTTCTGGCAAACAGTTTGCTAGAGATTAGCACTGTAGTTATGATTAGAGTACAATCTGCATTATTCCACAATTTTCCCTTTCATATAGCACATTATGCTAATCACACTGTATTCCATTTTTCAATAAAAGGTCAACAGTGCACTGTTTGTGCAGAATGTGCAATTTAAACTTCATGTCTGTCATTAGAGATAATCTAGGTTTGCTGTATCAAGTGAGGTTGTCATAGAAACTAGACCTGAGATCTCTGTTTACAGCCTTTGGAGAATAAACACTTTGCATTTATTTCACTGAAAAATAGGCGAACAATTAAATAAGGTTTGAAAACAAAACCATAATGGCCCAGAGAGAGATGTCATTCATCAAAAATCAATATATGTTATGCAGCTGGTAAACCCCGAGCATTCAAGCAGTTGACTGACAGCAATAGCGAAATATTTCCCAGGGGGGTAAGGGAGTAACTGATAGTGTATCATAACGCCTGGAGCGGAATTAATTTAAATTTGCTAATAAGTTTTGTTCCAGGAATTACAACACTGAAGGATATTAGTTTAAATTTTGCTTTATGTCAGGTAAGGCTTTTTGTGTTGGCTCTTTGGACATTTTTAATAGCACTGGGAAGTATTTTAGTTTTTATTTTTCTGCAACATTCTGTGTCTTCCTATCATAGCTAAACTTTTCTTTGTGGATTATAACAAGGTTTGCAGGCATCCTAAAAATATCTCTGGTATCTGCAGCTTCATTAGTGAGCAAAAGGGCTACAGCTTCAAGCTTAACCCTGGGGTTTTAGCATGCTCTTTCTGTGACGTATTATTAACTTGTAGAGCTCACCTTTGTCAGGCAATGGTATTTAGTAATGTTTCAGGAAAGGGTTAGAGAAATATGTGGACAAAGATGGCTTCTGTTGTTATAGCACAGTAAAATCACCAAGACTATCAATCTTTTTTTCCTCAGGGCATAATCATATTACCAGCTGGGTGTTTATGTAGGGGTTTTGTCAATGGCATAGCATTACTCTACTGACAAGATTAATTATGAGGATTGTATGTCTTCTGAAGCATCCGAATAGTGCCTGATGTCCACATGCACAATGTCTCTTAAAAGTGTGAATGGACTGTTTGTCGACCATGTCCTTAGACACAAAGGTGCATCCAAAACAGGTGGTCTGTTGCCAGCTTTTGAGAAGAAAGTCAAACACAAAAATTAACCAAATCTTGAAATGAAACAGGAAAACCAGCAAAACTCACAGCTAAGGCAAGAATGAAAAGCTTTTGATATTTTGCTTTTGTTTCAAAGTAAGCATTTCTCTCCCCGCAGACAGGTCAGCTGAATTCTTCCAGGTGGGAGGTATCCATGCTCTGCTTTCCAGGGTGTAAAACAAGACAGCAAAGTTGTTTACTGCTGGTGGAAGCTGTGCACAGCTCTGTTTGCTGCAATGCATTTCTCTTCATTTCTTCCAGCAATGAATGTGATCTGTTAGTCCCTAAGGGCTGTCCCTGATATCTCATTTTCCCAGGAAATAAGGGGACAGCTCTGCTAAGGGCTGCCTGCATTGTGTTATGCCACTGGTCAATTTGGTCTTTCAGGTCTATAGAGAGCCCCATGTTCAAACCCTAAAAGAGCAACTGCAATGAATATAGGCTGATATTCTGGTATTTGTAAGCCTTCAAGTCCTTGCTTTTTGGTGCATGCATTTTCCAACCAATTCAAAAAAAGATGCTCAGATAGTTCTGTAAATGCAGTTTCTCTACCTCTCCAGAGCAGAAAATCTTCCCATGCCTGATGTGTTTGCTCAGCAGCACGCACTTCCCTTCTAATTATCTGCTCTATTTATAGTTCTTGACCTCAGCTGCATCAGTAACATGGCAGGTCCATGAATCAGGCCCTGGCTTGTTGAACTGCCATTTGGACAATTTTTATGATACAATATAAAGTAACCCAGCATTAGCTGGAAGATAGACCTTGAAAAGCACTTTCTATTATGCCTGTGCTAATGTTGAGACTCACAGCTCTGCCTTTGGGTGACTCGTATTGCATTGGTCAAAATACTGAGAAAACCATTAACCATAATATGTTGTTTATCCTGGTCTTAAGCTTCCTTCATTTTTTTCTGCAACTGTGCTGCATTAGTACAGGGGCCCCAAGTCTATAGACACCTTCAAACAGAGGAAGCTACAGCAATGACAGGGGCTCACAGACAGCGTCTACACTTGACTGAACAGCCTCAAAGGCTTGGAAAACCCCAGGGGACATCTGCCATTGTGTCTGCAGGCTTGGAGCTCAGGCCATGCCAGTAAGCAACATGCGTGTATTCCTGGATTTGCGAAAGATGGGGGTTTCCTGCCTTTGTTGTGTGTCAGGTTTTAATGGACTCTGCTTATAACACTTTAATTCCAGCACATCGCAAAAGCTTAGGTTGGTGGGCATATCACAAGCCTTTCACCTCAGGTGGGAAACCTTTGTTGGAAAGGCATTGCCATGTAGATCCAAAGTGGTTACCTCTTGTTTCAGCCTGGCCTCATCTCACAGCTTGTTTTGCAGCTGAGCTATCCAGGGGAGAATGTCTTGTCTCTGTGTTTGTTCTTCATTTTATTGGCCATATCTCTCTGTGCAAGGGTGGCTGTGTCAGAAGACAGTGAGGGAAACTGTGTTGCTGGCTTTTGCTTCTGATGGCCATGACTTGGGCACAGGAGCAGGAGGATCTCCTGAGCGTAGAGTATGGTGTGCTCTGAGCAGCCAGTGCTGTGGAGGAGGCTGGCTGCTGTGTTTGGCACTCCTGGGCCCCCTTGGTAAGTACAGGCGTGCGTAGTGGTGACAAACATGCAGATGGCTACGGCTGCATCTGAGAGGGATGTAAGGAGGTAGCCTTGCCTGCTAAAGGGGAAGAAAGCATTTTCACCCGGTGTGATCTGCCTTCAGCACTGATGGCATGTACTTTGAGGCTTGGTAAATGCCTAGCCACTCCTTTCAAATGAGGAGACATTGGCATCCTGGCCAGCTCTTTGGTCTAAGCACGGTGAACTGAAACACATTTTAAATGCCCTGGAGTGAAATCTGGATGCTGACATTGCGACAAAAGTCCCATTGATTTTTGAAGAACAGGAATTACCTCTGTATATGCATTGCACGATATGTAGCATTATCCTTCTTGCTGGCAAAACAACTATCGAGTGAGGAGTGCTCTCACATAGCCCTCTGCTACTAGATTTCTTTTTTTTTATGTATATGGCAAAAATATCTGTAATAAAAATGTGTTTGGCCTGGCAAGCAGTTGAAAGGTGTGCTTTCCAAAGGCTTACTAGATAGGACTCACTTTTTGATCTATGCTATAGTAGGTTTTTTGATTAGGTATGAATCCCTTTGCCTTTTGTAAGAGATGGAATGAGTATCTGAGTGTACCCTGAACAATCTTCTAGTTAGAGGGGGAATTACATTATTGTATTTCCCTGCAAGCATCTTTTCATTTTCTTTTGAGCACCTATAGTCATGTTCTCCAGGTAAATGATTTCCCTTGTAATTCTCTGCATAGATAAGAGCTCCATCATGCTCAGCATGGATTTTTCCATTTCCAGGTTCAGGCCACTTCTCACTTTTATCCTTGAATTCCTCCTCTCTACTCCCTGGTATTTATAGGCTACTGTCAGCTCTTTTCTTCCCCAGTTTGCAAGCTTCACGCATCCCATTCTCTATGCTCTCTTTATGGGAAATACCTGCCATTGCTGCTGTAGGAGGGAAGAAGGTGGGAAAAGCAGCGATTTCTCAGGTCATACTGGTTTTGTTAAATGATGAAGCCAGAGTCTCCTTTCAGGAGGCAGCTTTCTCTGCTTCCACGTACCTTTGCACTTGGGTTGTGCAAAGTATGCTAAGTGAGTTGTAGCTAGGGCCATAGATTTTGTTGATGTGGCAGTTATGAAGTCTGAGACAGTTTTGGCAGTCATCAGTGTGTGTTTTTTTTAAATCTTGGAGCAAGCTTTTTTTCCACAGATTGAATGAAAAATGGAGATGTGTTATAGCTTCTTCCTTTGCATACTTCTCCAGGCATTTTGAGGGAGCTCTGCTTGAGGGACTTCACGGCTTTGTCCTCTTGGTGGGAATATTTTGGTGTACAGGCTGATGAGAACAGGGACTGCAGCATCCCAAACCTTGCACAGGGACCATGATGGGCAGCCTGAACCTCAGCCAGTGCCCCTGTGAGCAGTGTCAGATGTCACAATTTGCCCTGCTGCTGTTTCAGATCATGGGCATACATGGAAAAACTCCTGGAGCAATTGAATCAACATTTCTTGAAATCTCTTGTTGAAAACATACTGCACCTTTTGTGATGGACAGACTCTCCACCTCCGCAAGCTCCTGGGTTAGCTGCCTGATCACTGTTGGTTTTGCTTTGGCGGCTCTGCCCTGGTACCCTGCCAAGCGACAGACACGTATGTGCGTGTAAGCGCGCGTGCAAGAGCGTCCTTTCTAAAGGCAGCGCTTTTGCCCTTCTCATGAATATTTCAGTCTTCGCTCTTGGTAAGTGAGGAAGAGCAGAGCTGCGCAATAGCTGATGCGGCTGGAGGCATGGAGCCAAGGTGCTGCCCACAGGGTGGGGATCCCCTCGGCAGAGCATCCTCGTGCACAGGAGGCTCAGCGGTGCCTGCAGTGCTGCCTGTGAAAGTCAAGGCCGTTGCTGTGATAGCCTGATGACAAAGCTTAATTACCCTCAGCGTTCAAATCTTTCCAAAAGGCTGTGATGCCTACAAAAATGAGATGATTATAATGGCTCTTCTGTGAGGAGCCAAGGTTAATCTATAAAGATCATATGCTCGCACGTGGTGATGTGTTATTTGTCATGTTCGCTGTGCCCTTTTCACCGTGACCTCCTCTCCCTTTGTTTGGCTTTGTCGACTCCTGTGTGCGCCACGGAGGGAGAGCTTTCTCTGAGTCGACGCGACACCTGCCCCTGCCTCCACTTCTTGGTGCTACAGGAATAATAAAAGTAAAAACTGACTACTTCTCCCAATTCTTGGGGTTTTCATTCAATTGCTCCAAAGTATCAAAAAAAATAATATTTGGATCCTGTTTTACAATGTTTTTGTGAAGGAGCCAACTGCATGTGGCACATGCTGAAGCTGATTTTGAAAGGATCTAAGACATAAAGTAAAATGGCAGTTGAAGATTATGACTAGAATTTACTGGAAATTTTTTTTTGCTTCAGAATTTTTTCTTTTTTTTAATGAGAAAAGATGTCTCTCAAAATTCTGTATTGGAAGGACTGGGATATAATATTACAGCTTACTGCTGCCTGCCTCAAACTCAAAGGTTTTCATCAGTTTTGATTTCTGATTGTCTCTGGGGTTTCTTTAATGTTTTGAATAATAATAATAAAAAAAAATCCATAGGGAGAGTTTCAGTCTGTCAATAGGGTTATTTTCCAAGACAAAATAATTCAGAAGTACAGTCAGTGCTTGGCAAAACCGGCATCCATGAACTGAGCAGGCAACAGAGAGCTTGTCTGTGACTCCAGAGCTCAGCAGTTCAAAGGTTCCGTCTCCAGCTTGGGCCAGTGTATTTTGTACAGTCACTGCAGGGAGAAAGTGATGGGGGAGGAGAGGGCAGAGGCTGGTGCTACTGTTTTTAATTTCTCATTTACTATCAGACAGCACCATATGGAGCAGAATGAAGCATATAGAGGAAAGAGGGATGGATGGCGTTTTTCCCTTGAGCTTCTTGTCAGAAGACAAGGAAAGTGAATTCTCTGCAGGTAGCTTGAGCCTTGCCAGAAAAGTGGCTTTTATGATTGCTAATGGTGGTGAGGACTTTTTTTTTTTTTAATCAAGTATGTGGGCTTTTGGATTTTTTTTGTTGTTGTTCTTAATAGGATGAGTGGGATTGACTTATGCCACTCTAATATTTTCATAATGTCAGTGTATTATTTTCTTACAGCATTCAGAAATGTACTAGGCACTTGTCACAATCAAATATTATTTATTTGGAGACTCAGTAGGATGTCCAGGCATCTGAATGCCTCTAAAAGAAACACCGCTGGTTTGACTGATTGTGCAATGGCACTTCTCCTCCCAGCTGCATCTCATAATGTCTGACTGCCAGCAGACCTGTGGTGAACAGAGACTCTTTCCCCTGCTCGACTGCTTCTCCTCTGACATCTCTTCCTCCCACAGGTCACATCACCTTTTTTCCAATGACTGCTTAAAGCCAAGAGTTTTGTCCTTGCTCAAAAGCCAAAGGTTTTGAAACTGGGGGGAGGGAGGAGAAGAACCTGCCAGAAGAGTAATGCCCTTGACAATCTTGTAACTTCTGTGCAGAGGGTGCTTCAGAGCTCGTGGGAGCTCTGAGCTCCTCTGTAGCACTAGGAAGGCACAAAAGATGCAGGTAAAGTAAAGGCTTGGGATAAGCTTTTCAGTAAAGCATCTCCTGAGGGCTGCTTTGGAGCTGTGACATCCTGAAACTAAAGCTATGCTTGGTGTGCCTGGCGTTCAGACTGCTTTGTGTCAGCGGGGAGAGAGCAGAAAGCCCCTCTAGTGCCTGGGTGATGAGACCAAAAATTGTGTGTGTTTGTGTGCATATTTAGACACACAGTGCTCATCCAGCTCTCCAGTGCCTCTGCTAGCAGGGTGCCTCTCGAGCCCCAGGGAGCAGATAAATCTATTGGCACGGCTACTTCAGCTCCCCTCCAGCCTCACGCACCCTTGGCTCAGCAGGCTGCAAATTTAAATGATTTAGAAAGCATTATTTGCCAGCTTCCCTCTTTAATAGGGATTAGTGTATCTTCCATCTATTTCTTGCGCTGAGGTCATTGTTTCATAGCTGCAGGGCTACGACCTCATGATTCCAGCTCTTAATTGTGTTTTAGGACTACTTTCCTTATCCATAATGGATTTGCAGTGCAGTCAGAAATGAAAAGTGATCTTTGTAAAATATTGGGTTGAGGGTACCTCAAAAAAACTGCCTCAACCCTCTGTCATGAGTCTGACTTACAGCTCCATTGACAAAAGATATGCATACACATCAAAAATGTTCTTCTTGGTATGGTTTTTGAAATGGAGAGATACTTGATGTCCAAATATTGATCCTTTAGAAGTTTTACCATCTATAATCCATTCTCAAAAGTCTCACCGTGTTCTTCCCAACAGTAAACAGATTTTTAAAACAGGTCATTGTGCACTGGGGGTCTTGGCTCTCCTGCGTATTCAGGTCCTTTGAGCAGCAGCATCTGCTCACAGATATTTGAAAAAGCTGTTTTAATGGAGAGGGTGGTGAAGTGCTGTGATTCATTTCAAGTTTCTGCTCCCCTCCCCGCCCCATGCAGCTTCTGTAAATCCGAAAGAAGCATAGATAATCCTCACTGAGAATGGAGGAGTGTCTGGTGCCCCTCATGGGTATGGGCTGGGGGAAATTAGTACAGGAAAATCTAGGAAAAAGCCTGATGTGGGTACCAATCCTGCCCTGGTTGGTCTTGCAACGCTTCAGACAAGACACAGTCCTTCTCCTCCATTGTACAATCAGGACTCTCTCCTGCAGCGCCCAGCACCTGCCTTGGTCATGGCATTTGAGACTTTTCTGACGCCTTGTGCTGTGTGATTAATTGCTGGTGCAGGGAGGGCACATGAGGGTCTATGTCTTGCAGCCCTAATCATGGCTCACTGTCCCAATGTAGGCAGTAATTGATACGCTTGGATATTAAACACGTGGAAAGCTACTGTCAAGCTGCATATATGTGTATTTCTTACCTCTCACTGGTGGCTGTCTCTTCACGCTTTTGCATTGCATCCTGGAGCTGGTATTAAGGAACTTGTTTTCCTTAGCTAAGAGAAGTGTGTACAGAGGAAACTCTCCTGATCAAAGCGGAAGACTCGGATTCAGGGTTTCTGACTTGCCTTCCCTTTGAGTTGACTATTCAGTACCTTATTTTTTTAATTGCCTGTGCTGCAAAGCGGATGCAGTACCTGAGTTAGAGCAGTGTGGTGGGTTGTGGTGCTTTACAGGGGCACGCTCAGGTAGCACACACCAGGGTACCTGATGTGCATATTTTTGGAGGTAAGGGAGACCTGAGCTGAATCACTGAATGTTTGCCCATGCAAATTTGTTAAATCTGCTGGGAAGTGTTTAGCGCACATGCTCAAACTCTCAAATGTCCAAATTTGTGCAGAAGAAAGGCTTGTTTGGACTCTTGGCTAATCTGCGAGAGGTGCTTGCTTCCCTCGTCTGGCTGGCAGCCTTCTCAGGTGATGCATCCCAGTCCCGAGGCAGCAGTCACAGATCATGTCACCTCAGGGAAAAGACCTGTGCTGTGCACAACGTTTGTGATAGCAAGGGAGGAGAGAAGATTGGAACTAGTCTTTCAAGGAACTGAAGAGAAAGGAGGTAGGTGACCTTGAATTGGAAGGGTCTTTATCCCATTTCTAATCTGAACCTCGCTGGATCAGAACTGGCTGAAAATTATTCTCTTTTGCTGGTTGCTCAATGGCCCGTGCGAAATGTAATTGACAGATTTGGCCGTGACGTTGCCAAGTCTTCAGGCTCCCTGTGAGTAACACAATTCTGGCCCCTGCTGTGTAGAGCCTCTCTTACTGTAACGTGAGGCATTGCTTACTTTCTGTGATATTTTGGGGGTGGAAGGCAGTTTTCTACCCCACACAATGACTCATAGCCGAGAGAAACACAAAGCCACAAGCTCACGGGCTAAGTTTAGTGTGTTGTTTAGTTTGCTGCATGCATGTCATGAGACCGCTTTCATACAATTTGTGTTAACATTTGTCCTTCATTAAGATAGCATTGTGGTTTTTTACATAATAAAAGGTCGTGCCAGATGATGTTAGGAATAGGCTGCAGGAGCTAGAACCATCCCACCAAACCACAGGTGCTCAGATGAGGTCGGTCTTTTAGGGGGCTCATACTATCTTTATAAAATACATTGAAAAGTCATCAGTGGGGGTTTGAGAATTCTGCGCTTCAGGCTCATAACTTGCTGTGGCATCATTGATGGGATGCACGCAGGAGCACGCAGAGGGCAGGAAAGGAGGAATTCAGCCATTGGATCCTATCAGGTGCTATCACAAGGGAAGTGCGTTATTTAGATAGGAGTCTGGATATTTTGCCAGTGCTAGTTTTACTGCAGTGCTTTCCGTATTGAATGTGGCTAAATGAGGCTGTCTCTTTAGGAGTGTCTGCAGGAAAGATACTTTCTGTGTGCTGCCCAGCTCTGCTTGGGTAAGGTCTGAACAGGTAAGTCTAGAAAAAAAACCTATTTTTTGAGACAGAAGGTACTATCTAGTCTAGTCTACCCTTGATTGGCTTAGAGTAGACTTGGTAGTGTGGGTTAATGGTTGGACTGGATGATCTTAAAGGTCTTTTCCAACCTAAATGATTCTATGATCTACAAGCTATGAAGTTTTTGCTTGGATAATGGATTGCATCTTAGGCATTGCCAAGGAGCTCTGTAGTGTTCAGGGCTGGGTCTCCAGTCTGAGCCTCAACTGGTTCATTTATGTCTGGAAGTTCCCATTCAGTGTATGTTTACTCTAATGTAAAGTGAATTTGCATCTCATTTCCAATTCTTTTTTTCCAGTGCAACTGTCTGTTACATCCCCCTGAGACGTTTACATGACCTCTAAATTGATCCAACCTCTCTTTTTGGAGGCGAGGCCTTGCTGCGTTTCACTAGGGATCAAGTAGGGCAGTGCTCTTCCAGGGGTTAAGCTTTTACTGCAGCTAGGACATGTGATTTGATCAAAGTTTTTGTCCCGTGGTGTGAAAATACCGCTTCCCTGCTCCTGCCCCAGGAGCATAGTTTGGGCACTGCTTGCTCCCTGCACTCAGAGTTTCAAACTGGCAGTGGGGAGAAAGAAAAAGTGCAGGTGGTAAAACCCACTAAAGCAGCAGAAGGAGCAACAGGTAACGAGGGGGGAAGCACATTTGCTTTGCAAAGTCTTGAATGATCTTTGGATGCCAGAAGAGGTGGCTGAGGAGGCAGAAAAGTCCTGAAGGGCAGACAGTGAAGTCCAGCCCCATGGAGCACCTCAGGCTCTGGATGAAGACCTTCATTACCACCTCCTCGTTGACATCTTCCTCTTCTTCCTCTTCCCAAGGTAGCTGACACAAAGCAAGTTGAAGGGACAGCGTTTTTCCACAGATGCTGCTATGCTGACTGCTTAATTTAGCAGCTGCTTTGGCAATTCCTCAGTGCCCAAAGCTGTCGAAAGAAGCCTCTGTGCAGTGAGGGGAAAAAATAAACAAGTCAAAGGCTTCATTAGGGAACGAGTCCATCAGTCGTGGCTGGGGGTGAAAGATGAAGCCCTTTGCTTTCCTAGGGCTCTGTAGCAGGTTTTCCTGTCTTGTATCCTTTGCATTTGCCTCACCTTGGAGTTGTTGCTGTTGACCCTGGTGTAGCTGCCACACAAGCATAAATTGGATGAGAGCTAATTAACTGTCAAAACCCAGGGCAAAAGACAATAAACCCCTGCTTCACCTCCTGGTGGGTTTTAGTCTTTTCTCTTTGATGTGACAGCTTGTCCTCCATTCCTTTTGCAAACAACTCACCATTGCAGAGGAAACGCAATACAGCAAGGCAATCACTTATCACCAGTGACAGCAAATAAACATGAAAAATGGGCTTTGAAATACTAAAGGACAATGATCAGAAAGGTTTCTTCTTTCATCCTAAATCACGATGTTTAGCACTCAGCTGTAGTATTATAAGTTATTTATAAATGTCTTGGCTTGTTAGGAAATATATGTTTTTATATAAAGATAAATAATATTTTTAATCAGATGATAAATGTATATGTTCGGGGGGGGGGGGGGGGCGGGGAATGGGGAGAAACCAACCCAGACTCAGTGTGATATCCTCATATTTATGGGGAGGCACCTAACCAATGAAAATATTGCAAAGTGACATTTGCTTGTAGGCATGTGTAAAACAAACATGTTGATATTGCAGGAAAGCTAATAAAAATTTCTGATGGAACAATTTTCTGTCAGAAAATGCAGTTTCATCAAAATCAGAATGTCTTACTGAGAGGTGTCAATTGCACAGATATTTTCAACTGAGGAACATTTTTGTTTTGCTTTGGCAAGGCAAAATCCTTGTTTCCATGTTTGTTTGGATTCTTCACATAAAATATTGATATACTTTAGAAGGATTTAATTTGTTACATTGCTTTGACATTCTCAAAATAAAATGTTTAAATGTAGCAATATAGATGGGTTCAAAACTGGATTTTTTGGATTGTCACTTCTTGAGAAATTTTACATTTTTTTTTTTGGTTCTGATTCAGTATAAAACCATGCCAAAATGTCAGTTTCTCATATGACAGAATTCTGTTTTTCACTCAACTCCAATAATAGCATTTGAATTTTGAAATTCAAAGAAGCAGAGAGAAACAGGAGGTAGGAATAAGATGTGTTAAAATCACCTCCCCCCCCCCGCCCTCTACATAGAGACATGAATCAGCTTTGGCAAACTCAGCATTTTCCAGTGTTGTTATTGGAATTGGAATATTTGCGTGTTATTATTTCCATGCTATTGTAGGCACATTCCTAGCCAGGCCCTGTGGGGACTTATTTCTTCTGGGAAAGCTCAGAAGCTCAGTCCCTACACCTGAATGCTGGATGCAACCTCCTCATCCCACCAAAGCAGTGGTTTTTTTTGCAGTCTCATTTCTGCTGCTCGTGAGGGTCTTGGGTGATTTTGCTGATTCAGTGTTTAGAAGTAATGGAAGCTGCTGTTCTCTGCAGGCTCTGGAGTATCCTGTTGGCTTGGGGGACTGTATTACGGAGTTTTGGGGTCCTCTGTACAGTAAAGCAGCTGTTCAGAGCTGCTCACAACAGCTCCAGAACCAGGAGGGCTGTGAAGGCACCAGAAGGCTGCTGTACCTAAAACTAACAACTCCCTCCAAAACAGCAGTAATGGTGCTAAAACTAACAACTCCCTCCAAAACAGCAGTAATGGTGCATCTGCTGTGCTAGCAGCTTTTACTTAAAAACAACTCCCAAGTTTTCCACATACTATTTAACAGCGTGAGCATGCTTGTGTGATTTTTCTGTACAAAGAAGTTGTAACACATTTTGAAGCGGTCTGTGAACAGTTATAGGTGCATATATTCAAGGTTTGGTTTATCTTGCTCTGAGGTTAATAGGTGTAACACCTTTGGAAGGCTTTTTTGAAATATGAAACTTTACCTTTTTGTAAACACACAGGCAAAATGCAAATGCAGGAAAAGCCAGGTTGGAAACAAGGTTACAGTATTGCCTCAGCACCCCCTTGCCACTGCACACACTTCTGGGCTGTTTCAACTGTTTTAAGGTTAGAGCAGCCTGGCTTAGAAAGTCTTGAAGGGGGAATGTAAATCATGCTGGAAATAAGGCTTTTGACAAATAACATGAACAGAGATTTACTCCATATAGGATGATTTTGGTATTTGAAAATACATTCTGCACAACAAAGGCATTCTCTTACTTAATTACAGGATTTTGACAGGCTTTACTCCAAGAAGAAAATAATGTCACCAGTTGTTGCAAGCCATCCCGTGTAGGACCTTGTTCATAGCTTCCTTTTCCATGCTATTTCATGTTATACTGTAGTAAATTTGGGGCAGCTCTACTGAGTTCACTGGGAAGTGACTTTAGTTTTATACAGGTGGAATTAAAAAGTGGTTTGGCCAGTTGCATTTGGATCTGTGGCTGATTTAGACATCTGGCAGGGTAGCAGGTGTTAAAACTGTTTGCTAAACTGAACTACCAGAAATGGGAGCCCAAACTAGGTAATGATATTGAGGAAGTGATAAGATGAGGGAGAGAGAGATGCTTCTTGAAAACGTACCAGTATATCCCAGGCTTTCTAATCGCCATGTCATTGTCATCAGTGCTGCTGAAAGGTGTTGGTGGAGAAGCCGGCCAGCCCCACCAATGTACCAAAGGTGGGACTGATGTAATGTTGGTATGGATGTAGAGCAAACTCCTAATGTAACTGTGTGGTACCATTTCCATCTCCTTAGCAAAAGATTTGTTACTACTAAGTAGCAATTGAGCTGCAGCTATTAATTGGGTCTGTTGGGGCTATCAGACTCGTGTTTCACTATAACAAAACTGTATGTAGATGTTTGCATATGTGCATAAGCAAGGTGGCTCCTTGTATGACTTTTGCGACTTACTATATGAAGTCTTTGGCCATCTTGACATCATGCAACCCATTGCAGCCCTTCTCCACTTCATAAAAGGTTCTGATTTGCTGTTGGGTTTGGGGTTTGTTTTGCTTTTGAAGTGTGTGTATGGTAAGTACAGACGGTATTTCACTGTGGTGAAAGAAGGAGGGGGAAACTGTGCCTTCCTGGGTCTTCAAGTGTGATTTTGTTTTGGCTTCTGTGTGGTTTTCAGATGGATGGGGAAAATGAACTTGGATTGCAAATGGTTCACAGTGCGGTAAACCGGCTTGCTGGGAGCCCCTTCTGAAATAAGCCCTCCAACCTGGAACAGCTTCATATGGTGCATGTGTTCAAGTATGGGGCCAATAATCTTGTAGCAGCTAAAAGCTCTGCAACTTTTGCACTGTCTTGTAAGGAACAGGGTCGTTGTGGTGCTGTGAGAAACTTGGGCATTGATGGTGGGAGGTGTCTGGGTCGGTGGGGTGTGCAGGCTGCTTGATAAGCCTTGAAGGCTGAAGTCCTGTTTCAGGGAACTGCAATTGTGAGAAATCAGGCTTGTCCAAATTTTATTGGCACTGTTGGCTCCTTCAGGGTGACTTTTGGTAGCGCACAGCTATTAAATGCAGAGAATGACTCTGACTCCTGAACAGAAGAGAGTGACGAGAAGGCACGGTAGCAGACTACAAGGGCAAAGATGTGCCTCGGTAAAAGATTCCTTTAGCTGAATTGGAGTTGTGTTAAGTTCTTCCCTGAGGGCAAATACTTGATTTTATTTATGGCTCCTGAGTTGGAAGAAAGCCTTCATTTTCAAAAGGTTTCAGAATTATTTATCTTCTCTCTCCCACTTGTTTTATTTAACTAGCTCTGGCACTGAGTATCGTTTCACATGATAAAAACACTGTTATAGAAATCAGAAAATAAATCAACCTCATAATAAACTAAACTATCCTCCCATTTCTTGGTTTCCAAATCAGGTAGCTGTGGAAACGTTTATACCTCAGGCCTTTTAAAATTCCCAGCACTCCAGTATTCCCCTCCATATAGACCCTATGTTAGACCCAAGCCTTTTTCAATACACATATTTTCTGAAGATAACCAAAGATATTTTTGTGCCCAAAACCTTCATGCTCCAACACTGCTTACAACTTCAATAATGAGATAACCATGACAGGTAAAATTCCCCAGTAGGACTAACACTGGGAGGGGCTCTAATCTTAAACAAGTCAGGAGAAATTCTGCTTTTTTCCAGTTAATGCTGACAATGTTGGGCACTGTTCCTTGTCACGCAGGAGCTGGTGCATGATGTTGGCTGCAGTAGGCTGTAAGTGACACTTCATGCTTTAACAAGAGCTAGAAGCCAGCATGCTCCTTATCTCCCTCTGCCCACAAAGAGTCTGTGTTGGTGCTACTGGGCTGTGTAAGGACTTGACCTTCCTTTTATTAAAATCAAATGTTGACTAGAGGGTAAAGAGTACCGAGCCCTACACCCCTTCATTGTAAGTGCCTTGGGTACCAAGGTGATGTCAGGAATCACAAGGGACTGTCCACAGAGACTTGCAGCTGCCATCCAGCTGGAAGGAAGGGGGTTATTTGGTTTTTCAGATAACTGAGGCTGTTTAAGGCACCGCAGGTTAGGCCCTGAAGCCAGCATTGCTGCTGAAGATCCAATACCCTGTCATTGCCATGTGCTCTGCTGTGTCTCTTCATGCTGCCATCTTCTTCACTTACTGAGGGGCTCCTCTTTCAAGTGCTGACATCTGCCTTTGTGTGTGCTAATCCAAACTGAGCATGAGGACCAGACAAGATAATGGTGATAAAGTTGTAAATAGAAAAATAGAAGTAGCTGTGTGTTGCTGTTCAAATGGGCTGAAAAAGGGAGTGGGACTCCTTTGGGGCACATGGATGACCTGGTGGTCAAGTGCATCTGACAAAACCGAGCAGGAGAAGTCTCCTGTTCCTCGGAGTTCCTGGGGTTTTGCATTGCGTCTGCTCTTGGCTTTGCTTCAACTCAGGGCCTGCATGTCCCTGCTAGACAGCTCCTGGTTTTGCTCCATATGGGAAGTACAGGTCCTCCTATATTATTTCTCGTGCCACCCGGCCATCCCAGCCCTGTGCTCTTGCGTTCAGCTTGGTTGTATGCACATCAAGCAGTTTTTGAGCTGCAGAGTAATGTTAACTGTTCAGATGAACTGAGTTAAGATTTTGCCTTTCATGTCCTAGTGCAGCATGCCCCATCAAGGTGGGGTGACCCACTTAACTGTTTCTAGCCCTGCTGAAATGCAGAAAACTTAAATCTGCCCCTTCCTTCCCCTGCCAGCTCCCATTTCCCCATTGACCCTTCTGTTGTTTCCTATTGAGAGCAAATAAGTAGGATAACCATGTCCTTGGTTAACGATATCTACCCCTGCATTGCTCAGTGAGAGTCATGTCTGTACTTAGAAATGCGAGCAGAAAGCTTCAAGTGGGCATAACATAGATGAGGGCGTAGAGAAATCTTGGTTTACATTCTTCCCTCCTCCATCACCAGCATCAGTAATATGGGGAGTCCAAGGGAGTGAGCTGCTGGGCAGGTTTTGTTCTTCCTCCTCTCTCTAAAGCAGCTTTTAGAGTCTGGGGGGGGGGCATTCTCAAGACACCGATTTGTGCTCAATTTTGCCAGATCCCCGCAAATGGCTCCACCGACCTAAGCCTGTTTTGTACATCTGTCATCATCACGGCCAGAATAGCATTCAGCCTGCTTGGCCTCCCCTTTGGACTACTCCCCTTTCTCAGCGCTGCAGGAGGACACTGCAGTGCGGGGCTGGAGGGGGCTGATGATCCGGCATGTTGTGTGGAGTGGGCCACAGAGGTTGAGCGATGAACTGATGCACATGGCATGGACCAGTGATTTGGGGTCTACGCTCTGCACAATAACGTATCTGTAACAGAGCTGCGCACCGGTCTGATTATCTGGTGGCTTCCCTAATGACCTCTGTTCAAGACTCCTCTCACTCTTTGGGAAATGATTCTTTTTGTCTCTGTTCAAGCTCATCTCTGAACCAGCCTTTGTGGCTGTCTAAGGTTTAGCTTTCTGCACCATTTATTTGTTGTCTGTTCCCACTTAAATTGCCAGTCTTGATGCCATATGGCTCACTTAATAGATAAATAAGCCAGTGTATGTGGTGTAAATATTTCCTTGCAAGTTAGATTGCAAATAAGGAAGTTGCTATTTCATTGGAAGAAATCAAGTTTTTAAAGTGAGATTAACAAAAAAAAGTCTAGTTGAATACTGCTCTAAAGGACTTGACCCTGAAGCTTTTGAATGGCTGCTACATCATGCTTTTTTTTTTTTTAAATAAACTGACTAGATTTTTAGATTTTTAATTACTGTAGCAATGTTTAAACCTGCCCTTTGGTAAGACACTCTAGAATCTATTGGGATGTTATAAATGGCAACAAAAGACCCAGCTCTCTTTCAGGCAGTGGATATAGCATAAAAAATGTCAGCTTTAAGAGTACTAAGATTATGTGATATAAATGGTATAATGGAAAATTCTAGGCAACTTGCAGTGCATTTACTGCTGTACAACCTAATACCCTCAGTTCAAAGCTTAACAAAGCTGCAAAGGCTAAAACAACAACCACCTCTCTCTCCCATGAATGTGCTCTGGGAACAGCATGTAGCTTATTAAATTATTACAGATACTATAAAAGGATGTATCTCAAAGCTCATCTCTCAGATGAACTTGCGTGTGTGTGTGAGTTAACTTGCTGGCAGGTTTGCAAGAAATGCATATGGGAAGGAGAGGAGCATCCTGATATTTACTGCCCTTAAAACATTTTGAAGATAATGTGGCCCTGTCTGTTTCTTGAACCCTGCTGTTTCCACAGACTGCTTTAACTTGACTCTGGAAACAGTTGTGAGAACAGAGGTGTTTAGCTGGTGCTAAGGAGTCAATGGGGGAAGAAAAATTTAAGGAGGGGGTGGATGGGTTACAAACTTGTCCTCTTTGCAGAAATCTGGAGTAAGACTTGGTTGGTCAAGATCCAGGTCAGATACATGAATGTATTTCAGTGTTGTTTTAAAAACATATATTTAATGCTCTGCCCTCTTCCAGAGCATAGTGTTAAATGTTTGGGGGGGGGGGGGTGGTGGTGGTGGTGGTGGTGGTGGTGTTTGTTTTTGTTTAAGAAAAATTCCCAGGTATTCATGACTGAGCACAACTCTGATATGGTCTTGCAGTACCGCTGGGCAGGCAGCGATGGTGAGTGGGGATACCGTGGCAGTGCCTCCAAGGAGACTGAAATCTCAGGGCTTCCCCCCGTGACATGGCAGTGCATTGCAGAGAGGGAAGATGAGGGAAGTAATATTCAGACCAACCAAAGAGAAGATCAAAGCTGAGCTATTTGTGAAACGTGATGTAGCCTTAGGCGAGTTGCTAACATCTCAGTGCATGTAGGTTGCGCTCGGAAAACTTCTGGCTCTTATCTAATGGAAGAAATTGTTCCTGGCACTGGGTGGTAGTGGTCTTGTGAGGGGAATACTGGAGCACGCAAATGTGAGTAGCATCTGTTGAGAGTCCAACTCTTGTGCATTTTGGTGCCCTTGAAATTTAGGTGTCTAGTTCAACTATTGGCTTCTGAGGCTAAACCTTCTGGCTGAGGCAAGCAGAGAATATTTCCAGGGAGAAGTGGCTGAAACAGCAAAGCTGCAAGTGGTTTGGTCTAGTCTGCCTTTCAGAAGCCAAATGATGTCTGCCTGGGCTGCTGCAAAAACCCACTTGGAGTTTGCTCTTGGAAGCAACAGTAACTCTCTGTTTGAGGGAGATGCAGCCATGTGCTGCTGGGGTGGACTACGGAGCCATGGTTTTATCTTGTTGGAACAGGACATGCAGCTGTTTTGGGTTTCTTGGGATTTAGCCACGCAGGATTTTGCCACTTAGTGTGAGCAGTAAGTGCTGCGAAATGGGGATCTCGGCAGGTGGCTGGGGCTGTGCCTGCAGCTGAGTTACTGACCTGATACTGTCTTTGCCCTGTCTGGTGTTGGACAGGCTGAAATTAGTGCCAGTTTTATCATCTTTTGTTCCTTCCCCAGGGCACACACAGCTTCCAAGCACTGCTGGTACAAGTAATGCTGGGTTTTGAAAGCAAACGTCCCAGAGGCTGTGCTCGCTGGCAGGGAGCTGGCTTCTCTGTCGGGGCTGATGACCCAGGACTACCTGGCATAGCTCCGCGGTCCCTGCACCAGCTGGGAACGTGCACTCCTGACGCCGAATTTCTGGCCTTGTTTCAGTTACAGAGTTAAAAGGGCAGTGGTGGAAAGGAAGAGTCCACTTCTCAACATGCCACTGGTCACCAGGGAGAGTCGGGTTCCCAAGGGGATCCCTGTCACCTGCTGGTGAAGAGAGCGAGGATGTATCTTGTCAGAAATCCCGACATTGTGTTTCTTCCAGACTGGCTGCATTTTCTCCTCCTGAAGTGTGAAGAAGTTTGAGTAACACCCTGGTATGCTGTGTCGACTGCAATATTTCACTGTTGCTGTTGGTGTGGCATGCAAGGCTGGTCGAATACCTTCTCTCTAAACTTCTGCCTCTGTGAAATTTTCTCTTTCTCTAACAATCTGACTTACTTTGCCACCAGGGATTTGCCTATATCATTTTGCAATAATTTTTGACACTAAAAGCAATGTTTGCAAAATGTTTGTCCAACCCCCATAGAGCTCAGTGGCTATTCCAAAGCATCTCCTGTAAGCTGGAGTGTCGGTGGAGCTTCCACTGTGGTGTTTGCAACTCAGAGGGTCTCCAGGTTGGATAAAGAGTGTAAAGAAATGAATACTTTAGTGCTCAGTGTCATATGTGCTTGGAATGATCTGCTGGCAGAAATTTAATTTTGTTTCCAGTAATTTGAGGCTATAGATAGGATTACATCTCCCAGTCAGAGAGAGACATTAATCAAGAAACAGGCCTCTTAATCCTCCTTCCAATTTTAATGAAA
Organism: Pelecanus crispus; assembly: GCF_030463565.1. Lineage (NCBI taxonomy): Eukaryota > Metazoa > Chordata > Aves > Pelecaniformes > Pelecanidae > Pelecanus > Pelecanus crispus. The sequence continues at coordinate 7,562,239 of NC_134652.1, forward strand.
CACTGTAAAAATGCCTTTCACCAGGGGATGTCAAGTATCAGTTGTGTTTGATTAACATGCTTTTGTGACAGGTTTACTGTTGTACCATGTACCAAGTTATTCAGCAACCTAATTTAAGCTGTCTATCAAGAGAAAACAAGTACAAAGAGAGCATTATTTTCTCATTGGAGTTGCAATAACAGACTTGTGTATCTACAAACTTTTTTTTTTTAAATGCTGGTTACTCTGTGACATTTTTAACCTTCAGAATAAATGGGCAAAGGCTGGACGTGACACAAATCACACTGTCCCCTGAATGGCAATTAGGAAAGAGATAAGAAATCGGAAATGTTTTTGCAGCTGATATAAGTTAAGCACTTGCCTTTCTCACAGCAAAGTGGAATTTGGACCAACTCTGCTGGAGTATAATGGGTGTAAACCTGGGGCACTTGAGAGGAGCATTGGGCCCTGAATCTCTAATCGTCTCTTCTTTTTTCCTCTCCCCCTTCTGAAGTCAAAACACATTTTCAATGGAGGCTTTGTGGTTTGAGTTGCATTTGGCGTCTTATCTGCTCAGTTCTTTCTAATGTGGCTTGATTATATTAGATATGAACTTCCTTGTGGCTGGAAGCCAACACCAGACAGACTATTCTCTCTCCTAGTTGCGGAAACCTGACAGGGGAATGCCAAGCCTTTTCACAGGAGTTGGTTTATTTTTAGAGAAGTTTTTTTCATGTCTCTTTAAAAATTGACCTCTTGAAAAATAATGACTCCAGATCATCTCAAAGTAGAATATAGCTGGAGTCTGGAGTCTTCCACGCAAATGCAGCCTCTTCCAGCTAATGTGGCACAAACCCCCACAGGCTGCACTCGCCAACCTGACACCCACCAAGTTTTAACAGCTCAGTTAACCGATAGAAGTTTTCTATGTGAGTGAGTGCAATTGCACTTTCAAGGCTTGGAATATGGATTAAAAGCTTCACAGTGCACCGTCTTGTATGTCAGCTGCTCTCTGGACAGAAGAAATAAATTACAAGATGGTCTTTCCCTTTGCAAATTTTATAAGTGAACTCCCAATCTAATTCTAATGACTAGTTGTCCCTGGGAGCCCGTGGCACCACATGCCTTGCTGGAGGGAAGGGCCGGTGGGGTTGCAGCATCTGGAAGCAAGGGAGTCAGATGGGCTGGCAGGTCTTGCAGGCAGACTCTGTAGAAGTGGCCAGTCCTCTCTGAACGGGGGTGTTTTTCTCTGTGGGGAAAGGGCAACTTGCTGGGGTGTACCTGGGTCTCCCTTCAGCAAGGTCCCCTCACTGCTGGCCAGCCAGCGAGGGTTTTGCAGGAAGGAAGGCTGTGCCATGTTCTTGCCTGTCACATTTCCCATGGCACTGTGACCTGCTCAGGTCCCCAACCTCTAACTCCCTCTGCTAATCTGCCAGGGTGCTCTATACATTGTGGTGGTCTGAGAAGATGTTCAGGAGCCATTTGTAACATCTTAATGACCATATTAACACCTCTAATTGTAAATGACGGGGCAATTAGCCTCAGCATAGCAGCTTGAACAATTATGTTTGCCCTACTAAAGTGACAGAATATTCATTAATGTAATTAAAAAAAAAAAAAAAATCTTGTCGGGATTTGTCACTCTGAGGAGAGTGGCCTGGCTGTTGGCTTTCAGTTTCTTTAAAAAAAATGCAAGTTTGGGCACAACTCTTGCCAGAAATGCTCAGCTGTCAAACCTATTTATTTCATGAAACACACTTAACAGCAAGTGTGTGTCTACTCTGCCTCTGACTTGATTCACAGGGAAGAAGTCTAAGAGTGAGAAAGTGACTCAATCTCTGTTTTCTACCAGGCCAAAGAGTCTGGGGGTTTCTTAGCTGAGTCCCAAAATAAGGTGAGGGAACCTACTGAGGTAACCAAGTTGCATATAGTTATGGTTAGAAACTGTGCTGGAGGTTGTGCCAGGTCTGAAAGCTTCTTAGTATTTATATTACTTTTGTGCTTGAGGTCTCATGTAAAAGCAGAGTTGTTTTCCTGGAGGAGACTGTGTTTTAGTAGAGCCAATCCCAGCTTTGAAGACCTTGCTGTCTTCACCAAGACAGCCAAAACTTGAGGCAGCAGAGAGAATGAGGGGACCTAGACTGATGGCATGTTACATTTCTGACTCTCTCCATTAGATATCACTACTATTAGGCAAGTAAAAAGCACACGCGGTTTGATTTTGGCCATAAGACAATGTTATTCCCTTCAGTGGAAGCCTCAAAATAGCGGGTCTGCCTTCTGTCACTTGCAAGAATTGAGTTTGAAACCCTGAAACTAGTTTTCTTTAACACGTTGGTTCGGTTACCTGCTCGTTTTCTGTCTCTCTCCCAGTTGACATGGAACAAGTAGTAATTTTCCAGGGGTGTTTCGTCTGGTATTTCCATTGCAGATCTGAGGGACCCCATGGGTTCTTTTTGGAGCTGGGGGTTTGCTCAAGATATCACAGTGTGACTTTGGGTGAAGGGCAGCCCTAAAGGCAGCCTCATTTTCCCAACCACCTTTGGGTGGTATTGCTATCAAACAACTTGCATGGTGAAGCTAGGATCTCTTAAACAAGCTTTTACAAGCTTTGTTTTTAATGCCTTAACCAATGAACATCCTGGTACCTTGGATGAGGTGGCACTGGATTTTTTTTTTGTTGTTTTTTTGATAAGTGCATCTGAAATCTGACTAGTGAGGCTGTCATTGCTTCAGAAATATCTTCACTCCTAAGTGAAAGCTGTCATTGCAGATGTGTTTTAGCTCAGTGGAAACATCAGGACTGTGTTTGGGACTGCAGGATCATGACATCTTTTTAAGCACAGTGGGAGACAGATGGGTGAGCTGCCAACTTGATGCAAAAACAATAAGAACAAATGAACTTTTTAAAAATAGAACAATTGCATTTGGAAAGAGAGTTGAAGGGGGGTGAAGTTGAGAGGGAAATAATTCTCCCATGATGCTATGTTTTTATATTAAACAAAGCATGTTGCAACATTGTCTTCGTTAGCAATGAAGTGACAAACTGGAGCACTTCCAAAATGGCTGGCTCCAAACTGCTTTCATATTGACCTGAAATGTCAGCTGCTATTATGTTCTGCTGACCACTGATTGCTTCCAGAGTAGCATTTTCTTCTGTGAAATGAAAGAAGTTTCATCTCAGTGATCTCAGTGTCTCCTGGTGTTTGTGAAGTATGATAGTCATGGGAAATGATAGTGCCTTTATTTCAAACCATGTCTCAGTTCAAGTGAAATGAATTGTTAATCTTGAAGTTATTTATACTGTGAGAGTGTGTTTTGTGCAAGAACATTGTATTTGCTCATCTAGAAGATCCTCTGCTTCACCTTCTTATAGCCAGCAAATCAAGGTGGTAAGTACCTCTAATTTATTTCCCTACCTTCACACACATGTACAGAGTTGGGCTTTGACATAGCAATGTTGGTACCATGTTCTGCAGGCAAACTTTTAATTTTTTCTATGGAGCTATGCAAAACACATGAATATGGAGAAATAGTACTTTTGGTAGCAGTAGTTGAAGTTCTGTGATCAGGTCTCTAATGATAAGATGGAAAGTGTGTTTTGTTTTATTTTTTAATCCTCTTTGTAAGACAGGAGAATGTTCAGGTAGTATTTTATTTCACATAATGCAGGCTTAATGTTACGTGAAAACATTATGGAAACCTCTTGGTCTTTAATTATCAGGGAAATGAACTAGGTGATCTGTAAAGTCTTTTCAATCTCTTCTGAAAACCTGTGTAATGTAATTTATTCATATTCCTATACTCTCTTTTTCTGTTGTTATCACTTGAAAAGGACTCTTCCAAGCAAAAGTGAAGGAAGTAGGTCTATCTTTTTGGAAAAGATAAACAAGTCTGTTATCTGCTAAAGACCAGAATGAAGTATACTGACCAAATAAACCTACTGGATCTACTCTTGTAAAGTAACAGCAACTAAATGATCTGTAAAATGTAGGAAAACTCTTAGGTTTTTTTTTTTTTCCTCAGAGACAGATATTTCCCCTGCTGGAAAAATCCCAACTGTTGGGTTGGGCAGAATTTGATTGCCTTACTTGGTTTCTGTGATAATTGGGCTCCAAGAGGAAATGTGTTTGAGAGTGGTGGAAGTGTGCAACCTTGGTAAGGTATTACTTGGGCAAAGGAGAAACTAGCCCTTACATCTCTACTAATCAGTACCCCGGGGTTTGTTCCATGTCTTCTCTGAGAACGTTTCTTCTAAGGGAGTGACCATTAACTAAGTGCAGCCAAGTCAGTTTGTGGGCTCTCCCAATATCTTGGTGGCAATAAAGATGGACTCGGAGGAGATGGCCTTGGGCCACTGCCAGTACCTATTCACGTACCATTTTCCTCCTTCTCGTTAAGGTCTTACTCAAGACTTGTATTTCCTTCATTTGTGAAAGAACTAGAAACAATTAGTTTCTTCAAAGGAGAAAGAAGAAAAGTGTAAAGGAGAATGGTCATGTTTTCATAAGAGGCTTTGACTTTCCTCTATTTTGTGTGTCTTAAGAATTAAAAGATGAAACTGCAGCACTTTGGCTACTATTTTGTACAGTGAAGTCTGTGACAGTTTTGTCCATTCAGACCCATTCTCTCTTTCTCTATTACCTCCCAATTAAAATTAAACTCAGCTGTGGAAGGACTAAAAGCTTTTATGGCCATCAGGCTATTGCTTTATTTATTTATATATATATATATATTTTTTTTTTATAGGGAGCTAGCTCTATTCTATCCAATCAATTATTAAGAAGAAAATAAAAATCACTTGTTATTTTCTGCAGCATTTCTATTGGTTCCTAAAGGACTTGCTGAAGTATCCCAAATAAAGATAAAACCAGCTCCTCACTGGAAGAGTAGATGAAAAGTTGAATATTGGCAGAACAAGAAAAAATGTTTCATGCTTGCTGTGCCTGATATTTTTGAATGCTGGGTGGGGATTAGGTACATAGTTGAGGTGAACGCTTTAAAGATGAAATCCATAACGTGAAACACAAAAGCAAATAGTCCCCTAATAGTTGTGGCAGTGGTCTGTACGGAGAAGATAAACAATGCCTCAACCAGGAGGAGGTTTCAGCAGAAGGACAGCCATTCAAAGGGTCTTGTGACTGGGACACCCAAACAACAACTCCGGATGTTTTACTTGCATACAGACAATGAGTTATGTGACTTGATTAATGGCAGTTTCAATGCCTGAATTTGTCACCTTTCCCGAGCACTCCAACGACTGTCATCGCATTCATTGAGGCCACCGCGACCCTGTGCAGCCAGCCTGGCTTTCAGGCAGGGCGCAGTGCCATCTGCGCACCCAGCCCGGGTCCCTGCTCGGCTTCCCCCTCTGACTGCTGTCCGCAGCCACAGTGGAGGCTGAATTTCCCCTTCTGATTAATGCTGGGAAAGATGCTCTTGGCAGCTGGCTTCCCAGTCGTGAGCGGAGAGGGATCTGGGTTCCATTTCCTAACTGGAAAATCGTATACACTTATAAACCATAAAGCCTTTTTGTTTCCTACATGGTGTATGTATTAGTCTGCTAAGCAAATTCTTCCTTCTCCTAAGCTTTCCTACCGCTAGCAGTTCTCTGTTCAGTTTTAGCCATAACTTTTGATGATTGCATTCTTCAGGTCTGGGAGCCCACCTACATCACATCCCAGAAGTATGTTCTTCCCAATGCAAACAAATCAAATTATTAACGGCTGTCCCTAGTACGAGCCAGGCAGCCTCCCTGGTCTCGGGGAGAGCCTGGGATTCTGCTCTGGGCTTGCAAAGTGAATGGTTTGGATTGGGACTTTCACTGTTTGCGGTGTTACCTTGGGGGCCTCCTGTAATACCAGATACTGCAACAGATTGTTGCAGCTTCAAGCTATTTGGGATAGATAGGGAAAAGATAGAGAATTTTTAGAGGTCTTCATTTTTTCACTTATTTTTTCCCTGGCAGTGGGTTGAAGGTGTGTACCTATGTTAGTACTAATACTATTTTGGGTCAGAAGCGGTGTTTGAGGTTTTTGTGGTGGGTTTTTGGGTTTTTTGTTTTGGTTTTTTTTTTTTTAGAAAATGTCAAATCACTTTATTGGAACAAAATGGGTGCAGCTTTTCTTGTCACTTGCCAAGCTAGGATGGCAGAGGAGCCTTGGCTATTTTTCACCACTCTGCTGAGAAGAAATCTGTTTCAGGCAGCTGCTGCTTTTATTATTGTAATAATCTGTGGAAAGCGCAAACAGAATGGCACTGGGGGTTGGATCCTGTGTGCCGGATTTCAGGAGGTGTCGTGCCCTTGACTGTAAAGGGAGTGTGGAGGAGTAGCTGCAGCACAGCCGAGAGCAACGGCACAAAGGGCTGTGCAGAGCGAGCTGGGAGAGCGCCTAGGTGGGACGCTTCCCAAGATGAAGGGGCTCCTGATGAATGAAGCCATGACTAACTGGTGGCCTTTGGAGAAGGAGATTGGTGCTTCTGAAGGATATCAGAATAGCTTTGTTTACAAAACTTGCAAATAATTGAAATGTTAGCAGCGTGATTGAGTCATAGAGCGATGAAATGGTTTTACAGCTGCTGTGATGGTTCTTGTGAATCTGCAGGGGTCTGCCCATCGGGAATTTAATTCCTAACAGTAGAAATAGCAACCCTTACTATGAGTCAGGGCTCCTGCTTAGCAGAAAGCAGTTAGGGCGTTGGTAGCTTTAGTAAATGTGAGTCAGTGCAACAGCAGAAGTAGACCACAGGGCTCCTGCCGCAGCCAAGGTCACTGCCCAGTGGTGAGCACGCCTGTTTTCCTGAAATCCCACAAAGCTGTGGTTGGAGTCCATCCCCTGTTTTCCTCCAGTCTGGTCACTTACAAGCATGCTCTTTCCCTTTCAAATGGACTGAAGTCCTCCAGAGAACTCCAAACCAACCAACAGCCATCCCAAAGCTCTTCCCAGGAAGAGGTAGCTGCTCAGCTGCCTTTACTGATGCTCTCCTGAAATGTCCATCCTACAAATCATGCATGAAGGGCACAGGGAAGAATGAACCTGATCTTCTGGGAACAAGGGATGTCTGTACAGCAAAGCAAGGCTTTAGGGATGTATTTCTGCTCCCTCTTTGGTTCAAGATAGTGGCCCTTTTGTTTAAATGCAATACAGGTGAATAGATTCCCCAGGGGTGAGCCTGTCCCATCCTGGGTTTTATCACAGTCTACAGAGCCAGCAGGAATTTTGTTGGATCCCCTTGTTAAAATATTAGTTGCACTTCACTGAAAAGCCTAATGCTTTAAATTCTGCTGTAATGGCCTCCAACCTCCTGCAACTGTAGGGGGAAAAATTCTGGCCAAATAAAGGATCTGTAAAAAGAAACATCTCTTTTTATATGACACCCTGTTAACCCTAATGACAGTTTTCTCTCTGTAAGTGCAGTAAAGTATGGAAATATTGCTGTGCTCCATGGTGCAATTTTCTGACTGTGATTTTCGTTGATAAAAGCCTTCAGAGAGCACATTTCCCTTCCCACTTATCTACCATCAAAAGACAGCAAATATGTGAAAAATTCAGCTGTCACTCTAAACAAAATATACAATTACTCTGGGTTGATGTTTTAAACAGAAATTATTTCCATGGCAAAAAAACTGCAGCTATTTTCTAAATGCTGTGATGTTTGCTTCTAGCTTTTTGCATTATGCAGGTATCGCCTCATTTGGATATTTGAATGCAATGATGAGATATCATAAGTTAAAACTTAGCACTTGCCAAATTAAATATTTGCTGGGCTGAGCCCTAAGTTCATTACTTGACTGCTATTTTGCACTGAAGAATGAAAAATCTTTTCTAACCTGCCAAAGGCAGTTATTTTAGGAAGCTGACGAAGAGGGCAGATGTTATTCAAGCGGTTGGATAAGAAAAGGAAATAGTACATGTTAACTATTCTGGAATATCCATATAGATGAAAGAAAGTGGAAATGTTCCTGAAATGTGCTAATTTATTTGGACAAATCTAAGCAGAAAAGATAGGATGGAAATTTGATACTTCCCAATTTAATATTTCAAGCTGTGAAAGATGGTTCCTTATGTCTGATGTTGCTTGGAATGAATTTCTTTTGGGACATCTCTGAACTTTGAAAGCCCAAAATCCAGAACAGTGTTCCTGTGGTTTGGTTCCACTTTTTTTTTTTTTTTTTTTTTAATACAACTGATATTGGAGATCAAGAAGACTGTAACCTTAATGTAACTGTATTTAGAAACAGAGATGGAATTTTTTCTTATTTTGTTTCAAGGGCTGAACCTAAAAATAATAGTAAAAAGCAACTTATCTTGGCAAAACAAACAAAACTCTTTCTTTTTGACTCAAAGATCTCTTTTCTTTTGTAAGTTGCTTAGGCTTTATTCCTCTTTCTCTCCCCCCTGCTCCAACTTTAAGAAAAATATACTTCATCTGCGTCATTCTGAAATGCAAACTCAAAACTCAGTTTAAAAGTTCAAAATTTAGCACTCCTAAACTAGAAAAGGAAATCTCCCCCCTGCTCAAAGCAGAAACACTGAAACACTTTGAAAACATGAAGAAAAAAAAATATTTTGATAATTTTAGTGTCACAGAATCACAAAATTGTTTAGGTTGGAAAGGACCTCTAGAGATCATCTAGTTCACCCGCCCTGCTCAAGCAAGGTCAGCTAGAGCAGGTTGCCCATGTCCAGTTGGGTTTTCACTGTCTCCACAAATGGAGATGTCGTCTTTTTTTTTCCTGAAAGTATTAGCTAACTTGAATGTTAATGCAGTAATAGTTTTTTTGTCTCCTCCCAAATTCCATCTATGCAAATTTATCATTCTTCAAAAAGGATAGGAAAAAACATGTCCCTCCTCACCGTGTTACTCATTTCCCAGAAAATACTGCCATTTGACAAGTTTGGTTTTTGTTATTGTTGATTACATATGTAATGTACTCTGGAAGCACTACAGTATCTTCTGGTTTCATACAAAGAAGTCTGATTCACTCTCCCTGTGGAAATTTTCATATTATAATTAAACTTGGCTGTTGTTCAGAAGGTCTTTGCAGTGAAGATTCATATGTGCTGGTGAGGTCATGTCACCATTTAAAGTTCCTGCAATGAAAGAAAGTCCAGAATGCAGATACATGGCACTCAGTTAAATTATGTGAATTCCGTTTGAGAAAATGAGTATTTAGCATTCCATGGTGTGTAAAGATATCATTTCAGAGTGGCAGAAAAAGTCATTGACCTTCATACGCAAGTGGCATAGCGAGTTATTCTGAACTGAACTAGACCCGCTGTCAAAATGGCAAAGGGTTTGCTGTGCCAAACTGTCACTGCTGAGAGGTTCATGGATTTTGGTTCCTCTCAAGCTCAGGTTTAAGCTGTAGCACCTCATCAGTGTTTTCAGGTCTAGTCACCCACACTGCTCCTTCTCCTCAAGCCATTGGGGCTAGTTCCAGCCTTAGAGAAGTCCAATGCGTAGCAGGACTCAGCCTACAGAAGCAGGATTTTAAGCAGAGGGGAAAAAGCAAGCCTCTTGGCGAGACTTAGTTGAGTCAGCTGCTCTGCTGTTCATATTTATACAGCAGTGGTGCTCAACTCTACAATTAAAATCTTCTAACACGCTTGCATAAAGGTCAGGCAGCAGATGCTGCCACTAGACCTGACAGAGTCACTGATAAGCTTCACTTCCAGGCAAAGCTTATAAGAAGAAAATGAAGTATCAACATTTAATATTTCCAACAACATGTGTGCATACATAAGCATACATCTTAGTAGTGAGTTTATTCTTCATTTTTTAGTAGAAATATGCACTACTAAGGCTCAGCCTTTTGAAAACCATGCCACACACACTAAACAAAATGGGTGTTTTAAATTAGATATGTGACATGACTGTGACTAGCAATTCTTTAAGTACAGTCAAGTGTTTGTGTAGCTAATGGCAAATGAGATGTGTTCTGAAGAATGAATGGATATTGCACTAATATACAGAATATCTTTGCATAGTAATAATGGAAGAAAAATCAAATTATTCCAGAGTCTGACTAGGCATTGAGTGGAGTTATATGAGAATGTAAATTGGAGAGAGAAAGGGCCATATCTCTGTATTCTCACCAATCTTTTATAGGTAATTGTTTAGAAAATTTAGCTAGGGAAAAGCTTTTAAGTTGGAGTCTGACAGTCCTTCAGGGTATTCTTAGAGGTTATCTCTGCAAGGCAGGTGGATGAGGAAAGAGACAAGCTTAACCCTATAAAAATAATTATGATATATTATTAGCAACTAATGGCAATCTAATGGAGTCTTTTCAGCAAAGACACCACTGGCTGCAATTTCTCTCTGTCATATGCATAAAAAAGCAACTCTTAATGAAACCTACATTCTGGTAATTTCTCAAACTCAGTGAAGTTAGCAAGAAACTTTCTGCACTTGAAACTTCACATGTTTCAGTATATTTTCATGTTACTATTAATGGGAACACCCCACCCAGGCAGCATGCAGCAAGGTTCAACACTTAAATCAGCATTAGAAATCTGTTGAGACCACATGATCTAGTAGATTGAGTGTGTACCTGGGGTTTTTCCTTTCTTACCTAAGTTTTTCCTTTCTGAGATTTATTTTTTGCATGAAACAAACTGGCATGACCTTATGATACTTTACATATCGGGACCTGTTGGATGGTTTTAGTTCGCAAAGGCATAAAAAGTGCTCACGGTAATTGTGTCCCTACAGGCTTTGTGAAAAGAGACAGCTGGATAGAGGGCAGAGACCCTATACATATCCCAATAAAATCAACAAGGCAGGAAAAAAACTGCTGGAAGAATGGAATTTGAGAAACTGTGATCAGCAAACAAAACACCTCACACATGAAGTCTCACTCTGCAGTCCATTGACTAAAAAGACTTAGCTAATGGTTGGAGAAGGGGCAAAGGAGGGGGAGAAGAGGACAAGGACAACATTAGCAAAATCCAGGGCACATTACAGTCAATCAGTAATTGCTGCAATTGGAGCTCATCATCTGCTTAGCACTTAATGTCTTGGCCTTTTCAGAATGAATTTTATTAATACTAATGTCTTAAGAAAACTGTAGCAGTCATTATCTTTGATTCTTATGATGTTCAAAAGTTCTTGCTGTTGATTACTTGTCTCTACCAAATTCTTCATGTCACCAAGGGCTGTCAGACACTTAAAGCATGCCTCTGGTGGTCTCTGAGAAGGAGACATGTCAGGACTAGTCCCCTATAAACTCGTACTGACTACTCCTGATCACTGTCTTGTCCTTCAGATGTTTGGAAATGGAGCAAAAAATGCTGGAAACCATTACCTTCCCAGGGATCAAGGTGGGGTCAACCAGCCTGTAGTTTCCTGGATCCTCCTCCTTGTCCTTCTTGAAGACAGGAGTGACATTTGGTTTCTTCTAGTCTGCAGGAACCTTTCCTGATCACCATGACCTTTCAAAGACAATCAAGAATGGCCTTGCAATGACATCAGCCAGCTCCTTCAGCACGTCATGATCAGCTGTCATGGATTTGTGTATGTCCACTTTGTTTAAATGTTCCCCAACCTGAGTCCAGGTGCCTCCTCCACCAAAGCAGGTCTGCCTTGCTTCAAGCTCCCACTGGTCTCAGGGACTGGGGACTGCTGAAGGTTGGTCTTACCAGCAGTGACTGACATGAAGAAGGCATTGGGTATCTTGGCCTTTTCTTTGTCCTTGGGGAGGAACTTACAGCTACGTCTGAGTGATGGTGGCTGCTATCTGATGAACTGTGCTGCTAAGGGTGACCCCCTGATGCCACCAAAATTGTCCTGGAAAACTTACCAGAGGAAATTACCCAAATACAGAGGGCTGCTTTCAGCATCCCCAATTCCATGTGCTGCATTTGTTCCAGGTCTCGGGATATGGAGCTGCCATTATCTCCGGTCTCAGGGAAGGTTTGTTATAACCCATCAGGTCTCCAGCAGAGCGCTCTCAGGTGATGCTAGAATGCCTTGCTGGTGAAGGGTGGCTTTTACTCGTACCTTTTTCTTTAGAAAGCTGTTTCTTGTATGAATTCTGCTGTTCTTTTGCTTTCATTTATCTTCTGTTTCTCTGTTTCCTTCCACCAGTTTCCCCAATTAAGTGTAACAATTTGAGCTGCTCTGGGCCCTTGCAGCAGGAGCAGAAACATTTGCAGTCCTGCAGAGAGGTGTTTTTTGTGAATTTCCTCTGCAATTGCTAGGCAAAAATTATTTGTGTGCTCTGAAAAGGGTAGAGGGTAGAGCAGAGACCTTGGAATGATAACACTGCAAAGACCTTATTCTTTGTCTTTTTCAAAACATTGATTTCTTGAGGAAGGGAGATCATCAACAAAAGAAAAAAAAAAAAAACTCTCATGCTGGGGTGGGCCCATTAGAGGAATGCAGGCTCATTAGTCCTGCTAAATATGATACTGCGTGTAAAGTCAAAAAAGCAAAGTGAGGTCTGGAAAACTTGGCAGGAAATCAGCCAAGATCCATTATATTATCTTTCACATGGCTTGTTAGTGGTGACACTAATTGAAGGCTGGGCCCTCTTTTTTGCTGACTGTCGAACACAGGGCCATTTTAATTTCACCTGATTATGTTGCCCTATTGTAAGAAGTCTGACAAAAACAAGATCTGTGGAAACTCCTACCAATGAATCCTTGGCTGCCCAAAAGCTCCTTTGGCAGCTAGAAGGTTTTTATTAATAAGTGGGCTGACCCATTTTTCATTTCTAAATATCCCAGATAAATTGGCTACTGTACTGCTGCATTTCAGCTAAAGCTGACCAGGCTTCTGTAGCTTATCAATGTGTGTGAAACTTGTGGAAATACTAAAAATGTTACAATTCCTACCCTCCCCCATAAGAAAATGACTTGAGCAGACTGTGCCCACCTGAGGGTTGCCAAAGAGTGGGAGTAGATGAAATAAGTGCTGTTGTAGGAAAAGACCATACAATAGTGGAATTGTTTTGGGAGAACTTTTTGTAGCACACTTGGATGAGAACTGTGATTCTTTTGCTGCTTTTATCGACATTATTTGTAATTTTCTCTTATGGTTCCCTTGCTCTTTCTTTGCACTTCCCTGAGCAGACAAGCTCAGCTGTATAATAAGAAACTGAGTTTTATCTCCCTTGTATCAATGTAAACCTAAAGTGACTCTGCGGAAGTAGAAAAGATCTGATGTTCGTTAGGGGAGAAACGGTCCCACTAAAGAGTTTGTTAAAGAGAAAAATTCCCTCTCCAATTGTGGAACAAATTAACTAGTAGGAGGAGCCAGTTGGATGCACCTCTCTGGGGCTGATGACCAGAGAGACTTAAAAGTCCATCACGCTAATGCCTAATTTCATTCTTTGCCCATAGTGTGCACAGAGGAACTGTCCTCGCAAGCTGGGCTGTGGCAAGGTCCCCAGTTTCCATCAGGGAGGGGATTTATATCAGCGAGGAAACATTTGGTGATTATGACTACCAACTGCATTAATCAGCAGCTAGAATTAAGAGTCACTGACAAGTTGCTTTGGGATTTGTGTGGCTATGCAAGGGAAAAAAGCCAGAACGAGCATTTCTGAGCAAACTACATGTGCCATTGAGGGATCATCCTTTTTCTCTGTTGACTGCTGATGCATCGCACAGAAACGGGGCCCCGTCAGAAAAGGGCAAGACCTTTACGAGGCAAAATCTGCCTTTTCACTTCATGAGGCATGGGGTACGACTTGGGCGGAAGCTGGTTTTGTTTGAGAGGTGTCAGTGCGTGGTGCCACAGGGACCTCACTGCTGGACAGCTGCCCCAAACAGGGCAAAGCTGGGTCCTGCCTTCTGCTGTCTGAATGGCTCCTCCGTGGCCAAGGGAGGCTGGCTTTGGAGGACCATGCTTCCTGGGGGCCACCACCAAGCGCCCTGTCTAGAGACCTCTGTGAAGCAGAAGCCGCCTACTAGTCCCTTGAGCCGTCTAGTGGTGCCTGCCTTGAGTGTCAAATACAAAGCCTCACTGAAAAATATAAACAGCAGCTGATTAATCTGAAAGGAGTGATTAGCACCAGAAGCAGGCCAACTACAATGAAAATGTCAGTGTTTGGTAGGTTACCAAAGCAGCAAAAATTCTGGCCTGGAAATGGCAGACAAGATAAAGAAGTGGATGCCAATGTAGGATGCTAAAGGCTAAGAAGGTTGGTCTGGTGTGGTCTATCTTATGCTTTGTCTTGGTGATTGCAGCACTTTATGGATGCTCATTGAACGAGGCTGGGATTTTAAAAGAAAAGCTGAACTTTCTAACCTGAAACCTCAAATCCTTTTCTGATGGGTTTTGTAACTGAAAAGCGGAAATAGAGTCTTCAGTAATTCAAAAAAGATTTAATGATCAAAGCTGCAATTAAAAGTGTGGTGAATCATCTTACAATTGTCCATGTGCTAAAAAGTACAGGCTGTGTGAGAGATCATGTTGTCATGACTGGTTTTGCTCAATGAGGATATAGGAGCTGCTATTACTTCCAGCTATGGAAGCAAGCTAAGTGCTGCCGACCTATGTTTATAGAGCAGAAGAAAAGGCAATAGTCCTGGCTCCCCCATTTGTGTATTTTATTTAGTAGTTCTGTCTGCAGCATCTGAATTCATTATAGTGCTTTATTACTTTTCGCCTTCTTCGAGAATGTCTGCTCTCAGTAGGAATCTTGATTTTTTTTTCAGTTTACACTAACAAATTACCCACCAAAGCAAATACACAAGAACTGATCTTTAGAGCATTAATATCTTTTTTTTCTTTCTGCAGCATGCACTAACGATGAAATATTTAACTGAACATTTCACAGTATATGCATTTTCTCAAATTAAAATTGCAAAAGACAAGGAAATGAAGATGAAAATATCCAACCATGCTGTTTCTCAGAAACCCTCACAAGTAATCTAATATATCTCTTTAAATCCTGTTGGTTTATTCTGCCTAATAAAAAAATTAGTTCTAAATACAATTTGGTTTAAGTATAGGAGAAACTCCTTTTTCCTAAAAATGTTTAGCCTGTCACACAGAAAAACAGCTAAAAGGAAGCAGAGGAACTTGTAGCTCTCCACTGGAAAAATATAATAAAAGATTTGAATATTCTACTACAAGTCTTGCTTTCCCAGTTCCTCAATTCCCTTGCTAGTGGCAGTGAGGTATCTTCATGTTTTATTTTCAAATTCTCATAACAAGCTGCAATATTCAAACTCTAACACGCTAGAATGTGATTGCCTACTTTACAAAAATTGTTGCTGTAGCTCTGCTCTTAAAGATCTATTTGTAAACCAAGCTTTTTTATCTTGCCATTTTTGACATCAAGTGCCTCGAGTCAATGACAGATAGCTATAAATCAATGCCAGCTTTTACAAGAATCCCAAAAGGAACAGCTGATGTAAAATATAATGCAATCAAATCAATTGGTACTTTTTTCCCAGGTTTATTGGAAAAGAGACCTGCTCTTTATGCTGAGAGACAAATCAGGTTATCTGATCTAGCAAGTCTTGCAAACAAGCAAATTCAAATATCTTATCATGGATCAAGTCTATTGTGGTCACTCAATTCATTAAGTTGACATAATGCACTTATAGAAAATGTTCTTAAATACTTACTTCACTTTACAAATACAGTCATTTAGCAAATGAGAAGTTGTATTGCTATCTCTACATTTGCAGTGCATTAGAATGGCCTTTAGCTAGTGCAGTCAGAGAGTTGCCACAGTTTCATGGGGAAAGAGAAGAAAGCCCATTTAGAAAACATGGATGTTGAACTGAAGGATTTTATGGGCTTTTTTTAGAGGTGGCCCAGGCTAGGACAAACAGTTTATGTCCTTTAAACTGGGAAGGAGAAGCTTCCCATCTGCATAACCTAAGAATCGGGCAATGGCTTTAGCATAGCTCAGCTTTGCTGTGCAATGGGGGAACACTTAGCAGAAGTGGTGAGAACTTCTCCAGAACTTGGATACGGCTTTCCAATGAGTTTTGACAAAATCTGTGAAAGTCCTGATGCGGTGTGAAATGGTTTCTACCTGCCCATGGGGTGAAAGAGCTGCAATTGCCCTGCTGGGTCAGAGCGACATCTTGGTCTTGATAGTAAGAGCCAGAACAAAACCCTTGTGAGGGAAGGGGTAGGCTGTGCAATTATGGAATTCCCATAGGAGAGTTTTCTCCCCACCTGTCAGTCACTGGTTGGCTGATGGTCTGGGCCAGCAATGCTTTTATTTCTTATAGATCATTTGTCCTCACCAGTGACATGGTAAAATTCTTATTATCCATGCCAATAGGGAATCTTTTGATGTGGGATGATAGGGAACCTCCATATCTCATAGCAACGAGTCTCCCAAGTTCATGATATGCTTAATAAAAAGAAATCTGTTTCATTAATTTGAAACTTTTCTCCTTTTGCCCTTTCAAGTTTCACTGTTTATCCCTTACTCTTCTACTACAAAAGAGAAGGCTATAGCAATAGACTGATGTTAAAGGGGCTGATGAGATGATCTGAGAATCCTCTTTGTGTCTCTATTTTTTTATGAATCTCTGCCCTGTTCCACACTGTTGGTCTCTTCACTAAATTCAGCCACCTCAGACATTTCAAAATCTCTTCATATATTTCCTGTGATGGGCGTGTCTCAACCACTCACCCATGCAAGTGGGGATGGCCTTGCTACCAGATATAATCGTGAGTGGATAACTTTAATGTTGATGAGAACTAAAAGCTTGACAATGAGGAGGAGGGCCTTTCAAGGCTCAGGCACTGAAAGCAGCGACAGAATTTGGCTCCATTGTATTTGCTTTTTATGTGTGCTCAAAAGAGGAAAAATACTTGCATTTTAATATCAATCCAGAAATCTAAACTGAGAGGAAAGTAATTATACATGAAAGAAATACAGTCTTTTGTAATAAGGTTTTTAAAGTATCAGTTTCATTCTATCATAATATTTTTATGATTAGGTTTACCTTCTAATATTTTAATAACTTTAGAATGAAGTAAGGAAGTCCTTTGTAGCTTATCTCACAAGCCTGTCTAGGACATCACACTTAATGAGGTTTATAATTCAATATAACCACATCTGCATCTTTAATAATGCCTAACATTTAATCTTCATTGCACCACTTGAATCAAAAGATCTAAAATTAAACCTACTGCAGCTTAATCTAATAATAAACATGCGTGACATTTTGTGCAAAATGGGTGCCTGATCAGCATGGTGCACTCTTACAATTGTATCTGATGTAGAAAAACATAGTTTAATCAGCCAAAGGTAGAAGGTGACATTTAACTCCCACTGATACATCTACTTTGGGGAAACTCTAAGATCCTGCCCCGGAAGAAAGGACCAGTTGTCAGATCATTAGCAAACTTGGGTCCAAATCCCACTAGCTGGAGCAGCATTAACACAGACCTTTACTAGTAACAAGTGGTATTCAGACCACTGCTGAGACCATGCTACCAAGTTCTCAAGTGGGAACGTAGATCAGTCTGGATCATAAGAGCGGTCTTGCAGCCATGGGTAGCCATGCATTTGGTGGGTTTTGGGGGGCCACAGTAGTAGTGTTGAGCATCTCCACTGCAGAATGAGGGGACTGCACATGAGAAGTAGACTTTGTTTGTGTGCCCAGAAGGAGCTTTGCATGAGAAAGTCGCCCTGAATGAATGGGACTTTGCACAAGGGGCCAATGCCTGCAGAGCTCTTTGTGGACTCAGGGCTTTACATGGGACCTATGGGTTGGTGGTGTTTCTTCTCAAAGATGTAAATGTTGCTTTGTAATCAGGTGTTATGCTTTGTGGGTCCCAACAGTTCTGTCACTGTGACACCAACATTTATCTCTGATGAAAGTGAGACAAACAAGCAGATTAGAAGACATAACACGTAGAGATAACGTTTTGGAGAACAGGCAGTGTTAGAATCATCTATAACATGTTCAGGTGAAACAATGAATTTATGAAAGCTGAGCCAAATTATTTAATGAGAAGCTACAACTTCTCATTTATCTTCTCATTTATCCTCAGGCCAGCTACACTCAAAATCACTGTTCTGATTCCTTACAGGTGCAAAAATTAGCAACAAGTCAATGAAAGATTGGAACCTATATTAGACCTTGATGCAAGATGTATGCTGTTCTCCCTGTATTTAAAGGGCTCTGGCTGTGGTCCTTACTGGATTGTAGAGTAGTCAAAATCTGTTTTCTTTTAAGTGTATTTTGAAGCTAGTATGGTAAACAAGTGTAGCTCCTCTATGTGAGATGCCTTTGTGATATTCACAGGAAGTCCCTATCACAAATAAAAAGATGGTTCGTCACCAGGATCTGATCAGAATAATTTGACATCAGCTGGGTCAGGATAGGGAGCTTTGATCGGAGGAGATGAAAGACTGGTGAAAACTCTGCTGGGCCATGGAGTCCCCTGCTGAAGCTGTAAGTTCACATTTCAACTGGGCTCCATCTGACTTTAATTAAATAAGGGAAGATCAAAGTCTACAAATCTCCCTGATCTATATCAGCACAGCAAACTAAAGGTAAAAATTCTCAGTATCTTTCTGTTCCTTTGAAGTCAATAGTGAACTTTGTGCTGTGCATGAGGACACAACAAGTGCCATTTGGGTAGCTGCAGGTTTACGATAATTTTGACGTAATGTTTATGCAAGGGAAGGGAGAAAAGCTGCATCTTGAAATGATGCCTTCACAGCTGTGGGTCCTCACTCCTCCCCAGACTGATTTTATCTTTAGGATTTGCTTTGTCTTATGATGAGGCTAGAGGCACAATTACATCTAATAAATCAGGGAAACCATTGTCTTAGTTTTCCTTCAGCTATAAATCACAAACTATTCCATTTTTGTACAACCACTTCCCCTCCTGCCTTCCTTGCATACTAGTGAGGTGAGCTGGAGACTCACTTGATAAAAACATCCTGAACTAAACCAGCTGGAAATAGACAGTATAATAACGCCAGCCTGCTGTCGGCCCTCATCTATTTTTGTTTGATTGGTATCTGATTGTGATTGAAAGACTTCCCAAGTTCACTACCTTGA
The DNA here is from genome assembly GCF_030463565.1 of Pelecanus crispus. Taxonomy (NCBI): domain Eukaryota; kingdom Metazoa; phylum Chordata; class Aves; order Pelecaniformes; family Pelecanidae; genus Pelecanus; species Pelecanus crispus. The sequence continues at coordinate 7,581,219 of NC_134652.1, forward strand.
GGCCAACCTTGAAAATGTGTCACATTTGGCTACTTGATAGCATCTTAATCATAATGTTAGATCCAGAGCGCATACGGTGCAAAAATAGAAACCTGGCATCTTGCTACACTGCACAGCAAAGGAAAAGCAACATGGAAAGAATCTGGCAGACATGCAAAGAAATGGAAACGCCACAAGGCAGAGAGAGGAGCCAGTACACATGCATTAGCAGCTCTGGGCGGGATGAAACAGTGACTTCCCCAGGGTCCAGGCTGGCTTCATGTCTAACCGTTGTTGCAAAACACAGTGTCCCTTCTCTGCAGTGAGGATCGATGTGAGGACAGCTTTGCCTGTGCATGGCTCAGGAGGGCTGAAATCAGAGCAATTCCCAGAGTTAACAGGCTCTTATTTGCTGGGGTTGGGATTAACGTTATGGCGGGGTATGTTGGTTTGTGATCCATCTCTGTTAGGGCTGTGTAGGATGCTTATATAAGGTACATGAGTAGGGAAAATAAAATAAATTTTGATTATGTTGAATAAAAGGCGGGAAAAAGTGACAGTAACAGGTCTGTTACAGGGGATAGTGCTGGTTATTTTGATTTCAGTTTCTGTTGTCTGACTGACAGTCATAAATAATAGCTTTGAGGCCAAAAGATACAGATCTTCAAATCATACCTCCCTGAAGAGAAGGGAGGGGTGCTTTCGGAGGTTGAGTAACTGAGGCTAATAGCAACAAACCATGGCAATGAGCTCCAGAAGAGAGAATTAGGGAAGTCAGTAAAGCTGCTGAATAGAGTGATGCTCCAGTACAGAGACCAGGGATAGCAACAGAAGAGTTGTGAGTAAATAGCCCTCTTTTTCATCTGAACTGGAAATGCAAATAGAAACTGGATTGTATTGCCATAGGAGTAAGAGATGTCATTGGTATTACATAAAACGTGGTTTGACTTTGGGTCAATGTACTGTATTTGATGCTGGTTTGCATTTGAGCTGCTCTCAAAATAGCAAGATAAAACCCAAAAGGTATGCTGCTACTTAAGGTATCACAACAAGATATATCAAAGAGGCCTAAGCACAGTCCTCACTAGCAATAAAGGACTTCGTAAAACAGAAGTTGCAATTGATATTTAAACAGCTTGCTTTTTCAAAACATTTTAACATCATTCCTTTATCAGCTTCTCTAGTGGGTGTCTCATAAAATGCTGAGGTGGGTCTCCTCTGGTATGTAACCCGTAACATACCAGTGGTGTTTTCTAATGAACTTCTGATGAAAGGGAAGGATTTTCCCTTAAATGGAAAATCTATAGAAAACCATTGTGATCATTGATGAACGCTTTCTATATGGGTAGCCCTCCTCTCTCGGTGTCTGCTTGAGTTTTTCTTTTTCTAATTAGGAAGCAAAGCTCCTTTCAAGTTCCTGACTGTACGAGTGTTTGTGTTTTCACCTGCATGGTTCATCACCAAAGCTGCCCTTTGGATGGGGGCTGAGAGACTGCACACAGCTGGGCAGGGCTTTCTGCCTGACCGCGCACGTGGGGGTGAGTTCTGCCCCAAGAGATCCATTTTTACCATTGGATACGCTGGTATTGTCGCGCTGCTGCTGGGGGAGCAGGTGGAGCTGCGGGAAGGAGATCTTTATTCAGCGTGTGGACGAGGGTAGGTTTTAGAGGGCAAGCGGGACTTGCTGTTCATCCTGTTGGTCCCCAGAGTTCAATACTACACTGAAGCAGCTAACACCTCACACATGACCTTCGCTCTTTGGTGCTACAGGCAGCCAGGGAAGTGATGGGAAAGCTGAGTCTGGGAGGAAGCTCCGATGTATTTTCACTATTACTATAAAAGGTTAATGTCAATAGAAAGCCCTGACAGCAAAGCAGGGCTGTCAGAAGCACTTAGTGCTTGCGTTACTGGCGTGGCAGAACAAGGCCGTTTCAGATTGCTCCCCAAACCCCACATCTTTTTGAGCTGAGTATGAAAATGAAGCATATTACTTTCTTGAACTATTTATTTGTGTTCCGGATTAAGTAGTATCTATAACCTGGCACAAATGGCTGTCTGCTAGTGTATGCCCCTAACAAATGTCCCACCGCACAAAGCACTGGCTGTTTATTCCCACCAATGCTCTTTGTCATTTTTAGCTAATAGGTGCAGAAAACGAAACAAGGAACGAAAGGTTCCCAATGGCTGTCAGTAAATTTATTTTGCAGTTAACAGCCTCTGTAATGCATAGACTAACTTTATCTCATTTCACTGTGGGTGTGCTGGGATAATTGCTGGAGTACTTTGTTAAAAAGAAAAGCTCTCCACATTTCCATTAACTCTCGGCATGGTATCTGTTTCACTTGACTGCACTAGGTACCGTTTACAGTTCAATTTCACAGTCATGATGGACTGAAACATATAAACCTGCTTTCTCTCCACTCCACTAATCACACGCATTAATAAACAGGGAGATTCATAAGGTCTGTTACTCTTATTTTTCCTTTGTAAGTCTATTTTTATGAATTAAATAATGAGCTTTTTTCCTGTGAAATCCGAACTGCCAGAGGAATAAATACAGTGCTATCTTATTCAGTAGGGTGTAATAAGCTACTATTTTAGGGAAGCAAGCCAGGCATACAGAATTTGTTGCAAACGAAAAAGAAAAAAAAAAAAATCCAGCGACAAAGAATAGCATTGTATGATGTCAATCTACAGTATGCATGTGTTTGTATAATCACATTGGAATTTACTTTGAACTTTAGCCTGGAAAATTTACTTACTGGGGGGAAGGGAAAAGGATTTGAGTATCTAAGCACCAGAATAGCTAAGACAAAGTAGTAAAACTGTGTGGTTGGTTGCACAGCAGAACCACGTGAAAATGCAAAGAATCCCTTTTGTAACGGGTAGAGACAAGTAAGCCACTTGATCATTATGGTATGAGATAAGTATACAAGCCACAGGAAATGCTGTGGTATTCACATTCCTCTCTTATTGTTTTTCCAAGGGTGGCTAATTTTTGCCTTTTTAAGGAACTTTTTTGTACGTGACTTGTTCTTGCTCTGGTTTAATAATACCAGTTCTCTGCAGAAAAAGAACGAACAGTACCATTACATGAGATAAAACATGGGTAAGAGGTCAGAACACCAAGGGCTGTCTTTTATCCCATGGCTTCTTTGGTGAAGCAAGAAGAAAAAAACCCATATTTGACCTACCACAGCATTTATTAGCCCTCATTCATACTGATTGAGGGCTCAGCTGACTAGTCCCAAATTCAGTGCTGCTACCCATAAAACTTGTACTTTCTGTAGGGACTGTCCCACCTGGCCTTTTGTAAGACTGGATGTAGTAGCCTTTCTCTGCTAAAGGCGTATGAGAGAAGCATTCTGATCCCTTAACCACATTTTTAAAAGTGCTTAATATGCAGCAACTTATTTTGGGTTAATTTGGCCAGAATAACAAAAGATCTCAATGCTCCGGTGGCTGAGCCATTTAGAAAATCATATTGCTTTTGCTGATGACATGGAAGCAGAGCCTGCTTCAAAACCTCACCCAGAAATGTTTGTTAAAATGGAACGCATAGTTTTGCATCATGCCTTTATTTTTTTTGTCTGTCTTATGGCATATTAAGTGACAGTGATATAGCCACATCTTTGATCATACGTGGCCCGTTCTTTAGTTGTGCTCAAGGAAAAATCTTACAGTGAACAACACTAATTCAGTCTGCAAAAGATACTGGTAATGGGCTGCTGTGTTTTTCAGCTCTTTTTGTAAAGCAAAAGAAACTTAAATTCTTAGGATTTGATCACTAGTGTCAGAACAGCTTTGCAGTCTGTCTCTCCCTTTTAAATGTCTTCTCAGTCTTATTTTTTTGAGAATGGACAATGGTTGGGATTGCATCTTCTGCTTAGACAGACATTAAAAAAGCATGTTTTTCTCTTAGCAAATACCACCTGTCCTAAAAGGCAATTGGGTGACTTCTGTGATAAACCACCTGCAGTGTATAATGGCAATGTGATTCATCTTCAGACCTAGCTATTGCAATAATAAAACTTTTTCCAGTCAGTAGCTAAGGTAATTTAATTACAGTATTTAAGCTGGAAGACATAAGCTTGTAGAAACTTCCCCTATGACTCACATAGTGTTTGGAAATTCACCACAGCAGCAAGCCTTTGCTTTAAGTTTACTCTTCCCCCCTCTCCCCGACCTGTTTTATTTGGTTTTAGCAAGAGCTGTTAGGATGCGAGGGTCCCAGGGCAGCCCTTTGCATCTTTTTGAGGTGGGGATCTAAGAGAAAGACAAAGCAGGATGACATTAGGTCCCTCATACCCCACGATGCTATGCAGCCTGCAAGTGCGTGATGGGGTGAAGGGGATGAGGAAACCATGCTGGCCTTGTCTGCGATTGCTTGCCTAGGAAGCAGGTCTCCTGACCCTTTTGAATGCTCTCTGTGAAGACTGCAAAGGCATGTGGAGAAGAGGAAGCCGGTCTTAGAAAAACTGGATCTGTACTTCTAGCAGAGGTCAATACTGAATACCTCAGTCTTCTGCTCTGAGGGGAATTCGCTGACATTCTCCTGACCCACTACATAAGATGATCAAATGTAAGACGGGAAGTGATGAAAAGACTGTGTAAATGCACAGCGGCTGTTTTTCTGGGCAATAGTCTGAATCCATGAATGACTAATGCGGTCAGTTCTCTCACAACAGCAGACTCTCTGTGCTCCTCTTGGGTCTGGGGTTTGCAGAGACCTGCAGGACTGTGCTGAGCATTTCTGGCCCCAGGGGGCTTTGGCTCAAGTCCATGTTTCTGTGACACTGCATTTTATTTTATACACTGGCAAGCTTAAGCTGGATGTTGCTTGGTGTTTGCTTACCTCTGTGCTCCACAAACTTGGATGTGAAGCATGCCCATTAACGCAACAGCAACAACGGGAATGAAATAAGACATCCTACCACTCTGTGTCATTAGACCTTGTTATTCCATATAATTCATTACCTTTTACCTAAAGTAGTTTCTGCAGCCGATGACTTTTCTTCACTTGCTTCCCTCATATTCCAGCCTGCTGAGTTGCTTCAATTATGAATTTTGTACAAAATAGTTTTAACCTCATAGATCTTGTAATATTTTTGATTCATTTGCAGTCAGTAGCAACAGGTATGATCCTTCTCTTTCCAGCATCATTGTGATTCCCATTCCCCACTTGGAGTCCTCAGAGCCTGCAGGGTTTTGGGATATCTGAAACTACAGCCATATTTTTTGTTGTCCTCTAATAATTCCTAGATTGAGCTTCATGGTCTTCTCATCCACTTTTTCAGTTATGGTCTATAAAGTCCCTGTGATCCATGGCATGAGATCAGTTTTACTTATGGATCAACAGCCTTTTCATACAGCTCAGTTTTTCCTGTTTCTTCTTTCCAATCTAAAGCTGTTGTTAGGCTAAAGGCTCATAGCTTCAGCTACCAGTAGAAATAAATCTGGACATAGCATGCATCCTTGTCTGACTTCTGTAGTCATCCTTAACCATTCCATCATGATCTTGTCCACTGTTGCCACACGCGATGACTTGCTGTAAATGTTTTCTGTCAGCTTGATCAATCTCTTGGGATGTCACAAGTTTGCAGAATTTGCCCTCTTTTGCTTTCTGTGCGATACTGTCAGAGCCTGCTCAAATTTTATGAAATTATTATAGCAGGTTGAGTTGGGTCCTGCAGACTTTTCTGAGATTTGTCTTAAAATAGTGTGTTGGTATGTTCTTCTTGGGTATGGCCCTAAACGCAGCCTGTTTATCCTCATGTAATTCTTTCACCTTTTCCCCAGTGCTCTTCTTTCTTTTCATTGTTTACTCTGCTTTTACTTACATTTACTGAGGAATTGGTTTGTACAGCACCTTAGTGGTGGATTCTCTACCTGCTTGTAGCATGTGTTTCCAATGCCATTTTTTTCTACCTTTTTCTCTTTTGAACTTTTTTACAAGACCTTGAGACTTAGATTCCATTATCTATCCCCCCCAACCCAAAAACAACAACCAAAAAACCCCCCAAAACCAAACCAAACAAAAAAAACTTTGTACCTGCTCTCTCTTATTTGTGCCAGGAAGCTTCTCCAGGGCTCTTTCATTTGCTGTGCTCTGGGTTCTTCAGAACAGTCTTTCCACCCCGCATTTTTGCTTGCTCACCTTGAGCTGTTCTTTATGAACAATCTTTTCACCTCAACCTCCATACCCCTCTCCTGGTCATCTGCATAAATTGATGTTGCCGCGGAGTCCCCCAAATACTAGCCTGACCTGATCAAAAACTATGTCAGAACAAATAAAAATAATTATTAAAAAAAAAAGTTAGAGTTGATACAAGAAAGGATTAGTAATGGACACAAAGTAAAGTTTTACTGTACCCTTCTGCTATCAGTGCCTCTGAAAGTACCCTAGGAAAATGACTACTGGATCTCGAATGATTTATTTCCCCCCCCCCCCCCCTATTTTATCAAACTGCCTGGGTTTTGCTGGCTTCTGCCTTTACGTTGATAAAGATGACTTTTGACAGGAAACAACAGGATCTGTGTGTAACAGCCTGTGTTTCTGGTCTAGATTCCTTGCCAAAATAGCTACACTTAGCACTTACACAGTTCTTTTCATCTTCAAAGCCTTTCACAGATCCGATATAAACAGCTGGAGTTCCACTGATTTTGGTGGCAAAGAGCTTAGTAGCCTTCAGAAAAGGATTATGCATTTGCATGGAAAGTAGGAATATCATCTGCTGCTCTGCTAGCTAAAATTTTATAAAGATAGAAAGCAACTACTGGCTGAAAGGGGTTAAGTAACTTTCCTTGTGGTCAACATGCATATTCCTGGCTACAGTTTCATTGGATGAATCGAGGACTGAGCGTTGAATTAATCCTTAAATGTGTTTACAAGAAACGCAATTGCTGAGGCAAACAGTATTTTTGAGTGTAATTGATTTTGATGTTTTATCAAGCCACGTACCTGTATGCCCTAATACGTATGCTCAACATGTACAGAGATATTGTCTTGGCAGGTTTTTTTCAGCATATTAATAGCTTTGAGATTTACTTTATGTTGTTTCACAGTATTTAACAAATAAGACACTTTATTTCAGTAGTACATCCTATGACATATATTGCTATATTTAAGCTTCGAGTGTACTTAAGAGGTCAAAGGCCAGTCCATCCCCCTGCTCCACAGCAGAAACAGGTCTATCTAGCCTGGGAAGACGTTTATCTAGTCTTTTTATCACTTATTTTCTGCTTTTACCTATTTAGAGACTGTTACCCTGTTTGCCTTATAGTCAGGCAATGCCTGACTCCACTTCTGTAGCGAAAATTAATCCAGTCATTTCAAACTTTCCCTGTAAATCATGTTTGTCTATACTTCTTACGATTCTTGTTGAACTTCTCTGAAACATCTCCAAATTCTCCACATTTTTCTTAGTGTGATGCACAAATCTGGTTGCAATATTCCAGCTGAGATCTCTCAACTGTGTGTGGAGCAGAATGGTCATCTCTTATGTCTTGCATGTAACGCATCTGCTAGTGCATGCGAGAGCAGGGTCAGCCTTGTGTGTACAGCACAATGGTAGCGATTCAGATTCAGTTGGTCTGTAATAACCTCCACTCCTGCAGTGATTCTGCTGAACCAGTTATCCTTGAATCATGTTTTTGTGTCTGATTTCTCTTTGTGTCTTTACTGAATTTCATCTTGTTGATGTCAGACCATTACTTATGAACTGATGCCCAGCTGTAACATGGGGCCTGCATTTATTAGCAGCAGGTACAGGCTTTCCCTCTTGTGGAAATATGAGTTTGTCTTCAAAACCTGTTTGGGAAGGGATGGATGAGGAGGGGTGAAACTTTTAGTGGTTGGAATTGCTCTTCCAATTGCTCTGTTGGAACTGCTCTTCCAACTCAGCACACTTGGTTGGGTATTCTAAAATCAAAAGCTTCAGCTTGGTCAGAAAGGTTTTTATGGTGTTGCCGTTGAGATGAAAAATAAGTTATTCCTGTAGCACTGACTCTGACCCACCGTCGTGGTTTAGCCCCAGCCAGCAACTAAGCACCACGCAGCCACTCGCTCACTCCCCCTATCCCAATGGGATGGGGGAGACAATCGGAAGAGTAAGAGTGAGAAACACTCCTGGGTTGAGATAAGAACAGTTTAATAATTGAAATAAAGTAAAAGAGTAATGATGACAATAACAATATAATAATGATAATAATAATATACAAAGCAAGTGATGCACAATGCAATTGCTCACCACCCGCCAAACAATACCCAGACAGTTCCCGAGCGGCGATCGCTGCCCCACGGCCAACCCCCCCCCCAGTTTCTATACTGAGCATGACGCCGTATGGTATGGAATAGCCCCTTGGGCAGTTTGGATCAACTATTCTGGCTGTGCTGTGCCCCTTCCCAGTTTCTTGTGCACCTGGCAGAGCATGGGAAGCTGAAAAGTCCTTGACTAGCATAAGCAGTACTTAGCAACAACTAAAAACATCATTGTGTTATCAGCATTATTCTCATACTAAATCCAAAACACAGCACTATGACTGCTACTAGGAAGAAAATTAACTCTATCCCAGCCAAAACCAGGACACCCACCCAAATAGGGCTACTGCTTTTTACATCCATCCTTCACTTGGCTTTCTGTCAATCTGGGCATCAGATTCTTGAGTCCAACACTCCTGTGGTGCCCAGTCTCCTCCCAGAGCCCTGAAATGTAAATGTAGATGTTGTGAGTGTTTTATTTTTGCATGTGGAAAATGAAGGACAGGGTGAGCTGAATTATGTTCACTGCTCTGGGAAAACCATGCTGCCAAGCCAGAATTTGAAACCCCTGTTTCAGAGTTATGAGCTGGTGCTTCAGCATAAGCCTGTTCCTCTCATCTGGCGAGAAATAACCTCCAGAATATGAAAGATGGTGAATTAAACTGCACTCTCATCTCCTCCAGTGAGTGACTCATCTGCTTTTTGGTTTCAGCTGGTGGACAATTTTGTCCTCCCTCTTTGAAGAAGCAGTTTAGAGAAATTCCCTTTTAATTTGTCACCAGTACATTCTGCCTGGTCCCTAACCAAAGTCTTTTCTTCAGAGGCCAATTCAACAAACATCTCCTGGCTCCAGTGCCCCCAGTGTGCGTCATGCTTCTGGGGGAGCACTGTCATTGCTTCTGCTGTACCTTATCTGGAGCTCACGGGAGCAGACCTGGGTGAGAGAGAGTAATAAAAATGTCTTCAGCTGTCTCTATAGGCAAGCACTCCCACTGCTTCGAAAAGGAGGCGACCAGCTGGCATCAAAGGGAGGTGACCAGCCGGCATCAAAGGGAGATGCCCTGAAAAACATCACTGTAAACACAAGCCTGTCAGTGTCTTGCTTGTGAGCCATATTGTTTACAGTCAAGTATTTCACCGCTACCTTAAAAACACAGATTGCAGAAGGATTCAGAACTAATCCCATCCCCTCCTCTGTGGTGCAGGTTCACCTAATTTCAGCTACGTATCCCCTTTCTGAAGGAGCCACCTGAGGACTTTTTTCCTTTTGCAACCATCAGGAATCTTCTTCAATCAGTCATTCTCTGCTCTTAAATATTTGACAGTGGCTTCCTCTGGGCTTGCTCTTTTCTCCTTCAGTGCTTCCTTCATAAAACCAGATTCCTGTCTCCTAATCCTTTAGTGAGGTTTTTGATTATTCCCCCCACCCCCGTGCTTTCTGTTCCCATCAATTCTTTATTTGCTTTCTGGTATCTGTTCTCTACATGGGCCAGTAGCTCTTACCTGAATCCTTAGATAGCTTTGTGAATATAATTTTTCATCCCTTTCACTTTCATTTAAATGTATTTTGTTCCCAAATAGCTCTGAACTGCCACAACAATTATTTCCTAGTAAGACTGAAGGAGATGCTTGCAAAAATTTTCAAATCGCTGCATTCATCATTCCTAGCTTCCCATATTATGTCTGATTCTCTGATTATCCTGGGCAGCCTGCAAGATGAGCAAGGGCTGTGAGTAACCCTGCTTTCTGCCCTGAACACCCCTCTGAAGTAAAATCCTCCCTCTTCTCTCAGCTTTAATTTTCACACAGTGCATTTGCTGCTATACTTCCCTCCAGGATGCTGCCAAAAGAAGTTCTAACTCTATTTCACGGCAGCTATTCTGATGGGTGGGTTTTTTTCCCTGGATCCCAATGCACTACGTGGTTCTGCCAACACGGGTGTCACCGCTGTCACTGGGTATGTCTCTAGCAGCATCCCCCCGGCTGGAGCCCTCGTGCTCTCCCTGCCCCGGGCTGTGCTGTCCCCTGCGGGGCAGTGGGTTCCGCGGTGGCTCTTGCAGGCTGTAGAGCACGTTGCCAAGCCCAGCACATTCATGCCTGTCCTCTGCGATTGCCTTTTGTCTTTCCAGCTGTTATAGACCTTCCCTTGGCTTGCCACTGAATCTGTCCTAGCAACAGGGAAAGTTGCTACCGTGAGAGAGAGACAAATATGAAAATATGGTAATTATATTGAAACCTGTGGTACTTTTAGCTAAGAACTGTCTAGCTTCGCCACTTCTGCAAAGCTCTACCTTTGTACAGTGGGGAAACCTGGTGTGAACCAATCCTGTAATCTGCAGTTAATGCTTATCTGTAAAATACAAACCTGATAAAAATAGCAGCCCTTCAGACTCTGCTTGATGTATAATGAAATGCGCTGTGGTATATTTAGGATTAAATCCTTTAATAGCAGTAATTCTTCCATTACAGCACAAAGCATTTTATTTTATATTGGACTATGTCCAGAAAGACTGTTTAGTAGAATTGATTAAAGACTTGAATAATAGTTTAAATATTTAGATTGTCATCCACTATCCCAGATCCAAGCTCATAAGGGAACAAAGGGAAAGAACTTTTTTCCAGATCCAGAGGACTAAGATATTGAATGCAGAACTCCAGCTGCTCAGAAATAATGCAATACACCAGAAATATGTCAGATGCATTATCAGCTGGGTAATTTTAACTGCTATTTTGAAAATGGATCTGTTTTGATGCAGATGTTGCTGTCCAGTACAAGACCAAAATGAATAATATCTTTGTGCCTTCTGGTAGTAATATCTAAATACTGTAGATTAATTTTTTTTTTTTTTTGAGCATATTATCTTTCATTCTCTCTGGAGCAGTATTGTTTTGTGAATCTGTCACCAATAGCGATGTGCTAGGAAGAAGCGTGAGCATAATCATTTAGTTATGGGACACTGAATAAAATAAATGATCTTTTCATAGATTCATAGTATTTAAGTCCAGAAGGGATTGTTGCATTTAGCCTGACCTCCTCTATATCACATCTTTATAAAGCAGGAGCTGTCTCTACTGCACTAATCATTTTTTGAGGCCCATGTTGCATACAATTATCAGTCTCCTGGATAAATACCAGCTGTTGGGATCTTTCCAGCTATGCCTTTTCCTGAAGAGGCTTCTGTATAATAGAGGGGGACTGATGATGCTCTTTTTGAAAGAAAATTTTGCTACCGGAGCCAGGAATGTAGGAAGGAGCTTCAGGTCCAGGGAGAATGAGGGTTTCTGGCAGAGCTCTGAAACTAGTAAGGGTGAGTGGTGAAATGAAAGGATTCCCCAGTCTGGCAGCCAATTTCTTTCATTTCACAGGGGAAGAATCATAGGGAGAACAGACAGCAGTGCCCCAGAATAGGAGACTTCTCCCTCGGTTTGTAGGAGCCATTGGTAGTGTCCAAGAGGAACGATGCTGTATGTAAAGAAGCAGCAACATTTGTTCCTATGACAGTAAAAGGACCTACTTTTTTTTTTTTTTCTTTGTATGCATGTTGTCTCAACAATGAGCAGATTGCCCATAACCACAGCAATCAGCAACGATGTGACGGGTTTCTAATGGGCTGATCACAAAGGGTTATAAATGTCCTGCAGTGCAACTGTTTTTGTAGGGCTTCTACCTATTTGTGCCAATAATTGTTAGTCATATCAGTGCATAGGCTAGAACAACTGTGTACGTGTGTGCACACGCAGCGAGCGGATGTAGTATGCTGATTGCAGCGAGGGAGTATATTTTGGTTATATTGGGTTTTATTAGGAGCCTTGTGTACTCGACAGACAGATACTACAGCTCTCTAAATGTTCATGTTGGTGTGCTTTTGACACCTGCCTCTAGATACAATTATGCTAGTGCATCCGTATCAGACCATTAGACAGTATCAGGCAATACTGGTTACGGCTGCAGTTCTGAAAGTGGGGTGGCAATAGGATGCCTGCAAAATGACCCTCCCTTTTTACACTGTATAGAGCATGAACTGTGTCAGGGATTAGACTGTATCTGTCTCTCTTTTCTGAATGCTGTTTTCCTAGAAAAATGAGCATGAAGTGACCTTTATCCCACGTTCTTCGTGTGTGCCTTGTGCTTGCAAGGCTGTAACAAGCTCTTTTAAGATGATCGCCTCTCTCTCCCCCTTCCTTTTGTGAGTGAGTCAGCACGTACCAGATGGGAGCCCCAGGTGTGGAGCCTGAACATGGCTGCCCCACCTTCTTTCAGGACAGCAATTGAGAGCTCTGCTGGTTTCTTTCCTCCAGTCTGTTTTTTTTATAATGAATGTGGTATTTGGTTGGGGCTCTCATCTCCTCTGAGTGAAATGCTTTCAACCTAATCTTGAATCACTCTAGGTAAAAGATACTTGGGAGAAAAATATCTTCCTTCTCATTTTGACACAGCTTTCTATATAGCCTGAATGTCAGGAAAGCCATTTATAGAGCATGTACAGTAATTGCATGCTTAATATTTCATCAGCTGCATTAACAGTAATGTCACTAAAACCAGGTATAGATTTAAAAGGATCTTTTTTGATTAAAAGTGGCTTTAGAGCTTCTTGTGTATAATAATAGCAGCAGTATATAATATCATAGGTGTTGCTACGGGTTTCTGAATTTAATAATTCAACACATATATACACACACAGAGAGATTTGCATTGAGATTTCGGACAAAGCATATACTTCATATTTGGCAGCGATCCTCTAATTAGACCAAGATTAGACTTGAATCTACTTGAAGTAGATTGCTTCAGCTTGAGCCACAGTCGTCTTTCACAGCCAAGAGATTGCAATATTTGAGGACTGTGCAAAACCCCATGCTTTCGTTACCATGCTACAGTTAGCAGCTGTAGGAAATAGCAGTTAGAGTAACTGATTGGTTTTCTACCACATTTACTTTAGGCTCCCGTGGTATGATGTCATGCAATGTTTGGACATGAGGCAGAGAGGTTTATTTTGAAACAGTGCTTCAATTCACTTGAATTCTACTGCAGCGTGGTAGTAGTAAAAACCGAGAAGAAAGATCTGCTGCCAACTCTCAATGGGGCTGAAACCCTGTGAGCATGCTTGAATGGAAAATAAAAGAAGGAATTTATTGGCTGTGTTGTCTTGAATCTCTTGAACTTCATTCTTGTCTTGGAAAGGAGAAATAAACTTTGCAAGAAGATCTTGTGTTAAAAGGTAATGAGGAATCCCTCAACAGCAAGTGTCAGTTGGCTTCTTCAGAAACACACTTGTTGGTTATAATTTCCTTTTATTATTGAGCTAATACTTTTGCTAAACTTCAGTAATGGATCCACTGTTTTTTTGGCCAGTGATGAGTAAGAAAAGTTGAGGGTTTTTTTAATGTCTGTGCTTCACTGATGACAAATTTTGCCCCTTTTTCAAGTTATAATCATCAGAGCAGTTTTCACAGATGTCCTCTTCCAGTTTGAGCACGTGTGCATCTTGAGTCGTGCAGCCTGGATTTCGATCAGCAACTAGAACTACTCTCTGTAGACACAACTCAGGGCATGCCGAAATGCTGGAATTCGTACATTCCAAGGACTGCTGTGCCAAAAGGTGACGGCGTCTTAAGAAATTTGGGTGGTGATGCCAAACTGTGAAGAACACCTATCACAGGAGCACAAATGCTTTATTTTGCACCATTGTAACTTAGGCCAATCTGTGCTTTAAATAAAATAGGTATATACATACATATATATAAAAAATATATGGTTTTTCCATGGTTAGGAATGGAGAAATTATTGCTCAGCATTGCATGGATAATATACTGCCTTCAAAATGTGCATACGAAGTATGGCAAACCATCGTTCATTTCCTACCAGGATCAACCACGTTTAAGGATAGCATCAGCCATGTACAGCCACTGTACATCTGCTCTAAGTTTTACAGGTGAGGAAAATTTATGCATCTGAGTAAAACGAAACTTAGCTTCAGTGCTTACTTATGATTCAAACTGTAATTAGCTGTTTTATAAATGTAGTCCTCCACATAAGAGTAGTGGAGTGAGAAATATATCACTCTGATACTTCTGGTCATACTTTTTTCTATTCTATTGGGGTGAGAGCAAATATATTGCAAGTTTCTTTCAAGCTTATGTGTTTTTCTTCACACTGCTTGTGGGACAGTAATTTCATGGGCAGCATCCACACAGCAACACCAGTGAGATACGGCAGAAGTTAATTCTCAGGTTCCAGTAAGTGATAGTTACGTTTCTGGACATAGTATTACTTTAAACCTGCCTTCTGCTTTCATACAGGAATGAAAGCTCCTCCCCACCCCCTGTACTATGTCAGTAATCTTTTTCTTTTCAGCTTTTCTTTTCCTGTTGTTTGCTTGTACCAGACTAACATCTTCAGTTGACTATACCAGCCCTTTCTACTAGGTATTACACACACATGCAAAGATCTGAGGTTTTGGGGTTTTGTGTCAGATAGTTGATAACTCCAGATCTTTTGAACTAATATCTGCTTTCATAGTATTTCTTTATAATGGATATAAATGGATATATATATATAGACACTTATAATGAAATTAAAGTTGGGTCTTACAACATTTGCTTTATAACTGTTGCGGGTTCTCATTTGAAGATGGTCAGAAAACTTTGACTGAAAGAGCAGTTAAAAAGAGACAAACAGTCATGGCTAATTCCATTCTTGAGGAATATATTAATGAAGAAGCTCTTACAGGAATTCTAGTTTTTGGTTCAATATGAGGCATTCTTACTTTGAAGGCAAATCATCATCATAATATTAACTGATGTAGTTACTTAACTCAGTCTAATGGCATCTTTACATTGTAAAACATCAGGATCAGTTCTTGGTTGTGTGAGAGTTTAATGATCACAAATCAATTGCTATCACTGCTCATCTGGAGACTGCAACTAAACAACTGGTAAATAAAAGGTCAGAAATGCTTACCATTGAAAAAGCAATCTCCATCTTGTCATCAGCCTTTTAGCACTAATTTTAATATCCGTATTTAAAAGAGAAATGAATCATAAGAACCCTCAATAATTTGAGGGCTTTGCCGCCTTCTGTGTGGGAGTAGTGTGGTAGCTTCATCCTAGTCTTTCCTGGAATTTCAGCAAACGCTCCATTTAATGAGGGGATGAGTTTTTGTTTAAATGCACTGAAGAATTTGGCTTCCAGTTCTGGGATTTTTCCAAGCTGTAAACTGTTGATCGCCCTTTCAGGCTCTGCTTGAGGTATTGGCTCCTCAAATCTAATTACATCTCTTTGTGATAGAACTGCCTGATGTACTCACTTAAATAGTTTGCATCTGCTCTGTAGGACTAGCATATTTTTCTATGCCTAATTTGGTGAAGAAATACTGAAAAGCCGATTTAGTGGATCTAGGATCGCTTTTGGATCTCCTTTCCTTTGAATAAACTGTTTTCTGATAAGCTTTGTAAACAGATGTGTCAGCGCTTTATCTGCTTTACTTCCCTTTTCATAAAGGATCATTTCAACTCATTTTCTTGGTGCCACTTTGTTACTCCTTCAGTAGTATATTAATTTATCCTCTAATATTTCCTTGATTCCTTCTGCTTTCCTGAATTTATGACAGGATCCTCCCATCCTTGTACTATTGAACAGAGATATCCTTCCCCGCCCCCCCCCCCCCTTTTTTTTTTCCTAGCCATGCCATGCAACTTTCCTTGCCAGGCTACATTTGCCACTCCCCATGGGATGACACTGCTTGCACCTCCTGCCTTGTTTGGTTTCTACCTTCAATCACCCCTTTGATTCTTATTTTTTTTCCTGAGAGTATCCTGAAGCTCTGTAAACTGGCTCAGTAAAACTCAGCAAACCTGAATATGGATGCTATCCAGATGCTCCCATTGTGTTGAATGCTTATGTACTTTGCCATGCAGGATCAGGCCCAGTCACATCCTCAGCACTGATGTGAATGTGGTAAGAGGGATGGTTCAGGGATTCTCAGGAGAGCACTTGACGCATCAGCAAAAAGAATAATCGAAATCCTGCCCACACAACGCCAGGCTCAGAGCTGGCACTTAGAGGTTAGGAAAGAGCCATCGCTGACGGCTCTTTGAAATCATGAGATCCGTGTGCAGTGGCAGCCACAGAAGCCAACACAGCATTGGGTGTCCTCAGGAAGGGCACTGAGAGCAAAGCATTGGGAATTATTTTGTTGCTGAGTAAGATATAAGGAAGATATCATCAAAGTTAGTAAAATCATGAATCAGGTGAACGCAGAACCATTTCTTGCCAAATTCTGTGCTACTACTGGGTGGAGGAACTCACTGAAACTGGTAAGAGATGAGTGTCAGACAGGTGAAAGAAATTACTGTTTCTCATAGCAGGCAATGAACTTCTGGGATGTGTTGCTGCAGGAGGTTGCGGAGTCTCACGGTGTCAGAGGGTTCAAAACGGAACTAAACACATTTAATTTCAGACAGTGGATCCAAAGTGGCTATGAAGAGTGCAGGCAGAGCAGTGCTCTCGATGTCCCTGTTGCAGTCATTACAGGTGCTGGAGAAGCACAGGGGCAACAGGCTGCAGAGAGTGGTCAGGCTCACGCGCTCTCCCTAAATGGCATCTCCCCCAGCTGTGGTCCAAGGCAGTGGGATTTCTGGGCTAGGCAGACCACAGCTCCAACCCCTGAGAGTGTTTTGTGTTCATCCAGGATACACTGCTCCCATTGCTCTAGCTAGCTGTGTTCAAGCACTAGCCTGGCTTGCCGTACCTGACGCGGTAACGTGCCGTGTAAGCCTCCCTCCCTCGACTGCTACTTGCTTGTTGAAATTAAACCTCTGAGAAGCAGGGATCCCTCCTTTCCCCTTGCATACTTTTTCCTGTGTCTTGTACAATGCAGCCCATATTTTGGCTTGGGTTCTTAGGTGCCACTGTGATTTATATTACTAAAAAGGTTTTTGCTCTACACAAATAAATTTACGTACATAACGCACATTAGTGCATTGCTGTTATGCTGTCACTGAAATGTCTGGGCACAGGTGACTGATTTGAGGCAAGCAATGAAATTCATGTGTTTCAATTATTAAGCTAGCACTGTAAATGCCTTTCTGCTTACTTATGTCAGCCCACTTCCCTTCTGGCATTTTCCTGTCACATTGTCATTAATACTTCCAGCCCCCTGTATCCTTAATGATCTACTTGGTTGACCTGCATCATTTAAAATATTTTTTCATTATAGTGATTTTCTCATTTAGGTCCCCAGGAGATCCCGATATGTAATCAGTTTTCTCTAACAAATGACCTCCTTTAACTTCATTAGTTCAGAATTAATTTACTAGCATCCAAGATATTGAATGACTCTGATTAGTAAAATACAGTAAAAAAATTAAAGTTCTCTTTCATTTATGGTCAAGGCAAACATTAATTAAACCCCATATTTCTTTGCTAATTTTGTTCACAGTTGAATTTGATAAAGAGGGAACATTTGATGGGCTGTCAGTAGACATTAGATGAGGGTGGGGATGGGATTACAAGTTTTCTGTGTGTGTAACATCTTCAGGTGGATGCGTTTTGCCAAATGCTTCACTTCTCTTGCAGCTTCTTCAGCTTTTAGTGAGCTTTTTAAATGAGCAAGCCAGGAAGAGCCACTGTCTTCAGTGAGCAGCAGAGAAAGAGCAATGAGGGCTTTGGGGAGGATGTGCTTTCTGCTGGCCGACACCTCTCAGCCACGCACCCCTGCTGCTTGTGCACGTCAGCTTCGGCTCTCGGGTTGTCTGTCTTATCTCGGTATCTCTCCTAGGAGATGTGCCTCCCTTTCGAGGCGCTCAAGTTATTTACAGAATTAGCCACGCTGCCAGCCCCTTACCCTTTAAGGCTTTGCAGGTTTCCATTTTGCAAATCTGCTGCAGGAGGCACTGGTCTGGTGATGGCATTTTTCTTCCTGTCACTTGACAGTAAGCACGCTTGCACTTTGCACCGCATGCGGGATGGCTGATGAGGCTGTATGGAATGTGTGCAATGAATGGCAATAAGGCTTTGCTTAGGGAATGATCATTATTCCTGGAAAAAATCCAACCACGCAGGGAGGGTACCCCCCTTGAGTTGATTTGTCCCCCTCATCACTCCCTATGCTGCTATAATTTTATTTTCCGAAACGCAGAATCAAAAGGTACAGATAGTTTTAAATAAGCTTCCTTTTTTTACCACGCTATTGGCCTGCTAAAGAATTTATTGTAGTCTCTGTAATGTGTTTTGAAACTGCACTGACAGAAGCTTTGTGCTTGCTCTGAGCTTTATACAAATAGGTAGTTTTGGCGATCCCCACTGTGCTGGGGGCAGAAGAAAGCCTGACCCACCACCCAAAAAACTCACTGAAACAAACTTCTGGTCTCAGTAGTACTAGCTAAGTATTACTATTACTTAGCTGTGGAGGCAACTTTCTGAATGTGCATGACTGAAAGCCTTTTTAGATACAGATTTCGGATTTTCATACAGGTTTGTTCCTCCATACACGTGTGCCAGTGTGGGAGCAGGAGAAGGGCCAGGGCAGGCGCGTGGTCCTGCTGAGCCATGCCACTCGGCAGCGAGGTCTCCTGAGCCCGAAGGTGCCTGGCAGCTTGTACCGGTGGCAAGCAGCTTATCTGTCTATGGGAGGGTGTCACCACCGATGCTGTGTGCCTGTTGCTCACTGTGACCAGAGCCTACCACGAATAACCAGTACCATAGGCGAGGTGGACTTGGGTGCTCACATTGCTCCCATCCTCCTCCCTGCTGCTGCTTCGGCTTCTGCCTCAGCCAGCCAGCCCAGCTTGCTGCTGGGTGCGTTTGTGCAGACCTGCCTTCATGGCACTTTAAACTATGGGTTGAACTGAGCAGGGGAAACTGAGGCAGAAGCATGGGACAGGTCCTGCGCGGTTACCAGTGTGATGGAGGTGGTCACCTCTTGTAGAGGAACATTGTAGATCTCCTGTGACAGCACCTCAAAGCACTGCAGCAAGGTTTACCAGAGACTGCCGCTCCTGAGGCTGGAGCCTGCGTGGTCGTGCTCTTGGCCTGAGCCCAAGCCTCCACTTTGCTAAACTGTGCTGTTTAGCAACATCTGGCTCTTTAATTGGTCAAGTTACTTTATGCCTGTTCTGTAGTTGATTTGTCCCCCAGCCAGCCAGGAAGTTTGAAAACCAATCTGTTCAGTCTATACACGAGTGATTTGCTAGCCCAAGAAGAACTACTTTTCAGGCACATCCCAATGAGTGTCTCCAAGGAACATCCTCTATCCCTTTGCTCCTCTGAATCGAGATGTATTTTCCATACCGCTGAGCTGAAAGGTACAATAGAGCCTGAGCATGCCCACCCCTCTCTTCCAGGCTGTGGGGTGGCACTGGCATGGGGCTATGGGGGCTGCTGCTGCTCTCCTGTCTTGTTGGACATGAAGTGTTGTAGGGGTGGCCTCTGCGAAAGAAGACCCAGGACTGAAGGGGACTTAGATGGGGCAAATGCCCTTGTAAATTATTCTCCCCTATTCATGAGAATAAAGTTTGCGGAGGGATTCAGGCAATCAATTTACATCTCTTGAAGGAAAAGAAATTGAAAACACTAAAGCAATTTATAGCCTTCTAAATTTGGGGATGAGGGCAAATGTAAGTAGCGCTTAAATTTAACCACGTGCAAAAGCAAATAAAGAAAACTGTAATATTTCACAAAGCCGTAATCCACTATACTATAAGTGCATTTTCCATTTCAATGTGGAGAATATAAGTTACTGCTCTTTTCTGCCTAAGAACTTGCCCATAAAGCAACAACCAGCTGGTGGATTCAGTAGTGTTTCTAGTATGGTTTTTTTTCTTCTTACTTTCTTACAATTTGCATAAAACAGACAGGATTTTTTTCCCCCTCTCTCATATTGCAGTATTCCAAGTTTTCAGCACAATAAGCGTTTTGCCTGCAAGGCCTATATCTAATATTGGTTCATTTTGAATGTCTTTTCCCATTTAAATGTTAGTCCAGGAAACCAAAGTGATTGTAATCAAATGAGTGTGCTCAATCTATAGCTTATATGGCTACAGGGTGGCTTTCTCGGTCTAATTCAAATGCTCTTAGAAAATGGGAAATGATTCAGGAGCTGTTCTAAGAAGAGTCTTGCTTCTGGCAATATTTACTCTTAGGTAGATCAGAAAAAATAAGAGCTGGCATCTGAGAAAAAGATGAAAAACAAAATGAGCTAATATTTGCTCATTACGTGAGGGCAAAGCCACTGACACCAGTGCAGCAGAAAGCTAAATTTGGCCCCTCTGCCTGTGAGAGCATTTCAGAAGAGCCCTGGAGAAGTTCATGGTACAAAGAGAATATTGAAGAGAGAACTTGAGCTTTAGCCAGGCCACAAATCCTTACTGTTAATTTTTTCCCTCAAGGAAAAGTCATTCTCATTCTGCAAGAGGAATCATTGATGGCTTGTTTGTGTGGGCAGATTGATTGCCCGAGCTATTCTGGGACAGCTACTGCTCTACAGGTATTCTGGAGTATTTCTTGTGTTCAGACGCTAACTTCTGAGATAAAGCTAACTTCTTCCTGGCATAATTACAAAGAGAGCAGCCTTGTTTCTATCTTAGAGCACGCTCCCCAAGGCAGCTGTTGGGATGGCAGCCCCTTTCCTCTGCTTGGAGAGTTGAGAGCTTGTCCATGTGAAAAATTGCTATCAGCTACAGCTAGGCTAGCCAACCATCCCCGTATGACCCGACGAGCGAAGCTGGGCAGGAGGCTTCCCCTACCAACACCAACCTTTCCACCCTCCCAGGCTGCCCTAGGTGGGACCTCAGTGTCTCTGCTGATCCTCACCCTCACAACAGAACACAAAGGGCTGAACTTTGCCATGGCTTAATCACAGCCAAGCGAGAAAGCTTTGTATCAGCTTACGTTTATTTAACAATCCTCATATCTTTTGTTCCTGCTTCATACACTTACAGGTTTCTCAGTTTTATTAGCTATTTATAAATACCTGAATAAGTTATGCAGATAAGATTGATTATTATGTCTCTTGAGGCACTGCTGGTATTCTAGACACTTTATGCTGGACCTATTGAGTCTTAGCACAGAGGGGAATTAGATATATTTTTCCTTTTAGAAATGCTAGAGCTGCTCTCTGTAATTGTCAATCTAGATTTAAGCAGAGGTGTTGCACTGACCTTATCATATCTGCAGAGATTTGGCATGCATGTTCACGATACAGTTCTGCGCGTAGGGAGAGTGGATAGAGTTTTTCTCTTTATATAAATTCATTTGTATGCACTTCAAAGGCTGAAGTGAGCTTCGAAACAAGGTATGCTCTGTGCAGACTGTCTTCACAGGGGTGAATTTCACCCACCGTGACAGTATGTACCTAGCTCTGCTCAGATGATAACAGAAAAAGGCTATGTGGAGGACTGGGTTTCTCCAGAGATGCACTAAATGCCTGCTGCTCCAAGGACATGTAAATCCTTTTAGCCCATTGCAGGATAAAATCTTCAATATTTAAGACCCACTCTGGTGCTGCAAACTCTTAAATGTAATGGGCTCTGCTTCTGTAAAATGATGTAGCTTCACTGACACCAACCGTTTCCCTGGGGCTGAAGCCCGGGGGACTGAAATGGGACTATGCTGATTTACATGAGAATCTGGCTGTATATACTTACAAACCAGCTTTTTGTGATCTCTTATAAACACGCCTAGTTAGGACATAGCTAAACCTGAAATCAAACCAATGTTTAGAAATACTGCAACTACAGCTTTTGGTCATCAGCACTGTAATTAGGATTTCGGCTGCTTTGCTTCGCTGCAAGGCCTTTAGAGCATTATGGCTGACTAGTGACATAAAAAGCAGATTTACTGTTATTAGCTATAAACATTGTAGCACAACAGAAAAAAAACGAAAATATTAATCTGCGCCATAGCATAAAACATGCACACAAGTCATGACAATTAGCAATAATTTGTCATTCTGTGCTATATTTAATCATAAAATGGCCAAACTGTTGGACTAAATACTACCGGCACATGTACTGTGGTTGTTTTGCTACAGTAGTGGTCTTCTGCTCTAAGCAGCAGCACCTTCTCCTCTCCCCAGACCAGCCTAGGATGCTCGGCATGAATAAACCTCATGTCTATGCACAAAGTTGAGAAAGGAGAGGTCCCCCTGAAATAAAATCTTGTATTTACAGAAATTTTTTGTTGTAGATCTAGCCTAACAATCTAGCCAGCCCCCTCTCACCCAGGGACTCGCCTTCTGAAGACCTGGGTAGGCAGACCTGGGTTTGGGCAGGTCACAGCGGCGTGGCACACAGCAACACCTCTATCGCATGCCGAGGCTGCTCCCAGAGTTGAAGTGAGTGTCCTCGTCCTCTTTCTGGGCTGGCAGGGATTCCCTAGCACTGAAATGGGGAGAAATCAGAGGTGGTGGTGTTGTCTTGAGATAAATCACTTGAGATAAGTCTTGCTGTGAGCAGACCATGATGCTGTCTTGAGAGAAATCACTTCAGGTGGTATTGGTTTGCAAATTTTGTCTTTTCAATCACAAAATATCTTTTTTCCCAGTACTAAATCTTAATCTTATTGATTTTTTTTTTCCCAAAACCTTTCCTAACCATTCCTTTTTCCTTCCTACCCTGAAATATCAGTGTTCTGTAAAGATTTTATAAAAAAAAAATGAAAATCTTGAAAATAACCCTACTTTCAGCCTACTTGTTGATTCTAAATAAATTTCCAATAAACTTATTTATTTTTAAACTGTTTCCTACCTGTGATGAGCTAGAGGAATGTAGTGATACATTACATGGTATGGTTATGCACTGTCTGGAGCTTAATGGAAGACGTGATTCCTGGATTACAGAGCTTGTCGGAGCTTTGAAAGAGAGTCCAGCCTGAGCAGTGGTTTGCTCTGGCTTTTGAGAACTTCATTAGCTGGGACTGAAGTCAATGTAGATTCCTGGCACTGACGAAGGTCTGTACAGTTTGAAAGATTTCCTGTAGACTAGAAGACTGTCTAGCCTGTGGGCTTGGCTTAGACGCCACCTTACTCTAATAAGTATTTATTGGATATAATATTTAGACCAGCTGAGGAGGGTCTGCTCCAGTTCAAAAATACCAGTTTTGCCTAGGCAAAGGCTAGAATGATCCAGGAGGAGGGAAGGGGGGATTTTTTTTTTTTTTTTTTCAATCTGAGAATTGTATTAGCATCGTCACCTGCGAATCGTTGTTAAATTAGTCCAGTTTCTATGGACCTGAGAATCCCAGCAAGCTTATTTTCCCTGTGTTTTTTCAATGCCCAACATGTCTTCCTTTCTCCCTCCACCCAATGACACTTGTGTCTGCAGCAGTGCTGTGTCCTTTTGTTCCAGGTCTTCACACAAGGAATGAAGTGGGGTCCTATTTCCAGCCAACTGGTTTCCCTCATTACCGGAGCCTGGCACCTGGGACCTCCCAGTCATCTTCTGGGCCTGGCCTGCAACCCCAAAATTGGTGGATGTGAGATTACTGTGTTGAGTGGTTTTGAGGATGGCTTTAAACATATAGGGGCAACATACACATACAGGAAATGTATCAGGCAGGAAGACAACAACCTCTGAGCTGGAAGGGTTAACAGCAGATTGCTGCTTCTCCTCCTTTGCCTTTACTGTTATCATGATTTATATATTTGAAAGTAGGGATGATTAATAATCCACAAACCCTCAGCCTGGAAGGAGAGCTAAGGCACTTAGCATACCAGAGCTTACTATGATACAAACAGTAAGAAATGATTAACAAGACTAACATTTCCCCTCCTCCCCAAATAACTCAAGAACAGCGTCAATGGTCCCTTGCACTTCATGGCTCCCAGCAGTTGGGTGAGGGCTACCAGCTTCTGAATCAAAAGGCTGTAGCTAAAGTCTGTGCACTGCAGGTACCATGGTGATGAGTCTGGCACAATCGCCTGGAAAGATAAATATAGTTAGCATGCTGTTCTTGGAGCTGGATATAAATGTCTCCATTCCATATGTGCACTCTTACTCTCAAGATAAGGAAAAACTGGCCTATAAAGTCCTGATTGACCTAAGAAGTCAATTAAAGTACAGAAAGAGCCGCTGAGTACAGTGGTGGAATTCATCTACTGTTTATCGGCTTGGACCTTGATGCTTTCCCTGCTCAGTCCTTGGATAAGTGTAGAGGGAGGACAATGCAGCCACAGAAGAGAGAAACAAAACTGGGAAAGTAAATGGGAGGGAATTGGTCTCTGGGGTAATGGCACACTGAATGCCGAGTTGCATTGGTTCCCAATATCTCTTCAGTTCATAAAGACCAATCACTACCAGCTTTGTTCTGCGGTCTCTGGTGAAAAAGAAAGGATCTACTTAATTCAGAAAATACTTTGGAGGTCAGAAAGTGTTTCTCTTTCCCCTGGGGTTTTCAATGTCAGCAGGGGGGGCAGATTTGGTTTCTTAAATACAAAAAGGCAACCTAACCAGGTCTTGTCTCTGTGCTGATATGAAAGGGATGAGGGGAAGTCCTAGTAACCCAGTGAAAAATGTACAGAAGAAAATCAAATGGAGATGTGGGCAGCTCAGCTGTCCCTTTTTCATGTGATGGAATTAAACATGAGAAGGTAATTTGCACCATCCTTATGTGATAAAAGAATAATGTTACTTTTTTGTGCTAATCCACATCAGTATCAAAGTGGGTAGACGGGAACTGTTAAGGGTTATCTGTGCCCTACTTCTTCATAATGGTAAAAACAACCCTTTTAAACAAGGTACAATGGCAAAGCAGGGCCAGAGGAGATTCTGAATCACATCCCTTCCCACCAGGGTCAATAGAATCTGAAAGTCTTCAGCATCTTGCCAGCTATCACTGCAGCTTTCATGGAGACAGTGTGTTCAATCCACCCACACGTTCCTTGCACTGGAGGGCAAAGGACAGCAGTGTGCATGTGTGGTGATGCAATTACTGCAGCAACACTCATGTGCAGTGATGAGGTTACCACAAAGTATGTGTGAGTGGGGCCCTACACAATATTCTCTTTGATTTTAATCAAATGTGCACCATGCCCAAGTGCAGACAGGTTTTGGTCTGGCATATTCTTTTATGATCCTTAAGATGAAGTGGGATTTAATTTTTAAAGTGAGACTTCCTTAGCAAAAAAAGACACATTCCCATTAAGTTTATTTCAGTAGACATGACAGTTTGCAGAGCTGTTTGGGTGTACTCTTCACTGGGTAAAAAACCTGGCTGGATTGCCAGGCCCAAAGATTGTGGTGAATGGAGGTGAATCCAGTTGGCAGCCGGTCACAAGTGGTGTTCCCCAGGGCTCGGTACTGGGCCCAGTTCTGCTTAATATCTTTATCAATGATCTGGATGAGGGGATTGAGTGCACCCTCAGTGAGTCTGCAGACGATGCCAAGTTGGGCAGGAGTGTTGATCTGCTTGAGGGAAGGACGGCTCTACAGAGGGATCTGGGCAGGCTGGATCGATGGGCCAAGGCCAATTGTGTGAGGTTCAACAGGGCTCAGTGCCGGGTCCTGCACTTGGGTCACAACAACCCCATGCAACGCTACAGGCTTGGGGAAGAGTGGCTGGAAAGCTGCCTGGCCAAAAAGGACCTGGGGGTGTTGGTGGACAGCCGGCTGAACATGAGCCAGCAGTGTGCCCAGGTGGCCAAGAAGGCCAACAGCACCCTGGCTTGTGTCAGGAATGGTGTGGCCAGCAGGAGCAGGGAGGTGATTGTCCCCCTGTACTCGGCGCTGGTGAGGCTGCACCTTGAATACTGTGTTCAGTATTTCACTACAAGAAAGGTGCTGGAGCGTGTCCAGAGAAGGGCAATGAAGCTGGTGAAGGGTCTGGAGCACAGGGCTGATGGGGAGCGGCTGAGGTAACTGGCGTTGTTTATCCTGGAGAAGAGGAGGCTGAGGGGAGACCTTATCGCTCTCTACATCTACTTGAAAGCAGGTTGTAGCGAGGTGGGTGTCGGTCTCTTCTCCCAAGTAACATGCGATAGGACAAGAGCAAATGGCCTCAAGGCACCAAGGGAGGATTAGATTGGATATTAGGAAAAATTTCTTCACAGAAAGGGTTGTCAAGCATTGGAACAGGCTGCCCAAGGAAGTGGTGGAGTCCCCATCCCTGGAGGTATTTAAAAGGTGTGTAGACTTGGTGCTTAGGGACATCGTTAGTGGTAGACTTGGCAGTGCTGGGTTAAAGGTTGGACTCAATGATCTTAAAGGTCTTTTCCAACCTAAATGATTCTATGATTCTACTAGGAGCTCTCACAGGTCCCTCTGACACACAGACATGCACCAACTTATTAAATGCCGTTTAGTTAGCCAGGAAGCAACTGCATCTGCATCTTAGTCCAGGTCAGAAGTGTGCTTTTGAAGCAACCATCCTGATCATTCCCACTTTGCTTTGGGTGATGAAGCAGTCTGGGAGCACACGCTCTGGATTCCTCTTCAATGAAACTAAACCACTACATGAGCTGCAACAGTGCCCCAGTCCTTAATGGGCACTCAGTCCATGAATTCATCTGAAGCAATGCCCCCACCAAAACATACACAGCATGGACATCAGGGCCTCAGCACCATTTTGCCCTCCACATCCACAGTACCAGATTATTTGTTAAAGTAAATGCATCAAAGAATCCTCTTGTTTTAATTTACAGGTGGTAAATTTAATTTCACACTGGGGGCTTTCATTTACTTCAAATTCGAACCAAATCAAATCAAACTCAGCCAAAATTTAATAACTCCAGCTTAAACCAAAGTGGGAATATCTGCACAGTTTTCTGGTTACTCTAAATTTACCACTCTAATATGATACCTTGAATTAAATTGTACCAACTCAGCATCTAAATGTAACCTTAGAATCTGCAAAAGAAAACATTTTTCAGTAATGCAGAGAGTTGAGCTATGTTTTCCATTAGTGGAAAATATGATCACATCCTGAGATACTTCGTATTTTTATACTGGCTTTTATTTTTAGCTGTTTCTGTATTAGAGCAGTGCCCATTATCTTGCTATAATTAAAGGTCACTGCTCCCGTTACTATCTATAGCTATAAAACTTCATGGTAGGCTGCCACATCTTGACCCAAAATTAATAGATGTATGTTAGATCATGTATTTCCCCTTTCTTCAGTTGTCTAGCCCGTGTGCATATAACAGACACTCTGCAGCTCTCAGCCATTTTAGGAGCGTATCTGCAAGATGCTGCAAAAGGGTAAGATCACTCTTTCTGGGAGACGCAACTGTAATCATCGTTGGTATCAATCACTTAGGCTGGGGTTTCACCAGCAAGGAGCATGCAAGCTCCCACAGCGGGGAACGCACTAGCACCGCTGGTTTGCTGTCTGTTTGCCAGGGAAGACTTGAGCCCGTGGTCTCCTACCAGGAGACCAGCTACAGGGCTGGAGGTGGCAGGGATAGCTGCTGCCTTTGGTAATCACAGTCCTCCTACAGCAGTAGTACCTGAGCAAACTAGGTGTGGGAATCACTGCCTTAAACCGAAATCCCTTTTGGGTGGATTTGCCTTTTTGCTTGATTTCTGCAGAGCAGCCAGCAAAGTGAAATGCTAGCCTGTAAGTAAAGTTCACTGGCATTTTTGTAACCCAAATAAAGAATACCTTAGACTTACTGCCAGCTCTCTCTGGCCTTACTTCTGCTGCCATGCAGTCAGAGTTTATTTTACCGTGGGTAAAGTGGACTCTATGAAAGCAAAATATGTGTAGAAAAGAACAGATGTAAAGTTTGCTGTCTGCTTTTGACCATTTTGTTGTCATGATGATCTGAGTCTGCTAACCAACAGTGCAACAGAGACTACAAAATAAGAGAAACATGTATTCCCCCAGAAATAGTCCTATTTCTCAGTAGTCCATAGGCTTTCAACACTAGTCTTTTTCCTCCATCTCAAGCACTAGAAATTTTTCTGTCCTTTTAAACTTCAGTCTTGCTGGGGAAAAAAAAAAATAC
Organism: Pelecanus crispus; assembly: GCF_030463565.1. Lineage (NCBI taxonomy): Eukaryota > Metazoa > Chordata > Aves > Pelecaniformes > Pelecanidae > Pelecanus > Pelecanus crispus. Next base: position 7,609,395 of record NC_134652.1, read on the forward strand.
AATATCTAGTCACACATGAAAGAGCTAAGCCCCATGGTAATTGAACAGCAGAGATTCTACACTCCAAATTCTGCCTGAGAGCTTGTGTGGATATTACCTTTCAAGGGCAGAAAGGGGAATGGCTTTTCCTGATAACCACTGTATATGTAGATACTACAGGAAAAAAGCAAAGGGCTATCAGCATGGTGGGAGGGAGTGGGAAGAAGAGATGGCACACTTGACTTTGGAAAAACATCCCCAGGTTTTACCTGACACAGGATCTGTATAAAGAATTAGGTCTCAACTCTACTGAAAGTAAGAAAAATCTTCTGGCATCCAACTTGTAATTGATATTCATGAAAATGTATGAGATTAATGTACTCACTCGGCACTGCCCTTCAACCTTATAATGAAAGCAGTCAGGTCTGAGAGGAGATGGTGGAGAACAAAGAGGAGTGGGAAAAGTAGAAGTGAAACAGGGAAGGGGAATAAGCAAACAGAGCTGAATGACTGAAATATTTCCTTTCTATGGATCTGCTGGCCAAATGCTGGTCTCTTTTGCACCACATAACACTGGGGTTACATAAGATTTCCCCTGCTGACCTGAGCCACTAACATACCCTAGATCTGCGCTCTTTCCAAGCGTGCATCAGAGACTGTAACAAGCCACTCTACAGGAAGCTTTTCTGATCCTAGAAGAGCAGTGCTGACCTTCACCCTTTAGTTTTAGGGACAGGACATAGGACAAAAAGGACCTAGCACACTGTCCGTTTTCCTGCAGCTGTGAGAAATGCTGCGCTAGAAGCATCAGACAGCAGGGTCTCCAGAGCTTGGATGTGACATGCCACCAAAAGCCTGCCGATGTCTTGGTACAAATCTAGGACACAGTATATTGTGCCACTGAAGAAAGCGGAGAGATAAAGGGACCCCAGACTGTAGCTTTTGTTAGAGTTCTGTTACAGTTACTCCCTCCCTCAGTCCTGTAATTAGCAGCCCTAGATGCTAACTCCTCATCGTGCTACACCTTGCAATACAGCAGAGAAAGTCTCTCAGGCCCTGCTGCACCACTAAGCTATGTTGTCTGGCTGTACCCTGAGCAGTCTGCCTTCTGGGCTGCCTTCCTCTACCCAACCAAAGGCCAAGGCTTTTAGCAAGCAATCTGGATGTTTCCAAACAACTGGAGCTCCCTCGTTCTTTGTCATGGTCTCCTTTATGCTAATCTTTTTTCTGACCGTCTTATTTTCTGAAATGCTTCATCAGGTAACTATAAAATCCCATCTGTGGCATTTCGTTTCAAGGACCAGCAGGTTTTGCATGCTAGCACTGTCTTTGCTGCAGAAAGCAGGATCAAGAACAAGCATTTTTCAAGCAACTCTCCTGTTGAACCTCAGGAGACTCCTTTGTCTCTCCTTATTCACTCCAAGACAGCAGAGCTTCATGCACCAGACATTCTCTTTACAACCTCTTCAAAGCAATCATTGTCCCCTGTGATGAAATTTCTCAGAAGATGAAGTTGTCCAATAGCCTGACACGCTGCCACTTTTTGTTTGTGCTGTTCCCGTTATCATACAGAGGGGGATCAGTGTTGCCTTGTCCTTCCTCCTGCAGAAAATACAGATGCTTGTCCTAAAATCATTCAGCCACTCCTTGGAGGACCTTGCCCTAGCCTTGAACACTGTTACTCTCCAGCAGAGCATTTTCAGCTCTTTACATTTTGCTGATTATCTTGACAAGACTTTCAACTCCCTGTGCTTTCAAGGTAGAGCAGAAGGAGGCTATTGAGAGACAGCAGGTCATTCTGTCCTCTGCTAATCATCATCATCATCTTAAGAGACATTTAGTCCAGTGTTGGCCATGCCTTCGTCCTGCCTCTTCATTAACATCTTTACAGAAGGACTAGACGATCATATGGTACTAAGTGAAATGTAATTGTGGAGCCAAAGAAAACCTTCCTGTTGACCTCTGTCTATGGTTAGTCTCAGCAACAGAGTTTTCCGTATTACCCACAGCCCCTTGCAGAAATGATGCTGTTCCTCTGGTGTACTGGAAAAATGCAAAAAATGCAGCTAACAAAACTGTAGGAAGAACTTTGTTCTGGGTGGGGTGCTCAGTGAAACCATCCTAAGGAACAAAATCATGGTGATGCACACCTCCCTTGCTTATAACCCCTGTCTGGCTCCACCTACGCCATAGAATCTCTTCTCCCGAAACTGTGGTGTAGCTCAAGGGTTGTACAGTAGATAATCGCCTTCTCTGCTCAGCTTTGCTGGCATGCCACAGCAAATATGTGTACAGCACATTTGCCATAAGACTGGGCTGCTTTACAGTGAAAGAAAACTTGAAGCTTGTTGTGGAAAAGAAAGAAAAGTGAAAACGTAAATATCACCACATACCCTGTCATATTATATCCCCATCCCACACTACAAAATATTCTCCAGGGTGAGGAGACAGCTGTTTGTGGTACATGAGGGAACAGGCAGTCCATCTGGGAAAAAAAAATTCCCATAAGACATCCTTTCAGTGTTTCTAAATAAAATGTTATTGTCACATATCTGACTTAAGGCGGGGGGGGGGGGGGGGGGGGGCGGGGGGAGAGGGTGGTGGAAGTAAAGGACAAAGCAGGGGCTTTTCTCAAAAAGTTTAACTTCACTGAAAGTCCAGTTTGCTGTTAAAACCAGTTTTGGAGGACATTTTCAGCCAAATCTAACACGTTCCTTAAGGCTCACAGCTGAGTGTGCTGGAGTGCACTTTGGTGCACAGGCTGCTCAAGGGACTGCGGCAGGGGCAGCATTTGCGGAGGAGCTGCTGCCAAGAAAGTGGAATCATAGAATCATTTAGGTTGGAAAAGACCTTTAAGATCATCGAGTCCAACTCTTAACCTAACACTGCCAAGTCCACCACTAAACCATGTCCCTAAGCACCACATCTACACGTCTTTTAAATACCTCCAGGGATGGGGACTCTGGTCCTGCTGGCCACGTACCTCACTTAGACCCAACTCTTTGAAATGGCTGGTACTGGGGCTCCCAGCTGAGCAGGCACTGAAGTGCCTGGGAGCTCCCAGAGCAGCCCATTCAATTCCTTTGCCTGAGGAGAAACTGCCCAAAATTTTTGATATTTCTTCTGTGGATTGAAAATGCTTTGCTTTCCAAATATTAAATTTACCAATCTGTAGCCAAAGCTGCTATTAATGCATGGAAATTAGCTTCATTTTCCTCTTGAAGAAAGTCATACTGGCCCATTGGAATTAAAGCAGTGGCCTAAGATAGGAACGGACTGCTTACAACTCAAAATGTCTCAAAATAATACAGTCTGTAAAAGCAGACGTGGTTCTCAACTTTGAAATGTACTTTTCACTTTTGACAGAAATGTGAGCACCTAGGTTTTTGCTGTCTGTTACAGGCAAGGAAAAATTCCCACTTTCCAGGTTTTGCTGACAAACTTCCTGCACCTATTCAGATAAAGCCGTTTGTGAACTGCCTTGAAATGCACCAACAATTGCAAACTATGAATAGCAGCTCTATTACTATGCTAGTCAGGACTACCATTACGGTACAAATTATAGAGTGAGTTGAAAAAAGTTTGAAGAGCTGACTTCTGAGCATTGAGAAGCAATGAAACCCCACCCCTGCCCCAGCACGTATCCTTCCACAATAAGATATTCCCCATATCTGTTGACAAACTTTGGCTAATGTTTCTGCTCGCTAAAAGGTTTTCTGCCAATACAGCAACATATTGCAGATAAAACCTAATGAGCTGAATTCAACAAAAAAATGCCATGTGGCTTCCTTACAGTGATGCCCATCTGTCGGCTTAGTGAAGCAGCAGTGTGCTGCAGCTGTACTCCTTTGCTTTTTATCAAATCAAAATAAAGCTGTGCACCCCAGAGTCAGGTATGATAAACAGGCAGCAAATTGCCTTACATGGGTATCATACAGCTCCTTATCTGTCTCACTTTTCAGAGCAGCATAACCAGATGGCTCCTAACGGTGGGTGAATTTTCTCCGTTATGTTTTTGGCATGGAGCTAGAGGGACGTAGTCCAGAAGTCCACCACCAAAACAACAGATATTTAAATTGGACTGGGACTGAGATTACAGCCTGCAAACAGAACTTTTGAAATTGAAGCAGATTTCATTAATAGCAAAGGAAATGCCTATTTAGAGTGGGTCTGGTGGAACAAAAAGGACACAAAACAATAAAAAAAAAAGAGCCTTTGTGAGCAGCCTCACAGCACAATGAGGACATTGGCCTTCCTCCAACCCCCCGGCCGGCTGGTGCAATGCAACTGGCCTTTCCACACCTCCCTTATTTAACAGAGGGGCAGTGGGAATAGGGAAGACTTCCCTGGCCACTGGGTGGTGGCTGGAGGCATCACCTCTCACCCGTCCTCTCTGCGGCCAAGGGCGCAGGGGAGAATAGCATTTCTGCTGCGACTGGAAGTAGGGCCATTAAGAGGGCTTGGGGATATGGAGCATCTGTCCGTGATAGAAATCCTTGCTGAGAGCAGGATGTCGCAGGCTAAAGGCTTCAGTTTCTCCTGGCTCATCTTTTTCCTGGTTCATTTGTCAGACCAATCTGAAGTTTAAAACATAAAAGGACTTTGATCTTCCTTTAACTGGCTACTAAACAAATATTGGTGCTTTTGTCTTATCTGTGGTTTTGGCATCAGTTCCAGACTTGGGGAACAATCAAAAAAGGTCTAGATTCAGGGTAGAGGCAGTTCTTGCTTGGTACAATGGGAACGGAGTGTTTGTTAACGTGTGTGCCCTGCTTTTGAAGGTGAATTTTAAGTTCAGTTGGTTCTAGGTCTCAAAGCCAAATGTGAAATTCATCATTTGCTGGCAAAGTGTATGCAAGCCCCTTCTATTGCTGGGAACGTGCAGCAGATTTGCATGAGGTTTTGCTGTCACCAAGAGAAACGTATGAAATAGAGCAGATTGAAATTGTTTAAAAATGTGACTGCTGATGAACTTTTTCAGTACATTACGCTTCTGCGAATTTAGACGTATCTGAACATTCATGCTGTAAGCACGTGTGTGTGCTGGTGTCTGCTTTGTGGTTTGTTACCGCACAGTTGTACTCGCATTTCAAAGGCTAAAACCTGGAACTTCTCGGTTGTGTGTGCTCAGGCGAAACAGAAAATAAAAATGTCATATTTAGAAAACCGACTGAATAGAGGCAGAATTGGCAGCTTTTGTCACCAAGTCATTAAAAATTATCTGGAACTACCACCCTTCTGAAGAGCAGACTATTTATATTCATGTGCCTTTGCATGTAGGTAAGAGCCTCATTTTAAGCAGAGATATCTGCAAAAGCTGTCCTCTTTTCCCCCAGTGCAAGCTCTACATGCCTCAGGAAAAGATCCCTCTGCTAAAGATGAACAAAGCAGCATTAAATAAACTGTAGAGATGATGAAGACCGGTGCTCAGACAAAAACCAAACATACCTAAATTCTTGTACGTAAGGCATTTCAGGATTGTCAGTACTGTGACTTGTGGTCATTCTTCGCTGCTTGGATGAGATGGTGAAGTCTGTATCCATGTCAGATAGCTGAGGCACGACAACCAGATGATCAATGTCAGAATCAGGCAGCCCTAATTCATCTTCTTCCTCTTCATTGTGTTGTGGCTGCATCCTGTGGATATAACAAAATGAGAGGGCGCTTGTCTTGGAAAGGGTGTCAGAACTAACATGGAGGGTAATGAGTTGTGTGCAGTGCAGTGGCATCTGAATGTAGACAAATGGAGTTTTCTTATGTTGGAAGTGATGCCAAAAGCCATGTTGAACTGGTTTTGCTTGAGCAAGACTGTACAGTGGTGGCCAAAGTTTGCTGGAAAGTATTCTGTGAAATATATACCCTGGGAACTACATTTGCCCATTGCATGTGCTGTCAGCTGATTTGCAGAAGCAAGCCCTCAACTTAGGTCAGGAGTCTGAGGCAGTTCCCTGTGACCAGAATAATTTTATTGCTATCTGACCATTGTTTCAAATTCTGTCCCATTTGTTATGTTCCTAAGGTTGCATCCTTTTAACTCTTGCATTTCACCTCCGAGCAGTAAGCTGTATGGAAATCCTCCCTAAACAGAATGAAGAACATTGTAGAAATCCAGTCCTTTTCCAGATGCTGCAGTTTGCCTAAAAGCACGTTGAACAATTTGACATTCTTCCTGGTACTTTATTCATAACTACAATTTCTTCCTTTTAGCCAAGCTGTAGGCAAGAGGAAGAATGAACAAGATGGCTGAGTTAAATATAGCGCTGGGGTTGAAGCATAACAGACTGTCCAGAGCTCCAGTCATAAAAGAAGAAAGAAATTACTTTGGAGAGGATTAAGCACTCTCTTGCTATAGAAGTTGTACATGATGTCAAAGAGTGGAGAGTATTGAACAGCATGCTAGGAAAAGGAAAATCCTGGGATGCTGACCCAGAAAATTAACACACTGCTCAGTGGTTAGCTCAAAATGCAAGAGGAGTTTCATGACTCTTTTTCCTGAATTAGTGACAGCTGTGACAAAGCCATACGATGGAGTTACAACTCCACCTTCATCCTGAGCGTGTGTGTGCGTGTGCCTGTGGGTAAGGACAAGTCCTGTCTTTGTAGAGCTACAGGGGTGCTCTAGAGTAAGTGAACTTGGGTGAACACACTGTGGGCTGTACTAAAGCAAGAAATACAGCCAGTCTCCTTCCACCCCATAAATCTCTGCTCAAACTTCAGGTAGTAATTTTCTCATGCCAGCTCTGTACCTCCTAATATTAGAAGGCATGAGAAAATTACTCCTGGAAGTATATATGAAACTCTAAAATGGAGGGAGTGTCCCTGAGCCCTTGCAGAGGAAGAGGTCTGTAGACCTGCTATGGACAGCCTGTGTCATAGCCTCAGGATCTGCATCGCTCGATGATCTGCGTGTACAGCTCCAAGACCTGGCTAGCAGCTCCCTACCCGTGCTGGCAATATCGAACTTTCCAAATCTGAAGATAAGAGCTGTGCTGCACCCAGACAAGGAGCTTCTGCCAGGGCAAAGGGAGAGACAGGCAAAGGAGGGCAGAGCTGGGTTTGAGAACTGGTGGTTGGAGGCACAGGGGCTGTCGATGCTACATCTCTGCCCCCTGAGCATCCCCTCGCTTGCTGCAGCAGCAGGCACACTGCCTTCGGGACTTGGGCACAGGACGTGGGACCACTGCAGCTCTGCAAATACCTGTGGTTGTGGGGGTGCTTTGCCTCCTGAAATCATGAGGTGCATGGTTTGTGTGAGTAGAAAAATATATGAAACAGTGGCTGCATTGCTTATGCTGGGAGCTGTGCGGCCGGGAGGGAGACTGCATGATGGGGGCAGGAGGTGCTCGGGATAGCTGGGTTAGCTGTGCAGGAGGAAATCTTCCGCTGCCAGTGAACAACTGCGAGAAAGCATTGGAAATAGTTTCCAAACCCTTGCAAGCAAAGCAAGCCCTGGGTTTTGAAGAGGTGAGAGGGACTTCAGACATCTTGTTTGGTTGAACAAAGAGTGGGGGCTGAAGCAGAAGAGGAGTGATTTCTCTCTTTTCCTGCATGGTGAAAGCCTTACTTTGTTTTTAGTATCGCTATTAAATTGTGCTGTGATGGATGCAAGAGGGTCCTCATGGTGAAAATCAAGTTGTCCCCATCCCACCATGCTGATAGGCACTGTGTAAAGACCTAAAATTTTTTATTGCAGAGACATCCTGGGAACTGAGTTGCTACAGAGAAGAAAATGTTAGATCAGCAAGGGACCTGCTCACACTGCTGCCTTCTCTCTCTACATGAATGTAAATGCCCCTTCTGTGAAGAGAGGCATGAAAGAAAATTGGGCATTGAGAGCAAGACCATTCATCCGCTATCATCTATTTATTAAACTAACCTCATAATAGTGATGATTAGCAAAATGTTTCATTGAAATACATCCAATACATTTCTCTGTACAGACACCACTATAGTAAAATGCTACTTATGCTGAATGGATAGCAAAATCATCATAAAACCTATTGAACAATTTAACCCACACATCCGCTAGTGTCTAGAAAACCATTCCCCTTAAATACCCAACTTTTGTGGAGAAAAGGGGATGCTGGACACTAGTTTAATTTCAATTTGTATGTCTCCAGATTCACATGAAAGCCATTTGCTCACTGACTTTTGTGCCTTTTATTAGGAATGACTTACTGGAAAAGAATGTGTTTCACATTTAGTGACCCTGGGCATTAGAAACGGCTGAAGAATTGATTTTTTGGTTTGCTGACTGAACTAGGAATGTGTGAGGAAAATGCTCGTGGCTTAATCCCACCAACTTTTTTCATCTTCCCACAGAAATGTGAAATAAAAAAGCTAAAAGGGATTGCATTGGCCCAAGCATTTCTTTGACATAGAACAGAATATGCTGTTCTGAAAATGTGAAAATGAATGGCCTAACATGCTCTTACCAGAAAACCCAGTATGTTTTCCAGTGAAAAACTGGAATTTGTGAACTATTTCAGTTACCCAGGTCTGCACTGTGTTTTGGTATACATATTTTCTCTTGCGTGCTCACCCCCAACAAATGCAGACAATTCTGCTAGGTGCCCTGGTAGGCCAAGCACGAATGACTGTACACATTATGCCTACTGGAGTCTGAACTGGAGTTGTTTTGATTGTGCTAGTTGCTATATCGCCACCACCCTACTAAGTTGTGGTGTTCTTCATGTTATTTCATTATCAGGATGTGAATGCCTGCAGCTCCATCTGATCCTACTTGCTCTGTCGTTCCTAAGGAGCAAAGAGTCCTCCACAAGGCATCTCAGCTCCTACTTCAGGGAATGAGTGAGGTCCAATCCCCAACTCCAGCGGGTCACCAGTAGAGCCAGCTCATTGTGAAATGGGGACAACCTGTGCAGGAGCAGTGCCTGGTTCTGCTGGGCTCACAGAGCATGGGCATCCCCTTGTCCTCAGCCGGGAAGAAAGCTGTCACTGCTGCCTTGTCCCTGCCCACTTCATTCCTGAACCTCTTGTGTTGGTGCAAACCAGCAGTACCTTCAAACAAAAAAAAGGGACTAATGTATAGTGCAACAAAGAGATCACTAATTGCTTGTGCTTGTCGCTAGTGATTTACCTGATTTTTACGAATGAGCAGCAACAACAAAACATCTTTGCCAGAATTTTCAGTGGCAAAAGCTTTGACAGAAATGGAAATTGCACCCAAAATACCATTTTTGCAGATTGTTTCTAAGTTTTTATTTGAGAAAAAAACGTGGAAAAGAATGTTTTCCAGCAACGAAACCTTAAGCTTTTGTGAGTTTAAATGAAAAAAAAAAGATTGATTTTTGAGTTTTTCAGTGCAAATTCAAAAATTCTCAAACTTTTTTAAACATGGAAAGGACAATGGCTTGACTTGTTCACAAGAATTTCTCTGAAAGCAAGTTACATCTCTGTAGATGCTTAACCGCACTGTGGTCAGAGCCCCTAGCTTGTAGTCATGGTGCTTTTGTACTCATGTACACAAGGCTTTTATTCGCTTTCAGCTTAGAAAGGGTGATACAACTGTACACGAAGCTTTTGCGCTTGCTCTCAGATGAGCTGGAACATTTTATAACATTTTCTGGTCTATTTTCCAGTCCTGTCTCAAGTAAATAAACTCTTTGATGTTACCAGCAGAAAGCCTAATCATTCCTATAATGATTCTTTGTTAAGTTACCTCTTTGCTTGTTGCCTGTGAAGATGTTTTCCATTGCCCAAGTTCAAGATGTTCTCTCTGAAAGGCCATTATGTGATACATTTTAGGAGATTTTTCCATAAAAGACTTTGGAAACTTTGAATCTTGCTTATTGAAAGAGGAGGTGTTGCAAACAAGTGTCTTGAAAGCCAAGAAAGATAACCTCGAGAGCTTCACAGAAATGGAACTGCTCTATTTTAAGAGCACCCGCTCTCTCTTTTAACTGCTCTTGTGTACTGGCCGTTCTGGTAATCTTGGGTATAGGGGGGTGCTATCAGTTGGACAGAAAGGAGAAGCCTGAATAAAGAATGACCTTCTATAAGGCAAGAGCAAATCACTGAAAAGAGGAAGCCTTGTTTGCTGCAGAGCCGTGCTCTCTTAACATAGCCCAGCATGTTCTGGCTGGCTCTAACCCATGCACCACCCAGCTCCTGAACCTTGATCCTTCTTCCACAGCATCAAATGACACTAAAAGTAGTTCTTGCTTGCTTAGAGGCAAGACATGAACTCTTCGTCTTCCCTCTGCAGACCAGAGGAAGCATAATTTCCCACATGTATTTACAAGGACTGTCTGGTGAGTTCTATCATGTTATTCTAGTAACAGTAAATTTGCCTTCTTGGCTCTTTCCAACAACTGAGTTTCTTTTCCTCAAGTCTTCCTTCTTCCCCAAAGCCAGTTCCGCAGCTGTGTTTGCTTAGCCCCATTAATACAGATCTAACACAGAAGTGGCCATTGTATGAGATTATTAATGCTGTTCCATTTGTGTGCGGCATGGAGAATCTTGTTTCATTTAAAACTCATAGGTCCAATTTGCTAGACCCTCTGTTTATTTATTATGCAGAAAACTGCAAGATTCAGCTGTGGGCTATTCCCTACCTTTTGCCCCATCCCTTCATAATTGTTTAAAGCTGTTCTTCCTGCTGCTCTGAATGTGTTCTCCTGTGTTTGTGCTTCCTTTTCTTAGTGTTGGAGCATGAAGGAACACAATGAAACACTAAATAATATGAGGTCAAGGAGTCAGTCAATGGAATTGATAGGAGGTAAACAGAGAAAATGAGTATAAACCAGCTGCAAAATGAACAGAGGCTGGAAATTGGCAGAGAGCTTTTAGGCATTAGGGGAGTATGGCCTTGCAACAGATGCCACAGACTTAATCAGTTTTAGGAGAGAGTTGGATCAATTTATGTGCAATTTTACATGGAAGAGCTACTTGCGATAGCAGGAGTGAGTCTTAGCAGCCTAGAAGGTCTCTTCCAGCACTAGTGTGTTGCTCTTACAATCAGAGACACATGCTGTAAATGCTGCCATGTACAGTTTTTCCTTAGGGAGGAAATATCCAGTTTCCTGCCTGACCCACTCCTGCTTGCAATTTTTACATTGCCTCGATGTATTAGAAATACCTACTTCCATGCTGTGGGAGAAGGGGGTCAGCAGGATCGGTGGACAGGTCCCTCTGTGGTTGCATGTTTGGGGCAGGGGAGGTGACTGCTTGGCAGCGTGGTCTGTGGAGTTGCTTGAGGTACCAAGGGATTCCTATTCTGGTGGCATCTGCCAGAGAAGACTGGCTAGTCTGGAAAAAAGTTTTTGAAACAGGAGACTGAGTGGGCAAGTTGGGTTACATCTTTCAGGTTTAGGATCTGTGTTGAGCAGTAGACCAGGCTGCTAATGAAAACAAACCATTCCCCACAGGTTAGTCTCTGCAAGCAAACATCCACGCTGCGAATGATTTGTTAACAGCACGTAGTGCCTAAGAGAGTGCAGAGCAGCTTAGTTCTCTAAAGGGAATGAAGAACAGGATCAGGTACAGGAGATTTATCATCTAGGCTAGATGTAAAGCATCATGAGCGAAAAGGGAATAAATGCCAAGGGGTTGGTAAATTCTGTGTAGACAGTCCCCAGGCTGTCTCAGCTGCCTGAGGTGCATCAAATAAAGGCCTGATAGCACTTGCTCCTGAATGCTGTTGGGAGAGCTGAGCCAATTCCTTACTGTTGCCACAAGGGTTGTGCCTCTTCCCCGTTTCTGGCATCCTTGCTCATGTTCTTGTGCCTTGGCCTTCTACTGGCTGTGGCACAGGAAACATCACTCGGTTTTGTCCCCCGAATTTGCTATCTGCCTGCTTAGTGCATTGAGTCAGCTTGAAGGAGGCTGGGGGTCAATACAAGGGCCAGCACCAAGAAAGGGGGCAGGAACGTACAGACCTAAACTGGAGGGGGTGGGGGGAGAGGTGGGATGGAGGAGCAGGTCTGCCTGGTTTTGCAGGCAGCCAGCTGCTAGATCAGCTCAGCCTGCCTTGTTGCTCTGACTGTGCCCTCAGCCTGTTTGCAATAATTGTGCCTCAGGTCAGTGGGGAGCATGCTGGGGAGGGAGCGGGTCTGCTGCTGAGCTGGCATGGCATGCCAGATGTCCCCAGCACTGACAAGCCATAGCTTTTGTTTTGAGTGCTAAAAGCACTTCAGCTGAAGAAGAAAAAGAAACTGGTGAAGGAGGACAAAGATATAATCCGTTGTGAAAGAAAAGCCCTGCCATCCCACAGAAAACACATCGCATCACATGCTCTGGCAGAGACTTCAGTTGGCCTAATTTAATCAAATATTCATGTTGTGGTTTTCCCTCCTCCTACCTGCTGGCAGCTGACATTGATCACCGAAAGCCTTTGACAGAGGTAATTGTCCTTCTTGAGTTCTATCTGAACATTCCCCTTAGCAGCATCTTCTCACACCTTTCTAGATCTGCATATTTACTCCCGTTACTTGATTTGAGGAACCTTCAGCTTCTGAAGTTCTGGCGTCTCACAATACAACTGTGCATGCACGTGTTGATTTGAACACAGAGCACACCCCCACAGAGCCGGCGTGCAGCCTTCTTTGACAATTTTGATACGACGTGTATTAACATGTCATGGCGCCTTTTGTACAGCTGACAAGTGTGGCACTTTTTAAGAGCTAAAAAAAGGCATTCATGAAATCCTGCATCATATTATTGGCTCTCTGCTATCTTGTCAGTATTGTTCTCCTTCGTTATGCAGAATCAAACTGCGTGCCTGCAGAATTTGATAAACTGTAGCACTTCACACATCTGCAACAGACTAACTTGATTACAGTAGTTTAATTCTGCTCGATATCAATCAGCTCTGTACACAGTGAGATTAATTATTGCTGTCACTTTGTCAGCTCTGTAATAAGAAAACATAGATTCTGACTGGCAGATGTAAATTTGCTGAGAGTGAGAAGAGGGAGTGTGCCTCCCCAGCTCCCTGGGGAGGGAGAAAACCTGCAAAAGGTGAGCTGACCTGGGAAGGGATGGGCAGGCTGGAGCTGGGATTCTCACCTGCTCCGTGCCGCAGATGGTTGCTTGTTAGTATCTAAGCTCATTCCTCTCTTCTGCCAGCACTCCAGAGCAGCTCACAATTGCATTTGCCCAGGCAGTCTAATTTTATTTGCAGGTATGCGATGGTGTGCGTGGAAACTAGCTGCTGCCAAATGTTTGTCTTAAGATGACTGCTTGTGCTGTACATCTGCCTCGCTTACACCATACCTCTTTGTAGTGATTTCCCCTGATTCAGAGTGGGTGTAAAATGCCACCAGATCAGAAGAGCAATGATTTCCACCTGCTCTGTGCTGCTATAAATGACTACGCAGGAAACTTGGACTGAAAAGCTGCCTGCTGTTGCAAAGGTGACAGACATAGCTGCTATTTTTGCTTTGTTATTGTGTACTGGCATTCCAGTGCAAAAGCTATGTTGAGTTGTAGATTGGTATTTAGGTCTCCTTGTTCTCTACTGGTATGAGGTACTTCAGTTATCTTACTGCAAGGGAGTGAGCTAGAGCATCCACAAGCTGCTCCAACCTGTGCAGGGTATGGAAGACTCTGAATCAGGGAGTAGTGGCAACCTCTTCACTCTTCCAGCTTCATCCTTGGAATAAGGAATGGAGCAGAGGTTGGAGCAGGGAAAAAAAGTGTGTATTTCAGTGGGTGGCTGTTGGTAAGTTGGGTGTAATCTTTTCAGGCCTAAATCTCCCTTTCTGAGGCAAAGTTAGCCTTTAGGTAGCACAACTGGGAAAGGAACAGGCTGTTATTTCATGACACATAGTGTGGTCTTCTAAACAGATCTTGTCTTCCTGGATTTGTGTCTTCTCACTTGCTGGGTCTGTTGCACCTGCATCAAGTGGTGCATGATCCTCTCATTGTGAGTCAGGGAGGATTTCTTCTCTGCTGAAGTTTTACTCCCTAACTTGCAGGTTGAACAGCATAGCCACCCAAACCAGAAGGCCACAGGATTTGCTTTTTTCTTTTCCCCTTGAAAAGCTGGTGAGTACGTGTAATCATCTGTAAATATGCAGACAAGGCAGGCTTCTGGTGATCCAAACCTTGCATGTTTTTATATTGAAACAAGGTGGGGCCACCCTGTTTATGGCAGGTTGCCAAGGTGCTTCTCCATCTCCCTGGGCTAGGCTAACCAGGGCATTTTCTTGGAAGCTGATCCAGCTTTTCCTTAGAGGTACCTGTGCTGTAGCTGGATTTCCAGGCTGCTTGGGCTGAGTGGGTGGGTAGGACTCTGAAGGGACAGAGGCTGAAAAAATGTTGTATGACAAGTGGAGTTAAAACTGAGATCTGCTCTTCTCTCCCTTCTGCTGGAAGCCCTTTAGATCTTGAGTTACAGAATTGAATCGAGCACAGCTAGACTATTCATGATCAAATGTTGGATCAGTCATATGAGAAAGGGTAGAGCAGGCTATGAACTGCCTCCAAATCCTGAAGCCTTACACAGGTTGCAGTAACGCTCACCTTCTCCCAAAAAGAAGTCGCTCTCTACAACTACCTGAAAGGAGGTTGTAGTGAGGTGGGTGTTGGTCTCTTCTCCCATGTAGTTAGCGATAGGACGAGAGGAAATGGGCTTAAGCTGTGCCAGGGGAGGTTTAGGTTGGAAATTAGGAAAAATTTCTTTACGGAAAGGGTGGTCAAGAATTGGAACAGGCTGCCCAGAGAGGTGGTGGAGTCACCATCCCTGGAGGTGTTCCAAAAACAGGTAGATGTGGCACTTTGAGACATGGTTTAGCCTAGTCTACCCTGGACTGGTTTAGAGTAGACTTGGTAGTGTAGGTTAATGGTTGGACTGGATGATCTTAAAGGTCTTTTCCAACCTAAACGATTCTATGATTCTATGATTCTAAGTGACCATGGAGGGTAGGGTCTGTAAGCTGCAGCACGCACTTGGGCACCTGCCAGGGAAGTCGGAGGTCTCCTTTGTCCTGCATGGAGACTCCACAGTCCTAGGGCACGTTTACACAAAGCCAGCAGCAGGACTGAGCTGTCAGTCTGTCCTCAGAGTTCTCATCCATCAGCAGGAAGACTCGCCTGGATAAGTGTCTGCCTTGCATCTGCACTTTGCTTGTGTAGTTTCCTCTACACTTAGAAATGCTGTGCTTTCCAGGTATGGTCTTTGAAATCAGCTGGGGTGGTTAGCTTTAAAAGCATCGCTTAGTGCGATTAAGGTGATGAGCCATTATGTTGGGTAATGACTCTGTGTCCTAATCACCTGCTCGGGGGTTTGTGGCCAAAGTAGGCAACAAAATGGGGTTTTCTGATAGAGAAGAGGCTAAGGTGGACAGAGCACTCCCAGGCCTTCCCCCGGCAATGGACATGGCATAGGGTGGGTCTGACCTTTTGCTCAGAGGGATGCTCGGCTTCCCATGCCCTCCCCCAGCATGACTACTCCATGCCTATGGAGCCAAAAGTCAAAACACCTCCCTTTCTCTTTCTGAAGACAGTGAGCTGGGTTACAGGTTCCCACTGCCATCACTGGCTAACGAACTATATGGCCTTGTTTCATTCCTATAAAAATGGTAAGTTAGGACAGTAAATGTGTCCTGAGAAGAGATGCAGTTTAAATGCTTCTTTGGTAAGTTCTTTTGCTTATTTGCAAACAGAATTTATATTTAAAATTACACAAGAATTTCCAGATTAAATGTTTCTGTATGTGGGAGAGTGTTCACAGGCTAGTTTTAGATACGTAACTTATTTCTCTCTGCTGGTTATACGGGCAGCTGAAGTGCTGTGAAGGGTCCCCTGGGGAAACTGAAGTCATCTTTGTTAACTGTCAGAGGAACCTTGAAATTTAGCTTGGCTGCCCAAGGTCTTACAGCACCCTCAGACCTATAATTTGTAGGAAGAGTTTCCATTGCAAAACAATCCTTAGGCCCACAACTGAATTCTATGACGAAAGCTTGTTACTGTATCAGCCTGTGGATGGCAAAGAGCTGGGGCTATGCAAGCTGTGCTCCTCCCTTTCACTGACCCATGGCTTGAACTTGAATCTCCATTTTCCCCCAATGTAATAAACCTTTTATTCACAAATCACACCCCTATTAGCTTATCTCTTCTCCCTGGTATCCAGTGACGGGACTCATGGGAATGGCTCAAAGCTGTGCCAGGAGAGGTTTAGATTGGACATCAGGAAACATTTCTTTACCGAGAGGGTGGTCAAACGCTGCAGCAGGCTTCCTAGAGAGATTGGCGATGCCCTAAGCCTGTCAGTGTTCAAAAGGCATTTGGACAATGCTCTTAATGACGTGCTTTAACTTGGTCAGCCCTGAACTTGTCAGGCAGGTGGACTGCCTGAATGTTGTAGGTCCCTTCCAGCTGAAGTAGTCTATTCTATTCTATTCTAATCAATAAAGCACTAAGAATCCTGTTTTATCCTGAAGAAACAGGGTGCTGCAGTCTTTCCTGCCCAATGATGCTAGCAAGAGAAATGATGCATCGTGCATAATGCCTGTTTCATTTCCTTAATATACAGTGCATATATCACTGCAGTGGCAGGTGCGCCATTATGGACTACCCGAGAGCTGCCTCCAATATATCACATATATGAAAGGATGATATTATGAGGACTTTAATGTCATATGATGATCCCCTGGCATTGTTTGTCAGACTCCTGTTTTGAATTGGTTTGATGTTAAAGCCTGCTGTTGATGGTTATATCTGCCACACTGTGTAATTCACGCTGTCCTTTTCCTCAACATTTACTACCTGATGTCATGCACTTAGGCAAAGTGAATGATGATAAACTACAGGAATATATTTAACCTTAACTCTTATTAAATGATTGCTCTTCTCGCTGTTTCAGCTGTCAGTGGTCAAATAGATACTTGCTAATGACTTCTGCTTTTAAAGTATGTGTTGAAACTTCTGAAATTCATCAGAGGCAGTTATTCATGCAGCCATACTAATGTTTTTATAGCAGTAAAAAAGGACAACTCGCATAGGAGGAGGGGAATAAGCACTTGCAGATCATTTAACAGGATAGCACCCACTCACTAAAAGACCCATGGTCCTCCCCAAGAATTGTGCTATGGGCTGTGAACCCTAGAGCTTAAGAAGGGTTTTTAGCCTGTGCCTTTACCCGGAGCAGGAGGGGCTGTCTTCCCGCAAGATCGGTGCCAGCTAGGGTGACCAGTCCAATGGGCTGAGGTCAGCACAAACAATTCCTTACGTTTATAAGGCTTTTTTTTCCCTTCCTGTACCTATGAAATTGTTGAGCAGTGCCCTCAGGTTACAGGGATCATATCAGCAATGTCTCTTTGCTGCCTCCACTTTGAAAATGAATTGTCTTGTCTGGGGGACAGGCGAGACTGGCACTGCAGCACTGCTCTGCTTTGAGATGCCAGGGTATTAGGTATGCTGAAGGACAGGAGTTAAAGTTTTCTTGGTATTCCTCAGATGCTTAACTTAATTTAGGCATTAGACTGAGAAGAGGTGGCATTGGTGACTGATACAATCCTGTTTATCCGCAAGCACTTAAGAAAGTTGTGCTTCCCTGGAGGTAGCTGGGGTAAGAAAGCAGGGGATGGCACTTCTGCTGGTAGCTGATGATGCTTTGCAGCTGAGACCCTCACCACGAGGTTTCAGAGGCTCACACTCCTCGGATGCTCTCTGTGCTTTGTTGCCTCCCTCTCATCCATTCATAAACCAGCAGCTAACAAAAACCATTTGCACACCTTTTCTGTGCTTTTATGGTTAGGTAGCAAAAATGTTCTTCTGGTAGTGGTGCTTATTCAAAAAATGAGCATAATATTTTTTTTTACAAGTATTTTGATTGAATTAGCAAAACCTACAACTTTGCATCGTCCTTTGCTAAAATTGACAGCAATTGTTGTTGTGATGGGGCTGTCTATCAAATGTAAACCCAGTAGAGAGACCTCTCATCTCATTTCTCCAAAGCCACAGAAGACTCATTTTCACTTTTGATTTAGGTTGGACTTGAATAAGTGACCTGTCTGAATGGGAAGGACTTTTCCAGTTGCTTCAGTTGCTCGCTTTATAGTGATTTTGATCTTGTTTCCTTTGATGCATTTCTACTGCTAATCTTTTGTTAATGACTCTTAATTCAGTGTTTTTCTCAAATACCTTGCCTTTACTGAGAGGCACCTTGATACAAATCAGTCATTGTTGTATTAGGGAGATGTTCAAAGCAATGCCTGATACTGCAGGTTAAGCTAATGGCTCGAAACCAGAATCACTAAAAAGTGTAGGTGTCTTTTTTTTTTTTTTTACCTTTTTTTTCCTCCCTGCTCAGAAAATCACACAAAGTGTGTTCTCAATAGTCAAGAATACAGGAAGGGGAGGAGGTATTTATCACAGCAGCTTGAGTGCTGGAAAGGGACCATTTGAAAAGGACAGAGGCTAAAAAGCCAGGAATCAATATTTCTATGTGCCTTCTGTTGCTGTTTATTTGAATCCATTTGTTTTGCTGACATATTTCCCATGTGGCTGGAAAAGCTGTTTGCTTTGATAACATCAGCAATTGATGTGTTGCATTTGCTGTACAGCTAGGTGCATCCTAGGCAAAGGGATGTCACTCTGACTCTGTAACTCTGCTTTAAAAAAAAAAAAAGTGCATCTTCACTTTTATCTCCCAGCTGTGCTCCCCTGTGTGTCAGGCACTGGGTTCTGCCACTGGCCGATGCTTCCCTTGCGGGGAATGAACCGACAGACAGAACAAATTGCTGTTGACCAAGGGCATACCATTATTTTTGTTGCATGAGAGCTCTGGGATTTCACGTGGTACAAGGCCTCTTGGAATGAATGCCTTTGAGGTCTAGCAGGTCTGCTGCTGATACTGTGTACCAGATAGCGGTGGGGAGATGACATGATCAGCAGATAGAACTTCTAGAAGTTTTTAAAGCTAGAAAGGACCATGCATCATGAGCCAGAATGCATCACTGATTTACTGAGTGATGATGCTTGTAAAAGAGAGTCTGCTGCTTCCTTCACTGGCCACAACTCCTGATTATTCACCTGCACTATTGAAAAAGCATCCCTTAAGCCTAATATTTCTTTCCATTTCTTGATTGCAGTGGTGTAACAAATGGCATATATTTAGTCCAATATTGTTTAAATCTATACACTTAGAATGCAAAGAATTACAGAAGATGAAATATTTCACTAGGAACTGATTTGGTCATGCTTGGAATAATGCAGAATTTATTTTTTTAATATTATATATGCAGAAATAAATGTACATACAGCTTTGGGCTAGTATTTTAACAAACCCGCAACTTCTATGAGAACATGAAAGACAGGTTTTGTTAAGCTGCAAACTAGAGTTTGATGTGTTGTGTAAAAGTAAGAGGAGACAATTTCTGTTTATCTGACTTCCTTTCAATACATGTTCTGAGAAGATGTCACTTCTGCTAGAAACTCCTCAACTCAGGCAGTAGTAATTTTAATGAATGACATATTGCTTTATGTAAAAAATATACCTTGGACTCTCTCATCATTACTGGTATATGGAAAAAGCAATTACATTTTCTTTCAAGATTCAACAAGGAAAGAGATGCTTTCCAAAGAATCACAGAACTATTTATGTTTTGGGGGGAGCAGAGAGAAGAGTGGAGTGGCAATAGAAAATGTTTCCTGTGTTTTGCCTGCTTTCAGTGACCTAGAAAAACATTTTTTTTTTTAGCCTCTCCATAGTTACCAGAATACCCATTTTTCTTTTTTTTTTGTTTTGTTTTGTTTTGTTTTGTTCTCAAAGCCTGGCACCCGCAGGAGATGATTTCTGTGCTCTTTGAGCATTGGATCAGTAAATGGAGAAGAGCACATCCTTTCTTTGTAAAAATGTGCAGTCTCCTATAGTTTTTCCTATTCAGGAGATGCTCAAAAGAACATACCTTTCAAACATAACTCTTGCTATTCAGGAGGTGGTGCTGAACAAAGCTGAGGCTGGATACTAACCTCTTAAAGGGAATTCTTCCCTTTTCAACATGAACCTGGTTGCATTCCAGTTTGGACCGGCTGCTGCTTCTATTCTTTGGAAGATGAAGAAGCAGGTAGAGACATAAAGGGATTCAAACTGCCACGTGCCAGTTGCCGTTTACTTGAATCTTACTGTGCACATTCATACAGGAACGGTTAATCTGTGGCCTCAGAGAAGTGAGGGTGTGGAAACAGAAAAATAACCTGGTATGGTAAGGTTCAACTTACAGGAGACTTCTCCCATTGTCTGGATTGTTCTTTTTATCCTGACCAACACCTGCTCAGTAAATTGTGCAGAGCAGAGATTTGTTGCTACATTACTCTCTTGGCTAGTGCCAGGTACAAGCAGGGCCCTGGGACTGGGTGTGCATTTCCAGGTAGACTGCTACAACAGATAATAAATGGCATTGTGGTCCCTTCCACTCAGTGCTCTTCTGATTGGATCAGGCTAAACTTCATTTGGGCAATGTGAAAAGCCAGAGAGACTTTCTGGCAAGTTGCAGAGAAGGCAGAACTTGTGCAGAGCAGCCTGGGTACACTGGCATCTTGTAATCAGCTTTTATAGAAGGAAGGACGCTACATCTACACTGAATGGCAAGCACAAGCCATGGTACAGTCCTACTCCTGATTGCCCAGAACAGGCACCTGCCCAAAGTGCATTCGCTTTTGACCCACGCACCCAAGTTTTTCTGCTGGTTAAAGCAGAACATCAAGGTCAAGATGGAGAGGGACAAGGGCTTGTCATGTCTGAGTCTCATCTTCTTATCATGGAGGGGATTTGCACCCTGACCTGGGAACTGGGAAAGGCTCTGAGAACTCATTTGAGGTAAGTGTCCCAGACTGGTCACAATACAGGGTGATTGGAAAAAGAGCACGGAAGGTTTCACCATTTTTGGGGGGGCAGAAACTTGGAATATTTGGATCCAAGGGAACTGCTACTTTTAGAAATTTAGAAGTCATCAGCCAAATTCTCTCTGGCATCCAAACCATAAATTAGCAGCATTAGTTCATTGCAATGTGTTGAAGGTCAATGAAGTTCTGTAAGCTTTTCAAGACAGTTCACGAACACACTGAATTATAAGCACAGGAGTAGTCTGGTGAATGTAGCAATTCTTAGCATTATCTGAAGTATGTTCTCTTAAACTATATTTGACAGGTGAATGCAATAGAGAAAATATGGCTCCAGTGTGTCTATTGAAAGCAGATGCAGTAAACTGAGCTCAATGGCTCAGAAGGGGGCAGCTGTTGCAAAGCTTGACATAGAGGATAAATTATAAGGTGCTATTTCTGGCCTCTGGCAAAAAGAAAGGTGGACAATGGAAGACTGACTTAAACAATTGCTTTAAATGATTTTGGAATTGTATGAGCTGGAGATGTGCTGTATTTACACTGATGGATGAGTCCAGAAGCTGACCTAATTCCTCTTATTTTTGTCATATGGGCTCTTTACCTATTTCACTTACAGAAGAAACATTTAAAAATAACTTAAAGTAACTTCCTGTCTGTGAAGGTAACACACATGACAGGCTACTTGCTACCTTTTTTTATGTATTTTTATTTACATAACAGATTACTAAGTATTTCATTTGTTTTGTCTAATTCAACCAGTTCCTCCCTAGTGATTTTTTTTTTTTCATAGAATTTAACTTCTTTTATAAAGCAGCACATAAAAGCTCACCTACAATATGGTAATTCTCATTGCACCTCAACAGAGAATGCTTCAAGAAAACTATATGAAAGGTGGTTAGATTCAGCTGAGATTTCTTGCTGTAACAGTAAGTAGTCCCTGTGCTTTTCTGAATTATGCATTGCAGCAGTGAGTTTTGTAGTAAAATTTCCACACGCCTTAAGCCACACTAATGAATACACATAAAGAGAAGTGATTTGTTTATTAATGTCCCATGTCCTTTCATTCACTGTAAATAAAGTTTATTTTGTTTAAACTTGCTCCCACATTGTTTTCTGTTCAGTTTGTTGTTTCATAGCATCCCCATTATGATTTTGATCGTGGGTGACATTTTCAGCTGATATATATGAAAGAAATTGGACCAAGGAATTAAGCTATTTAAAAGCCTAGTCCCTCTGTTCTAGACATAGGCATATGTCAAACTGGTAGAGTTTGCAGTGTAAACCATCAGGAATGCTATGCTAGCTCTGCTGCCACTATAATTCTGCCAGCAAAAGCTGCCCTAGAAAAGATTTATGGCTTAGAAATTGTTGTCTAACAGGAAAACACATTATTTTTGACCATCTGAATATGAAAGAAAATCTTCTTTGAATTCTGCTTTGACTTTGAGAGACATCTATGAAGTGGATAGGTCTCTGATTTAGGAATAAAATCTGTCCTGGTGAATCAGTCTTGAAGCAGGGAAGGAGCAGCTTGCAAGAAGGAGTGGCAAGAGCAGAGAAACTAACTGTCCTGAAGCATAATCTGTTAATGTTACTCATTACCACGGAACAACCACAAAACAAGATGCTATTTGATTTTTTTATGCAATATCAGAAGATGACATTTAAAAGGTGCTAGAGTTTTAGAATCCTTTAAAAGCCTCCTTCTCCTCTTCTCATTTCCTGATAATGTCTACCAGTGGTTAGATACAAATAGAATACAAACGGAAGCAAAGGTGTGAATTTAAAATATTGTACACATAAAAAAACTCCCAGGAATGCTTTTGCATGTTTTAATCACTTTTCTGTTGATGGGCTGTCGGGAAGTTCCACATTTTTTTTGTTCTTTCATTCTGATATGGAGTCAGAATTGGTCTTCAATAATGTTCATCGATATTCTTGCTCGTTCATCGCTTCCTTTTATCATGCAATGTTATATGTGTCATTTGCACCTAAATTCCTGCAGCCTGTGGCGAACCTGGGCCAAGTATGCTATCAATTAGAGAAAAGTTTGAAGCATAATTTTGATGGGAAAAGACTATGGATTGATTTACTCCCCTACTGTTGTAATACAGCAGCTGGTCACGGATCAAGACCCCGTTGTGGTGGGGGCTGTGAAAGAGAAGGGCAATGTCTGTCCTTCGAAGCCCAAGATCTCGCTCTCGGACAAGAACTAATGAATGGATATAGACAGGGAGGGAGGCAGAAGGAAATAGGAGCCACTGTTAGTCTGAGGGTTTCAGCACACTGGCAGCCTAACACTTAAGGATTTTATTGACGTAATGTCAAAGGAGAATTTTAAGGATAATGAGGATAGTTTCACAGATACTTACAGCTGCCTGGGAAAAAGCACAAAGGTGCCTGAGTGAGTGTTTTAACAAGTGGGAGATAAGGGCTTTTATCCTGAATGGATTGGAGGACAGAGCTGGTTTCCTGATACTTAATGAAAGACAAGAACTGGATCATAAAGCACCTTGAAAGTGAAGCTTCTGTTTGATGCGATGGAGAAGATGGTCCAGAAACTCAAGAGGGGTCTGAGATGGTTTAGTAACACGGTTGCTTTGATGGATGCAGGGGGAACATGACCGCATTTGTTGAGGGGAAGTGGAAAAAAAAGGTCACTGAGGAGGGAAATGGAGAGAATCTGCTCAGGCAATTTGCACCTTTGGGTGGGTAAGAGAGGGCATATGCCAAAATGTTATTTGCACCAATTTCCAAGAATGGCAGGATGGGGGACACAAAGGCCCAAGCCAGGGCAGCACCCATGTGGGAGGATGGGACTGTGCCCACAAGAAGAGGTAGGGGAAGGAGATAAGCTAGTGAGCCTGGAGGGAAATTAAAAGCCCTCTTGGAAGTTGGTCTTATAGTTTTTGATATGCTGAGATTGTATTACTGCCAGAAAGGAAGGGAGGAGGAGAGAAAGTTAAGCCAGGGACACAAACAGAACCTGGGTGTGGGAAGAGAGGCTGAAGGGAAGAAATAACTAAAGAAGTAGGAAGAAAATTAGAGAGTACTGAGCAAAGAAGCCAGGCAAGACAGTATTGTGGGTGGTGAATGATGCCCAAGCTCTGGGCAGATTGAGGACAATGAGGTTGGAGCACTAATTGTGAAGTTTGATTAAGATAAGGCCGCTTGCTGTGCTGGTAGGAACAGTAATCATGAGGGCTAGAGGCTGGCGTCTGTGCGTCTTTGGTCCTTGACTAAGAACACTTAAAAACCTCTTGCATTTGTTATTTCTGTGTTTAAGTTTGTCTGTAAAACCTCTTGCATTTGTGTAATTCCTTTCACCCTGAAGTATTTTACAAAGGGGACATCAGTTTGGCCAGCTGAGATTTCGGAGCAGTTCAGAGCAGGTGTCAACTTCTGAACCCGGAGAATGCAGAATGGGAAGTGGCACCAGGTCCCACAGAATACATGGATGGACCTTTCTTTAAGTACCAAATCAAAAGCAGACCAAGAAACCACGCAATAGCTGTGATAACCACAAACAGACTGTCATTAAAGCCTTCCCCACCATGGCAGCTTATTGACAGAAAAAGTTTCAATGAACCAATATTTCTTCTCTTATAGTTAGGCAAAGACAGTGCCTCAGTTTAAAACTTTGACACAGTGGATTCATGCACTATCTTCCAGCAGGAGGAACTATGGATGCTATTTTTCCATTTTCTGAGAAAATACTGAGAATGAGGAAATTGATATCCAGTATCTAATACAAAACAAAGACTGGGCGCCAGTTCTTCTGTTGCTGCATGCTGGTGGTTCACGCCAGCCAGATATGTGCTGTGCAAATTATTTTCCAGAATGTCTTAGATGTGAAAGCAAACAAAAGATATGATGGAGAAAGCTTTCCGGCTATTTAACTGTCCTAGAAAGGCCTGTTTTTGAAACAGCAAGAGAAGTGCTGCCTAATGCCTAAAAGCATCATGCAAGACAGTAATCATTAATAGGGCTCTTATGGTCGGGCAGCAAAGAGTTACACTGTAAGGGAGGTGCTACTTGTTCTCTTCCCCTTTATATATTCTTTTTGTTTGTGCAATGATTCTTCCTCCCCACCCCAGTCTCCCTTCCCAGATTCTCCCCTGAAAAATTCTCTTGTGGCTATCACAAATATATTCTAAACCTTCCAGCAATCTGCTGCTTGCTACTGGTGAGAATGTATCACACACATATAGCCATTAATCAAGCAAATACACGACTTACCTTTTTTTGATTTTTTTTTTTATAGTTTTCCTGCATGATTGCTCAGAAAATGTCATTCCTCTGTGTTCAGCCCTGCAGATGACTGGCTCCACCTCTAGGCGAATGCCAGTTGGCTTTACAGTGTGATCTGCCCATCGCTGTTTATGCTGGAGGTTTTTATTTTCATTTTGGAAAAACCATACCAGAATATTTTGTTACATCGATGGCTCTTGGTAACTGGCACAATGCTGTTGTTGCACTTACCTGGGGAAAATCTAGGAAGACATTGTTATGAAAAACTCCCAAATATTTCCTAGATTTTACACCTAGATGTATTGGTAATGTCCCTTTTCAAAAAGTTCCTCACTACTGAGAAAATCCTGTTGGCATCAGTTAATATAAAAATCCTTTTAACATTTTTTTTTAAATTACTAAAATTGTTGTGCTTTTGTACCCAACACATCTTTGGATTTGAATTCTCAGCTTAAGAAGTGGAAAGGGAGACCTGGATCGAAGATTAAAGCACAAAAGCTTTGGCAGATTCTCTGAAAATGTTACAGAATGTATTCTATTATTTATTCTTATTTTACTGGAACCAAAGTTTTCACAGACTCACACATATTCTCGGAATACATTGTGAGAAAGAAATGGAATACCTAATGATACGATAAACAAAATCTGCTCAGAGAAGTCTAGAGTTTCCTTTTTGCTTTTAGTCAAGAAGCACTTGTTTGATAAATGGGGCGCTTTTAGAGAGCTTACAATACCCTGCACACCCGAGCGGAGGCAGAGGCTCGGCGGAAGATTACCAGGAGATAATGGAGCAAGTCAAATGAGGAAACACGATGAAACAGCAGAAAATTTACATGCTGTTTTACTTCTTCCTTTTGCATTAATAAAACCGGGGCTTTTGTGTTTATTGCCAAACGCTACCCTTTTTAAGCGCATGTCGCTGGATGCGCCCGTGCGGCTGATGACCTGCCCAGCCCCGCGCTCCCGGGGGAGCGGGCTGACATCTAATGACGGGCTGCAAAAACAGCATGGGTGAAACAGCCTCCGCAGCTTTGTACTGCGTTAAATGCATCCGGCCTCTCCTGAAGAACCTAAACCCGTCGGGGAGCCAGAACGATGTATCTGTCCACTTTGGCCCCAGTGAGACCGTACCGGTGCCGGCTGAGCGTGGGTGGTGCAGGGCTGGAGCAGCTTGTCTTGGTGGGGACCCTTGGTGGGGAACCTGCGTGAGCAACACCCAGCACAAGGGCCGACAGCCGCGGGTTTGAAGCAAGCTGCGTGACAGTGGCATCGCATCCCTGCGAGGACCACGCGGTGCCAGGGCTGTGCCGGGACTGGCACGGCCGGAGCCGGACCTGTGGCGATGGCTCAGCCTGGCTGGTGGGAGCATTGCCCTCGGTGCTGTCATGTAATGGCCAAACACGTGTGACCTTCCGGCATGGCATTAGCTGCCGTGGGGAGCTCAGGTACGGCCAAAACCTCGCCTTTTGCGTAACTGCACACGAGAGGAGGTGCACGCTCCGGGCAACAGCCGTGTCCGGCTGCCTGTGCGAGTCCTGGACTTTCAGATGCTTGAAGCTTTCCGTGGTGGCAAGGAATTGTCTTCAGTTGTCTTCATATTTTGTGGTGCGTAAGCACTGATAGATTGCACTCCAGATTTTTCATCTATGCTGGAGGCAGGCGGCTGGTTTTGGAAAGTGCTGAATGCAGTTTCAGAGACTCCTTTCTATTGCTTGCACTGGCCCAGTGTCATCCAGGCATTAAACTGGCTGACCACAGGCCCAAGAAACAACCAAAATAATACATTTTATTACTTAAACATGAGTTCCTTTTGATAGTAGCTTATGGGACAGAATAGTCTGGTCACAGTAGTTAGAAGGATTAACCCGTGTCACATGCCGCAAAAACGCTTGTAGTGTAATTATGCTAAAAGAATTGTGCTTTGTATTGGTGCTGTAAAACCAAAACCAAACCCATACGAGCAAAATATATGTGCTGTAAAATTACAGGATACACATGCCACCTCTCCTGCTGTCCTCAGGGCCTGGGTTAGGGCATTGCTTTACGTGCCTGACTGACATAACGGGGCACCCAGCGTACGTCCAGCCGAGGCTCCGGCCCAGGGAACACGGCTGCGCAGGGTCTCTCTTCTGCCTCTTCCCATGGGCCACATACTGAGTTATCCTCATATCCATGAACCGAGTGACGCAGAGCTTGAAATAATCCTGTTTAGTAATTTATGAGGGAGAGAGTAACATGCAAGGACCTGTAGAGGAAGGTAACAGGACATACACAACATGGCACGGGCAAGGAGTGAACCTCAAGCTCTGAGTTTAAATGGAGCTCCCGGATGAAAGGGCAGAAGGTTTATGGGTGGGAGTCCTAGGTGAGGCTGGTCGTGTTCATTATAGCTAATTAGCGCACCGAGGGCTCTTGCGTCAGGCACAGATGACGCAGGGAATGTGACCACTAGTGGGGAAGTTGGAAAAATATCAGTGGCTATGCCACTGTAGCCATTGTGCTCTTAATGTCTTGCTGATGACGGTGTTCAGGCAGAGAAAAGGGAGCTGGTTTGAAAATATATTTGCATTAGAAACAGCTTCACAGAGTTCTGGGTCCTGTTCTCTTTGTAAGGCTGGAGAGGAGGAACACAGCCTTACTTGCTGGACAGAAGCAGGTGTGCGCTTGAACCTGATGTAAAACTTTTCCATTTACCCCAAATGCAAATTATCCGGCTGAGTTTTTGCGTATGCACTCCGGGGTAACAGAGCAGACCGTGGCGTGTCTCCTATGTCTCTTTTGTTAGTTTCAGGAGAATATGATGTGATTTAACTCTGTATTTTTGTTGTGCCCTGCACAGCAAGCACATACCTGTATGTCCAGTGCAGTACAGGAGAAAGGGCAAACATCTCTGGAGCACTTGTGTTTGGTTTTGATCAGCAGCTTATGCTCACTCCGCTGTTCCCTGGCTGCGTGGCGAGTGCATGCTTCTCTTCTCCACCCAAGGCACCGTGCTGGCACCTGGCAAGAGCAGGCTCCTGCTGTCTTGGGATTTCCTTGTGTTCGAAATACACTGTTTTCCTTTGCTTTCTTCTGCCTGTGAAAGATGGCAGGGATTGTTCCTCTTCAGGCAGCTGATTTCTGCTTGTGCTGTGTTTCCTTCTTCTGAACTCTCAGAAATCGATACTGCTGATAAAATGTGTTAACAGCCTTTAGTTCTCAAGGACTTATGAGATAAGCTGTTTTTTTTTTTTTCCCCTAGGCAGAGACCAACTAAGAGATTGTAATATAATGCGACAGACTGTATATAGTCAAGAAACACTAAGGGTGGTCTCTCTAACTGGCACATTTTTGTGAAAACTTTACACTAATCAGCTTGCCCTAAGCGGTAGTTGCTGTTGGAAGGGATATGCCACAGATTGCCAGACTGCAAAGGGACTATGCGTTCTCTGAGCTTGAGCAAATCATCTCTCAGAGATTGTCAAAATATGTCTCAAAAATAACGAGTGCTCAAACCTCCCTTTTGGTTATCAGCTCTCCGCCAGTATTCTGCAAGGGGCTGTCTTATTTGCCATTGAAAGAGCTATGTTTCATGCTCCTCCTGACAGACTGCTGTTTAAGGTTCTGCTTAGCATTCGTATTTCTTTCTTGTCAGAATTATTTTCTTTTTTTAATTTGTTTTTTAGAACCAGAGCTATAAATCTGGGAAGCATTTTACATACTGTGTTAGGGCTTGATTGAAATCCCATTGAAATCAGTGAAAGCTTTCCTATTGACTTCAGTGGACCGGTCGCTTGGGAAATAAGGAAAAATGGTCTGGTTTAAAATAAGAAGACTTGTATATCTATCAGAATGTTTATTACCAATAGCAGGAAATAAAACAAAACATTATGCACGTCTTTTCCCAACAGGCCTCATATATCATTTAACTGCTTACCTACATAAACCCAGCTGTGACATGGAGTGAAGCAACAGATGTTCTGGGGTACCTAATAATTCTGTTTTATAAACACAAATATCTGAGGAAAAAGAAAATAGCCTTATCTGATTGATACAAATGCTCATATAAAATTGAAATTACACAAGAGAGAAATATCCAGCAGAAGCAAGTGTCACAGCCTGCTTCTGAAAGCCTAGAAGGAAAAGCTCCCTTGTAGCCTCATTTCTACAAATTTCTGTGTGGAACATATTCTTTAATGACTCACACTTTCCATGGGTACTGTTAGGAAACCTTGATCTTCCTTTTTGATTTCTAGTAAAGCTTGCGGCTGTGACCTGGTTATCAAAAGTGCTGAGCCAAAAAAAATAAGAAGGTAAATATTATGAAGATGCAACAAATGCTTCTGATACTTGTCTGGGTAATTAAATCTGGATCCAGGAGTCTAAAATGAAAGTGTGACATCTGCATGTTACTTTGTCAGTGAAAGTACGGTAGTCTCCTGATGAGCTAGTTACAATAAAGACAAGTCTCGAGTCTCCAGGGTTTTTATGGAGATGTGAGGATACTCAGGTCTTGTCAGAATTGCATCTGTACATTGTATTCTCAACTAATATTGAAAATAATTATAGTTGTGGTATTGCAAAATGTAATTTTGCCAAGACAGTATTTAAAGCCTGAATCAAACTTTCACATGCTGACGAGGAAAAAAGGAAACGATGCGGAGAAGTCTCTGAAGTGCATGCAAAAACAAGTGCTGCTTTAATGATGAAGTATTTGATAGCGCCTTTTTATCAGCATGCAGTCATGTGTTTAAATAGCATGAGCCATAGATGACTGTTGCAGCTTGTCATTTGCCTTATGGGAGGCAAGAAAGAGCTTCTTGTTTGATTTGTAAGATGAGCTAGCTTGTTGCACAAGGCAACAGAGGAGGCTCTGTAGAGAACTCCATAGTGAAGAATTTCCTAAGCTTTTTTGGACTCCCGCCACAAGGAAGTGCAGTGAGGATAGTCACAGTGCAAGAACATTGTGAAAGGGATTAGAAAGGAAATGTACCTTTAAAGATCATGGCAAAAAACCCCCCAAAAGACCCCAGCTGGTCAGTAAATTACAGAGATGGTAACAAAAATAGGTGTGTGCAACAAGAGAGTATGAAATGGAAAGTAAGAAATCCTAGAACTGAAAAATGCTGGGTTTGTCTTACTTTTCCACTGCTCTTACATGTTAACACAAGCACTTTTGAAATTAGTAAGACAAAGCTAAAGCTATGCTGATAAGTTCCTGTTTCTCCTCCTCAGGTCACGGTGTTTTTAAATACTGGTAAAGAATCTGAGACCCGTTCCTGAGATCAGTGGAAGCGGCTGAGTAGGAGGGTACGACGGAGTTGCTCTGCAGGTTGAGAACACAAACGTGTCTTTCTTGAAGCAGTGAAGATATGCAAACTTCATTTACGTTTCTTTGTGGTGATCAGAAAATTGCAACACTTACCTAAGCTAAAAATGGTTTGCTGCTTTAGCTTTCCAAGCTTAATATCCATTATAAATGACTCTACTGATACTTACATTACATGTCCCACTCAGTAAATGCAAGGATGCAGCAGAAGTGAACACAAACGTCCTTTCTGTCCTTTTCCCAGCTGTGGTTCAGGGGTAGATAGAAATAAATCAACAGCCAAAACAGGCGTGTGAATATGCTGAATCCAAATCTCAGATCTACGCGTGATGCGCCAAATCAGCTTTTGGTCTCCGAGACAAACTGTGTCTCGCTGGGGTTTGCCAAGACAGAAAACGGAGAGGACTCTGTCTTGGTTTGAACAAACCATTGATGGTCACCGTGTGATCTTTACACCTAAGAAAAAACACTCTTGGTTCAAATGTGTAAGAAAAAAATGCAATAGGGACAAACTCTTTTCATTGCTTGCCTTTATCAAAGCAACTCGAGATAGACCTGTTCCACAGCACAGTGAAATCGGTGGCATCTTCTGCTTTTGTGAAACAGGACAATTTTGTCTCATGCTACAATAGAAATCTGTGTTCCTATTTGGAAAGGAAATGACACGCTTTTCAGTTTTCACGAGACCTTTTGAAAAGAAGGCTAGACGCTTCTGCTTTTATCTACATTTTTCACTTTGTTTGCCAAGCAAGAGCAAAAACCCACACAGCGCAAACATATAAAACATAGTAAAAACCCACTGTTCATTTCTGTCCTCCCGCCACAGCAGTCAGGCTCTTTAGTTGCAAATGAAAATAAATAAAACCTGAAGCAATCGTACTTGAAGGAAACTATGCAACTTGGTTTTAGCTGTTACATTCATTGCCCATTGAGGATATGAACGACTTCATGTATTATTTCTGCAGGCTTCTCCTCAACAAGAGACCACTGTAGAACCGCAAGGCAGCGCGGACACGTTACAGATCACAAGAGCAGAGTGGGGAGGGCGGTGTAACACCCACAGACACGTTTCAGTCTTTTTTCTAACGGGGACTTTGCCGTGGCAGCGCCCGTCCCCCCCGCACCCCCGCTGCCCGCTTTCCCGCCAGAGGGGGATGGAGCCCAAGGGCCCGAGCGCCGGCGCAGCCCCGGCCGATGAGGGGGCAGCCCCCCCTCCGCGGGGAAGGGAAGCCAACGGCGGGACCTGCCCGAGCCTCCCCTCCCGAGTTCAACTCGCACACGGGGCTGGGGAGGAGCTGGGAAGGGGCAGCCCACGCCCCGCCCCGCCCCGCCCCGCCCCGCCCCGCCTCGGCCCGGCCCGGCCTCGCCTCGCCGCCTCACGGCACCGGCGGCCCCGCACCGCCCCACAATGCACAGCAGGCGGGCGGCCCCGCCTCCTGCCGCGCCGCAGCCAATCGCCGCCCCGCCCCCGCCGCACTACACTCCCCAGCATGCCCCGCGGCGGGGGAGGAGGGGACGCCTGGCCCGCCCGCCGTCTTCCGCCTGCCGCAAAGTGTCGCGCCGAGCGGCGGGAGCCTGGGCTGGCGGCCGCGGGCCGGGCCCGGAGCCGTGCCGCGGCGAGCCCCGCCGGGCGGAGAGCGGCCGCCATGGGCGGCGGGCGGTGATCCCCCGCCCCGCCTCGCCTCGCTCCCCGCCGCGCCGGCAGGCAGGCAGCCGCCATGGAGGAGGAGAGCATGGAGGAGGAGGGCGGGGGCGGCTGCGAGGCCATGATGGACGACCAGAACCACAACAACTGGGGCGCCGGCGGCTACGGGCGGCACCTGCTGGGCCCCGCCGCGGCCCCGCTCGGTGACCGCCTCCTGCGCGGCGCCGCCGCCGGGCCCCCGGCCGGGCCGGAGCTGCCCGCGGTGCCCGAGGCCAACGGCGTGCTGCGGGGCTGCGAGCCGGGGGGCGCCGCGGGCAAGGGGGGAGCCGGAGCCATCGCCGCCGCCATCAACATCAACGCCTCGACCTCCAAGTTCCGTGAGTGACCGCCCTGCCCTCCGCCCCGGGGGCCTCGGGCGCACGGGGGGGGACTTCGCCCCGGGCGGCGCCGCAGCCCGCGCTGCCCCGCGGCTCCTTTGCTCCCTGCTCGCTTCTCCCGTGGCTGTGGCTGGGCTCAGGTCTGTCCCGCGGCGGGCCCCGGGCCTGGGTCTTGGCCCCAGGGGCTTCTCGAAGCGAAATCAAGTGGGTTAAAGGAGAAGGAAGGAGAAAATAACCTCTCTCGCACCCACCCCAAGCTCTCCGCTGCTTTCCTGTCACGGCAAGGTGACGTGGTAGGTCTGGCTGTAGAACTGGGAGAGCGAGTGTAGGCAGGGTTTTCAGCTCTGTGGAGGCACTGTCGCTGTTCCTGAAGCTTTTAGCTCGGGTCCTGTTTTCTTAAAAGACTTTTTCCTTCTGCCCGAAAAAACCCGAGGATGGGTCTGAAACCTGTTTGTGATGGCTGACGCGGTGGGATGGTGATGTGTGCGGGGCCTCTGCTCTCCTGGAAGGGATGTGTGTCCGTAAAGGCCTCACGAGAACAGCAGAAGATGTATTTGCCCCCCAAAAGTAGTTCTGAAGCATCTTTTGCATGTAGCTTTTGACAGAAATGGCCACTTTTTCTCTTGTTTTGCTGAGCTAAGGTTGAGGGTAAGGGAAGATTTGTTTCTTTTTGCTGTTCCTTTCAATTATACTTTTATTTCCGTAAGTCATGCCTCTGGGCAAAATACGTCCTTTTCTCTGATGGCTGTTGGAAAACGTGGATTTGGCTAGTTAAAAGTATTCCTGGAAGTGTAACCATGTAACTGCCATGATGAAATTTTGATGGGAAACGCACCTTTTTTCTGTTTCTCCCCTCTCCCCAATGCTAGCTCACCTGTCCAGCTCCTCAGCAGCTCAGCTCCAGAGAGCTGATCAGAAGCTCGAAGTTCAGGCTTCTGGAACCCTGCTTCTCTGGTAGCCTGGGTTTCGTGGCTCTAGGCACATTGCCAAGGCTGGCTTCTTTGAAGTTGAGGCTCCCAGACTCCATGAGCTCTCTGGCTCTCTGCCTGCCTTGCTTGTCAGCTCTCCAGGTACCTTGGGGTGGCTCGTAAACACTTGAGACAGTTGAAATGAAATGTCCTTCAGCCTTGCTAAACTAAGCTCTTGAATTCCCTATCCAGAAATTTAGAGTCTTAGTTTTTCCTTCTATTTCAGAACGAAAGAAGCTGGATCTTCACCAAATGGGAAGGTGACTTTCCAGCTAATCTACAGCTTATGTCTGAGGGGGGAAAAGAAGCGTCTGTGCATGATTTTGCTTAGGGTGTGGTTTCTGAGTTCTTGTTTTCACTTCTCCAGCACTGGTATCCCAACGCAATGTCTGTCTTTCTGATGTTACGTATTGTTTTAAAGAAAATTAAAATTCCTGTAAAATACAAAATTCTCTGAGTTAAGTTCATTAGAAGTTTTCTACACCTTTGTGTTGGAGATAGTTTTGGTGGTATGTGTATATGAACAGAACAAGTCCAGTGAAGTAGTATGGACTGAGAAAGTACAGGAGCTGAGTCGGGATCCTGCCTGTTCTAATCCTGGCTCTGACAGGATCCCTTAAACTCCTCTGTTTAATTTTCATGTATAGAAAAAGGGAGAAAGGTCACTTTCGATGTAAATATACGGTTAAAAGGGAGACAGCGTGTGCTAGATTCTCTCCTGCCTGCTCTGTCTTAGCAATGGCAGAACATGTGTAGAGAAGCCGATTGTCAGTCTTACACTTGACAGGAAAGTTGTCTGTTCTCTGCTGCAGAAAGAACTTCTTGCAGCTGAATGAGCAAGGACTCATGCCTGGCTTGCTTCATGATGCAGAGGCTTAGTCTTAGACAGGTTATCCTATAGGTGACCTTCGAAAATGTGGGTGGCATACAGTTTCCAACAGTCCTGTGATAAATTGGAGTGCCTCTGACATTCAGATAGGTCTCTCCCTCCTAATTCTTTCCTCCAAAACAAAAAGTCCAATGCCTGTGTTCCAATATGTAATTACTTGCAGTGTGTTGGTTTTGTTCATCTTCATAGTTGCAGACTAAAGCTGTCTGGTGGGCCTTTTTTGGTCTAATTTAGCTGGCAGAATAATGGAGGAAGGAGGTTACATGGAAAGCCTTTAAAATCTTTTGAAGGGGCCAAATCCAATTCCCCTTCCTCGAGATTTTGGCAAGACTGAGAACTAAAATCGGACATAATAATGCGCAGTTCATTTAATAGCTTTTCTTCTAGTTAAAGCAACTTAAGAAAATTTTCCATGTTGTGGTAAACTTACGACTAAATCTTTATTTTTCAGTTGATCAGCTTCAGTCATAGTTATGGATTTATAAAGCAGTAGTGTTATGAAAACTATTTTTCAAAGGCCATGAGGGAGAAAATAAGAGTAAGAGCTTTTAATAAGAGTGAAACTCTTCTGTACTAGTAGTTGCAGTGTATCTGAATTATGGAGGAAATGAAGCGTTTTCTTTCTTGTTTTCTTCATCCTTTGCAAGCAAGGATGACTGTGAATGTGTTTGAACCCAGTCCCATTTAGGATGGGCACATGTGGCTGCGAGCATTGGCATACCCATTAAATCTGTTGACTACCCTGTTGCATCACATAGTTCGGTGCAATGTATGTGCGTTGCTGCGTAGGCAAATTTTCTGATGAAGAAAAAGTTTAACATTACTTTTACTAACCAGTCTTAATTCAGACTGAGAAACATCTAATAAAAATAGAATAGAATTGAAACCAACTACAGGGCAGACTCATAAACTTGCTAATGTGCGCTAGGATGTGTCAGGCGGGG
Organism: Pelecanus crispus; assembly: GCF_030463565.1. Taxonomy (NCBI): domain Eukaryota; kingdom Metazoa; phylum Chordata; class Aves; order Pelecaniformes; family Pelecanidae; genus Pelecanus; species Pelecanus crispus. The sequence continues at coordinate 7,644,564 of NC_134652.1, forward strand.
GGTACAGCAATATCGATTGTGTAAACGTGCATGTGATAGCTGAGAAAAAGGAAAGCGTAGAGCTGCAGCGATAGCTACAAGTCTGGAGATTAGTCTCAGACATCTGCTTGAAGAGTTTGTACACTTCAACAAAGTGTTTTAGGATTGTAGGGTGCATTGCTAATTAAGCAGTAAAATTTCATATATGTCACTTTGTGAGATGAAATAAATGTTCTGAAAGATGCCTAGCTGCTTGCTTTGATTTTTATTGTTGGAATAAATGACAGATAATTGTCAGCCCAATGTCTGCTTACTTGACAGTAGGTTGGGTTACCTGTCCCGCTCTGTCCCCTGCTTTTTTAGCTATAGTTTAAAAGAATGTTTTTTATATGTGACCGTAGTAAACATTTTGAGTATGTGGGTGCGGTTATACGTTGAAATCCTAAATCAAGACTTGGTCTAGTATCTATGCTGACTTCAGTTTAATGTTTTCTGTGGAGCAGAGCATTTCTGTGGACACCCTCCTTTTTTGTGGCAACAAAGTGAAATACAAATGCCCAAATTTTGCTGCTGAGTGTAAGCATGAATAGTAAAGTTACTACATGGAAGCTGCTCCTGGGTACATCTGCCCAGAGCCTGGGTTCTGTAAGGGATGGGAACACAAGCAAGGCATTGCAAGACAGTTGAATAAGGGATGAATTTGCTGTCAGGCAGGTGCTGTGCTGTTCCTGACTGCATGGTTGCTTTTGCATCATGGAGCTGACTTGCTGGACACGTTAACTTACGCCCTGCTAGTTGTGTACCCGGGCCTGTAACCTCTATCAGCTTGTTAGCAAACGGTGTCGTACTTCCAGATTGCAGGCTGGAGTGTTGGGACAGCATCCTGCAGCATTTGGTGGTGGTGACCCGTTCACTAATCAGTCACATACTATGTTAACTGGTCTGTTTCTGCAACATGTCTGAAGCAAAAGTGAACCGATGGCTAGTTGGGCGAAGAGGGGGCTAGGAGTACTGCACTACTGTTCTTCACTAAGCAAGGTTTATGGCTCAAATACCCTAAAAAGACACACAACAGGAATCTGTAGTACCTGCTTTTACAGGTAGCATTCAGACACTTTCATGTCTCACACCTCTCTTTATTCCACATTCTCTTTGTACTCTTCTTTTTCTTGTGGTAACTCTTAACTATTTCGCCTGTATTTCCCTAGAATTGTTCTTCATAATGCTGCCAAAAGTGACCTACCCAGCTCCTTTCAACCCCTTGTGAAAATAACATTTCAGAAATCTTGCTCCTCAAACCCAGCAGTTAGTCTGCATTTACACCTGTATTTAAAATGGAGCCCTATTCAAAATACTTCTTTTCAGTGCAGTGTCTAAACTGGATTGTTTGAGGTGGGAACTATATTCTGTGTTCCATATAGCCCAGACCCACATGTGGAATTCCTGGACTGGATAGGTTTGATATGAAGTATACCCTGTGCTGTTTACTTACTGAGGGCTTTATTTTGAGGGGCTGCTGTGAAGCTATGTGGTGTGACAAGCCAGCAAGGTAGCTCTGTGAGTATGTCTCTGAAAGGAAGGTGCTAACCTTTCTACTATGGCTGCTTTTGGAACTGAGCCGTTGGTGGTTAGTTCAGAAATTCTTCCTGAAAAGAGAGAGATTAAAACACTTCTGTGTCTGTGAAGGCACGCTGAGTGGCTTGTGCAAGAGGGTACAGTTGGGAAGCTCGGGAGGAAAATCAGGGAGTGATGGGGAACGCTAATTTGAATGCCTCCTGTTCTTCCCTGTGTTGATTCTTATCTGGAAGAGGAGTATTGTTGTGCCTGCTAGAGGGGGAACTGTAATACGGATCCAAAAAAGTTGCCCGGGAGCCTAACTGCAATTGAAGGCAGAGGGAATTGCATCAGCTTTTAGGCCAAGGAAGCTGCTGGTCCCACCTGGGACTTGTAAAATTAATACATCTGCTGGGAAGGAGTATTCCAAAACCTACCAGTCTTGGCCAAAACTTGTTCTCCTGCATGTGAGGACCCAGTGTTAACTGTTGATTCTCGACTCCCACAAAGTTGGGAGTAATTTATTAATCTGAACTAACTACTGAATTACGTTGCTGGTTTTTTTTTTTTTTTTTTTTTCTTTTAATTATTACATTGTCATACTAGAACTCCCAGGAGTTTGTTTTTCCCTGCTACTTGGGCCCCTAAGAGATATCCAAGCACCGATTTGGCAGGTTTTCTGATTTTATTTTATTTTCTGTAAATAAAAAGGTACAAATTCAAGTCTGGGCTTTAGTTTTACATGAGATTATCTTAGCGGAAGTGAACTGTTCCCAGCTTTTTTGGCCAGCTTATTGGTGTGATCTGAAATTGCAGAGCATTCACTTGCTTCTAATCTTTTAGCTAAAGTTACTAAATGTAGTTTTGTCTTTTTCTTGTAGTAATGAATGTTATAACAATTGAAGACTATAAGAGCACATATTGGCCAAAGTTGGATAGTGCCATAGATCAGCTTTTAACTCAGAGTCCTGGTGACTACATCCCTATCTCCTATGAACAAATATACAGGTAAGGAAATCTTTTAAGTGCTATGTTAGTTTTTTTCTTTAAAGTTAAATGTCTGTTTTATCTTGCAGCCTATGCATATGTCATATTTGTATTTACGAGGAGGAAAGTGGGAAGGTTATGTGAAGTACAATATTGTTTAAATGGTTGGAATGAGTGAATAATAGGTACATATTTTGACATCCCATGTTAACAGGAATAAATGCTAAAGAATTAAAATGCATAAGTGCTGAAAATGTTAACATTAAAGTAAACTCCACCACAGTTGCTTAGTGTAATATATTAAGAAATGTATTAAAGTCTCAACAGCCCTTTCCTCAAAGGGGAAGAAGAGACTGGCATGGTAGGCATTTGACTTAACGTTTCAAAAGGCTTCTTTGTCATGTCTAATAGGAACCACTTTGGTGCAGTAGAGGTGCAGAAGTAAATAGAAGCAACTGGTGCCAAGGTCCATCTGTGTAAACTTGCCATTTGTGTGTTCTGCATCAGGTAGATTTGGTCTGATTTCCCCCTTGCCCAGCCATCCCGCTGCAGGTGCAGTTAGAGGCTGTCTGAAGGACTGACACAAGGTTCAGTCCTTATCTCCATTCTTGTCTGGAGAACATGTGGTTTGTACCTGGCCTGGAGCTGCAGTTTACTTTGCTTTAAAAGGGATCTAGCCACACACCAGAACTGCCCTGCAGACCAAGCTAGTGCACAGTAGTGGGGATGGTAGGGGACTTGCTTCAAAACCATACTACTGCTCCAAACCAAAGTGCTAAATGCTTTAGAGACCTGGCAGTTTCTTAGAAGACTGGCGAAAATGGAGATTTTTGTTCTGTAGGTGATAGGTATCCAGGGTGTTGGTAAATAGGATGGAAACTGGATAGCTGCTGCTGCATTTACTGGCCAAGATGCCATTAAAACTACTGGCCTTTGCCAGCAACAGAACTAGTAGCACGGCTGTCCTGGTTTTCTTGACCATAGTGTTGCGCTCTGTGAAATAACACTGGCAGCTCAGTCACTGGTTGCCCTTTTTAGAGGCTTTCAGCTCTATTGTCTTCTGCCTGCTTGCTCTTAGCCTCTTTCTCTCTCTAGTTTGAAACTTGGGATTAGGGAACCAGATCCAAGAATGGCAGGTGTTTCGTCTTTCCTCTTAACTCCAGTTAAAAACTTTAATAAACTTCCTCTTTCGTCTCCAAACTTTTGGCACTGCTCTTATCAGGACTCAGACATCATCATGTGTATAAATAATTGAGATGGTGAATTTGAATTGAGGGATATTTTGCAGCTTTAGTGTAAGTAATCCAAATCCTTTTCCTAGCTCGACATCCCCAATTTGCAAACAGCTGTCAGTGAGAGTTAAGCCAACATATCTCGATAGTCATCTCTGATAAAGAGTAGGTGTGCAAAATTAATGCTTTAATACCTAGAGGAGATCTATACCTAGTTATGGTTTTCAGATAACTGCAGTTCATCTTTGTCATCTTTTTACTGCTTGAAAGTTTTATTTATTAAAGGAATAATGGGTTTTATGTTTCTCGTAGATAACCCTTATACATCAGGGTGACACTTGATGCAGTATTGTAATGGTGCACAGATGTCTGTTGCATGTATTTTACCAAAAGAAAAGATTGTCTGTAGTTTAGTGTTACTGATAAAGCTTTTGTGTCAGTTTAAGTTTACTTCCGAAGATTTTATCTGTGGATGTAATTACTCTGACACAGCTTCTTCCAACTAGGAGGGTTTTTTTATTTACTTTATTTTAGAGAGTGTCCCTTTGCTTGTCTTACAATCTAGACAACATAGATTGAGAATGGAAGAAAAACAGCTTTTTTTGTTGAATTTAATGATGATGCTTGCTTGGAGTATTACAGAAAGTCTGTAGCAGACCTGAGGTTTAGATCCTCTCTGCCTCCCTAGGCTAGTTCTTTAGTCTGAAAATGAGGTGTTTTTTGAAGTGGTTCAGACAGCCGCATATCTTTTATCATTTTTTCACAGTGAAACTGAGCTGAAAATACAGTGGTCTTTTTGATCGTCTTTTGTGCTGACTAAAGGAATCAAGGTTTCCATAATGCAAACTCAAAATATATCATCAGATACCCAAACTACTGGATTTGACACAATCAGTGATAACTGTAGGTGTCTAGTCCACAGCAGTGAAAGCTAGGAGATAACTTCAAAGGTGTGTATGCAGATATTTACTATGGATCGGTTTACCCATAAGGTATCAAAGTGTGATTAGTGACTGTTTTCACCTTTGAGCCCGAAGCCTGCCTGTGCATAGTCACTTCCTATTAAAAGGGTTAAATGTATTGACAGAGAGATGTGAAGGAAACTTTGAGATGAGGAATGTGTGAGCAGCTAAGTGGGTACTTTTGGCAGCTGTTAGGACTGCCTCCCAGGTACAGTGCAGTTAGATCGCTCTTCTTCAAGGCAGCTTACAGATCTCAGATCTTCATCCCTCAATAAATGCTTACTTTCTAACATCCTGCTTGGGTCTTCCTTTTCTTAAAGGTGTTTGGTTATGCTAAAAGCTTAACAAGCTGCTGACTTTTGGGTAATAGCAGGGCAAGGATGATTCACAGAATCAGCCCACAATCAGGAACTGAAAACAGGATCTGAAAATGGGGAAGGAACCCCTAAATAGAAGTGTTCAAATGAAATGTAAACATGCTCTGCACGTACATGTGAAGATTGGTGTTTGACTACAGAATGCATTGCAGAAGTAGGTATACCAATACTGTATGTAATACAAAGCAGATGTATACTTTAAAATCCAGTTTAGTTACATTGTTGCAAATGAAGGGGTCAACTTGTGGAAGTGGCTATATACCGGTTAGTTACGGAGCAAACAAACATACAGCCATTTGCTGTTGTTACCTAGCTGGCTGGTTTCCAAGAGATCACAAGAATCAGCCTGGATTTTCTTATCAGTGTTTCTCTCTTTGATCCAAATTAAATTGGTATTTTTGCTATTACTGCATCATACCAAAATGTTTTTTGCACTTGTTTGTTCCAAAATAGGATCTATTTGCAGACTTCATGTAAAAGAAACAGGACTACTTTGACTGTTGTTTAGATAATATCAAACTATAGATACAGTTATTCTCAAAATATAATAGTAGGAGAGGTATGGAAGGTCTTTTGGTTTTTAAGATATAGTGTGGTTTGCCAAATGAGAAGACTTTGCGTAGGGATGAATGCTGTATTTTTGGTGCTTTTGAAATTGTCAAAGGATATAAATACAAACTTCTGAAAGGTAAAGGAATGTTAAATCTGTTACTGATAATTCACTTGTAAATCAAGTGTCTTCAAATAATGCAAAGCCTTCCAGAAGACTTTGAGAGTGGCAGTTACTGAGTGAGAGCACTGTCCTGGCCCCTGAAGGCTTGGAGTTGGTGCCTAACCTCTCACCTGCATTAGAAAATTCCAATAGCCCGTAGTCTACCGTTGTTTTAATCCCATCTTTGCAGTTTGTCATTGCACCACCTTCTCAGTAGAGAGTTGGAATGTCATAATTCCCTTACAGAGACACAGTGTTGCTGTACCGTAGCTTTAGGCTTTTGGTGCTGTTAAAAACCTGCAGAATTCAAGTCTGGGGTCTGGACCTTGCTGGAAATTGTTTGTGCATGCCCTAAGGAGCGGTCTCTGGCCTGAATTGCTTGCTGTCACGGTACTCTGTACAGAGGGATGGAGGGAGGGGGAGCAGGACAGAGGCCATGGGGAGGAGATTTGGCTTGCCCAGGGTATCAGGTGAAGTCTTCCTTCTGCCTCTTGATTTTTGGCAGCTAGCTTTCAAAATGCTGACTTGAAATAATGAAAGCAGTCAAGAGGAGTAAAAGCTGCTTAGTACAGATAATGTCGGTGTTAATCCTGACAATGATGGCTACCTTAATGTAACTTCTTGCTGAAAATAATATATGTATTTGTTTTACAACTGTAGTAAGTATGTTTTCAATACATAGCCTTATTTTGCAGATATGTTATATTGCGATATGAAAACAATACAATGTTCTTAAAAAACAAAGGTAACGCTGAAGACCAGAGTTAATACAGCCAAGCCATAGAATGTAGAATTCAAGTTTTGTTGCTCTTTCTATGCATCTTAGTTTATTATGAAGGATTTTCTTAGAATTTAAGTAACAAAGGTTGGAGTAACATGCTTGGGTCTGTAATTTTAGAACTTTTAAAACACTAGCACGGTTTTGGTGCAAATTCTGTGACTGCTTGTCAGTGTTGCCCTTCTTTTAATAAGGGTTTTGCCCTAGAATATGCATATAATCATTAAACCTGCTTATTTTAATGGAGACTTCATTCACATAGGAGAGACAAAAGCCAGAATTAGGAGTCTGCTGTTAACAGAGTTATCCTGGCTGTTCTGAAGTGCACTGTTAAGAGAACTCATTGTCAGTTACAGTGAGGTTGGGGAGGGGGAATGGGACGGACACACTGGGGCCTCCAGGGGAGACTTAAGAGCCTGCTGGAGCTCATTCCAAGCTCAGGGCTGTATTTAAAAGTTCAGCAGTCGTTCAGTTATAACTCTGTTACCCTCTAAACTGAGACTTGAACAAAATATTTTGAAGTCTGTTGCCCTTCATTGCAAACTGTTGTAAGTTCATTGTTTGTTCCTATATTTGTTTCTGCAGTTGTGTGTATAAGTGTGTATGCCAGCAGCATTCGGAACAGATGTATAGTGACCTAATAAAAAAGATAACTAACCACTTAGAGAGAGTCTCAAAGGAGCTGCAGGTAAGAAGCTGCACAATCTAATTCTGTCTTTCCTGGGATCTGTGATTATATCAGAGCAGCATGTAGATGGCCCATGGAGGGGATTGCCATTAAGACTGATTTACACTAGCTCACTAAATTGTGGACTACTTCATTCACTAAATGGCTGTCAGACAGAATACCAGCTACTAGACCCAGTTGTATGGCACTGATTAGCCTTAGAGATCTGAACCACATGGAAAGCAGTGGCTAAACTTCAGTATGTAATATAGAATCAAAGACTGGAGAACGGGAAATCTACAGTGTAATACAGGATGTAAATGCTTCAGTCAAACGTGATCTGCGCACATGACATGGATGTCTGCCATTGCTGTGTTAATCTGTTTAAATGGTTTATGATCCTTGTGCATCACAAGCAGCACAAAAGGGAAAATCTAAAGAAAAAAAAAAGGTGTAGTAATTAAATATGAATTGTGAAGTATAAATTAGGCATTATTGCCTATGAAAGTTTTGTGCTACAGTTTATTCTGCATTTTTCTTGCCTATCTCTAGATGTCAGTGGTTTACAGCAGTCCTAATACAGATTGTACATCCCTATCCTTCTTTGCATCTTATTTGTGCATCCATGTTTGTTTTCATGTGTGTTCCTTGTTGAAAATTCCTTTTAGGCTAGAATCTCCAGACATGTTCTTGAAATTGTCATTGCTGTAGCAGCAACACTACAGCTTTTGTCACTTCCATGACTGATGTTTGAGTTCTGTATGGACTTGCAGTGTGTCAAGCAGATGCCAAATACAAAGGAACCCTAAACTGGAGCAGGTCCTTCACTGCTTCTAAAAACTGGTAACTAATTTGTCAGTCAAAAGCAGTCTTGCTGCTTTTAAATGCGTCAAGTCCTTCTGGCTAAACGTGCATACCCATCAAAATATATAGCACTGCGATCGCTCTGATGTCCTTCTCGTTTCACTCTTTTCCTCTTGTTGCTTTCCTTATAAAGAAAAACAACCACCCTGCATTTAAAGGGCACAGTCTTTGGGGCAAGCTTTGACTGAAAGATAACTACATTATCTTGAGCTAGGTTCTTTGCTTCTTTTCTCTTTTACAATTTTTTTTATTCCTCGTGGAATGACAACCTCACTGTTTTGTAAAAATTGGTTAGAATAGGTGGACATAGTATTTAAAATAAAACCTTCGCTTAGTTCTGCTGAGCTGGTGCAGCCTGCACATTTTTCTTCTGATTGTGAGAACTACGACTCATTGCAGTTGTACAGGTCTGGCCAGTTCTTCTGATACATCCCATGGCAGTGTACTGCACTACTTTGCTTTGAATTTGGGAATACCCCAAATTCTTTACTCTGTGGTAGTCCTTGATTGTTTTCAGTAAAGTTCCGAAACCAGGGCAGCCACTTTTAAAGTTTGCTTTAGCACCTATGTGCATTAAATGCTTCTGCCTAAAAACAAGACTGCCTTCTGAACATCAGCTGTTGAAAGAATAATGCAATCTTTGTCTTGCAAAAGTTTCCTTACGTAGGTTAGACACACCTTGTGGTGGGTGGCAAGAGGACTGTAATATAACACGATATCATCTTTGAGTGTATTACATGAGTTTTGTCTGATGCGAACATGACTTTGGTTTTGGATGGTAAATCCATCTTTTGAGCTGCTTGAAGTAAAACTCGTGCCTTAGAAAATTGTCCGGCAAAGAAACTGTTTTAACTGTGGGTTGTGAAATTTGCTCCTAAGAAATTACTTTACTACAATATATACAATATATATCCTGAAGCTTCTTTGATCTTAACACATTTCGGTGATGCTCAGTCACTTGGGTTCTGTGTTGAAAATGTGGTGCTAGATCTTTATTCTAACAACAAATTACTTCATAAATGTTGGTCACTTGGAAGTTTCTGGTTCACACAGGCAAACAATAAAAAAAAAAGCTATGTGTGCGAAACCTTTTAATGCACAATATATGGTGTTTTGCTTTCTCTGACATAAACTCATTCCACCTGCCAACAATATTTAATCTATTTGCAGAGTTCTGTTTAATTGGCAAGGTGTGACTTGATGCAAGATGAGGTGGTTTTGGTTTTTTTTTCTTTTAACATGCAGAGATGCAAATGTAGCCCAATACAAGCAGGAATGTTTGTGTGAGAAAGCAGATGATCATGGAAACTGAAATGGCAGGCAAATGCAATGTCTTATTCTGGACAAGCCGAGCAACTTCTTTGCATAGAAGTGCAACAGTTTAATGGCAGGTGGATTGCAGAATTATTTGCATGTAACCAACATTCCAGAGCAAGCTGTTACCTACAAAAACCATTCATCAACAGTAAAAGCAGTAAAACTGTCAAATACCGAATAGTAAAAGTGGGAACATCTCAGGGGACCAGTCAGACTTGTTCTTGCATGGTTTTAGCCTTATTGGATTTTGTCTTCTTTCTGCATGGCATTCACTGCAGAAACTCCCTTTCTTTTTTTCTTTTTTGTCGTTGTTGTTTTTCCTCTCCCCTGTTTGCTTAGCCCTCAGCTTGCCTGACCAGCTGGCCTCAGCTGAAGTCAGCAGAGTGGCCGGCACTCGGGTGTCCTGAACCGGGTGTCCTGGTGCTGCTGTCGGGGCCCCGTGGTCACACAGGGGCATGCACACGTTCCCTGGTCATCCCCTGCGTGACTTCTGCTCTTCCAGACTGCAGGACACCTTCTGTGGCATTGGTGCTTGTTGCCATGAGCATTCCTGAAGGTCTGCTTCACAGATTTTCACCTCAAAAAAATTAATTTTCAGTGGTGGCAGAGGCATTATGAAAAAGTGGGTGGGCTGATGTATTCTCTGCATGTTAGACACTGGGTGAAAAGCAGTGAACGTGGCCTGCTGAATGATAGTACATTTAGATGAGATGAATTGCTTGTCATCAGACCATCAGCTCCTTGGTATGGGGCCTCCTATATCCCAAGACATTTCTAGCTCCCTCCTTACTGTGTGTGTAAGTAAATGATTCTCTCTCCAGGCTGTTTCAGTTATGGAGAGACTCTGAGCAAGGATTGCCTTCCATTCTTGCAATCAATGTCTTGACCAGCTTCTCTGCATTGGTAAGACTGAGTTTTGCCATGTGGAGCTTCCAGTAATTGAGAATTAAATTTCCCCAATTTTTGAGTCGATCAGAATTTTGGATTTTGTGTGCTTAAAAAAACATAATGGGGGGCTGCAGAAAACACAAATGAACGTGTTTCCTGTTGTCTTGAGGTCTGTGAAGCCTGTAGTATACAGATGATTTTTTTCCAAGATGCTTTATTTGGAAACATTTTATTGGTAATGGACATAGCCCATTTTGTTGTGGTTTAAAATAATGACAGCTGTGTTTATGGGTAAGTGCCGAGTCATTCAGATGTATGAGATAGGGTGGATACACAGGCATATGGTTTCAAATTAAATACATCTCTCTAAAATGAATAAAACTATATTTGCATTAGGTACTAGTGTCTTTTGCTTAACTTATTCTTATGCACTCCGATAAAGTCATTTAAAGTCAAGTACTCTGCCCATTACATACCTCTTCAGCAAAAGACACTGGAAAGTACTTTAAACACTGACAATCAAAATGCACCAAGGCATTGAGCTGGCCCATGACAAAAGTAGCTTGTTTGTGCAAGTGCAGTGGAATAATTTCATTTTAGTTAGAATAATCTCAGTAATTCCTTTAGGAAATGACTGAGAGCTGAAAAGCAGTTCTTTGTCATGTTGCACTCTGTTTTATTTAGAGAAAAGAGAAAAAGGGATCTATTGTTTTCTGTTTGTGTGTGGTTTATTTTTTTTTGTCTTGACCAGGAACAGTTGAATTCACTAACTGTATGTAATTTTTATGGTCATTGAAGTTAAGTGAGAATTAGTCTTTGAATAAATGAACACTGGTTTGCTTGCACTGTTTCTATTTTAAATCAAACGGAAGTGGTAGAGCTAAAACACCAGAATTTCTTGCTTAAATTCCTTCTGTCTAAAAGCATTGGATTAAATTTGGAGCCAATTGCTGATAGCATGCTTTGGCTCTTGAACTCCAGAGGGCTTGGGGTTTTTCTCCTCTATTATGTCTTGAGATACGTACGAATGTGTGTGGGGTTTTTTTTAATTATGAACAATATATTTTTTTATAGTGAACATGACTGAACTGAGCAGTCACTGGTGTTAGTAGATAATTTGCATGGCTGTGTAGCCTCCACGACCTGCAGATTTAGGGTCTTTGCTGTGCAATGCCAGAAAGCTTTCCTGCCTCATATTAATCCTTACAACTTCTCAGCCTTCTGTCTTGAGAGCTCTCAAACCAGTCGGTGCAGAGTATGAAAATATCTTCTCACTTATTGTTTCCTTGGAAGAATATGCATTGGAGTCCGGTTACTGTAAAAGCCATTCTGTTATTTTTGAGGACTGCCAAATCTCTGGGAACTGAGTGCCTTGTATCACATCACTGTCAGTTGCCATCTGTTCTTAAAAATGTCAGCAATATCTGTTGTGGACAATCTGTTCCTTCCTTGCCTTTTGCTTTTTTCTTTTCTGTCTCACGTTTACCTTCTTGTCCCCTGTGATTATATGGAGTTTTGCCATCCAGCGGTGAGGAGCCTGTTATTTTCTGCCCCAACTTTTTGAAACATTAATCTGATAAATACAGATGCCTTACTCCAAACTCTAGATTAGGTTCTGAACTTCCTTATTTGTCTTTTAGAAACAGTTGTGTAACTTCCAGTATTTCTCCTGATTACAGGAGTAAAAGCATGAAGCTTAAGTGGCTTGACATATTTACGTTGTGAGCTTTGCATATAGTCAGAGTGGTGTAAAAATGAATCCAAGTAGTGCTTTGAGGGACTGGTAAAACTGAACTTCTAACTGCAGAGTTATGTACTGGGTACCACCTCATGGCAATTCTTGGTATTTATACTTTAAAGTAATTTTACCCCAGATTGTTTTGTAGATACATTTTGCTTTCCTTCCAAGGTACAATGATGATTACATTAACTTTATATAGCGCTATATTGTAATTGAACAGTTATGCCAGTCTATAAAATAGAACTTTTGACAACATCATCTGTGGCTGTTTTTTGTGTAAACTTAGTAAATCAGATTGCTAACGAAGTTACGATTAGACTTTAGTAATGTACTTGTGGGAGGCCAAGTTATATACTCCCATCTACGTGAAGAAGCCCGTTCTTGTTACACTGTTTGCGTGGGCATTGTCCGACTCGCTAACCAAATGAGAAATAGCAAGTCTTCTTCCTGATTCATATCTCATCTCTTGTAGCATAGAAATAACACTCAAATTAGCTCTTGTTAATTTGAAATTAGTTGATTCCCTGAAATAATTTCCATAGTTGCAGTAGTTTCTCAAACACATATGTAGAAAACAAATCTGCTTCCTCTATGTTCTGCCTACGGAAAAGATCAGAAATAGAAGTGGAAGATGGAAATTGAGAACTTGTATTTTCTGACTCTTTTCTTACTAAATATGTTAAATCACTAGTGTTTCTTAAAGTCCATTTGGGTCAACTGCATGATCTGTTAATATTGACAGTCTCTTTAAAAAAGAGGAGACTCAGACTAGCCGTTTATCAGTTCCATAATATTTAAAAGGGAAAAAAAAAACCAACCCAAACCATCCAGTGCCGTAGGCATTTATCCATCAGTTTTGCTGGGGGAACATTGCTTAATTGCATGTGAAACAAGATTTTCCTGCTGTGAATCACACTGAATTGAATCAGATCAAATGAATGATCAGTATTAGAACTCAGATGGCAGAAACCAGAAGTGTTGGAAATGTGTGCATCTTCATGTGTGGACATCAAAAAGATGACTTTTGACTTGTGGTAGAGGTAGGGGTCACCATAGTGCCAGAATTGCCATTAAAAATGACATTATCGTGAGCAAGCTAACCTGAGAAAATCATCCTTGCCTGCAGCTTTTTGAAACGGCTTTTATTCCTGCAGTCATTTTTAGTTCCTTGCCACACTACACTGGGTGCTGCAGATGCTGATACAATTACAGAAAGACATAAGTAAATACGGCACAAATGAATATGTGTTTACTAGATGGAAAAGATTTTGAAGATTTCTTACTATTAAACAGTTTTGATGGTCCTTAGATACAATGTCTTTTTGTTTTACAAACAGGTAGAATGAAAATGGAAACATGGCCTATATCTGCTACCCTGCTCTAAGACAGTTATACGAGAGTATGTCATGATGCTGAACAGCTTTGAGTGCAGATTTGAATAGGAAGACACAGTCAGTCTTCGAATGAATTGTACTTTGGCTTGATATCTGTTTTTTGTAAGAAGTTTTAATTGTACCTTTGTCTAGTGAGGTAGACCTGGGCATCACAAATAAATCACATAAAAAAAAAAAAATTAAATTCTCTTGAGAAAGAACAAAAACCATTTTAAAAGATTCAGACCACTTGGATGAATAGCAGGTTAATTTGTGTAGTCGTAGCCATTTTCCCTTTTCATTTGGCAGGCATGGGAGAGATGCTGCGGCATGTATGCTGGCATTTTGGCAGTGAGCGTGTTCCCAGGAAAATGGAACTGCCCATTCAACATAGGAGTGTAAGCTTGACTGAATATATTGCTGATTGTGCCACCCGACTATTCAGAAACAGATTAACTTTTGTGTTCCTCAAGCAAAGAACTGTTGTCACTGTTTCTTTCTTATGAACCATTTCTGAGTTTTCTTGAGCCAGCAGCATGTCTGCTCATTTCATTCCTATGTTCAGTCAAAGAATGACATTCAAACTGGTTTTCAAAATGAAAAAACCCACATCTCTTTCATGTATACGGCCCACAAGTTCATTGAAATGCCTAGATATTACATTTCAAATAAGGGAAGGGTAATTTAGTAAACTGGGTCTCTAATTGCTTGTTTTGTTTCAAGATGTCTGTCTGACATCATCCTTTCTCAAATGTGTTTTCTTGTTACTTCTGATATCTCTTGGTGCTGAGATGTCCACTATGGTGTGTAAGGAGATTAAATTATGTCCTTAACATCAGATTTTAACAGCAGCCATATGGTATTTTAGGCTAAGAAGTAGTTGACTCAAAACCAAGCTGAAGATGTTAAGCAAATGCAACTACATCACAGTTTGAGAAGCCTGACCAAATGTTCAGTGCTCCTGTGGACAGAAGCACTGCAGAGTTGCTACTGGAAAACTGTTCTTAACCCTATGAGTGGTAGATGAGAGCAAATGTAGGAGAGGATTTAAGCTGTCTCCCTGTATAAAGTGTCTTAAAAAAAACCAACTCAAAACCTCCAAAAACCAAAGAAACAAAAAAACCCACCAAAAACCCCACAAAAAACCAAACCCCACAACTGAATTTACAGTTTGATTGGATTCAGGATGGAGAGTGAAGGAATGAAGGATCCTCTTCCTTCCTGGAAAACCTTAGGCTAGCAGTATATTTTTCTTTCTTTGAATAGCTTCTGTAATAGGTCCCTCAGGTAAGATAGGAGTGATTTTTAGAGACTTAATATTTTCTGGGGGGTTGTAAGAAGTAAATGTCATGCTTAATTCCACCCCTCCCCTGTAATTAAAACAGCTGAATGTACATGTTATCTTTTCTGGACTAAGACCAAGGGTGAAAAATGTCAGCCTAAGCAGTTCCTCTTTTTTTTTTTTTTTCCCTCTTTTATAATAGCTATAGCTGGATAAATACAGATTTTAAATGCAAGTTCTACTCTAATGATGGCCATGTAATAGGAAAATCTTAGCAACCTATTTACTCATGAATTTGGTGCCACACAGTGCTTTTTAGTTTATAAAATTCATGTAGTTTATATAAAGCTAGTCCCACTCCAGTTACTGTCTTATTAATGTGAATGTAGAGATGTGGAGAAGGTTCCTGTGCTCAAACAAGTTATTGATTGCAGTTCAGCGTGAGGAGCCAAACAGTAACATCCTAATGAACAGAAAACAGGTGGTTCTGTTTTCCCCACACAGATCATGATAATTCATAGATGAGCTGTGAAAATAGTATTATTGATTTATCTTTGGCTTGGGTTTTTTTGTTAGTTTACTAGTCAAGCAATAATTCAGGAGGGTTGGGTTTTTTTGGAGGGGGGGGGTGGTTTGTTTTGTGTGTGTGGTGGTGGGTTTTTTTTCTTCTTAAACAAGCAAAGTCAGGTAGAATATGCTTCCTGTTAGTTTCTTGACTGTTGAGGCTTGACATGAAACACTGTCAGGAGAATTAAAACTGAAATTAAAATTAAAACTGAAATTAAAATTAAAATTAAAATTAAAACTGAATTAAAACTGAAAGGTAACATCTTGTGCTGATAAAGCAGTTAATGCTGTGATTTTGTATTCCAGAGGTCTGATATTTGCCTGATATTTGCCTGGCACTAGTTGATGCTTCCCCTGAAGCTGTTGGGACTTTTTTAGGCTTTTTTTGTCTTTATGTAGAGCAGCTGTTTTCCACCTGGCTGCAAGGTGGTGGTAGTCAACAGGTATCCCTCCATTAAAGGACTCTTGAGGTTGTTCTCAGCAGACAGCTGGGTGTGCAGTTGTCATTCCCTATAAAACATCTCTCTTGATGTGACAGAGCCTCTGTGAGGTGAGCTAGCAGAGTTTTCATCTTCAGTGGAGGTAAAAATACCAATCTTTAATGTCCCCTGTAAAAAAGGTGGCAGACTGGCTGTATACCATTGCCTGGAGTCTGCTCATGGGATTAAATCACATACTGTCCAGACAACTTCTGCTTCTGGTTTTTGTTGGGTGGGGTTTTTTGGGGGGGATGGGAATGGTGTGTGTTTGTTGGGGTGGGTTTTTTTTGGGTTTTTTTTGTTTGTTTAAATGAAAAGTGCAAACTGTCAGTGAGAGAAGAGTGGTGCCCTGTGTCAGGCTGTGGTCTCCTTTTGCCTGACGTGTTCTTTGAAGTACAATTTTCCTTTTTCTTTAATCTTAGAAGCTGTATACCAGGTCTTTACAAATCTGAGAGTATAACCATATTTAAAGTTGAGGTTAAAAAGGAGTGAAGCAGGAATACATACTGCTTAGAAATGCAGATTTCATTGCATAGTACTTGCAACAAATTATATATGTAACTATATATGAAAGGGAGTCCTTGGAGCTCATAGCCACTTTTATATGTGTTGGCATTTTGAACTAAAATTTGTTTGGCCTCCCCTGAGAACTGCATATGCAATAAGATTAAAAACTTAAGATCAAAATGAGGAATAACCATATATAACCTTTAGCAACAGCATATGGAATAACACTCTTTATTCCTTTGCCAGTTTTGCTTTCCTTTCTGAAACGTCTGCTCTGTAGTGGTGTTTACTGTGAAAATTACCCACGTGTCCATTAAGCATATTAAGGAGGGAAGCAAAAGAAGCTAGTTTAAAGGAGAAAAAAAAAAACTTTTATAAATTTAGAATACTTAATAGAGCAAAAAGTCAGCATAAATTTTAACTGTTCTCTTAGGGCCCCTGGTGAGTGTCTATACAAAGGCTGAAAAATCTGCTTCATAAAAGATAAGAGCTTTAAGTTCCAGTAAGGTGGTTGAGGTGCATCTAGCCTTGAGCGTTTCTCATGCTACAGATGCTTTGGCTTTAGAAAAATCTTTGAGCTTGTTTTCTTGCAAGGTCCCAGTCACTGCTGCAGTCTCCATCCTCTTCCAGCTTGGCGCTGTCAGAGAGGAAAATGGTGCAAGGGAAGAGAAGTTTTGCTTCTTGTTAGCAAGCAACACTTGGTCCTTGGGTGTGTATAGGTGTGTATATGTATATGAACAGTAGAAACTCAGGCAGCTACCCACCCCCTCCTCTGAAAAGACCATAGCAGGGAGAGCAGGAGGAGTTTGGCCAGAGGCAGAGCACTGTATGTGGGTGGGTTGGGATGGAGAGGGTGATAGTGGAGGAACACGTTACCCCAGCTCCACTTCCATCCCTGGGTGTGTAAGTGCACTCCTGAAGGCTCTAACACAGCTCCCCTGCATCCCTCCGAATAAATATTTATAAAAGAAACGGTGGTTAGTGCTTCCCATTTTTCTGGTTCCCTTCTCAATTTAACTTAGCTTGCTGCGGAACGGATTTTTTTAGCTCCCTTATTTCCTTCTTTGGGAAAAATGGTATTGTACACAGAAAATAGCAGTGCTGTCACTGTGGGCTCTGCAAGGCCTATCATAAAGTCGACGTGTTCAGGTTTTGTGTAGCAAAGTTTTGCTTGGGACTACAGGGTAATGCTGTGTGTTAGAGTACTGCAATAGATTTTTGTGGGCCTGATCTGGAGTGCAGGATGCCAGATGCAGGGCTCTATCTGAAGCCATTGCTTCGTAGTCCCTCCAACTCAGCACCCTGAATCCTTGCCTTGCCTTAGGTGACCCAGCAAAAACTTAAAAATGTTTTCTGTGAAGGACAGTGCTCCCTGGAGCTGGAGGATGTGCCACTTGCCAGCTCAGGTGCAAAGCAGCAGCTTAATGCTGCCCTGCTGTCTTGGAGTAAAAGCCTGCAGGGGGGCTGGAGCACACTGCAGCACTTGTTGAAATTTAGTTATGGATTTTAGGCGTGACAGATAGTTCTTTCAAAACGAAGGTCTGGTCTTTAATAAGTGTGTTTCTTTGCATATGCTAAATGCTAGTTTGTTACAGGCGTCCTGTATTTCTTATTCAATGGACCTTTTGCTGGGCACTGACATATAGACCTAGGCAAAAAAACAGTTACTGAAGAAAACTGTTTTTGCTGGAGGG
The DNA here is from genome assembly GCF_030463565.1 of Pelecanus crispus. Lineage (NCBI taxonomy): Eukaryota > Metazoa > Chordata > Aves > Pelecaniformes > Pelecanidae > Pelecanus > Pelecanus crispus. Next base: position 7,662,524 of record NC_134652.1, read on the forward strand.
AGTTATAGCAGAAACTCTGGAATGATGTGTGGCTTGCTTTGTGTGGACTTAGTGTATCAAATACTTTGTAGTTTTTTTGAGTTTGCTATGAAAGCATAGCCCATGCTGTTCCAGATCTTTCTCGTGTTCAAATTACAACCTGACTTTTACGGTTTCTTGCAGGCCAGCCCTCCAGATCTCTATATTGAAAGATTTAACGTAGCTCTTGGACAGTATATGGGAGCATTGCAGAGCATTGTGCCTCTTTTCATATATATGGTAAGTTTTAGAAAATTCTTTTCAAATAAAGTTTGTCCATATACGAGATGCTGACTGGAAGTGAAAAGAATGAAATGCAGCTGTAATGATTTTTAACTTGCAGAACTTACGATTCATGCCTGGTTTTGTTACCTGCATAACGGTACTGATCAAGTTGTATGGGGAGAGGAAGGGGAAACTGTGCTTCTAAATGTAGAGTTTTGCAATTGGTTTCTGCCCTAATATTTCTTTCCCGGGAGTGGGGGGAATGATTTTTATTTTGATTGTAAAAAAGCCTTCCCAAATAGTTAGGTCATTATTTATATCTGTTTGAACACAGGTCGTTTATTGGCTTGTTATATGTTGGCTTGGTAGTTTGGGCAGGCTACAAAGATGACTGTTTCTTGCTTTTAAATTGCACAGATTCAGACAAGACAGAAAGAAAAGTCTCTTGGAAACGTCTGTGTCACTTGGTAAAGCAATTTAGAGTGTTGACTGGATGAAGACAAACTGACGTTCATAGCACTGTCAGGCGTACTTGCAGAGGTTCAGAAACCATTGGCTATAAGTGTTTGTCGTGCTGATTTTGTAATTTATAAAGTCTTCTATACCTCTGAAGAAGTTTATAATTTACATTGTTTTTGTCAAAGTGCCAAGACTTTTATTGGGTTTTTTTAAGGTAACAAATAACTGAAGCTTGAAATTTGCCCTTTTCCCAGACACTGTCCTTGCATTGGCATCACTTAGAAATAAAAACTAAAGGAAGTATTTGTTGGGAAAGAAACTTCTTTTCTTTAAAAAAAAAAAACAACCCTTAAACTGATTTAAATTAAATAAACTTCAGACTCTTTAAAATTATTCTCATTGGTGGCTTTCCAGAGTTTGGGAAGCAGTGTCTTTTAGAAGGATCTCCTATGTTTCAGTGAATGCACCTGAAACGAGGTAATTTGCTATGGTCTTTAAGTGTAGTGTTGCCATATAGATTTGTTGCAATAAAAGAAGGATTTGTCTTTCTTGAACTGGGTGTATTCTAATGTACTCTTTATCTACTTAATACAGAATGAAGTCCATTGCTACAGGTTCACTTGTAAGCTAAGGGATGTGTTCCTGGTCATGATTTTTATTTTTCTCCTGGTTCCTGTCATGAAATGCTGGGGAAAAACTAGGAAGAGGCTTCTTCCCCCTATTGCATTCAGATGTTTTTAGATACTAGCCATTTTTTTTCACCTGTGTGTTCTTGACTTGTTTATTGCAGACAAGTGATTAAGCAATCTCATAATTTAATATCCATTTACAAATGGAGATAAGCTGTTCAGGTGTGTACTTTTATCTCAGATCTGTCACTGAGGTTCTTCCATCACGGAGGTCAAAATCAATCCTTAACAATTAAGACTGCAGTAACTAACAACTGAAAAAGGTTCATGATAGACATATAAACAGACAGGTTTTATCATTATAAGCTTTGTCTATATGACCAGACCAGGTGTAATTGCTGAATAGGTTTCCATATCTTTCTTTGTACACCGTTGTGATGTGGTGTTTATACCTTCAAATGAGGAGTGCTCTGTATCCCATCATTTCTTTTTTTTTTAGAGTTTGTCTAACTGATATCTGAACATAGTGAAAATGGTTAATGAGTAGTAAACAGACCTGTAAAATGAATAGTTAGATAGTAATTCTTTTTTCAATTTGAGAACAAAGAAAAGTGGAAGTACCCTATCATTTTAAAGGAGAAGCTTCTTTAAAGCATGACTAGTGATTTGTTCAGGCAGTAAAACTCTGTTCCTGCAAACACTTTCTCATTTAAGTGACTTATTTGTTAGGCCTGAGAGTTGGTGACTTACGTGTTAGCTCCTCTTGCTGCCAAACATAATGCTGATTTGGCTCAGCTATTTAGCTGGTTTTGAAGGCTAATGTCAAATTAAGTCTCATACTTTTTCTCTGAAATAATTTATTAATCAGTGTTGTGCATGATGTGGAAAATATCTCTAGAGAAGTCAACATGAAAAATGTTTTCGTCTCCTAGTTTTTTCTGTGTGCATTTGGAAATACTTTTATGTACAGCCACTCCTGCAATTTTACATTATAGCATCTAAACAAGTTTTCTCTCATACAGCAGCAGCAGTTTCCTTTATTTAGAGAAGAAAATACAATTAAAAAAACAAATGCAAGAAGTGAAAGCCTAATTATTCTGCAGTATAAATTAGAGCTTTGCCGTTACTTTAATAGATACTTTAATGTACTTTTAAGTGAAGAGGACTAAATTGTTGAACTCTGCCTTTTTATCAGAGATGGCAGGGCTTTCCTTTCTTGGTAGCAATGTGATTGCTTTAATCAGGAGTTTCCAAAGCTGTTGAGTTGCACTGAAGCTTTGTTCTGAAAGGATAATTATATTGCTGCTTAGGAAAAGTTTTAATATGCATTTTAAATATTTAAAAAAAAAAAATCTATGAAGCCAAGGAAAGCTTAAAGGTTTTTTTGTACAACTGGAACATGTGTTTGTCCCTTGGTGGCCAAAAAAGGTGTAGTATTTTTCCTTAGGCTTACTCCTGTGTGTTTTGGTATCAACAGTAGCACTTGTTGTCTTTCTCCTGTTATGTGCCAAACCATACTCTTCTGTGTGAATGGTGGGAATACGGGAAAGGTGTTTTCTTAACCTGCTTGTATATGGTGACCAAGGTGTGTTTCAAAGCTTATCTTGAGGGATGGTTGAGAGGGCTGACTTTGCAATTGAGGGAGTTTTTCTTTTTCCTTCTTTTGCTAGGAGCACTAGTGGTTTTCTTATTCACATGGTGATGGATTTTTTTTCAGTCTTATGCTGCTACAGTGGACTTCTCAAGAAAGCATGGAGGCCCAAAGCACTTCTGTCCCTCAAATTCTGTGGGTGTAAGCTCCTTCAAAAGTTCCAGGATGTAACCACAGATAAAGCAAATTAAATTGGAAGTCAGCTTAGCACACAGTGCTTTGTGCCTAAGAAAAATTCCTAGCGAATAACTGTTTGCTTTGTAAATATAAATGAGGTTATTCCATATGCTTACAGATTGTACGTTTCGCAGTATGTTGCACACATGAATGAGTAAAAATCATATTTCCACTTAAAGAAAAATTAAAATCAGCGTTTAGATTATATACTTTTTTATAATAGGCTCTCAATTGTTATTTATACTTGGAGATGTAGTTGAAAATCTGTTATCTTGTGGCATGAAATGAGCCCAACATTCGTGAGCACTGTGGTTTTAGGATAATTAAGAATTTTTTCATTGCCTCTAAAATATTACTGTTCTTACTGGGTGGCATTGCACTTTGTTGCTTATCAGCTAGAGGGCATTTTGTGTGTGTCTGTATACCCAAATAGATGTGAGTGTATGTATATGTGGATGAGATGATAAGCACTCTTCCACCGTTTTTTCTCTTTCAAGTATTTATTGATCTCCTCTTAATATTATTAACACAATTATGTCTTCTAACGTTTGCCAGATTGCTTTATGATATGGTGTTTCGTAGAAGAAATACTTATATCTGACTTTCTCAGTTACTGATACCTGCTTACCTTTTACCTGTCAGTTAGACGTTTAGGTGACTTGACACACTTTTCAAGAAATACTTGTACAGCCTAGGTAGTGACATCTTATACAGAAAATCTTCCTGTCTTTCCACTAACAAGAACGGGGAAGGTGACCGCTCTTCTGCTATCTCCTTTCAGCACTGTGGATTGGAAGTGAAGTACTTAACGTTACGTGATTTTTGTCATTGTCTATTTATATCCATGCAAATGTAGCATCTTTTTGGAAAGGTGTTTCCAAGTGAGCAAATGTGAAGAGTATCTTACAGTTGTTCTATGTATAAGTACTGTGTTGTAACTCTTCTCCTTGAAACTACTGGGTTTTTTTTGTTGCTTTTCTAGTTATGAAACTTAAGGTATAGGCTTTCCAACTCTTAAAGAAAAGCAAGCATCGGTTTGCACATGTCGTTGCCAGCTGCTTTTAATGTAAGAAGGTCTGGAGGCTGGGAGAGGAACAGAGCGAGTTATTTCCTTAGCTGGGTGCACCTCATCTGTCAGCTCCTAAGAATCACTAGTTTGACATTGTCAGGTTTGATTCAGGTCCGTAGGCTCGTGCTGAGGTGCTGTGGTCACTCCTGGGTGTTGCACCAGTGGGGACATGGCGGTGTGTGGTCGGGAAGCTCAAGGTGGAAACGGTTTAGGAAGCTGTCAGATGAAAGACTGTGGTATGGTGTGTAGGTAAACGCTTCCGAGAAGATGCATATCTTCAGTTGCTGTGAATTTCTGTTGCAAATGGCAATTCACCATTGACCAAAAATATTACAAATGAAGCTAGTTGTTTCTTACAAGGCAGGTTGTTCTGTCTGCAGAGCTTTTCCGTCAGTCTCTGTTCAAAGAACGGGTCCAGGTGAGGGGGAAACAACTGAGTAATAGCCCTTGATAAAACCTCTGCAGGTGTAGGATAGCTTCGGGGAGGGAGCTGGCAGTAGGAAGTTAAAAAGTTTTTTTTTTTTTTTTTTTTTTTTTTTTTAAATTTAGTAAGATTGTTGTCTATCATTGCAACAAACCTAAACTTCAACAGGGGCATGTATTCAGCCCTCGGATTGCCTTTGTTCTCACAGGTTTAGTTTTCATTAAAGGTAAATAACTGCTGCTGAATGCTTGCCTTGAAAATTTAAGTGGTTTCTCCATGGACAGTTTATTACGGTATGTGTATAGTTTTGGTAATGGCCAAAAGAATGAGTTTCACAAAGAAAAAAAAAAAAAGATTGCTCTAATAGTGTTCTGAGGGTTTGTTCCAATTATGTTAAATGCTTTAGCGAATAGGAGAACAACTTGATTTAAACTGTGGAAAAACCTTTCTTCCTTAAGATACCTCTTCCTTTAGTAAATCTCTTGGATAAGCGTTCCAGTACATTATTTTTTAAGTTGATTTTCTATTACAGTATCTGTTCAACTCTTTTACACAAGTTGTCCAGATGAATTCAGTTGTTCTACTTCCATGCTAATGTTGTAACAATAAGAGATTTTTCTTGAAACAATTATTTTTTTCCAGCATTTAAAACCCACCTATGAATAAAATACAGACAAGAAATCTTACTATTAACTGCAGGCTGGAAACTGAAGAATAACACCAAATAGTACATTAGGTATAGATGCCCTCAAGGAACTCATGAATAGAATTTCCTTTGAGAGTTGAAGAGGTGAATTTATTATTAATACTGAGTGGGTCAAGATAATTGAATCCTAAAAATTTTCATGTAGTTCAGTTTTGTACAGATTTGTGTATATCACTTATTTCCACAGTTGATTAATTCTGAGTAGCTATCCTCTGGGATTATCGAGGAACCACAGAAGTGGATAGCTGTACTGGTGATTTATTACTGTAACATACCTATTCTGATGGCTTAATCACTTTTAGACATCGGTAAAAATGTTTTCTTTTGTTATAAACATGATGTCCAGTCCTATTTTGCTGTTAGAGTGTTTATAAAGTTCTAAAATGAAGTGTTCTTTCTACAAACTCCCCAGTCTGGATTGATACGGAGACACATCTGTAGATACAGGAAAAAAATAAATATGCACGCCCGTATGTAAGTAGGTTTGTTGCTAATAGTACCACACGCATTCTTGATTTTTAAATACATGGTTTTTTGTTGTACAGGAATGTTCTATGTAGTATAAATGCAGTCACCAAGGAAGCACTTTACAGGTCAAATATTCTACAGCTTTAAAATTTTGAACTATTTTTATTCGGGGGAAAAAAGTAAGTTTAATTTATTTGCTATTATGAAAAACAAATTTGAAAACTTCTGTCTTATTTTCCAGAATAAATTTTACATAGAAACCAAGCTTAACAGAGACTTAAAAGATGACCTTATAAAGCTGTTTACGGAACATGTTGCAGAAAAGCACATTTACAACCTAATGCGTAAGTAAACCTATTGGATTTTTCTTATAATGGGAGTCTGTAAAACTGTAGTGCTTTCAGATATTGCAGAAATCCACAGCAAATAGGGAGAAAATGGCAAATGATTAGTGAACTTAAATACAAATTCCTTTTTAAGGCATCCACATGAAGAAATGTGGCATGCTTCAACTTACTTTTTTCAAAAATATGACCTTGTATGAAGTCATGGTTTTCTTGAGTATCTGGGGGAACCAGTATATATTTTTCCTTATGACTCGTGATTATGATGCAATGAATGTTTTATTGTCCTGTTGCTTATGCTGTTACTCTTTAATTTCATTATCAAAATATTGACAGGTATCATTAAGAATGTGCTGTGGTCGAAGAATTGTGGTACCGCTGGGTTTATTGTCATGATGTACTCGAGTACTCCCTGCTAGTTAGTGAACCGCATAACGCTGACAGCGGTTGCTCTGTTAAGCTAATAGGTTAATGCAAATAGAATATGTTTCAAGTGACATGCTTCCTGTTAAGCGCTCCTGTGCGTAAATCCTGTGGTGAACAGCTGAGTTTGCCTGCAACCCGCCGCCATCAGTGTGTGTTTGTGTAAGCGCAGGGACCTTGGTGCTGGCCTGGTTAGCTCCTCAAGTGGGCAATCAGCAAAGGCAGAGATAATCGGACTTGGAGTTCAGATTGGAAGAGTTTGCATAGTGGTGAGCCGTTGACCAACGTGCTTGGAGAATTGCAATCGTAGGTGCTTTGTGCAACTGGATAGTTCCTGTGCCCTGTGTTGAGTTCAGTATCTAGCCTGGTGTACTCCTTTCTGTGACCCAGCCCTACTGCGGTGTCTCTGTTTTCATCCAGCTGCTCTCCTCCTCTTTTCTCTGAAGCAATTGCTTCTGTATGCTAAATGGAGACCAAATGATGGGCGATCAGCATCAAGTATGTTTCTCCTTTTGCCTTTACTTGGGTAGTAATGCTCTTCTCTCTCCAGTGAAGGGTTGGGGGAAAGGACCTTGGCTATGTTTTTTAGGGTCACTGTGAGCTGGCATCCTGGGAGAAGGGTGGGTGAACAAGGTGACTACCCTGAGGTCAGGGAGCCTGGTGCCCTAGAAAGATGGGGGATCATCAGCTCTGATGCCATCTTGTTCTTGCCGTCTGGAAGAGTCTCCCTAAGAAGAGCTTTTAGCCATGTAGCAGATCGGATCACCTTGGAAAGAGCAGGACAATGAGGAATGCCCACCCATGGAGCTGATGTTTTATTTTGTGCCAAAGAGGTTTAACGGTATTGTGAAACCTGGTAAGATAATAGCTAAGAATATTACCTTCATTACTGGAAGTGTAAGGGCCCTATGAAAATAGGATAGAAGTCAGTGTTTGTTAATTACTTTACCTGATGTCATTGTCAGTGTGTGGTACTGTTTCCTGATATTTGATATAGATTTGGTTCAACAGAAAAGTGTTTTGTGTTATGGGGGGGGGGGGGGGGAATAAGGTTTTTGAGTGGGTATGCTTAGGAAATTGAAGTCGGTGAAATTGTGGTCTATATAGAGAAATGGGATTGTGGAGCTGTTTTTTAAAGAGATGCTGCAGCTGCCACTTCAGTGAGAAGAAGCATGCCTTCCCTCTATTTTGAAAAACGAACAACAAAGTCGGTTTAATCAGTTTATGATCTAGACTTGGAGGACAAGAATAACATCTGCTCTTGCTCTTGAAATTTGTTGCTATGCTTTTTTGTACGAAGGGGTTTTTGTTTGTAATATCTTGTCATTGTATCAGAGCCTGGAAGCTGGCATTTCTGTTTGAAGTTGTCTTCAGGAAGGACTGTAAGTACATTTTGGGTTCATTTGATTTAAGAAAAGTTCCTGCTCCACTTCAAAAGATGGGGAAAAAAATGTCAGAAAAGCAGTGCAGCACAGATCTCTTCCTTAGTGTTTGATCTTGCTCAAACTCCCACTGGTTGAATCAGCCCTAGTCCCTGTGCTGTGTGGTTGAAGGCAGAAAGATGCAAAATGAGGAGCTCCTGGTACTATGGTCTCTGTGGTGGGAGCACTTATCTGAGCACTTAGTTTCAGAAAATAGTGTGATTAAGGTGTGAATTCATTATTTACAGAAGAAATATTGGCTAAGTGAACTTTACTTGGACAAACTTTTCCTGCACAAACACCAATTTGGTTCCCTTTTTTTTTGACAGAGGAAATTTTTTTTTAAATAAAAAAGCTCTACTATCTAGAGCACTTGTGAGCAGTTAAAGTAAATACATACAAAATTATATAATACACAGATCCATGAACACAGTTGTGTTTGTGAAGCACTTCTGCACTCACACATATTTATCAAGTCAATGCGCCTCAAATTAAAGTGGATACATTCGGGCTAAGTGAATATAACCTGATTATTTTTCTTACAAAGCCAAAGCTGGCTCTTGCTGATAAGAATGCTGTATTAAATGGCTTGGGAGAAGTTACTACGTGCAGAACTACTTAACTGAATGTAACAAGCAAAGAAATAGCATCTTATTTACAAGAAGCTTTAGAAATGGGGGGGAAGGTGCTGATAATATCCCCTAGTCACTAGGGAAGGGGTGGTGGAGAATGTTGTCTCTGTTCCTGCTAGGGTCCTGCATCAGATGACTTGTAAGCAGTAAAATTCAGAAATATGTGGGTGTTTTCTCCTTATGCAGCCACTGTTTCTTCTGGTAGGTTAGACCTGGGTTTCCTGGACTGTAATCTCAGTGTCCTGGAAACGTCCTGCCTGTGTTCTTGTGTCTAGAAGAATGACAATTATTGCAAACTTAACTGTCTTCAGGGGTGAAAATGAGTAACAGCTCCTGAAACTCTCTACTTTTAGTACATGCAGTAGGTGAAATTCAATGGTAGAGAGTATTTGCAAGTAACTGCTGTTCTCTTTTTTTGATATTGGCAGCTTAGTGCCCCAAACAAAGCTGGCTTTTAAATCTAACAAAAGAGAAAGGCTATTAACAGCGTGCTGTTGTTTCTGCTTGGTGGATAGATCACTTGGTTTCCAATTACAAGAGTTTGCAGTTATCCATGTTCTCTTACCAGAAACTAAAGAAAGGAAGGTGAGCGCTGGGCTGGCGTCCTGCTCTGGGGGGGTTGATGGGGTTCTCAGCATCTCAGTATTGAGCAGAAAAGTAACAATAACTTAAAGTAGTCATAAAGGTGAAAGCAGTTTTAGAAGGCAATCTGAGAAAAAAAAATTCTCCTTATTCTTTGCTTACAGCGATGTTTGTGGTGGAAGTAGGACGTGTCAGATTGGTTACGGCACTTCCAAATAAGCAGTAGCCTTAGCATATCACTGTAGTACTTACACCATTTCTGTCTCTGTGTGTGTGATATGTGTCTGTTTGTTTCCTTTCGTGTTAGCTTTTTGAGTTCAGGAAGTGGTTTCTACTCTTGCAGGAGCAATGTCCTGGTAGGTATCATTCAGTACAAGCTGGTTCTTTCCAAAGAACCAGCTGCCTGTACTTCTGGACAAAAGTTACTCAACTAGGAAGTCAAGTGACCTCTGTTGAGGGAAAACTGCTTTCTTCAACAGTTCTGATTTTGTTCCTGTTGATTGGGGTAAGCAGTGGATGTTTGCATGTTCCTGTCTTTGATCTACTCTGTCAGGAATAGATCACAGAAACGGGTCCTTTTTATCCAGAGGAAAGGAAACCCCGTGGACCGTGGCGAAAATGCTATAGAATAAATAAGGCCCAGGACTTCATGGGTCTTAAAATTGTTATCAGGATTGAAGGTGATAATATGGCTTGTGAATGAGGCAGTTCCCTGAAGTTTACTGAATCAGAACTATAGCATGCGCTTGAAAACACGTGGCATTTAGGCAAAATTATTATCGAGGACTAAAGCATTAGATCTCAACTTCTGGTTCAACTTCTCAACTTTTTTTGTTCATGATATATATCAAGGTAATTACAGAATTAGCTACTGAAACCTGAGGAGACAGAGCAGTTAGCTGTATGTGGATTCTAATAGCATGTAGGCAATTGCTGAATGTCGTTCTCCATCAGTGCTTGTGTGAGCTCAGAACTAAAACCCGGTATAAAAATGTATCACATGTATTCACCAAAAGTAGCAGCTTTTCTCATGGTTTTACAAGAAAAAATTCTTTGTAAAAAGTCTGGAGGAGTGGGAGGAATCACAGCCTATTTCATTATGTTTGCAGTTTCTAATTAGTTACTGGGAAAAACTTCTCTCTGAAGATTCTTACATATGACAGCTTCATTTGTTCCCAGTGATGTCACTTGGATTCAGCTGAGGTGAAGTCTTGCTGCTCCATTTTCTTAATTTTTACTTTTTTGCTGGAGGTATATTATAGTTCAATAGAAGGGTCATTTATGTTGGAAAAGGTTTTGCTTTATAAAGATGGCAGGAAAGGTATTTCCACTGCGTTGGTGCTTTCTGAAAAGTACCAGAAGAGTTAATCTGAAAGTTGGAGAAGGTTGCTAACAGCTTTCTGACGATGAAGTTGTGCAATGGTCCTTTTTGGTTGCAGGAGGTACAAATTTAATACAAAATTACAGAGAATTAATCAAGTTAGAACTGTTAGAGGTTGCTAAATGTAGCAGGGAGCACGTTTCCTTTGCAGAGGTTTGCCTGTTTGTGCAGTGGGTAAGTGGGAGAGGGTGTGTTTCTGTGTGGGCACCCAGACCTACATACTTAGGAGATGTGTTTTGCTGTGTTGACCTCCAGAAGCCTGTTGGTGTCAGTGAAGCAAGGGACCCTCATCTCTTTGGCTGTATACTGCTATGACATAATGCCTTTTGTTAATAAATTCCATATCTAGTTTTTGTTTGTGTGTACCCCAGGAGAAGAGGAGCAGTACAAAAGGCTGAGAGAAGGACTGTGGTTGATGCCAGGTTCATAGCCTGACTATACAGCTGCAACAGAGAACACAGGGTTTATTTTGTTGTGTTGGGTTTTTCTATTCACTCCCCATGCCTCACCCTTTGGCAGAGATAGACAAGAAAAAGATGGATTGGATTGACTTTTCCCCTGCTCTAGTTGGTGTTTCTTTTTTCCCCCTCCATTTTGACATCTGTCTCAAATGATCTGCATATGAGAAGCAAGCTGTCATTGCCTTGACCCACAAACTGCAGAGAAAATTCCCTGAAAAAGGGGGAAACACTCTTGTTACTTCTTACAGAAAGCATTACCCCCACCCTTTTTGTATGCTGCCCTTCTAGATTTACATTCAAGAAGTTGTTCTTCTTTGAGCTTCTCATTTCCATGTCCATTCTAATGCTTATGCTTCATAGGGATATAGCAGTTAGTTTCATAAATGAACTTGTTCTTGAATGGCTGTACTGAGTTGGATCAAAATCAGTGTAGCCCAGTGTCCTGGTCTTGGCAAAAATGCACAGAACTTCATTATAAGTTTATAAGTTTGGTGCAGCAGAAGTTCAGTGACGATGGGTTTGTACCTTGAAAGTTACGTGCCCTCTAGGGAGAGCTGAAGGTTTCCTTGCATGGTTTAGGCTACATCTACGTTAATAAGAGGTGTGGTGTAAAGGGAGAAGATCTGCAGAGTATGAAATACCTATGTGTTGGTGCTGAGGATTCTGTATTTGCCTTTACATCTGTTTTGGAGAGTTTTATTTCACGCTTGCTAATGTCTGGTCCTGTCGACAGAATGCCAGTTAGTAGTTTGAGCACATCTGGTTTAATCTTGCCCCAAAGGAATTAAGTTAATATGCTCTAAGGCAGCTCTGTCATATGAACCAAGGAGCAGTAAGTGGGGATGATCAGTGAATTTGCTTCAAAAGCACATTCCTCATCTGAAATAAAGCATTAACATAGGATCTTCCCTTAAGCATTTGAAATCACTATTCTTTTTTCTTTGAGACACCGAGTGACTACTGTGATGGCAGAAGCAATATGTTGTTAAAAAATGTCCCATTCGATTGCTGAGGCTCTTTCCTTCTATAATACGTTGGATGTTGCTCAGCCCCTGGACACTGCTTTGCTTACTGATTTTGCACCCTTTAAGGAAAAAAGTATAAGAAGAAAATCTGCACAACCTTACTCTGCCACCTTCATAAAGATGTTTCTTGTTTTTTAAGTTAAGAATGATACAGAAAAATAAAACGGTCGATTTCTTAAAAGAAAAAAAAAAAAGCTGAATTGCTTGCCTGTGGAATAACTTGCTGTCTGTCTTTAGAATCAGCCTATGTGTCTGGATAGGTAAAATGAAATTAGAAGGTTCCTTCCTGAGGGTCTTAAAAATGAAGCAAGGTAGCAGAGCACTAGCAGAAAATACTGATGTATTCCACTGTATCTGTACCAGACGAAATTCTGTTAGAATTCCTCTACAACAATGAGCTAATTTACTTTTTTCCCCAGTTATAAAGCTGTTGAAGTACCAGCTTTGGACAGCAAATGCTTTGGGGGGAAAGAGGGTCTATAGTATAAAGGGTCCTTTTTGAGATGTAGGGAAAGGATGCATTTATTATCAAGTTCTTCATTAAAAGTAATTTTTAAAGATTCTTGTGCATCTACAGGATTGTGAATCTGTTCAGTGTTTAATTTCTGGCTTATTCTACATAGGCAAACAGTTTAATCCCATCAAATTCCCTTAAAACAACATCTTCCTTCCTTTCCTTCCTTCTTGTCTTCATTCCAAATATTGGTAGACACAGGTAACTGATAGTGAAAATCAGCTGCAGTATGTTCCACTTCTTTTCCAGCGTGTGGGGAGTGTGCTGGGACATTGCTGTTGCAGGATAATGGGCCATTCCTCCTTCTTCAAAACACGGAATTGTCAGCCTGTTCTTAGACCTCAGCAGGTACCCCTACACTCTCAAGGGCTGTATAGGATACCTTTTGTAGCTATTAATCTTCCTTATACTCCCTGTGCTCTGTAGATCTGGTGGAATAATCAAGAATAACACACTCACCAGTTTAAGGGTAGTATCACTAATATTGAAGTGGTAGCTGTGATTTGACAGGGCTAATTGTATTGCAACCATATTGGAAACAGTACTGTTCTATAACCAAGTATTACAGAATACTCTCATATTCTTTAAAGAACACTTCATCTAGACACAAATTTTGTCACTGAACTAAACTAAGAACTAAACTAAGTTATTTAAAAAGTTGCAGCTGTGTTTCTTATTTTTCTTGTTTCATGTTGATTAAGTTGCAGCTCCTCAAAGTAAGGCAGTTTTTTAATTGGAAAATACAGTCTCAAATAATGACTGTCATGTTTAATCTGGCTCCATGGTAAAGAAATGGGAATAATGTTCCCATTTCAATAAGCCTTCATAAAATTGTAAACATGAAAATATTGCCTTATTTTCCAGTTACAGAAGTCCAGAAGGCTGTATTTCTACATTTATAGCTTTGTTTTTCATCTTTATTCTTGTTACAACACTGAATATTTTCCATGTGATTAAGACTTGGAATTTTTATTTTGTAGTGTTTTTATTAGATACTTAATAAAGCTTTTGGGCTATGTAATGAATATTTTAAAAGTAATCTGTGGCTTTATTAAATGCCTAGTGGCAAATGCTTAGTAATAAATACAACTTTTTTTCCTAATCTATGTTTTAATTAATTACAAACTTTTGAAGAATTTAAGTTGCTAAAAATTTATTTTTAGTTCTGTTTAAGGGAAAATAAAAATGCAGAAGGACAGGGAGTTTGATGTAACTGTAAATGTGAGGGCTAAGCCAGAGCGAAGGCCAGTTTTCATGCAAAAGGCTTTTGAAGTTCTAGATCGATAGTTAACACGTACAAATTGTACCTGGGTTAAAGTAATGGAAAGGTAATAGATGATCAAGCTTCATTAGTCAATAATAATAAAGTAAGGAGCAGGTGAAAAAAAAAAAAAACCACAAACCCAAACAAAAAATGTCAACAAACCCAAAACACCAAAGAACAACAACAACAAAAAAAAAAAACAACCCAAAACCCAAACCATCCAGCCTCCCAAAAAACCTCAACCCAAAACAACAACAGCAAAAACCTACAGCCACATCTTGGCCACCAGCCGTAGCGGTTCCCTTGCTATTTAATTGCTGTTGGCATGTGGGGTTCAATCAAGTGTTTTGCATGGACTAGATCTGGGAATAAAGTTGGGGTACGAGAACCATGTTCAAGGTGAATCTGATGTTATCACAGTGCAGTGAAAAGGTATGTGTGGTCAGATGGACCCGATACAATTTAGCTGAGAGAAAGGTGATTTATTATACTATGGATTTGACTACACGTGATCTGATGATATTCCTACAGGGCAGAACTGCCAGGTGAGCCTGGGCTGTTAAGGTTTGTTTAGGCTGTGCACTGGTGATAGCTCCATCGTTACTGCTGTGCATCCCTCTATATCTCGCGTATAGTTGTGTACGGGCTCGAGCCATGCGGAAATATTAAGGTTGTTATTCTGCAAAATAATATAAGTATTGCATACATATTGGAATTAAGTGCGAAAGAGCACAGTTTGTTCAATGGGATAAAGATCTCTGGAATACATTTGTTTTACTTTGCAGCTTCGTTAGGCAATTGGTTCTGCTTCTCTTGAAGACTGGAGAGCAGCAGCTGACTAACGCCTTAGTTGTGGAAACTGTTGGAGTTGCTTTTAATGGGAATACACTTTACTATTCTTTTAAGTGTGTTGTTGAATAATTACAACTTTGAACACACCTGTCTAAGCCACACTTATGTATGATTTTTTAAAATATCTTACTTTGAAGTTCTATTAAATTACTGCAAAGGGAAGAAAAAAATGTTGTGCGCTAACATGCAAAACTGCCAGAAAAATTACATCTTTGCCAAGCAAAATAAATCTATTTTGAAAGGAATGTTGAAGGATAGAAAAAGATTTTTAGAATAGCTAACTCTTAGTTTTTACAAGTGAGTTTGAACTTGGTGAGATACCATCTGCTACTCCTGGAATTACTGAGGTCCTGGATCTTGCCCCAGGTACCCCACTGTGACTAGGAAGTAGCTTAAATCTTCATTAAGGGACAAGCTTCTTCAGTGCTACTGTGCAACAGAGTAACTTGGTTACTGCGGAGTACCTGAGGTGCTGCAGGTTCATACCTCACTTATTCCAATACAGTGCATCCACCGTTCCTCAAAAAAATCCTGAGGCCATTCTGGGTATTGTGTCTTACCTCGGTTCAACCATTTTTCAAAGCATCTTGTATCTTTCTGCAATTAAAGCATTTCATCATGGGAACCCACACTTCTCTTCCTTGATTCTGCCATGAGTTGTTTTCAAGACTATTTGCAGGTTAATTAACTTCTTTACATATTGGTTACTTCGTCTGTAAAATGCAATATTAGTTCATAAACACTGTGGAGGTGGTCAGATAGCATCATAGTGTCATTACTGCTGTCATTCATTGGAGGTTTAGTTTTATTCTGCCTCACCCTGCTCTGTCTTTGTAAATGCCACAGGTGGAGCTTCTGGGAGTAGGTAGAGTCTGTGCAACTTCTGTGTTGTAGAGTCTCATTAATTATTCTAATAAAGCAAGAGCCAAAGCCTTAATATTTGGAGGTGTTTTGTAAGATCATAAAATAACAGAGGTAACTTCAGCATGTCTGGCAGAGCTGTTTCTATTCCTTGAGTTTAAGTGACCCTCTCAAGTAATATAAGGTAGGTTTCACTGCAAAACTGAAGATTAATTTGTGTGTGAAGAAGTTTTACATCTTTTATCTATTTACATCTTTGTCTCTAAACCTGCATTGAGATTTTTTTTGGATCTGTCCAAAGAGAGGAGTTTTGTTCATTTTTATGGAATCATTCTGAAAATACATACCCTACAGCAGTGCTACTCATTCTTCAGGTACTGATATCTAGCTTTTGGGAAAGGTGTAGGCTGGATTAGTCTACACTGTACGGTTTAATGAATAGTATATTCTTTTAGTTTTCTTTATTGAGAAACAGGAAATAGATGCCATTACTTTGTTATATTGTTGTTGAATATAATACCATCATGCTTGTATTTATTGACTGTAAATCAGGAATGAGGGATTTAAATTTGCATTGTAGCATGGGGTGTATGAAGTTGCAGAAGCAAAGATAAGAAACATTAGTTTCTGAAGCTGCAATGAAGTGATGAAGAAGATATTTCTGTAGGATTGATCTCCAGATGAATTCATTCCACTGATTTTATTCATTGAATCCCTTTCTAACGCCAGGTTATGTGGTCAGTAACCTAGAACAGAAACAAGTGGCTGCTCATTATACTTGCTTTATGTTGCAAATACATCTGTTCACATTATTTCAAAGGATCACAATTGAAATGAGCTTCATGAGTGAATGTTACCTGAAAAAAAAGTGACAAATAATATTGCATGATTATAATGGTGAACTGTACTCAAGATGTGGACTATCCTCTTAAACTATTGTTTGTACAAATAATTCTGTCAGTCAGCACCTTGACCATGTTAAGGGACCACTTGTGGGAGTGGTGGGGGTTTTCCATTAACGGGAAGGGAAGAAGAAAGGGTGGAGCATCTGGCACCTCCAGCATGTCTTCAGTACCACAGGCTGAGAGGAGTGAGGTGGGCTGCCAGTCTTGTGTGCTCATCACCTCTTGTCTTTGATCCATATAGACCATAAAATAAAATTTCTCTCCGCCACCTACTTGTTCTCTGCTATTAAAAAAAAAAAAAAAAATTGAAAGGTGATGGCACATGTGACTGCTCAGAGTATAGTCACTGTATTTCAGATTTCATCTGTAGATGGAATAAGCGTGGCTTGCAATTTTCTGTTTACTCAGAGATTTCCAAGTAGTCAGATACCCTCTAGTTAGGTAGTTGTGGGCAGCTTCCATTAATGCCTGTGCTTGTCCCCAAAGCAACTCTGAATAGCTTCTTTCTCTCCCACAGTATGTCCTGTATGTATAGTTACATAAAGTAGCTTCTGAAATTTTTTTTAATTGCTTTTGCTAGTTATAACTTGGACACTACTGAGAGCACGATTTTCAGTTTATCAGGAATAAATTCAAGAAACTAAGTTAATTTAATTTTCTTAACATCTTTTAAAATGTTCAAGTGACTTAACTCTGGACTTGGTGGTCTTTATGTTAGTATTAATTCCTAGGCTTATTTTGTTTTAAATAATTTGTTATGCATATGTTAGCAATATAATTTGATGTCTACATATGAAGAACAAATTTACAGTTCTCTGGACTCTTTGCAAATCTACTGGTGAAGCTTAGGCTGAAGTGCCTACAGTCTAATTAAATATACATATGTATATACACACACATAGTTTGGAGTGTGCCTTACTGTCACATATCTTCCTTATAAAGCATTATGCCCTTTTCAACTTTCTTGACTGCGAAGAGGTTGATTGAAAAATCTTTAGGAAACAGGTTATAAATATGTCATTACAAAACAAATCACTGGCTCTCACCCCCTCAAGACTTCAGCTGAAAGGAGCAAGCATTTTTGAGATGGTTCTTTGTAAAATAAATTCATCTATAACAGTTAAATATAACAACTTTGATTACTTGGAGGTTAGAAAAAATACTTTCTTTTTTAATCTCCCTATTACATGAGCCACTTAAACAGTTTCAGAAAGAAAAGAACATGCTACTGAAGATTTTTCTTTTTATGGTAAGTACTGTAGCGGCAGATGCTGAAGCTAGAACTGGAGATGCTCTGAAGCTTAAACAGCAGAGTCTCTGCAGTGTAAGCACAAGAGATACGCCCTTCAGGTAGAATTGTAAGAGTCATTTCTCCTCTGTGTAGTGGGTACATAAAGGTGTATATATTGCTCAACTCCTTTGTAGAGGATTAAAAACTGAGAGGCAGCAGTTGGTTTAAACCTTATTGATTTATTTTTTTTCTAGTGTTTCTGTAATTCAGATGTATATACAAACCTCAAATAAATACAAGGCAGAATAAAGGCCTGGGTATTGTAATATAAGCAATAAATGTGCTATTGCCAGGTTTTTCCACAAGAGGAAGATGTAATTATTGCAATGTTTACCACAGAAGATACCACGAATTAAATAAAAATGTTCACTTGTGTTTAAAAGAACAACTTTTCTTATTTGATTTTTAATTTTTTTTTAACGCTACTTGTACTTCATTCATAGACTTTCAATCCATCCTTAGTTTTATGTTCAAGATGCTTAATGCTGTAAAGCAAGGATTTGTGGATCTCCAGGTGTTCAGCACACTCAGTATGAGAGTGCTTCTAAAAATAAATTGTTTATTTCAGTTCTGCATCTGAATACTTAGAGCCATCGCTTGCTTGGTTTTTCCTCACAGCTCCTGCTGCCTGTCTGAAAACGGATGAAAAATAACTTACAGTTCACATTTTCATCATACATAATTTGAACAGAATACTTCTATTTAAAGGTGGTGTTTTATTACTCTTGAGAATTAAGTTGCTTATCAGATATCTGCCTGTTTCCTTTGTGAGGACATCAGATAAAAAAAGCACAACTACTGTATTTCCTTGATAGAAAAATGTATGTGTAAGAGCCTATAGTTCTTGATTAAGAAAATTAGTGATTTTTCTAATTTTATTTCAGCTTTACTTTTGGAAGCTCAGTCAACGCCGTTTCAAATAACTCCTTCAACGATGGCAAATATTGTGAAAGGCCTGTATACACTACGACCAGGTAAGAAAGAAAAATATTTCTAGGAGTCTCTTGTACTGTGGTTGTGATACATTTTCTTAAATATGTATGCAGTCACTTTCTATCTAATGCACATGTAACAAACATGTGTGTTGTGTTCTGTCCATCATAATGCTTAGTTCTACTATGCAAAAGCCCTGATTCTTCTTGTTGCCCATCTCTGTGTCCTGTGCAAGGTACCATGTGAATACCAAATTTATTTTAAATAAACAACCAAACCCTCTGCTCTGGAGACAAAGGGAAGACATTTCTTTTGCTCTGTAGAAATAAAGAAAGAAGGCTGTGTAATGAGTCAGTCATGGCAGAAGTTTAGTTGGTGAAAGTTATATTGTGAGTCACACTTCAAACGGCCAGATCTTTGACATGAGATGAATGACTCTTTCTTCTATGAAGCCATTATTTCGTTGGTATTATTTCATGGAAGAGCTTAATTAAACTCGTGAGTACATCATGACATCTTGTGCAACAACAATTACATTGAAAGGAAAATAGTGTTGCAGATTTTAATCAATTTTGTACCAAAATCTTTGGTTCTGTGAGTTTTGGAGAACTGAGTAGAGCTCTAGCCTGTGTTTGAAAAGACTTTAGAAACAGGAATTATTCAAAATACCCATAAATAAATGGTACCTGCTTCTGTTCCTTTTACAATACTCGATACTTTCTTCTTACCTTGGTGTGACTGAGAGAAGGATTGTGTCTGAGCTTCCGTCTATTTTTGCTTTGCAATCCCCATTTATAGAAATGAGGATGGGAAAGCTTTACAAAAAGCTTTAGTGCATGCAATGTTTAGCATGTATACAAGCCAGGAATGTGGTGGACCCTCTGTTTACAAAATGCACGGATAAAGCACTTCCAGTAAGCAAGGAATATTTTTACAACAGCAAAAATTAACATCCTACCATCATTTTTAAGGCAATACTAATTTCATTTTAATAAACTGTTCAGTACCAGAGAAAGGAATGGTGTACATGTAAGTATAAAAGTATAATTCTTTTGAAAGCAGCTCAGTGTGGTTTTCTTGTACCACACTTAATATTGTAGGTGATGGACTTGTGATTTCCCAGTTTCCATTTCAGACGATCCCTGTCTTGCTGTTTACTTCACGACACAACAGACACTGGTTCGGGTTGGTATCATGGGCCTAGTCAGATTTTGAATAGCTGTCTTATGCCTGTAAGATTTTCAAGTATAAAAATTGTTCCTTCAGTTTGTGATATCTGCTTTCCACAGCTGGGTAGGAAGACCCACGTGACTGACTTCAAGCTATTGCTTAAACAGAGACACATTTGTTCTAATTACCTGGTCCTCAAACTTCTCAATCTCTGAGAAAATGAGGAACTTTAAGTCATTCCAACCAGAAGAGTGCAGGATAGACTTCTTGATGCAAAAGGTTGTCCTTTGGTGGCGCTGCTTCTTGAGTATGAATTCTGAAACAATCAGGGCAAGAGTTCCTCTGAGGTAGTGCTTCTCACTTATTCTATGGGACATGCTTCCTTGGATGTATCATGGGGTCTGGCGAGCAGATAACTGGGGAAGTAAAGCAGAAAATGTAGCCAGGGGGAGGTGCTGGGGGATTAGAGCAGCACTGGGAAGTGTCTGTTTAGGCAGTGCAGAGAGCAAAAGGAGAAGTGATGCTGATGTGGCTGTGGGCTTTCTCTTCTCTTTCTCTTTTTTTACTTCAAGTTGAAAGCACTTGACAGCTGTTAGACTTCGAATGTTGCCAGAAAAGACTGTCTTCTAATTCTTGCTCCAGCACGTGGTAGCTGCAGTAGAAAATGCATCCTGGCTTCAGCCTGGGCAGGTGCTCAAGCTGCTAGTTGGCCCACTTGGATTTAATCTAAAACACTCTTTTCACCTCACCTGTAATGATCTGATGGTGGCATGAAATACCCTACCACAGTATTTCATGTTGTGAATTCCAAGTCAGTTTATTAGCTTGGCTAAATTATTCAGTAGCAGTAGGTTTTTAGTAGGTACCACGTTCTATGTGGTACCTTTTTACTGTATTTCATAAGATGAAGAGTGCTCTTTCATGTCTGTAGAGTTTGAGTTTTTGGGTGTGTGGTTTGTTTGGGGTTTTTTGTTTGTTTTGTTGGTTGGGGGTGGGGTTTTTTGTTGTTTTTTGATTGTTGTTTTTTTGGTTGTTGTTTGGTTGGTTTTGTGGGGTTTTTTTTGTTTGTTTGTTTGTTTGGTTTTTTTTTTTGCTTTGAGCAATGCTGTGATCTGGGGGATCCAGGGTAACTACAGACCTGTGAGTCTGACCTCTGTGCCGGGGAAGGTTATGGAGCAGATCATCTTGAGTGCCATCACACGGCATGTACAGGAAAACCAGGTGATCAGGCATGGGTTTATGAAAGGCAGCTCCTGCTTGACTAACCTGGTCTCCTCCTATGACAAGGTGACCCGCTTAGTGGATGAGGGAAAGGCTGTGGATGTTGTTTACCTGGACCTTAGTAAAGCCTTTGGCACCGTTTCCCACAACATTTTCCTGGAGAAACTGGCTGCTTGTGGCTTGGACAGGCATACTCTTTGCTGGGTAAAAAACTGGCTGGATGGCCGAGCCCAAAGAGTTGTGGTGAATGGAGTTGAATCCAGTTGGCAGCCGGTCACAAGTGGTGTTCCCCAGGGCTCGGTACTGGGGCCATTTCTGCCTAATATCTTTATCAATGATCTGTACGAGGGGACTGAGTGCACCCTCAGTGAGTCTGCAGATGATGCCAAGTTGGGCAGGAGTGTTGATCTGCTTGAGGGAAGGAAGGCTCTGCAGAGGGATGTGCCCAGGTGGCCAAGGCAGCCAACAGCACCCTGGCTTGTATCAGAAATGGCGTGTCCAGCAGGACCAGGGCAGTGATCGTCCCCCTGTACTCAGCACTGGTGAGGCTGCACCTGGAATACTGTGTCCAGTTTTGGGGCCCCTCGCTACAAGAAGGACATTGAGGTGCTGGAGCGTGTCCAGAGAAGGGCAATGAAGCTGGTGAAGGGTCTGGAACACAGGTCTGATGGGGAGCGGCTGAGGGAACTGGGGTTGTTTAGCCTGGAGAAGAGGAGGCTGAGGGGAGACCTTATCGCTCTCTACAACTGCCTGAAAGGAGGGGGTAGTGAGGGGGGTGTTGGTCTCTTCTCCCAAGTGACAAGTGACAGGACAAGAGCAAATGGTCTCAAGTTGTGCCAGGGGAGGTTTAGGAATATTAGGAATATTATGGGTATTAGGAAAAATTTCTTTGCCAAAAGGGTTGTCAAGCGTTGGAACAGGCTGCCCAGGGAAGCAGTGGAGTCCCCATCCCTGGAGGTATTTAAAAGACATGTAGATGTGGTGCTTAGGGCCATGGTTTAGTGGTGGACTTGGCAGTGCTGGATTAATGGTTGGACTCGATGATCTTAAAGGTCTTTTCCAGCCTAAATGATTCTATGATGAAGGAAGTTAGTGGACTGGTTTTTGTTTAAACCACCTGTGTACTACTAATAATTATTTAGTGAGTTTGCTGATTAAAGACAAGAGTGTTGAAGCTTGGCATTGACCAAATAAAAATGTCAGAATTGGATAAAAACTCAGGATGTGCCTTAGTGAATATATTTAAAAGCATCCCTTTTTTCCAAGTAAAGATGAAATTTAACATAACTGCTCTAACCTCTGGTAAGTCTGGCTTCAGAAATACTTGAGGTATATTTATTTTTCTCAGAACTTCTTACACAGTTGCTATAAACCCAGTTTTCGTCCTTTGCTCAGTCTTCTGTGTTTCTTGTAATTAGCCTTGAAGCAGCTTTAAGGTAAACTGTCTTGCTCCTGTAAGGCAATGTTCAGTGTAGTGAAATTAAATCACATTTCTATGCTGAAGCTGAGCTAATAGAGGTTAAAATTTTATAATGAACATTAAAAAAGTGTTCCTCTAAGCTTTGTAAGATCAGTGAGAGAGTTGCGTTCATTCATTTGAAATGGGGGAGGGAGAAGCAGGGTTCTATGGTGATATTACTGTGCTTTCTAGAAGTAAGGCTCAGGGAAGAGAGGTGTAAATTTTGCAAATACTGGGGTAAAGTGTTACAAAAGATCTGATTATCAAGGTGAGTTTGCTGATCATCAGTGCCTG
Source organism: Pelecanus crispus (assembly GCF_030463565.1). Taxonomy (NCBI): domain Eukaryota; kingdom Metazoa; phylum Chordata; class Aves; order Pelecaniformes; family Pelecanidae; genus Pelecanus; species Pelecanus crispus. The sequence goes on from NC_134652.1 coordinate 7,685,383, forward strand.
TCCTTGAGAGTGTCCAGAGACTAAGCAGGCCATGTGAGATTCAGCAAGAACTGAATTTCAATTTGATGATGAGGTTGATGACCCCAAAAAAAAGTAATTCCTTTATCTACATGTAAACATTGGATTTTAACAGTCTGATTATTTGGTCTGCTTTAATGCTTGGTTTCTGTGGGTTTGGAGGATGGTTTTGGAGTGAGTTTGTTGTTTTGTTTTGTTTTTTTTTTTTTAAAATTCAAGATCCTAAAATGTATTTAAAATAGAGCAGTTACATTTGTCAAAGAGTAAAATTTTCACAAAATGTCTCTTCCACATGTTCTGTTGTTGCTTTCCCTCTTCTTACAGAATGGGTACAGATGGCACCAGCTTTATTTTCTAAATTCATCCCAAATATTCTACCCCCTGCTGTGGAATCTGAGCTTCAGGAATATGCTGCTCAAGACCAGAAACTTCAAAGAGAGCTTATGCAGAATGGATTTACTAGGTAATAATTATTAATCTTCAGTAGTAATTGTGCTGGACAGTGCTGAAATGGTAAAAATGGATACATTTAAAAATATTGAAGAAATAATTTAAGGGTTAATAACCTTCACAACTCAGTATCTGAAATATGGCCTTATTTTCCACATTTTGAGCGCTACCAACCCTGCAGATGGTACCAAAAAGTAGATGATCAGAAGTCTTGAAATATTTTCATGAAGCAGATTGCTTACAGCTCATGCATCCCTGTGTTTAGATTGTGCTTCTAATGCATGATCATGCTCTTGTTCAGCCTTTACTTTAGCCATTTATTTTCTATAAGCTGACTTTTTTCATGATGCTTCTGAAAATCTCAGTTGATGACTTCTTACTCCACTTGCAGAGCTATTTATACAGTCCTCCAGGTGTTTATTTTAAATAGGTGCTTCTCTTCTGAGTACTGAATTGGGGGAGGGGGGAGGGGGGGAAGAACAAACAGTAAAAGAGATAGCAGAAAATGCTCATGACCTATATTGTTTGCTTTGGGCAGTGCCTGTTGCTCTGTGCCCTTCTATTTAACTGCCTAACCAGAAGCACAGCACTTTCACCAGAGTAGTATACCACTTTTGTAGTGGTCTGACAGTCCAAGATCAGGCTGTGGAAGCTGTCGTACTCTGTTCCAGAGAGGTTCATTTCTGCATGAAGAGAATGCATCTTCATCTTTCCTGTTACCTGTGCAACACTGAGAATCTGGTCCTGTAGTTTGAACGCCTACTAGATGTGTGTATGTTTAGTGTTAGATGTACTTCTGGATTTCATACTCTCGTGTAGTTTTCCTCAAAGGTAGTCTCTCTCTTCAGAGCTTGGTAAATTACTGAGCTTCAAAACTCTGCTACTGACCCAAATGCAAATAGTATTGTAGACTCACTCCTTGTAAGGCTTTCTGTCAAGGAAGAGAATTTTTTGATAGAGAAACATGAGTTAAGACACTAAAAAGAAAGCCATAAGAGCTTGGGCTGAGAAAAGTAGTGCATTTGGCCCAAGAGATAGAAGTTTGAGACTTTGAAACTGAGTAGGCATATAATGCTGGCAATAGAATAGACTATTTCAGTTGGAAGGGACCTACAATGATCATTTAGTCCAACTGCCTGACCAGTTCAGGGCTGACGAAGTTAAAGCATATTATTAAGGGCATTGTCCAAATGGCTCTTGAACACTGACTGGCAGGCTTGGGGCATCGCTCACCTCTCTAGGAAGCCGGTTCCAGTGTTTGACCACCCTCTCGGCAAAGAAATACTTCCTAATGTCCAAAAGAATGTAATGCACAGAACAAAACAAAAAAAGGAACAATTTAGTTTTGTCTAATTTTCATTCTTACTAATTCTGTAGGTGGCTTATAATAGTTCTGTTTGCAACTGTGTTTCACTGGTTTCACACTTCATAGAGAATTAAAAATGAAGTTTCAGGTAGCAACTTGTCCACAAAAACAATTGGTTTCAAAACCATTTTTCCCTACGCACCTGAAAATAAGACAGGTTTGTCAGCTCGGCTGTAAAGTTCTTTGGCTGGTACTGTGAGGAGGATGTTGTATAAAAGGCTAGGAAGGGTTGTAGGAAGGATACTGACCATTGCAAAGGCTAGATGCCTCCGTGGTGTTCTCTTGTTAGAGACTTGGGATCCTCAGAATATATTTTAGCAGCTCCTGTTTTATGCAGAAAAGTAATTCTCTAGCACTGGAACTAATGCAAATCCATAGGAGACTGTTTCTGTCCTGTGTGATAGGTGGGGACAAAGAAGAGATTAGGGCTTGAGGATAGTTGTACAGGGGAGAACTAAGTAAAGGTTTCTGTGTCACATTGTTTGCAGAGTCTAATTTCTAAAGAGAGTTCCTCTTCCTTTTGGCTTTCTGCAGTATGTGATCTTCTGGGTATTGGCCAGATGAAGAGTTTTGGTCTGTCTTGTAGGATTAGAAAAGTGGCCCACCCTAGCACATGCTTTCGTGCAACTGCTGTTTCTATGTAGCTTGCTTTCAATTTAATACGTAAAAAAGCAAAAGAAAACTTTGCAGTGGAGTAACTGATTGATGGCATTTAGTTTCTGATGATTGTGTTTTGCACAATATATTTTATACGGTTGTACTGCCAGGGAGTCAGTACAGTCTGGTAAACATGGAGGTTTATATAAACTGTTGGAATAGAGCCTGTCATCATTAAAAGAACACAGGTAAAAGAAAACTGCAGTACAGGTGATATAATTGCTACATGGCCTTTTGCAGTGGTATTTGAAATACATTTTGCCTTGAAGTGTATTTCAAGATGTAATATGCTTCTTCCTATGTTCAGGAACATAGGTTATATTTATTTATAACCTTTCAGAATTGTTTTGAGGTTATATTCCTACATATATAAATGTGTGTGTATAAAAGGGTTGTTTTTCCCTTTTACCAAGGAGTGTGCCAAGTCTGTTCTCTTCTGGGTTAGCATGAAATGTCTTTGCTGCTGCGCTTCCTACAACAATAACCATGAAGAACACAGCACAGTGAGGCGTCTTCATCAGCATTAATGGCATGTCAGGTTCTTGTTGAAACAGTCAGCTTATCAACACTATTAAATACTGTTGCTGCAGAAAGTGGGAACACAAGCCAGTTGCTTGGCGGTATTTCTCTTGTGAAAGACCTTAATCAAGGAATACACAGCAGGTCCATCACCTTAAGAGTGGTTTCAGGGAGGAACACTTTGTATTATTAGAAAAAAAACCCCAATTTCTATCAACTTCCAGCAGATAAATGTGAAATTATAACCACTGTGACGAAAATATGTTGGAATCTCTCTTCCTTATATAACTGTTTCAATAGCATATCTGTCATCACAAGACACTTGTGAAGCAGCAAGATTTTCCAGCTTTAAGAGTTTGTGTGCACAAGAATAAAAGGAAAAAAAACAAATAGATGGGAATTTGACTTTGGGTTTTTGGGAGCAATGATGTCAACTGGTGTTTATACAACTTCAGTTATTTATTTAAATCTTCTGCTTGAAGAGGGAGTGCTGTCAGCACAGACTTGCTTAGAGTCTGATTGTTGGGTTTTCAGGAGCATCTTACCGTTTTAGACTGAAAGATGCAGAGTTTTTCACGTAGTTCTATGAAGTTTGGTTGTGAAGTTTGAGTTAAGGGAAACAATTTTATGCATGACTTAAGACCACACTGCATAGGAGCAATTTTTCCTCATCTTCATTTTGTAAAAAATTATCCTATAAAATTGAACCTGCTATCTTTAACAAAAGGATGAGCTAATTAAATCTCTAAAATATAGCTTATACTTCTGTTTTAGTGAATTGGGAATCCTGCAGTTGTGTGTTATTGCCTTTATGTTTGCATTTTGTTTCTAAGGTCTTTAAAAGTTAATGATTGTGCTGAGGTATTTCACTATTGTTTTTCTTTTCTTAAAAATGAAAATACCTTTCTTCCCCTTCTTTCCTAGAGGTGACCAGTCACGCAAGAGAGCTGGAGAAGAGTTAACTTACAGTAAGTATGCATCTAACCCTGTCCTCCAGTGTGCTGCAGTCCCTGATGGGTTGGGCATACACGTAGCGGTGGGCTTCTGGGTTCTCGGGGCGGTGGCGAGGTGTCAGAGGCTGCACCTCCACATTGTAGCTAGCTGCCTGCCAGCATAACCTTTACCGTTCTGAGTAATGTTACAAACTTCTTGTGTCTGAGCCTAGCAAACTGTGCTAGAGTCCCACAGCCACCTGTAAGGTAGTAAGATATCCTAGCTACTGAGGCCAAGATACTTCCACTTCATTTAAGTACACAGCTGGGGTCTTAAGGAAAAGGAAAGTAGTTGTCCCAAGTTGACTCTGCCTGGTCAGGATACACATTACAGGCAATGAAATGACAAGACAGTTCACCTCTGATATAAATCACCCACTTGTGATGTGTGTTTCTGTCTGTTGACAGAACAGAGGGTTTGGAAGGGTTGTGCTTTTCAACTTGGAACCCTCGATTATGTCTCTAATACAACATGGGATCCACCTGCGTTGAGATACTAAAGGCAGTATTTGGGAAGTTCTCTTCCATCTGTAGGTGGAGTCTCTTGCTGCATGTTTAACTATAAGGGTCTTTGCTTTGTAACTTCCTTAATTGCCCCCAATATAGATTAGGGGGTGGTGGGGAAGAAGCACAGGGAGGAATGGTATTTCCATTCTCAGTTGGTTGCTCTACTCCAGACACCCCTAATTTGTGTGCAGTCAGTCAAAGGTCCCATCTTCTGTGCTGACTAAATACTTGGCCAGGATTGAATCTAGTCCCTTACATTCTAGGTTAGGATTTAAGTACAATGATGTGATTGCTGGTCATTAAATAGCCTTGGGCATTGTGAAATAATATCTGTTCTGGTGCTGCTGTTAACTTCAGTTCATTTTATTGTATTCTTTCTGCCAAGCTTCCTCCTGTGCTTTCAGCAGAGTATGTTTGCTTTATTTCCTGCCATAAAATGCTGTGCAGTTTTATGATGAACTCTTACTACAACCTGAAATGAATGAATAGCTGTTGACTTGGTATATCAGCTTCAGTTTACACTGTTAATGTTTTGCATGCAATGCTGGTTTTCGGGTTCTTGGGGGAAGGGGGGGCAAAGGGCGCAGGGTAAAAGTTTAATATGAGAGAATTTCTTGAACTTTTTATATAATTTCAGATGGCTCATCAGCTTGTGCAAGCTCCAGGGGGTACAGATAGTGAATATACTGGATCAGCTTCTATTCCTAGCCAGAACAGACACTGGAGGAGCACAGGTGGTATCCGGAGCCTCCTTTGGCAACTGCTGATACTCAAGCTCTGACACGAATTATGCCTCAAAGAAGAGTTTTGGACTTTCTTCTTTATATAATAAAATGTCAGTTGCTGCTACAATTGGAATGACTTTGAAAGACATGATTCCTTGGTCTGGTCTCTCAACAAGTTCATGTTCTGCGATTTTTGTGAGGAATGCACCTTGAAAAACAATCCTTTCAAAGTGGAAATGGGCAGCCGAAATCAGCAGCTTCCAAAAGCGTTAGAATGGAAGAATCTTTTTTGCACTCTTTTCTTAATATTAAGGACATTCTTAAAACTAGTTAACACGTCAGTGTATTAGTTTTTAAACTTCAAGGTATTTTCTGGAGCTTTTACTTAATAAGAATAAAGTTTCATTATTTTGCAGTATTTGTTCATTAGTTTAAAAATTGTCACCTTTTAAGAGTTGGTCCCATATAAATGTATCTTCTGTCAGGGAGTTTTAAATTCCAGATTTTTACTTTTCTCTCTCTTTTTATTTTTTGGTGTGTTTTTTTGCTACTTGGTATTTTGAAATCTGTTTTCCTATGTGTTTGTACTCTGTGCCTTCAGCTTGTGCACTTTGCAACTTTATAGACCATATTTTGTTACCGCAAAATGTGTTCTTGAGGAAAAACTTGATGTGAACAAACATGCTGCAAAGTTGCACTTTTCTCTTGCATTAATGGGAGGTGAATTTAAGAACGAAGAGAAGTTGAACCTATCACCATCACTAATAGTGACTTGGAAGTTTGTCCCCTTTTATTTTTCATATGTAGTAGCGTTTGATGCTGGGACCAACTCTTGTAGAACCCCTCTCATTGACTTTTCATTGGCTTCCATAATTGCAATAGATTGAGATGTGAATTCTAGACTGAATGAAATACTAAAATGTGTTTTATGCTGTGCTATGTAGAAACATTGTGGGCAAAATTCTCCAGTCTAGTAGGTCTGCAAAGTGCATCTTCGTCAGCACAAAACAGATTTGCACCTGATTGATCAGCGAACGAGGGTACCTGTCCAAGATCACTTTGTGGCTCCTGTGCCATTTCTCTCGTTTTGGGGATGTGATGGGGGTGTGATAGTGGATGTTGTCAGAATCAGGGAGTTGAGCAGTGTAACGCATGCGTGTGTACACATTGGCCTCCTTTTTGCAGTCTTGTGTAAACTCGGCTGGAGATCCAGCTGAGCCCAGTTCCAGGAGATCTGGACGTATGGTCTGAATCCTAATGATTGTGACATGGGTTTTAATCAGTAGTATGGCTAATGCAATTCTTTCATGAGGGGAGAAACATACTTGAAAAAGCAGTTTGACTACAGGTTTGGTTTTTTTTTATTACTATGGATTTATTTTTTGTCACCTTTAGTTATGAAGAGAAATGAGTTGGTAATATAAAATCTTTCTGAAGTGAAACAAAAGTTTGTTCAGTTTTGTCTTGCATGATTCTTATGCCTGTTTAAAAAAAACGACAACACACAAAAAACCAACACAACCCCCTTTATGCTTGCATGAGTTCATTACAAAATGCAGGAAAAAGATAACAAAATAGATGCGGCAGGGACAAAGTTTCTTTTTGTTTTGTAGCTAGACTTCATGCAAATGAATTTAATTCTGTGAGTTTCACATCAGCCACTTTGGCAATGCTGTTAGTTTGGAGGGTGGGGGGGGAGGAAGAATGAGGAGGAGAGTGCTGTGATTGACAGATTTAAATCTGATTTACCTATATATTTCTTTGCATATTTGCAAAACCTATTTAATTTTGAGGATGTTTTTCTTTAAAAATGAATGCTTCATTGTTTTGTTTTCTTTGTAGAACAACGCCAGCAGTCTAATCTCATCCCCAATAGTGGAAAACCAAACTACTCTGAGTAGGGATTTTTAAGTGTTGATAGTGTTTGCTTTAACTTTTGCTACCAGCTACTTAAGTTGAAGCAGAATTAGACAAAAACAGGAATTTTGAAAATTTTGCTGAAGTACTCAATGGAGAAGTTAATGAAGGCTAATAGGGAACAAAAATGATTTGCCAGCTTCCAGATTTTTATCAGTTTTGGCTTTAAATGAAAATAAAACCTCTGATAGTGTCCTTAGCTTTAAAAATCACTGTTTGCTGAAATGACAATATTCTTGAGTTAAGAATAGATGCATTAACCTAATTTGGTTAAAATTTGTTTACAACTTTGTTACCATTCTAGTTCACATAGTACAGTAATCAAGCTCTGTCATCTTTGTCAGGTGATCACAATGTTTTTCTGTTCTTAAAGTGGTTTTACCGGTTCAAGTTTGTAAATAACATGTAGTCCTTTTGCTTCATGTTTGAGGCAAGGGTTCAACATTCATTTTACGTTGCATTATGTTTGGGACACAAATTTCTAGAACAATAATTCCATCAAAAGGTAAAGCATTCCTGTCGGTGTAGTTCACTTCGTATGCACTGGGTAGTGCTTGGATGCTTCTCAGTCCTGTGTAGCATTCTCACTTGGCCACCATACCCGAGCAATCTGTTTGTTAAGCACTGTATTATGTTGTAAATTTGGCATTAAAATTCCTGTATGTTTTGGCATTATTAACATAATGCTGAAATATTGTTTATCTGTCGAAGACATTATCATTGTGACTGAGCATGAAACAGAATACAGCGTACTGTACTAAATTATTTTGTTTCTCTGTAAACTTGCATTTTACTTAGAGTAAAACTAACTCAGCCAACTTGAGCTTTGGTACTGTAAAGCCACAATTACCAACAGCATGATCCTAACTGCAGTATTTAATTTAACCAAATAACTTGTGGTAAATCCGTTGCATCTGTAGCTTACTCTGTTAAGATTAAGCAGTAAAGTTGGTTATACAATGGGTGTCCTCTTTATGTTGCACTGGTTCTATAGCCAAACTTGCTACATTAAGATATTTTTAGGTTAATTTCATTTCTTGATTTGGGAAGTTGAAATATTTTAAATTCATCCTGCTGACTCCTGTAAGAGTAGGCAGTTGTCAATGTATGGTCAAGATGGTCTTTGCAAATGATGAAGGGGTGGTCTAACTAGGTAAGTACTCAACTCTTCTACAGTTGGATCTCCTTGATGCCTTTCTGCAGTTGTTGAGGAAGCATTTGTGGATGAATACTTTGAAGGAGAAGTTTTTGACTCCTGTCGTTTGATAGAAATATGATCAGCCAGATTCATCCCTTTTAATTTTTCTGTAATATGATTGTTTACCTTCCACAGGCTTAAAAACAAACAAAAAACAAAATAAAACACCCCCCCCCAAAAAAAACCCCACAAGAAACCAACCACAAAGACCGTGTCCTGAGTGATTGAAAAATGTTTTCCATGTATGTTACGACAACCCCAGTGAAAGGACTCATCTGTAGAACTATAGAATAAAAAACAACTGCTTGAATTTGACTGTTGTCTCCAACCCAGCTCCAACTGAGAGGAAGCAAAGATGTTTTGACGTGACATGCACCAGATACCCAGAGGGCACTTAGTTTAGCTCACTGTGCAGGTTATGGTACCTTTAGGATCAGTATAGTTCTTGACCACAATGAAAAGGTCCGGCTAGGGAGGAATGGTCACTGCTTGGGTTAGCGTACTTCCCTTTCTGCTCTGCTGGGACTGTGTGGTAACATGGGGATAGTCACTGTGCTGATGCTGCTCTAGTTAAAGATTCCTTTTTTTTTGAGGGATGTCTTGTGCTGACCGCTCATTTAACTCTTAAGATTGCTTTTCACAGCTGAATACTGTAAATAAGTCTGTGAATGACAGTACATGCTTTCATCGGTGGTGTTTGCTTCGCTGCTCTTAGAGCACCTGCACTAGAAGCCTTTAAAGGCACGTTAAAGATCACGGCATTGTTGTGGAGGTGTTTGCATGGTGTAATACTGAGCTGCAAACTGTGCTCCCAACATTGGCACTGGGCAGGAAAAATACAGATGGTCAGGCTTTGTGTGTCGCCCTTTCTCTGACCTGGGGGTGTGCAGGAGCAGATACACGCGCCTCGCTAGTACGAGGTGCAGCCTTCTCTGTGCTGTTCCTTTGGCCGAGGGTGAGCAGGGGAGGGCGGCACCCTGCGGTGCGGTTGCTCTGCTAGGCTGACGCATGCAAGTCATGTCAGCACTGCGGCACGTACTCGTGTCCCGTCATGCACCTTCTCACCATGGAGTCTGACCTCAGCCCGTAACTATTGCAGCTTTGGTGAAAGGAAATGGAGGTGTCAGTCCTATTCAATCTTTTATTTCTAGGTAAGATAGAGGAGAATTTGCAGGTAGAGTCTGATCTTTCCTTTTGGAGCTTTCTTGGGAAACATTCTCTGGCTGGTAGAAGAGAGGACTATGGGTCATCTGTCTCTGATTTTTGTCTGCTGGTCCCCAAGGCAACTTGATGCAAGACAGTCAATCATATTGAGTGCACTATGCTTATAGCACTTAATTCTGGATTTAATCCAGAATTAACAACAATCTTTTTGGTAGGCTTACAAACTTCAGGTAGTGGTAATCACAGAAGGTGTGAACCAGGGATGGGCTTACTCTGGCAGATGTCATTCTAGTAACTACAAGGCAGAGGAATTTATTTTTTCCCAGAGGACACTACTTTTTATACCATAAATTGGTGTGACTGGCCCAACAAGATATTTGTACACCCGTGGTGCCTGTTAACAGAAAAAGGTCGGAGAATCTAAATTTCATCTTTATCAGTACTTAAATACACTGACTTCGAATGGGGAGCGGAATTATGTGCAAGGGGAAGCTTTGCCTTCTGTCAGGTCGTCAGCGTTACTGCATTGGCAGAACAGACGAACTTGCTGATTTGGCCCGAGTTGAAAGTTCCCTGACAGAGTGCTTTGTACTTTGCTAGAGGGACTGGAAGGATTAAACCCATAGATCTTGACCTAACTTGAATGACTGGTTTAAGAGGTTTCCAAAATTTCATAGGCAATGAGTACTCAGAAATCCCTTCTGGCTGTCTCTCTGTCCCTGGGATGCTCCAGACACACTTTGCTTAATGTTCCTCTTTCTGAGCTTCTGCTACCTGATCTAATTAACACAGAACAGGAAAGTTGACTCCCCTAATGAGCACAACAGAATGAATTTAGTAATAGCACTGATTGCCTCTTTAGTATTGTTTTTCAACTAATCATTCCTTAAGAAAAACTGTTACGGTTTCTGAGATGACCTGGGTCATCACCAGTTTCTGTTAGCAGGCAGCAGGTAATTTATTTGTTAGCACCATTTGCCATCTATCAGCAAATTGGACAGTTTTGTACAGAGTACAGTTCATAAATGACCGTCTCAGGACGGTTGGTAGATGTTACCCTGTGGATGAGGTGCATTGGCAGGATAAGAGCACCTGTTCAAAGATAGATGGAGGTCTGAAAGGGCTGCCGAGGCGCTGGGGTGGTGCATCTGGGTAGGTTCGTGCTGCTGCCCCGTAGGAGCATGGAGCGACTGTGGAGTGAGTTGCACTGTAAGCATACGCCCCAAAAGACTCTGCAGAGTCAGTTACCGCAGGATAGCTGATGGCCTGCACATTCACCTCTTATCTTCATGGGTACCTGTTCCCGTGGCAGGAATGGCTGAGCAATGACATGCCTCACATTTGAAACAGGTCAGAGCATGAAATCTTAAAATTACCTATTCGTTAAGGTGCCTAACCTAAATTCCCTATGTGGTCAATGTGAAGCAAAAGATTTCTCCAGCAAATACCACACAGCACTAAATGGGTATACTTCGATTTCCATTTTTGGGTCTCTGTTGCTACCCACGGCCTGCTGGTACTTGAACCCTTCTCATCAAAGGAGCTGGAAGCAGAACTTGCCAGACAGGACCTGTCCTACCTGTGCTGTGCAAGAGCAGAAGGAAAACAGGCCTGTTTGCTTATTTTTCTCAATTACTTTTCCATTAAGTCTTTACGGAGTAGGCTCCTGCTGTCCCCAGTTGCTTGGGTAGCCCGAGTTGCTCAAGGTAGGCGGTTTTGATGTTTTAGTCTGTTGGAATGAACGTTAGGCAGAATTTCATCTGAGCTACAGAACCATTTCTTTTAAAACACAGAGATGCATCATACCTGGGGATTACTTGTAATCTAAATAATCTCATTATCCTATTTGTTCCTTCAGTTACAACTTCTGAAAGCGTGTTCAAGAGGTAATATGCTTTCCAGTTATGGCTCCAGTCTTCTACTTCAGAGAATGCCGTCGTTATTGACTACAGGTACGCAGGAGAGAGACAGACACCCATGGAGTAAAATGAAGTTCTCAATGTGTACTTCTGTTTCATGTTTCCCTCCAAGGATGTGGCATGAATTGAAAAACTGCACGCACAATCATTGATATAAATCCTTCACCTCATTCATGTTTTGGCATAATAATGCTTTGTTCTTTCTTTTCTAATAATTCCCAGTGTTGAATTTGCCTTTTCTTAATAACCAGTGTATATCAAGTTTCACTTCTTAGAGCTCTGTTATAATCCCAAGATGTCATTTGTGGGTAATAGTAGCTCCTCCTTGTGAAAGTAAAATTAGGATCATGTTTTCCCAATGCATCATTTTGTCAGTCAGTGTAAACATAAGTAGTATGGATCTCTCATCCTATTGCTCAGTGAAATGAAGTCCTGTAGCTCTTTATAGTCAGTTCTCTTCCCTGGATGATAGCATGTGAACTCTGTGTTTCACTGTTCACCTCCTTTTCAGCTGTTTATGAATACAGCAATTAGCGTGACCCCAGCGCTGTGTTATTCTGCTGGTGACCTCTCTCTGTTGTGAGAACTGTCGGTTCCTGCTCCGTAGCTTTCCAGTGGCAGTTAATTCACGTGGAAAAGCTTCTCCATTATTTCATGGTAGCTTTGTGAAGCGCTTTTGTAAAGGGAGCTTACCAAACACCCTGTGGAAATCTGTATCAAAGGATCTCACTTGCCACATGCTTGTTGAGTGATCTGCCCTACTGTAACGCAGCTATATTTGTTGTCACATGAAGCCAAGTATCCATGCTATAAACTACTGAAACAAGCCCTCGTTGTTCGTATTTTGTAGCTCACCATTTTAGCGCATAGGTATTGCTGGATGGACTCAGGTGTCCAAACTCTGATATCACAGATTAGAAGAGTTCAAATGGGAATTTGTGATGTCAAGCCCTGATCCTGCTGATGAATTGGGAATTAGCAAGATGATTTCCCTGGGTAAAAGGAAATAAGAGAGACTTATAATGAACGAGACTTAAATGAATATTTCATTCATTTTATTTAGCAGAGTTTCTACAACTCTTTCTTAGCTGCAGATTCTCTGAACTCTGACTAACTGGTCATCAGCCACTTCATGATTTGCTGCTATAGGAAGAGAAAGCAACCAAGCTTATAATTTGCCAGCTCCTCTTGTCTGCTTGCCAACACAGCTACTCATCTTCTAAGAACCTACTTGCATCTGAAGATCCAAACTGAGCAAAGGAGACTGAGCAGAGCAGTTCGGCAGCAACTCAGCCGCTGTGGCTGAGGTTTAACATCTGCAGTTGTTGCTGCAGAGTGGTCTTTCATCTACAGGGTGCTTTAATGCCTTGCTATTGAAATAGCCTATCATCACACTTGCTTCTTTGATTGTTATACTAAAATAAACCACAGTCAGTGATCTGCAAATTTCAATAATCACCTTTGAGACGTATTTACCAAAGCCATCGTGTCCCTCCTGAGGCATGTCATCTCTGGGCTCTTTTGTAAGAAATCAAAATCGTGGCTTTCTGGTTCCAAAACATGCGTGGGATTGGTGCGGCTGCTCCGAGGGTCTCTGCTCAGCTGTGTGCGGGCTGGGCGCGCGGTGGTACCCGAGGCCCTGGTGCGTGTACTGTGTGTGTTGTAGTAAAGTTTTTAATTAAAGATGTAACGATGGTGTGCATATGGCCCATGGCTGACCTTTGGGGTTTGTACCTGGTTTGCCTAATAAACAGGGAAACAAAAGATTGTCCTTTGCCCTGGACTTACTTAAGTGAGCAGAGAAGACGGCGCTCCCTTGGGCTTTGAGGAAGGACAGAGTAGAAAGCTGAATCACGCTGGGCGAACCACAAAACCAGTCTCCTGCCAGAGCAGCGGTGACTGCGCCTTGGCTCACAGAGGGCCCTTTTCCACGTGTTCTGAAGTGTAGAGCTATGTGCTGAAAAAAGGGTGCGGAGTAGAGCAGGATTCCCTGGCGTTCGTATAGGTGCTGGTGGTGGGAGAACTGCTAGCCACTCGCCCACGTGTGTTGGGCTGGGGGGGGGGGGGGGGTGTGTGTTATTATTTATACCACCAAATGGTGCTTGTGTTTCTATTTAGCAATTCCCAGGGCAGAACAAACCTCCGCTCTTAAATTGATTTAGCTACTTTGCAGCCAGTCTTTGGTTGTATTTAAAGTATTTCAAGAGCTTTATTCATTTTTAAAAGCATCCTGAAAAATAATGCATCTGAAGTTAGTTCCCACTGGAGCTAATTTAACTTTCTGTTGGTCTGCATCCTCAGAGTGACTTAGTTCGAGCTTACTTTAGTCTGACGAATTCATCTTGTGTTGAATACAAACAAATGCTTTGGCCATTATTAAATTATTCTCTTTATTACTTCCATGGGCTGCATATGGACAGAAAAACCCCCAATATATCTGGCTGCTTTTAATTGAGCCATTGTGACTTCAATTTTATATCAATCAAATGAAGGCCAATAAATGGAATTTAAAGCAAAAGAGTGATATTCATACAGAAGAAATAATTCTTCTCTTGGCTAGATAAATTTCAGAAAACAACTGGCTCGGCCCTAGATACTAATCTGAGATAATTTTCAGAATCATGAAGAGCTAATAATACGACTCCCAGGTCATGCAGAACATGACAACTCACAGACAGAAGGGAGGGAGCACTTTGCCACTTGGAAGAGCTTATCTTTAATCACATGCTGAGATTGTGTGAGACTCGCGTGTGCCTTTATAGGCATGGGTTTAGCATCTTTCAGCTTCTCTAGAGTATTCCCTGAATTGTGTCTGTAATTTGCAGTTTTCCATGTGGATGTCAAATATTGTCTCCATTTTGGCTCTCTAGCGTCTTCTGACTTGCAGGTGCTGAACACTTTCAAATCCCCCGACTTCCCCCAGCCCTAGGGCATGGTCTTTGGGCTACTCTGTGCATCTCTACAAGCAGATGCTGTGAGCAGAAAGGGGAGGGGAAGGGATGGGACAGGAGAAGACTACTCAGTTAAGGAAGGACCACGATGCAGGTAGGTGGTCTCTTTGTCCCTTTCTAAGGAGAAATAGCGTGACCTGAATTCCCCTGGGTTTCGCGATCCTGTTTTAACCACTTGGCAATCTGTGTTTCTGGCTCTCCAGACGTGCTCCGAAGAGCCTTTACACTGTGTTAAGTACCCTTTGTGTCTGTACCCTTCCCCTTCCAAGCTGCTGTCCCCGAGTGCTGCTCAGGAGTAGGCTGTTTATCATCAGCAACGTTCTCCTGCAGCTGGGTGAGGCTGTGGTGGTCAAAGCAACTTTAATCTCCCTCTCCAGTGTGGATGATGTACTGGCAATCATTTAGCAGTGTTGCATTTTATTCTCCTTAATGGTCGTATTGCAGAAAAGATGAAAATATTGGCAGCTTGATGTTTCAAAACAGACTGAAATCTTGGATACTTTCCAGTGTCGCCACAATCGCTTTCTCAGGAATGGGGGAATTAATTTAAATTATATTAAATGTTCTACTACCAATTCTAGTCTGTTACTCTGTAGGTGTTACTACACTGTCAATCAAGTTCTGATTTGTGGGTTCCTACAATGTACGATTTTCTTCTGCTGTCACTTTTTTATAGTCTACTTCAGTATGTATGAAGTTGATATTGTTTGCAGGTGTGTTCTCTCTGGTTTTATTCTCAAGCCATCCAACCCTGTCACTTCTGCCTTTCACTCTCAGAGCTGTCAGAAAGGCTTATTCCTACTTTGTGGAAAAGTCCTGGAAGTTGAAGAAAGGAAAACCACTCAACTTCCAGTAATCTGCCTGATTACTGAAAGATACTAAGAGGGATTCCTTGGGGATGCCTGTACTCTTGAAGATGGGTTGAATGTGTCTGGCCATCAGGCAGTGCTGGATTACTCTAGTATGGCAGAGGTTTGTTTCACTGCAGAGTAACATTTTTCTTGTCTGTATTTTAATAAGAAAATATGCTATAAGTTTATTTAATTCATAGAACTGCAAAAAGACTCCGCACCCCAAAATGAAGTGGTAGTTGTAATGAAAATGGTGAAACAAGGTGACGTGCAAAATGAACGGTGAAGAATGCTGGTGTTACAAAGACAGACTGAAGTCCTTCCCCTGCTGAACTTGGCAGGGGTTTCCCTGCAAAATAGCAAGGGCTGCAGTTTTGACCCGAGGTGTTCACGCAGCGAAGTGCTCAGACATGTGGCTGCATCCACTCTTGCGCAAGGAAGGAAATGGCATTCAGCTGTTCCTGAAATTATGCACAAACTGAATAAGGATGTTGTGTTAAACGGTGGCTTAAATGAAGGATCCAGACATACATAAACTGGTTAGACAATAAATTAGGCAAGATATTGGAGTCTGCTGGGGTCTTTGACCTCGGATTGTTCATGGCAGATCATTTCCTTTAAAGGATGGCAGTACCGAAACGGCAGTACAAGTGGTGAGTCTGCAATATCTGCCGAACACAGCGTGTTTGATTGCTAGGTGCTCTTTGGGTTATTCCCTCTCGCCCTGACAAGAAATATGGTGCTGCTGAGGAGCAAATGGGGTAAATGCCCAATTGCTTTGGGCAGAAGAGGCAAACTTATCAGATCTTGCTAGGCCTCTAAGTGCATGGATAGATCGCTGTCTCCATCAGGTAACAGAGCTGCCTGACCTCTGGGTAGATACAGGGAAACCTGTGGGTTTGAGTAGCAGCATAATATTGCACAAAATGTCGTTAAAGGTCCTCTGATCTAACACAGGCAGGTACAGTCTGACCTGAACTTGTGCGATGGTTGCTAGGGAGGCAAGTCCTCCTGGCACGCTCATTAACAGCAAGAGGGTGCTGCTTTCTAACCCACCCCAGCTGTTGTCTAGTCTTAAAACAAAAATCCCAATCGTGTGCCACATGGGAAACTTCACTGCTCTCTTCTTTCTAGCGAGCAGAAGCAGCGTGCAGACCTCCTACGCGTGCTGAGCATGCCTTGTGCTCCGTGTGCCTTCGGAGAGGAAGGATGGAGGAAAGCAGGAAATGTCGGTTGCGTTTCTGATCGTGTTTGTAGAGCAGGCAGCCAGAAAGGAGATCGTGGTCACCTAGCCTGACCCTGCTTGTCTTTCCTCTTGTCGAGTTTCTGTTCCACGTGCGTGTGTGCTTATAGAGCCTGGAGAAAAGAGACCAATGCTGTTTGGAAGAGCTTTATAGCATGAGCTTAATGGCAACTTTGCGAGTTTTAGTAAGACTTCTTACCCTTAACATGGGCACGTCAGTCCCACAGCCGTGGTGTGCTGTCTGCAGGAATGGAGTTAGTGATTTGGGATGGCTGGAGGGGTCTTTACGTGTGGGAAGCTGCAGGTTTGGTATCTCTGGCTCTGCTTGTCTGACCCACCTCAAGAATCCAGCTGCTTTTCGCAAGCCTCCAGATGCAGTGGCTGCCTGTGTGCTATGGTCCCGGGGTAGCCTTTGGGAGGATTACCTGGGTTCTTGTTATTAAGATTTTTCTGCAGTTCTCAGCGTTTCAGGTAATTTTCTTCATAGCACATCCCTGAACCTGGGGGGTGATAGGATTCCCTGTGGAGAAACTGGCACTCTTGACCTTGTGGGTTCATGAAGGACTTGCGCTGGGGAGTGGGGATCTGAACCTGCATCTCCGGAGCGTAAAGCTTGTGCCTTGAAGCACCTTTCTTCTCTGTAGGCTTCCCCCTCCTGCACGCTCTCGGGTCCTTCCTCCTGCCGCTGGGGTACTCTGGCTGGTGTTTCAAGATAATGTTCTTGAACATCATCATCATCGGTTCCTTCCCTGCCCCCACCTCTTCAAGTACAGCGACAGATACCGAGAACGGATGAAGTTATAAATTAGATTGCCATAACACCCTGGCCCTCAAAATGACGAACTCCCTCTGCAAATCACAGCTTCGGCTCTGCAGGCGGGGATCCTCTGATCTCTGCCGCGTCTTTGGGCTGTGCTCCAGCTGGAGGGGCTGGCTGTCCTCAGGGCTAGTGTGAGAGGCAATTAACTAACAGAAGTTGCTTGTAATCCCAGTGACTGCATCAAGGTCAAAAGCCTGTTGTTATCTTCTGTATCAGGAAGTGTGTACCTTTGTGGGAAAAGCCCCAATGACTTTTGATAAATAAATTTACGGCTTTAGCATAAAGGGACTTTTTGTTCCAGTCACAAGATCTTTTTTTTGCTTAAAATCAGATTTTGCTTGGTGCAATTCATTCAACTCCACAAAGCACAATTATTCACCAACATCAAAATTAATGTTAGTATTAGAGTAATGCAATTCATGAACAATTTAAAAAACATTCAGCACTTTTATGACAGAATTATAAGTTTAAAAAAAACCCCCAAACCTAGCTCTGCTTTTCCTCACACAGATTACTGGTCTGACAGCCCTTTGCACAACAATTCCACAAATCCTTCTGGAATAAGGCAAAGTCCTGGGTTTGCCATGATTGCTTACCTGCTGTGAAGCCAACAGGAAAGCTCAAAGCGTAGGAGGAGCGCATGGATCAGGTGGTGTGGGCTTGGGTCCTGCTCACTCCCCAGCTGCTGCGCGCTGACATTTGCATGTCCTGTGTTTCCTGGGTGAAAGTCTGGACCAGTTTTGAGAGCTGAACCCACAAAGGCTGTAAGGCCTAGTGCTGCTCTTTGCTGCCCCCAGTTTTATTTGCAACTTGGCTTTTCTGGGCCATCCTTGTTATCGTGGTACTGATTTATGCTTTGCAACCTCTCGGCTTGCTCTTTCTCTGCTGCCATTTCTCCATCTTTTTGGCTGTTGGGGGAGCCTGGGGATGTGAAAGCTCCCCATGCCCAAAACTGTTGAAACTGTTGAATCTGCACAGACTATGGGGATTGGAATGCAATTTTTGGAGAGAAATTGCAGTATGGTAAGGGGGGGGGGAGTGTGTAAGAGGGAGGATGCCAGTGATTTTGCAAACTTGTATTTCAGTTCTTGCTGCACCTCAGCCATACCCAGTTGCTTCAGTATCCACTTAACTGCTAAAAAAAGCATCTGAGTATGGAAGTGCTGCTGAAATCAGTGGAGCTCCATTTCAGATACTTTTTAGCCCTCTTCTGTCTAGTACTCTAGATGCTTTTCCACGTATTGAGGTACTTAACTTTTAAAATGTGACTTTTAGTCATACTAAGCCGCCATTCCTCACCCATGAAGAGGACATAATTGCTTTTCATCATCTCAGTTTTGGATATTTAACAGAGCACGGTATCTGTCTATCTTCTTACCAGCCCTACCGGCTCTGTTCCCCCATAGGTGATGCTGCAGAGAGTACAAATGCAGGCTCTTCTTGCTTCATTAAATAATTTACAAGCTTGAGGTAGTCTTTGTTGGATTTTGACATCCTCTTTGCCTTGCTATCCATCACATTGTCTGGTTTAGGCTGTGCATTCCCCGATGCACAGCAGGGGTTTGATGGGGATTGCATTTTCTAAATACTGCAGCAGATACAGCTGTGGCTGGTGCTGCTTGGTCTCCAGAAATGGTGCTTTTGGTAATGAGGTATCCATTTCCTTCCAAAGAGCAGTTGCATAGCGTAGCTGGCCGTGTTCGATCCAGCATGTTCATTTGCTGGAACTGCCTTTCTCAGATCATGTTTCCTCTGTGTTTCTGCCTCACAGAGGGATGTGGAGCTGGTAACTGCTGCCAGATGAACAGATCCTGTCCCAACTCTGATGTTCTTCTCACCGCTACTGTGCTGCCTAGTTGATTTGTCAAAAAACAGTCACCTGGCAGCAGGAGGAGGCATTAAGCCATACAAGCTGCTCCTTCCTTTCTCTGTGCAATGCAGGAAATTAAGAGGATTGGATGTAAATTCCACTAGCAAAACTCCACAAGAATCTGCGCAACGTGTGGACAGGGGTACCAGAGAGGCTGATGGGCGCATTGCCCGCTGCCGGCCAGTTCACAGGACAGACCAGTGCAGCCTCTTGTTCTGTAGCTGGAGGAAGACACTGTATACTAAGCTCTTCCTTTCCCACCTAGTATGAGGAACGTGGCAGGTCCTTGCAGTGACCTCCAACACCCAGAGAAAGGCTTTTTGTTAGAGGTGTCACATCACTTGATGTTCAACCTGTGGTGGCTTGGCAGTCTTCCTGGTCCGTGTGCCTCGTCTGAGCCCTCCTGGAGTATGGGTGGGAGTCTGAGGAGGTGGGAGTCTGAGGAGGTGGCAGTCTCCATAGCTCTGGTTTGGGGGGAGAAGCTGAAGGAGACAAAACTACAGCTTTGTGCTCAGCTGTTGTGGCACTAAACCAAACAAAAAGGTGGGGTAACCTTTTCATTTCTCTACCCTGAGGAGCTGGGAATGGAGTCTCTGCTGTCAAAGGCGGCCTGGGAGTGTGCTGCTGCAGAAGCAGCACCACTGATGCATCCCTGCCTGCCCCCATAGGTTCTTTTCTGCTGAAGCTGCCTGGAGGAGAAGGACATTCATCTTCTGAGATGTGGACACCAACAGAAGCTGGTCACCAAAGCCTGAACCAGCGCAGTTATCCCAGACAATGAGTGGTTGCCCAAGACAAAGTGCAGGCAGACCAAGAACCGAACCTGCCCGGGTGCCTGGTGTCCTGCCTGCCGTGGTTGGGGCTCTCGCTGCCCGTGGGGGCTGCTCTCGTAGCTGGTCTGGCAGCGCAGGGATGGGGCAGGTCCCTGCAGGGGCCTGCTGGCAGAAATCCCTTCATCAGACCTAAGTCCTGGGGCTGCTGTAGCACCTTCGGATGAAACAAGCTCTCTGAAGGCCAGCCGAGCCTTTTACAAAGACTTTCTCCTTGAATCCTCTCATTGCTGGATTTCTCATTCCCTGCAGTATAAAAGCAATAGCAGGCAGCAAGGCTTCTTTGCGTCACGGCTCTTTGTTCTTCTTTTGTATTAAATCTCTGTGTGAAATTCCCATTTACTCTCTTGTACTGGTCTTGGGCCATCTTTAAGGGTCTCTCTGTAAGCACACGATTGACGTTTAAAATGATGATATTGGTGCTTCTGTTTTCTTTTTTTGATCCAGAGGTGAGCTGGTTCAGGGAACTAAACAAACAAACAAACAGCCCAGCAAAACCAGGCAAGTACGTGGTTTTCTGCTGGGTGCCCTCCCTGAACAAGCTGCCTGCACAACTGGGTAGATGCCAGCACCAGTACAGGAGAATGGCTCTTGGGAGCACTAGTGCTGAAGTCAGCTTAATAAATAAGACCCCCTTAACTGCTGAAAAACCACATTTTCCTGAGGGATTTCTCCATTTTTGGTGGCCATGAGCATTACTACTTTTCTTAACAGTCACATAACAGCTTTTGAGGGAGATGGGTGATGATCCCTGCAGTGTGTAATTGGCGGCTGCTGCTCCAAGGCATTGGTGCAGATACATCCTGTGCCAGTGTAAAATTATTCACAAGGGTAACAGCGCAGTTTGCTCTCTGTGGTAGGTCATTGTGGTTTTTTGACTGAAAGGCAGTCTATATAAAGATTTGTTCTTGTCGTGGTTTAGCCCCAGCCAGCGACTAAGCACCACGCAGCCGCTCGCTCACTCCCCCTACCCCGATGGGATGGGGGAGAGAATCGGAGGAGTAAGAGTGAGAAACACTCCTGGGTGAGATAAGAACAGTTTAATAATTGAAATAAAGTAAAATAGTAATGATAATAATAACAATATAATAATGATAATAATGATATACAAAGCAAGTGATGCACAATGCAATTGCTCACCACCCGCCGACCGATACCCAGACAGTTCCCGAGCAGCGATCGCTGCTCCCCGGCCAACCCCCCCAGTTTCTATACTGAGCATGACGCCATATGGTATGGAATAGCCCTTTGGGCAGTTTGGATCAACTATTCTGGCTGTGCCCCCTTCCAGTTTCTTCTGTACCTGGCAGAGCATGGGAAGCTGAAAAGTCCTTGACTGGCATAAGCAGTACTTAGCAACAACTAAACCATCAGCGTGTTATCAACATTCTTCTCCTACTAAATCCAAACTACAGCACTGTGCCTGCTACTAGGAAGAAAATTAACTCTATCCCAGCCAAAACCAGGACATTCTGCAGGCATCTTTTTAGCATAGAAAAATTGTGGTTAATCCATTATAACACTATCAACTTGAAGAGTTTCAATTCCCTTCTGTACAAGACTTGTCATGTATGTCTGTGCCTTGGTAAGCGCTTGCAGGAACTCTAAACCTGTTTAGCTGGATACCCAGAAATCAAGCCCAGAAGTGTCCTTTTGGTCAGTGATTTAGTTTTGCTGAAGACATTTCAATATTTATTTTTAATGAGTTGATTCTTTTGAATTCATTTTATTAGCTGTCTGCTCACATTGCTTCCTTGTGTTGAAAAGATGATGTAAAATGACTGGCTGCAAAATCCTAGCCTCAGTAAACTTAATGTTCTTGATTGAAAGAAGGTGAGCAATAGAGCCTAGAGGCCTTCCCTTCTTGATTTGCATTCAGAAATACTTAATTGATTGGCAGCTAGAGGATTGCCTGGCATGAGCTGGCATGTATACTCCAGTTTTGTTCATGGAATGGTCTGGCTTTTTCTCTAAATTCCTGAAATAAAAAGAAAAATATTTATAAAACACATTGCAATTCTATTATTAATAAATGCACAACTATATTTTGGACCTGTAGCTATGATCTTGTATGAAGAAAGGCAGATGAGAATCACTAGACAGGCATTTGTTTGATCAAAGGCAGGTTGAACATTGCAGTGAAAATCCAGCACGATTTCACCTGCTATTGAGCAGTGCCCAAGTGTACACCTGAAGTGACAGCTTAAATAAACATAACGGGTTTTTATGGCCATTAAGTTAAAGGCCATTAAGTTCTTTGTGGTTCAGAAACGTGTTGGTCTGCTTTAGAGATTTTGCAATGAGCAGTCATTAGTAATTTCTATGAACTGTCTTTGGAGCAAACATCGTTCCAGTCCAGTGTTCCCGATTTTGTAGTGCTGACTACAAATTCTTCCTTTCTATTTTTGGCACTTATTTGGTATTAACAAACTTCCTGGTCCCATGCCTCTTACTAAAGATGTTCTTAAAAAGAGTGACACAAATTACTGTTGGTTTCCCATTGGCTGTGAATTCACTTTTCATTAGGAACTGCCACAAAAGCAGTGCTTGCTTTAATCAGCTCTAGTTTCATTGTTTGGAAAGGCTTGCAAGGTTGACTGGCTTTCTCAACTTGATCTGTGCTCACAGTAATGAAGCATAAGGCTAATGAGACCATCGCCATTACAATTACCAGCTTATTAAATCCTAATTAGGGACCCAATTCTGCTAGGTGCTGAGTGCTGGTTGTAAGTAGCTGAATATTTTCATGTGCCCATTTTTGATCTCTAGTTGAAAGCGGTACTTGAAGAGTATTGAAGCTCCCTGTTCATGTATAAGGTCTGTTTCAGTGCTAATAGGGTAATTGACCCTAATGATGTTGGCTGGTGTGTAATGGTCAGAGCTGCCTTTCCTTCCTCTGAGAAGCTTAGCATCAATGTCATTGTTAAATGGGCTGTGATTCACACGGCAGAAGGCTGCGTGAGGCTGAAGGATAATATTTCCTCTATAATGTTCTGTGGCAGATTGTTTTCTGCACATTCATGCACTAGTGAAAGGAGTTTGCAACTTTATTGTTCATCAGTGCCAATTAAATGCAAACTCAATGTTAGCCAGACATGCTTCCTCCTGAATAAACAACTCAATTGTGTCCTCCCGAGGCTGGAAATTTTTAAATGTGTAGTGTCTCTTTTAGAATTTAATTTCCAAATGACCTTGCCACTGCCTGCTTTCTGTTCTGTACAAGTTATTGAGCTGAGCAGGTAGTGTCGGTACAATAGCAGGGCACTTTCCAAAAGTGCATTAAGGAGCATCTGCCATGGGCTGGTTGTTTTGCTATCATTTCTGTCAGGGGAAGATTGTATGAACTCGATCGTCATCTTGAGGGGATGAAGTTCGCGGCTCCCCCTTGCTAGCCCGTGGAGTTCTGCTATTCATGGCAAGCGTGTCTTGCAGGACCTGAGAAGCCTTTCAGCTCAGTCTGCAAGCAGCGGCTGCTCCCAGGTACGCAGAGGCGATGCTGCCCGGACTGTACTCCCTGCTCACCCATCAACCCCCAAGGTCTGAGCTTAGCGAGAGCCCTCGGGGGTAGGTCCCCCGTAGAAAAGGGACTAAGTCCCTGTGTGTACCTGTGTGCATGCACACACGTGTGAAGCAGGTTCTTTCTGTCGCAGATTCTGTCCCTATCAGCTGAGCAGCCAGGACTCCTTGTGTTGGGGCGCAGATGTGACATTCTCTGTAGATGCTAGGTAAAATTAACATTGCAGCAGTCTTATCATGCCCCAGTCTTTCTCATGCCTTTTTTTTATACCGTGCCATTCCTATTTATCTCCCAGCAATCCCTGCTGAAGCAGCTTTCTGCTTTGTATATTGTATATTTTCTAGAGGCAACGCCGTTCCCAGTGATGCTGCATGAGTCTACGATGCCAGGTGCCTTGTACTGCAAATAACCACATAAAAGCAATCTTGTCCCGTTTCAACTTAGGCTGGTTTCATCATAGGTTTCTTTTAAGATAGATACCCTTAACTTTTAGTCCTCTGTCTTCTCACAGTGGGATCACCTGCATCTCTAAAATTGAGCTCAAATGGGGCTCCCATGAATCCATTGCTCCAAAATGCTGCCCTAATCACTTTTGAAAAGCTAGTGAAATGAAATGAGGCTTATTTTTCAGGCTTAGTTGAAGTCATAAATTTTTTGTGTTGCTATTATGTTACAGATGAAAACTAATTTCCTGAGTTTGATCTTGATATCTCTCACAGGACTCTCCATGGCACTGAAGAAGCAGTCTCAAGTTCCCGAGGTGCCTGGAACCAATTCTCAGTTTGAGAGGGTTGTTAACATCGTATAATTGAACATTCAAACACTTAGTATTAATCACTGGTTCTTTACTTGCCATGTTAATTGGAAGAATGATGTCTTCTCTTTGTTATGTGAGTGGTGAATTGAATGCTAAATGTAGCAGCCAGTTTGCATTTCTGCTTCTTTGCCTCTCTGACTTCTCTCAGATTTAAAGATTCATCTCAACTTCTAGCAGTCCACATCATTATTGGGATTTCCACTGCATATGCTTGGTGACCTATAGAGACTGAGGACTCTTCCTGCTGGTTGCTTATCAGCCTTTCCCTTTGCAGCTGGTCCTTCTGGATCTGAAGTCAGATATTTCACATAGCAACCTTGCAAATGAGAAGTGAGATCAAGACTAAATGAACATTTTCCCTCCTGGGGACAACAAATCAACCAAGACTCACTATAGGAGGCAATAAAAAGCAGGACTTTGGTTTCATGCCATCTGGGCTGTTTCTACGCAGAACATGTCTGGAGTCTTACCAGACCTGGAGGAAACCGCTTGGCTTCTAGTAAGAGAATATGTTGCAAGGGTTCATTTGAACCTTCGTCTTTTAGTTTTAAGCTAGTCCCTGAACTTGGCAGTAATGCAAAAATGAATAAAGCAGTTTAAAAAAAATCCCTATCTTAAAAGAAAATTCCAAAAGTTCATTTCTTGGTTCTTCAGTAATGGAAAAGGTCTTGTCTATTTAGTTTCTTCTTCCCTCACAATGTGAAATTGGAACAAAGCACTTAGATGTTACTGTGGTAATCGGGCTTTAAAGCATTTTGAAATAGGTAGAGTCCTAAAATGCTGGCACACAGGATGTCAAAGGAGAGATTTTTGTGTTGCTATTGTGTTACAGATGATTATAAGCCATGAATATTCCTGAGAAAATCCAACTTATTTCCTGACTTGCTTTGAAAATAGGGATGTTTCTGGCCTGATACTAACCCTGCTTTCTGATTTCATTTTGAAAATCGAGCAAAGATCTGATTCCATCTAAGTGAAATGTCACTGGCCCAAGAGTCATGCTTTTTATTAGCTTAGTGATGCTTTTTTCCTTCCCCTTCCCTTACATTCTTGGTTTCCTCCTATTTTGAATTAGCAAAGTGCTGATCTTACATCTGCTAGGCACTTGTTTAAAGACAGCAGGGGAAAAACTGGACTTGATGTACTCAAGCTTAGTCCAAGTGATCCTCTATGCTTGGCTAAGATGTTGTTCTCATGTCTGCTTTGGGGCATCCCTTTTTGCTCTTAAAATGGTCTTGGGCTTTGAGGAGAGTGGCTTGATATGAAAGAGACTGGACCAAGAAACAGGAAGTTCTGGGTTTAGGATGCCAGCTCCACACATCAGCCTGTCCTCGCCCTGTTCAATGGGACTAACACTGTCCACAGGTAGGAGACTTTGAGCTGTGAGACATCAGCTGATTCAGAGAATATTTTCTAGGTTTACATATGGGTTATCTCAAGCAGGCAGATGATCTGCAGATGAACAAGTTTTTGTCTGCTTTGCTCCCAAACACTCCCTTCTCAGAGCTCCCCTGTACAAAATGGGCTGGATGCTAAATGAATGAGTTGATTCTGGCAGGACTAAGGCATGAAATTGTTATGTGGCTCTGCTTGGAAATGTCATGGCTATCAGGTTTGCAGCTGATATTACTGATGTGATTATCTGGGCAATGCTGGCCTTGCCAGACTCTGCTCCCCACCAGGCTCTCAGTACTCCCCTTTGACTATGTGAAATATGGCCATTTCCCACATAACTCCTCTGCCACCACTCATGAATCCAGCCGTTCCTTGCTGTGCTGTCTGTAACACTCACCAGCTTCTTACACTCTTATCTATCGTGTCCAGCGATTTCTCACATCACATCTGGCGTTTTCTATGTCTTTCCCAGTTACCTTAATCTCAGGGAAGGGCCTCGTCAGCAGCCAACCCAGGCAGTATGGAAACACAAAGATGCAGGTATGATGAAGTCTACTGCTGCCACAAGTGTCCAAGCCAGATTCACATCTGCTGTAGAGAGAAGTGACTCCCCATCCACGTAGCTTTTCACAGCATACCCTTTTGTGCATCACTGTGGGACTTTGTCTCTGATAGTCTGCGGGGGAAGCAAAAGTAAAGGTCTTAACAAAATAACCACAGGAAAAAAGGATTCAAATATGTGTATCTGGGGTGCTGTTACTCATCCAAGAGTTTTAAAGAAATGGCTAGAGTCTTCCAAAAATAGCCCTGGGTTTAGTAATTAGACCCAGCAGGAATTATCTGTTGGATTTTTAAGCCTTCAGCCTCAAAGAGACAAGCATTTTTTTGTATTGTTTGAATCCCAGAGAACAACTAAGGAGTCAGTGTTAGGCACTGTACAAAGCTCTGAGAGATGTGAATCTGATATCAATCTCTTAATTACGGTGGTTTCATTTCCTGAAACCTTTATTCTCTGGCATAACTTCATTTAAAGATCTTGGTTGCAATTAACCTTTAAATGCTTAGTTGCGAGGACTGCTGAATACCTTAATGCATTAAGAGATTAAGGATGCCTTTTGATGGTGGGAACTCAGCTTCTGGGCTGTCTGGGATGGGTCATTTCCATTGTCTCACCCCTAGATTTTGTGCTGCATGCAGCTTCTTTGTACTTACTCATTTCCTGCAGGTCTCCACTGTCACACCTTCATCCATGCCCTTGGGCTTGTTGCTGCAGCCAAGGTAAAACCATTTAAAGTCATGCATAAGTGGCTGCTGTCCAGGACAGGCTTCAAGAGAATCTGTGGGCTTTGTTTTTATTGTTAGCAAGTGTTTCTCTGCAAAGACAGACTTGTGGAGTCCCATATAATGCACTGAACTGGAGACTCCTGAGCGTGCTGCATCCCTTGTCCCTGTGAACAACACAAGCTGCAAACCACACCTTTACCCTAAGTTCATAAAAGGCTCCATTTACTGCTTAAAAGAAAACTATTTACCGTCTGGCATGTTACATTGTTCAGGGATACAATTCACCAAAATAAATATTCCTAAACTTCTCCAGTTTTCCAGCAATTTGACTGCAGCAACTATTCACGTAGCATGTTTCTTCCTGGAGAGGAGCACAGCGCAGCACAGCTGTTTGAGCCATTAATTGCAGACAGGAGTCCTTAGGTATATCTGTTGCTATGTGAATGGCATGTTCTGACTTTCACACCTCCTTGTGCACCTGTTGAAGTGGAAAACAATAACTTCCACTATCTTGCAAACAAGCGATGAGGCTTATTTCATCACTGGAAGTGCTCTGAGGTGATTGATTCAGAGTCCATGAAAATGCATGGTTTCAATGTTTGCGTCTGGTAAATATGTAGCTCTGATATCCAGGACTTGAGCAGGCTCTCTGAATAAAGGAAAATTTTGCATGTTGGTGGTGGAGATGCCTCTGGCATCGCAGATCAGAAAGGGAAAAGAGTAATGAGACCTTGTAATGATTGGTAACTACAGAAATTTTGATCAGATGGATTAAGGCAATTTACTGATGGGTTAACGGTCATTAGTACATACTTTTTTTTTTTTAATATGGAGACGAATTGCTAAAAAGCAGAGAAATGTGCTGAGATGAACACGAATCTTTCATACAATGCTTATTGTTTTGCTGGTGTCTTTTTTTTCCTTGCTAATCGTGAGGCACACTAGTTGGGAAAACAGACGGGCAAACCTGGGTGACAGAGCAGGGGAGCAACGCGTGGGAGCAGGGAGGGGATGTGGTGTCTGTGCACGCTGCTGGTGGGACCACTGCTGGGGAGACTGTCACCATGTTGTGCTTAAAATAAAGTAGAAAAAGTTGAGAGTGGGTAGAAAAGAATCAGAGACTAGAAAACAGCCTGGCAGCAAGAGATTCAAGCAGACATGCCTGTTTAGCTAATGGAAATACTGCAAGGGCACTTGATTAGAGCATGCTAATGCCTTCTTGGAGATGGTTCTTGGTGTTAAAAGGGTTCTTTTATGTAGCAACAGAAGTGGTAGTGAGAGGGGCTGATTAGAAGTGAAGCCGGACAAATTAGGAGCAATTTCTTTTTAAGACATCAACTGCTGGAAGAAGCTGCTGGGAGGGTGGCAGGTTCTCTGTATCCAGATGTCTCCATGTCTAGACCAGTTCGTTGTTAAGAATTTAATCTTCTGCCAAATATATGCTGTACATCAGTCAGATGTGGATTTTTCCGTTTCCAACGCAGCAGGCTGGAGCTGCATGTAAGGGTGTTTCAGCAGAGAATGGGTGGTCATCATCCCTGCCTGGCCGCGGGTGCTGCGTGAGCCCTGCTTATGGACCGGCTCTGGGGAACAGCTTTGCTCTGCGGCAAACCCAGCCCTCGGGCTTTAAAGCACCTCCTTAGAAAAACATCCCCCCATCCCAATGGGCCAAAGCCAGGTAAAGCAAAAATCACTTGGAGCAGAGCTTGGTCCTGCCCACAAATCCTACTGAAGAAAAACATTTCCAAGAGGTAGATGCTTTAGTGAAAAATTCCTGTGATAGCCCTTTAGTGTGCTTTAAATCATATGGCAAATATGCATTGACCTATGTAGTGAAATTCCTATAGTAATCATGTGAACAGTGCTTAATGAGCTGTGTCACAGGGGTGAGGCGTCTAAGGCTGGCATTGAATCAGGTTGTTGATCCTTTAAGGTGAATTTCCTGTTTCTGGTGTTGATGCTGATAATTTTATTGTTAAGGTAGAGGAGAGAAGCGTGAGATCAGCCTGTTGCAGCTGGCTGCCTCCGCTGGGAATGCAGATGTGTGCTGAGGGGGAGGACGAGTTGCACTGACATTTACATTGGCAGTGCCCAGCTTGGGTGTGTACAAAACCAGGATGGTGGTACTGATGAAGTCCAGCTCTGGTACAATGGACTTCAAAATAAATAGCTTAAGGAATGAAGTCACTTATGGCATGTCCCCTGTCATGGGGTGTGGAGGCAGACACAGAAGTCCCTGTGCTGAGAATGGGGTAGATGTGAAGAATCCTGTGCCCTGCACAAGGATCTGTCTCCTGCCTTGAGGAGTTCCTCCAGTGTGTGGGACTTGGAGACAAGTTGTAACATCTGACCTCCCTCCTTTAAGAAGGAAGCCCTCTGCACTCTGTAAAGTCTGCGCAGCTTTCCTGGGATGAAGGCGAGCCGGGGCTACTGCCCGCCGCCGGGGTGCAGCAGCGACGAGGTGCGCAGCAGCGACGAGGTGCTCACCAGCTCTGCTGGCCCTGGCAGCTGGGGGTCCTGGCAGCGGCCAGGGTGGGTGCACGTGCCTTCAGTGGCTCCAATGAGGGGTGCGAATGTCAGCAACGAGTCTGTAACCAGTGCATGCCTTGGCTCTGCTGGGAGGAGTGGATTTATTCGTCTTCATTTGAGAGGGAGGGGATGACCCTCAAGGTGACAAAAGAGGAAACGGTGAACTTCAGGTGAGGAGGGGAAGTAAAGACATCTGGTTTGATAGCTGTTTGCCTTGTGTTTTCCTTCCAGGCATCTAGTATAAACTACAAGGAGAAGACAGATGGGCAATGACCCTGCGTCTGCCTGTTTCTCTCGCTCCCATCAGCTAGGTCTGGCAGAGCGCCCGGACAGTGCCAGTGAGCTCTTGAGCAACTGCAAAAAGCACAGACGAGATGTGCTGTTTGCCAAGCTTGGGAATGCAACCAAGCTCAAAGCAAAGGCCCAAGTTAGCCCCCAGGTTTCAGGAGCTTGTGCTTTGTATTTGAGAAGATCATTTACTCGCCCTTAACATGAAAACATCAGCTTGAGCCAAATAGATGTAACGCCTCAGAAATCAAAGAGCAGCCTAATATCAATATTACGTACTTCTCCCTGGCAAGGCAAGCCGAGAGAAATTGGAGGACCTCCTCAATGTCAAATCCAAGTAGTGGATTTGACTGCTGCCCTTCACGTGCGAGGGGATGCATTTTCAAGCAGGGAGACATTAGATACTGAGCTGCTCCCTGATTCTGAGGTGATGGGCCAAGTTCACGAGGTTTGCGGAAAATACCTCAGCTCCTCCTGCACAAGGTGCATCTTGTGCACATAGTCCTTGCTTTAGTGTTAGGTGGCTTCGGTGTTCCTCTATTCAAAGGAGGAAGCCAGGTGAATAACCCGAGGATGATAAATGGCCCACAGCTTTTACGTGCTGGCTGTGACTGGCTTGTGTCTGGGAGGTAGATAAGGCTTGTGATTTGGAAATAGCCAGACATCCGAATGTTAGCAGGGAATGCTGATGAATAATGTCGCTTTCCAGATATTGTTTTGCTTCTAATCCTGCATGGTTTTTGGATGGCACTGATGATGAGGGATCTTGTCTGAACTGGAATTTACAAGGAATCTTTCTTCTTGGAACAGGCCGAACATCCCCAAACCCCAAACTTAGACAAATTCAGTGCAAGGTCTGCTTTAATTTTTATATTAAGTCATCACTATTTATAAATGACCGTCACTGACCTTGGGTTGTCACAAGGACAAAATACATTTTCGCCAGGCATGTGGGTACGGAGTCAATTTTCACAGCATCAGGAAACTAGCCAGGGCTTGTCTAGCTGCTGGAAGCTTGCTTCATCGGGAAACAGGAGAGTGAGTATTTCTGATCGTCAGGCCTGAAGCCAGGCACAAACCGGTCCTTAGGATGCTGTACAGCTGCATTTAGTTTGAGACCTGCACTCTGTCTTATTCTGGGCTGATGAGATGATTGGGGATGACAAGTTTCCCCAAGGGACCTCAGCTCTGGTCCTGTCCAGTCTGGACTAAGAAGATAATAAATTTAAGTACCAACCTATTTAGGCTGAAAATGCAATTCCAGAAGATGTTTGCTAAGTGCAGTCCCATTCCATAAGAGCAGGTGCAGTGCATATTTCCCATATGTATTTGTAAAATAATTCTAAATATATTCATTGATTTTTATGAGCACTTGTCATTACATACAGTATCAACAGCCAACAGTGTGCACCCCTGCTAGACTACCTCTGTAGCAACCCTACTGAGCAGTAAGCAGCCCAGTGCTTTGTCCTGGTTTTGGCTGGGATAGAGTTAATTTTCTTCCTAGCAGCTGGAATAGTGCTGTGTTTTGGATTTAGGATGAGAATAACGTTGATAACACACTGATGTTTCAGTTGTTGCTAAGTGCTGCTGACACCAGTCAAGGACTTTTCAGCTTCCCATGCTCTGCCAGGGGCACAAGGAGCTGGGAGGGGGCACAGCCAGGCCAGCTGACCCAAACTGCCCAAAGGGCTATTCCATACCATATGGCGTCATGCTCAGTATAGAAACTGGGGGAGCTGGCCGGGGGGCAGCGATCGCTGCTTGGGGACGGGCTGGGTGTTGGTCAGCGGATGGTGAGCAATGGCATTGTGCATCACTTGCTTTGTGTATTATTATTACTATTATGATTATATTGTTATTATCATTACTATTTTACTTTATTTCAATTATTGAACTGTTCTTATCTTAACCCAGGAGTTTTCTCACTTTTAATCTTCTGACTCTCTCTCCCCCATCCCACTGGGGCAGGGGGAGTGAGCAAGCAGATGCGTGGTGCTGAGCTGCTGGCTGGGGTTAAACCACGACATGCTTTTATCGTCTGATTAACATCTGCAGGAGACTCCACTGGCTCCTTTCAGCTGCAAAGAGCACCAGTGGAGAAAAGCCTTCTGGCTGAGAGCTGGGGGCAGGGTAGAGCCCTGGGGCTCTTGGCTCTTCCCTCTGCCTTCGGTTCCCTCACCTCTGCTGTAGGTAATGTCCCAGGAGATGTTTGACCAAACCCAGGGTACCATTACTGAATGAGAAATGTGTTGCGTTTTGGTAGAGGTTTATAGCCACCACGCTCCTCTGATCCATTCAATTTGGATGATATTCAAGCAATGCTTTTAGATAACTGGTGAGGAAACTCTTTGAAAGTGGTTTTAACTAGATCTGGGTGAAGGGTTTTCAACAGAGGGAAATGACCCCCAAAAATGGATGTGTGCTGTGAATTTAGAGAAAGGTTAGTGAATTGTTTCAGTTGAGGGGAAAAAATAATCACTTTCTTATTTGGAAGCACAGACTTTCTTTTTATTTGAAACGTTGACTTTTTATTGAACAGCTTCCCTTATTTAAAATTTGATCCAACGGCAAATGTTAGTAAATGGATTTGAATGACCTTTCAAGTCAAACGATTTTGTAGATTGACTCCAAGCAGAGAGTTCTTGTTTGCTTGTCTCGGTGACAACTTGAAAAGAAAAATTTCAAGTTTGATTTATTTGGAGACAAACCATTTTCCAAAGTTCATCCCCAAAACCTGAAAAATTCGTTAGTTATCAAGTTTTAGTAACTAGTTGGAAAACAAAATTATTTTACTTTGGCTAAAGCAAATTTATTGGAAGTGCAATTTAAAAATAGAAGTATTTGTTTTACAATTAACCCTAGGTAATTTTTACATTTCAAACTAATACAGTGATATTTTGATAATGACATGCAGTTTCCTTTAAGGTTACTTTAGTGACTGTGTGGAAATTGGACCTATGTATTTTTTAATTTTTTTAGACTTTAATGCTAATTGAAGAATTTGCCAACATCTTTCACTGACCTTTATGACTTGAAGCTTTCCAGAACTGACTTAATTAAAGATGAGATGGAATCAAAGTGAATTTTTAAAAAGCCTGGTTTATTATTCCCTATTAAAATTCTCCTGAATTACTCAGCTGTCAGAGATGGAATGGAATTTATCATTAAGTTATTCACTTAGATAATTAAATGAACCTGCAGCTTTAGTTGAAATGAAAGTGAAAAAAGGCAGTGGGGTGCTACATGTGACAAGTTCGCTTCCTGGCAGACTTCTTGGGATTATTTAATTGTCCACCCACAGTCTGAGGAGGGTCCATTGAGTTTCTGCTTTTGATATTTTAAATCTATAATAGAGCCTGCAAATACAAGGACTCCCAGCAGTGTTCAGCTCAGCTCTTCTTCTCTTTGTGTTGAGCCTGAAGGGGATTACAAGTAGGGATTACAAGATCTAGTGCCTAATGCATCAGTTATTCCAAGTGCACCCTAAAACACTCTTTCCTGCCCTCACCATCATGTTGAAAACTAATTGCAGAGAGATAAAAGAATGGCTGGGAAGAACAACACTGTGTGACACAGAGTCTTATACACGGATGCCTGCCTTGCTGTGCACCAAGGATGTTTTTGATAAGGCTACTTACTCAGTTTCTGTTGCTGTGCCTCATAGTAATTGTGCCGGAGGAGGCCTTCTACAGAGTGGGTATGATCAACATTTGGCTGTTAGGAGAGCCAAACTGGTTGAATGAAGCCATATGCTATTCATAATTATTTTCGCAACACCTGCTGGATTAATTTTGAAATAAATATCCTGAAATGCGAGGAAAGCCTAACTGTAGAAAATCCTGACTAATGGGGGAAAGAGAAGCTTGCAGTGCTAAGTCTGGACCTAGGGAAGTTTTTGACCATTAGTAATTTAGCAAATTCTGTAAGAAGAGCGTGGAGATGGTAAAAAAGGTGGATGTAGCAGGGACCATTATGGCGAAGGCATTTGTTAAAACCCCAAACATACAGCACTCTGTGCTCCCTAATCCTATGAGCCTGCTTGACTTAGCCTGTGTGGAGACCAAGGGAAAGCATCATCTGGGAGGGAATGAAGATGACGAGGCTGAAGCAGACCAAAGGCTGCTGCTGAGAAGCCCCGTGTGAGGTTTGTCTGGTGTGTTAAGTCAGTGCAGTGCTTCTAGAGAAGCTAGATTCAAACTCAGTTTTTAAGAGGAGGCATAAAGCCATGTTCGCCCCACCACAGAGTGATGTTTGACCCTGCAGGTAGGTCTCAGCTTGCGCTCTGTTTTCCCCCTTTCCCTCAGGAAGAATGCTGCTTCATGCTGGTCTGTTCTGGGAACTGGGTGCTTCCCTGGGCGCACTGGCTCAGCTCTGCTGGTTGGTGTTTCCTGGCAGAGAGCAGGGCAGCATTTGCTTCATTATCCACCTTTATCTGCTGCTCCCAGAGAAGATGAAGCAGCCTGCAGAGATGGCTGTTCCCCTTGAACCGTGACCCAGGCTGCGATGCTTTTCTTCCCAACATCAGAAACCATGCAGTGCTTCAAAGCCGTTTTCACTGTGGCAGCTGTCTGGGGCTGGGCACCCATTCCTGTTCATGTGAAGCTGGCCAGTTTTCTGCTGAGTTTTTGTGTAATCTGTGTTCTGCAGGCTCTAAAAAGAGCCTGACCAGGGTCTGCGTGATGGTGCCATGCTGTGATACAGACAAGCCTGTTGAATGAGGTGGGAAAGGTTGAATCCCCAAGTTGTGTCTGCACTGTGCACGCAACTGTGAAAACACCTGCTATTCCAGGGGTTAAATTTATCTTCTGGTTGGAGGTGAGGACACTGGAGGTAGAGGAGAGGAGGGTCTGTGGGTGCAGTATGCTGTGCCGTGCAGAACGTGACTGCAAAAATAAAACATTCCCTTTGGTCACTGTTAAACCTCCACCATTTTAACTTTCATATGTGGGTACAAATGAGATAACCATGTAATAAAACCCGATCTGTTTATCATAGAGCAATTTCCAAACTATGTAATCTTAATTTTAATTAACAGGTCTTGTGAAAACAGAAGCTCGTAATTCAGTGTGCTCTTGTGGCTCAAGTGATTGAATGCAGCACTAGTTTCAAACTTCAGTAGCTCTTCTAATGCAGCTGCAGCTCTCAGATACTGCTTTTCCTCTCTGTGTTATTACTCTGCCAGTGAGTACTGTCGGTACCAACAGTGCATAAAAGGAGAGACATTATATGTCTATCATATTATATAATGGCTGTTGCACTCACTAGACCTTTCCCATCTCTAGGACCACTCTGAAAGGTTTAATAGTCTTCCTGAAACATTTCCTAGCTACTTCTCCAAGTCTGGATTTTCCAAGCCCAAAAACTAGTCTCTGGATTTCTCCAAGGATTCCTACTACCTCCTCCCCCCAAAATGTCTTAGTTCTTAATGATATGAAGGTAAAAAGATATATTGTCTTGCACAGTGTTTGCTGTCACAGACTTCATTTCTAGGAGCCTCCACAACTGCTGGATCAAGCAAGACTGATGCAATGTTGGAAAGCAAAGTGTACTTGTACCTCCTGTGCTCTCTTCTCTGAATATAGAGAAAACTTATTCAGGGTGTTGAAGGTGAAAGAATTTCTCAGTCACATATCAGATTTTGTTGATATTCTTTTTCTAAGGAGTGGACAACCCCTGTAGGACAACAGTGCATTCCTAACCAAGAGGCAACATAGTTTTATGAGTCTCATTATTTTCTTCCTTGAAGATATGAGTAGAAGAAAAATGCAAAGATTGAAATACATCATTCTAGTGGTGACTTCCACATGTATGCTCCTTGACTATGAACAAGCCTGGGTAATTGCTTCATTGGCTCTTGGAGACCAGGGCTGATGCATGCTCATATATGCATCATGCATCCTCATGAATGTGTCATGAAGCCCTCTGGCAGTCACCCCTTGTGACTTGCTCAGTGAAGGAAGGTAGCTTTAAAAACAAGCCTTTAATCTCATAAGCATACTTTGGTTTGCATTTAATTTAGGTTTAATTTGTATTACAAGAAAATGCGTGTTTACTAAAAAAACATGTGATTGCGAAATGGATCTATCCACTTTAAACCCTCCAGGGAAGTTGATCAAAGGCAGGTAGGAGAGCTGCATGCCTACGGGCGGCAGTCTTCCTCAGAAACCCCAGCCTATA
Source organism: Pelecanus crispus (assembly GCF_030463565.1). NCBI lineage: Eukaryota > Metazoa > Chordata > Aves > Pelecaniformes > Pelecanidae > Pelecanus > Pelecanus crispus. Next base: position 7,721,390 of record NC_134652.1, read on the forward strand.
TGCTGACCTAATTTATTACCTATACATAGTGGTATATGATTATTGATGTTATCTTAATTAATTTTCCATTATTATTATGATGATTTTTTTTCCCTTAAATATTTTATTCAACAGTTTTACTGTGAACCAAGGAAACTAAGAAATTCGTGGGAAGAGGTTTGCTGCGGTGTAACGTCTGAAATCAGCAGAGGAATGGAGAGTTTTAATAAATGATAGCAGAGGAAATGAATTAATAAAGAGCATGAGTGTTTGTGAAGAGTTCATGGAAAGCAGCTCAAGGGAAAAGGGCAAGATGCTGATAGATCTTTTCTTAAAGCTTGCACCAGGAAAGAGAAATGCGTATCTATATCTAGACAGCAGATGTCACAGGCTGCAGTGGCTAAAGAAAAATGGTTTTGTGGTTACAGCACTTGTGTTCATTTCTAACTCTTCTTCTTGGGAAAGGCAGTTTGAATCAGGACATAAACCTGCTTGTGTCTGTTCCCCTCTCCCCACCCTGCCCACTGGCCCTCACCTAAATGGGGAACGTGCCGCAGTTTGCAACACGAGCCAGAGATGTCTGGCTTGGCCGATCCAGCGAGGCACGTCCCATCTCGCAGAGGCCTCTGCCCTCTTCCCCTTGTGTACAATGAGACCAGTGTTTCCCGGAGATGTCGGGTCCATATCCAGGCTGACAGACAGTCTGAAGTCTTCATGACATGGCTATGACCTTGGCTCCAAGTAACTCTACCTGCTGTTTAATGAAAGATATTTGCATTTGGGTAGCATTATTTGGCTTTGACAAATTTGGTGAACTTGTTTTGTACAAACTCTCTGGGGACTCTGAGGATTACAAAAAAACACCAAAACTCTGATTTGTTAATTTTTCTCTCCAACTTCTAAATTTGCATTGTTAGTGAAGTGATTTTGAAAAATGAGTATTTCTAAATGGCAACAAATCCAAATTTCAGCATCACTTAAAGGGCTTGCAGATCTTAGTGGCTTTTTTAACAAACTTGAGTTAAAGAAACTAAACCCCAGATAATTATCACGTGGCTTGAAATGTGTTTTGTGAGTGCCATGCACATCTTTAAGTGCCCTTGAAAAACGGAAAGCATCATACTTATTTATGTCGCCACATACTTCCACAGCCAGCGCTCTGCTCTTTAGCATTCAGAAACTAGCAGTTACTGTGCATTACTAGGCAAAAATGTGTCCTGGTGGCTGTAAAGACATACGATTCGCTCCTGTGAGGAAAATGATAGTAATACAACATAATATAGTGGCTCCCTTTGGTTATATCACCAAAGATTAGTCAAATTACAGACGCTGTTCACGTATGAAATGTACATAACAGAATGTAACACAAATAGAAGAACGGTTTATTGCCTAATCAAGGGAAAGTATGTGTCTCCATCAGCTTCCCTTTGTTCTCAAAAGAGTGTGCGCTGGTATATAATCTGCTGTGGCGTGCACGTGCTCCACAGGAACTTCACGCTGATAAGCAAAGGCACATTTTTGAACTGCTACGATGTTATAGGACTCATAGGTGCTCAAGTAAAGTGCTATGGGAGTGGTGAAAGCACAGTTCCTTCACCTGTGTTATTCTAAGTACTGAATTTCTCCAGTGAAGCCACTGAAGGAGAAGCACAGGTCTTCAGCTTCGCCCCCAGCATACGTCCTTCAGGCTGATTTACTCATGGGGACCCTGAGAAATTATGAAATTCCACTGAACTCTGGCGATGGCAAGCAAAAATGTGCCGGGCTATGGCCTGAGAGGTGGGAGGGCTGTGTTTACCCCTGGTCCCCTCCGGCTGCCGCAGTGCCGGCCGAGGACGTTGCTGTCCCCAGCTGCTTGGTGTGCAGCCCCTTTGGGGCAGCCGCCCCGTCACCTCTGCGGGGGTAGCTCTCCCGTGTTGGCTGAACGAGCTCATAAGGGAAGAGCAGCTAAGTTGGCGAAGCTGTCCCAGCTCATTAGCGGCCCAGGGAGCGGTTGTGTGACCAGCTCAGGGGCACCTGATGGGGCAGAGGGAAGCACCTGGGAGCTGGAGGTGACAAGTGTCACCACCACGCTGAGGCTTGGCCAGTCCCAAATTCAAGGAACTGCCTGGGGACAGAGCTGAATGCTGCACCACTGCTCCTTCCCCCTCGGTAGTGAAGAAGAGTCCAGACTTTATTTTTAAATGGTGATACAGAGTTTTACTATTTTTAATATTTTAAAACAGCTTTGCTGCAGGGGCGAGGACTGCCTTTCCCCTTCGTTTCTCCTCTGCAAGGTTTTGTGAAGGAACTGGTCTCTTCGCCACAGCGTCAGCAGTGTGTACATGTCCTTATTTTCAAAGTAGCAAAAATATGATAGGGTGTTATTTGTCCTTTGTTCTCTGCAGATAGCGAAGTTTATTGCAAAACTATTACGATTATCACCGTTCTTAGCAAGGGTTGCTGTTGATCTCTGCTGTTATCATCTGAGAAGCTCTCTGAGTGTTGATTACTTCCCTTGAGAGCATTCTTGGCCCACTTGATGCATGGCAACGCGAGTGGGTTATGCCTACAACCTGTTAGGTACGCATAAGCACCCAGAAGATAATTAAACTGCTCAGTTTGATAAAAAGAAGGCATCTGAAAAGACTCCAGTCCTCTCTGCATGCGCCAAAAAAGACAAGGATTGCTACTTACATATAGCAAGTGAGGAGTGTATGGAGTTGGCTACGTGGTATTTATTCAGATAAATATCTCTGCCCTTTGAAGGCAGAAATGGCGACGGTAGCTGCTAGCCATCACTTAGGAAGATGATGTACTTAATGACTGATAAGATTTATCCTCCCCTTGTATGTGTGCCAGAGTGACTTTTATTTTTTTTAAATAGGTGCAAACTGGATTTTTTGAATATTAAGAGAGTTCTCCAGGTCTTACAAACAGTGAAGAATGAGTAGAAGGCTGTGATCCCGCTAGCAGAGACGAGTGTAGTAGCAGTGTGATCTACTGTGCCTCGCAATCTGCAGATTTGGACGTACTGGAAAAGTGTAGGCATGTGGACTCAAACTATTATACTCTACACAACCATGTTGCTTAATGGAACAGGCTGGAGACTGGATTTTCTCTTTAATGGGTAACTCACACTTTTGATAAAATGTGACAGTTTTTAGCAGAATGAAATTCTGAAAACAAATTTCAAACTAATGGAAACATGTTGATAAAATTGGAAGGTTCAGTTGATTTTTAATGCTGGAAACCTTCTTGGAAATTTCTGGATGCAAAATCTTTCTGGGGGAAAAATAAATGTTCTCTGAGGGGGAAAAAGTGTTCATGAGGTTGTGCCATTTTTCATGTTAGCAAATTGAATCAGCCATAAAATTCCATTTTTGAGGATGAGCTGTGGATGTTTGCATGTGGAACATACATAGGCCAGAGCAATTTCTAAGCTATGCCACCAGTTTACCTTTTTAATAGAGGAAAGCATTCATATTTTTTGTGAGGTTGGAGTGAGGTCCCAACTGTATTTCCTTTGACTTGCTCCTGTCAGGAGGAATAGAGACTTTAATTAAAATGACAATGTTAGACTAGTCATACTTCTATTATCATATTTAAGGAGTGCTTTGGGGAGCTATAAACATGACAGGGTTTGTATTACTGGTGTGATTTAACAGTACCTAACTTTCTCAGCAGTTCCTTTAGGTGGTTCAACATGCTTCTTGGGCTATTTAATAACTAGCACATCCCGTTTGCTGCAGGACCAAAGGACATGCTTTGTTCTGATATTTGTACAGCCCTTTCTATCCTGAGTATTTAAAAATCAATTTTAATGCTTTTGAAATAAGTAATTGTTGATTATCCTCTTTTAATTCCAGCCTCTCTTACCCTCCTCACATCAGTTTACGCTCTTCAGTGCTCCCCAAACCTCAGCAAACCCCGATCTTTCTGAGCCAAAGAGGAAAATGAATCCCAGAGTGGAGAGACACCCTGGGCAGGGAATCCCCACGGGACAAACCTGTGCTACCTTGCCAGCCAGCAGCTGCTGAGCACCCCATAGTAACCTGGTGTCCCTCCGGGGTGTTGCTGAGCATTCCTGATGTACTGGAAGAGGTGAATCCAACCCCAAGCCTACCACCTGCCAGGTGAGGCATGGATGCAGGAGAGGGCTCTGCAGCAAGGGTGCTCAGCCTAGGTCTAGGACTTGAACTGCATCTGGGCTTGCAATAGAGTAAGCGAGGATTTGGGAAAAGAAAGAGAAGATGCTCTGCATCTAGTAGCTTGCTTGGTCACATCTTTGAGGCAACAGGGTTTAAGTAAAGCACAGTCTGGCTCTGGTCATGTTCCTTTCTGTGACCGAAGACAACCATTGTGCAGACCCAGGAGAAGAGCTGGCCCTGGGTTTGTCCCCTGGGGATTCAATTGCCTGGAGACTTGAGCTTTCTCCAGTACTGGTCCCTCGATGAGTCTTTCTTTCCCTTTGGGTGTCTTCAAATGAACACAAAATGACATACCTAAGCTCTTGAAATTTGACTGTTTCCATGCTTTTGCATATGTAAATCTAGATTAATCTGTTTACAAGTCCAAAATGACTCTTTTAGTTCATAGTATAACTGAGAGCAAAATATCTCCACATTTATTACAGGGGAGGTTCAATTAACCTAAAAATCTGGCAGAACAGCTAAATTACTGATTCAATACATTGTTGGGGTCCTAATATTTTTTTTTTCATTACTAGGATCACTGAAGAACAGCTTTCAGCTGAACTTTCAAATATGGGTCCAGTGTGCTTATATAATTCCTATCATGGTTTAGAACTGGATTGTGTCCAATATAATCTGAATAACCAGATACTGATGTCTATTGAGAGAGACCTATTTTAATTCTCCTTTGCTGACCTTACACAGGCACTCAAGGAGGGTGTAATGAAGCAACTAACATATTTTAACTCCAAGTGTAGCAAAGTTTTGTGATAAGTTTTAGTGTTTCCATTTTACTGGTGTTGAGGAATACTGAAAGCTAAAGTGTTTTTAGGGAGAAACAGCAGCAAGACAAGGTTTTTGGAGTCCTGCAGTGAGAATTATCATTGTTATGGATACTAGATTACCTATATTGCTACCCATCTGAATTCATCCAGAGTCTCATCCCCACTGCAGGATGTGGAGTTCCATCCACAAGATGCGCCTCTGCAAACTGGTCCACCCATTTGTCATCATTCAGAAAAAAAAGGGCCCACGATGATCTCTCTTGTCACAATTGCTTTAGGCTCCCTATCTGTGGGAATCTGAGAAACAACAGTGTTCAGCTAAAACAACAAGCAAAGTGAAGTCAGCAACCAGGAGTCCATATTCAGAAACACAACTGAATTGCAAATGATGCCAATGCTTCAGCTCTTAGTTGAAGAAGGATCATCTTCAGAAGCACAGGTGCTCTCTGGCCATGAAATCATTAGAAAACAATAGCTTGTACCTGGAGAGGTGCAGCCCCTCCTGACCATAGGCTCTTTGTTGCTGCAGAAGTCGTATTGGAGGTATTGAGTGGTAATTTTTTTTTTTTCTTTTTTTTGTAATCTATCTCCTTTGGCCAGTGGGATTAGGAAGATAGAGAATGAACACATTAGAGAAAGGGAACACTGAAGATGGCAGACACTTTGCTTTCTCAGCTGCTTATTCTTTTTTCATTACTTGCCCTTCTGATACGGTGATAGCTCCATTGCCAAATGGAAACTGAGTGGGGGAAACACAAACAAGGAGACTAAAAGGTGAATATTGCAAGGAAGTACACACCTCTATGGACAATAGTGAAACATGTGGGTGTTCAGCATATTGCAAATCAGGCTGTAGAGTGTCCCAAACAAACATGTAGTCTCATAAAGCCAAAGTCTGTGTTCTAAGAGGGGCATAAAGTGCAGAAATGACATTGCAGATATTAATGAAACGATCTGGTTATATCACTCCATTATAAATAAAGTTCAATGTCATTGGGACATTGTTGTTATAGAACCACTAAGTCACTACAGCTGTATAAAACACTAAAGATGATGTGTTTCAATGATTTTTAATGTTTCTGGAATGTAAAAGATTCAAATTGTGTATAAAAGTTCATTTCTAGGACATCTTTTTATGTATCATATTAACTTAAGAATCCACATAAATCTTAGTGATTTCTCCCGTTGATTTAATTTCTGAACTCCTGACAGCCTGTATTACATAATAGATCAGAATGATGCCCTTAAATCATCTGTGTAAAGCAGCGCTCCTCGGCTGTACACAGTGCTGTGGGAACTTGATTGCCTGAGTTTCTGAGATTTACTTGGACAACAAACAAGCTCCAAATCCTGCATCAGATGGGTGAAGACTGGTGATTTAAAAGTAGAAATAGGTAAATTACCCTGTTAGTACAAATAAAATAACTACTACTGAATATTGGCTGATATTTAAAACAGCTTCACCCCCAAAACTGTAATCCTACCAGCTATACTCTGTGAATAGATAGGACTTTTTGCAGCTCAAACTTGAATGAGAGAGCCAGATGTATACACAATTGTTTGACCACAGCATGGAATCCCTAAGGATGGAAAATGCAATATGATGCACTTTCCTTGAAAGCATGTTAAGCAAAGGATTTAGGAATCCATTGCAAAACAGCTGTAAAGTCAAACTCTTGAAGCTGGTGGGGGGCAAGGTTTTTGTTGCGTAAGTCCTTTCCCTTCTGCCCCGAATCTGGAATGGTATTTTGGAAAGAGTTGCTTGCTTTATCAGGGTACTTCTGCTACCCTGGACGGTTTCTAACGCTCCTTTGTAATGGCTATGCTTGTGCTAGTTTTGTTAATGACTCTCCATATTTCCATTCCAAAGGCTATAATAACCTAGCTATGAAATATCACCACAAACTGCTGCGGATGTCAACCTGTGTTCCCAATATGCAGAAGGAGAATTCTGCCTGTATGAATTATGAATGCGTACATAAACTGAAGGGCAAACTTTCTTTCTTGTTTTATTTGGATCGCAGGTTTCTGGGCTTTGACATGAGTTACTCCCTTGAGTGAATATCAATAGAGTTGACTCTAAACTTCCCCGTGGCTGGCGCTGCACCAAGCATGTACTTTATTGGACTTGTGCTATCTTCTTCAATGCAAGACAAAATTCTGGCCTAAGAAAAGGCTAATCCCTTCTCTTCCCAACTGCAGGAGTACATGCTGGCTCAAATATGTAGATTACAATTGATTTTAGAAAGAGTTATTTATGGTCTTGGTGCTGTGAGGCTACACAGTCTGTAGCAAGCTGTCAGACGATGCGAGAGGCTAAGCTTAGTTCAGGCAAACACAAAGCTGATAAACTCTAACCTCAAGGAGGATTATTTTACAGATTTATGGCTTTCCAGTGGCAGCCTTGATCATTCAGATTGACTGAGCTAATTGATCCACATGCACAGTTTAAACATCTCTGGCAGCAGACACAGAGGGTAACAGTCTCAGTGTGTCATAGCTGTTTCAAGGTGTGCTGGTGAGACAACTGAAAAAAACCCAAGTGTTTCTTGTATATAATGTGAAATTGTGAAACTTTTTGGTTTGCTGCTTGTTAAGGTGCCTCGATGTTTAATCAATTCAAGAGGGCACAATCAATTGCAATTCCTGCTCTCAAAGTCATGGTCATGCTCATGGACAGCTCTGTTATATCACTGAGTTTGGCTTTGGTGTATTTTGTAATGAAGCCACAAGTAAGATTACTGCTGAGGAAAGTTCTCACCAAGAAGCTTGATATAACAGTATAACTGTTAAATTCTCCCTGCTCAGCCGTGGCCAGTCTTTTATAGTTTTAAAGTTGTAAGAATTTCAGCAGCACCTCTTTGGCCTCTCAATCTCCTTGCAGGTGTAGCTCCTCTCACTTTTTCAAGGAAGCGGCATCTTCTGGTCCAGTGATCCCTCACCCTCCAAACAAAGACTAAGCCTGCTCTGTGGAGAGACTCTTGCAACTTAGGCACCCGGTCTCAGAACTTGAACCCTGTGTGTTCATCATGGGTTTGTGCCGATAGGAGCAACAGACCCCTGACCTTTTTGCAAAGTGTTCCAAATCCAGCCATTCCTGGCTTAGTCAAAACAATAAAATGATTTTTTTTCTTGCTCAAGTTCTCTTCCTTCCTGTTCTGAGGGATTTTTGGCTGCAAGTCACAGTGCTTCAAAAAGTCAAAGATCACCCATCTTCTACATGACTTCTCCTCAGACCCCAGGAGTCCTTTCTGCTGTCAGCTTCTTTTTTCCTCTGCTGTTCATACAGCAAAAAGAGCTTCTTCCTTCTCTGAATTTCTGTTTTTCTCTAGAAATCCCTCCTAAGTGCCAATGCTTCTGCACTTTTTAACAACTATTTCTACACTACTTGGGGTGGGGGTGGGGGGGGTGAGGGGGGTGGAGTTTACTCCCACAGAAGAGAAATTAGAGAAAACAGAATTTTACATGAGCTGCACATGGTTGTTCTCCCAGTCAGGATTCACTGAGCTCCTAGCATTCCTTAGTGCTGATCTAGACAAAGGTATACAGATTCATAAGTTGTGTGTAGGTTCCTGGGTCACACAACAGCACATGCTGATTATAAATATAGGGATCCTGCAGTTTGGACTAGTTTGCTCATATATCTGTATATCTGTTAATGTAATCCAAGTTCCATATTTAATGTCAACACTTCAATTAAAAGTGAATTAGCATGGCTTTTATACAAGGTTGCTCATTTGAATAAGGGTTTGGCCTTTCTTTAAAGTACACAGCAGTTGCTTTCCAAACCAGGGTATCTTGCAGTATATCTAAAGTGAGACAAGAGAGAAAGCCCTAAGGTTCTTGCCTCACTTGTATGATGAAAAACTGGTGGGAGGGGGAATATAGCAGCAGAGGCAGCTCCTGGTGTGTGTTCTGATGTAGCTCACAGCAGTCTAATCTCCAGAGTCACAAGTCACCTTCAGTTACTAGGACTTTTGCTTTTGGTTGCTTCAGCTCAAAAGTAACTTCTTCGGTGCTTTTTAACTTCAAATTTTTAAATTATCAGTGATAATATAGGTGAGCTAATTTTGCTGGGATTCCTTTACTCTCATAGGTTTTCCTGGTTCTCCAGGTCTGGTTACAGCACAGGGATCACCTTCCTTTGATTGTGGGTTGTTCCAGGTCTAGCTGCTGCTTTTTCTGATAGGAGACTGGAAGAGTAAAGAAGCCAAGGTTCAATTCCCATAAAGTACCAAAGTAATACTTTTTAATTAACCTGTTTCAGTTCTCTCCTGAAATCATTATTCAAAAGAAGCCTGCCATCAGCAGAACATTTTGATGAAACATTATTTGACTTCAGGTTTCAGGGAAAAGAGAAGACATTTCCAGTTCTACAATTCCAGTTGGCTTTGAAATGCAGCCAAGGACGGCAAAGCTAACACAAAATCCTCTGGCTGTTCAGAGGTCTAGAGATCATTTTTGCCTGTCTTTTCTCTCTTTGTGGTAATAACTTTACTTATTTTTAGGTGTCTAGATACTCATGAGTGGCTGTTTACAGAAATATCACATGAACAAATGAAGGCAAGGGAAATAAAGTCTTTTGACTGATGTTGGGAATTTTATTCGACATAGGAATAAACTCATGTGTGTGTGGGTGTCCTTCGTCTCAAACTTCAGAATTTGTTAAAATACTATGCAGAGTGGTAGAAATTTGCAGGAGTCACTTATTTTCAGCTCTGGATTTTGGTAGAAAAAGGTAATACTGGTTTTCTTTAAAAGTACTTTGGACTTTTCCACTTCATTCATGTATCTTTCCTGTTTAATCTTTCTTTTTTTTTTTTTTAATGGGAGTTTTATTTGTGATTATTCTTCTGGTTTTTTGGGGTTTTTTTTGTTTTTTTGGTTTTTTTTGGTTTTTTTTTACCTAAAAAGGTTAGTTTTCCTGTTTCTCTCCAACTGATAATAAGAAAATGTACCTCTCCTTCAGTGAATTAGCAGGTTCCGTTGGGTAAAACCTGGCAAGTGCTGGCACTCTGGACTTGTTTCTGGCAACAGAACAGTTATCAGAATGACAAGAAAGTGAACAGCATGTGTGTTTCTGGAGCTGCTGAATATGAAACAGCTGAGAATCATTTGGGTCAGCAGTAATTGAATAATCACACCTAGTTTAGCAGCCTAGAAGGTAGGTGTCTGATCTTAGCTGGTGGCCCAACATCCCATTACAGAAAGAGAGATGGAGAGAGAAAACACCACCATAGAGTGTGTCTACACTTATTGCAGCTGGAAATGAATCACCCGCTCTCTTCCATTGATTATAGGACACCTTGATAACTTACTGAGATTAGAGAGCTACAGCTCTGTTGAGACATATTTGACTCAGCCGTCCTAGAATTTATGTGAACTCCTATAAATGGAAGGTGATAATACACTGCTTCCCCCTTGGTGTCCAATGATGTAGAATTTAAAGCCAGAAGGGACCATCTGATCTTCCTGTATGCCATGGGCTGTAAGAGTTCTGGAGCATTTGCTATTCTGGACCAAATATCTGGGTCTCAACTAAAGTACAACTTGTGTTTTGGGCTGAGGTGTGTGTTTCAGGAAGGCACATCAAGGCTTGCTAAGATGATCAGAAGAAATGGAGACTGATGAGTATTTTGGAAGAAGTAGAAACAGTCGTGAGTATTTTGCATGAATTATCTCTGTTTTCCTGTCATTTGAGTTTGTCTGGCATCAGTTTACTGCTGTAGGTCCTTTCACTGCTTGAAAAAGGAATCTTCAGCATATATTTCATACCCATGAAAGAATTCATTGCTCTTTTTTTGTTTGTGTGTTTTAAATTTCAATTAGCTCTGTTTGCAATGTGCTTCTGGTTGCTTTGTGTTACTGGCTTTATCCAATCAGTGGCTGATACTAACTTCTGCTACTTTATACTTCCATGTACTCACGGAAGTACTCACTCTAAATGCTTCCATTTAATGATTTATCTGTAGATAACATGTTTTTCAGGTCTCTCATATGGCTTATTCTTCTAGTTATTATGTCAATTAGGTCTTGATTCAGTTGCCTAAATACAGGGGCCTAGTACCTTTTTGTGTAACATTCTTGGCCACCAGCTGTGGCTCCAAGAGGGTGTTGGTCTTCCCTAGGTCCTGCATCCTATCTGCTAGCCCCATGTGAATGTCTGAAATACTATAAAGTGTCTCAAACATGCTAGTTGCCTATGTTTAGAGAGCTGAACTGATCCCTTACTATCATATAGCACTAGCTTTTCTAATCGTTACATCATACAGCCCTTAAGTACAAACACAGAGATCGCATTTGCCTGTTCTGAGATGTTACCATCTGCCATCCGGTGAGGCAGGAAATGATTATGTGCAAAGAAAAGGTGATTAGCTTAAATCACCTCGTTCTGGCCTTCTGTTAGGAAGTTATCTGCAGTCTTTAGAAACAAATTATTTTCTCCTAGTAGCAAATTCTCTTTTACCAGACAGGCAATTTCACTTTGCACAGATCTGGGAAACGTGCTGAAGACATGACACTTCCTGCTCTCCAGTTTAATTCAGTGTGCCGTAACAGCACCCTGCCAGGGCTGTTCTGGCTCTTCCACATGGCCCAGTAGGTAGCAGACTACTACCTACCTGTGGGAGAAGGGCATGCTCTGCATCAGCTTCCTTCCCTAAGGCCAGCTGGGATCATCTGCTCTGCATCCCCACACTGGCTTAGTCAGGGTTGAGGAGGATAGGAGAGAAAAGGATCCAGATCTTGGCTGTTTGGTGTTTGCTTTCTCAGAGGAGCAAAGACAATGCACATTGTTTGCTTGCAGCACTCCTAGGCGCGCCGTGTCTTGGGTAGTGGGAACTGTGAAGGCTCAGGGTCTCTTACTGTTGTATGGCCTGATACACTCATGTGGACCAAGCCATGATTTATGGTTAAAAACCCATTCCTTTTAGGAGAACTGCAATACAGAACACGTTTATTGTTTTATCTGTGGCCCCGTGTGATTTGGAAAAGGTGTCTTTATTGTTAGTGACATTTACTGATGTAGCCTGATACACCATGTGCTGACTGGTTTCCATTTTCTGACATGAAGGCAAATATCACTCAGGAAGATTTTTATTTCTTTTACTCTAGCTGGTTTGATGCTTCTGGTCAGTGCCAGTGAAGATGGCATAAAATTCAGTTGGTGTGGCTTGTCATTTCTTGGGAGCGAGTGTGCAGTGCATCTGAAGCGGAAGAGGGAATATCCAGCTGAAATAATTTTCAGTGCCAAACTGATATTTCAGAGTAAACTTTAATGACCGTTGAAAAAAGCTGCTACATGGATAAGATTGGATTAGTCATTTGTATCTAAATCTAGGAGCATGTCAAGTGAAACTAATACAAGCCCTGAATTAACTCCTTTGCCTTTAGGTCCTGGCCCCATCACAGCTTTTCAGCATTTTCTGCTTGAGGAGGGCATTTACGAAGAGGTCATGTAGCAGTTCATGTTTGGCTCAGATTAATACAACTTTACAGAAAGTTCTGTTGAATCTACACGCAGAATTTTCTGTGGAAGAAATACATTTGTCAAGTGCTGTGTAAATCTTGGTTAGAAAATTTGTAAGATATTCATTATGATGTTCATTAAAGGGGGCTTATAAGGAAGATGGGGACAAACTTTTTAGCAGGGCCTGTTGTGATAGGACAAGGGGTAATGGTTTTGAACCAAAAGAGGGTAGGTTCAGACTAGATAGAAGGAGGAATTTTTTTATGATGAGGGTGGTGAAACACTGGAACGGGTTGCCTGGGAACATTCAAGGTCAGGCTGGACGGGGCTCTGAGCGACCTGATCGAGTTGAAGATGTCCCTGCTCACTGCAGGGGACGTTGGACTAGATGACCTTTAAAGGTCCCTTACAGTCCAAACCATTCTGTAATTCTATGATTATGCTGCATAATAAACATAGGTGGAAGAATTGTTTTTTTATTGAACTTCAGTCTCAGAGAGGTTACAGATACATGAATGGACTAACCATAATAAGCACATGCTGTATGAATAATTTAAGTCTGAGAAAGGATGGTTATCTTTTGGATACCCATGGATAATATCCTGTGGATACCATGCATGATAGGGAAACATCCTGTTGATTAATGTGGTTTATATTTCTCAATTTTTCAAATGCTTCAATGCATGGTCTATTCATTGATACATGGTTATGAAAGTATGAAGCTTTGCCCCTCTGTTCATGTACTGTAGCCTTAGCAGTTAGGTACCTGGACAGTCTTGAAGTATTTTCTACTTGAGCCTATTGGCAGAAAAATAATTTTCCTCCCTAAGGACAATTGAATATTCTATGTAATCTCTGGAATTCTAAAATTATTTCTGTGCTTCTAATATTCACTGATCAGATATTAAAGTCTAATGGACATCATTTTCTTGTCGTTAACTTTTAAAATATGTGCAAAATCAGGGTTTGGATACTGATACTTTAACAAATGCTGTACTCCAAAGATCTCATTTCTATTCTTCTGTGAATAAGACTAGAATCTTGGTCCTAATTTTTTTTGCAAGAATGTCCCCAAATTGAGGATCTGATTTAAGACCACTTGAAGTCAATAGAGAGATTGTGATCCATTTCAATGGGCTTTGAGGCAGAGCCATGAAGACTAGCTGAAACAACTGCTAGGATTTCAGGAAAACCACAGGCTATACAGCTGAATTTGGCAGCATGTAATTAATTACTGAAATTTAATATCATGTTGCACAATATTTGGCTCTTCATATAAGCAAGCAGGGGGTTTTTTAATGTTTCTATACTCCATTGCAAGACACATTTTAAAAGTCATTGACATGAACCAGAAGAATGTCTTTCATTATGTTCAGAATTGACTGCGTTTGGGTTTTTATCCCCATCAGAGGATAATGAAAACAGCTGGAGTTAAATTATTATACCTCAAAAATATTCACTGGCATATTCCTCTCTCAATATGCGCTGTCTTGTGGAAATGAGTTGTCTGGTGTTGAGAAGATCAAGAGCAGTTGGGTAGCAATGCTCCTGAAGTTTGAAATGGAAAATCCCTAGCCTCCTCCGGTCACACAGTTAATCTCCAAACCGGTAGACGGTCCCCTATTCAATGTGGTATTTAGACTCATCAAGTCACAAATATTTCCATAAAAAATATCCCTTCACTGTTAGACTGAAACTCTAAGCAATCAGTAGATTGACAGGATAACTATTTGATAATCAGTCTAACACGCAAAAGCTACAATACCTTCAAGTCCTTGACAAATTGTTGTCTAGTGGATTTAGCAATAGGAATGGTTGAAGAACATTCATGACACATGAGAAGAACAGCAAATCTGATTTATGGTTTGCAGTTGCTCCAAAATACGAAGTCATAAAATACTTTGGAGATTGGCCTCCTGATCTGCTAAATCTCAGCTAAGTGACTCAGGCAGCAATGTTTTGGGGCTTATATAGTATATAACAATCAGTTGTCTCCCAGTTTTCTTTGCTTCCCTTTTACATTTGTATTCGTACAGTTGCATGAATTTAATTAAAAAAATGAGTTTACTGTTCACTGTCATGATGCTTGTCTGAAGACAGGATAAAAAACCACATTTGTAATTTCTGTTTTAATGAGACTGAAAAGGAGGAAAAGCAGGAAAACTATTGTGGTTTTATATGTCCCTAGACATCTGCTTTTATCTTTTAATTTTGTTCTTTAGGGCAGACTCAGAATAATGCTTTTTATCTAATCTGTAGTCAAGTATTGGATGAATCATAGTTGCCCCTTATTGATTAGTTGTTTAATCATATAAAATGAATAGTAGTCCTTCATCCTCAGAGTGAAATATTGGTAAGTATGACAGAAGAAAACAGGATGTAGCCTGAAAGCTTATTGCTGTAACAGCATACTGCCAGTCCTGTGGACTTGCAAGTCTCGGTCTTGTCTCTTGAGATCCACTTATATTTTCACCTTTGGGCTTGTTTGCTCTGTGGCAAACTGCAGCGAACTCGAGAGATATGCTTTGGCATGACCCAAAACAAAGAAAAAAAGCATATTGTCTCCAAATGATAGGTGACCTCTGCCTGGGATCAGAGTCTGGCTGTGCCCAATGTGGGGAAAGCATCCTGAACACCTCTGCAGTAACACGCATGCATTTCTGCATCAGGTTCCCTCTGCATCAGGTCAGCTTCTTAACCTGCTAGAGGAGGTTAAGTGCTATATGGAGAATGGCTGCAGATGAGAAAAGTTTCTTCTTAGCATGTATCTGACAGAGCACAGTAAACAAGGCATCTAATTAAAATCCTGTTTGAACTTTGATCTCCTGTTCTTGTTCTTTTACCAGCAACAAATGTTTTAGAGAATGTTTTTACCAGTACTTTGCAGTATAATTACTGTTTTTCTGACCTGATTTTTGTGTGTATCAGTATCACCTCTCACCTTTGGCCCAGCAGAGAATTACTGTCTGTCCTGAGAATTCAGAAATCTGCAGTCATTCATTGTTTTACTGAATAAATCACAATGGATGTCTTTATGTTTGTCCTTAATGCAGTGCAAACTTTATTCGGTCTGACCGCTTCCCTATTATCTTATACCTTCCTCAACTTGTTTACCAACTTTTCAACCTCCTCATTACATGTGAAGAATTGTGCAACTCCTGAGAGAAGGCTATGAATATTGACAAACACTTGAAACAACAGATCTGTTTCAAAGAGGAACTGGAACTGGTTTACAGGCTCTGAGAATAGTGTGGGTTGGCAGTGTACGTCCTCTTCTCACTTTAGGCTAGCATGTCAAATTCCCAGGTAGTGAAATCTCATCACAAGGTGGTAGCTTGGAAAACATCATACAAGCTTTTCTCTCATCAAAGAGCAGGTGTTTTCTAGTTTTGTTTGCTTTATGTTCTTTCCCCTGAGAGATATAAAAGAATCTACTGTTAGACTGTACGTGAAATGTGCATCTGTGAACCATCTTAAAAGGAATCATGGAAGAAAACAGGAAAAATAAGGGTTAAGAAAAGAACAGGAGAAATCGGAGGGAAGCAAGTAAAAAATGCAGGAGGTAAGTGCAAGAATCCTTTCTGCCCACGGTCCTGGTAACAAACTCACTGGGCACTGACCAGGAATGGGCTAAAATAACCCCAGCAGAAATACCACTCACCAAAAAAGACACAGGGTTTTGGAAGTGCAGGTTTGCCAAGGCTGTACTGTGATGTTAGGACATCAGAACACATGACAGCTCCTGCAAAGAGAAACACTACTACACATGTGACTGTTTGGTAATGAACAGCCAAAATTCACAAAGAACACGAGGGTTAATACTGGATGGGGAAATGCAAAGAGGAAAGCAGCGTGGATGAGAGAATAAAAGGCTTAGTTATATGCTTGCTGTATGATTCCGGAGGTGCCCCAGACATGCTGAACTGGAAACTGAAGAGCCTGAACAGGATATACAAAGATTTAGATCTATTAAAAAATTAAATCAAGCATGAGGAATTTAAGGTCTGTGAGCTGGATGTGTCCTGTGGTGCTGCTTTAAGTCACTTACAATCACACTATTATTAGCAATATGTAATAACATAACAAATACGTATATTAAAAAATACTTTCCTGAATGCATTTGAGAAAACTATTTAGATTTCAAGGAAAAACTTTCCTAATGTGCATTAATACACCAGAAAAAGGGCAGAGAGCCCAGCAAAAGTACCACTTGATGGCAATGACATGGTGAACAGTTTAAAAGCCTCTGAATGGTCCTTTGAACAAGGAGACCTAGGCAACAAAGACATAGAAAGTCCGTAAATATTTTATTCCAGGACACAATGTTCTTCTATTGACAGTAATAAATATATGGAAAATAAACTTATTAAAGGTTAGGTGGAAAACTATTCTGACAAGGTGTTCTTTGCAAATGTCATCTAGCTTCATAGCATTTCCAATTTGGGTATAAGGTTTTTATGTCCTTTTGGCAACAGCATAAAAATACAGATGATTCATGCATCAAGATTTATTAAAGACAAATACAGATGGCATTTTAGACTGAAAAAGTTATTTTGATTATTTGCAATTATGGGACAAATTAAGTTAAAATGAACCCAATCTGAAATCAGCATCCAAACAAAAGGATTGGAGTCTAGATTTAAGTTTTGTGGCTTTGCTTGGAAATAAGACCTCATCTGATGAAAATGTGAAAAACTCGCAGTTCTTGCCAAAATTAAACTATGAAACAGTCAATTCATAGCAGTTAATGAGAATCATTACATTTTATTGCTTGACTTTTCTCTCCCTCTTTTTGTCTCTTGAATCATTTAAAGGAAACCTATTTGAAAACGGCACATTGAAATCAATTGATTAAATCTGATTGTCCTTTTGTTCCATTGGTTTCCAGTGGAAACAAGCACATTTAAAAAGAGCCTCCGCTTATTCTTTGCAGTCTATCTGACAAAGGCCAGCAGGGCTGATATCCATTCAAAAGCAGAATGTGTCCAGCTGTTAGCATTTTGCTGATGAACAGCTTCTCCATTACACGTCTTTCTGTCCTAATCTTGGAAAACACCAGGGTATTCTAGCCAGATTTTAAATTACCTGGGGGATTTATTTTGTGATTGTCACGCAGATTAGAAACCCAGGTGATGGGATGGACCCAGGTGCCTCTTTGCAAATGGTTTATGGAACTGAATTGCAATTGAAACAATGAAGGATTATTCACAACTTTTCCCAACTTTTCCTTTGAAATCTTACCATACTAGCCAAATATTGACAAATTAACTCTCTTCCCAAATTCTGTATATTCCTTGTTTACTTTATTATAAAATCATTAGAATCATCCTTTAGACCATAGACTATTTGCCATTGTGAGTGGGATTCTGCAAGAGACAGCCTTGATTTGGGTTGAGTTTCTATGTAACCCTGTGGTCAGCTATCAGAACAGAAAATTGCGAGTTTGAAGAGTGGAAGAGGAACAGGAGGACAACCAGTAAACCAGTCAGCTCTTATCTACTGTGGTGTTCACTTAATGCTGCTGTGGCTTCCCTTTTTTGACTAATGTAAGGCCAGGATGCACAGAGCCTACCAAAGTGTACCCATTATTTTGGGTCCCATTGCTGAGCCTTTCCAAACTCTACTGGAAGACAGGACCATGTTATCACTAAGCTATCACGGGGCTCAATTTAATCACAAATTGAAGAGGCTTCTATGGCAGCAGTTGGATTTAGACCAGGCCCTCAGGAAGAGGTACATGGACAGAAAACATAGATGCTCTTAATGCTTAGCTGAATCTTTTTATTAAAGGGATTATGTAATACAGGGTGGCTGTCAGCTGGAGGCAGTGCCTTAGGATTTCCCTTCAAGTCCTGTTTCCTAAATTTACATTACCAGGGATAAGCATGATGGGATATCCTGGTAGAATATTTCAGATTGATGTGGCTTTCATCTTCTGGTCAGAATAATTTTTTATGGACTACAGACACTATATACTACAATTACTGTTTATGTGAGAGCCCAGATTTTTGGCAAAACTTTTGATGAACAATGTCAACAAGCTCTTTTTACTTCTCTAGTAGTCTAAATCCTTTGCTCAGATCACTCAATTCCTTGCCATGTCAAAGTTGGATGGACTTGGATGCAAATTTGATTTTGTCTCTTATGAAATAAAACTATCAGTCAAAGATTAGAGGACAGCTGTGCTTTCCTAGTTGTGTGTGGCACTTTGCATTGAACACGGTTAAGTCCCAAGGTAGCCTAGAGGTCTGGGCAGCATTGCCACTGTGTTTCTGAGAATAGCAGCAGCAGCAGCCTTGACAATGTGAATCTATTTAATTTCAGGACTTGCTGTGCTTGATGAATGAAAAGACCGATGTTTATGCAGGTTGTTAAAGGGCATTTCTTGTTCTTGCTTGGCATTACTCATGTCATTTTCTTGTTCCCTTCAAAGCCTTGTAGCGACCTGTTTGAGCTGAGGGTTCATGAAGGGAGGAATCTGCTCACCAGCGAAGCATGTGGCAGCTGTCTGAGGGCACAGCCCGTAAATTGCGGGTACAGAAGCTGCAACCAAGAGAGGAGATTCTCACCGCAGGTCTGTCGGTGAGGCTTTGTCAGGTTGCATCATGCAGTGACTGGCCTAGAGCTTTGGTTATAAACAGGATGGAGGAGGTGCTGCTTAGAGGATCAGGGTCATTATCTGAATGATGCTTTGGCTCTGTAGGCATGACAACACCAGGGAAACTTAAAGTTAATTGAGGAAAATGAACTCAGAGCACTAAACTCGGTGTCCTAACTCCTGTGTAAGCATGCTTTACTCCTGGTGTATAGTAGATCTATCTATTTGGATGGACACAGAGTATACCTTGCAAATGATGGCCATAATTTTAAGAGTGGAGCTTGCCAGGCACAGGGTGGGCAGGTGTAGTTATCAGGGCAAATGGCTTGTTACCCCCAAAGTTGGTGTAAGCAAGTATGTCCAGCTGAAAATGTCCAAGTTCTGGGCTGCAGGAGCCACTTCCCTCCATAAACCCTTTTCTGATGTTAGAGACGTCCTTTCTTTCATAACACTGAAAAAACTATAGGGAGGAAGAGAATAGAAAGAGAAAAGTGTGCTCCACCCTCATCCTTTGTTCCATGAGACCGTCTAACAAAACATTGTTGGAAAACCCTGCTTGAGAGGGTTCAAATCCCATCAGCAGAGTACTCAGGCTATAAACTAGATTGATGACGAGATCCTAATCTTTCCATTGATGCTATTTCAGCTTTGAACAATCCCAACTCCTATGCATTTTAAGTCTTTCCATGTCAGAATACTGGAAGTTGCAGTTAGATGAGACTCAGGTAATTAAAGCCACTGTAGATTGAGCTCAGTATGATCACAGCTGCAAATTGCTGCTGGGAAGGTGCAGGCTGGATGTTAGAAAAAAGTTCTTATGAGGAGGGTGCAGCACTGGGACAGGGTGTTCAGAGAGGTTGTGAAATCCTTGGAGGTTTTCAGGCCTTTGTTTAAAAGGAGTCATTGCTGAATGGGTGTACTGTGGGCAGTAGTCTTGCTTCAGGGGGAGGTTTGATTAGGTGACCTGCAGAGGTCCCTTCCACCAACACGTCTGTGATGCTGTGAATAAAACCCCCTGAAACTCAGGAAAGTTAGACACATTGTGTTGTTAATAGCTGCTAGTGTGGGGAAGAGGAGCAGAGGGAAAGGTATCAGATGGTACCAGGGAAGGGAATTAGCTGCAGTGGGGCTGGGCCCCCCAGGAGTCACTGGGTGCTGGAGTACCTTTAGCAAAAGATTGGGGTGGGTGATTTTTGAGTAACAAATTCACCATAAGATTGGAGGGTTTCTTGAGAGCATGGGGAGGAGAGAAATTACTTGTGAATTTGAATTGAACTTAGGAAATGGATTCTGCTGGAGGGGAAATAAAGGAGGAGAAGGAATGTAAAAACATGTCTCTCCTCAGCATTTTGAAAAAGCTGCACTCCAGAATTGCCCAAATATTTAATTTTCATGTTGTTGTTTTTTTCTCAAAAAGCAAACTTGACTTTTCATATTGACGTGGTATATTCTGATGATGGAAGAAAAGGTGAAGTAACCCCAAATGGGAAAAGGATTGCCCAGAATGAAATTTTGGTGTGGTGGTTTGTTGGTTTTGTTTTTTTTTTTTTTTTTTTTTTTTACTCCAGTCATATCCCTCTTTTTTCAATGTTTATCCTAAGCCACATTTTTAGAATAATTTTTCAATTCTTCCCTCAAACTGAAAAATCCATTATTTATCCAGTGAGCAGGAACAGTGTGCTAGTTTTGGCTGGGTTAGGGTTAATTTTCTTCAGAGTAGCTAGTACGGGGCTATGTTTTGGGTTTGTCCTGGAAACAGTGTTGACAATACAGGGAGGTTTTAGTTATTGCTGAGCAGTGCTTACACAGAGTCAAGGCCTTTTCTGCTTCTCACCCCACCCCACCAGTGAGCAGGGTGGGGGTGCACAAGAAGTTAAGAGGGGACACAGACAGGACAGCTGACCCCTACTGACCCAAGTCATATCCCACAGCATATGGTATCATGCTCAGCATATAAACTGGGGGAAGAAGAAGGAAAGGGGGACATTCAGAGTGATGGTGTTTGCCTTCCAAAGTAACCGTTATGCGTGACGGAGCCCTGCTTTCCTGGAGATGGCTGAACACCTGCCTGCCGATGGGAAGCAGTGGATGAATTCCTTGTTTTGCTTTGCTTGCATGCATGGCTTTTGCTTTACTTATTAAACGGTCTTTATCTCACAAGTTTTCTCACTTTTACTCTTCCGATTCTCTCCCCAGTCCCACAGCGGGGGAGTGAGTGAGCGGCTGGGTGATGCCTGGTTGCCAGCCGGGGGTAAACCATGACAGTCCTTTTTGGTGCCCAACATGGGGCTCAAAGGGTTCCAGCAGCTGCAGCTGATCCATCAATAAGACCCACGAGTGCAGTCCCTAAACTGGGCTTTGGCTCTGCTGCTAAGGAGGGTGGATCATTTGCCATCAAACATTTGTCTCCCTTGGGATGATTTTCCTCTGCTTTTATACCAAAGGCTCATGTTTGAACTCTAGCAGCCAGAAGCCACCATAGCCACCTTCAGCTGCTGTGTAGTAACTATGCACGCATACAGCCTTACTTAACGGTGACTGTGAGACAACTCTCTCTTTCTCAGCTTCCTCCAAGCACTACTTATTTATATATATTATAGGATTAAAGCTGGTGCACTAGACAGTTGTGCATTTGACAAGTGGTAATTTGGGATCTGTGGCCATTTGTGCCCCTACACTCTTAGGCTGTAGGAAGGCTGGCTGGCACACGTGCAGGGATATCTGTTTTTCTGTCCCTCTGCGATACATGGCTGTTATCTCATTCCCTGTTTGTGTCTCTGCTGCTGCTCTCTTGGTGCCAACCTATCCATCCCTTGTGACATCTGCAAATTTTATAAAACAACCAAATAAATGTCTCCCCTGAGATGGTGTGACAACCTTTTACCTATATGTCATCTACATTTCAGCTTGCCTTCTACAGTGGAGTGATTTTGTGTGTATTGTGTTTTTTTAAACTAAATGCCATGTGCCAATACATTAAATGCTTTGCAAAGGTTTATATACATTAGCACAGAGTCCTTCATCAGCCAAATTTGTGATTCATGAAAAATATAAAAGGTATTTGTGTGTGGATGTTCATAACTGCCAATATTTCTGTTGAAGACAAAGTATATGGGGCTGACTAGAAAAGCCTGACTCAAAGGCTGTTGGAAGCGGGCAGATGTAATGTGTTAGAAAGAGTTGTCGTGGTTTAGCCGAAACCAGGACAGAGTGAACATGCTTTCTTAGAAAATACTCCCAGGCCTTGTGAGTGCATTGGATCTACATTTGCATAACAATCACCTTGTCTAACTACTTTCCAATAATGTGTGTAGATGAAAGGGTAATTTTCATTTCAGTGTTCTCCACGTTACTTAATTTGTATAGAAGTCAATAGGATTATATTTTTTAAAGTGCAAATGATTTTCAATGTAATTCACCCTTTCTAATTGTTTCTGTATTTATTTATATTATTTTTACTCAAGGACACTTTAAATACTTAGTCATCTTTTTGCAAAAACAAACATCCCTTTTATACCTAATTATACCCATTATACCTAATTGTTATACAGAGCAGCCAGGTTATAAAAGAAAATGTGATAATAGGCTAATGTGGAAAGTATCAAAGAAAATCTTCCAATGAAATCATCGACTCTTCAGATCCAACACTTCAAAGGACTCCTATTGATTGTCCAGGGCAGTGTATTGGTAAAGCTGATTCCCAGCTTACCAGGCAGGACTTTTTCTATGGGACTCTCCTATGCAACCCTTGACATCTGCTCTGTACCGAGTCTCCGCAAGCTGTGGATCTGCCCCATCAAGCTTCGTGAAGGCACCTATTGTATGAATAGAGGTGGGTGCAGAGTCCGGCTGGTGTTGATCATGGTGTGATACCAGTGGGAGGAAAGTAATTCTACATGGATAGTTTTTCATATTGCAATTATAACTGGTACTTGGTGTCCTGCACAGCCTTAGTCTAGCTAACACCTTGAAGAAACAGAAAGGTTTGTTGTCTGACAAAAGGGTCTGAAAAACTTTTCTAAAAGGTCCACATACTTCTGGATGCAGATGAACTGGAAGAGGGGGGGAGAAAGCCCTCTCTGATCTGCTCTGGTGAGACCTCACCTGGAGCACTGCGTCCAGCTCTGGGGCCCTCAGCACAGGAAGGACATGGACCTGTTGGAGCGGGTCCAGAAGAGGGCCACAAAAATAATTTGAGGGCTGGAGCCCCTCTCCTATGAGGCCAGGCTGAGAGAGTTGGGGTTGTTCAGCCTGGAGAAGAGAAGGCTGCGGGGGGACCTTATTGTGACCTGCCAGTACTTAAAGGGGGCCTATAGGAAAGATGGGGAGAATCTTTTTAACAAGGCCTGTTGTGACAGAACAAGGAATAATGGATTTAAACTAAAGAAGAAGATTTAGACTAGACATAAGAAAGAAATTTTTTACAATGAGGGTGGTGAGGCACTGGAACAGGTTGCCCAGAGAGGTGGTAGATGCCTCATCCCTGGAAACATCCCAGGCCAGGTTGGACGGGGCTGTGAGCACCCTGCTCTGGTTAAAGCTGTCCCTGCTCACTGCAGGGGTTGGGCTGGATGGCCTCGAAAGGTCCCTTCCAACCCAAAACATTCTATGATTCTATGATTCTATGAAAGGAGCATTAGAAAATATTGGGTGTTACACACACCCAAAAAAAGGATTTTCTCTTTCTTAGTTGTCTCATAGACAGACAGAATTTAGTTCACTTGTAGACGTGGTAGCTCTGTGCTGCCTGTGTTATGCCAGTTGCTTCCTTTGGGATGCTTTTAAGACTACATTTGTTCACCTATACAGTGAATAGTCACATAGAGCCAGATTTCAAGGTAGTGAATATTGCCATGGCCCCACTGAATGTCTGCTGAAAAACTTGGAGGTCACATCGAGCCTGTGCTGATTTTTAACACAGGCCTCATCATCCTCTCTGTTCCCATGTGTGGAGTGGGAAACAAGCTGTGTGTCAGTAAGCCCAGCCAAGAGCTGGAGTCACTCTGCGGTACAGTCCATGTCAGCCACGTTAATCTTTTCACAGCTGGGAATTGTGCATAAAAGGCTCTTTCTCCTTCATTAGTAACTGCCACATGTACGACTGAAGCAACCAGCAATGCCACTTACAGGGTGGACTCAATCAGCGGGGTCGGCTGTTACGAGATGGCTGGAATTTTGTACCCGTTGGAGCTTTGTAGGAAAAGATAATTTCTGAGGATGACTCATGCGGATCTGTCTGCCACTTACTGAAAAATAAGTGTGTACGTGGGATGTAGCAAAAATTAGTTGGATCTGTTGATAGATATGTATAGGAGTAGCGATAGAATATGTACAGGGAAAAGGTTAAAAATATGTGAATGGCTCTCTCTAGTGACACTCCTAAATGAGGACACTTTGGGGCAACATGGGCAAATGGTCTGGTCAGATAAGCTTTTCCTGGGAATCAGTGAGCTGTTAGTACAATCTTCTGGATTTCAGACTGGAGATCTCTATCAGAACTGCGGGCACCCCTTGTGTTGCTTTGCAAACGCCCATGTGTTTTATGCTGCGATCAAAAAGGCACAAAGGACTGTGTCAGAGTCACGGTCTGTCCTCCTCCAGCCCCTGGGACCGCTGTAGTGAGTCAGAGATACAGTGGTTTGGGAACAGCCTGTGAACCAACCCTGCTTATTAATCATTTTGCTTTTTGCAGTGTTATTTTAAAGCTAGATCAGTTCCCCAATCCAGCTCGCCAGGCAGCTGCCCAAACACTTTCAGCGACAGACCTGAGGGGCAGAAGCAAGTCTGCAGTAGGAGGCAGGGAGAGGAACTGGGAGCTACATCAGCTGGCTCTGCTATTTAAAGGAGTTCTGCATTTTGAAGCAAAGCAACCTCTGAACTCTAATAGCAGCCTTGATGTTACAGCTTGTTGGCTGGCTAGCTCAGCACAGGCACATGGAAATTTAGACCTGGGCATGTCCATAATGGGAAAAGAAGAAAAGTTTCTTCAGCTTCTGTAGAGTTGAGTACACCCCCAGAGCTGGGAGGCTTTGAAGGAAGTCATCCGCTTGTCATGCAGCCACCAGTGCTCCTTGGCTGTCCTTGCCAGGAGCTGACAAGGGGACTGAAACTGAAAAGGAAGCTGATTTTTTTTAAAAGATCCAGAGCTCAAGTGCTTAATCAGTTAAATTACTCACCATTGACAGGTCTGGGAAGATCAGAATACGTGACCTTTGTCAAAGTGCACATTTTTGAAATGACATCTGCTGGTTTTGGTAGGTTTATCAGAAGAGCTGAAATCCCAGCTTCACAGGCAAAATCTTCACTCCTGTACATCTTCAGAATAAAATACTAATAAATCCTTGTTCTGGTAATACTTCAAAATAGAATATTCTGTGATTAATTGTTGCAGTAAGTTCTTGAAGCACTCTGTGTGTTTAAAATACCACTTAAACTCTTGAGGTTCAGGCAAAGGTAGACTAAGGACAACTCAGGAGTTCCAGACTCCTAATCCTGCTCACAATCTGATGTTTTAATAGCCTAATATCACAAACAAATTCTCCCTAACAGAGAAGTTGGGGAATATTCCTCTGTCTTGGTTTGTGAATTTCACTAACATATTTTAAAGTTAATTTTAAAGTTTTTTAGTTATATTCAGGCTTTTACAGTGTGATTATAATTCTGGAAACAGTTTAAGTGGGGAAATTCATTGTTGCAATATTAACTTTCCAGTTATCTAGTAAATAAAATTATCCAAGTGCTGCTATGAATAGTTTTAAATTACAAATGAGATTAAATTCCAATAAATTGCCTAAACTGAAATCAGTGGTTCTACTGGGAAATGTGTGAATCTCATGAAGATAGCACTTGAACAAAAAGGTCAATGATGCAGTTTGTTACTTGGAGAAGGAAGAAATTTTTAGAATTATATTTTGTGTTTCCTTCTACTAGTATTTATAGCTATTAGCACTAACTATTGCAAACTAAATCAATATTGTTTCCAGATCATATGCATGGAGTTTTCAAAAATATTCTGTTTCTTTTCATCTGAGATTAAGCTGCTGATCTTGTTAAGAGGAATAATAGATGCAAGATATTCTTAATTAATTGATAATTTAATAATTAAGTTACTGCAGGGCAAATGAGAAGTGATCATTGTATGGAGAAGAAAACACTGTGGTTGATTTTGGATGAGGCTTGTGGTAACTGATTGCAGTGCTAACATTGGCAAATAACTGTCCAGCTCAGCACAGTTTCATGGTTGCCTTCTGCTGGTTTTTGTTGAGGGGGTGAAATTGGAAGTCAAAACTGCTGTGCTTATTCACCTCTTTGGTGTCTCATTAGAGATGCTTAGTCATTTGGAGAAGCTCTGACTAGCTGGTTAGTGTGTTTATTCCACGGCACCCAGCTCCTGTGAAGAACTCTCTATAGCAACATGAGCTTGAAGGTGTTTACAAGTTCACCTGAAAGGACCTCAGCAACAGCATTTAAGACTCTCCTGTGGGAATTTATAGCAGGAATCTTCAAAGAGGAAAAAAGGAAAGATTTGTAGGTTAAAATAAGCGAACAAATGATCAAAGCTTCTGAGGGTCTCTTGAGTTACTGATTTTCTGTTTTTTTCTTATGCATCACAAGCTTACTGCTCCAGGCAGAACTAATTAACTAATGAAGACAGGAGAGAATTACTGAGGAAGGGATGGAGAACAAAAACTTATTAAAATTTAACAATAAGATATCTGCTTCATGTAATAGCTGTTATGTTGATCACTTTTCGTGACAATATCCCAACAGTACTTTTTTTCTAATTATGCAGAAGTGCCAGGTACTGTAGGCTATATAGTCTCCTGTCTTGACATTCAATCTGTGTCTTTAGCAGTACTAAATAATTTTTTTTTCTTGTTCTGTAGGTTAAAGAAGTCAGGCATTCAGACACAATCTCTGCCAAAAAAGTGCCACATTTCAATTACACAGCTTTGGCTTTTAAGTCTATTGCTTGATTGATAACTTTATGGGTTTAGTGTAGCAAGCAAACTATGTGGTAGAACTTGAGGAAACAGAAACTAGGAAGCAACCCATAAAGTTATCAGTCAGGCAGTAGGCTTAAAAAACAAAGCTGCATAACTAAAATGTGGCACTTTTTTGGCTGAGACTGTTTTGGATATGTGATGAATGGAGATCAGAAAAAAATTAGACAAATTTGCAGAAGAAAAGCCCATGGAACAAGCCTCTCTGTGTTAAATCACTGGCTTAAAAGAACCTAAAATGTTGATTGCTGGAAGATCATCACAGGAAAAGCATCACTATATAGTATTTCTGCTCCCCTTTTCCTTCTCTCAAGAGGTATCACTGGAGATAGGCTGCTGGACTAGATAGGTTAGATAACCTAGTGCTGCTTTTCTTCTGTTATGCAATTTAAATTCATTTAGTCATGGACTTAGCTTGTGACTCAGAAAGTCACAAGTACTATTCAAGGGAAAAAACCAGGAAGATTTGGTCAGTGTTGACTTGTAGTTACTTTTCCACACCTCATTTGACAGACATAATTTGCCCCTTTCACCTCCTGTTATGGGAACATTTCTCTACCCTTCCATACTAAAACCTTTCAAGTCTTAGTTACATACCTGGATCATATTCCTAGTGAAAGTATTGGAAGTATGTATGTATGATTCATGCTTTATATATAACATACATAATAATTATATATATATAACACATTCTATTAACTTCATGATTCTTCATGTTCCTTCTCAAACACCTTTTTTTCACACCTCACTGTGCCTCATTGCCACCCAAAATCAGGCCTGTACCTTGTTTTTAGGGTGACTTGTATTTTTTTCTTTTCAACATATGTAGATATTCTGTAGATAACTGTGTATATATAGATAACTTCTGTACAAAATAATTAGGCATCATGATGTTAGGCAGAAAGACCAAGCTTTCAACACCAAACATTTATTGATTTGTAAAATTTAACAGCTGTGATAGCATAGTACATGTGTGTGTGTGGGAGGGGGTTCCTGTGAAAGATTACATTATTTTGGGATTAGAAAAGCTGAGAAACATCTGGTTAACACATGAGTCCTGCAATAGAGTTAGTTCTTCAGCTTCTTTTTATCCCTAGTGCTAATATTAGCTCTCCTACTAGATGTTCCCAGTGCCAGTGAGTCCTCACCAGTTGGTGGTTACAATGGGGAGCTGGGAGCAATGTGGTGAGCAGGTCATAATGGACATGAGTGTGGGGACAGCTACTGTGGTGTGGGAGATGTAAGATATATATCTTACATTATATACGTTTTCATGGAACAACTTATTAGATGTCTGGGATAATGAGGACCCTGAGTTGTTTACGTGGTAGTCAGTGACAGAAAGTCTGTTAAGAGGAAGACTCCAAATGCCTCATCATGTGTGGGGACAATGCAGACCACATCGTCCCCAAGTGGTGTCAATAATGCCCTACAATTAGCATGAGTCTTCCCTTTTGAGTCTTACAGCAGGATAATTCTTTCTTTGACTGGAGTTAACGTCTTGCGCTTCCAGTTCAGTAATTTTGGACTCTCCAACTGGATAATTAACACGCATTTAAAACCCGGGAGCCACAGAGCTACACCCATTTATGGTAGCTGACTTACACCATTTCCAGCTATGCTGTCAGGGGTGATAGTGACTATATGGCAGCAAGGCTATGGCCATGTTACACGACTTGGAAGGCTCTGTCAGGCTGATGCAGTGAACTGTAGCAGAATCTATGTGGCTTCTTCTGCCCTCCCCTTTGCACCAAGATGTACACCTCCGCTGAGCCTTCCAGATCTCCTTCTTAAGTTTATGGACATGGTGCCTGACCTTTGATAACCCGATGCATCTAAAATGCTCCAACAGCATAGAAGTGTCTTTTCCCATGACAAGGATGTATAGATATCCCAGTCTTTGCATTTCAGGGTCTCAGAGCTTTGTTTCTCTTTCACATTTAACAAAGGAGCAAATGCTTGTGATTGTCTCCTCTAAGCCCCATTGGCATGAAGTATGTTTTTCAGCCGGTCACAGCTTCTGTGATCTCTCTGCTATCTTGTTTCTTCCTTGCTGCTTCTGCAGCATTTTGTTAGCCTTCAAGCAGTGTGTAATTTCAGTCATGTGAAATAAGTCTGTGTATAGCCACCCATGAGCTAGACTGGATGGAGGCAACTCCTGCTGTACACGGCAGAAAATAGAGTAACTCCAAGTGCAAAAAGCATTTCAAGTGGCTTAAAAATTGCTTTATTATGAATTATATACTACTTTTGCTGTCCTGATAATGTGAAACACCATCTACTGTGATTCATTGTAGTCAAGCAGCATTAACTTCAGAGAGAAATGGGACAAAAAGGAAACTGCTCCCTTGGTAATGGGGTATTTTGTGTGGGCAAGCACTATAGCTATATTAAATTATTTTACTCTGCTCATTCACATTTGTCCTTCTAGGTCCTTTTGATGTTGAAGTTATATACTATATAGTAAAAAGTGAGTTAAAGACTGAGTAATCAAAGCAAGGGATAACAGGTGTTAATCGGAGAATATAATCCTGACACATATTAACAGCTCTTAAATCAATTAAGTTTAACAGAATAGCTAAAAACCAGAAGTAGTAGAAAAATCTCATCTTTTCACAAATGGGGATGAAGGCTTTCTAAAGTGTGAAAACAAAAATAGACTCTTTGGGTGCCATTTTATAAGGGACTGGTAAATTTGGGTACCCAACTATTCAGTAGATGAACTTAACTGCTTTTTAAGTACCCTCTCTCAGTCTCTTGTCCCACTGACCCCACTGGGAGCCCGGGGAGATATATCTCACTAGGCCAAATTTAGTCCTTGTGAGTACCTGCCTCTGCCACAGAATATCATATTGTGTTAACTGAGAATCTATTTTAGCAGGGAGCTCTCTCGTTATGAAACATGAATGCTGAGAGGGCATTACAGCTTACCATTTTGTTTTGGATGTGTGTGTTCAAATTCAGTCAGGTCAGTATGCCACATGGTGCCATTTAATTTAAATTAAATTAATCAATAGAGTACATTAGCCACATCATTTTAATATTGTTTTGGTAAAATCCTTGGCCTGTAGAAGTCAAGGACAAAACTCCTGAACACAGTGGTGAGATGACACTGTGACGTTAGCTCTTTTTCAAAATTAATGCAGCAAAATAAATTACTTCTTTCCTCCCTTGTCATTCTTAAAATTTTGAACCACTGCCATTTGGATAAACATCCTCCATGTTCTGCACTTATGGAGCAGAGGTATTGCAGGGGTTATTAATGAGTGTTTAAGACCTGTCTCCCTCTCTCTCATTATTTCTTTCTCATGTTGAGAAAGTTGCTTAGTTACTTCATATTTTAGTTCCTCATTTGCAGATTGAGTGGCAGCATTTTTCTCCTTAGAGTGTGTTCTGAAGATTAAAATTCCAAATTTGAGGAACTCAGGTGCTCCATGAACCATGTCCAAGACTGGGGAAAGAAGGTTAAATTCTAGTCTGTATAAACCAGATTAAATTTATTTTTTTGCCTCTATTTTTGTACCTTGCCTGTTCATATATTTTATTTTGCTTTTCCAATTTCATGAGCAAAACAATACAGCTAGTTGTCGTTAAAGTGTCCTGGAAATTGGTCCAGAAAGCATAACACCCCAGAGTCCACTGGTTTTGGCTCCCCTGAACAGAGGGGTCTGTGGTCTGTAAGAAATGGTGAGAGCTGTTAGTAGTTTGCAATGCCCAGCTCTAGAGTATTGTGATTTCTCCTTGGCAATTTCACTTCATTTTAAGGGAGAAGATGCTCTTTTCACTGTGTGGCTGGGAAATTTAAAGTTGTGGCTCTAAAGCTCTCTTTCCTGAGACATGCATTTTTATTTTAAGTTAATTGATTAGTCATAGTGATGGATGATGAGGACGGACTTGGGTTCATGGAGGGCAATTCTAGCCTTGCTGGAGCTGGAGTTTACCATTTATTGGTAAAAAAATGGGCAGAACTTAGTGTCTAAGGACTTGAACAAGTATATTAAGAGAATTGGACAGCCACAGAGGATCTTGGGAAAACTGAATTCAGCTTCACTTGTCCATATGAGTTAATTTCAATCATGGAGAGGTCTGTATTGAATGATTTAGACATCCCATGGTCTTTTATTTATGAGGTCTGTAGGGTCTATTATATTATCTTATAATTTCCATTCTGCCTCAGGTCAAATGCAGATTTCTATAGTACTCAGAGAACTAATAGTGGGAAAGGTTTGTTTCCAGATTAACCAGAGGTGGTCCCACACTAGAGACTGTTCTGTTTTATATATGTGAAACTAAGCCTGTAGAACTTTTCTGTTTTCATCTTCTCTTTTCAGTGTGCTTTAGTTATTTATAACTTTGTGCCTGTAATTTTGCTATACCTTTGTAAATCACAGAAGAAATATTTGAGGGATTATTTCTCCTGTTGGATAAAACCAGTCATAACTAAAAGGTTTACTTAGCTTGTTTATATCTGGATTTTTTTGTAAGCCTTTTGTACATTTTTTATTTCATTATAGTCTGGCAGTATGGATCCACAGGGTTATAGCTGGGCATCATGTAAATACTATATTTATTTTAATGGGAACATGCTATTTTTTTTTAATATGCTTTTGGAGATAGAATGAAAATTCTCCAAATGTAAATTTGGCTCTGCTGAATAGTCATTTAAAAAGAGTGACTGGAAAGTGACGTGTACCCTTTTTAACTTGTACAACATTAAGAGCCTTAGAAATTTTAGCATCATTCATGTTAACACATCAAAGTATTGCTGGTTGAACTCAAATGTCTCTGAAATGCTAATCTGCACCCTTAACTGTAGTGGCATGAACATACAGATGGTTCTTCTAATTACTTGGAGAAAGAAAAGGGGATGATTTCCTTTAATGATTTCCCCTTCTTTCCAGTCTGAAAGCAGTTCCAGCTCTTCCCTCCAGCTAATTTGACGATTAAAAGATGCCTTTGTCTTGCTTTCAGCTATTGAGGTTTCATCACAATTAGTTAAACTTCCCCTCACGAAGCGAGGTGTGAACCCAGGGCTATGTAGGTTTGGTTCAGAGGTCATGTGAAGGGGAATTATAACCTTGAGTATTTAAAACCAGAATGGGGGGGGTATTTTCATCATCCCATGTTATTGCACTGATGGCAAAGATGGGTTTTTAGGATTAAAATAGGACCTTGAATCTTAGATACAGAAGGTCACTGATCAGGGAATAGACCCCAGGTAGTCAGGCTCCAGACTCATGGTAGCTCCATTTTCTCAAGAATACAAATGAAGAGATTTGAAACACGTTTGTAGAGCTGTTGACCTCACTGCTGCTTTGTGGTGTAACATGTGCTTCAGAGGAACTGGATAAAAATGGTCTGTGAATAATTTCAAAACTTTTAATTTTCATTATGGACTAGAACAAAGGCTGAGATTTTACAAACTCTATCCTGAAAAATGAGATCTGCATACTGTAGAAACAGCTGGCATGATCACTGGTCTATTGGCCCACCACCTCTCTGTACCTCTGGATCATGGTGGTGCAGCTGTGTGGGAATATCTTTTCATTGACAGGGATGGTCTCCAGCCAGGCGGGTCCATGCCAGCTGTTGAAATACGTGAGGGACAAACCTCCTGCTGTTAAGGTTCATGTGGAGCTACCTGAGGAGAGAGAAGATCGTTGTTCTGCCTGGGAGCATGGCTAAGCTGACACGGGTGGCTGAGAAGGGGACTGGGGTTGTGGGGACCAACATCACCCTGTTTGTGGCCTGTCTGTCTTCAGACCCTAAAGATGAGTTTTGTGTCTTCCACCTTCTTTCAGCTCAGAGCCCTGTCCCTTGTGAGCTAAGGCTGGTTGGTGTAAACCAGAACAAGACTGAGGAGCAAAAAGGAATGGACTTGATTTCTTCCGGCTCATGATCTGGATGCCAGCAGAGTAGCCCTTTAGCTCTGTTTTGAAGGTTGTGACCCCATAGCCTTGTATAGAAAATGATATGTCAATGCCAGTGTCATCCCAGAACTCCTCCGAGTATTTCACTTCATTCAACATGGCATCAAGCTGCTACTGTTATTTCAGAATTTGATAGAATTTTATAAATTGCCATTTGATGGTGTATTTTCCTGAATATCCTAGAAGCTGTCATGGGTATTTTTCAATTAACAGTAACAAAACCAAGAACAATAAAAAGAAAAAAGAATAGCTTTAATAAATATAGCTATTCCATTTCTTCAGAGCTTCTATGTACACGTCTTACTTAATCACTCCCTATCAGCAGTTTTCTGTTCTGTTTTTGACGTGCGCTACTTCTCTCCAAGCTATTAAAAAGAAACGAATTTGGGTTCATGACTGTAAAAAGACTATTTTAGTGCTCAGAGAGACTAACTGTGAGGTCAGAATTCAGTGGGGTTTTCCCCCTTCGTTTTCTATTAGCCAGAATGTTGCATAATGTTTTTGCTAAGTAAAACTGTAACCAGGCTTAAAACCTTTTCTCCTACTAGAACAAAAAATATGACCCACGACTGATATAGGGTAGAGTTTCGGCTTTTTTGAAAATACAATAGTGTGGGTATCTTCAGAAAAGGCTTTGGAGGAGTTTGTTGCCTAGGGCTGTGTATTTTGGTTTTGTCCTCTTGAATCTAGGCTTTCGCAATGTTGGAAAAGGAACAGGGGAAGGGGAGAATGGTTAATTAAAAATTCTTGCCTCACCTTCTTGTTCCTCTGGAGTGATGACACCTCACACAGTACAGTAATAGGGAAAGGTGGTTTGCCCAGGTAGGATATCAGCAGAGCCAGATTCCCTTGCCAATTCTACCAGCAATATCTGTCCTGCTCCAGGGTAAAAACTATCCAGCCTCAGCTTCATCCTCCCTAGTGTGGAGATGCCAGTGATCTTTGCTTGGTGTCAGAAAGACATGGTCATTATTGTGCATAAAATGCTGTGAGCTTCTTGGTTTTTTATGTTTGCAGTGATTAAGTTGTCTTCTGTTTGGGCAGGTCTTGTTCAGTAAGTAGTGCTGATTGCAAGTCTCTCTGAACACCTAGAGTACTACTAGAGCAATAGGGTTAAAATAACAGTTGAGTCCTCTGTAGCATATATCAGCTCACTTTATGGAGCTTTTTCATTTTACTCTAATAAGGATATGGTGTTCATGATTCATTACTGCTAGGAGTGTGACATCTGAAACAATATTTATGTTTCTTGATAGGAGAGAATTATTTTGTTGCAATGATGAAGCAAAATATATGTAAAGTGTTGTGAGAAATGTAAACACCTGGGGCATGCTAGACCTCGCAGATTTCAGCCAAGCTCTCCTCACGTGTTATATACTATCAGAAAGTACTGCACTTGAGCCGTTAGTTATTTTGACATTACAGTGTTCTACTCTAGCTTTTAGCAAAGCCAACAGAACACAAAATTCCAGGTTAAGGTCCTCACACGCTTCAGTTAATGAATATGAAATCAACACTCATAAAACAATGGAGTTCACTTGTTTAATGAAACAGTAGGGACTGGGTTGGTGGTAGAGCTGGGATTAGTCACCTAGAAAGGAGGAAATAATCTGCTGTTTCAAAAAAAAAAAAAAAGGCAAATTTCTCTGCCTCAAGTAGCATATTTCAGAGCAGAGCAGTCACAACAGAGGAGCAGTTATGGGAAACACCTTTTGCTGTCATTCACCATCATCTGATGATGGTGGTTACATCCAGCCCTGAAGCTAGTGACCATGGATTACAGACATTTAGAAATATTGCAAAGCAAAACAGATTTGTTCTGTAGAATAAAAATGCCTGTGGAAAAATGGGTAAATTCTGGGATAGATATTTATTGTAGAATTGCATACCAAGTCTTCTAATCAATGGTAGTTCAATCAATGCATTCAGTTGAAAACGAGTGTTCATAAAATTAAATTGCAACTTTTTCTGCTGCTCATGTACTTGACAAAGCCCATACATAAAAATAATTCTCCCACTACAAATGAAGTCATAAAATGAACAAAACACATCTTAAAGTGGAATGTTAGGAGAAAGCTACTTGGAGACTAAACTCGTAATCTAATAGCAATCAGGTAATGGGATAGTATCCATGGGGAGTAATAGGACTGACTAGCATGAGCTGAGGGACTCTACAGATGGGGCTGGATTCCTTCTTGGTGAGATTCATTAAACAGTGGAAGAGTATCCAAATGAAGGATTCAAAGAGGTGAGCTGGCAGGAGTCGCAGTAAAGGAAGCCTGATGGTCTTTGTGGTTTCAAACTTCTTGTATTGGATAAAAAGATGGGGAAAAGCTAACAGAGCTAGAGAGAAGTATTCTGAAGCAAACATGTTAAAGAAAAGAACGTGGAAGAACCTGGGCAATATTGAAATCTGCAGCAAAATTTACTTTGATTTTCATGAGAAGAGAATCTCAAGTAGGGAGTCTTGCCATTTATAACCAGTGCTACATATGACAGAATAACATGAAAGAATAAGCAACAGAAGTGGTGTGGGGGGATACGTTGTGGCAATGGGAGTCATCATTAAATGATCATTTACCTTCTATGTTCCTCTAATTTCTCCCACATTAAGCCTTTTCTGCTTCATATTTTGCTCATGTAACAATAGAGGCCTTTAATGGCTGCTGTGAGTGACGCTGTGAAGCAGGGAAAAATAAGCAGCCAAAGAAGAAGAGAAGATAAAAGAAATGGAGACAGAGAATAAACCCAGACGTTGAAGCATAGATAAAATGGATACAGTGCACACACACACATACATACAGAGTGAGAGAATAGTTCTGATAGCAAATACAAATCTGTACATTTGGAGGGGGAGGTGACCATAAACCAGCCTGGCTGTGAATACGCTGCAAAATGTTTTGTTTTCTGTTTTTAAATATCACTTCCTTAGTCTAGATGGAACTGTGCTGAAAACATACAGAAGGCTTCATTAGAAGTTATGTTGTTTTTTTCTCCTGGTGATGTAGGTCATTAAAGTCCAAGCTCTCTTCTCCCCTATTTTTTCAGACATGAGTTTGCATGAAAGAGCAGAGCAATGCATTTCCAAATAGTGTTCTTATCTCTGCAAAATGTTATTATGCAAACTATAATCAAACTAGATGACAGTCCTCCAGACAAACCTTTAGTATTACAAGTTTTCAAAGCTCCAGGGCAAATTGTTGTTAGTGGGATAGTTAATTAAATGGAAGTTGGATTTTATTACTCTGTATAAACAACTAAGAAGAGCTGGAATGATGTTGGTCCTCTGTGGTTTTTTCCTTTCTGTTTGACAAATATTAATCGAACTTCTTGCCCCATGAAAACTGCAATTCATGGCAACGCAGTCACTACACAACATCGGGTAGCCGTTGCTCTCTTCTGCTCCTACTCTTTACCCATCACCAGGGCAGATGGGCACTTTGGGATAATGCAGGAAGCAGGAAACGCTTTTTCCTTCTTTAGCTCATGGGGAGAGATCCCCTTTGGGTTTAGGGCACAGGATAACCTCTGGCCTGCCCATTTTTCACAGGTTGCCACCAAGCCTTTTCACGTGCAAAGTACCTTTTGCGTGTGGTGCGAGAACTCCCAGGCGCGGGGGGCGGGGGGTGGATTTTCTGCGAGTCCTGCCTTTACCTTTGAGGGGTGCTCTGGGCTGGGGTGCTCTGGGCTGAGCCGCCTTGTCCCAGCGGGGGCCAGGGGCCCACCCCCGGCTGCAGCCCTGACCCGCGCCGGGGCGGTGGGGCGCGGGCGCTGTCCGTGGTGCTGCAGGCGCACGGGCACCCTGGCTCCCGGCGCTTCGCGTCTGCAGGGATCAGCCCTAAGAGCAAGTTTCTCCAGGGCTCAGCATTCAGTCTGCAGGTGTTTCTGGGAGCTAATTCCCACAGTCTGTTTTAGCTTGGGGCATGTATTGGTATTGCACTCTGCATCCCTTCAGGGCTGGTGAGCAGAGGAGAAATGCCCATTTTTCTGCGGGTGGGGTAGGAATTGTTGGGTGTGATGCATATGCAAATCCACCTTCATACATTATCATTTTGGTTGTTCCTTGTAAGAGGAACCTTTCAGCCTTTCGATCAAAGACATTCACATACCTTTCCCCAGGTTAGTCCTGACTTAGCTATAAAAAAAACGCATGAGCACACTTTACCGTGATATGTCAGCACTATTGCCTAAAATCATAATTATAAATGAAGAAAGAAACTTCTAGCTCTGATATTTCTAAAGGTTTTGCCCCACTTTTTTTTTTCTAGTGTTGTATATCCTGTCTAGGGGAACTCTGAAGACAGTAACTGCCTCTTACTCCATTAAGGTGCTAACACGATAAGGCATTGTTTCAGTCGTGGTTTTACAGAAACTGTATTATCACTGTAATATAAATCTTGAATTCCATTGATGTCTGTCCAGACAACTGGGAGATGGTCAGCCTTGTTTACCCAGTCCCTATTTTTCAGCAATATTCTGCTTTAGCATGCTCAATCAACAACTTCAACATGAATACTTCTTGAATCATCACATATTTTAAACCACTTATCCTGTGTTTAGAAATTTAAAAAACTCCACATACCCCCCCCCCAAAAAAAAAACCCTAAAAAAAACCCAACCCAAACCCTACACCAAAACCTAACACTAAAAAAATCAGGTCAGCTTCTTCCTTGGTCATTAATTCCTGCGTGGATTTGGCTGGCAAAGGAAATCTAAGTGTGGGTAAGGATGTGGGGGAATGAAGCCTGCTTGTATCAAGTCTCTCAGTAGCAATCCTGCAGGAAGGCAAGAGCAGAAAAAGAAGAATCACTGGATTGTACTGATTGAAGTGTCTTGGGACTGAAATATTTTTACAAAGTGACTCTGCTGACCCTGCCTTTCTCCCTACTTTGTAGATCTGCTGCTCTGAGCAGATGCCAAGATCAGCAACAGTAAAAGTTCATCTGGCAAATGTTCAAGTGCTGTTCTAGTGGATCTGCACAGGCACTGGTGCACAAATCTTCACATCGAAGAACCATAAAGAACACTAGAAAATCTTAGGACTTAAGCCTCAGCTGTGCCCATGTGTGCGGGTGTGCATATATATGAATTTTAATTCTATCTTTTCAACATTATCAATGGGAATATTGTTGAAAAGGATGATAATGGAGTTATTTTCAAGTAGGATTGAGTGAAGTCCACAGTCTAGATTTGTGTTGATGTATGATGGAAAGGAACCTCCTGAAGCCCAAGCCTCATGCAAGCAATCATGCCACATGCATGTGATAAATGGATCAAGCTTTCTGTTAAAAACAGGTGTTTTATCCCCCGTAAAACATTGATTATTCCAAAAGCCAGCACTTCAAAGGGGCAATTTGTTGCCCTCCCACTTAGAAGTGTTCTACTTTCCATCCTAAATTTGCCCATGGTGAATTTGTTCTTTCATTAGTATTCTTCCTTAGCTTAAATACATCTTTACCTTCCCTGGAGTTTACCACCCTCCCCAGTGTTTTTAAAGAATACAGTGCAATTCTGCTCCAGTGAATAGACATTTATAGCAAGAAAATTGTCCAGAGATTGTAACAAAGTAGAGACAAATTCACCCTGGAATCTGTCACAAGGTAGTAGATTTTCTTTTCCTTGCACTTTCAAATGCACTGCCTGCTCCTTTGTATAGACCTGCAACAGAATTGACTCCATCCTAAGTGACAGTGAAAATGCTTATTATCAAGTGACCTTGATCCTGCCTTTTATGACAAGTTCTTCCTCTGTAATGGTACCAAAGTTCCTCCCATTCTCCTTGAGGTTTTCGAAGTTTCTCTGTGTAATAGTGCAGTCATAATCTCTGGTTCCAAACTTGGTGGTTCTATCAAATTCAGTCAGTGTGGTCCTGCTTTTTGTGTTAACATAATAAAATGAAAAGAGCTACCACGGCTGGTCAATCCCAAGCAAGGTTCTTGAGGAGCATGAATAGTTGCTGTCTTCTGGTCCAATTCCTTCAGAAATGTTGTTCTTTGCCTACCTCACAGTTCTTGGGATATTTCCTCTGTTATAGATGATGGTTTCTCATATGCTACTACATCATGTGTTGTGCAAACCCAAACTGAGAAGAACTACTACATATCCTATGTTGAGAAAAATCAGTTTAACACCACAGAGATGGAACGTTAATTTGACAAAAACTTCCTTTGATATCTCCTCTCTCTCTCTCTCTTTCTTCTGTCCTTGAATCTGGTCTAAAACCTACTGTAAAACTGTCAGACTAAAAGGCCTGCACTTTCTCATCACATTGCCCGCCCCTGCTTCCTATTCTTACGGACAGGTGGCCCATTTGCTTTTTTTCAGTCACAGGGTTGCGTTCACATACCATAAAGATAGGAAAAGCTGTTACTTCTTACCCCGCAGTTCCATGTGCCAGTTCTTGCAGGGCATTAGCTAGCTCCTGGCAGACAGTATGAGTTTATTCACTTCTACATTGACTTTTACCTTGTTGTGGTAATTGAGACCCAGTACCTCCATTCCCAGGAAACCACTTGTATTTTTCCTCAGTTTTTACACTGTTATCTTTATTTTAGCACAAGATCTTTGTCATCTAAGGAACCAGCTCACTTTTCTCACATCACTTTACTCATCAGACTAAGAATTCTGTGCATACAGGGAAGAGTAGAGCCCCTATTGTTTATTTAGCATGCAAAATCAAGCATGTTTTGACTTAAATTTAAGCCTCCTCTTCACTCAAGTTGTTAAGCTCCTCTTCAGCTTAAATGTATTATTTTCAGCTGAATCCTGAGTTTATCAAATTTTGGTACCTTGAATTTGAGAAAAGCAGTAACAAAACCCAAAAACCTCCAAGCCAACCAAACAAAACCCTTAGTTGTAAACATGGTTTTTAAAGTTTAGAGACTGTGATGTTTTAGTACACAGTGGGGACAGACAGAATGCATTTATACGATTAAATGAGAGAAGGAAGGACGGGCTGCCCTGTCTTGAAATTGCTGTGTGATACACAACCTTGTTCCCTGGCTGGTTATAAGAATTTGCTAAAGGAACCCTCAGCTCCACTTCATTCAACATAGGCAACACGTCTATTTTTATTGTAGGCTCTGCAAGAACTACCTGATCTGCTCAGCACAGAACATTCCTGGAAGAATGTGAAAGACTTTTTAAAGGGCTTCTGTGATGCAAAGGAAGTTGTGTTTTACAGAAAAAAGACACATATCAAATAAATAAGAACATAGAAAACTAACACCTGAAACTGTGAGACTTTAACAACAGAAGAACATTTTTTGGCCTGTAAAGCCTAAATAACAGAAGAGAGGGCCTGCCAGCTTAAGAAGTACTACTGAGCTTTGCAAGTGTAGCTGCTAGGATCAGATCTCAATTCCTGGCTGATGCTGTTTTAGTTAGGAACTACAGGGGTGATTAGACATGCACGTAAGGAACAGCATTAGTGCTTTAAAGAGGTTTACCGCTTTCTGAAAGTCACACAGCAGCTTACAATGTTTGTACTCAAAGTGTCTGTGCAGAGTTGGACAGGTTAGCATAAGAGATCATGAAAGCTCAGCTGTGAAAGGTTTCTGTAAAGTCTTGGTTTGGCTCCAGATATAACATTTTCCATTGACTCAAGGAAGACCAGGGTTTCAATTAGGCACTAATCTACGTTCCTATGTGTGACACCCTTATACACTTGGAATGTCAAAACAGTTCTAATATGACAGTAATGCAGTTTCTGTGACCTTTTCTCTTTTAATAAGAAAATTCTGTGTGTGAAATAGACTTATACTCAGTTCAGGAGAGACTTTGTCATCTAGCCTAGGGAATTCTAAACAAGATCAATATTTACTATTTTACAAGGAGAGGGGATTTCTTTGGGGTAAAATGCTGAAATACTTTCTCTATTCAAGCCCCTATTAAATATTATCTTTCCAGGTCTTGGCTGTAGAGTACAGTTGAACTGAAGAAATTTTCTGCCTGAAGCCAAAACAAACAGAAAATCACTAACAGAAATAGGGTGGGAGCCTTCAAACAGAAGGTGTACTGGTTACTGGTTTCAGAGGTGAACAAAATACATTTAAGTTAAAGGTAAGAGAAAAACACAGGAAGATTACTTAGTACAGCTTGAAATAGAAGAACCTCTAAGGTTGCTTACGGGTTTTTGTGACCTGAGTGTTAAGGTGCCTTTGAAGGCTGCTTTAGATGATATTTTATTTGATTTTTATTCTCACATAAAGAAGTATAAACCTTTTTCTCATAGGGATACAATGAGGATATTTACTGGATCTACTCTGCAGCTCTTGGGAATGAAACAGAAAAATCACTTAGTTAAAAATGTGATTTTCAATTGTTATGTGTGCACTGATATTAATGTGAGGCTTCTTTCCTAGAATAAGCCTTGCAGTTCCAGTAGGATGTGGGCAGTATGAAGGCCATTTACATATGCTCCCTGTTCAGTTTTCTATGTCTTTTGGCTTATATTATGACCATGTTCAAAGCCTACTGAAATCCTACTTCAGTAGGATTTAAATCAGACCATACTTTTCTCCCACGTTAAGTGAAATGATTGCATATATAGGTTTTAGGAATTACTTTTGCAGCATGCTGCTTATCACCAAATAGTACAGTTGCATTGGGTGGTGAAAGCAGTAGGAATCCCCTTTTTCATTGCCTCTTTGCAACCTCTACCCTCAGGTTCCTAGGTCCCTCTCCTATTCTGGATTTGGGTATGTAGAGATAAATACTATATTCCTCTGGGTCCCATCCAGCTCAGATAGGTGAGATTGGATTCTGAAGTGGGATATAGCATCCCTTTTTTTTTTTTTTGTATGGGTCACGGATAGGTTACTACATCCATGAAGTGAAGGATGGCACTCCTGAGCAATGTGGCTACATGCTTGTTCTCCCCTTGGGCTGGAACTATAGCCATATTCCAGTCCATAGCATAATCTAACCATAAATGCAGCAGCACAGAGTCAGCACTTATCAGGTTTGAAATGCCCATCCATCATAAGTAATTGTGGGAGAACAGCTCCAGTCTGAGCAAGGGATACACAAGATTAGTTTCTGTTTTAAGATTAGGAAAAGGATTACGATACAAATGAAATCTATTTAAACTTTTGGTTTATGTCAAATTACATCAAATCAAAAGATGGATATGGGTCTGCTCATAGCCTCATAGAAAATAATGGGTTAATATTTCCTTAGAGTAGTCTAAGAGATTAGGACATAAACTGTCCATTGAAGCTGTGTCTAAATCCCCTGAGTGTCTTGCAAAACCTAGCAATGTTTCCTGCTCTGAAGTATTCAGAAGTTGTTAGGCCGTTCCATTTGTTTTTTCATTTCCCTAGCTAGTATAAATGGATGCAGTGGAGTTTCACTATTTTTCACCAGCTGAGGTCCTGGTCCCAGAAGTGGTTGAAATGAAGGAGATTTAAGGGACAATTAGAGCGATAGCTAAGAGCTGGATGGAGACGTCTGCTTAAATGTGTGTTCTCTAAGCACCTATCCTGATTTTTTGCTTTCTAATGTCTGAAACAAACAAAACAAGTATAGACTATTTTACAGACTGGTTAGCACTTGTTGTCTAGTACAGAAAAGGTTAACAAACCTACTGCAGGAATGAAGAAATACCCCAAATATTTTTTGGCAGCTGCAATACTAGAAACAGTTTGGTGTAGTTCACTGCAGGTGAATCCTTACAGCTAAGCTATTTGGATGCTAATATTTCCTTTGAGATGCTCGCATGTGTTTACTTTTAAAGACTCATAAACCCCACTGAAAATACTCACAATGGGTGAGCAAACATTGTATCACCATTAGAAAATAAATTTAAATAAAATAAGATCCTTTGTGCTACATGCTAAATGCACGTTTCTAATCCTAACTTCATTCACCAGGTACGTAGCTGAGTCCCTCTAGTGGGATAAACATTTATTTGGCTTTAGCACATTATTAAAATTCTATTTTACAGCCACATTATAGTAGCAAATTCACAGGTAGCTTTTTTTGGACACTCTGAGGGCTGTGGCAAAGTGAATCTTGGATTAGATACTGTGCAGGCTAGTGTTAATGAATGCAAATTGATTTTCAGCTGTGAGGGGCAATTATAGATGCACTGGAAGGAGAAGGGGCTTTTTGAAAGGATATTCAAGAACTAATTACTATCAGTAAGAAACACGCAAAGAGCAACGTAATACCCAGGACAGCCAATAGGGATAAAAGCTTATACACAAATCTGTCATGACCTAGTAGTGAAGACTGTTTAAAAACACTGATCTCCACTTAGCTTGTAAATGCGCATCACCCTCTTTCTCACTCACACATTCTCGCTCTCTCTGACACACACACACACACACGCACGCTCCTGGATTTGCAGAAGACAGACATCTAGGGCACCTCTTGGCATCCACAGGAAAATCATATGGGATTAAAAAACCACAGCAGTAAGTACTCACTGCATTAAATGTTTATTAAGTGGCATGCTGTCAAAACCTATATTTAATAGTAAATACAGGAAGGCTTTAATGGAAATTGGTTGTATTTGATTTTTCTTAGGAATTGCTGAAAGCTGCCTCTCGAGGATTACAACTTCACCTTTTGCTTTTACGGATGCTTGTTTACTATCCATGTGGTAACCTCTGGACAGCCAGTAATCCATTCATTATCCACACTGATTGAGTGCGGGAGTAGTGCAGTGGTAACTACTTCACTCAGCTGACGGCAGACGACAAAAGGAGTGAAATGATGAATTCGGACAATTTAACCTCCCAAAGCTTCCTCTCTGTGATTCATAGCAATGCCAGCAATTTATTCTCAGGGCTCCAGTTTGTTCAGACCTTCAAGCCACTCATCATCCCCTGCTACTCGCTAGTGGTTTTTATTGGTGTAATTGGGAATTACCTTCTCATTTATGTTATCTGCAAGACAAAAAAAATGCACAATGTCACCAACTTTCTGGTAGGCAACCTGGCTTTCTCAGATATGCTCATGTGTGCAACCTGTGTACCTCTGACTCTCGCGTATGCCTTTGAGCCCAGAGGATGG
Source organism: Pelecanus crispus (assembly GCF_030463565.1). Lineage (NCBI taxonomy): Eukaryota > Metazoa > Chordata > Aves > Pelecaniformes > Pelecanidae > Pelecanus > Pelecanus crispus. Next base: position 7,765,344 of record NC_134652.1, read on the forward strand.
GTGTACGGGCGTTTCATGTGCTACTTTGTTTTCCTGATGCAACCTGTCACTGTGTTTGTGTCTGTCTTTACCTTGACTGTCATAGCTGTGGATAGGTATTATGCCATGGTGTATCCATTCCGCAGGAGGCTCACAATCCCTGTTTGTGCTTATATCCTGGCTGCTATTTGGCTGCTGAGCTGTACTTTGGCTGCCCCGGCCTTGGTCCACACTTACCATGCAGAGTTCCCAGAACTGGACTTCTCCATCTGCGAGGAGTTTTGGTTCCACATGAAAAGAGATCGCTTAGCTTATGCCTACAGTACTCTCATCATCACCTACGTACTGCCCTTGGCTGTCATCTCCCTGTCCTACCTGAGAATCTCAGTCAAGCTCAAAAATCGTGTGGTTCCAGGAAACGTCACCCAGGGCCAAGCTGAGTGGGACCGAGCAAGGAGGAGAAAAACTTTTCGCTTGCTAGTCTTAGTGGTGGCAGCCTTTGGAGTCTGTTGGCTGCCTCTGCACATCTTCAACATGATAAAGGACATAGACATCAGCTTGATTGACAAGCAGTACTTCAATTTTATCCAGCTGCTGTGCCACTGGTTTGCAATGATGTCTGCTTGTACCAATGCCTTCCTTTATGCCTGGCTCCATGACAGCTTCAGGGGGGAGCTGAAGAAAATGTTTTCCCGGCGAAAGAAGAAAATTGGACCCACTACAAATTGCATTATGGCCAGTGTGGTGCTGTAAACGAGAGCTGGTAGGAGTGCACTTCTTTCGTACGGTAACACTGTAAGTCTTTTCCACTGTTAATTAGTCCTGACATTTGTCCTCAGGGCTCAATTATAACAACACAAGTCCTATGCGTAGCTTTGCCAGGACCTCCATTCCTACTGGAGAAGGAGAGGCAGACATCAAGTCCCAGAAATTTCTTTACTTCTTTGACAGGAGTTAGAGTCCAAGGAGATGTTAGCACAGTAAGATACCCTTATGTAAACCACAGGGATCCCTCCTATCTGTTTTGGATATTGCTGGCAGTACAGATATGGGATTTGGGGACAGGGAGATGCAAGGATGAACATGAGACTTAAATATCTCAGTGAGGAAGTGCTTTGGATTTGGTAAAAATTAAATCTGCATATCTCCCCAGAGTCCAGTCCTTAGCACAGGATCCAGGGTGGAGGACTAACAATATTCCTGTAGTTCTCTTGGGTTAGAGCCATGCTAATGGCCCTAAGAACAGCCTAAGGCTTCCTGAAATGCCCTTCCTGAGCAGCGCTCTCGGCTGTGGGCAGGAAACCGGGTTGGTAGGAGCTGCTCCGAGCCTCCCTCTGCCAGCTGAGTTGTGCTGGCAGCGGCAGTGTGCAGGGATCTCCCCACTCCTGAGGGTGCAAATGGTGTGTGGGGTGATGACATCAGCTCACCCGCACTCCCTGCAAGAACCCCTGTACAAGACAACTGGTTTGCTTGCGCGCCTGGGGACCCACACATGGATGAGGGCTCTGTGGCCCTTGGCGGGGTGTGCTGTGTCTGCCCTGCATGGTTTCCTCCCTCACTGCCGTTTTCTCCTTGCTGCTGGCTCAGTGCATGGAATCGCAACCTTTGCAGCAGGGCCGCTCACCTGCCTGCCGTGGCCAACCGCATTGGGCGGGAATCTGTGCTTTGTGCTTTTTGAACCCAGCATCATCATGCAATCCCAAACCTCCTGTGTCTCGTGAACCTGCAGCACAGCATGTAGCAAGGTGAGATGCAGTACTGCGGCAGGGAAAATAAAACTGGAGTGATGTTATCTCTGTGAGGTGCAACTGTGATGCAGTATGCGACAGCCTATTTGGTGGATTTGCTGATGCTCTCACCAAGGATGGACAGACTGGAAACATAATGTGTGGTGGAAACTCATCCAAATAGGGGTACGTTAAGACGTACCACCACTTTACTGACGTTGAGTTGTGTTCCTGCCATTGTCTCATGACCCTACTGCAAGGCAGCCGCATTCCCAGCCAGAGGAGCGGACATCATTGTAGACTTGTCAGTGCCGAGCTGCTTTCTGCTTATTCCTTGAGGAACTGATTTTGACTTGTGGCAATGCTGCCATCAGCTTTGATCTCCAGAGACATCCAGAGACCTTGATACTGTCTTCAGGAGCACTTCTGGATGCATCCGTTAGGAGACAGTGGGTGGTGGGGGCTGTTGACATTGAGCCATGCATGAGCATTGCGTGACCAGTCAAAGAAAAACCTGTCAAATGGAGCAAAGTAGCAAGTGCTCTCTTTTGAAGGAGTCTTTTGGGAAGAAAAAATTTCCTTTGACGTTCACCTTTCAATCAGATGAGGGAGTTAGAAGCTATAATCAACCTAATGGTTTCTAGTTTCTTCCTGCCTCTGTCTGAACTGAAAATGTCTGAGATAATAGATAAGCATAAGGGAAAAAGTTCTGAAAGCAGACATTGTTTCTAAAGAGGCTTCTTCCAGCCTGCTCAGCCAGAATCTCGATGCCACGAGGAACTGACTGATACTGAGTGTCCTGGTTTCAGCTGGGATAGAGTTAATTTTCTTCCTAGTAGCAGGCATAGTGCTGTGTTTTGGATTTAGGATGAGAATAATGCTGATAACACACTGATGGTTTAGTTGTTGCTAAGTGCTGCTGACACCAGTCATGTACTTCTCAGCTTCCCATGCTCTGCCAGGGGCACAAGAAGCTGGGAGGGGGCACAGCCAGAATAGCTGACCCAAACCACCCAAAGGGCTATTCCATACCATACGGCGTCATGCTCAGTATAGAAACTGGGGGAGTTGGCTGGGGGACAGCGACCACTGCTTGGAGACGGGCTGGGTGTTGGTCAGCGGATGGTGAGCAATGGCATTGTGCATCACCTGCTTTGTATATTACTACTATTTTTATTTTCCCTTCCTTTTCTGTCCTATTAAACTGTCTTTATCTCAACCCACAAAGTTTACTTCCCCCCCGCCCCACCCCGATTCTCTCCCCCATCCCACTGGGGAGGGGGGCAGTGAGCAAACAGCTGTGTGGGGTTTAGCTGCCTGCTGGGTTAAACCACACCACTGGGCAGAGATCAGCTGGAGAAGCAGCACAATCCAGGGGCAGTTTTGGCCACGGTCAGCAAGGGCATCTATCTGACCACAACTGCACGTGGCCAGAAACGTATGGGCTGCGAGGCAACGCAAATAGATGAGGGGGGAGAGGGAAAAAAAGAGAAGATGGTTTCTCTAGTCTGTAAATGTACTCCTATGGTGAAACTGTGAATATAATTTTGCTCATCAGCATTCAGTAAGCTAATCTGGTTAAAAAAATACACAGATGCATATGCACACTCTGGGAAAAGCATTGGAAAAACATTTGAAATCCCTTCTCACAAATTTCCTTAGAATTTCAAGCTGTTCTGTTGCTAGTAATGAGGAACTGGATATTTGAAGCTGATTACAGGGACACTGAATTAAAGAAAGTCCTCTTAAAGTGGGTATTACTTGCATTGTCTGTGATGAAGTGTATCTGCCTTGCTTACCTTGATTTAAAGATTTGAACGACTTATTAAAGGATGGGGTTTTTTTGCTGAATTTTAGGAAATTGTTTTCCTTCAAGCTCAATATAGCAAGTTATTGGAATAACTGGTGATTTTGAAAAGGCAAGAAACCTTCCAAGCAAACCAACCAAATTTTATAAGTTTTTCAGCTTCTGTTTCAGGGCTCTTTTGAAGAGAACAGAGAAGAGGACACAGAGCACTGAAACAACATTGCAAAAAGCAGCCTTAAATAACAACAAAATCCTGATTTTTGTAGAGATTTTTCTTCTATGGAATTATGTCAGTTCAAGCTGTTAATTTGTCAGTTTGTAAAGGCTAACCAGCATTGAGATGGCCCATAAACTTTACTACCTTGTGCACTAAATACAGACAGCGCTGTAATCCAGAGTGAGCCAAAGCCCAGTGGAGTAACTGGGAAGACTTGTTAACACCGCAGGCCTGGGATCATTTCCTTCTTACGCATCATGTTTTTACCCTCATTTGCCAGCACTGCAGTTTGGCTTATTAATGTTCTCTTGAACGTTAGTGACTGCAGATGGCTGCTGCAGAGAGCTGCACAAAGCAAACAAGTGGGATTTCTCTCTCTATTTTTTTCTTTTTTTCCTTGAGACAGAAGTGAACGGCTGTTCAGTGCATATGTTGTTCCCACCGTGATGGATGCACTGGGAACATCTCACTACCAGCAGGCACTGCTGTAACTGCAGCTCCAGGGGCAAGGTCTGTCATCTGAAGGAGGTCTTCAGGAGTGTCCAGCACAGCAGGCACCCTTGTTTAAGTGCTGGTTTAACCTGTACATGCCTTGAATCTTTCAGGACTTGCATTTGCAGCAGAAAGCTCAGAACCTGCCCCTTGCTTCAGGCCCTTCTCAGGACAAGGTTCTGCAGATGCACGCCGAAACGATCTGCATCACCTGGCTGTGGGCTCCTGAAGCTCCTTCTTCCTCCCTTGGCCCACCTCCATGACCCTGCAAGGCCATTTTTCCAGGCTTTCCCCGTATGGTGCACAAAGGAGGTCTGGCCCCGAGCAGGAGGACTGGGGGTCCCACAGGCTGGCAGGGACTGAGGCACAGCCACATTCGCTCAGCCCCACTTCTGAATCGAGCCCCAAGAATCTCTGCTCAATGTAATTACTGTTTTCTCTGATATCCAGAGTAATAAACAATAATAAGATTTAGAGGCACGCTGGTGAGCTTCTTTAATCCAGTTATGCAAATAATTATATTAAAAGCTGTCATCTGAAATGTGTTTGCTAATCTCCACCCCTCTCCGGGGAGCTGTTGCGGTTCTCTGAGGGACCAGGGCTCATGACTGCAGTATTTTTGGTGGTATAATTTTTAATTACAATTTAAGAAATCATTGCATGCTTTGATTTTATAAAGTAGCCCAGTTCAAAACTTGGTGAACCTATTAACTTTCCCTGTAAGGGTTTTAGTTGTTGTTTCTTGCTTACATTCAAATCCAAGGACTTGCACACTGCAGGGCAGCTGCTCTGCAGGGATGGAACAGGGTTGGCATCTGAGCTGAGGTATTGCAGAATGCTATATGCTCCTCATCTGCTGGGATTTCATTCCAGTTGTTTACATGCACCGAGAGGCTTTTAGCAGGTAGAGACCCAGGTGTTGTGCATTTTACAGCAGCAAATACATGCTATTTATGATGGCTCCTCAGAATGTTCCTAAAGGACAGTCGCTGGTAAACACTCCTGGATGTACTATGGAGTTTGTATACATGCTCTGTGGTGGTGTTTTCAGGTAGATATCAAATGCATTACCCAGCAAGTGGGTTGTCAGAGCATGGTGAATCTTGGGCTTTGGAAATGGAGGGCCCACTTAGGACCACACTTACTCATTGTAAAAAATCGTCTGGGAGATTTCACTGGAGCCAAGCCTCTACAGCTCAGAAGGCTCTGCATATCTTAAATGTGGAAATTAATAGAGATACAGAAGAAAATGATGGGGAGAGGCAGGGGAGGGTGAGATGTCTTCACTTTGAGTGAAGAGCACAGATTTAGATAGCAGGAACGACAGCTTAACAATCTGAAGCTATTCCGCATAGCTGTTGGAGGGACTCACCAAGTATAGATCTAGCAAATACAGTGTATTTCCAATGTTTATAGATGCAAAAATGCTTGATCAAACATAAGCTACTCCCTATGGTCAAACGTGGGATTGGTGTTAAAAGGCAACGTACTTATGAAAGACATAAAAAAGCAAATCAGTATTTGATCAGGAACTAAAAAACAGATTAGATAGTGAACAAAGGTCACTAAATCTGAACTCAGGCAGCCAAAGAAAAACAACAGTTAATCAAAACTCAGTTAGGGTCAGGTAGATTTGGTCTCTCCCCCACCTTGAAAATGGCAGCTCAGAGCAGTCACCAAAGACTAACTTGTTTGTGCAATGTGTTATTTTAAATAAATTTTCCTTATACTTGGACAAAGAAAATGGAGCGAGCTGTATTTGTATCATATTTGGGGAATGGCATTTTATCTGGGATGGGCAAAAGCAGACCCTGCCATAAGGCCATTACTCACAGGAGAATGGTGAATGCTTCCCAGCTGATAGACTGGAAAAAGCTAATATTTTTCATACCAGCTGAACAACAGATGCTCTCTACAGTTTTAATTGAGTGAATCCTGCTTGTTGAGGTGTCAATGGTGAGTTATAATTAGATGGCTAAGATTATGCAGGGTACGGATATAAGCTGAAAATGGTGCACCTGCAGCTGGGAGGAAAAAATGCCAAATTGGACAGAACTGTACAATGCACCCATCAATCTGCCCACCAGACAAGAATAGGGCAGAGAGAAACAACCTGATGATGGTAAAGCCACTGCTGTCTTTGTCACTTCTGCATGAAGAAATACAATACAAATTTTTACCTCCAGCTCTCCCCTCTCACTGCCCACTATCTTTTTCTTTTCTCAGGAAAACTGGTTGCATTCCTCCTGCTTCCCCTGGAGAAAAGGTTGCTCAAGGGTCAAAGCAAACATTTCAGTTTCATAGAAAGCATACAGCAATCAAGGAGGCTTTCTAAAGTGGAAATCACCCTCTTCTCTCTTAAATTTCTTTCTGCAAGCAGAAATAGCCAGTTGTGCCTGACACACAGTCTCTGTATGCAACATTTGTGGTGCAGATCTGCAGCTGGCAGGAGCAAACCTGGCCTGCCTGCCACTTGGAGCACTGGCTTTTGTTGTTGCATCAAGTAAATGCCCCTCCCCATACTTGGTGACCTCATTCTGGGTCAAAACCATCGCTAGCTCTGGTCCTTTGTACCCGATTTCCCTCCACATCAACAACAGTTTGCTTTACTGAAGGTCCCAGAGGGCAACTGCAGATGCATCAAAGGTATCCTGCCCATATTAATGGGACCTTTCCTTCAGAAATCATTATCATATTCCCTGTTTCAAGAGCAGGTTTCAAGTACATTCTTACCATCTACTGATATAGCCAGATGGGGCAGGCTTTCCCTGGGCTGATTTCAATCAAATTTCTTATATGTTTCTCTGCTCCCTGCTCTCCCAACCCTCCCCCAGGCTTTTGAAACCATTGATCAACTAGTCAGTAGAAGCAGGAGCCTCAAGGATCTTGAAATCCTAGTTGCTATCTGAAATTAGGAAGAATACAAGCATTTCCTTGGTGCTCCCCAGGGAAGGAAAAGATGTCTAAGTGCTCTCTCCTTTGGGGACCCACCCAGGATTACATGGGGGATGGTGTAAATGGTTCAGGGCTAGTTACAAGATGGCCAGGCTGCCTCCCTATAGGGCAAAAAGTGAGGGTTTACAGGCATGAAGATCAAATATGTCTCATTGGGAGTTATGTCCCTTTAGGATCCAAAATCTATGCTCTGCCAAGAAGCTGATAGGGTTCACTTTCTTGCCCATCATTGTTTACTTCCCCTTTCTACAGCCTGCTTTGTAAAACTAAGTTAATGAAGCTATTAATTGATATAAATAATAAAACACGCACTCAGGAGCTCCCTGCTTCATGTCTCCAACCCGTTGGAAATCAACTTGGGATCACTGCTGTCTATTTGCATCTGACTGGGTTCTCCGTTCTTCACATCTTGTTTATGTTAATTTTCACATTACATTGTAATTTCCTTGTGTTTTTTTCTCTGCAGAAAACATACAAAGGGGATGATGGCTTTAATCCCTACATCTACATTTCCTACAATTCCTACGTTCCCATCAGGAGCTGGAGATGCCTTCAGCAGCTGGCAGGGCTGTAAAGAGAAGCTTGCTGCTTTCCAGCATAGCAATGAGATCCACCTCTCCTGCTGGGCACCGTTCTTGGTTTCCAAATAACACACTGGAAAGGCAACCTATGGCTCACAGCAGCAGGAGGGGTTTTAGCGCTGTGGTCTGTGAGAGCCTGGTGATGTGCGTGGTGCTGAGGATTGCTCCTACGCAGCTCAGGATCCCCCCAGCAACATCATCAACCAAACGATGTATTGTAAAACAGGCCTGTCCCAGGCCTGTGGATGCAGAGAAGGAAAGAAAGGAAAAAAAAAAAGAATATTTTTGGACTTCAGGCAAACAATAACCATCCAAAGGCTAGATCTATAACCACCCAGAGGCTGTGTTTCTGTACAAATGTAGGAGTTACTCAAGTCTTCTTGTGAGTGTGGTCCCTCACCTGCAGCCTGCAAGTTCAGTGTTGGCTTTATTGCATCTTTCCTCCCATCCCTCAGCCATACAGTGAGCTTGAGTGGGGCAAGCCAGCCGTATGCACGAACCATTAGGTGAGGTCCATGTGTGCAGAGCCATTAGTGTATGGTCCAGAAACAGATGAGTAGAGGGCAGAAGCATTTATGAAAGGGGATTTTTATAAAAATTGAAAAGTCAGGGATGGGGTTCTGAGGAAAGTGTTCAGCCAACACACTCCTCAGCAACCAGATGAAAGTCTGGAGGAAGCAAGATGAAAATAATCCAAGTATCATGTGCAAGAATTAGTTATGAGCTACATCACCAATTAAAAATTGCTCTGAGTTGCTATGTACAAAGTATCTTGAATCATTAAGAAGACAAAACCTTCAACACTCAGCTTTGGAATGATTTCCCCTCAATTATTGGAAGCTTTTAAAATTCAACATCTGTTGTTAATATGCATAACTTAAAAAAATTAAAATAAATTTGAAACCATCTGAAGCACTAGACACAGCATATGGTAGACCTTTTTAATCTTAACAAGTCAATAATATTATCATTGTGAATCACTTCTTCATTAAAACATGTATTCATGACTGTTGTATAAAATAATGTTTATTTGTAAGAGTCTTTTGTACCACCCACACAACTGTCAGTTGTCACAGCTAATTCTAAACTGTTTTGATAGCACCTCCTCTTGGAAAATTGCCACAAACTGAGGATGGATGAAATGCAAATCATCACCGGTCAAACAAAGTTCTAGCAACATCAGTGACAAAGTGCAGGGAAGCTTTTGAAGAGCTATGTTTTGCTGTAGTTACACAAAGATGGGTTTCTTTATTTTTAAGGCATTGTGGAAGGCACTGTTCCAAACAGTATTTTAAGGAAAGGTGCTTGAATTTCAGGCTACTAATTTTCACGCGAGACATCTCCCTTCAGCCCAGTATGAGGCACCCAATCTCAGAGATGCAAGGTTTAAAATCACATCTTCACTTTGCATCCTCAGTGGTGGCCATCAGCTAGTTCAGCTCAGACAGCAGCTTATTCTGCACATTAGCATTCAACATTTTGGTAAAACCTTCTCCCGGTGCATTGTACAAACAATCTGCTTGGGATGCAGTCAATGCTCCTATGTATTCACCCAGTCTCACAAAGTTTAAATCTGATTTGTGGGTTTAGTCCAGATCTGCTTTCCAAGGACTTAAACAGAAGCAGTAAAGTAACCAGCAGCCCTAGGCTAAATATCTTTTCTATACATGTGAAATTTATTATCAAGCAAAAACCCAACAAAAAACCCTCAAACCCCAACATGTTAAAGGAATGGATTAACATAAAAAACAAAAATAGTTCTTAAAATGCCTTGATTCCTGCGGATTAGGTCCCTTTTAAGAGAGGCAGAAGACATTTTAATGTTTGCCCACCACTGAAGAAGGTATATGAGGGTGAAATATTTGGTACCTTTCTAAACCATTATGGGTTTGCTGGGTGATCAGAAAAGCACAGAAGATTTGAGGACAAGAGGAAAACACACCAGATTTTTAGTGCTAAAATGAATTAGCTGGACAAGCTGAATCTGCAATATGATGTTCGACAAACAGCCTAATTTACAGTGCTAGCTATGCTGAAAATAGAGACAATTTGGCAAGTACCTTTACTTCCAGTTCTAGCATGAGGTATTTGAAAACAGGGGTCGAAGGTGGGTTGGGAGAAGGCCAGACTGGTACAAGAGCAGTCTTAAAATTTTTTACATCAGCAAATAAAAACTAAATGGAGGGTGTCAGTACAGTTTTCTAAATCTGAAGCTATTCATATTCAAATATTGAGACTGGAGGAGATGGATAAAGGTGACGTAGAGCGACATTAAGTTTTGCAATTCACCTATTTAAAAAAAGTTGCAAAAATAACAAGCCCTACAGATTACTCTAAACTGCAGATGTTTGAAATACAGATCTGCAGTTTGATTTCGCCTTTTATTGCAGAAAGTCTAAGCTCTTTGAGACAGTTTTGAGCAGAGACAACTGTGTCTCTATTGTCTCTTCTTAGATGGAGTCCAGAGATTTAACCAAGCTGCTATGATTTTCCGCTGTAGAAAATAGTTCCAAAAAAGAGCTTTGAGGTGCCTCTCCACAAGATTTTAATTTAACATTCACAGCATAACCAGAGGACGGAAAGCAACAAATCATGTAAGTAGAAACTCTTGCTAATGCCCCATTTAAAGTAACTAAACATTTTTAAAACCAAAAGAAACAACAGAGGACTGTTGGAAGTTTTGAAGTACTCTGTTTAATCTTTGCATAGCTAGAGGTGTTTTCTATGAAACTACAACTCTTGTGACCTGGTATTTATGCCTTGTGCATTTGGTCTAGGCAGCCCCAGAGCACTGATGTTTCCAGAGAGAGCAATACTCTTTTAGAAAATATTCTATCCTTGTGAGCTGGATACTGCCACTTTTAATCACTATGACATGTTTCAGTAACTGCTGAAACACAACAAGGAAGACATTACTGACAACAAAATATGGCAGAGTCTAGCTAGGCAGAAGCATGCTAATTTCTTTTACTAGTGTCTAAGAATCCAACAGACGCCTATTATCCACTGAATCTCAACCCTGCACATATATTTCCCAATAAGCATTAATTAGCCATTTGAGAATCCACCAGAGAGTAATAGTTTTGTTTAGTTCAGAATAAGCAGCACTGTGGATAAGCTGTCACCAAAAGCTGTGTCACTTCTGAAAAGCAGAGAGAAGCCTAAAAGGAACCTATAGTGCTTCTATGATTCAGAGCTCTTGAGCACTGTGATATGTCTGGTTTTAAAGATCTCCTTCTCTTCTGAAGTATAGTTGGACAAACTGTTTGAACAGAAGAGGAGCAAATACAAGTTACCCCTCAATGATTACACGGAGTACCACCAGCTGCAGTCACACTTTGGGCTGCTCCCAGGTACCCGAGAAGCTTACTCCCACCTCCCTCAGTGTCAGCAGTAGTCTTGATTTCAGATTCCAGAGAACAGGAGTTTTACAAGGGGTCCCTACCTTTCCCTTCTCCTCCTCTACACTAGTAAAAGGGAAATACAAGTGAGCTTCCAACCTGTTAGTTTCCTGTTTTATAATAGTCTTGAATGGCTTATTTTTTTTTTTCCTACAGACAATCAGAAGCTCTCAGGATGCAGCAATGCCCCTCTCTATGCACATTGTTTAGGTTCTAATAAACAGAGGAGCTCAAGATCTAAGATACCTTCTCCTAATAGCTATGGCAGATAAACGATTGGAGTCCACGAGGCACAAACCATGAAACAGAGCATAAATATACATAATTATCATCTTAATCCAGAGCTGAAACAAGAACTCTAAATCAAAGCTAGTCAGTGTATCAAGTACCATCTCTTCACAAGAAACTAATATCAGCTTCCCTTCAACATTCAGCATGAATGCATTTAATAAAATAGCTAGATCTCTACTTACCAAAGTATCTTCATAAGTTATTCTTTGTTTCCCTGGAACCTATTACTCAGCTGCTTTCTCACTAATTCTTTCTAATTTAGAGAAACAAATCCTGTTTTCCCTACCCCCCAGCAAACCTTACATCCTCTTTCCTAAGAGGACAAATCTTGATGAACATGGCAACCTCCCACCACCATCAGCTGGCCCTCCAGCACCTGCCCCAGCCCAGCGGGCAGAGCCTTTAAATAGCGCACACAGAGATCCCATGAAAACACTGCATGTTTCTGGAGGCAGGGTTGGATGGGAGTGAATGATAGATAGTTCTAGCTTACTAAACAAGTAGTTTTACAAGGTTGCATTATTAGTAGATACTATTATGTGAAGTCAGGTAGAACCCTGCAAGAGGGTGATTAGTATAACTCTCTGTTACTAATAGAGAAGCCTATTAAAATAGAAAAAAAACCCCTCCCAATCTGTTAAGAAAATAAATACCGAAGACAATGAATGAAAATTTATGAAGATTCAGTAAGGCATGAAGTAATTGAGGTTCCACTTAATCTTAGACCTCCAGGTTCTACTGAAGTACTAAAATGCTGTCCCCAAGTTGTTATATTCTTTCTAAAAAACTTTATCTTCTAATTTTAGTTGCTGTCTATTCTTACAGGAGATACTGATAGCCAATCTTTTTGGTGCCTGCTGATCCTGGGGCTGTCTGGAGGAAGGAGGCGGATGGATCAATGCAATCAGTACAAAGCTAGACTCATTCCTACTTAAAACTGGCTTTTTCTCTAGAGTCTGTGCCAGCAATAAGCAAGAGCTCAGTTTAGCACTAGTGCTAACACTAGCTGTTAACTTCCTTTTTAGCCATTACAGTAAATATAAGACCAATGACCTCCCAGCAAGCAACAGTAGGACATAGCTGGTGAGCAGCAAAACCCCAGTGATAAGTGGGCACCCGCTCTCTCTGTATGCAATCTTTGTTCTGCAGCACTGTTAGGCATTCACTGGTCATCCACATAGAGTTTTGTATACCAGCAGGCTTTGACATGTGTGTCTGCTCGTACAGCTATTCTCACTGTTTGGGGAACTGGAATTCTAGCTGGCTCAATTAAACATCAAGTAGCCTGTTTTGCTAGTTACTGGAGCCTGCTGGCCTTGTCTGAGCTGCATTCTCAGTGGCACCTTTTTGTCCAAGAATGGTGTGGGTTGCTTCACCTACTCATTGCCAGTCAGCAAGGGCTGAGCCTCCGTTGCTGGAGACCAGCCTTACTCCGAGGAGGCCTGCTACCACCATACATGCCATCTCTCCTCCCAGCTTGATCACATGCTTGACACCAGGTGAGACCAGTTTATCCCAAACAGCAGTGGGGTTTGTAGATGCTTGTCCTTTCATGGTCTCTTAGCATGGCACTAGAAAAGGTCTCCAGAAGGTGGAGAAATGATGCTCTCAGCCAGGGTTGTTGAGGCAGCATATACTTACTAAAATACAAAAAGGCTTTTCTGTCTGGTTTCGTTTACACTGGAGATGGGCAGAGTTGTGACAATACATTCCCTGTGCATCCAGATTTTGTGATGGTCTTTTTTACAGACCATCCCTGCAAACCAGGGCTGATACAGTGTTGAATTTCAGGTATTTATGTTGCACCTGTGCGAGGTGAATTCATAGGGATGTCTTACTCTGGAATACTGGGTAGGGGCATGAGCCTCTTCATGGACTTCAGATTTCATCCTCACTGTTTTATTAACCTGTTTTTTGTTCCAAATGGGTCTCTTGCTCCTATTGATATTATCCCATCTATTTCCTCTTTCATTGGCCACTTAAAATGGGCAATTTGAAGATACCTTAACTTCGGACTATTTAGTATGTCCTTTGCTTGCAAATCTTTTCAACTTGTGTAAAAAGCTGTAGGATGTAAAAAAGTCTTGATGCTGCACAAGTTGGCACATAGCCTCCCATCCGTATGCCTGTGAACTGTCTGAGCAAGAAGACAAATCAATACTAATTAACGGTCCCCTGGAAAGTAAATGACTGTTCACAGTGTGCAGTGTAGCAAAGAATGCTATAGGCTATTTTTGCCTTTGATTTATCACACTGTATAAACAAGGGTTTATACATGTAGCCTGGAACCTAGAATCTATTACTGATAAAGATCACAGCTTCTGTTGAGATAAAAGGAGCCTACAAACCTAGGAGAAGAGCTGGGATATTTTACTTCCATGGATGCAGCAGGTAAGAGTGACCATTTCAGCTGTCTGGTTGCTAATTTACAGCAGCTGTCTGGTTGCTAATTTACAGCAGCTCCTGAGGTTTGGAACATACTGAAAAATATTCAAGAGATCAAGTATTTAGTTTTGTGGCGTACCTACATCAGCCTCCCATTTTCTTCAGGAAGGATGTATTTCTGATACTTTCTGTCTAGCAAACAGAGCTAGAACAAGATAGCTAGAGTAAGATAATTTTGTTAATAATTATTAATGTTCTTATTAATAAGAACAATGTTAAAAATCAGAAATGTTGGCTAGTGAAGGTTGCCTTTCACAAGCCATGGCAAAAAGCTCTGGTTTCTTATTCCTGTGCTAAAAGGTTTACAAAAGTGCCGAATCAATTGATATTGCATTGGCTTCATGTGCAACTCAGGAGGGAGGTTCACTGGTGGCCAGCTGTAGAAAAAGGTTTTTTAAAATGTGTCAGGCCTTTTAATTACAGATGGTCACCTAGCAATTTCAGCTTTTGGGAAATGAGTTAGTACCATTAGCAGAAGCAGGTTCTTCCTTTGTTACAGTCCCTTCCAGCAAGGTTTGTTCTCACAGAACATGAGCAATTTTGTTTAATTGCTCTGTGAGAGTACATGATGGTAGGAAATGGATCATCGTACACTGGCTCAAACATATGTTTGAGTGTTGTGCTGCATGAATGTCACTTCATTATAAGCATACATGATGAGTTTTGTTCAGAAAACAGTATCCTGGGTTGCAGGGATGATTACCTTCATTTTGCAACACCATAGGAAAACATTGGCTCATGTTCTGCTCATGATTTCTTATAATCTTGGATCCCTAGAGTTTCTATTTGTACTCCATCTCTTATTTGTGCAGTTAATCGCTCCTGGCAAATGCACATCCTTCTGCTTGGACCTGTAAGGTTTCATCCAGTGTTTTCACATAATTTCTCCAACTTGCCTAGCTGGCTGGATTTTATTCCTGTCCTTAATGTACTTGCATCTCCTCCTACCTTAGTGTTTTCTAGAGCTTTAACAGTATAACTCTCTGTTGCATCTACCAGGTCATTAATAAAACCATTTTCAATACAGTTTGAATACAGCCAACTCCATGACAGTTGTCTGGGGAGACCGTTAATTACATTCTTCTATTTTGACCACAAGCCACTGATACCTGCTACATTTTCATTAGTTCAATATGTTTACTCAGCTTGTTTGGCCTGTGCTGTATGAAAGTTTCGTCCAGAACATATTTTTCTCCCTTTTGAAAGAAGGTCTTCAGAGAAGGTATCAAAGTCCATTCTACATTTTTGGTGGTGTTTATTGTTTTCTCTCTATGCAGACCTGCAACCCATTCATAAAAAGAGACAAGTTTGCTCTGAGAGGATTTGCAGTTGACAAATCCATTTTGACTCTTACTCATTTCCTTGTTTTCTTTCATGTGCTCACAAAGATTTTGTGCTTTCCAGGGTTTTTCTGGCATTTGAAGGTAAGCTGATAGACAAATCCCCGATTAGTCTTTTCCTTCCATTCTTAGAAACTGAATATATTTGCCCTTTTCCAGTCTTCTGATGCTTATTTACACTCCATGACTTCCCTAAGATAACGCCAAGTGGTTCTGACATTATTTCTGCCATATTCTTTTGCAGTTTCCTGGGATAAAATCCATCAGGCCCTTTGGAGTTCTCCAGGTGTGCTTATGCCTCTTTGTGCATTTCTGTGGAGAGATTCTACCACTCTGCTGCTGCTTGCATTAGTCAGTCTTTGCACTTGATCTTTTCTCTTAGAAATGCAAAATAAGACAAGCAGCACTTCGGCCTTCTTGGCTTTTTGTGCTGATGACTTCTCTTTCTCATTTGCTGGAGAATCAATACTTTGCTTAGTCTCTCTCTCTCAATGTATATCTAGAATTGTGTCTTGCTACTCTTGATATCACTTGTAAAATCCTGTTCTGTACCTTCACTTTTAAAAATTTTCTCTCTACATACTCATGTTATTCTTTGATACTTGTCTCAGTAGCCACATTTAGTTGCTGCTTTCTGCAGGCATCTTCTCTGTGTTTAAGGTGAATGAAGAACTCGTGACTTTTCTCCACATTTCCAAATCTCTTGCACCTCTGGTTGGCTCATCCAACTGTCCTTTTAATTCTGATGTGCTGAGAAGGTGTCAATGTCACTGCTCTGCTCAATAAAAATAGCTTAAGCTTGATTCAGAGTTCTGCTCTGCTTCACCCTACTCACTCGCCCTTTAAAAATCTTTTCTTTCTCTACTGCATCTTTAATAAAAAATATAAAACCTAAAATATTTGAATCAAAAGGGTTTGAAAGATTTTAACAGTAAATATTCCTTGGTTTTTTCTTCCTTTTGAAGGGAATTTTTTAGAAACAAACTTCCATTTGAGTAATACTGTATAGAAAAGGAACGCAAAATCAAATATCCTTCAAAAACATGAAATGGGGAGGATTTTTAGGGTTTCTTTGTGTGTGGCCTGATCCTGCTCTCTTTAATAGAAAATGAGACTAACACTCACCAGGGGACATGTAAGAACAACTCAGTTGCATTTCTCTCTCTGGTGCTGGCTTTTACTTGCAGCCTTGCTGTGGGAGAAATCCAGGCACAGCACATGGTTTGATCCATCATGCCACGATCTGGCAAATATGTACAAACACCCACTGTCCCCCATGGTGCTTGTAGCTGCCCTTCAGGCCTTGGCTGCCCAGCAGTGTTGTGAAAGATGCTCTTCTGAAATGGAAGGTGAAAAGGGAAAGGGGTAAGATACATGGATGGAAAGGGCACATAGGAAAAGAGAGAGAGAGGATCTTGTTCCTCACATTTACTGCTCAGGATGTCATGAAAGGGCTCAGCTCCTTTGACTCTGCCTGCCAAGGAACCAGTGGAAGATCAGGAGGTCTGCCAGTGCTTTCCCAGGTACAAAGCTCTACCTCTGCTCTCTCAAGCCTCTTAGTTAAGGACACCAGAGTGGGGCAGGGTAGGACAGCACGCTCCACTTTTTTTCTTCAGATTATGTTTAACCTATCAACTTACATCACTTTCTTTATCCCATTCGTGTTTTATTACTGTATAGGTTTACAGTGCTTAGGTGGCCACCGATGGTTCCTGGGCCAGTGCAGGGCAACCCAGGTGGTACGGTGAGAATGGGCCACCCAGAGCGGTACAGGGACCTCAGTGTGAATTGATATTAGTAAAATATTAACATGAATTACAGCATGGCAGTAAATACTTCCTAGAGAGATAATTTACTTTTTCAAGCAAGATCTTTCAAAACTCTCCTTTCTGTAGACCCTAAAATACAAAACAGAAATACAGATGCAAACACAAAACAATACAGACAGAGGAATGAGCAGGAGGCCAGTTTCATTTTAAAGGATTGTAAACAGACTCTAGCAAGTCCCTCTGCATGCAGCAGCTTGCGGGACTGTAGTATTAGTCATGATAATATATTGAAAATTAAAGTTAAAATAACATTGACCAAACCCACCACCTGGTTTCCCTCTGGAGGGTTGTACCCAACAATAAGGGTAGTTAAAAAGGGGGTCACAGGCTCATTAATAAATATAGACCTAAAATGTGGTGTTGGGACAATTCTGTTAAGTTTGCTTACTATGAGAATCCTTTATGTTGATCAGGCAGTTGAAGTGGACCTGATATTCAGGTGTTCAAACTTATTTACTCATTTGAGTAATTAAAATGATTAAAGCTGTCTTGACATCCAGTGTATTGCAGTAACACTTTGAGAAGAGCTTTTCCCCTCCTAGTTTTAAAGTGAACAAGTGGGTTTCCTTACACATTTCCAGCTTATTAACTATGAGGTCACGCATTTTTGGCACTTCGGGGATCATAGATAGGAGATGCCTCTTAAAATACCCTAAACTGCAGCTGTCTGTTGCCCTGTCATGTACACCAGTCCTTGCTTCTGCCCTTGAAGTTAACAGGGACCTCATAGACAAGCCGGGCGTTTGTCGAGCAATGGGTGCTCTTCCACTGCCACCTTCTGGCCATGACCAGCGGGACTTAAGCGAGATGGTGATGAAAGAATTAAATGAACTTGAAAATACGATAAGCAAAAGATTCAACCGTCCTTTAATTTCTGCCGGCAAAACCCCCTCACCTTAAATGTCCCCTGTTGGCCAGAACTCAAAATGTAATGATTTTGTATAGAACTCTAATTTTTCCAGCAGTCTAAGGCTTTAGTGAAAATCTAATGCTATGAGCTAGACACCGTGAGCTAACTATGGAAAAGGCATTTTCAGTTATACAGAGCGCAAGTCTGTCTGAGATGTTACAAATGTAAAAGCTATGATGTTAATCTGAAAGTGAAGGAAAGGTTTAGGTCCATCAGCGACTGGCTCTGTTTCCTGTCTAAGCAGAGCAGGAACGATTTACACCAACATGAAAGACCTACTGTTAAAATTGTGATACATTTTCTAGTTTTCAAAGCTTTAGGACTGTGTCTGTATTTTAGGGTATATTTTATTTTTTATATTCCTGTAATTCCCTGTATTGGTTCAGATGCTCATCAGGGACTTGAAGAAATTTCTGACATGAAAAGGAGGCGGCCTTCTCCCTAGGAAAGTAGACCACAGCTGTGCTGGAACATCGCACATCCCTGTGCTGTACTCACATGAACCACCTTCATTCACACACAGATTTAATTGTGCTCTTGTTCTTTTGCAGAGCTCTGTGGGTGCATCTGCTGGCGAGTAGTCAACAATCAGTCTTTCTCTGTAAGTCAACTATGGACAAAAATCCTCCAGTGGCGCTGGTGTAAGTGAACCCGGCAGTGAAAACAACAGTGCTAGTCCCCCAGCACCATTTGCCAGCCAGCATACAAAAGGGACTGAGAGCTGGGCTCTTTGTCTGAGCTGGTATCCCCACATCTCTGGTATCCCCATATCTACCAGAAAAGTATGCAACCACTGCCAGGTCCCAGTCTTCCTTTAGGTTGCTGGAGATTGCAGAGAGGACCTTCCTTCCTCCTTCTTTTCTCCACACCTCCCTCTATTTGGACCAGAACTGAACTCTGAATGTCACCTATCTATTTAAGAACCATTGTTTTTCCCTTGGCTGGGAAAACTCTGTGTCTACATGACTGTGAATTGGGTCTGGTTTGCAGAAAAAGCTGGGTTTATTTCATAAATTCAGAGATGGAAATAGGCAAGTGTTCTTGAATCTGACCATATTTCACTGTTACAGGCATGCTCTGTGCTTCATTGATTAAATGGGGGAGAAGCATATTTTGTACCTAGCCCTCTTGCATTTTGGATAGAGAATTTCAAATGATTGCCCAAGAAACGCCTGTCTCCAGCAGGTGTCAGTGGAAGCTACAAAATGAAGAAACTCCACCAAGGCCAGGCTTTACTCACCTCTCACTCCTACAAGGTGCTCCCTGGCCAGGGGAGAGAGTGAATGCTCCATTCCACAAAGAAATGTTATTGTAAGCCAGGTTACTTAACCTTTTTTTTTCCTTGCTTGAAGTAGAGCTCAAAAATTTGCAAAGTGGAATGCTGTGACTGTCAGAAGGGGACAGTGATGAAGCAGGTGTTGAATCCTTTATTGAAGGGACAGTAGATATATTTGAAAAGTTTAAATTAGTGACCCAATTCACTCGTATTTCTACAGGGAGTTGAGGGTCTCTGACTTGACTCACCAGAGTAATGCTTCACCCTGTACTGCACAAACACGCAAAAGGGCAGAGATAAGGCTCTCTCAGTAGCTTAAATCCTGACATTTCCTAGCATTTGAGTGCTTTAGCTGTAGCTGATGGAAGCTCTAGAGACATGCCAGCATGATATCTACCTACCTGATGTCCTGAGTCTCAAAGGCAGGGGATTATCACTTCCCGCAGACTCAGCCTGCTGTTCCAACCGATGGCCAGCTGCTGTTTCTGCAGCCCCCACCGATGCTGAGCACTAGCATTACTTGCTGCTCACATCAAACCTTTCTCCCTGGCGTCGTCTTGATTCCTGGTGGCTGCCTGTAATGTTGGGTGGTCCCAGAGACACATTCCTTGAGCCAGCAAGGAGCTGGGGCCAAGGTACATACAGCGGTGGTTTCTGCTTTGCTGTGCAAACTGATGGCGTTGATTGGCTGGTGCCGAAAACCGGCTTGGATACAGGGGTCCATGTGTGATCACTTCCCTGTCAAGCTACTATGAATACAACTGCACAAATACACATTTTAAAATAGGACTAGAATATAGCTGAATGAAGATGGATGAAGGTCAGAGTTGTCTTCCCTGCTTTGGCTCTCACTAGAGCACTAATGAGGAGTTAATAAAACCAGAACTACCAAGATAGTTGTGCTGCCATACCCAGATAGCTTGTGGGGGCACTGGGAAAAAGGAGACGTTTATATAACAACTGCACAAAGATAATTTCTTTTTTTTTAAGTGGCTCTCTAAGCAAACAATGATAGGTTTTCAGTAAGGCCGCTAGCAATTCCCCTGCTCTGCCCCTCAAGCACACCACGCAGAATAGTGTTAGCTGACTTCCACCGGCTGAAATGGCCCCACACAATTTCAGGCGGAGTGCTGCTGGTTATCTTTCAAAGCAGGGGCAGTTTTAACCTTACAAATGCCAGGGTCCATTCTCATCAAAACATTATGAACCTTTCTAAAGCGTTTCTTTGCTGTTCTATTTGACTGGTGACATAGAGTGGCAGCATAATATAACAGAGCTTTAAGAAAACACTATTGTACAGTATAACTTCTTCATTATCGAGACAATATTCACACGACAAGAATACTCAGTTGTCATGCATGTGAAAACAGGAAAAATATTACCTCTGCCTCAGAAAGAACCTTGTAACTGGTCTGGGACTCTTGTGCTTGGCCTGAGCTGCCACATCTGTACCCTGCATGCTGACAAAAGCCCTACTGAGGGCTGCTGCTCAGGCACATGCATGCATAAGAACTCTGTAATGGGTCTAAACTTTAGTAAAAATTAATATTTAGGACAACTTGTTGCAACATGTGAACATGTTTCCTTAGATATCTATTTCCACTAACACTTAAATGCATTACGGAGTTCTCAAGCATTCATGGTCCTGCAGAGTAGCTTCCAGTGAGGATTTCGCTGGCAGTCCCCAAGCTCTCAGAGACAGGCATGTGCCAACATGGGTGGATTGTGAAGAAGGGCATGTAGGAGAAACTTTAGAAAGTTATTTGCAAGGTAATGGCCACTTTTTCTCTTTCTCAGTGTATAACACCTAAATAGTCTCATCTTCTTAGTATTATCTTGATATTGAGTGACATATACTGTCCTTGCGCTTGTGATGTTCTCTGAACCCTCAGTTGCCTGTGTGCATGCACACATAATGACACACTACTAATACAAAATTTTCTGTTGAGATCCCAAAAAGAATTAGAGCCTCCAGTGACCAAAAGCAATGGTGATGAATAATGGCTGAACAGACCTATAGTGACCAGCTATAGCGTGGTGCAGAGCTGGAACTTCATGAGCTTTGGTGTAGCTGGAAGCAGCATTTCTAAAAATCTATGGCTCAGCTTCTTGACATTACTGGAATACCCAGCTCCTAGGCACCAGATTAAATCTGCACTGGATTCCAGCAGAGGCTGGGCTTCTGAATACTTTTTCAATATTGATGCCTGAATTCCATAATGCTGCTGGATGTATTTATTGCTACGCAGCTCTGATACTCCGGCTCACTGGATCCACCAAGTGCAAGTTGCTAGAAAGCAGTAGCTGACTGACTTAGAGTTGTAGGTTAATCACCCTTTTGAAAAAAATAGATAATTGAATGCTCATTTGAGGAAGTAAGACATGAGGAAATGTCATTGTCACCTTGCAAAGGAAGAAAGAACTTTATATTCTCTAATTTCCATACTGAGAAGCTTCCACTGTATTTTTAAAGCATTTATTAAGAGATACCTCACTTGTGAAGAGCTACCCTCACTTGGAGAGAAATGTTTCATATGGCAGCAGTAGCATTTCTGTGAGACAATTCAAATGACAGGTACTGCTCAGCATAAATATGTGGTGATTTTAAACCACTGATATGGTGTATTTCCCCAGAAGATTTTATTAAAAGAAGTTACTACCCCATATCACTTGAAGATCGTGATGCCTCAATGCTACTTCAAAGGAACGTTTTAACTTTGTTGAATATTAACAAGGGGTGAACCCACCTATCTTGTGTGAATAAAACATTTTGTGTGATGTTTTATTAACAAGTTCATCAACACACATTTGCAAAGCTTTTCATGACCCTCTATCAATTAATCCATTTACCTATTCAGAAAAGTAAATTTATTAAAACGTGCATCCATTATTGAGTAACGACACTAAAAGTCTTTAAAGGCACTTGGACTAATACACAAAATCAGTTTCTATTAACATCAAGTATTGCAAAATAATAATAAAAAAGACTTAATCTTAATATCCATTATCTTAATTTACAATTCTCTAGCAAGAGAATCTCATGTTCATTTATTCCTAGATCTATAATTAAAAGCTCTGTCATAAATTCACAGCATCTTCATTTCTATTGTATTTTATTCATTATGTTGCATCAGAATTCGGAGGAGGAAATTACAGATGATTCTTGATGTATTATGCAAACTTTTTTCTTGAAGTACATTCAATGAGGGTTACAAAATCTATCTTTAAGAAAGATTCAATAAAGTATATAAGGAAATAATTTGGAGTTGACTGTAAATAAGAACCATGCTTACTCTCAAGCAAGAATTTACTGAAATCTATTGCTGTCACCAGTTTGCATAAAACTGAGGAGCTGGTCTGTTGGTGTTTTTTCTCTGTATATCCAGTGCCAGCCTTTACTTTTAAAACAAGAAGGCTTGTTTGTTAAAAATGGCAATGTGTCACTTCCAGGGTACTACTGATTTCTTATAGGCTCCTTTCCAGTGATAAAAGGGATGGGGGTTCGCGTGACAAATGCAGGGAAAGCAGCTGTGGTTTTGGTGACCAAGGGTTTCACACAAGAGGTTCTATCCCTGCAAACACTGGATCGTGTTGCCAGGGCTTTTGGGCCTGAACTAAGGCGCTTGGACACCTCCATGGTGCCAACATGTTGGGTCCTTTCAGCCTCAGAAGCTGAAAGCTTGACAACATTTTATATACCAGAGCTTTTGACAACATTTTATATACCAGAGCTTTGCAGACACCCTCAAGCAGGGAAGCAATTCCATAACAGCAGTCGTGTGAATCACTTAGGAAAGGCAATATCATGAGTTTGAGAAAAGCTTTTCCCAACACTGTACTTACAAATCTCTCTTAGCCTTGATGGGATGGGGAAGAACATGACCACCCAGGGAGGAAATCTGCAGGTGTGCTGTGCGTTCAGCTAAGGAGGATACCATAGCAGCCAATGTTGAACAAATATGTTATACAAGATACCAGAGGTAACCACCTCTCCGGAGCTGCTTATCGAAATTTGCATGTGGCCAAGAACCACAAAGTATGTGTTTCAGGGACAGAAGGCAAATGGAAACTCTGTAGGACACTTTGCAGGTGGGAGGGGAGAGTTATATGCCTGAGCTCTCCACTCTGATGTGGGCTGGGGCTGGGTTGGGGGTGGCTGGATCTGAGATGTGTGACGGTGTTGGCCCCAGCAGTTCCCACTTTGTGACCTCAGCCAGGCATCTGGGTTAGCTGGTGGCTGTGGTGTTGGCTGTCTGACACAGCCCTGACCCAGGGAACCGCACCAGAACTGCTCACAACCGAAAGCTGCAAGCTGGCACCCCAGCACTGAGGAGAGAAAATAGACACAGGAAAAATCCCAGCTACTGGAGACAGTTTATTATGAGGTCATACCACTTTGGGTTATGAATGTCACATCCCAAAGTGCTCTGCTGCTCTCATTTTCTAGCGTTCAGTTGTGCTTCCATCTACCTCAGTGAGGTAATCAAACCATGTTGTGGGAATAAAATCTAGCAAGGCACTGTGTGTATCCACATGTTTAGGGAAAACTGTTTCTTTTTTTTTTTTTTTAAACATGTGATGCTGATTATCTGCAGATACTTGATGTGCTTGTGATTTCAATCAGCATTTTGTTCATTCATTGCCTCTCGGTTTATTGATTTATAAGCCCTTTAGAATGGTATGATTAGTGCTATCATTTTATCCTCAGTGGGGGTAAAATGGTATTTCATTATTAGCGTGTTAGAAGCTATTTCAAACTGACAGTTTGTTTTGAAGCTGGGCAAGAGAAATGTCATTTATATTTGGAAGCGGAAGATTGACATAGAAATTATCCTGAAACATAATTACAGTAAAGGCAAATGCAGAAGAAGATAGAAATTCCAGCCAGAGTTCTGGGGGCTCCTCTGCCGTCGGTAACTAACTCCTGCTCTTTTCTCAGCTCAGCATAATGAGATGTAGCGGTGGTCCCTGTAGGCATTTATAGTAGATGCAAGATCGAGATGTTTACCCGTTAATGCAACTCAGTGCAGGGCTGTGAGTGAGGATATAAGGCAAATGTTTGGTTTAGAGCTTGTCCTGGCTATTCCAGACAGCTGCAGTGCTCTGACAGCCCCCTGTGCTGGAAGAACTGAGGAGAGGGCTAGTGCCAGTGAAGCAGC
Source organism: Pelecanus crispus (assembly GCF_030463565.1). Lineage (NCBI taxonomy): Eukaryota > Metazoa > Chordata > Aves > Pelecaniformes > Pelecanidae > Pelecanus > Pelecanus crispus. Next base: position 7,789,753 of record NC_134652.1, read on the forward strand.
TCATGTCCCGGGGGGCATTTATGCACTTTGGCGCTTAGGCTGATTTAGAAGTCAGTATTTGCCAGGATACCTGGCTGCCTGTCTGCTCCAGCGTGCGGGGGCATGCAGACCTCGCTGGACCCCGGCCGGCCCTCCGTCATGGCTCCGCGCCTCCTGTGCCAGCTCCAGGCACTTTGTGAGTGCCCAGAGCTCAGCTTGGGATTTTCCAGGAGCTGGGCTGACTTTGTGTGCACTCTGGGATTGTCAGTATAAGCTCTCCCCTTTTTTCCCCAAGCTAAACATTTATCTTGCATTACAAAGGTGTCTTTTCTTGCCACTGTCCATTCTCCCATACTATAAGAGGACTCAAGAAGATTTTACAGACCGAGTTGCTGGGCTTTAAAAATAGATTGTAGTAGGGTTTTTTTCCAAAGGATTTCAACTTTAGTGACTGAGCCTCCATTACTGAGGTCTGAAGGAACTTTTCCACTGATGTGAGTAGGAGCAGAGGCCCGGGCTGTGCTGAAGTGCTGGGAGTTTCCATCTTGGCACTAGAGCTCATAAGATGGAGAAACTCTGCAAGTTTCACACAGGAGTTATGTACAACCTATTAGGCACGGTAGAAGGAATACATAGACCCAGAGAGCAACAAAAAGTCAACATACTACATGAAAATTGTTGCCAAACATGACCTTATTTGTTGCTGTCTTCTCTGAAGTAGAATGAGAAAGAATACAAATTTGCCACTATTGCATTTTTTTGTGTGTTAGGTGATTTTTACAGTTATTTCTCAGAGGTACATAGAATCTATTACAATGTAGTTTTTAATATTTAATACATTGTAAGTAGATTAAATAAATAAAATGTAGGGACTCAAAGTTCTTTTACTTAAATGCATAGACTTTTGTTTGTGTAAGACTGAGGTCTTTAAACTGTGCCAGTGAGTATGCATTTCTGCTTGAACTTACTTGAAACTGCAGTATTATTAAATTCTTAGGATGAAATCCTAGCCTCACTGAAGTCAACCAGAGCGCTGCCTCTCATTCCAGCGGGACTGAGATTTCAGATTTCTGCAGGGTGCACTATTACTTTATACCTCCTGAGCTGCTGTGTTCTGGTGGCCAATGTCATTACATTTTACTGTTTCATATTCCTTTCTAATGAATGAAGTAAACTATGTATCCATTATCCATATATACTCCCTTCATAATAAAGGAAGGCAGCAAAAGCCAATCATTAAAAATAAATGCCCAGTCTTACTTGAATAGCACAGAGAAGGTGGCTCAATGACGAGACATATGGAAAAACATGAATATATTTGAGACTAGAGTTATTCAACTCCAGATGAAGAAGAGTTGAAGGAAGCAGTATGCAATTAGATACAATTATGGAAGATGTACAGGAAATTAGAGCTGTTCGTAGATATTTTTCCAGTTAACATTTGTCTTTCATCGGAGGAAAACCTTTAGCTGGAAATAACCACCAGAATTTTGCCTTGTCAAGCAAAATGTTGATTTCTTCTTTATTGGAGGGCAAAAAAAAAACCCAAAACCCTCCATAAAGTGTATTTGAAGAGTGAAAGATTCAAAGACTGAAAAGTGTTTCTTGTTTCAATGAGAAAAATCAAAATTTCCATGAATAAGCTCCTGGATGAAATAGTAGAACTTGTCTTTATCCTAACGATGACATCTGTTTGCAATAACACTCCATGCCAGTAAACGATGTTATTTTAACTAATCTATTGGCGTGGCGATGAAAGTGACAGTAAAATGTTGATATGGAAGCTAATTTCTGTGTTTGGCCTTGAGATCCATCTTCACAGACAGAGTGAGTGCAGAAACTATTTTTGGCAACATCATAGCAATCCAGATTTAATTCTGACACGTCTCTGCCTTCCTGAAATCCAAGGAAGACATCTGGCTGCGTTTTCTGCATATGTTTGTGAAGTGCCATTGAAATAATTTGCATCAGCAGTGAATTTGGAGATAGAAATGTGACGAGAAGGTGCATATGAGGAGGAGGAGACCAAAAGCTTGGGTTATGAAGAAAGAAGGAATGGCAACTCTTCAACGTATAATGTGCTTACTGAAAGCTGGGAATAAGATGTCATCCTGAACGTGTTTCTGTGAACTTTTAACTTTGTTTAGTGCTTCTATGTTGTTCAGACCCATGATTTATATGGAATTATGCGTATGCATGGCATGCAAGGAACGAGGGGATGGCTCTGCCTGATTCCCAGGGGAGTCCCTGCTGAAGGCATTTGCAGTCCTTGCCATGGGTGCGCTTCCAGCAGCCCTTTAGAAGAACAACTGACTTAAATGTTTGTGAGTTATGAGTCAATTTAATACTATTTAGGGTGGCCACAGACGACTCATCATTTTTTAGAAGCTGGAAATATTTATTTAAGCAAAAATAGCTCGGCAGACTTTGCTTGCAGTCGCTTAGCTTAATACGCCACCATCTTATTGTCTTCCACCAGAAGCTGAGCTTTTTAGTTACTCGCAGTGTGCTGAAGTTACAGACTCCCTAAAAAAAAAAAAAAAAATTAGAAAAATAATAGTGCTCCTCATCTGCTGAGATAATTGCGTGTTAGCCTCCTGCAGCAGCAGCCCGGCCAAGTGGATGCAGACATGCCTGTGCTGCCTGCGCACGGCAGTCCAAGGGCCCAGACGCGCCGCGGTGCACATTGCGAGGCCGCGAGGCATGGCACCCGGCGGAGCCGGCGCACACGCGCCGGCGCGGGCAGGCCCCTGCGTGTTCAGGCACACATGGCGCGGGAGCCTGCTGCCAGACGCGCTCGCGGAGGCTGTCTGCAGCCTGCCCACAAGGCAGCCATGTGGGTGGAAGGCAGGCGAGCGGTGGAGCAAACTGGCTTATGGCTGTTTCGTTTTGGAGACCACTTTTTCCAAGCGTCCTAAACATGGGCCTTAATCATCAGCACTTCTGAAGCACTCATCATTCTTGTATCCAGGCAAGGAGCCTTGTTATTACCCTTTGAGAGATACCACATTCCCTCATTTCCTATGGAAGGGGGCCTGCCAGCAGTATCAATACCAGCACCGCTCGGTTTGTTTCAGATTAAAAATGTCCCCAGGGAAGATCTGTGTTCATCTTTGGTGGGGGTCTCAACACAGTCACGGGAATAAACTCTTGCACCGGGCCACCAATGGTTACCTCCAGGGAGTGCACTGGTGGTCACCTTCACTGAATGCACTGCTTTGCCTTTGCCAAGAGGAGAAAATGCCCCATGCCTGAATTGAGAAACGCTCCCTCTCAGGCTTCTTGTTCCTAAATTGGTGGCAGAAGAGGTTACCGTCCTTCACCGACTGCCCTGAACCTTCCTCTGCATGGGGGTGGATTGCAGTGACTCTGGTCCTTGGTGTGGTGGCTGCCCGTGGGTGGTACAAGCCTGACTGGCTTGGCTCCAGTCTAATGTTGGGAGAGATGCTTGGAACAAAGGGAAATGCAAAATACTGCCTGCAAAGCTTTCAATGCGCCACTGCCCACACCCTGACCTGCTCTGATCTACAGCTCCCAGCAACAGAGAATGCAGGAGGAACCAAAGGAAAAGCTGTGTTTCCAGCAAAATTTAAATTTGCCTCCTGCATTTCAGAGAGTTACGAGATGCACGTACCATAACTATGCATACTCCTTGGAGGGGTCCATAAACACTATACGCCATGGCTGTTTGCAGAGGGAGACCAAGGGATGTTGCAGTCCAGCTCGCGTATGAAAAGGCCAGTCACTGAGGGTGAAGAAAATACTGTATAGATGTGATATCATAAGTTATATAATATCATGGCCAAATCTCTGCAGCTGGATATCATCAAATCAAAATTAGAAACTCATTGGAAGCAAAGGACAGTCTTTGCACAGATTGCCTATAAATCTGCAATAACTGGTTCTCCCTGGGCGAAACATCAAAAACATTTTTTAGTGTCTCATTAGTAAGAAAATTTATTGCTCAACTATTGAACTATGTCGATTTTTGAAAACATTGTGTGAATAATTCCAGAAAGCATGTGTTTGATTTGTATTCGTTTTGTGCCGCTGGATAGAAAAAGTGGCTTTTCCCCTACGATGAAATGACACTAATCATGAAATTAAAAGGTGAAGCATGTCTACAGTTTCAGAACAAGGTAAATTTTTATAAATATGCTAATGCCCTCCCTTTCCCATAAGTCAAACTAACATTAAGGAGTTCATACCCCAGCTGAGCTTAAAAAAAAAAAAAAAAAATAGAAGACCCAATTACAGTTCTGTAGAGGGGAAAAGAACTCCTCCCAGCCCTTATTATTTTTTTCTTTGTGCTGCAGTGTGTTTCCCAGCTGTGTTTGTTGGCCAGTTTTGTGGCTGAAATAGCCTGAAAAAGAAGATTGAGAAACAAGGGAGAAGTTTAAATCAAACTCAGCGTTGTCTGCATAGGATGGATGGAAAGAGTTTACAAGTACCTGTTAGGTGGTGCGGATTTATTGACAGTGATGTGTGTGCGTGAGTCGGGTTAACATCGCTAAGTGTAAGCAGAGTGCTATCTCTTCTCATGGTTTAGCAAAAGGGAGGGCAGAATAAATGGCCCCAGGGAGATTCACTAGCATGGGCCCACGTGTGCAAAATTCCTTTAAACGCCTGGGTGCTGAGGCAGGTGGTCCTGCACCCAGGCATCTCCCTCAACTTCAGCAGGACAGCACGGGTGAGTAGGGGTGAGCAAATAACACAATGGCACCGCTACCCTTCACCAGCGTTCCCTCTCTAGATTTTCCTCTGCAAAGAAATGCTCATCAGCGGGCCTGTAAGATGAAGGAAAGCCTCTGAGCATGAAGATTTGTGATGCCGTGCTGGCCCTGCAGGTCCCCGGGGCCAGGGTGCAGGGGCAGCAGGGTCAGGCAGGGGCACCGCAGGGCTGCCGCGAGGGCTGGAATGGCTTTTGGGGCAAGGCTCTGGACCATCCAGAGGTTCAGCTGCCATTCAGGCTTGGGTTTAGCTGATGAGCAAAGAGGAGGCCAGGCAAGTTGTGCAATTAAACCCCGCCTGCCTTTGGAAACGTTGTTTCCAAACCACATTTGGTTGGTTTTATCATGCTGGTTGGTTGGTTTGGTTGGGTTTATCATGCTGTTAGCAGGGTTTCTTCAGTGCCTTTGCTTCAGCCCTGTGCTCTCCCTTCTTGCACAACATGCTCCGTAAATGCAAACTAACAACCAGCTCTTATATTAAGGAATTTATACTGCGGGAAAAAGAAAGAGAAAAGAAGAAACTGAGTCGGAGGGGCCAAGTGGTCTGGTCAGGGTTACTCACACCTCAGCGGCAGAGTCAGAAATAAACTCAGGCTGGGGAATCACAACCCAACGCCCACCAGACTGTGGAAAATACAACTAAATTCCCAGCTGTCTCTGCAAAGCGACTTTTTTTTTTTCAGAATTGAAAAATAAAATAAAAGAAATAACTGAATCTGTGTAGCATTTGTAGTATATAATTCCTTCTCATGAACTAGTTTCAGCATCATCCAGTCAGGGAGCTGTGGAAACCACAAAAAAAATAGGCATCGCTGTTGTAAAGCCCCATTCAAATCTGTGAGCAGCGACTTCAAAATCCTGCCCTGTAAATGCCTGTACCAGCGTCACTGGTGCAGACGAAGCAGCTGGCAGTTAGGAAGGACCAGTGGGGCAAGCTGAGCCCTTCCTAAAGAGGTGTTTGAGGCCAGTGGCGTGGCTGTCCTGGCTCTGCTGCTGGCACACCGCGTCCTGGCTGGCAGGGGGTCTGCAGTGCGGGCGGGCTTCCTCCCGCCCTCAAGCATTGCCACCTTAAGCACAAGCAATCCCTGCACCGCAGACATTTCTCAGCCAAGACTTCCCACTCGGCACTGTCATTTTAAGTGAGGGGTGCACTCCCCGGCGCCGGGGGATGCGGGGGAGAGGGTCCCTCCCAGAGGAGTGAGCCTCTGGCTCCAGCAAGCCTCCCTGGAGCACCTCTCTGGCTTGCCTACAAAGGCCTCCAAGCTGGGCTCCAGAGGACACAACCGGCACTCCCCCACTTTATTCCAGCTGTTCTGGGAAATCTCTTTCCCGAACATTCATGGGAAATGAGAAAATACAGGCATGGCCCCGGCCTTCACTGGAATGAAAGTGAGCCCCCTGCGACCCCTTTTTCCCACGCCAGGCCCCTTGAGCCTAGCTTTATGGGTGAGAAGGATCAAAGGGCTCCAACTGCTCCCATATGGTAAATGGCCCTATATGTTGTGTATAATTACACACAAGCATCCCCACATCCATGTTCGGTCTCTATTAAAGATCGCTGGGCGACAGCCAGAGCCATTTTCCCAAGGCAAGAACATCTCCAGACATCATGGCAGTGGCATCACGCATTCTCACACGCACATCCCGGCAGCCCTGGGGCCAGGACACCCACCTGGCCATGGGACGGGATCCCCTCCGCGGCCCACCTTCCTGCCCCCCATGGCTGGGACGCAGCGATGCCGGCGGGCAGTGGAGACCTCGCTTCGGGGACCGGCTGGGAGAGGTATTTTTCAGCCACAGGGTGGCATCTGATGGATGTGTTCGCGGAAAGTTAACGCTGCTTGGGTGAATTCAAAGCTGGCCTTTTTAAAAATTAATTTCACTTTGTTAATATAACTCCCCAAAAAGGATGTTTGCTTTTTATTAAGACCATACAGAAAAAGGAAGAATATCATCCCTTCAGTCACTGGTTTTAGGCTGTTGGGATCCTTTGTTAAAGCCGACACCTGCGCAATGGATGCGCGGGGGCATGTGGCAGCCCTCCGGGCGGGGCTCACCCCTCTGGGGTGTTGGTGCAGCGCTGGTCACAGCAGAAACATCACCCGCAGCTGGAGGTTCTGGGAATTTGAGTGCCAGGCCATGAGAAAGAGCAGATCTGTTCTAAAGACTGAACTCACTCTCTGGAACGCAATCCTGCCTCGCGAGCCATGAAACTGCCCTGCGGCAGGTCGGAAGAAACAGCCATTTCCACCCTCCACTTCCCCTCCTTTAGGAAAAAGACCGAAAAACCCAGCCAGGCAGTGGGGTTTAGCTGGGGATGGGGAGGACCTCTCATGGTCTGAATCAGAGGGGCTTCGGTCATGCTGGGGCGCCGGGCAGTGTGGGACCGCGGTGGGGAGCAGGGCAGTGGCCACCCGAGCAGGCAGCTCTTTCCAGCCCAGCTGCAATGACAGCCCCTTGGGGATCCAGGGAGGAGGAGGCAGGTGTTTTCTGGCACTGACGCGGAGAGAAAGTGAGGGAGAAGTCAATGAAAGGGAGGAGTGAAGGAGGTCCAGGGCTGAAACACGCTTGATTCTTTTTCCTTGTGTTCAAACAGGAGAATTTGAAACAACTTGGAGATCCAGAGGGAAGCATCCCTTAGTGCCATAAATTATGTTAGACTAAGCTGGAAGGGGCAGGAAATCCCAGTTCCCGTTTTCAGCCTTACAGCGAGGCCGCGTGATGGCTCCCAAGGTGTGCGGTAGTGTAGCGTCCGCGGTTCAGCCTGGCCACCCACCACCTCTGGATTGCTCCCTGCTGTTTCCCAGGCCAGCACTTACCAAACAGAAGAAGAAAGCTTATTTTAGCAGAGCCATCTTACCTGGGCAGGTCTGTCCTGCCGCAGAAGGATGCTGCCTGCTGTTTTTGCAAACCTGCCAAGTTGCCATCCTTGATCATCCTTCTGGGCTGGAAACGGAGAAGTTCCATCACTAAAGGTGTGAGCGCTCAGCTCAGCCTGACTTGATTTCAAGCAGAGCTTTGCGTCTGTCACTGCTGAACGTGTTTCTTGTTAACACGCACCATTGCAAAAGTGGCACTGGAGAGTCCTAGGTTAAACTGGTTTCTGAGATGAAGCTCAGAGGTTGACAGAAGGATTCATGTGAACACCCAGGCTGATATGACAGCGTCCTTTTCATAAACACAACCATTATGAAACTTGGGTGTTGGGGTTTTTTTAACTAAAGAATCATAGAATCATAGAATCGTTTAGGTTGGAAAAGACCTTTAAGATCATTCAGTCCAACCATTAACCTACACTACCAAGTCCACACTAAACCAATCAAGGGTAGACTAGACTAAACCATGTCCTGAAGTGCCACATCTACCTGTTTTTTGAACACTTCCAGGGATGGTGACTCCACCACCTCTCTGGGCAGCCTGTTCCAATGCTTGACAAGCCTTTTCGTAAAGAAATTTTTCCTAATTTCCAACCTAAACCTCCTGTGGTGCAGCTTGAGCCCATTTCCTCTCGTCCTATCGCTAACTACTTGGGAGAAGAGACCAACACCCACCTCACTACACCCTCCTTTCAGGTAGTTGTAGAGAGCGATCAGGTCTCCCCTCAGCCTCCTCTTCTCCAGGCTAAACAATCCCAGTTCCCTCAGCCGCTCCTCATCAGCCCTGTGCTCCAGACCCTTCACCAGCTTTGTTGCCCTTCTCTGAACACGCTCCAGCACCTCAATGTCTTTCTTGTATTGAGGGGCCCAAAACTGGACACAGTATTCCAGGTGCGGCCTCACCAGTGCTGAGTACAGGGGGACAATCACCTCCCTGCTCCTGCTGCCCACACTATTTCCCCCTCCTGTCCCTTCCAGCTATTGTTACCATGGGTCACCTCCTGCAGAAGCTCGTAGCAGATGTTGTTGGGGATTTCTCTTCAACAAAATGTTTTCACATGGAAAATACACTGACAAAGTGTTTTGTGGTGGTCTGCCCAGCTAAGAAGAAAAAGCAACCAGGTTTTTCATCAGGAAGATTCCTCTGGTTCTCAAAGGGGGACCCTGGGGCCATGACTACCTCAAGGATTGGGTCACTCACTCATTTCTGTGAAGGGCTTTCTTCAGGTCCCCTTGATTCTCTACAGGGCAGCCAGTAAAGGACATTTTCCTTCTTTGCTCCCTACTTTCCCCTACTGTCTGTTTGCCAGCCGCTGTGGTTTGCAGTGACAGTGCTGAATGGCACTGTTGATACCTGGTTTGCATCCAAGCAGTGTTTTTTTTCAAGTAATTAGTTTGGGAAGTAAAAAGCCTACATTGCTGTGCTTTTTCAGGGACTGGTGGGTTAGGTTACCCGCTGAGTTAGACAGGTTACCTGTTTGGGTTTTTTTTTCCCCCAATTCTAGACCTGTGATAGCCTGGGAAAAAAATTGCCTTTATAGAGGAACCCTTTACAAACAACCGCGGGCGCTCCTACCTTTCTCTGCTCAGGAGCCCAAGGGCAGACTTAATTAAAAGTTCCTTCAAAATATACTCCCTACAGCTCTAAGCTACTGTGTTTCAAAAACGCTGGTGCTGTGCCAAAGTGGGAGCAGGCATGTATTAAACTGACAGGTACAAAAGAGATTGTTATTCCTTGCGCTCCCTTCTCCTCTGATCCCTCTGCACTAAAATCCCAATGTAAATATTATTGAAAATAAAGAATAATGGCCCCTCTCCTCCCCTGCCCATCTAATGAACAGATTATGGCTAATCATTTGCCTTCTGCAAGCAGTCTTTTCGGGCACAGGTTCCCACTCCCTGTTGAGATTCAGCCCTGACTTGAAGTCTCAGCAATATTTTCCTGGAAATAGCAGCTTGGTCACACCATGTCTCCACTGGCAGTGTGTCCCATGGAAGGCTGCCATGTGGTCTGTGCAAGGAAAATCAGGCTGGAGCACCTTAATATCCACCAGCTTCTTGTTAGTAGCTGAGATAATCAAAGCCTCCTTGTTACTGGGATACTTTGAATTTTCCGAGTGCATCGATACACACTGGCCTTTCTGCTAACAGCATGTCCCAGGCGCCACTGACTACAGCCTCCATGGTAGCCAGCAACGAGAGCCAACATTGGGTTGAGAGACAATGATTTCAGCGTGAAAGGGGGAATCATCACTTTTCCAGCCTATGACAGAAATCTAATGACAGCCATCGCTGGGCAGTAGGAAGAGATAAACATCCTTCCCTGAAGACTGAAGAGAGAGAAGGAGCATGAGTTGGAGCACATTAAGTTAATCTAACAGCTTGGCATGGACTAGCTTCCCATTTTCACAGTAAGTGGGAGCCTTATTCTGTCAATGTGCTGAGGATTTTATTTCTAGAGATTTATAGCCACAGGTTCTGGAGTGCTCTGTAATTACACGAGTTTACACTTGCAGGGACAAAGGCTGAGTAAATATTTTATTAGGCAATTTTTTATCTTATTGAAACTGAATACACATGTGATAATTTGCCTGGTGAATGGGGGAAGGATAGTGAAATAAATAAGATAGTTTACACAGAGCCTCGTTTGCGGGCTGCATGCGGAATCAGCGCCGCACGCTGCATTACTCCCAGTGCAGGTGCAGCGAGGGACACCCGCAGCCAGCACGGGAGCCCGGGTGCAGCCACGCAGATGGGACCCCTGAAACGTGGTGAAACATGGAGTGAAATGGGGGTGAAACGTGCCCATCCCATGGGATGAAAAAGACATGGAAAACCTCTTTGTACAGAGACATTGTCCTGGGAATGATGAATTTATTTGGCCTGGTGGGTACCTGCCACAAATGCTGACACAGGCTAAAAGCACCAGGAGCCCTTCTGTGTGGACTGGTTGGTCTTCAGCTGTTTTATGATCTTAACTCCACGTGTTTTGCTCAAATTACTCCTTGTTAGTAGCAGTAAGGAGTCTCCAGGACCACTCACAGGACACAGAGCAGTGAGGGTCCCTGAGGGGTGCCGGCGCTGCTGCTATGCAGCTCTCCATCACACCCTCCCATTCATTATGATAGAAATAATAAATAATATAGGCTGCAGCTTTTAAACAGGACCTCCTGTTACTGCAAATATTTCAAGGTTTCTCTGCTGTGGGATCATCCAACTAGTGGAGCAGACGTGAACTGAACTCACGTGGGGAGTGCTGTACAATCATCTGTGGCACTGGCTCACAAGTGCAGCAGATTTATTTCACTGCAGTGGAGAAAATATGGCAAAAATTGAGGCTTATATGCAAGAGTACACCAGCAAGGCTGAAGTTTACAGCTGGATCTCACAAAGAAGACAGTGTGATAAAAAAGGGAGATTTTACAAGAGAAACACTATTTTGTGGAAGTTGTTGAAAATAAATGGTTGTCATTGTCAGGTAGATAAGTGGTCCTGGGAGGCAGAAATGCATGGAGCCAGTTGGGCTCGCTGCTCTTGTCCTGGGCTGCCCAATGCTGCAACCCAGGGGTGGCAGATGATTTTTTCACAGTCATTTTTGGCTCTCTGGGAGCAGGTCCCGACCCTGTGGCTCTGCTGGCAATGCAACCATGCTCACAGTGCCACCATACTGCCAGGGAGACATTGGCATTGGCCGTGTGTGCTCAGATGCAAACGCCAGGACTTGCTTTGCTCCCCCAGCCCCAGTTTGTCAGTAGTGGTGGGGCAGAAATTTGTGCCATTCATCACTGGGCTTCTCAGGAGAGTGGACTCATGACGCTGGCTTACAGTGCTGGGGCAAACACGGGGCCTCCTGCCTACGGCATTCATGTTGGTCAACAGCAGAGCCAAGTGACCCTTTAAAAAAATATTCCTTAAGGGCAAGAAACCAGTGCAACCTGCACTGTTCCCCAGCTGGGGAGGGGGGTGCTTGGCTGCCTGGGGGCTACAAGTCCTCCAGGGCAAGGGTGGGGAAGAGAGGATTCCCACTTCAGCTGGGCATGAGACCCTCCTCAGACCCCTGAAGAACAGCCATGTGTTGACATGCCCTTTCCTCTTAGCCATGAGTTTCTGACATCCAAAGCAGCTGCACTCACATGGAGAGGTTACCATGGGAGCCCTCAGCCTTTTCCTGGCTGGTTCCATCACCAGTTGGCCTTGCTTCTGCCAAACAGCAGCACAGAGCTGCCTCCTCTTACAAAATCCACTCCAGCCTGAGAGTTAGCGTGATGCCTCGGATATGGCCCCTCTTGAGGGCCTACTGCTTTACTCTTTAGTTTATTGGGATGATACAGGGCTGGCTGTTCACAGCAAAGTGACAACCTGCCAGTCTAACTCCGTGACTTATCCAACCTCCACTTGCAGCCACGGGATCAAGTCTCATGCAATACTATGGATGTGATCCAAGTCCCACTGCAGCCAACAGCCAGCTGCTGTTTGCATTTACTCTGTATTTACATGCACGTAGCATGGGCTGAATGTGGCCCACCTGGGAAGATGCCCGTTGATTTTAAGACAACTTGCAGTGAAGAGTGAACTTCCAACAGCTTGCTGATGCGCAGGCAATAGGCTGTTGGATATGGTAGCTGTATGTGAAACTCAGCTTTGAAATTAAGATCTTGGTGAAGAAGCATCAGTACAACATTTTTTATCAGGAAGACATTTAATAAACATCTTCATAGGCACATGTATAATTGATAAAAAGCAAAGCTTCCTATAGCATTTCAGAGATTCGCATTATTATTCTATTCACAAACAACTGCAGCCTATTGTAAGTCCCGTGGCACAAAATTTTCTAAGAATAGTCAAGAAACCTTAGAATTAATTTATAAAATTTGGTAATCATTTGCAACTTCATTAAATACTCTGGTGCCTAATAATACATTATTCTTATCTTGATTTTAAATTTTAATTGCATGAAGTTTGGTCCCTCAATAATTAACACATTGTATATCCCACCTAATTCATGAACTAATTGTCATTCTCTAGTTCCTAATGTTACTTGCTAATTCTGCCAATGATAAAGGATTTTATGTCAAAACTCCAGAGTAAGTGACATTCTGCATGCACAATAATGACAAAACAAGTTAATTTACTGTAAAGTTGCTGAAAGACAGAGCTTTTTTAATTGCATATTTGTTACCTTCATTAAAAGGTAAGTGGCTTTTCAGTTATATATTTGCCCATTTCTTACACATTAAAAAAGTGCTAATGAACCTGATTAAAATTAATTGAAAAGGTCCAAGATCTGCAAAGAGATCCTAACATCAACAGACTTCTAATTGCTGCTGAAAGATGGACTTAAACAGGGTTTAGCAGTAGATAGAAATTAATTTTCTAGCTCTTTTGTAAGGAACGATATGGGGAATAAAAAAGCCATCCAGAACTGAAACACCCGCTATGGATGCAGAAAATGCTGAGCGTCTGGACACTATTTCCTCTCACTCCTCTCTGCTGATAACTGTTCTTCCTGCCCTCCATCCCCTGTGCTGGGCAGGCTGTGTTACAGCTGTGCGGAGAAGAACAGGCGCTCGCGTGAAGAGCAGGGGGGGAAACTCCAGACTCCCCCAGGCTGAGCATTTGCTTGGCAGACAAGGTTGCGAGGTATCAGAGAGCGGGTGAATTTAAGGCAGGTTAAGGGGAATGCCCACCAGAAGAGGGGATATGTGAGAGGAGGAGTGAGAAGGGGAACCTGAAACTGGTGCATCAGAAGGAGAAGGGGGGAAAGATGCAGGAGAGGGCTGGCTGCTCGGCTCTGGGGGTGGACTAGGGAACGTCATTAGTGGGGAGCTCTGAACCCTGCAGAAAGTGGGCTGTGATGAAAATCTTGGTTTATCTCACCCTGGGCTTTCCTGGCAGCTGTCCTAGTGCTTATGGTCATCCAGGACGTTGGAAGAGGACAGTCCCTGTCACAGTCCCTATTGATGCTGCCAAGGTGAAAGCTATGGTTGACTCGCAGGGGGTTTGAGGAGGGGCACTGTTCAGAAACCCTTCTGGCTATCAGGCACATTTTTTTTCCTGCTATTTGTGTGTCTTCAGCAGTCACAAACCCCACAGAGCCAGTAAAAGGAGCTCATGCCTCCTCTTGTTCTGCTCATCAGCAGTAGTGTATCTATCTAAGCTGGGGAGAGGGTATGTTTATGTATTTATAGCAAGAATAGAGAGTTGCCTTAGACGACAGCCTTTCTCAAACTCTCAAACAGACCGCTTTATTACTTTAACTGCACCATTTATGGTTACCCCTTTTCTTCTGTGCTCTCCCACTATCCATTCTCATTATTCCAGGATATTCTAATCTTATTAGAACTATTTTCTTCATCTCTGTTAATAGCATACACCACTTATCTTGCTACCACTATATAAATGTAAAAGAAGAGAGAAACATATGAGCTATTTTAATTTTTTTTTGTTTTGATTTAATTTAAATTGCTGAATGAAAAAAATAGCTGCTTCTAGTAATTCTGCTGTAACTAACTCAGTTTGATATTGGTTCTATTAGCCTTCTAATAGCATGAAAGCTAAAAAATTAAATCGTTCCACTTCCACATTCATAATTATGTGCAATTAAAATCTTTACATACCCAAAAGTCTTATATGAAGCCCTGAACCCTTCAACTGTCACTCTTCATTATCTCCAAGCCTAACAATTTTACAGTGACACATTGTACACAATGAGATGTGCTAAAGAGGAAATATTATATTTTACTGATGTATGTGTTCTTTAATTTCTCTGAATTAGCTTTTTGATATGGATGCTAATTGTTTTCTTTGAAAGGAGTCGCCACAGATATGTGATTTCTCTATGCCTGTTGCGCTTCAAAAAAAATACAGTTAATTGCAGGAAACAGGAATTTCTCTCTTTTTTATATATAAAAAAATAATCAGCTGCATATCAAAGGAGTGAATCTTAATCCAACTTTCTGATTGTACATTAAAAAGAAACCTTCAGTGTTTGTGACCAGCACAGAGTATTTGGCAACTTTTGATGTTTCCCCTTTTCATTTATTCATGAGGAGAGATGAATAATTAAAACAGGACGTTTGGCAAAACCAGCACACACACAAAAAATATTTCCATATGAACTTCCAGCTTCAGCCCACGATAGTCTACGAGACACATTACTACAGGATTGCCCATATGGCAAGTGCGCATGTAACTCTGAAACCACAGACCTGGTCGAGACTTGGGATCCTGCCATCGGCGGCTGACAGTTGTTACTGCTGCATAAATGCAAATGCTAAGTGTGGATGAGAAAAGCGCGGCAGCTAAGAAAGGCTGAATTTAGGCCCAGTCCTGGGTGTGATGAAGGCTGTGGATAATGCTCGCAGGGTGAGCGACAGATCCGCTCTGGATCTCCAGGGGAAGGTGGAGCAAGTCGCCACGCTCCCACATGGTTATGCAGGAGAAACCTGAGCCGCAACACAGAAACATCCTTCTTGATGGAACAGCAGGTTGCTCCACATGTGTTAGAGAGAAGGTCCTTGTGATGGAGAGGGAGGGTTTGGTCTGTCGTTTCCTGCAGATCACTCACCAGCTAATTTTAACTTTTAGTCTTAGCTGCAACGCTGCAGAAAGTGCTATTTTTCATCCTAAATCTCATAAAAGGCTAATTTGACTTAGCACTCATTCATTAGAAGGAAATATTATAGAGAAGTGACAATATACCAGGCATATCTAAAGGTCTCGATCAGTCTGAGCCGGTCTCCTTTGTCTTGCAAATCTTCAAAGGAGCTCATGGGTTTTAATTGTCACATCCTGCTCTATTTCACAGCTTGGAGGATCCTGCTGTTGAAAGACATCTTCTCTCCATATCTAGCTCGGAAATTCCCCACTGACTCTAATGAAGGTCTACATTCATGTTTGCAACATTACTAAATTTATTCTTCAAAATTTTTAACGCAGCTTCTAACCTCCTGTGAACTTGTGCACTGGTGTTGGAATGAGTAGTAAAAAGGGCTCCATTCATGCTCAATATAATATTCAGTCACTGCGTATAGCTGTGTGTCTAACATTTCCTATGAATCCTTCTCATCTGTGCAAATTACTTGTATTTTATTTATCTTTTCATACCTGCAGTCACGTTTTAGCTTCTTACACAGACAAAAAGGCTTCCCAAATGTGGCTGGTTTGTGCTCGTCTGTGTAAACATTCAGGATACCTCTTGAAAACCCACTCTAGTTTTGCTCTGTCTCCTCTGGAGTTTCACCTTTGCCTCTGCATTTCCTGAAGTGGAGTCTGTGGTTTATGAATCGTTTGACTATGACTTTGCCTTGTTTTCCCTCCAGAGCTGTGGTCTTTGCTTACATTCTCCAAACGGCAAAGCCCATTTGTTTCTTTTTAAACTTCTGTCAGCTTAAACTTCCATCAGCCCTCTTCTCTGCTTGGGGTCTCTGATCCCCGCTCAGACCTTATCTCAAATTAGGGATTCCACAAGCTTCTGTAAAATGAGGATCAACTTAAATTCTCAGATTAAGTAAGATGAATAATTAAAATAAAAATTCTGCCTCTATTTTGCTATTCCTCACCTAATGTGAGGATCATCTCCTCTTTCCGATCTGAAAATACAATTTTAAAAGCTAGCTTTGTTCACTGATGTTTTTGGTAGTTCCACCTGCACAGATTTCTTTCTTGAATGTTTTTCTGAGGCCTGTGGGCACTTTGGATGGGGTAAGCTGCCTACAGAGCCTGGTTCCATATTCTCCATATGCTCTCAGGGCATATTTAACAGAGTGGTAGAAGGACAGAGGGACACACACAGCGTTTCCCAGAGGCAATCTTCTCAGAAATTAATAAAATCTTAATAAAATTTATAAAATTAATAAAAGTTGTTTTCTTTTTCCCAGACTCCCCTTCCTTATCTTCCCAGAAAATTACAGCCAATAGCTTTGAGCAGCTGAATCTTCTGAAATTGTTAGGACAAATTCAGCAGAGCCCTACCAAGTCATGTCATGTGGCAAGGGCTGGGGAGTGTCAGAGCGACACGCACCAGGGACACCAGACCTTCAGAGGGTGCCGCTGACATCTAAAGGGGTCAAGGGACCAAACTGGGCCACCAAGTGTGAATCCCCCAGCCAGAAGCTCTGTCCTACTGACGTGGCCTGACTGCCCATTCTGAGCACAGGGGACACAGATCTGCCACCCAGCAGAGAAATGCTTCGAGGGTGTCTGCACGAAGAGGGATCCTGTGGTGTTTTCTTTTCCACAGAGGCTTCCTGAGGACTTCTGTGTGGAAGACTCACTCACTCTGCTTATATTGTTATCTAATATAAATAAGTTGATTAAGTAGCTTGTTTAAATTGCATTTATCACATTCCATCCTTGTTGAAAAACCCTCTTCAAAAATATGAGTGGCTGGAGCATTTGCAGAGAAGTGTTATACTCACAAGAGTGATAATGAGTTAGGTGCAGCTGTGAATCAGGTATATGAGAATCACTGAACACTTGGCAAAGGCTGTTATTCCCTTTCTCCCCCTCTCTTCCTTTTCACAATTAAAAATAAATCAGGAAAGATATTTGTACACCACCAAAAGAAGTCTGTTTGGTTTGGTTTGGTTTGTTTTTTTTACTGAGTTGTACAGCTTGTAGGCCCTTATTTATGTTTCTGCCTCTTTAAATCACTGAGAAGTATCTGTTAATGTTCCTTCTTGCCATTCCTTTTGGGGAAAGTTGATTGTGGCTTTGACCCTGTGCCTCCACACAGAAACCTTAAGCATTGCTCTGAAAGGCTTTCCTCAGATCTGCCTTATATTTTTTCTATATTTTGACCTACATACATTTTTTTTCCACTTTCTGACCACTGTAGTGGCCTAAAGCAAGTGGAAAACAACACAGCCTCCTTGTACAGCATTTCCCAGGACAAGTTTGTTTCCTGGGCAGGGTGTAGCTTCAGTGCCATCCCCCAGCTCACCTCCTTCCTAGTCCCAGATGGGTGGAGGCAGAAGGTGTCAAGAGAACTGAACACTCAGACTCCTCTGGGTTGAAGGGACATCCTCCAGGTGGTTGTTCAGTTTGGAAGATAGAAGAGCAGATTTTGGTAGTCTTCTGAAATGCTTTTGCCCAAAGAAGAGGATACATTTGTTTGCGGTGGCCCTAAAATCCCTGAAATAACATAACCAAGAATCATGATTCCTCTTGCAGATCCATTGATCCACATATGTGGTCAGAAAGATTAAGGAAAATTCCTTGTAAACCTGTTGTTGCTGAGTTTTAACCACCTGGTGCAGGAATAGCTATTTCATGAGTCACGTCCACTATGCACAAATCCTCACGGCAACTACAGCCACTGGATTATACAAGTGCCGTCCAGTACCACATCTTTTCACGTGGGTTCTTTCTTTTCTGGATGTTTATTTTGAAAAGATGAAGATGAAAATACAAGAAAAAATAACAGCATAAAAATCCGCTTTGTGCTTCCTATTTTTTGTTACTCCTAGTCGCTCTGATCACATCATCAACTAAGTGAAGTCTAATTGAACAGCAGATTGGCTTGGACAGCAGATCTGTTGCTGTACCACCAATTCAACAAATACCATTTTCCTTCTAGCAAGGTGCTGTATCAGATTGGTAGCAAGACTTCATACAAATTTCTGGTATGAAAAAGACTACTCATCAGTAAAAAATATTCCAGTCAGAAGCAATACATTTAGACAACATATCTGCTTGAGTGATGCATAAATGCTATTGCAGGCTTAAGAAATAAGCTTGAGAGTTTCTAGAAATGTTTTGGGCTTTCACAGCATTAGCCTAAAATCCGTGGAGCACATTTGCTTGCAGTTGCATTGCTGCCATGCCACTATGGTGAAGCACGTAAGACTTGGTGGGACAGTCATCCAGGATTCATTATAATAACTAAACCACTGGAGAGACCTGGGTGGTCCACCTGATTGCTGACAACTTACAGCCTAAACAAGAGCACTGCGTTAAGCTCCGGTTCTGGGCCCACACCTGCCGTAGGCTGAGCAAAGGGAGGCGAGACAAGCTGCGGCAGGCTGGGGAGGCTCACCTTTAGGAATCATGGTGCCCCTCTGTGCGCTGCCAGCAAGCCCGGCTGTATGCATCATGCCCTGCTGCTACACACTGCGGTGGTTTGTTACTGTTTTGCTGTGGAGATATTTCAGGCAATTAGGTCCCAAACCATCCTGTGGTTTACAGGTTACCTTCAGTTCTGTCCAAAAGTTTCAAGTCTGTGCATCTCAAAACGCCTCGCTCGGTGTTTTCATCTGATCATCCCTCTGAAGCAGGATGTGCACTCAGTGCAAGCACCTGAGTCTAAAAATGTATGTAAGAAGTATCTGATGGTGGGTCACCAGGAGTGGACAGCTACAGCCAGCTCTGCATCAGAGACAAAAGTTCAAACTTGTCTCAACAGGCCTGCTTGGAAAAACAGGGCTCTTGGAAACAATTCCTAACCACAGTGCTGCAGGACCTAACAGTGCTACGGATGGCTGGGATATTCCCTCCTGGAACAATAATGGCAACCAAGAAGAAAAATCTTAGAGAATAGCACAAGCTCATGTCAAACTGGCTCAGACAGTCCTAACCCCATGGAAATTGAATTTCTGCATTTGGTGGTTGAGCTGAGACACTTCTGTTAGACCCAAGAAGAAAAGATGCATTTCACTCTTTGGTTTTAAAGAAATGAGATTTATTTTTCTACATAAATTGCCATTTTGAAAGAAAAGGTTTAAAAAAATACTATTTTTTTTTAACAAATTGCAGCTTCTTTTGGTTTATCTTCTGAAACTTCACTGAATCTAATGCAAAATGATTACCATTTTCTGTTTTCTCAGAACTTCCAATTTACTCTCTGCTGAAAAAACCTGAAGGGCCTTGACAGAAGTTGCAATGGACAGTTCCTGTTGTTTTCCCATAAGAAAAGAGTGAGTAGATGAGGTGAAAACCCCTGGCAGGAGGAAGAGATGGTTCCTGCCCTGGGGAGGTACTGAGTCTGCTCTGAGAAGAAGTTTCCAAAACACAGGTGAAGCAGGCAAGGAGATGAATCGAGAGTCTGCAGCACAGCAGATGCTGTGTAGGAGAAAGTGTGAGTCAGCAGACAGGTGGAGCAGGACTTCTGATGCATTTCGTGATCAATTTTGTTCTTCCCCTGATATTAAAAGCCAGAGGAGAGCTCTGTGTAGCTACAGTAAGGCTCCAGACCTTTAGATATTGAAATGAAGTGTTTGTAGATCGCTGAAGATCCAAATTATGCCAAAATATGTTATTATAGTGTAATCATCTTGTTAGCTGCTTAGAACATTTTCTTCATTATCACTTCATTCATACTTATGATGATGAGCAGATGGTACCAATGTCATAACGCAGCATAAATCACTCCCAAATGTTGTTTGAAAACACAGTTGGAAGGTGGTAGGGACATCCTCGCCTGCTGATGAGCCTGGTTCACTCCCCTTAATGTAAGAAGAATTACAGAAACCCGCTTTGCCACTTAACATGTGCCAGCTGCTGGCACCAAAACATTGCAAATCCTGTACCAGCAGAGGTTATATGATCATTTATACTGAAAACAAAGTTTACATTTTTTCAGCAAAGACTGGTGAACTTAAGGCATTTCAAGGTCGGTTATGACCCATTTCAATCAACACAAGAAAGTCATAAAGAAGCCCCACACGTCCAGCAGATCCTGTTCTTACTGAAGGAGAAGTCATCGCTGGTATCTGTACCTACGCTGTCCTCTTAGAGCAGGAGTCTGCAAGGGAAAAGCAGTGTAAAGCAGGCTTGCCCTGCTGTGGTAGTCCTGCGCTGGAGTAAAGTCCTCAGTAGCCAAGGAAATGGTGCAACTGGAAGTTGCCCATTGCAGTTTTAGCTGGCGCCAGTGCTGGAGCTGACCCCAGACCAGGGCAGTGGGAGTACATCCCAGGTGCTCCCTACACATACAGCCCAGCTCACAGTTCATGTGTGTTAGGGCAAATCCAAAATTAAGGTCTAGATCCAGATGCCAATACCCTTTCAAAAAAGATCAGTGATTCCTGAAGTATCCTACAGAGCTTTATGGGCACATCATCCCTCTTTCCAGCAGGCAGACAGAGAGCCATGGGGCTCAGTTTGTCTGTGACTTTTCCATCTGATTGTTCCTTTCCCCGGTTTGGGCAGGCGCACCGCAGCAATCAACAAAAGGACTGCGTGTGCTCAGAGCAAACACACAGTAATTTTACTCAGAATCAGAACAAACACACTCCAGACCCCAATCCCCAAATCCAGGAGGCACAGATGGAGTTGAAACTCAGAGCACCTAAGCAAGCAAAGATGCACACACACACACATAAAACCCCCATGAAAGCAAAACAACAGCTACCATAAGGCTACTTATCCCTGTTTAAAAAAAAAAAAAAAAAGGAGGAAAAAAGAAAAAAAAGAAGCAGGACAAATAAGGACAAAAAAAAAATTGTAAACACTTTTCAAACTTGTACAAAACATATTTGTCAGACTTCTTCTCAACCCTAACTCTGTCCCCCACTGCCAAGCTGTACCCAGCACGCTGCTCAGCCTTTGCTTTCCAGATGTAATCGACCTTAGTCAGGCCAAAAGAACAATTTGATCTCTACCTGGAGCACAAGGAGGGTGAGTTTTGTCACTGCACAATGTAAGCACCTCCTGCTTAGGTTGTTAAAAGTATTTACGTGCTTAATTCCCCTCCATTCCCCTTTGCAAATTTAGTTCTAGCTCTCAGAAGAAATTCCTCCCATAACTCTTTTACTAGCCACTAGAGGGGAATGTATAACACAGCAAGAAAGGAGAGAGTGACACCACATTAAAGTTGCAGCCAGTTTGCTCGCTCGGATGAAGAAAGCATTTAGTGTCATGTTGGGTATTTACAGTTTTTAGGAACTAATTTAGTGTTTATCAGGTGCTTTGTTATTTTACTCTTTTCTGTCATACTGATCTCTTTCACCTTCTGCCAGTTTAGGGTAGTTTATGTTAAAGTCATAGACTCTTCAGGTGAAAAAAGATACTTACAGGCACTTAATTTGATGCTTAATACCCTCATAAGCCCATAAATCATGCATTTGAGAATGTGATCTCCACTGAAACAGTCTCCTATTCAAAATTGTTTACAGAGCATAGCAAGTATAGCATTTCTATCCCAGGAGAAATGTTGACCTTTCAGCCTTTCTTTCTGTTTAAAACAGGATTAAAAATTAAGATTCAGATTTTTTTTTGTGGGGGTTGGAAATTCCACATTAATTCCAGTTAGGAAATGACAAACAGATTCATTTGGATGTTCTTCTAACAGAATGAAACTTTCAGCAATTTTGAAATTGATGGGTTTTTTACTTCAGTCAGTGATAAAACAACCCTAAATGTCCTGCATCAAAAATGTATTTCTCTGAAGCATATGGGAGGCAAGCACTGCCTCAGTGGAGCTGGGATCTGCTCTTCCCTATCGCCCAGACTTCCTAACCAGGCCACAGCTTGTATCATACCCTGAAGACCCATGATTGCTTGATATTACATCAATCCAGGTCAGGAAAAAATCAGCACATTGACTTACAGTCCTCTTGCGAATCAGGACAATGAGGTCCTGCATAGGTGTAAGCAGCATATAATGAGAGCCTGCCATTCTCCTTCCCTTACTAACAACGCCGTGTGAAACCTATGTCCTGGGTCATGTGGTGGGCAAGTGGCTATAAACATCAGGGCTGGGGATGCAAGCAGTCTGTAACATTGGAAGCTGAACTCCTACTGCCATATGGCAAAGGATCATAGGGAAATTCACTCCAGGAAAAAAAAAAAAAAGAAAAAAAAATCACTAAGTGATTTAAAATATGTTTCAAGCCAAATGAAACAGTTAATTCCATTTTTCTGTGGAAATTGCAAATATTCAGTGAAACAAAGCCTTTCCAATAGAAAATTTGGAACTGACAGTAACTGCATTTTTATTGGGAAAAAATATTGGTTTTTTAATTTTATTTTATTTATGATCCTGATAAAAGATTCCAAACCAGCTCTGGATATTTGCATCAGAGATTTACATTGTAAATATATGTTGTTCATGAGCCAAATTTTTGGCAGATAGGAATTAGCAGATTCAAGTCAATAGAGCCACAGAGATTGACAAAAAAAGGAAAATGCATCTCTACATTTTCAAATGCTCCCTCCTCAATCATATAGATGGATGCAGAATTAAACTATCTGTACTGCAAAGAGGCATTCATCAGAACACCAGAAGGTCATACTACCCCTTCAATCCTCTCTCCAATTCCCCAAATCCTCATGCATGTCCTCTAGAAGATGTGGAGCTCCCATGCATTGCTGAAGTTGACTCCTACCTACAACCCTCCTAGACATAAACCTTATACTTACCCAGGGCAGCTGCTAAACCCTTCAGCCAAGTCACTGTGGGTGTGATGCTGAAGAGAACTGGCTCATTTGTGGTTGGAAAGCAGCCTGGCAGAAAAGGACCTGGGGGTGTTGGCCGACAGCCGGCTGAACATGAGCCAACAGTGTGCCCAGGTGGCCAAGAAGGCCAACAGCATCCGGGCTTGTGTCAGGAATGGTGTGGGCAGCAGGAGCAGGGAGGTGATTGTCCCCCTGTACTCAGCACTGGTGAGGCCGCACCTGGAATACTGTGTCCAGTTTTGGGCCCCTCACTACAAGAAAGACATTGAGGTGCTGGAGCATGTTCAGAGAAGGGCAACAAGGCTGGTGAAGGGTCTGGAGCACAGGGCTGATAGGGAGCGGCTGAGGGAACTGGGGTTGTTTAGCCTGGAGAAGAGGAGGCTGAGGGGAGACCTTATTGCTCTCTACAACTACCTGAAAGGAGGGTGTAGTGAGGTGGGTGTTGGTCTCTTCTCCCAAGTAGTTAGAGATAGGATGAGAGCAAATGGTCTCAAGTTGTGCCAGGGGAGGTTTTGATTGGATATTGAGAAAAATTTCTTTGCCAAAAGGGTTGTCAAGCATTGGAACAGGCTGCCCAGGTGGCCTGGTTTCAGCTGGGATAGACTTCATTTTCTTCCTATTAGCTGGCATAGTGCTGTGGTTTGGATTTAGTTTGAGAATAATGTTGATAACACACTGATGGTTTAGTTGCTGCTCAGTGCTGCTTACATTAGTCAAGGACTTTTTCAGCTTCCCATGCTCTGCCAGGTGCACAAGAAGCTGGGAGGGGGCACAGCCAGGCCAGCTGACCCAAACTGCCCAAAGGGCTATTCCATACCATACGGCGTCATGCTCAGTATAGAAACTGGGGGGGGTTGCCCGGAGGGCAGCGATCGCTGCTCAGGGATGGGCTGGGTGTCAGTGAGTAGGTGGTGAGAAATTGCATTGTGCATCACCTGCTTTGTATATTATTATTGCTAATATTATTATATTGTTGTTATTACTATTTTATTTTATTTCAATTCTTAAACTGTTCTTATCTCAACCCAGGAGTTTTCTCACTCTTGCTCCTCGATTCTCTCCCCCATCCCACCAGGGCAGGGGCAGCGAGCGAGCGGCTGCGTGGTGCTTAGCTGCTGGCTGGGGCTGAACCATGACACCAGGGAAGTGGTGGAGTCCCCATCTCCGGAGGTGTTTAAAAGACATGTAGGTGTGGTGCTTAGGGACATGGGTTAGTGGTAGACTTGGTAGTGTTAGGTTAACGGTTGGACTCAATGATCTTAAAGGTCTTTTCCAACCTAAATGATTCTATGATTTTCACCAGCGGTACTTTTGGCACAACAGAAACTTTGCAATGCAAATGAAGGCAGATGGTTGTCTTTGGACCCACAGCTTTTATATTCAGAGAACGGTTTGTGAGGACATGAAGGCAGAAGTTTCAGATGTTCCTCTCGCTAAGAGCAGTTGAAAACTACTCATTGCAATTTGCCGCATTTTAGATGTATCTTCTGCTGGGGGCCTGATGAGACCCTTCCTGTGTGTGGTGACTACCTCAAAGTTAGACCAATGCTCTTCATTCGTATTCTGCTGATGCTGAGGAAGGACAATTAGAAGTTGACGCAACAGCAAACACGCACTTCACTAAAATTATCACATTTAGTGTGATTCCCATAATAAAAGCATGAGCCAGCATGGGGGAGCCTCTTTCAATTTACACAGAGAGACTTGAGGTCTCCTGACAGTCAGAACAGAGCCAATGTTTCTGAGTACACTTTGTTAGGAAAATAGATTAAAAACTCCAGAGGTTTAGCTAGATCTTATACAGGAAAACACCTTGTTACCCTTCTGATTTAGAATCATAATTTAGTGCCAGTGAATAATACATATTAGGTGGTGGTGATTATGTCTTTGTAACAAAGTTTATGTGATGAATTTTTTTCTTTTATCTGAAATATGCAAAATTAGCTATTCTCTTCTGATGATGATGATGATTATTATTATTATTATTGTGACCAGTTGTGCAATAGTTGCCACAATCAAGTCTTGATGGCTCATTAATGAGTCATTTACTGAAAATAGTCGTCTCGATATGTAAATTTTTTTGGTTGGACACATTAGCTTTGTCATATATCATCATGTGCCTCTGACTGAAATTTTGTCACATCTAGAATTAGGATTCAAGTTTTAAAATAGTAGAAATAAGCCCCCCCCTGCATTTCAATTGCTTTCCAAGAAAGCAGGAAGATATTTCTTTAAAATCTACTCTTTCTTTAAAATCTGCTCTAAAATCTACTGATTCTGTTGGTGATCATTTATAGAAGATGAAAATAAAAGGAGAAAAAAACCTCCTGAGATGAACTTGCAACCTCACATTCACATTATTTTCTAGCATTGCCCAAGTATTTACCTACCTTTTTTATTTGCAAGGCTCAGTAGTAACATTGCAGTGAGCCCCTTCACGGTGATGCTATGGAGTAGGGCCATTCAGCTTGGGAGCAGATGGACACACGGACAGACTGATGCTTTAAAGGCTGTCCAGAGAGATGGTTACCCCTTGAGTTCAGTCCCATGGCTGCTGTCACTTCATGGTTTCCTTGACCTGTGACCAGGATAAGCTGGATCAGGGAAGGGTAACACTGGGATACAAGACCAGGAGTTCAGGTCTCATATCCTTTGGAAATGTGAGTACTGATAAAACAACTGTAAAGGCACTCAAACACTTACCTAAATGTGATGCCTTGCTGTTATCCTGAAGATCAACTCTCTCTGTCCATTTTCTGTAGCCAAAAGAGAAAGCCATTTTTCTGATACATTACCACCTACACTTGCTGCTGAATTTTCTGCCTTGTTGTACCTTCCCCTAAACCCTGTTTTCCCCTCCATCCCAGCAGCCCCCCACTTCTGTCCCAGAGAAGGGTTAGCCTCCTGACCACCCTGCTGGGAGTGTATATCCAGCCAGGCAGCCCGTGCATCCCCACATACCTTACCTGAAATGAATTACTATGTGTGAATGCTCTGTGGGCTGAAAGTGAAAATCTAAGCCACATTCCCTTTCTCCTCACTCTAGGAAAAAAAAAAACAAAACCCAAAAAACCCCAGAATCTTACAATTTTTTTTCTACCTTTTTAGAACTTAATTCGATTTTACCCCTGACACAATGTTACTGGATTTGACAGTTAAACTTTCCAGTCTGCTTGTTCCATATATTTTAATATCCTGTTACCTCTGGAAGAGCTAAAATTTCATGCCAGATACTGATGATGATGTGGAAACAGATTTTTTTTTTTTTAAATTTGCTTAAAAAAATAGAAATAATTACCTCCAGCGACAGCAACACAACTTCCTAAGTGACTACTGATAATAGCTAGCTAAGCAAAAAATTGGAAAAATCAAAGTATATAGCCCACTACCATACACTCCCTGTCCTTTTTCTACCCTGAAAAATGCAAATTTCTTCTGAGGAGCTCTGTCTTCCTTCCACTCCAAGGCAATGTGTCAGTAATGGGTGACAAAACCTGACTACTGTGAAGCACTTGTCCCCCACAGTATCCTGAGTTGTTTTGTTGTGAGTTGCCTTCAAGGTTTCCACCCTCCAAAAGACAGGGCTAAATGCAGGTTTTGAGACAGTTGCATCAAGGGGGTTGGGGAAGGAGTAGATGTTAATGTACAGCTGATGACAATCTTGGTTCATTCTTTGGAAGTAATATGATCTGGACAGGCTGAGGTTGTTATTGTACAGACAGGTAGCGAGTGATTTGCCATGCTTTTAAGTCAAATTCATAATGCTCAATATTTCATATGCAGCAACAGAAAAAATCCACATGATTTCCTGAATAAGTTGTTAGGATGTTTCACAGATGGTGTTAGAAAGGAGACATTGAAGTAATTTGCCTAATGCAATTTCAGTACTAGAAATTTTAAGAACATCCCATCTCAATTTACTCCTGCCTCTCAGATACAACTCTGCATTTCGTTATTTGAAACTAGTTTATTCAAGTACGCGCTGACTCTGGGACATTTGCACAGCAATGTCAGATGCTATCTGGGAAATAAGTAGTACATTTTCAGGCTCTGAAATTCATTTTTGATGACACCCTTAAATCAACTTCATGGTCAGTTTTCTCATTTTGAACAAGAACTGGGATTCCATTGTGATAACTGAAGGCTGCATGTTACTTGATCTACAGTAATGTAGAATAATTACTAGTCCATTGCACTTCATTACACTACTGTAATAGGCAGCAGGTCAGTGTTTGAGCTACAGCTGCTCTGAAAATTGAGCTGACACCGATACTATGATAGAAGTGATAGCAAAAGGCTCTCATGCAAATTGTTGAAATTAGCTTCCACTCAATGGGTTTTGAAATGCAATACATGACTGATCAGGACACCTGGTTTTGACTAACTTTTTTTTTTCTTGGATACGATGGGATGGTCATGAAATAAATTAATTGTTCAATGCAATGTGCCTTATAAAAGGTCACTGAAATGCCAGAGGATTCTAAATACCACAGGACTGCTGGACTCTGCCTAATAACATTCCCTAACATGTCATCGAAGGCTATCTGATGGTGGTTTTATTTTATTTAGAAGATTCTTACAATCATTTGCAAGCGTTCTGCTCCTGTATTCACAGGACATTTCATTGCATAAGACACCCCTATTTTTTATCAATGCACTTAATTTATCAAGCCTTCAGATGAGGGCAGTAGGCAGAGGCTATGAATAATGAGGCGTTTTCCTTTAACAGCTAGCTGGAGAATTCAGCTAGCTGCTGCGCTGAAGGATCCCCCATGCAGTCAGTCTTTTAGAGAGGCACATGATGATCCTTACTTTAAGTCAGAACCTTGTTAGGAGGTATCCAATGAGCACTCAGGCTAACACACCCCCAGTATGTTTGAAACACTTCTTATTGCTATTCAAAACCAGATGTGGGTGGTTTTAAGGAAAATGGAATATTTTTTGCTCCAAAACATTCATTTAATCAAACTACCCATTTCAATAAATTGAGTTCTGCTGGAAAACAATTGTCCAAGCTGACATACCAGCTCTCCACTCTAGGGAATGCTTATCAATACTCACTCACAAAAATTAAAAAAAAATATTAAAAAAAGAAAAAGAGAGGGAGAGAGAGAGAAAAGCTTGACACATGTGGAGAAAGAAATCTTGTCATGCCTCTAGAGTAAAGCAAAGTGTCTTACAGAAACACCCATATACATTGACCTCACTATTCCTCTGTAGATGTCTTCTGCATTGAAGCCTGCCTAGCTACACGCTATGCGTCTCCAACAGAAACCTCCATCTGCTCTGCAACAGTGAACTCCACTCTGGCATCTGTTCCCCTCTGTCCCTCAAGAGCCTTGAATCAAGTCAGGGGATCCCCAGCAGGCACCTTCCTTGCTTCTGAGCTAAGACACTACATTAACTCTTTTGTTTCTGCCTCTGGCCTTCAGTGTTTAGTGTGATTTAGGTAGGCCTCTTTTTTCTCAAAAGATGCTTAAGTTTGGAAGGAGTCCTTCAACACCTGCTGACGTGTATTTAACAAATAACCATGCTGCTTTTTATATGACTTGGAATAATTTTAAATTATGCCTTTGCTGAAAATATTCTCTTGACATTTGTATTTACTAGCTTCAATACATATACAAAGGGATATCGTGAAAGTATGCGCAGACATCTGAAATCTTACCCCATTAATGCACTGCTCACTGCCTATAGATTGTGCAGTTTTGTCTGTATCTTTCCTAGCCTCTTGGGAGATTATTGCTAGAATTGACTACCACTATTTGTTTGAACTCTTTATAAGTTAATAAAAAAAAAAAAAAAATCAATACATGTTTGTAAATGCCAGCTAATCACAAGTAGCTTTGTACAAATTAGAGCAGGGATACAAGAAGGAAGTAAATGGACAATGCCTGTGAGGGTGAAAAAGTCAACACTCAAAGTTCATCTGCTACCTGAATGATTCCAGATACATTCAGCCTGTTCCTATGATTTTGTTATTCATGAGAGATGGAGGAGGAGAGCAAAGCAAACATATCCCATGCTGTATGGGCAATGAATACAAAGAGCCACTAAGCCATGAGAGTAGGAACTCTATCAGAGAGAACTGGAGTGCTGGAAAATTCATCATCTGGATTTCAAAATGGAAGCAAAAAAAAAAAAAAAAAAATTAAAAAACCCCAAACCGAGCTTTCTGGATTTATATCTGGGAAGGAATTATCTGTCAGATCCAGACTCATTGCTTTTCTACCTCAGGAAATACTTTTCTAGTTTACCTACGATAACTATGGTTTAGCTATGTTAGCCAAAAGCATCCATGAGGTGGGATTCACAGTTACTATACTGTAGAATTATTAGAAGATTGATGTATTGCCCCCAAAAGGTACATAGGTATCTATGACGTATGAAAACACTTCTTTTCCTGTGTATAAAGCAATTCTTTGTGATGGGATATTCCCTAGCATTATCATGTTCAAAGAATGATAACCAAACAGAAAGTGGAAATATATCACGTCATCAGCTGGTAATCATCAACTTTGCTTCATCTAATTCAATGGGATCCCACAGGGCTGTCAGTACAGTTGCTGCCGAGTGTCAATCCTTTGCAAGAAAGGTTAAGTTGTATGCAGCCAAACCAACAGAGCTCAGGGTGAGGAAACAACCTGGGACCTATGCATCATATAGACTCACCTTCATGCAGGTGGGATTGACTGACCTCCTGGAATATCAGCTCAATTGGAAAATGAGGGGTCTTCCCAAGGGATCCTACACCTTTTGTGCTTAAGCCTGCTTGGCTGCTCTCCTCCTCAACCTGTTTTGTTACCTAGCAATGGTACCACCAGCAATTCAGTGCAGTAAGAAGTAGTGGGGACTTTCTGGCTAAAATACCAATGTGTATTTATTTGGGGTGCTGATGAACCAGGAGGGATAAAGCAAAGTGGCTCTGTACAGACATCCTCTATGTCTGAAAAAAATATTTCCTGCTTTGAGTTTTGTGAGGTTTCTGTTTGGCAAAAGCATTTTTTTTCCCCAGTATAATTCCCATCTGAAAATGTGCTCAATTATTTTTTTTCCCATTTCCCCAGACAAGAGTTGCACCCTTTTATTAATTGCCCTGATTATTCAGATGTATACTCTAAAAATCCTTCAAAGTGGTTTTTGGGGGAGGGTTTGTGTGTTTTTTGTTTTCTGGTGTTTCCAGGTGTCCTGGTTTCGGCCGGGATAGAGTTAATTTTCTTCCTAGCAGCAGGCACAGTGCTGTGTTTTGGATTTAGTAGGAGAAGAATGTTGATAACACACTGATGGTTTAGTTGTTGCTAAGTACTGTTTATGCCAGTCAAGGACTTTTCAGCTTCCCATGCTCTGCCAGGTACAGAAGAAACTGGAAGGGGGCACAGCCAGAATAGTTGATCCAAACTGACCAAAGGGCTATTCCATACCATATGACGTCATGCTCAGTATAGAAACTGGGGGGGGTTGGCCGGGGAGCAGCGACCGCTGCTCTGGAGCTGTCTGGGTATCGGTCGGCAGGTGGTGAGCAACTGCATTGTGCATCACTTGCTTTGTATATTATTATTGTTATTATCATTATTATATTGTTATTATCATTACTCTTTTACTTTATTTCAATGATTAAACTGTTCTTATCTCACCCCAGGAGTGTTTCTCACTCTTACTCCTCTGATTCTCTCCCCCATCCCATCGGGGCAGGGGGAGTGAGCGAGCGGCTGCATGGTGCTGAACTGCTGCCCGGGGCTAAACCACGACACCATAATAGTAAAATACTGTCTGAACTGCTCTGGGAGCTGTTGTGCAAGACTTGCATGAAACTTCAGTTCACCTATTTCAGCTGCGAAAAGCAGCTGCAGAAGCAGTTTCCAGCATCCACAGACAACCCCACAAGCACATCCAGAAAACTTGCTGGTTTGGATAAATTGCTGTTTTCATCTACTCCTTTTCCTCACAGTAGCCATTCTTTCAGTGTGTTTGTTCTCATTTCAAATTACCGATTGAGCCTTTCATCTAAAATATGAGGGACATTACCAAGGTATTAGTAGTTAAGCTGCTTTGTTAATTACAGCCAGGCTCCTCTGCTTCCTGCCTGTCAGTTCAGCAGCAACAATGGTGCCAAATGGCTCTCCATACGCTCAGCGTCAGCAGCTTGCGTTCACAAAAAAAATCTCTGCTGTCTGAGATTTCCAGGTGCTTTTTCTGACTACCAGACAGGTGGAAGACCTGCCAAGGTCACCACCACATAGCCACACAAGGTCACACAACAGAGCAGCCTCTCCAGGCTGAACTCACCATCCATTCAGGTGGAAATCACTGAAATGTTGTGACCATCCACATCACCGTTCTCATACCTTCTCCAAGTCTACACACATCCCTTGACATAAGGGGACTCTAACTTTACACCATTCTCAAGATTTGTGTACATCCTGAATCTATAAAGGGGCATGATTATATTTCCTGTGTTCTCTATTTCTTTCCTCATAATATCCAGCTTTCTGTTTGTTTTGACTGTGGTCTGGCATTAAGCTGATATTTCTGCAAAACTACTCATTGTAACCCTGACACTGCTTCTCATGCTTGCAGACAACCAGAACTTCATTTCAGTATATGCGAAATTAAGTATTTTTTTCCATTTTCATCACATTGCATTGACCTAAATTGAATTTCAACATGTATTTTCTTGCCCTCTCACTCTACTACTGATAAGGTCCTTCTGCAGCTTTTCACAACCAACCTGTATCTTTACTATCCTGAATAATCTAAGTATCCTCAGCAGCTTTCACTAAGACAGAATTGCTTACTTGTAGCTAATGCTGACTGCAGGGTCACCTCTAGACATTCTGGGAACCAAGGAAGCCCCTGGATTATGATCCAGCAGTCCTGAAGACACTTGTGGCAGCTCCATCAGTCCTGAAGTTTGTCCAGATGAGAAATCTGGCAAAGCTTAGGACAGCACTTTTGCTAGAGTATCCCTATTTAAGAGGAGGGAAATTTTGCATGGTACTGCCATCTCCAGTATTTAGAAGACTTAAATAAGTCAAGATATAGCCTTCACCTGTGTAATGAGTATTTTAGGTTACTGCTTTTTATAAACTGCAATTATTTCTTATGCAAGTAATGATGCAATTGTCTGCAGACCACATCTGCTCTTTCAAAAGAGATTCACAAAGTGATTTCAATATCATTATATACAATTGCATTTCCTTATTTTTGTTTATACTTTTAAAGAAAGCTCACGCACAAAAATGAAAAAAAATGAACAAACTCTAATCTTTCAGGGCCAAAAGATAGCTAAGGAGAAAAAACAAAGCCAATGTATTTTTCCCTTCTGTAATTCTGTTTGTGAATAGAATGTAAATCAAGTTAGCTGGATAATTTGCTAAAACCCATGGATGCAATAATTCTTATGTTGTTCTAACAGAGAAAGAAAGTAGAAAATGTTACAGGGAGAGACAATATGCAATTATGTACGAATACTAACACCCTAAGGGACAAATTACCAACAATGACAGTAAAATACTGCAGATTTCTTTTTGTGCTACAGTGTAATTGACCTATACTCTGACGAGAAGAAACAGCTTAGCTTTGGAGAAAAATTTAAAAATACGAGCTATGTTTTTGCTGGAAAGTATGTAGTCACTTTGTTTTTCCACTTTGCTTTACCTGTGATATTGATTGCATTCCTTTATTTTTAACTTACTTATGTAACTTGATTTGAAAAGACTTTTTTTTATCTTGTCAAGAAATCATTAATCATCCTTAATGGTATTAATTATGTGACTTCAATTATTTAATCAAATTTAGTCAATACATTCAATGCAAACACTTTTAAAATTGCATGTGGGAAACCTCCTTGTTGTTTAAGTGAAGGAGAAATAAATCTTTCTGTAATGACTCACATGAGCTGAGCCTCAAGGGGCTGTTCTTGTCCATCAACGCTACACCTTGTAGAATCTACTGCGTGGCACGGGAGAGCAGTAACTGATGTAACCTGATAAACAGCAATCTGCAAACACCAATCTTGGGGCAGAATCAGGACCTTAGTTTGAATTTTATTGTTAACCTCAAGGAATATTAAAGAAACACAGTCAAGGTTGGCTGCTCAGCATCCAGGGTACTTTTTGAGTTATATTTGCAAGGTCCACATAATTAGTTTTCAGATTGCCCCCAACCCCCTCCAAAAATGCTCCAATTATTCCGTTTTGTCTAGGGTGGTTAAGGAGTTGAGACAGATATTTGCAAACCACCTTGTATTTTACATTTATAGATGTGATATTTTTCTAGATGCAGGGTACCTGGATACAACTATGAGTAAGGCCTCCAAAGACTACTTAAGAAAACAGGAAACACTGGCAAAGACAGAGTGGTTTTGCTTGCAAATTAGTTTTCATAGATTCATCAAATATCTCTTTTGAAGGGACCCATAAGGATCAAAGTCCAGCACCCTGCTCCTCACAGGACTACCTAGAACTAAACCATATGACTAAGATCATCGTCCAGACACTCCTTGAACTCTGACAGGCTTGGTGCCATGACCACTTCCCTGGGGGAGCCTGTTCCAGTGACGTCTAGTCTGAACTTCCCCTGACGCAGTTTCATTCCACTTCGTGTCCTGTCGCTGGTCACCAGAGAGAGGAGATCAGCACCTCCCCCTCCACTGCCCCTCTTGAGGAAGGTGTAGACTGCAATTAGGTCCCCCCTCAGCCTTCTCTTCTCCAAGCTGAACAAACCAAGTGACCTCAGCCGCTCCTCAGAAGTCTTGCCCTCAAGACCTTTCACCATCTTGGTCGCCCTCCTCTGGACACGTCCTTCTGATATTGAGGTGCCCAAAACTGCACACAGAACTTGAGGTGGGGCTGCGCTAGTGTGGTGTTGAGTGGCACAGTCATCTCCCTCAATCAAGCTATGCTGTGCTTGATGTTCCCCAGGACATGCTTTGCCATTTTGGCTGCCAGGGCACACTGTTGACTCATATTCAACTTACCATCAACCCAAATCCCCAAATGTCTTTTCGTGGGGCTGCTCTCCAGCTTTTCGTCTCCCAATTTGTAGGTATAACCAGGACTACCCCATCCCAGGTCAAGAATATGGCACTTGCTCTTGTTAAATTTCATACGGTTGGTGATTGCTCAGCTCTCTAGTCTATCCAGATCTCTCTGTAAGGCCTCTCTACCCTTGAGGGAGTCCACAGCTCCTCCTAGTTTAGTATCATCAGCATACTTAGTTAACGTACATTTGGCTGCTGCATCCAGATCATTTATAAAAACATTAAAGAGCACCAGCCCTAAAATTGAGCCCTGGGGAATCCCACTGGTGACTGGCTGCCAGCCTGAAGTAACCCCATTTACTATAACTCTTTGAGCCCAACCCATCAGCCAATTATTCACCCATTGTATTATGGACTTGTCTAGCTGTATGCTGGACATTTTGTCCAGAAGGATACTGTGAGAGACAGTACCAAAAGCTTTGCTAAAATCTAAAAAAACCCACATCTACTGGCTTGAAAGAATGAAGCCACATTGGACAATTACAGCTGTGCTCTTGGAGAACAGAACAGCAGATTTACACCAGAGTAGAGCCAGGTTTGCCTTTTCTGTCTCCTTGATATTTTCAAGGACGTTATCTTTCTAAAGGATGGAAGAAGAAAGGCAAACATATTTTACACCGTTAAAGACAATTAAGTTCAAATTAACTAGAAAGGTTTTGAACTGCAAAATTGGGAACTACATTATGTAATATCCAATGGAAAATGGAAATTAGCAGGGCTTAGTCTAACCTAGGGAGGTACAAATCATTGAATGTAGCACTATGCTGCATAACCAGGCACGCTACCTCAGAGGAGTCCTTACATTAATTAATTCTGTTTCCTGGCTCAGCATCTGTCATTATGGTGGAGAGAAATGACAGTTTGCACAAAATATCTCTCTGAATCATATTCTGTCAGCGAAATTTGCAGAAGAAAAATATCGACGGTAACTCATACACCATCTGGAGGTAAGTCATACTACTTAATTCAGCTGTCGTAAAACTATTCAAGTCAGAACTGAAAAACATACAGTCATCTGGGAGAAAATTAATGGATAAGCAAAGAGTTCTCTCAATACTTCTTGGTCGTGAGGTGTAACAATACGATTTAACAGTCTCATCACCTTTTTTAAATATGATTTCACAGCCTCATCACTTTTTAAAAATACTAATGAACTAATGCAGACATTACAACTTCTCAAGCCTGCTTCCAGCAACATCAGTGGGTAAACTCGAGAGAGTGCATGGATTGATCTACCTACAGGAAAGAGACTGTAAAGTGACTTTGTGTTAGTGGAAAATGTGAGGCAGCAATGTGTTTCATGTTCCTCTTTGAGGAGTAGAAGGGAAGGGGTGTCACTGAACAAACATAATGTCTGATCACATGGAGAAGACATATTTTGCTCTAAAAAGACAGAGATGCTGCAGGCACAGTCCCTACGGAGGAATTGCTGTGGAAGGTGCTGAACTTCATGGCACAACAAATACAAAGTCCTGCGTTAAAAGCCATACAAGTTAGGCAGCGTAACAGAGGATACCAATGATCTATCAAAGCTACTCTTCCATATCAGTGAGCACTGGCCTTTAGACTTGTTCAGGGGACAGTGAACTTCATTTTGCTACTTCTCACACAGGTAACAGTTCACTCTGAAGGGTCCATGTTTCCTTTTTTCTGTACAGCCTGCTAATACGTGGTTGGTACTTCCCAGTCTACTACAGCTAAAAACTATTTATAGACAGTGCAGTTTCAGATGGAGTTAAAAATAAAGTACATGAAGGGAATGACCAAATGTATGCAAGATCTGAACTGACATGGACTCTGATCTACTTGACCTAAATTGTCAGTCACATTTGACCCTGGACCTCACAGTATTATCCTTAATAGGTCCTCAGGGTTGCACTACTGACTTTCACAGCCAGAGCAATTGGAAAAGCTTTTCAGATCTCAGGATATTTGTCAGTTGTAGAGCATCCCATGCTGCAAATACTTCTGTTAGTACCCAAATACTTCTGTCAGTACCTTGCACAAATAGAAGGTACTTTTTCCTGCTCCCAGTTATGCCATTACTCTACTGTGTAATGTACACCCAGTATGGCTGGAGAGTCACAAAGCTTTGAAATTATATTGGCAATTTGGTTGCACTTCTATATCTATGAGTGGTCTGAACACTGAAACAGCTTACCTGCTCTCTGAAGAACATTAGAGTTTGACCAGTTGTATTGGTCTCATTTCTTCTCTTTCTTCCACCACTGATTGGACTTCTAATGGGTTAAGGAGGCTAGAAGAGGTTTTACAGAGGCAAGAAGTAAGCAAATTTATAGCTGCTCTTGCCTATGAAGACACAAAGCATTTTCTCACTTGGCTTGCCTACCCAGTTTTAGTAAACATGCACTCTTACTTTTAGCCTGATAGTAGCAGACACAGCATCTGAGAGCAGATTAGAGTCAAGGAGAAAGTGATACAGGTGACTTCTTTAGAACATAAGTAGTTCTCCTGTAACACTTAAGCCCTTATCAGATTCAGGTGCCTTCTCTCTGCCTTTGACCTTATGCCCCAATGAGATAAGATTTGATGACTGTCTCCATGCCTAAGCAAGATGTTTACCTGTTATATTACATATGCATTCTCTTGAATTCCAAATGATTATACAAATGCTAATAATCAATTAAAGTCTCACAAGTTCTGAGATTAGGAAGTGTTATTGTCTTCATTTTATAGATAGGAAAAGAAAGGCTTTGAAAGGTTACATGATTTTCTCCAGAGGTCACTTAGGCTGTGATATACAAAGGGCTCCCCAGCATCAGGGCTGTTCATAATGATTCCTACACTTCTTTGTTAAGGCCTGGGACAAATTCCGATCAAGAGCGGAACTGAACTTCTAATACGCTGCGCATGTAGCTATAAGTCAGAAGATTAATGCTGACTTAGTTATATCCAACATGTTTAGTATCATTTCATAGTCTAATGCTGATGATGAGTGTCTGAAACTTCTGTTTTTCCATCCTCTTACTTTTGGGAGACATTAAAATCTCCTTACCACCTGGTTAAACTGGCAAACATCAGCTTAAACACCTGTCTTTGTGATACATCTATTAATATGACAGCATGCACCACATGCCAGGTGCATTACTTTGAGAGGCTTGGGGTAGGAATTCAGTCTAAAATGATGCTGGTCTCATTAAGAACCATGTTTTCCTCTTTCTCACTGTGTTCCTCTAATCTTCTTAGAAGGCAAACAAGCCAGGTGTTTTCCGAGTACTTGTGAGAATACTGTACTTTGAATTCAGCTTCAGATGTTTATAGACTGAGGTTTGTGCAATTATTGTATTGTTCATGTGATGCATAGTTTAAGATGGCCAGCTGAGAACAGAATACTTCCCTTTCCCTCTTTCACATACCCCAAAGAGTAATAAAGATTTTGTGAAGGTTAATAAGTCATTTCAAACACCCTCTGAGACTAGCAGTGTAGCCATTTAGTAACTCTCAGTTACATCTTAAGAAATACTTTTTAGTATATACAGGCTGTACTTTTACACAAAGACTATTGAATTTTCAGAAAAATATGCAAAGAATCCAAGGTGGGGATGAGTTACTTGGAAAACAAAGCTTATGTGAATGACTTGTCACCCCAGAATGAAGTTAAAGGCTGTCCAAAAGTTGTGTGAATACTGTGCTAAGTCTCTCATTTTAGAAACATTGTTGGATAACACGAGCAGATTCCAGACTAATACAGCTGCATACCCCTCTATC
The DNA here is from genome assembly GCF_030463565.1 of Pelecanus crispus. Classification (NCBI taxonomy): domain Eukaryota; kingdom Metazoa; phylum Chordata; class Aves; order Pelecaniformes; family Pelecanidae; genus Pelecanus; species Pelecanus crispus. The sequence continues at coordinate 7,827,501 of NC_134652.1, forward strand.
ACACAGCCTCCAATTCCTAGCGAATTCTGCAATATAGTGACAGTAATGGAAAGCAAAATGATCTCTAAATAATGGTTTAAGATGGTTACTTGATAAAGGGCACCGCAATAATTATGATCAATGGAGCATGGATTCAATATATATTGCCCATTTAGATGCACCAGATTAGCTTAACAGCTTTCTTTAATGTTCTGAGTATTTTGTGTGTGTGTGTGTGCGCATGTGTGCGTGGTTGTGCATGTGTATATGAGAGGGACAGCACTGCACATTTTGGTGTATTCCTCATTACTTAACATTTATCAATGCAGATGAGCACCTTGCTGTATGGGAAAGTAAAATGTAAAAGTTAGACTATCAGTTGCAAAGACAAAGCATAAAGATTTATGGGTTTTCTTTCTGGAGATAACTATTTTATGCTCTTCGTGCCAATAATTGCAGAAATAGTATTTATATCCTTAAAAAGTAACACACACACAAAGGAGATAGCAAAAATGTGCAGCTGGACCGGGTGCTTCTTGGTTTCTCCGGACATACTGAAACACAATGAAGGCTTGAGGAGAAACGGAGGCAGTGATGGGTTCTGACTCACACGAGGAGGGCCTAGGGATGCCTTGCAGCTTCCAGAGTTTCTGGTTTGCTTCACAGGATGACAATACAAGCTTACGAAATAAAACTCTCTGCTAATTTTCAAAGCCCAGAATAAATGATCAAATAGTCACCTCTAGGAATATTTTACCCACTGAATTTCCATGGAAGGTCATCCATCAGTTCCAGCATTACCTGGAGCTGACAGTCAGGCTGTATCATGAGGTTGTATAATATGCTTTGGTCAAACAAGTGACCTTATTTACAGAAATCTAGTGCATGAGCCCTTTCTGCTCCTCATTGGTCATGGTAGTGCAGTATGAATGCCTCTTGGGTTCTAAAAAGATGCAGAACATCGTTATTCCTAATTTTGCCTGAGAAACGGAGGCACAAGTGGGGTGAAATTTTTCCAGAGACACACAGGCACTGGTCAACCTGGGAACACATCTGAATTCCCGCTTCCAGCCTCGTGTCTAACCACTGGTGTATGCTGCCTCTTATTATTCAATGAAATAACTGGCAGCTGAGGTTTTGTTTCAAACTGAGGGAAGACATAATTTTTGTGTCATAGCTTTGACAAATTTAGGACTATATTTTGACAGGGTACAGAAGTGCAATGGCAATTGTCACAGATGGCATTGGACCTCAGCACCTAAAGAAGCAAGACTGTTTTTAAATTGCAGAGTGAATGCAAAATCTAACTACGAAGGCTCCTAAATATATATATTATAAAAAAAAAACAAAACAACAAAAACCAAACTAGAACCAAACCAAAAACCTACAAAAGGTTTTGGAGATTTTGTTTGGTTTTGTTTTCTCTGAGCAGGTTTTTGTTTGCTTGTTTAGGCTATATTAAAAAATGCTGCATCAAATTTTATTTGGGTCCTTGGAATGTCATGCTTGGCGAGAATTTTTACAAGGTATATTTTTCCGTATATTGTAATGTATAGAAAGGAAAGCCCCGTCAGCTGTCGCCTAGCAAGCGAGCCCTGCTGCTGGAATGCATTGCAGTGCTGTGCACCGCCACTGAAACCATACGCCTGATTCTCTGTCCAAGATGAAAAGCAATTCTGCAGGGGTGAAAAAATGCACCAAGTCCTGTCCTGAAGGTGTCGTAATTCTTCACGTAGATCAGTTCAAGAATCATGACAGAGGACCAACATAATGATTTCATGTCAAAGCTACCATGGGATAGGATTTGGATGAAACCTGCCGCTATATTTAGGGAAGGTAGTTAGGCAGAAGCCTCTTATGGTACTTACTCCAAAATAATGGGCAAAGTAAATGAATATTAAATGCGATGCTTTAACTGTAGCACCACACGCTGGCTCTGCTTCGTGAAAAATGATGGCAATTGGTGAAATGATAGTAATGTGTGATATACAAATATTTTGGGTGAAATATATAATCAGTTAATTGGTTTATTAAATTATAAAACCTTTGTTTGCTTGAAAGAGCAATAAAACTAACTGACTAAATGAATATTCGCCCCTTTGAAGACTTCTTACATTAATTATGTTTATGCATCACTTGCAGCAGTAATGTTAGACAAAGGAAGCTTTATCTTTATATGCCATAGCTACATTGTATTGTGGTACAAATGATGGCACCGACTTTGTGTCTACATAATTACTGAAATCTTATCCCTTTTGTGTTTGCACATCATTTTCAGTTTTTTGGAATAGTTAAACTCCATTTTACTTTTTAATAACATTTTAGAAATCATTCTGATTCAGGTAAACAGAATTTGATTGCTTTGATGGATTGAAAATGGTTAGCTCAGCCAGAGTTTATTTGATTTGTTTCTTCAGGGATTACAAAGAATAGGATTTTATCTATGAACTGACAAAAGAGGCAATCTCTGCATTTTTGCCTATGAAATAGCAGATCTACTAAGCCATTGCTCCTTCACACAGTGAATGTATTAGTCACGGGGTTGCTTTTTATTCATTTTCAAAGTTTTTATTCCACATTGTATGGGGTGTCAAGCTCCTTTGTTCTTAAAAAAATTAATCTGGAAAAATAATACTGTCAAATGGAGTTTGGGGAGATTCAGTAGCCCATTAGATTTAAAGCAGATTTTAAAAACAAACAAACTCTTTCTCACCAGTAACGGACATCTTAGACAAATGCTCTTCAACTAATGCAATGGATTTAAAAGCCTGAAGTACCTTAATGCTAATTACCTGCCAAAGTTCAGGCTGAGAGTTCTCCTGTGGCTTTCCTGAGAGCTCAGTCCCTGACCCAGTCAGATTACGTGGCTTTCTTGGTACCGGTCTTCATTTTATCCTGTGTGACATGACATTTGCAAAGCAGACAGCGTCAAGAAAATGTCAATATACGGTATAGAGATGATACAAGACACCCTGAATAATGTGTTTGCAATTGTTCTTACACTGGCCAGCGCATTCACTGAGTCCTCTTCAGAGATGCTGCTGATGCCCGGGGGCTTGTGCCGCTGGGTTTAGTTCACAGGTGAATAGATTGTAGCAGGATACTCAGAAAAGCACTGAACAATTTTTCAGGGAATTTGTCATTTACAAGCTCAGCATTTGTCTTGCACTGTCTCGGGGGAGAAAAACAGAAATGTAGACTAGGTCGGTCCTTATTCTGAGACTCTGCAGCCAGGTATTGGACAATGCACACTAAACGCATTTGTATCCAATAACCCTCTGTTTTTTGGAGTTTTTTCCCCTTTATTCCTGTTTGGGGTAGTGAATAGAGAGAAGTTTAGTCATTCAATATGCAAAATGTTTAAATGCACATTCAATTTTCAATAAGAACTACCCACTTGCCTAAAACAAAAGTTTTTGTGGTCTGGGACCTCGTGTCCTGACCATTTCCAGATTTCATCCCCATGCTCTGACTATTGGAACACAGCAGGCTTTCCTGCGTGCACTTTAAAGCTTAATTATATTTGACACTATATACAGTCTACTCTCAAAAAAGTCCCTTAACAGGAATAACTGGATGTTCTTTCTCCAAATTTCTATTTATGGCCAGACATGATGGGAAAAGTACAGTGTGCTTATGCATCATCCCCCTTAAGTATGAGGTTTTCGATTTGCTCTGCGAAATTTAACAGGCAATTTTCAAGTGCCTCAGATTAGAAGACCAGTTAGTGGAAATCAGGGTTGGCCCATTTTCTTCTTTGATTTGCACCATCTGAAGATTTGGCCCAGCATCGGGTTGTTTCTCTTCCCTTTAACACACAGATATAGAAAAAGCTGCTGATTTGGGTAACTCAGGTTCCGGAAGACAGCTTTGAGGAATATGCATACAAGCTGCTCTAGGAAAGGTCAGCTAGACTGAACATGAGTGACAGCACCCACAGCTCTAACCTTCACAATTTATTGCACCCTCATACAACCAGAGATGACACAGGATGGTGTGTGGTTCGGAAACGGACACAGGGAGTCCTGGCACACGCGGGGCTCTCATTCCGCTGCTTCTGGTTTATTTCAGTTAAATATGAATGCTCTCTTTCCAAGGTTAAACATAAATAATTCTTTTTTAGAATACTCATTCTCTTGGTTACAGAAGAGAGAAGCATTGCATATACCTCATTTTTATAATTAGGTGCCTTCTTATGCTGATTTATGACTTATTTTAGCTTTAACTGGTCTGCGTTTCTGACGGCAAAAATGATAATCCATACTCCCATGTAAGCTTCAAAGAAATGCTGATAATCCACTGTGCCTGATCCCGAGACCTGGCAGCAGAAAACTGGAGGAGAAAACAACTTGCTGAGTAGCACTGTTGAAAACCTCCCCAGATTACTGGGGTAGCACTCAGACCCCAACAGCATCTCTGACATTGAACTTCTCTCAAAACTGTTGAATGGACTTTGTCTTCTGCACTGTTACCAGGATTCAGCAGACGCTGCTGCTGCTGTCAGAGGGAGGAGCAAACTCCTACCGTCCTGTTCGACAGCCCATCTCCTGCACGACTCCGTTCACAGGGAGTGAAGGGTTCACCACGAAAGAGTTAAAGCCAATCGCCTTTTCAAAAGCAACAGGCTCAATCACGCACTTTATGCTGTTTTACAAGGCCAGGTGAGCTCATTCATGAATATCAGTCAGTTCATTGCCAGCGCTCTGAGCTCCCTCTGCTTTAACCTGAGATTTGAGTTGCATACTTCTTGGGTTTAATCCTGTATTTAATTAAGTGAAGGTCAGGATGAGGGTCAACTAGACTAGTGAACTTAATCCAAGACCCACAGGTTATACAATAGCTGCTTTGGGGAGGTATAATTGTAGATAGGAATCGAGAGAAGAAAAGACAATATAATTGAACAAGTTATATCATGGTAAAGGAGGAAAGGAAAAGCAGGAATTTTTTTTTTTTTTTTTCCCCAGACTGTATGGCACTGGATGCATTTTACAAGAGTAGCCACTAGATAGCAGAGCAGGCATGGTGCTCTGATACTTCGCTGGGCCAAATGCAAGACAAACAATACCTTGGCCCCAGCAAATGCAGTGTGTGTAACTGTGTTCAGCTGGTACCACTGTTTCACAGGAGAAAGAGAGATTTTTAAGATGCTAAGATGTTGCTTCCTGCTGCTCTGACCTTAGTCTGAGCATTTTTCTCCCAGCATGCTGAATGTGGAGCTGATTTCCTGAACAAGCTGGCTGACTTCTGTTCCAGGGAAGACTTTCTTAATGAGTGAGCTGATCGTTAGCCCGGGTCAGGGGCACCCTGCCTGCCTGGTTCCTGAGCAGAGTCCCCAGCTGGCCATGGCAGGCTTGAGATGGTGACAGGGCACCCTGGCATTCACCCAGGGTTTCAACTGGAAACTTCTGACATCTCAGACATTGAAGTAAGAAAACTCTTTTCTGGCTTTCTCCCCCTGCACCCCACTGCACTGCAGGCGATGCCCTTTAGAGGCTACAGGGAGGCGATCTGTGCCTTTCAGGGGCTGGCACAAGGACCCCTTGCAACACAGCATCCCGTCATGTGCTCTGGTTTCTGGTACCCAGGACTGACCGATTAGTGCCCAAATATTGGACTGAGCAGGTCTCTGCTGCTGGGCTTGGCTCTAGGTGGTACCTGAGAAAGCCACTAAGGGTCACAACTTTAAGATGACGACTTCATGTGGTTCTTTTATTGTTGGCCAAGAGAGGTGCTCTTGAAGCAACCCTTCTCTGTGCATTTAACAGCCCAGGATCCTGCCACAGGCAACTTCTATAGCACAAAGTATCTGAGTGTAATATTGATTAATCAAAAATTGACTGTAAAACCCCTTTACTTGATACTCTAGGGTTACACTCCGGTTTAATTAGACAATGACAATATTTTTGAAAGACTAATTTGCTTGTCCATAGGATATCTTCTGAACCTAACCCAGAAAAGTAATGGTCTCCTGCATTCAAACTTAGAAAACTTCTTCAAATTGTTGAATAAGGAGAGTTTCAGCTGGGTTCCCACTAGCTGCATCTCTGATGAAGCAATAAAAAGCTGCAGTAGCATTGCATGGGTACAGATATCTCACAGTCTTGATACTTCATTCACGACCTTGCTGAGTTTGAAGTTACGTAGCCATACTTTTGCAAGACCTAAATTACAAATGTCTCTTCTACATACAGATCAAAAATTTTCTGAGCATTGATTGATGGACTCATCCAGTTCCCAGGACAAGGGTTTAGATCTTCAGGAGGGGGCTGGAGCACTTCTGTACGTCAGAGGAGAAAAAAGGCACTCAGAGCATTTACAGTGCTCCATGTTCTGCACCACACTGTGGCAGCCTCATGCGGCAACTCAAACCGTCGTTTTGAATCCCTGTGCAGCGAGACCTGCTTGGGAAAGTCTAGAACTTAATTATGTAAAAACATTCCAAGATATCAATAGTAATTGATCCTCATTACAGATTCAATTTGTCTGCAATTGTTTTAACTAAATAAGAGAGCTGTTTTTCAGTTATAACAGATGAGGGAAGGAGGGGTGGAGACTTAAACAAGGATACACTTTCTAACTCATCGCCTCAAGGGGAAAACAAGATTTTTCCAGGAAAAAAAAAAAAAGTTTTAAAGTAATTAGCTCCTAGGCTGAGATATTTTCAGCCTGCTGTGAATTTTTATGACAGTGCTGGTAGACTGCTGAAAATATGATTTCCTAGTTTATCTCACAGAATTTTAACTGTGACGTGCAAGTGATATTGCAGGAGTACTAATTATGTATCTGTAGCTCTATATACACATGCATGCACATCCCCAGAAATTTTATCCTGTCTCTTGCAAGAACTGAACTGAACCTCTTGTGCTCAGTGAAAGAATGAACTACATTGCACTGCCTGGCTCTTTACCATTTTATGTGTTTAAAAATGAAAAAGGGGAGGAAAAGAAGAAGATAACCTTATTTCAAGTGTGTTGCTCAGTGAATAAGGGACCTGGTGGATCTCAGAGAATTAGTTTTCAATGCCATCTCATTGTTTGACTCTGGACTAGGCGTATTTCCTGTCTCAACCTTAGCCTCCTGGTTTGCAAACTGGGGATAATGATGCTGAACTCATTTGCAAAATGCTTGAAAGTGGAGCCAGAATAAGACCAAATGCTTTTATTTGATATGAATCATGTAATCCTATCTAACAAGAAAAAATGTTGGGTTGGACCCTCTCAGGTACCCAGTCCATTCAGTATTGAGGTGCAGCTGTTTTGCCAAGAAGCTCCTGTCACCCCCAACATTGACACCGTTCTGATATCCTCCGCCACAAGCTCACCTTGGGCTCTACAGAGGTCAGTGATAAGGGTCAGACATCCTCAGTCCTCAGTCCCTGTTTCTTTCCATGGTTTGAATCCTGAATCAATCATTCTGCATACAGAGTAGGGGCGACAGCTTTTCAGCAATGGTTCAAGGTCAGGAGCTGTGTCAAATGCAGTTACAGCTGGCTGGAGTTACACTGGTGGCCGCGGGGCTGCATGGGCGAATGCAGCCCCACTTTGCAAGTATTTCACATTGGGCTGAAATCTTTAAAGGATTAAGAAGAGTAAATACAACAGTTATTTTTTTTCTTTACAATAAGCCAACAAGCAGAGTCCAATTAAAGAAACTAATAGGTGGATCAGTCACAGCAGAGCTTTTCTCCTAGGAGAACAGCTTTCACACTGTCCATACTCATCCGTTCATATGAAGTGCAAGCCTGCAGGTGACACCAAGCATCCCCAGCCTAAATGAGAGAACTGTAAGGAGGAAATAATACTGTCCTGCCTGTGTAATTAGAGAAGCTGACGCGTGAATCATTGTTATAACGAGTTTAATTATAAACATGATTAAATAGGCAATTAGTGCATATTCTGCCCCGGATAAACAAAATTAAATTCCTGCAATATTAACATCTTCCACAAGGTTTATTATTAGATTACTGTAAGTCATTGTGTTGGGTTTGCGTGGGCAAAGTTTTGGGAGTGGGGGGGCTACAGGGGTGGCTTCTGTGAGAAGCTGCTAGAGGCTTCCCTTGTGTCTGATAGAGCCAATGCCAGTGGCTCCAAGATGGACCCACCGCTGGCCAAGGCTGAGCCCATCAGTGATGGTGGTAGCACCTCTGGGATAACATATTTAAGGGGGGGGTGGGGGCACAGCGACAGGACTGTGCAATTGCAGCTGAAGAGAGGAGTGAGAATATGCGAGAGGAACAGCCCTGCAGCCCCCAAGGTCAGTGCAGAAGGAGGGCAGGAGGTGCTCCAGGCACGGAGCAGAGATTCCCCTGCACCCCTGGTGCAGCCCGTGGCAAGGCAGCTGTGCCCCTGCACCCGGGGAGGAGCCCACGCCAGAGCAGGGGATGTGCCCCAAGGAGGCTGGGACCCCGTGGGAAGCCCGTGCTGGAGCAGGCTCCTGGCAGGAGCTGTGGCCCCGTGGGGAGAGGAGCCCAGGCTGGAGCGGGTTTGCTGGCAGGGCTGGGGACCCCGCGGGGGACCCACGCTGGAGCAGGCTGCTCCTGAGGGGCTGCACCCCGGGGAAGGGACCCACGCTGGGGCAGATCGTGAAGAACTGCAGCCCGTGGGAAGGAGCCACGTTGGAGAAGTTTGTGGAGGACTGTCTCCTGTGGGAGGGACCCCATGCTGCTCACAGAGACAACATGTGATGAACTGATCACAACCCCCATTCCCTGTCCCCCTGTGCTGCTGGCGGGGAGGTGGAGAAATCAGGAGCGAAGTTGAGCCTGGGAAGAAGGGAAGGGTGGGAAGAAGGTGTTTTAAGATTTAGTTTTTATTTCTCATTACCCTACTCTGATTTGATTGGCAATAAATTAATTTCCCCAAGTTGAGACTGTTTTGCCCACAACGGTAATTAGTGAATGATCTCTCCCTGTCCTTATCTTGACCCATGAGCCTTTTGTTATATTTTTCTCTCCCCTGTCCAGCTGAGGAGGGGAGTGATAGAGCGGCTTTGGTGGGCACCTGGTGTCCAGCCAGGGTCAACCCACCACAGTCATGTGTTACAGGAACATTTTCGTGTCCTGTATTTGTTGTGAACAAACACCAGTTTTTGTTTCCACTTGACCAGATGTAAAGGACAAGGTCTGCTGCTCCTCTAAACCATCAGGATCTCTTGAAAAGCAGCATCCTGTGCATTTTAAAAAAATGCAACTTATAGAGCAAACTGTAGACAGTGCAGGCTTTCTAAGTTTACCTAATGATGACTCACCACAGCTATGAGTGGCAATCAACAGAAATACAAGGATCCAAGTGTACACGAGTCCTAGGCAGACAGCTCTCACTGTGCTCTCCTATGCCTGCCAAAGCTGCTGGTATGCTCCTAGAGTATCAAAACAAGGGCATTGTCAGGGTCAAAGCTCTGGGGAAAAAGTGCTTTGGATCCAGGGATGGAACAACTCAATTACAAGTAAAATGCATAGGATTTTCTATTGAAAAATCAAAAGGTTTTTTAGCAGGTATATTTTACTTCCTGGCATGTATATCTCCAGTGACAGCCTATCAAGAAAGGTGGTAATACCTTCAACATATAGGCAGTCTTTTACCCATGTAGATCCAGAAAATTGTATAAATATTAAATACATGTAAACAGCCTTTTCTGTTTAGTGACTAGGAATTTGAGGGTGTTCTGTAAGGAGACAGAGAAAATGCTGAGTGTCCATCTCTCTGGAAATCAGGTCTCTGTGAGAAGTCTCCAGTTAGGAACGCAAAACCATGAACTGGTTTTAGCAGACCCTGTAGCTCTGGTTTTCAGATGAAGAAACTGGTAACAAGAAACTTCTTGAAACTGGTTATCCACTCCAAAAGGGCTTAAGCTTTTGCTTGCAGCACAGTCCCTGTCCATTTTTGCTTTGGCTTTCCTTGAGGATATTGTTTATGGTTTTCCAAGTGTCTAAGGAATTTAAAACTCCATACATTTTCCCATGCTTCCTAGCCAACTGGGATGGGATTTCTCACCAGTCACTGACTTAAAGGTCTCCAATAAATGTGTAAGGGGGCTACACATATTCTTTATTTGGTCTCTCCCAAGCCCACATCCTCATGTGCAAAGCTTTTGGGGCAATTGGTATAAAAGAGGTAGCTGCTGCAGTAACATTTAGCTGTAGTATCACACCCAGTGTTATTATTCCTGACTGTTGAGATAACCTAGATTCTCTCTCTGTATCTCTTATTATTGCTCTGTGAATCCAGAAAGGATCCAAAATAAATTGATATACCAGCCATATGCATAAATCTGTCTCAACAGAAATTGATTCAGCAAATTTTCTGCAATAGTGAAGTCTACCTCAGCGCCACTGTACATTGTTCACTGTACACTCAGCTTTTGGAAAATAAGCAGCATTTATATAAGGCAGGCTGTTATGCTGTGCAGTTAACATCTTCAGCAGTAATGGAATAAGCAAGCAGCCGGGTCATGGAGTCCAGGGAAAATCTCAATTTGGATAAGAAATTGCCACAAGTAATTTTAGCTCTACACTGCCACAGTCCCTTACTCTTTCATGAACGAGGCAATCTTCATCTAACATAGCATGGCATTCACATCTCATAGGATACATAATGATGTTCATACCATAAAAAATTTTGTGTCTCTATCTACAGCTGTTAGTGATGCTGCAGCGTGTAAATTCTTAGGTGGATGATATAAGCAAATTCCAGCTTTCCCGCAAATAAAAGTGAGGGCCAGATGCAACTTTGCTGATCAATGGACTCTGTCAGTTGCTGGAGAGCAAAACAGCAGCGTTGGGCTTGACTGGAGTGTCCATACCAGCAGGGAGTTTTGTGCTGGGCACTTGAAATGAAGGTACGTACTATCCTGACCTGTGCTGATCACTGCAATGTATCAGAAGTCAGACAAGAAGAAGAGTGTCTCTGCTTTAGGCACAGCATGCGCTAATGTCTGTGCTGAGCACCAGCACTGTGCAGCTCCAGCACGAGCTGAAGACCGATGTAGGTATTAGTACCGGGCCTAATGCTGACCTGCGGTACAGGGATGAGTTTCAGGATGAAATAGTAGCCTTGCTGGCCACAACTGGGATTCGGGCAAAGAGCATTTACTGATTGAATGGTGCTGCATTAGGCATGTATACAAATTTATACCAGTAATGGTTGCAAGATCAGGCACATATTATTTTGTGAAAAGAAGTAGGTGACATACTGAGATATGCCTCCCAGATGTAGAAGACAGACAAGCATAGCCCTAACACATGAGAAAACCTGCCTCCTCTACAAACCACTTATGCTTAGTGAGACCTTTATCACATTGTCAAAATCAGCACCAGCTTGAGCTTTCTGATATCAATATAACATTAACTTGTCTTGGGTCAACATTACCTATTAAAGAGCGGAGAGGAATTTCAGAATTCCCCGAGACATAAGCACACTGGAAAGCCAACTGAATCCCCAAATATGCTTTTCTTCAAAACTAACAGGTGTACTTTTCTTTCTCTTATTTCTAATTGAACTTCTTGGCTTTCTAGTCAATGCTCCATAGTATATTTTGGAAAACAATAAATCCTGGTAACATGAGACCTTGCTACAGTATTTCACTGTTAAATCTTTGCTGAGATTTGGGAAGAGTGTAGCAGGGTTTCTGTGCTGAATTATGGAGTGTGTGGATGAATGATTTTTTTCCCCCTTCACTTTTTCCATCACAGAATCAGCACATAGGGAAAATCTCTGATGAGGCAGATTCCTACTGTGTCCGCGTTTGAATGCTCTAGGACACAGTGTATTTAAAACATATTTTAATCTTTCTTTGAAAGTAAAAAAGTAAAAAGTAAATTATTATTTGCAAGTAGAGAACATTGATGTTTTATTTTATAGGACTAATCAATGTTTGATTTTCTTCAAAATGTAATTTTGATGATAGTGTGTTTTCTCCTTAAAAGCAAATATTTTCATAGAAAAATAATCTCAGTTCAATTCCCAAAGAAAACCTGAAGTTTTCCTTGTAAAAAAGGTCTGTTTATAATTTAAAACTATTTTCCTAATTTCATACACAATTTTTGAAAAGTAAAAATATTCTCTGAAATATTTTTGCATTGAAAAAATCCCTTCTGTTTTCACTGGAAATGTTTGGGAAAAAACCCCACTTTTGAAAATTTCATTAAGATCTTTGAGTTTAACATTATTTGTTTGTTTTACACCCAAATACTTTCCTGTTTAATTATTATATCATTGCTACTGTGACTTCCCGGAAAGCAATCAGGATATTTCTGATATAATCAATAATTTGGTATTCAGGAACTTCCTGAAATTGTCTGAAATGACAGGTTAATGAGAAACATTTGGGACAAAAAAACCCCAAACTTAAGAAGTTTCAAAATCTCATATATATTCTTAAAGACCTATTGAGGCATTTTTATATGATAGTGGGTTAAACATCATTGAGGTCTTAATCTCACAGAGGCATAATGAGACAGCAAAGAGTTATCCCAGACTCCACATTAACAATGACTAAAAACTGTGAAATTGTATTTAATATAGTCTAAATTTTAACTATAAGATCATGAACAATAATTCTTTTTGATTATTTTTTCCAATTTAACATCACTATTCTTCAAGGACCAGAGAAGTATAACTGTAATGATTTTCTCTCTATTTCTGAGAATATTGTTATGCTGCTTTAACAGAATGTCCGAAATGAACGTAACTCTTTCTGTCACAGACTTCAAACACTGCCCAAACTTTCTACCCCAAGCTGACCTGCAAGATCAACTCTAAGCTTTTATTCCTCTAAAAGGCTTTATGATGTCAAGAACAGCACTAATAATAATAATATGTTGGGTTTGTTTTACCCTAAGCATTTTTGGCCATTTGCAGGGTCCTTCAAATTCAGTCATTAATACTGGAGCTTGATCATAGCAAGGCTATTAAAATGGAACATGACTGGGAAAATAGCACGCATTCTTTCCAAACCTGTACCCCATACCTTAGTTTCACATATTCACTGACATTTGATGTAAAAATTAGGATTTATAGAAAAGTTTCAATTTTGCCTTTATTCTTGAAAGTTATGCGAAAAGTGCATGGCCCAGAAGACTAGTTGCCAGCTGTAATATAAAGAAGGATACTACGGAAACTGAGAACTGGTTATGGCAGATACCCTGTCAAAGGAATGATTTATAATCTGGAAATACAAGCAGTAAGAGAGGCCCACCAGCTAGACCTGTATCATCTGAAGCAATCAAATCCTGCAAATATAAAGCAATTTAGTATTACCATTTCCAAGTGCTCCCCACAATAAGGACTCTTGTATGCCAAAGTTTAATATTCAGAGCAGAAACCACAAACTTTAACAGCCGCTTCTGGTCAAGATAGCTAATAACAGTTCCCAGGCAATGGCACAGTTGTAATAGTATTGCACAAAGCAGCTGGGGATTTACTTGTATGTCAGCTTCTACATCTGAGAACTAGAAAACGATGGTGGGTCAGACATCCATTTGCTTTATATATTGATAAATTTCATCAGAATTTATGATGTGGGAATTATTGCACTGGCAAGAAATGTAATCTAACCTTCATCTTGCACAATGTAGTACCGTTATTATGTTTTTAAGAGAAATATACTGACTTGTTGAATCAGATTACTCCAAGTGCATTCCTAATGGATTTCAACATTCCCTTGGATAAACCAATGCTATTTGCTTTGTATTTATTACATTTTTAAAAAAATATATACAGAAGATAAAACCTCTTCTGACACCATATATTCTTTCATTTTGCAAACTACAAACATACATTCGTTCATTAATTTTAATGTCTAAACTTTTCCCTGGGTAACAGCCACTGCATTTACTCAGCTACCTATATTTCAACTACATACTTTAAATGTATAAAGAATTTTAAGTCTAAGTATTGACAACTGTATGCTTTTCTCCTTCCTCCCCTGGATTACACAGCTTGCCCTTGCATATCTGTGAGGATCACATGGTATAATTATTAGTGTTAGGATATTCCCAAATGCCAGGATATGCCAATGGTAATAGGCGATCTGTTTGGGATATTCTTTATTATGGCACTTCTAATGTAACAGAAATCCAGGGAATTTTATCAAGAGATAAAACTTGGATCAGTCCTGAGGCTGCTTTATATTATGAGTCAAGAATGGGGAAAATAATAATAGTAACAAAGATTTATATAAAAAGAGAGGGAGGGATCTTGATAGCTAGTCCCCTGAGCAGCTCTGAAAAGACCTTAAAAACCCCATGAACTCTAGTCCCTGCCCTATGGTTGGATTATCCACAAGAAGGGTAATTACTTTAAAACCCATCCATATCATGAGCATGCCCACTGCTAAGCCATCTTCTCTCAAGCTCTCATTTGCCAATAAAAAATACTGGCAAGTGCCCCAAAGCAGACTCATCTCTGCTGGTGCAGCATCCAGCTTGGGGAACATCATGTGCTGGAGCTCTTGAGAGGTGTGAAACACCTCCTGGGCAGGAAGCACTCAGCAAGTCAGGCCAGCTGGAAATGGATGTGCAAGAACAGAGTGCAGTATGCCTCACTTCAGCATCACACTCATTCCTGTTTAAGTGTCAAAAAAGGCAGGGATGCTCCATTAAAGTAAAGGGTGAAGCACTGGGTTGCAAAACTGGAAGCAAAGCTTCCAAGAAGTAAAGCAAGAAATCCATCTCTTTTTGGGGCTGGAGCTTTATCCTCAGCTGTTACTCTGTAATTCCTGTGCAGACAGTGAGGGGACAGTGAACAGTGAATGAATGATGAAGGTGAAGGGCAGCAAATGTTCTCCCAGACAGGATGCTGTCTCATAGAATTACCTTTCTTCTCCCTCGCAGTACATCACTTACACTCTGTCTTGGTCAGTAGCTACTGTGTGGAAATGGTTCCTCTCCTACCCCATTTAGAGAGCTCCTCAGTCTTCTGGCTCTTCAGCTAGCAGATTGTTTTATATTCCTGCTTCATTTTATTGTCCTTCCCTCCTGCTGTGGTGATCAGACAAGACGGAATAGGTTCGTATATCAATAGAAATGCAAACCACTGTGCATATTATGTAAATATTGATATTAGGAATGGGGAGACTGAATTAATACCTCCACACACTATTGGTTCAAGGGTACTCGATCACGTCCAGGCAGTTCTATAAACAAATATATGAAGAAGAAACAAGACATTCAGACAAAGATCCTGTTCCTTACTGTTATTTATCCTTGAACACAATTAGAATCAGAAGACAAAAACTAGACAATCCACCCACACTTACTAGTGCACAGTGCTGTGAAGTGCTTTTTAGTTAGAAATCCCCCTCTTTGTAAAAAGTGTCATATTTTTTATGGCCTATTCAAGCCAAAGTTGTTTTAGCATTGACACTGGGTTATTCTTTAAGTGTCAGACAATATAAAACATCATAATGTGAGAATATTCATTAGAGTCTTTGTAAAAAAATCTCCTTTTGAGATCAGAAGACTGTAGCCCTCCTTGTTATTCTTCTATTCCACTGCATTCACTCAGCTGATAGTGCCAGGGCTGATTTGGTGATTCATGAACTCCACACTGAGGAACTTCATGAGATGTAGTGCTCATCAGAGTGCAGAACTGAAACAGAAATCAGACCACAGAGATGCTTGCCTTCCTTGGATTTTGGGGGGAAAAAAAACCAAACCCAAAAAACCCCTTTCAATAATGAAGAATCAACAATCTCCCCAAGCAGCCTAATGTATTGTTATTGTAGTTCTTCTGATGAGTATAGCTATATAGGACATACAGCTACATATTAAGTCCATTATTTCTAGAACAGTCCAACATAGCCATGGAGAACATATGCTCCTTATACAGCTTAATTCCTTTTGCGGTACAGATTGTACTTCATAGAAAGTAGGTATGCAAAAGGTAAGAATGAGTTAGTGTCACTTCTTATTGAGATTGCTGACCTGCCCAGAAATGATTGCTGTTTTGAAAGAGGTGTTTGGAAGAAACAATTTTTCACTGTAATGTTTAGGAAAGACATATATAAGCCATTTCTTCTGGATGACTCATACTACATGACCGCTCTGTAGTCATTGCAGAACAACCACCCTAACACCAGCTCTGGCTCTGTACAGAACAACCCTTTTTCCTAACTGCTAAAAAGAGCATATAGGAGGTACAACTGAGCACCCCAGGCTGAGGGTTTCTATTGAACAGACATTGTATGCGAATGGATGAGACGAATGTATTCAGTTAGTGCTTTACCGTTATTAAGTGGCAAAGCCATTATTACAGACGCAGAAGCTGTGAATGAGGTGGGAGGTGCTTGTATGTACAGCATTCCCTGGCCACAGGTGGCAGTGCTTCAGAATAAATGTATGGTGTCTCCTGAGATGGTCATCACCGTTTCACTCACCTATTCATTTATTGTCCTTTGATGTTCATTGGGAAGCAGCATTATTTAATGGCAGAAGCAATTGTAACACACTAAACTCTCCTAATGTTTGGTTGGGTAATTTCCTGCTTGATTCACCACATACGGCCTCGTCCTCTTTGCACCTAAAATACCCATGCATAGCAAATACCACCATCCAGTACCAAGCAGTCCTATTTTTGGTAAGACTTTCCTTGGGAGGAAAAGCTCTGTGTTATGAAGCCCACTTGCCTAAATCATAGCTAGTATTAAATACTGCACAAGGAAAAGTTTTCAGCCCAAAATGAAGGGAAAAAAATAATGGAAGAGTTTGAGCGTGTAGTCACATGAGTACATCTGTCTATGTTTTACAGAGGCAAGGTTGAGGTATTACCTAAAAGCATTAATTTCAAAGCAGTGTAGTGAAGACTGAAGGAGCACTATTTTAAAACAAATCAGTCAGCATTTTATTGGTGTCGGCCCAGCTTTGTACTAAACACTCAGATTAATGTTAAATCACAGCTCAGGAATTATTCATGAGATCTCATACAATGTAATTGCTGATTTTGGCATCAATAGTCTGTATCCCTTTATTTCCTAGATTAGCTTCCCTTCCTGAACTACTGTATGTCATGCCAGAGACAATGATTTTATATGACATATTTAGGAAAGAGGGACCCATCTATTTTACATAAAACAACGTCTGAGGAATGTACCCTTACTGCTGAGATGCCAGTCTATGCTGACACATTCCTGTGAGAGGCAGAGCCTGCTGGGAGAGTAGAGAGCACAGCACTAAACGTCTCCTTTCGAACTGTTGACTGAATGGTTAGTTTTATTCCAAACCTTTATAAAAACTAATGAAATTACCCTTCACCTATCTTTGAGGATTAGCATTAATGCTCAGAACAAACTGCATGACTACTAATCTCTTAATGTCCCTAAAGATATGTACAAAATGAAATTTATAAATAATAAATGAAACCCAACTTTTTCTAGAAATACTAAGTCGTCCTGCTCTTTCCGTCTCTGAGAGTTGTGTGCTCTTGTGTGAGGTTGGGCTGATACAGAGAGCTGGAGAAAGGTGCCTTTGA
Source organism: Pelecanus crispus (assembly GCF_030463565.1). Classification (NCBI taxonomy): domain Eukaryota; kingdom Metazoa; phylum Chordata; class Aves; order Pelecaniformes; family Pelecanidae; genus Pelecanus; species Pelecanus crispus. The sequence continues at coordinate 7,844,945 of NC_134652.1, forward strand.
GCATGGAAGTCAATGAGCTCCATGCTTTGGGCATCCACCATTTTTTTCCTCTAAAAATACCACCTTTTCTTTCTACAGCAGCATGTTTAGATCTAAATATCTTCAACCTCTCCCCACTCTCATTCCTTCATGCTCCAAATACCTGTATCACATGGGTGAGCAATGAGAGCAGGAGTCCCTGAAGACACAAAGTATTTCATGCTCAGGTGGCTACGTCCTGTAGCTGCCAGAAAAGAAACACTACCACGCATGCCATTTCCTCACATCCAAATTTTCATGCAAACAAAAACCTAACTGAAGACCAGACTTAAATTCTCTGAGTTAATGAGAAGAAATTGTTAGAATTTATCAGAATTCATTGCATGAACTACAAGCAAAAGAGTTTCCCAAGTGAGAAATTCAATTGTTCTCTTAGTTGGAATGCAAACACAGTATTTTTCTAAGTGATGATACTGGAAGGATTAGTCACTCTGATTTTCCAGTACCTTCAGTCCCTCCACTGCACTTCCACCCTTGTTTAGAGAGACTCACTGTCCTGTTTTTGGCTGGGATAGAGTTAATTTTCTTCCTAGTAGCAGGCATAGTGCTGTGGTTTGGATTTAGTTTGAGAATAACATTGATAACACATTGATGGTTTAGTTGTTGCTCAGTGCTGCTTACACCAGTCAAGGACTTTTCAGCTTCCCATGCTCTGCCAGGCGCACAAGAAGCTGGGAGGGGGCACAGCCAGGCCAGCTGACCCAAACTGCCCAAAGGGCTATTCCATACCATACGGCGTCATGGGCAGTATAGAAAAGGGGAGGAGCTGGCTGGGGGGCACATGGTGCATCACATATTTTGTATATTGTTGTTATTATTATCCCTTCCTTTTCTTTCCTATTAAACTGTCTTTATCTCAACCCATGCATTTTACTTTTTTTTTTCTGATTCTCTCCCCCATCCCACTGGGGAGAGGGAGAGTGAGCGAATGGCTGTATGGCGTTTAGCTGCCTGGCAGGTTAAACCACAACATTCACACTTGCATACTTGAGGATTTTGGTATCTACCTCTAAAGATGTGCTTTTTAGGCTGTAGAAAATTACAGATTTTTAATTTAATAGTTAAAGATTTCCCAGGAGAGCTGGTCTCTGACATCCATCCCTGGGGTGTGTGTTTGCTCAACAAGCACACCTGAACTGTATTTATCGTACTTGCACATATTTTAGAGTATAGCAGATGTAGAAAATATATAAATCACTATTTCTGAAAGACTGTGGCAGCATCACCTTGAATTGATTGTAATGATCCATTTTGAGATCTGCTCACCTGCTGAAATTTGCTTACGTTTTGAAGCCCCTGTCATTGCAGGCCTGACACAGTCTGTCCAAGGGTTCTTCCCAGGTCATTATTTGATTTACATTTTCTCTATTTCTAAGAAGTCTTCACTCAAGGAAATGTTTCAGGCCAAAGATTTTGTCCACTTCAAAGATGAACTCAGAAGACTAAGACTCAAGTCCAAAAAGATCCTTCATTACCAAATTGCCTAAGATTCATGCACTTTTTAATCACTGAGCCCTCACAGCAAAATTTGGAAATCTAAACGCGGTATTTAGGCTTCACATCCAAAGCAGAAGCAGAATTACATGCCTTGCAGAGGGAATGCACAAAACCAGTAAGCCACGTGGTGACCTTCCAGAGTTGGCAAAAGAGGCATGAGTTTATCCTAAATGCTTCCCTGTGCCAAGGGAGAAGGACACTTTGCCATGACTCTCAAAGAAAGTGATCCATCACCCTATTTTGGGGATGCTGCTCTAAGTAGGTTAGAGTAGGGTGTCATCATCTTGCTCCCTCTACAATCATCAGCCCCCACTGCATTTGTAAGGATCTGGCTTGATGTTTAGGTCTACTGGGTCAATTCTCTCAGGTGACAAATGTAGAGAAACACCTAACCTATGGATCCCAGTTGAACCTGGACATTAGCTGAGGGCTGGCAAAAATCAGTATTCTGTGCATGTAGTAAAGCAGACTTTTTTTTAACACCAGCAACTGATATCACACAGACACCCACAGGAGTTGACAGTACTTGAAAGTTAGGCAACAGTGGTATGATGATACAAGATTCTTTCACTCCTGAAGAAAATTTCGTTCCTTTGATTCAGCAAGCATAACCATGGGATGAGAAAACACTAGTGCTGCTGGTTCAAAGGTTTCCGACAGAGCCTGTCCCAAAATCTCATTTGCTTTCAGCTGTATTTGGACACTTAAGGCCTCAGAAGCCTAAAACCCTGTTGAGTAGGGTTTGTATGAACTGTTGTAAGAAAATTATATTTATTCATGATAAAGAGCATACTTTGTGGATAACATTGTACGCTTATACAAAGTACGTATATCAGGAAGTCATGAAATGTTTTTTAAAAATACTTCCCAAGCAATTGTTATTGCTTGAAAGCCAAATAGTGATTTTTTAAAAATAAAACAGACTATTTCTGAAAGTCATAAGACTCCCATAGGCGTTGAGTGGAGCTTTAAGGACTCAGAACCCAGAAAAGCAACAGCACTTATTTTTATGCTCATAATTTTACAGTGGCCAAATGTACAGTTTTCTAACTTTACAAAAATGCATAAATTAATAATACAAAATAAAAATAGTATGATCCAAATTACCTCAAGGCTGAGATACCATGTGCCTAATTTCAGCCCAATTTTCATGGCTGTGTTATCTGAGCCTGCATATTTATAATGGAATTACTGGCAACCCTTTTTTCAGAAGGAGACCCTCCTGCTTTAAGACCAATATAACTATAGTTGGATAAATTTGGTATGCAGGAAAACAAACATCAATAAAGATTTTGATACACAGAATAATGTAGAAATGACAACATATTTTTGGCTCTATACAAAGACATGCATTCATCTGTAAATGATTACATTTCTATCTGTGGCAGAATGGTAGTGTGGGGCATATGAATCTCACCTTCAAAAGATATTCTTTCATTCTACAAAAAAACCCTGGCAAGCACAGGAAACTTCAATCAATGTCTTATATTCGAAAACTATGACACTGTCAAACTGGTGTCATTAAAGCTAACTAACCATATTAAACGAATATTAAAATATAGGTTTCTTTGCATAACATAATGAGTAAAACTGCTTTTAAGTTTTTCCCTATGCTTTGAGGTGTAGGTGGCATTTTCATTCCAAAACTTTGAAGTCAGAACAAAATGTACAGGTAGAGGGTACTAGATCAAATAATAATCAACTTCAAAAAGCATTTTGGCTGTTAGATGTCCCAAGGCTAATTTCCTCTAGACATTTTAAATGTAAATGTCTAAACTCATTTAAAAATTGTAAATTGGTCTAGGTTCAATCAAAAACCATCCTGACACAGAACAGGGAGACTGGGCTAATTGTCATTTGTTTGTCAAATGAATTCCATTTGGAAAGCAATGAAACCTCCAAGCTAATTCTTTTAAGGTGAGCTGGTAGTTGTATTATCAGTTAAATGCAGTAAAATGGATAATCACATGATGATAATGAAAACTGAACCTATGTTAGCACTCAGGCTTAGTCTGCCACAGGGCATATAGTGATGGAACTTAAGTACTGTAATGTTCCATTGGGCACAATGGCACCAAGTCTGCTCTTTAGCCTTACAGACACTTTCTTTGCATTTTAAAAAACTTTATCAAAGCACCGTGGCAATGTAGAAAATGTCAAAGTGAAATGCACTGTAGGCAAATTGAGATTTCATTAAGTTTAAATTTATTGCTTTTGACTGATGTATTACCATGCTTGTTAAGAACCAGTAATTTGGAATATCTGCCTGCCTGGTAAAATAGCTTTGTCTCCTTGCGTAATACTTTATATGGACTTTGAAAGACCACAGTAATTCAAAAAAAAGTGTGGGTTATTTTATTTTTCTAAAGAACAATTTCAAATATTTTAAGGTCCCTGACCTAGTGGATCAATAGACTTATGCATGGGTCCCAAGTGTGTTGTTGGTGCACTTGGTAGAAAATTACAGCACTAATACGTTATTTTTTTGCCTTGGTATAAATTGCACTCGCTGACAACAGAACCTTGGGAAGCACTTAACAATTCTACTTGTTCTGCCGCTCTCTGAACATTTATATTGGAAATAAATGAAAGTCTGTGTGAGAGATAAGGGATCCAACAAACTGGTGGGAGACTGTGTGCAGATGCTTGCTTTTTAATATAAATACACACACACACACACAAATTGTGTGTATACATCAGTTTGTGTATAGGTGTATAAACAGACAAAGCAGAGATACAGCTGTATCTGTATCACGGCAGATCACGCACAGGTGTTCTCTGTGTTGCACAGTATATATGTTGTTTAGTTTGCAGGCTTCAGCTATGGCAAAAACTACATTTGAGATGTTGACATAAAATCTCTTAATGTACTCTGGTGCTTTTTTCACCTTCAGGAAAGGGTTGAATCAATAGTGTAGGACTAGCACAATTTCTGACTGATGAGGAAGGTTAGGCCTTCAGGAACAGATTACTGCCCTTGGAGAGAGACCTGGATTGAATTTACTATATTCCAGATATATTTATTTACACTAGGTGCCAGGGTTTTATGGCAGAAGTGACAAAGTTTGTGAAAGCCAGGAATGCATTATCATGTTATCTGGTATCTTAGATGGACAGTCAATATGAACAGACTGTAGACACACCTGTCCCAGTATCCAGTTCACCAAGTAATGAAATGGAAACAATAACAGTCTTTGAACAAACAACAGACATTTGAGTCTTTGGGTTTAAACAAGAGGATTGTAGAATTCAAATGGCTTTCCTCTAGTGCTGCCAAGGCAGCCATATCTGTATTGGTGCCAACACCGAGTCACACAACAAAGCTCGACTTGTGTCTACCCATGTGCTTTCATCCCACAGAGTATGGATATGCGTACTTCTTCTTGGGGTGGGAGCGGGGATTGAGGGAAAGAAGAGAGGTTTAAATTATACCTATTTTACCTACACTTTCAATGAAACTTCCAGTTGAAAACAAGAAGAAAGTAATGTGTGGGATTCTATGAATTTAAACTGCATTTTGTTTTTACCATTTAAAATTAACATTCTGAAGATTAGGGCAGTCTGTGTGAATTAACTGAAGTAAGATGCAATCATTTGTCACCGGAAAAACTTATTATTTCTCTCCTCATAGGGAAACAACCTGCTTCCCTCTACCCCAGTGTTCAGATTCTCTCAGACACTCCCTGCCTGTGACTGCAGATTTACCAAAGCAGGACATGGCTGCACCTGCAAAACCATAGCCCAAATTCACCTAAGAGAGATTTTCAGCAGGGGCACTCACCCCTCTTTCCAGTGAAACCTCCAAAAGCTTCCTTCTTGCGCTCCTCCAGGGGACAGGTTGCCCAGGGGGTCACACAAGAGGCTCTTTGTCACCAGTGGTGTCCAGCCTGAGCAGGGGGCTCCCAAACTCAGAAGAGATTGACATGCACTGCAAAGTCCCGAGAGAAAAGGGATCACAACAAAGATGGGTGCAAATCTCAAAAATAAAGGCTTTCTAGTTTTGTTTTTGCACGTTGTACAAAGGCTACACCAACTCTCAATAAGAAGGATGCAGAGTCAAAGTAGGAGCTAAGGTAAAGCCTTTTATTTGATAAAACATCTGGTTTTTTGCTTTAAGACACATATGTGCAGCTCCCTTTGAAGTCCAGAAGAGCTATACAAGTCTACACTTGAGGGCAGAATTTGGCCCAATGTGATAACACAGGAGCTTGTAATCTGGAAAAGGAGTGTATTTATTACATTTTAAAGAATTTGTGGGTTAACTCAAATTAGTCAGGAAGGACTAACGCCTCTGCATAATTCTCCCTCTCAACACACACTTCAGAACACTGTAAGAATTACAACTAAACCCCACCTTTCTGCTTTCTTTTAAGGCATTGGACAAAATTTGCATTTTGGAGTAAGCCACTAGCTGGAGCTAAAGACCTGTAGAGCAAATTCAAAGGAAAAAAGAAAAGAAGGGGGGAAATCCACCAGCCTGAGGAGAAATCCAGACTTTTTAAGGCAGGTCTGGAACAGGTTTTTGATTGAGTTGTGGATACTGGCTGTCATTTGTTAGAAGGACAGAAAGACCAGCCTAAAAAATGAAAACATCTGTATGCTTGAGTTGATGGCTAGTTGAACTGAACTGGAGCAAAGTCTGATATTTAACAGCAGAATGAATCAAAACAACCATACTGAAAAGAGCTTTTTAAAAGGAGCAGTGAAACAATGAAAGAAAGGAAGAGCTGAGATACTAAAGAAGTAATTAAAGGCAGAAAACAATTGTTAGGTAGTGTTTGGAATTTAAAGGGAATTACCTAGAAATACAGAAAGCACCTAACAAACCCTCTGACCCATTTACTTTTAACTACTGATATTGCAAAGACTTCAATATGCAGTTGTTTAAACATCATCTAGGAAGATACTTTCATGCGAGCAGAAGAAAAGATCTCTTTTTGTAGATAAAGATCAATTTATCTGTGGCAATCAGATACAATATATCAGGTGGGAACTGAGCACTCTCTGGTTTTGAAGGGTCAAAGTAAAACAGAGAAACACAAAGAATATTCTGCACGTTCTCCTAGTTTGGTGGCACATAGACAGGATTCGATCTTCCCACGTAACGCGTGGCACTGAGATGACTGGTGAAAATGACAATCACTCTGAATCATACAGCTGCGAGCAAAATGTATTGCAATCTTTCAAAACCTTTCAAAGCATCACCAAATAAACACCTAATGTGCCAGACAGGATGAAAAGGACCAGCTTTCCCTGTAGGTTTCTACAGAGGAAAAACAGGAGTAAAACGCTGGTCGGGAGTCGATAAGCATTTCTTAAGTTTCTACTTCTGCCTTTTGTACACTCAGTTGCAGCAGATACTGAGGCTGGCAGGCAGGCCATTACATCTGGTGTAAGCACGTATATGCATAAGTTGAATGTTTCCACAAGGGTTACACATGTCATGCTAATAACATGCTGCCCTTGCATTGATTTAACAAAACACTAAAATATGAATGCAGATTTAAACACTTGCTTCACAGCTTTCCTGGAGGTGGCTGATAACTGCCTGTTAGTCTCAAGCCAGTTACTGAATGTATGGCTTAGTTAGTATTTGGAGGCATTTGTTTTCCACAGAAAATTTATCTTCCGGAGGGTCACAAACATGTCACAGCAATGGCCGTGTTAATGTCCTCATCGTGATGATTTTCCTAACTGAAATAAATCCTGTTCCTTGACCAGCTGGTATTTACTGGGTTCCTAGACCCAGTTTGCATAGGCAGCATCCACATCAGCAGCAAGTGCAGCTCCCAGCTTTCAGCAGGTGCTAGTAAGACATTCTGTTCTTTGAGCAGTGGCGGCACATTGCTTTGAACCAGCCATGTATGACTAGCTATTGTCACCCATCTGCTTTAAGGGATCAGTTTTGTTGCTGTCTCACCATAGAACTGACCTCAATAGTTTTTCTGTGTGTGCCATCCAGTCAGATCCAACTCTTAGCTTTCCTGGGGATATATTTTATATGACATTCTTCTAAGGTTATTCTGTTCTGAAATTCTTAGAAGTAGATTTTTTTTTCCTTTTCTCCAAGGATAACAAAAAAAGTCCCCAAAGCTGCAAAAGCACACCTTGAAATTAATGGTCTTAGTAGGTTTTACGTACACAAGTATACCATATCTATTTATTTATTATATTGAATGTGACATATTCTTTTAATAATTTTAATATGCAATTTAATAATTTTTTAATAGACACTCTTTGTTGATTCATAGCACTAACTCCATTAAGCACAGATAGCTACGGTACCTTGAACTGGACCTTTCGTTTCACTCTCTAGGTTTAAACAGAGCTGCTTTCACATGTGAACATGAGACTTTCTTTCCTGAGTTGGGATAGGATTTTTTTTTTTAAAAAGCAATTTCCACTCAACTACTTTCTCAAACCAATAGCCTGCAGACATTGTAAACAACTACGTTTTCTCAACAATACTGCAGTTCTGACCATTTATCCTTTTCTTTGAATTGTACAAAAAAACTTTGAGTCACCACCACCTTCAGAATTCTTTTACAGCACCATGCCGGGTGTATTTACATGCTGCTCCATAGGATCCAGAGAGAAATTGCATTGTTTCACTGCTCTAGGCAGCATTGCAAATGAAGTTTTTATATTGACATACTTAATGATTCAGAAAAGTTTTCTTCTGGGTCACTTTGTGGTGTCTGTCACTAAGTTCTGAAAATCAAGACAGAGTAAGACATAAGAAACATAAAGAACTCTGCGTGTACTTATGTATGTTCTATTTGGACAAGTGTTTGGAAAATTCAGCCAGGAAAAAGTACAATATTCCTGAAGTAGCGACTGCCTTTATTCTATTGCACACACACTTTAAAAAGTCCTGTGTCAGCCTGAATTTAGAACAGAGCAGGGCAGACTCCGGCTTACTCAAGGACAAAATCTTCCCTAGTAATGAGATTTAAAGAGCTGAGCTGCAAGCTGAGAAATGTATAGAGCAGGTGAGCTGAGAGGAAGGAGCCTTGCCTGCAAGACCAAGGAAAACATACAGTGACTCCATTTCCCTGTGCCACCCTACGCACCCCTGTGTGAATTCAGAGTCCATAGGCAGTTGTGGTATACCTGATCCTAACTCTCCTGTATATTATCCTTTATAATTTCCTTGAAAGGAGAGGCACAATTCTTTTAAGCTCTCTCTTTGTGAATCTTGTCACACCGATACCATGGCCTCAGGACTCTTTGGAGTATGGATGGGAGATGACAAAACGGAAGAGAGTTGTGCTGCACAGAAAAGCAGCCTATCATGCAAGAAAAGCAGGTGAGGAGCAAACCCATAAGCATGATGGTTTTTTTGGAGTGGAGAAGCAGCAGAGGATTCAAAGGCACTAGGCACAGCACGTAAATGAACACTGAGGGCTGGCTGGCCAGGGAGTGCCTCTCGGTAATACGGTATCACATGTATCCGTAAGAAATCGCACCTCTCATACAAAGACATTTGAGTCATTTACATAGCCTCATCAGCAGTGCGAAATGGCTCCTTGTGGAGTCAGACATTTGGAAACAGATAAAGCCTGTAAAGAATGCTTCTTTTCTCCCTAAGAGATTAATGTAGATGTGAACACATTAGCGCTGTTTAAGGGAGAGTATTCTTTTTGACAGATAACTGGGATTGGGAATATTAGATTACCAAATAATGGACCTTTTAAATTCTGTCATCATTACTTATCAGGTACATTAGTTTAAAACCTGCAATTTTGAACTTAGCATTATTGAGCTTTTGAAAGATTAAATTACTGAGCTTTGTTTGTGAATGGCTCTGTGAAATTTCCTGAAAAGGATAGTCCTTGTCTTTCATTGTGTAAATTTGAATGCCAAATAACATACTTTATTGATATTTACAGACATACGAATGGTAGGAGTAATGCACCTGAATGTCTGTCTCCCCAAGTGAAAAGGCAGAGCGTTGTTAGATAATATGGAGGGTGCACTGTATCTCTTTTGTAAACCCGTTTGGAAGAGTTAGTCTTTATCCCCCTCCTTCCCTTCCTGAAAACCTTATTCTCACAAGTAGCTTCTCATAAGCAGGCTTGCAGTACAAGCTTCCTTCCAACGGTTGCTTTCTTTAACTCATTAGGTAGATCAAAAAATATGTAACTTCAAGTTATGGAGATAGCTTGCATGTATAGGTCAGCAAGAGAACCATCCACGTCCAATACATTAAAAAATTAGCTATTTATAAGCACATCCAGAATTGCATTAGATAGGAAGGATAAAGTCCCGCATTCATTAGGTGATCAGTCTTAGTCAAGGGTTTACAAACAAAATACACTGCTGTGCTGTTAGGTCTCCCAGCTGCCTGCTAAGCATTTTTCTCGGTGGCTTCAGGAGCAGGATCTTCTTCAGGATCTCCTGCGAGATCTGTTCTAACAGCCATCACAGGGTGCTTGGCCACTCTGATGATATAGGTACCATCTGTATCCTGGACACGGCAATCTGTGACCTTCTTCCTCTTCCTCATACTGAACTATGAGATTGAGTCTTCACAGCAGGATTTTCAAAGCTGAATAAGGAAGTCAATCTCACAAATATAATGCAAATTGGGCATTTTCCTTATACCAACACCTTTGAAAACTCCCACTGAGTTTCTCAAAGTTGTTTGGTGAGAGCAAGACTTTTTATTTTTTCAAACTTTTCTAACTTTTTAAGAAGTCAATATAGTAGTGAGCCAACAAATATGAAGAGTGATAAGCTACAGCCATGAAATGCAAAAGGAACATGTCTGTGAGAATATATGTTTGTTTAATGAAGTAGGTACAAATTATGCTCATAAAACAAAATCAGAGAAAAAGAAAAGATATCCTGCAAATATCCCTGACTCTCCATTAGACCCCAAATGTAGGTACCGCCTATACCCAAACAACTGAAACCACTTGGAAACAGTTTAAAATACATTTTGTTTTGGTTGTTCAGTTTTTATGTTGGTTTGTGTTTTTTTAAATTACCATGTTTTTTCTTGCCTCTGAGATAAAACCTGTTATATTTGGGAGCCAGACTTCAAACAGATGAATGTTCTGTATATGTTAAAAGAAAGAAAATTATTTCAAAACCAAAGTCTCCTCTTCTGAATCATGCTTTCTTCCCTCTTCCCCCACAAATGAAGTTTACTTTCAATTCAGATGCATAAAACTGGACATCTATTCAACATATCAGTTCAGCTAACTGTGAGGAGCATACTCTAGCTACAATATTCATGAATTGCTTATCAGGCCAAGCTTAAAAGCCTTACTAACTCTTGTATGTTCTTAGGTGTCTTTGACACAGAGAGAAACTTCATTGTTACACTTGGGATACTTGTAAGACTTGCAAAGTGTCACACAATCATCAAAAAAAGCAATTGGGTTACTCATAAAAAATGAGTTTCATTCTCTCCTTAAAATGATATTACTCTTGTTAGCACTCATTGAGAGACAGAAAGATCAAAATAATATACTTGCACTTATTTTCAATTTAGAGAAATTATGTTGAATTTCACCTAAATTGCTCCAAGTATAATTTCAGTCACATAAAAAAGGCATTCTTTTCTACAGATTTAAACTGCATTAGCTATTTATTGGGCTCCTAAATCATTGACTGTACATCACTTTGTACTGGTATATTTTAAAAGATTTTAAGCACGTGCAAAGGGAAAAATAATCAAGCCAAAATGAGTATACTGATTTTTTGGTGCCAAATTAACAAAACTATTGATAAGAAGAACACTAGGTTATGAGGTTGGAGACGTGAGTGCATCATCTTTCTGTATGCCGTAAGGGTTATGGGTGCTTTAACAGATTTGTGCACAATGAAATGAGTCAATATGGCTCATTCCAGCCAAGGCTAACATCTACTTTTGTATTTGGGGAGCAATGTGACTGGGAAACCCACAAATGCTTTTTCTTGCCTTTGCAAGCTCTTTTCATTATGCTAAAAGCTCATTACCATTTTAATTTCTACATCACGATTCTCATTAATTGCTACTAAAAAAAGGCTTAAGGTTTGAGCTGTGTGTAGCGCTAGACAGCTTGCATGAGCATCCAGACTGGTTCTTCCCACAGTGTATGGGAAAGTACTCAATGTTTCAGCTGATTAGTATACTGGACGATACAGAAGCCCAAGATAAGGGTAATAAAACTACTTCCTCTCTGAGCAGTTGCTCATGAGGATTTTTGCACCCTCTTCTAAAGACACAATTAGAAATGGATCCTAAGATCCATCACAAGGTCGTAAGATCTGTTAGCTGAAACCAGTTTTCTCTGGTATCCTCCTTAGAGGGATAAGGTCTCAGTCCCACTGGTGGTGAATGGCTCCAACCTACAAGCAAGCAGAACTGTTTGAAATGAAACCTTTTCTGTTCAAGATGAACGGGAAAATATGCAAACTCTTCAGTGTGATCTTATTCAAATTTACAGAAACCTGTTTAAAGAGCACATTAGTAAGCATCTTTCTTCTACCATCCCAGAACAGTTTTTTAAGCATTTCAAGCAATAATCTGTTGACGTGTACAATGCCACAAACACCCAGTACCATTTACACAGGCTAAAAGACAAGATCATCTCCTATCCTATGGAATTTCACAATACTCCAGTGAAAACAATGTGAAAGTAAGGAAAGCCAGCTTTCCTTTGCTGTCCCTCCTTCGACCTCCTCCTCTTCCACTCCTCCAAATCTTTACATACAGAACTCATCAAATGAAGTCTTTAACCTGAGGTCAGCTGCACACTGGCCTTGCAACGCCCAGCAGTAAAAGCCTTTGGCTACATACAGAATGTGTTATGTTGCATGGTGGGCACCTCATATGAACAATACTGATACTATAGTTATGTGTAAGGCACTAGCAATGTTATTTCTGTCTGTTAATAATGAGTCTTTCAGATAATGAACGACAAATGTGCTTTAGTTTAGATCACAGAACAGAAAGATTATATACTAATAGCAACAGCCTGGAAAGAAACATGATAGGCAGGAACAAAGAAGAGCAAACAAGAGAGACAGAATTTGAAAATGGCAAAGATGCAAGCAAATATTTGTGCAGGCTAGCTAATGTCAACCTACCTCTGCAGTGCCTGGGGCGTGTGGCCCCTTAAGAAGGACCCTAAGCCCCATCCTGTCTGTCTCTCAAGGGGAACAAGCTTAGACAGCTAGAAAATGGCCTAGCACTTTGGGGAAGAGGAGATATTTCTCAGAAACGTGGTTTAGAGTGAAATCCTCAAAGAGACACTTGAGGCACTTGAAATTGTTAAATACAAAAACTTAAAAGCATAGCTGCTAGGGTGCTGCACCGGACAGAAGCCTCTGCAGTGAATTTTGAGGGAGCAGAAACATTGACACACTTTCCCTGAACTGTTTGTATTTTGTTAGATGTAGAACTAAAATCCAGCTAAACAGAAATATTCCACTTGAAAAAATAAAGTTCATATAAGTTCAGGCCTCAAATGCCTGTATTTAAAGCTCAGGTAAATGTGAAGGCAAAAATGGAGCAAATGTAATTGGAAGACAAGATGCAAATTACAGACTCTAATCTCTCTGCAGTGATGGGCACACTCACTTTATCTGGTTTCCATCTGTCATCTGAGCTTCAAGTTTACAGGCGATGTACTGTCTGTCCTGAAATCTACATTGACGATGAGGCATTCAGTTTTCTGTAGTGGTGAGTCTCCTCCACAGAGATAACTGACTGGTCTTTTTATTTGGGGAAAAAGGTAAGGGAATTTATTCACAAACATACTGGAAAACTGAAAGCTTTTCTGTCTGTCTTTGCTTTTCAAAATATATTACATTTGCAAAGTTTTCTCCTAGAATGGTCTGGGAATACAATTTCCAAGTTCAGAAAAAATGTTTTCGACTAAACAGAGTTTGTTTCAGATGATGGTGAAAAGAGTGCTGTGAACGGAATTAAAAAGACCATTAGATTGACAGTCTTTTCCAACTAGTTTTCCTGTAAGTTTTTTTCCTGGTAGCTCATGAAATTAACTTTTAAAGAGTCTATTGTATTGTTAAATAAAAAAAAGTAAAAGCATAGCTGCTAGGGTGCTGTGCTAGACTGAAGTCTCTGTGGTGAATTTTGAGGGAGCGGAAATGTTGACATTTCTGAGTGCTGAGCACTGTTCATATAGTGAATTTCAAAGGCTTTTCCTCATTTTACATGGGATTTAATTTCAATACAAAAATTGTTCTGCGCTTGCAAAAAGTGCAAGGAGTAGCAAATCTGGAACCAGTCAATACATGACATGAGATACAAAGACATAAATCCATGCTGCCTACACTGTGGATGTCAGGCATTTCTACCGAACTTCACCTGCTGGGTCATCCCATAGACAGGGGAACGGCAGAAGTGTTTAAAATCAAACCTATCTAACCCCTAAAATCAACTGTGTGGAATCCATGTTGGCTTTGTGACTGTCAGGTAAGAAAGGCCATAGCCGACTTGGCTATTACCTCTAACATAAAAAAGCTGAATTTATACATCTGTAAAATGTGCAAACCTTTTTATTTATGCACATGTACTTTTGCAAAAAGAAAAAATCACTTCTGAAACACAGTACCTCTGTGAGTAGGCCCTTGATGACAAATCTGAACCACCTCTAAATAAATCTGCGGCTGCTCTTTGTCCACTTATTAAACTGCTTTAAAAAAAAAAAGTAAAAAACCAAAGTGCCGAAAACTTGAATAAAACAGATTAAAACTCGTAAACCCTATGTGCAACAGGTGTTAAATCTAGATGCAATGTGCATTATGTTACCACCTGTGCTCATCTTATTCTGGCCAAAACAATATCCTCTGCAGGTGTGCAGGAGAAGTAGGAATGTAACAGTGCTTTAGAGTGAGGAGAGAAGTGGCAGCTTTGGCTGAGGCTTTCACATCAAGTCTGCAAAGAACACTTAGCTGCATGCCAGAGGATGACCAGGTCTGTATGCAGAAATATCTGCGAACCACATGCAGGCATGAACACTGAGAAATACCTTTTGCTAGCTAGATTTCTCTGTGTACTGCCGCTGATCCATCTGGAAATGATGGCACATGCCAGTTGCAGTATTTCCTGGGATTAATAAAAGGATCAATTAGACAGAGTCTTTCATATTTATCATATTCATCATATTTATGAGCTGATTCTGACATTTCTTTTTCTTTTCACTTTTTTCCTTTCTGTTTTAGCAGTAGCTGAAGAATGCTGATGAGATACTAATTACAGTAATTCAACCCTTAGCTGCTCCCAGTGGGTGAAGTTCAAACCCAGATGACAGGGTTCTGGATAGAGAAGTAATAAATTTCACTGGTGATCCCGATTTCTCAGCTTCTGTGGAGCACCAGGTCCATCAGTAAAGTGCTCATTGCTCCGTGAATACATGGAATTCCTTCTTTGTCAGCCCAATGTTCATTAAAACTATGAGTGAGACCCTGGGAGACTTTTCTTAAACCTGCTGTATTTTTTCCTGTATAGGGAACATGCCATTTATATGCCTGTCTTTCAGCTGAGACTGGTTCTCAGCAACATGTCTCCACAGTGATCTGCATCACTTCTTCATAGCTACTTGGAAGGTAGGGCACCCAAGTTAGGGGGAGAGATATACTTTGAGCATTTGCAAGACTTTGTTATTCAAAACACAGTTTGAAAATGGCTGTAGGAATTTAATTAGAAACTTCCATTAGGAGATTAGATGACTAGAACAAAGAAAACCAGTGAAAAGGCTTCTTATTAAAACCAGTAGCACTGCAGAATATTGATAATATAACAAAGGAATGAGTGGATAGGCATAGCAAATTATTAAAGGTTACGGATAAATGTCCAAAAGTTGCTTAGTTTCTGGTTATCCCAGTTTACACAGAAGCCACTGAGACAAGATGACACACAGTCCCTGCCCCTGCAGAATACAGTGGCTGAGGAAAGCCAGAGTTATTAGAGTGCAAAGCTCAGCAGTGCTACGCATTAATTGTTTGCATCTTTTCAGCCCTAGTGCATAAATGAAGCATGAACAAACCCATACAGGTTGCAGCACGGTTTCTAGCCACAAAGATTAGTAAATGTAAACTCCTCTGATAAATAATCATGCCTGGCAAAAGGGGAGTTTATGCCTGGAAAAGGATTGGAGCAAGAAGAGTCTCAGGGCTCTGTGACACTGCAGAATCGCTGAATAGCCTCACTGGGCAATGTCAGCCCATGTTAGCCTAAGTCCTAGGAAATTCTGCCCAGAAAACTGTCTTGATGGAATCAGCAACTTTCACAGGGAACTGAAGAATCAATAAATGATTTAAGATCAAACTTGGACACAATTTGAATCAGTTCACCTTCCTGGGACTCAGATGAATTGTTGCCACTTGTGGTCAGATCTTAGCATCTATTTACTCAAAACAGTCCTATTGTTTCCATCCAAGACTGGTCCATATTCACAGCAGCCATCAAACCCCAACTCTTGTGGTTCTGCCCTCTACAAAAATCTGATCAGTGCCTAGTTGCCTAGTTTTATAGTTTATACAACTAGGATCCCAATCTTACTTAAATCATTCCTTACGATACAGCCTGGCCCACTTTTGAATGTACACTTCAATTTTTCAAGACTCCGCAAAGAGCAGTCAATGGGTTTGTAGTATATATGGGATAAATAAGAGGCACAAAGCATCTTTCTCTTCAAAAAAAAAGTGCTAGGTTCTCCCAATGATCAAGTGTAAGAATGTTGGTTATGTCTACACAACATTGCAATACTGAGCTAGCCCGGGGCTAATTAGCCAGCAAAGCACTGTGTTGATGTTAGTATCCGAGTTAGGTCATACAGAGTTTGATCAGATATCTTTGCATGATACTTCAGAAAATATAGAATGATAAACTGTAGTTTTTAAAAATGCCTTGCTTACTAGGGATATACAGAGTCCATTTCTATGAATACAGATGAATACACTCTATTATTGCTTGAGAAAGACCTCTTAAGTAACCAAGACAAAACCAGTACATGAGTAGGCATGCACTGCCTACCTCAGCCCTTAGCTTTCTCATAACCAAAGATCCTCCTGTCTTTTTCACATTCCAGTGGAGTCCAGTGAGCCAGCACAAAATGCCTTGCGTTTCCTTGCGCTGCTATAACAGGCTGGGGCAGTGGAATAGTCTCACTTTTCAATTCCAGACCCTTCTTAATGAGACTAATGTGACTTCAAACAAAAAGCCAGCTTTGCTGGAGATTAATAGATCTACAGTTACCTCAGTATTAGCTGTATTGTAAACCAGGTAACACCTACCATCCTGTCAATGTGGAAGCCAAAGTAGTAGAGCTGGCAGCTGGCAATGGCAACCATTTGACAACTTTTGTCTACAGAAAAGGAAGTAAACTGGTAAATTAGCACACAAAGATTTACAGAGACAAGTTTCCTTTCTGTTAATACAAGACAGCATTTTAATGGTTACCAGTTACTAAAAGGTTAATAAATTTGAATATTTCCAAGAAGAAGTAAGGGTATTACAAGATTAATAGATAGCTAGATGGATGACTGTAAAATACTAGAAAATTGCTGATTGCTTTGCTAAAGGGCAGAGGCAAATTATAATCATTGTCTTTTGTTCTTGTGAACCCAAGGCATTTTTTTTTTTTTTTGTAGTCAAGTTATTTTAAAATGAACCATACAAGAAACTATGATGTCCCAGGAAAAAGTGAATATAACCCAGGACATTTAAATGGGTCATGAAACCATCCTGAAGCAATACTGAAACACCCCAATATATTTGCCTATTTCACAGGCTTTACACAGTCTGGAAAAGGCTAGAAAACATGTCTTTTTAACAACACTACAGTATCTTAAGGTCAATGTTATGGTAACACAAGCTTCCTCCCTTTCATCACAGAAAGAAAATTGTACGGCGACTGCAAGATAAAATCCCATCCAGATCAGCAGTACAAAAATTAAAAAATCCATTCTTCTATACTCCTTGCTGATGAAACTAGATGGGGTTACCTGCTTAGAAAAGCAAGGAATAAGGAGGAGAAGCATGTAATAGTGGCAGAACAGCTCCAAAACAGACCTTGCTTGGTATTTATAAGTTTCCATAATAATTTTTACTATCCTGCTAAAACAAACCATCTCAAATCCAAACATCATAACTCCTTCCCCTTTTCAAAAGCCTGTGATGGTTCCTGAAAAATTCTTTTGCTAATACTGTGACCATTCCTTTCAGAAACTCAGAAGAAGAAACAAAATTTCCCTCTGAAGAAAATCTAAACCATCTCCAGTCTGTGAGGCTGTTACACAGAAAGAGTTCAGTTGCCTTAGCTGGATTCCCATAGTAGCTATAAGCTTCTCATTCTTGTGGCAATGTGGACTAGAATAGCTTTTTATTTTATTATATCCTTGTTTTGTCATGAAGAAGTACAATGATTTCATGCAAGAGTATAGTAATTCCTGGGACCACCACCCCATTCTGACCATGGTTGAGAGCTGCCTCGATTTGCAGCTTAGCAAAGGAAAGCTTGCTTTATCCTGTGGTCTCCTTAAACCCCTGCTCCAGCAGGAGCCTGGCAACACTGGGGAGAGCCAGGGCAGCAGCCTGGGAAGGTTCTCCTGGCACTTTTCCTACATACCACAATCAAGCTGAGAAGGAGCCTGGCAGCCTGGTCCAGAAGCAAGGGGTCACCCTGGGGACAACTGGGATCTTTGGAAGTCAGCAGCTTTGGGGGCCTCTTGGGCCCCTTTCTTCTTTAGTGAAGAGCTCCTTGAAATTCCACTCAAAATAAGTCTAGTATTCCCCCAACCACACAATATCTGCTTTAAACTTATGTTTATATGGTAATATTTAAATTATAAAGCACTAGCCTTTCACCTTTAGGTTCCTGACTGGATTCAAACCCTCCTCCTATGGGAAATGAGTTTGGTGGCCTAAGCTGAGTGTCGAGTAGACAAAAGTCCTTATCTCCAAACTCCAAACATAATTCAGCACAACATGGCATGATTGGAAGTCCCTGCTCAGGAAAAGACAAGGAATGAGCTTGTGTCAAAAGCAAATTACCTAAGTAATCAAATCAATATTGAATTCAAAGTGAAAATATCAAAATTATCAGGTGGTCCTGCGGAGGCTACAAAATTGCTGTTTAGCACAATGTTTTCCAGCTATATTCAAAATGAGAAATGTCATTTAGAGCAGATAAACTACAAAAAATGAGGTCAAAGCTGCAAAGAGGCATAAGCTGAGAACCTTAATAAATTAAAAAATTTCCTTGAATAGCACCTTATCTCCCTGGGAAGAATGCATACAGTCTGGAACTGTGTATCTTCCCTCCTCCCAAGTATGAGGCAAAGAACAACCATGATCTGCATCTCAGATACATTTGAAGATGGCTGAGCATGCGGTAGAGATATCATTTAGAGGCCAGTCCTTAACGCAAATTTGACAAGTTTAAAATTGGATATTGTACGTTGTAGCAAAATACCTACAGATGAACTAACATCTTTTTAAGTTAAAAGAGATTCAAGAAAATACAGAGAAGTACATTTCTCCTCTCAGGTTGGAGGGGATAAAAAGATGTAACAGACTGTGAATCTCTTCACCTGATGATAAAAAAGCAAAAAAAAGTGGCTCTTACTGACAAAAAACCTGTTATGTTGTGATCCTTAAACCATCTCCTGGTCAAGTTAACAGTGACATTAGATATTCACTTCTTCCCTGCCTGCTTGCTTTATAGCCTCTACCCTTTACTCACAACAAAATGGATGACAGTTTCATTACAGAATGGCATCACTTGTCAAACTTTGAATTACTGATCATAAAAATATCAGTTATTCTTTGAAGGATTGTTTGAGCACTCTTTTTTTTTTTTTATCAGCATTACTGTTTAGTGCAACGTACACAAGGGGTTGAGGGGGGAAGTGATGGTGGAAAGAAATCAAACCTGGCTGAAGAGCTATGAGTTTGCAATACCCTACCCATACAAACAAGCTTCTATCGCAGTTATAGACAGCAGAAATAAAAGGGAGCTTTTTGGCTCACAGCTATAAAAAAAAAAATTATCATAGTGATGAAGTTCCTCAGCCATCAACAGAGCTGTGATAA
The DNA here is from genome assembly GCF_030463565.1 of Pelecanus crispus. NCBI lineage: Eukaryota > Metazoa > Chordata > Aves > Pelecaniformes > Pelecanidae > Pelecanus > Pelecanus crispus. The sequence continues at coordinate 7,864,536 of NC_134652.1, forward strand.
CGCTGTTTGATGATGATTTTCCCATGAATGTTAAACAGCCGCCACTGCGGAGGAAAAGGAGCTTATCTGCACCTAATACTGATCTCTAATTCCTGCCCTTCTTGAACCATCCATTTTCTAACAGCATTAACTGGCAAATTTACATCCCATCTTAATGCTGCTAAAGAGGACAGGAGATGAAGAGTAAATGACAGCAGTGTAATGAGGATGGCTTTTTTCTCCTTTCTCTTTAATGGCTGAAGATTTACACAATTGTCTGTAAGCTTATATAGAGAGCTTACCTGAACCTTTTGCCAGCATGGATTCAACTTACAGGAGCTTTTGTTAACTAAATACACATAAATATTTTTAAGGAGGTTTAATATTGTGACTTCAAAGAAAGCTAAAAGACATGATGAGAAAAAATATTTTTTAGCATTTTGATTATGGATGAAAATTGCTAATATTTCTTTCTTAAGCAGATGCAGTTGTATTTCCAAAATACAAAAATCAGATTTTAATAAAAATTCTTCTTCTGTGAAAAAATACTTTTCTTTTTTTTTATCATGTAGAAGAAGAATCTTTTTTCAGGTTACAGAATCCTAGTGAAGAATTATCTCCAAAACTCAGAAATCAATGGTTATCCAAATACATTATGTAGAGCTGTGTTTCACATGTCACCCACAATATGGGTTGCTTTCTGATCATGTAGCTTTCATCAGAATAGAAGGCGCTACACTGCATGGCAGAAAGGAGAGTAAGAATGGAATGTTCTAATATAGGAAACCACAGCAACAATACTTGGCCAGATTCAGCCAAAGTATTTCTATACATCCAGATGATAATTTCAATGGAAATTAGAACCAGTTCAAGATGTGCTGTTGATATTCAAAAGGCTCTTGGTCTGGCTCAGGCTTTTGCTCAGATACAGAAGACTAAATTTAATTAGCAAGAATTTTTTTTTTTTTTAAGATAGCTTTTTTTTTCCCAATTCTTAATTTACTTCATATATATTATTTCTCCAGGGTGTGCAAGAAAGGCTGTAGTTGAAAGGGAAAACACAAAATATTGTTTAAAAATGCAAGGGTGGAGGCTTCAACTCCCGCTCCATGTGTATAACCTCTGTCTGAAAGAAACACAAGACAGGGGACTTGCTGTTTTTCAAAGACTTTTGTTATAATCTATTAGGTTTACTCCTCAGAAATTTCAGTATTTGTTTAATATGCATTGCCACTATTTCCATATCAAGCATGTCACAAGTATTTAATACATATAAGATAAATAGGTATCTATTCATGTACACATATCTATACACACATACGTATACGTAAGTAGAATATTGCATTAAATGTATATGACAAACATAAACATCTAGTATAGCAAAATATTCAAAATTAAATTTTATTCTTCTTTCAGTGACATTAGTACACACTTTTAAATGTATACTCCCTCTCTCAATGGGAAAACGGTAAATGTACCTTGAGAAAAGCTTCTCAGCACTCTATTGCATGTCTGCCCATACACCTATCATTGCTCATCCAAGAGCCCAGAACCACTGTTGGTTTAGAAATGAGAAAAGACAGCAGTCCCAGGCCAATTACTATCACTATGCTGACCATGGCAACATATGTTCCTGGAAGTACATGTATCTCAGAATACAAACTTTCTTTATGCTTAAGATAATATTTGGCATGTGTATTTTGAGGACATTAGGACATGCTGTAGGTAGAACCCAAGACATCCAACATACCATGTACAGGCTGGATTACTGAATGATATACTTTACCATTAGGTATAAATGGAAATTTGGGTGGATGTCTTCTGTTCCTCTACATTAATCTCTTGGTCCTAAGAGGCTGATAAAATAAAGTAAGCTAATGTGTAATCTGTCATTACTGTCCAAAACAACATAAACAATTTGTGTTTCAATTTGATCCAGTGAGCCCTCAACCCCAGCGAACTGGCCATAACTTTCTTCTAACCTCTTAAAAAGACCTTAGTTACTTGCTATAACTAGGTCTCAGAGAGTGAAATAAAAGCAATACATGCCCAGAATAAATAACAAGTTCATCTGAGTGCTTCTGTTTATTGATCAATTCTGACCACAAAACAGATTTTTTTGAAAATGATAACCAGTTTTAAGTAGTATGCTGCCATGACCCAACACTACTTAGATTCCAAAATCACTAATAGAGTTGCCACATACAAGTCTCGACAGAAGAAACAGAGAAGTCTGCATTTTGTGATGTATAGATCAAACCAATTTCAGAGGCTGGGAAGGTCTGTATAATCCTGTTTTGGTTTTGATTTTCCTTTGAGCATCATCCAAGCCTTCACTACAGTTGGCTTTTTGGCAGACAGAAGTGTCCTGTCACAGACTAGTTTGCTTCTTCCAAATAGGACCAAATAGGTCCACCTTTCATATCTGAAATAACCACATGCTTATTAATCCAGCTATCTGCATGACATATTAGTACTCTCCAATCTAACTTTCCTGGCAGCCCATCCTTCTACACTGCATGCAACTTCCTGAAAAAACGAGGACACAAAACAAGAGGCCTGAGCTCAGAACAAAACAGGAATCTTAATACACAGCAGGATATAGATGCAGAGGACACTGGAAAAGAATCTAGGAAAAACAACTGGCATTCATGTCTCACTATCTCTCCAGGGCTGTAATCCTGAAGGTATCTCACTACAGCTAGGGGAGAATTTTTTACAAAATGCTATTTCTAGGAAAAAAAGTGCTCTTTTCATGAGAATCAAAACATTACCATTTTCTTACAAAAACAGAATTAAATATATCCATCAGGCAGAAACTCCCTTTGAAATAATTAGAAGAGTTTTGGGGTTTGCTTTTTTTTTTAAATGAAGTTGAAACTGATGCATTTAAAACACCTGACTTGCACTTCCCATGAATCACTGCAGCATATTATGAAGGAAAACACAGTTCAGTGTTAAACTACACCATAGAAAACATCTGTTTGGTCTAACAAACCAAAATGAAACATTTTAATAATTTTTAATTGCTTATGTAACTACCCATTACACTGAAAAATCAGTCTGATATAATGAATCTAGAAACATGAAAACTTTGGCATAGTAGATATTTCTGTTTTCAGCCAATTCTTCCATACATGCACACAAACTTAGATCTACATTTAAAATTGGTTTATAGTTGGCTGCATGGTGAGAAGGCAAAAACCGAGGTCAGCATGGCAGTGTTCCCAACAATCTTGCAATGAAGACCTGATTTCAATTTTGCTGCCCACCAGAAATAACTATTACAGTATGAAAGAAAGAAAACTAGTAAAGCAACAGTAGAGGTCCACCTACACGGCACACTTGAAATGAGATTAAAAGATGAAATATAATTAAAATATCATCACAAAATTTCATCATCTCATGTTGCAGCATGTACCATCAGAATCGCTGTTGGCAATGCAGCATGCCAAGTGTACCAAAGCTGTATCCTACCATAAATTGCAGATTTTTCGTGGGCATATAACAAACATTTTAGCATAGCAGGACATAGTAAAGATACACCTTCAACTGTACTCTGCAAAATATTTTCTCCTGGGTTGCATATTTCAGAAGAGGGAACAAGTAAATAATGGAGGAAAAAAGACAGACAGAAATTAGGGGTTTATAAAGAAAGTGCAGACACACTGTTAAAACAAACAAACAAGCAAAAAGCCTTAAATGCCATCCAAATTGCTTGAATACATGATAATGGCCCAGATTCTGTTAACACTAAGCCTTACAAAGAGAGATGGGAAATATGATGTGGCATAACTCTGCATTTAATCAAGGTGAATTCCTCTCTGCTGATTATCAAGTGAGGATAGATTTCCTGCTCCACTCTTTATCCTTATAAATGAAGAAAGATACTGTGACCGATAACATCTAAAACCGTAATACGAAAAAGAGATTACGTTAACTGTTGCTTAAGAAGTTTCTTTGTACCAGAGAAACAAACAAATTGAAGGCTTTAAAAATCAAAGGGCAATTTAATGTTGCAGTTCTACATGAACAGAAAAGGACTAATAAAGAGCTGCCTGCTCTTGTTGCAGGTAGATCACAGAACTCTCACCGTTTTGAGCGTGGCAGCAGCAGCTTCCTACTATCACCACCTTATACCAGCCCTGGGAACACATGGCTGGCTAGCTTTATCTTCAAAACTGCATTATAGGCTGTCTATGCTAGCTTTATTATTGTACCTGAGAGAAGAAAAATGCAAGGTGGCTATTCTTCTGGGAAGAAAACATTCAACATACCTGAATGTGAGGTCTGTTTTTCATATGTGATGTGGCTCTTTGTAGCCCACCACCTACCTGGAACACCGAGCCAGAGTTCCCTCCCAGACTACAATGGTACTAGCCGGTATAATGGAAATGGATTTTATTTGGCAGAAAAAATAAGCTAAATACAGAAGAACAGTCTGCATCAGAGACCCCTAAATCAGGACCCACAACAATAAAAATCCTAATGCGCATGACTGAACTGAAAATCACTTCTCATAGAGGCTGTTCTGGGGAATGTCTGAGGCTATAATATTGCATGCTTGAGAAAGAAAATGAACAACTGGATCCCGTTGTAGTAAGAAATGTTTCTGACTACAATGAAGCAAGGAAGTGATTTGCAGGTGAGAGATAACAGCGACTGTCCTGTAGTCCCACAAGGCGCTGCAAGGACATTGCAACATTACCCTGAGCAAAGTGTGCAGTTCATCTCCGGTGATCCCCCCGATCTTTGTCTCTCTTTCCCTCCCACACACTAGCTCACAGATGAGGATGTGGATGTCCAGAAAATTCAGTACCATCAGCTTCACTGTTTGTCATTTCATACAGCCCTAGTATGCTCTAGAACTCTTCATGACCCTCGTGTGGCCAGCCTTACTTCTACAGTGTGTTAAGATATATGCCTGGCCTTAATTGGCAAACCAAAATATTAATTTCAGTCAACGTGATTAGGAAATAAAAGAAAAAAGAAGAAAGAGGGAGTCATGCCAAGGAGTGACTTTATATCTAACCACTCAATACTGGGCATCCAGACTTGATCAAACAGATGGAAGCTGTAAGCAGTAAGCACAACTAAAGAGGAGTAAATATTAACCAGCCTCGGTTAACTTCTTACACACAAACCCCATAGTGTTTTGCTTGTAGCTGCAGACTTACATTCATTTTTGTGAATGTGTCAAATTGTGATGCTTGTAATGCAGTATTGTGAATTCAGCCTGTGCAAAATACCACCAATGACATTTTTAAGTGGTCCAGTTTGAAAATGTGACCCTTAGAGACTTGATGAATAAAATTAGTCAACTCCGTAACTTTAAAATAGCTCTTTTCTAATTAAAGTGTGATGAAGCTTTCAGCCTATCTAGCTTGGGATGCAGAGTGCACAAGCAAGCCAATTAGAGATAGTAGCAAAACCAAAATGGTGTCACAAAAAGATTTACCACATCAGTCCCTTCAGTAGCTGTACCATTTCTGCTGATAAAGGTGAAACAACAGCTACTGCTGCAGCTAAGGCTGAAGCTAATGTTAAGCTGACAAATCAACTTTTAGTCTTGGGAGATTCAGCAGAGCTATCAAGAGGCACAAAGGCTACTAATGCTTATGTCATACTTCTCAACTCTCACATTTTACCCAGGAGACGCCAGATTTTTTTGGCTTAAAAATTTTTTTATTTTTGTATTCTCCTGGGCAAAAAATCAAAGAGGCCCATTAATTCAATGAGAATTTCACATATCTCACTGCTTGATTTTTTTTTTTTTCCACAAAACTCACACTGTTTGAGGTTGAGAAGTATGCTCTACTTTGATAATGACACCCTGAAGGATAGCACTGTTAGAAAGATGAACATACAACAAAATCCCAGCTGCTGCTATTCAATGCAAACACTCAGTACATGTGGATGCTTGAATTCAGGTGGAGAGACCACCATATATCATTACATTGCCATTCAGGGAAGCCTACATAATAAGACACAAAGAACAATTCAGCTAGTATTTGAATCTACATAGCACAGGAAAGAGAACAGATTGGTCTGACTCTTGTAAGCAAGCATACAGCTAGTAAGAATCTGTCAAACATTTGCACGCCTTGTGGTAATCTGGTTCACCACTTCTTAGAGGACGTAATTACATGCTTACTTGAACAAATCTCCCTGGCTGTCTAGTGGTGAGAATTAGTAGAAATGGGAAAAGACAAACAGATATGATGCTACAGAAAGAAGAAGCATGGATTTTTATGACAGAATTTCCTCTTGTTCCAATCTTTCAGATCTCAAAATGCTGTGGGAAAAAATTCAAATTTTTGCAAAACTTTAAGTTCTAGACAAAAGCTAAAAGCAAAGTAAGTGTTAGAGGACAGACCAAGACCTTGCAAGTAAAGTTCTTCTCATGTTAGGTTCAAATTATGTTCCAAAAAACCAAGAATACAGCTCCTTTGTGGTCAAAAGCACATGTGTTTGGGCACCTGAGGGCATTACGAGATCTTATGCATACTATGTGTTACCAAAACAACCCAGTGTACTCCGTATTTACATTCAGTCATATTCCACATGGCAGAACCTTGGTAGAATGAGTGGTAAAGGTCTGGGAAATTATGTAGCTCAGATTTTAAAAATCCATATCCAGCTTCAAACAAATCTGTTCTTTGCTTCAGTTGCAGATAATTTTGTGAAGAAGCCATATGTGCCTAATACATATATTATTCAGAAATTAAGGTGAGCTATAAAATAGAAATACAGATGCAAAGTTTCAGGACTCAGTATCCCAGTGTGGTTCACCTGTAAAGTTCAGATCTGAAACTGAACTGAAATTGCACGTGTGTGGCTCTTCAAAGCCATAGATTTAATTCAAGCTTAGCTGCAACATTATTATTATGAAGAAATAGTAATTAAAAGACTAAGTTAGCCAGAGGAATTGGGAAAAAATGTAAGGGAAAGCATAATTTTAAGATGTAGGTAAACACAGAAGAATGATGTCTAGTTAATTACATGCAGGAGAATGGAAATAATATGAGTCAGGGGCATGACATTCTTGAAGGTAATAACACCAAGTAATATATCATAGATTATATGAGATAAATTGAAGAAGGGTAGACTCTTTAAAGTTGCAATCAGAAAAGGTTACAAGTAAGTAACCACCGTATAGTCTACCATCTATGGATGTGATATAAAAACTGTCCTTATTTTAGGAAATACTATAGGGATGGTGGTTGAAATCCTGTATAATTATGACTTAGTTCTTCAGAGGAGGCAGAAAAAAACTGACAGAAGATTTTCTGACTCATTGGATTAGCAGTACTTGCAAACATAGCCAAAACATCTGCATTTGACATAAGATGATGTAATCCTTGTGGAGGGACCTTTGGAAACAGGGAACCATACTATCAACTTGGTGCTGGAAGCAGGGACTAGAGGGGCAGAGTTCCTAAACTCTTAAAGACTCAGAAAAAATGATAAATCCCCCAAATTAAGATTTGATTTTCAGTCTGCAAATAACAGAAGAAAGATGTCAGAAGAAATACTACTAAATGTCCAACAGAAATACATTTCTAATTGATCGAGGCCATTCTGCCTTTATAACGCTGATACCTGTATTTCTGATTTTGTCTTACCAAAGATGTTTTCTAAAACTGTCAGTTTAAGCAGCACGTGGAAAACACAATCTGTTTTTTCCTGGGGCCAGCATTTTTTTCTGGGCTCTGAAAGCACAGCTCTGATACAAATCTACATCTATGTGTGCCTGCTGCATTAGTGATCATACGCAATGGCCTGTCTGCTGTGCGAGATTATGGGGATACTGCAGGCAGGGGGCAAGGGATCAGCCAGGATGTGTACAAACTTCAAATTGCTGGCTACACCCCTGACTGAAGTCTACATAAATTATGTCCACCACGTTCCTATCATTTATTTCTTTTGTCATTCCTTCAAAGAACTCGGTCGTATTCTGTCTGACAGGATTTATTCTTGGTAAAACCATTGCTGATCTTCTTTTAATAACCCTTTCTCCTATAAATACCCACCACTTTCATCCCTAATGATTGATTCTCATATCTTAACTTTCAGCAATATATCTGAGGATAGCTATTGAAAAGTTTCATCTGCCAAGGCAAGTATAAAGATGAACTCAGGTGGCTCTATGCTTAAATGTCTATGTATCTATCTATCATCTGCTAAGGTACAAACAGCTCATCATTACAACAACAACCACTGAAGACGAAAACGGTATCCTTCACTCAGACAATTCTAAAGCAGGAATCCAGTGTCTGGAAATACCAGTTTAACTTTTTTGAACGTGAAAAGGAAAAAACAACCCTTTATCACAAAGATTTTTCTGTCAGAAAACCTTTTCCCACCCTCTCCATCAATACATGCCTACTACAGCTAACACATATGTACTAAAAAATGTGACCAGTTTGTTCTAACACAGACTCCCAACTCTTATAGTTTCAAGCTCCAAAATATACTGGTTTATCATATTTGATTGGTGAAATTTCATGATAAAATTGCATGTAGTAATTAAGGCTGTCATACATTCCAGTATGCCTATTCAGTTAGTTACTGAGTGGTTTATTTCCTCCTGTTTTAAAACATAGAGAAAAAAACATGGTATCTGCTCCTGATAATACAAGTTTGCATGCCTGTGTCCACTCTAGAACTAGCTAATGCAATTCCATGTCAGCATTTTGTAGGTCTTACTATTGCACTGATGAAGAAACTTCAGTTAGTCTGGAACTCAGCTGCTGAAATTTTGACTGACACCATGCATGAAAATCACATTACCCTGGTTGTAAAAAACCTTCTCTGGCTACCTGTAAAGTACAGGATTATGTGCAAAGTCCTAGTTATTAACTTACAAGTCCTTAAATTGACTTGGGTTTGAATACCTCAGAGACATTCTGGAACCATACATCCCCAGTCGTTTTCTTTGGTCTCAGTCAATTGGATTAGTTCTTTTTGGCTGAAGACATTGAGCTACAGGGCATTTTTAGTGTTTGCTCGCTCCTCATGGAATTCATTAACCATGGAGGTCAGACTAGCTGACTCTCTAACATGCTCTAAATCTGAACTTGAGGTATACATTTTCAGATTGCTTCTTAGGATGTATAAAAGTTATATGATTCTCTTGATTAGGTTTCTATAGTCTTTTCACATATGTATGTATCAGTGAGTGTCAGTATTTCGAGATAAAATTAGTCTTGTCTCAGGGTTATTTTCACCCTATGCACTGCAGGAAAACAACACTGTATTATTGCAACTTTTCCCAATAACTTTGCAAGGATTCACAGAGAAGACACTTGGCAGATGGAAATCCCATGTTTAAACAAGACATTCCTATTTTTGAAGCACATTTGACAACATGATCTAGATCAATATTTTCAGCAAGTGCAGCAGGCAAAAGAGAAAGCAACTTTTTTTTAAGGTTTTTGAAGTCTTTCATTTAAATATTATGACTATTTGCTTTTAAGATTTATAACTGTCTTCCTCTTTGTCACCAGTACACACCCAAAGAAGCTCCCTTGCTTTTAGCTGGTCTGCACCACAGTAAATGAGCATTCAGACATGAGATCAAATTAAGCTCTAACCTAAATAATTAATAAGACCAGATCAGATCATAATTTTACTGTACTAACAGGCATTCTTATGAACCACTGTGTGGTGTGATGATACTTACATTCCACAGTGGTACTGCAGGTGGACATATTCTAAATTATAAAAGCATAACAAACTTAAAAGGATAACTAAGGAGATGCACAGTCTAACACTATTTGATTTGGCCCTCCCCCTGTGTCCTAGGCAAAAGCCTTAACTAGCTATAGAGAGGCTGATGCAATCAAAAGAGGGAGTCATGGATGCATCTAATCCATGAACGTGCTCCCTATATTGGTATATCATATAAAGAACAATTCCCTATCAGCAGTGTAAGAATAACTGTGTCTTGAGCTTGCATGCCAACAGTTATGGGTAGATGTCATCACTTTAAAAAATAAAAGCTGTTTCTATAGACATGCAAGACAGATTGGTGAATTTGCCTGGTTTAAATTAGGCTGAGTGGTTCATGATGGTGTAAGAAGGGGAAAGATATTTTAATAAAACCAGCCAAATCAAACCTTCCCTGCCCAATCGACTTTTCACAGAACAGGTTGACAGGGTATTAAAAGCTGTTCCATTGCATTCTGCATGTGAAAAGGGTGCCTAGCATCTTCATTTAATAGAGCCCTAAATAGCTATAGATAATTTATTCTAGTTATAGCTTTAAGTTCTGTTTTTCAGAGAATATGAATCTTACAAAAATGGTTTCCATGCAAATCAAAACCAGCTGAAAGCTTGCCAAGGCCAAGATGTAATTTAAGATGGCATTTAAGCTGCTCTGTCTTTTCTGTCTCTAGAGATATCATCATAAAATAAAAGAATTCATCAGGTAATGTTTTCTTCATTATTCAACTGCACAATTCTGAAGTGAAAAAGATAATTAGACATACAGTGCTGTCGACACATAGTTTATGAGGAGATTCTGATTAATTAGCTATGGTAAAAGGTTTTTATATAGTCATAATTAATTTATATTTCAAGAAAAAAGGCAAACAGACAGTACACAGATTTTAATATTTCTTTCCTCTGACAGATTTATCAAAGTAATTCTGAAGTTCTGTTGAACCTACTGCACTTCACTGTTACTTTATAAAGCAGGAAACTGACATCTAACAGCACAACTAATATTGACTTTCTTGGGAGTCAGACAGCTTAACACTCTCACACCACTTTGAAAAACGCATTATTTCTCTGCTGAACCAGCAAGTGAAACCACTGCGAACTGCTCACCAAGACACACCTTGGTCTGGAATACATTGAATCAGCAATGCAAAATTTGGATGTAACACACAAGTTGCCTTCTAAGCTCTATCATACTTCCTTCTACCAAATTGACCTGATTTATAGTAGGACTGAGGTCAAAAGGTGATTATTCCATATTTCCTTTACTTTTGCATATTGAGTATTAGCTAAAAGAGTTAGACATATTGTCTTCATATATTGTCATGTTAGCTCTGGACTCGTGCTCACACTCAAATCTAAATTCCCCTAACTGACCTCACAGGCTACATGCTGATTTATGCTTTGGATAACACTGGAGTGAGCCAACCAGCGCAGCAGGCAAAGAGAAGGATGATGCAAACTAAGCAAATTCAAGTGCATAGAAGAAATGCAACTTGTTCAAACCGTATGGTACAGAAAAAGTGAGCCTATACTTCAGCACAGATTACAAAGACAAAGCCACAGAGACTAATTTGTGAATCTTCAGTAAATTACTGGCAGGGATTAATTTAATCCAAATAAGAGAGATGAATACCTCACTGATCTTTGAGACAATTTCTAAACTGTGTCACTGTGTTTTCAGGCATATTAGCCAGAGCACCTACGTACTATGACATAAAGTTTCATTTTTTTCTGAAACAAACACATTATGAATTCATGTTTGGGTATGAGGCTAAAGGTACAAGCACACATGCAATCATCAGATACTGATCAGGGATTGCACTTCTTTTAGTCACTTATTCTGAGAGAGACTTAGAGGTAAAGTCTCCTTTTGGGACCTTCATCAACAACCACTGGAGACAGCAGGAGTTTTTCCAATATAATTTGGCTCAGCCCTTTGAAAATGCCAAGGTGGCACTTCAGCAGCAGGCAGAATTAGAAAGACTGCCAAAACACCTGTTTCTTCTCTTGTTTCAGCAAGAACCTTAGTGATAAAAAGTAGCTTAAAAAACCTAAACTGCAAGATCCCAAGTAATGTCCATTCAATTTCTGGTTAAGCTTATTTGATGCAGTATATTACTCAGAATGATTTAGAGCTATAAAAAATGTTACAATAGTGAAGATTCCTGAATAAATAATTCTCAATTAAGTGTTAGCACCTAATTATATTAACTTATAGTAATTACTGATTCAATTATGAAATTGAAGATTAACCTGAAAATGCAGACTGGCTAATTTATTTTTGATAGCTATACACTAATAGCACATGTAGTTGGGCCTTTCTAGGCACAAACAAGGTACGGGTTATTTTAATACTCGTTTAGGAAGCTAGATTATTTTGCAACACTTGAAGAACATCTGACTAGGATACCTACTGAATTGTGTCTGACACAACGTTGCATTTTATTATTCTGTATTCTCCTGTGTCTTGCACAGAGATAGGGGAAGAAATAGACCTTGATATTTACCATCTCTGTTTATGGGGTTTTTATTTTTTTCCAGCCAAAATTTGCATGGGGCATCTCCTGTCAGAATCATGTCAGAAACTTTTAAAATAAGTAAAAGAAGCAAACATATTTCCTACTGCACTTGTGTTTGGATTTTGTCTCTGCAACAGGAAAGTTAGAGAAGGCTTTATGGTTCAAATTTGGGTAGAGGGTAGAATAGGTTCAACTGTCAGTCCAAATGATTTTAGCTAAGTATTTAGGGAAAGCTTTTGACTATTAAGAACAGTGAGATAGAGTAAGGTGAAGATGACATAGGTAAAGCTTTATTTGGGTCAGGGAAGATGGACTAGATGAACTCACAAAGTTCCTTCCAGACCTCAGATTTTATGAAGGTGTGTAAAATAAGACTTTTGGTGTTTTGGTCTCTCATGCAATCTCATGATTATAATTTTTCAAAAATGCAGTAAAATAAAAGAAATTGAAAGAAAATTATCATGTTAGTATATTTAGCATAGCAGAATAACTGCTAACTTCCCATATTGTGTGTGACTAAGGAGAGAGTTTTGCCACAGATTTCTACTTTAAAATCACATGACTAAAAAAATAACAGCATGCCTTGGAATCTTAAACAGGTAATGTCTCCCAAGTCAAATTTTCAGTGATGATTTACTTACTGTAGCAACTTACAATAAATATCATGATTCTCAACTACAAATATAACAAGCTGTATTTGTGAGCAGTGCATGTCGCATGTTTAAGAAGTAACAAAGCAGTAAAGATTAATTCACGTGTACAGATTATGTATTATTTGTTAGTGTGTCACTTCCAGTACTCTTTCTTTTCCAGGTGAAAGTATAAAAAACATATGATTAGCTATGACACTTTATGTGTTAGCTTTTACCCAGATAAATGTCAGATTTAGATAATCCTATGGGATCTATGCTTCAAATGCTTAGAAACATGACTCTGGAAGTTTAAGAAAATATATACACACATCTTATTGAGATTAGTATACCAAATAGTACAGTCCTGCAATAATAATCTATGGGGCAGGATTGAGTTTAGCAACCATCTCCAAACATTTCCTATGTGAATTAGTGGAAACCAAGTATATGGTAAAGGGGAGTGGATTATTCAGTAAAGATGACTGTTAAATATATCATTTCACCCTAATCCATCTTGGTCCTAGCATGTTTTTTAAAATTTCAATCTCAAGTATATTTGTAACTTTTAGGAAGATAAAATATAGTATATGGGGCTTCCAAAAGTGACTGCTGTGGATACTTCTTTTTATTCCAATGCATGGCCTTTTGCACAGGTAATTGGTTTCTTCTCTACCATTCCTTCTTGTTTATATTTTTCCCATTTTAAATACCAAATATCTATAGAGTGCTCAGACAAGTAAGTGTCAGTATGAATACCACTGCTGTAAAGGGAAAACATTTTTCTGTTGTAAGAGGAGTTCCTACAACTGATCAAATTTTTGGCCCATCATGGGCTAAATATCTGTTAATATTCTGCAAGCCTTATGAAGTATCATATTTATTATACAGGCCATTCTTGGGGACTGAACCTTGCAGGAAAATTTTGTAATAAAACCTCAGGCATCCAAAGCCTTCTCCAAAATTAATTTTGCTTTTGAATTTTGTCTTTTAAGACACAGCCAAAATCAAGTGCACTATGACACTACCTTTATGTCTTGCAGAGCACTTCAGAGATACAGTTTTAAGTGCATACTTACTGAGACGGCCGCTGTGTGCCTAGATCTTACTTTTTTGTCACATACAATGTTGCTATACAAGAAAACGAAAAATTCCAGACCCTGGCAATTTGTTCTTTTGACTTGCTTTCCTCATCAGAGTCTCAAACTGGAAAAATATAAAGAATTTAAAGATAATGAAAACAAGAGAAGTAAAATTCTTTGTATAACCTCATCTGAGTTTTGGAGAAGGTCCAATTGTTTCACATTTAAACAGAAACCTGTCACTACCCAACATAATGTAAATGAGTTACATAGGAGTTCACTGTCTCAGCACCACTTTCATCCCACTCTTTCTACTTCATGACTCATGTACTGCATGTTTCAGTTACTTCCAAGACACACTGTTTTACTCTACATTTGCATAAACACTAAATATTTTAAGAATTCTTTGCTATTAAGAAGTTGTCAATTTGAGTGTGTGAAAGGACCATAGGAGAGGCAATCAAGCTTTCCAGTATGAAACAGAATTTGACACTGGATTCGTAGAAAAAGAAGTGTGAACAACAAGGTTAACCTTGTACTCGAGTCCTCCCTTTCCCATTGCTGTTAAAATCTATTTCTTGCTGATGGTTAACTCACAAATGCAAAAATTACACACCTGTCTGCCAACTACACACAGCTGCATAGATCTTGCTGCTGATCCAACCATCTGCAAAATACAGCAGCCAATTAATGAAGAAATCCATAGCACTCTTAGGGAACAATACTTAATTTGCCAACTGCTGCCTGCAACTCAAAAGAGGCATCCATTCTTTGGGATTCTTGATTAACAGTACTGGATTCAATTTGGGACCCTAAATGGACAAGCCAGTCAGTTTTAGTATTTCTGAGTTTCTTCAAGGGCCTGATACAAACCAGACTGGTTTTGATTCATACACCAAAACAGGCTAGAAGAATCAATCATCTCACTGATAGTTATCCATAATAAAACAGTGGGCAGCAAGGAAGGTGCAAAACTTAAAAAAAACCCCACCCAGAAATCCACATCAGATAGAATTCTGCTGTGCACACACAGTTCAATATATAGAAAATATGTGATTGGAGCTTTATGACCCTTTGAAATTTATGTAACTAGATATACTAAGAATTTAGAGTGGGAACACTAAATTTAGAATTTAGAGTACTCAGCACTGATTTAACTGGGCCCTTCTCAAAATATTCATTTTCTCAGGAAAAAAAGGGAACAGACCAATGTTGTGCAGTTTTGAAGAAAAAAAGGATGAAGAAAATATACTGGGTACTTACAATACAAATGATTGGCTGTTAAGAGATAAGGGATGATATAGATGATGCCTCCATCTCTTAAACTATATCCTTCTGTTGGAAACTAGCCCTGTGTAAACTGCAAATAGGCAAGACAACTTTTAATGAGAAAAATTAGGATTCTGTGTATTGTAAGCATCACACCTAATTTTTTAACAACATTCCAAACCCAAAGCTTTTGGAAAATTACTGTTGAAAAATAATAAGATACAAAAATACTATGGGTAAAATGTGCTAAATTGTGATGATCTGCTTGACACTCTCTATGTAGAATTAAAAAGAAACATTTTCCAAAATGCTTGTTGATTTAAAACCACTAATTCCTCTTTTATTTAAACAAGTAATTCCTCCTGAAGTGTTTATTTCTAATCAAAGGCCATTTTAAGGTATTTTTAAAAAATTAAATAGCACCCACTTAACCATGTGTGTTCAATAGACTCTTTCATCCCCCCAAATATACACACCAATTACCTTACCTTTTGCACAGACTACGCTATCCCAAAGAATCCCAGCGTGTTTTGCAAATATAATTAACAACATGGCATGTCAACTTCCACTGCTGGTACGCAACCGTTATTTCTGAAACCATCAGCACCTGGCAATACTGTGCAAATGTTTAAAACAAAAGTGTCTAGGGGGCAAATATAATGACTTAACGTGGAATTCGATCTGGATTAAGCACTGGGGTTTACAACCCAGTTCTTATTATTGCATTCCCATGGTATCTTGACGGTTAGCATCCTTTAGCTGCATAATGGATGATAATGCTTGATTGGGTGACTGCATCAGAATGAAGGGTGCTCCACAATGAATAAGACCGTTTTGTTTTGTTTTGATTTTTTTAGAAGAGAGTTCAAACTGTCTTCTCCAAAATACGCATTTGGTGTCGTTAAAAGGAATGTAATTTGGGGGTAGAGGTAGGTAGGCTGGTTGCAGCCACTACAGCATCTAGAAGCTGCTCACACTATGTCCTTGCTGATTTCAGCTTTCAAGGGATTACCCGGCAGCTAGCTACAGGCAGTCCTCTGGGTATCACCTGGCATATTGCTGCCATACTGCCTACAGTAAAATGAGTTGACTATTGTAGCTACAGAGATCCAGGACATTGGAAGAATCTCAAGCTGGTCACTTAGGCTATGCATATGGCCTGATACCATGGCAGCCCAACAAAGACTACTACAGGATACACTAACGCTCTTAAACATAACACAAGGCAGTACAGCTAGGATACATAATGATTTTATGGTTCACGAATTTTGTTTTATGAAACCATAAATTGTGTTTACTTTCCCTGGTTATAAAGGAGGATGTAAGAATTCCTGGGTTGTTCCAAAAATGTAAAGCAGGATCAGCAGTAAAAGATGTTGAAGCAGCAGCGCTTCCCTGAGAAGCAGCCAACTTAGAAGTGGAATATGGATTAGTGTCATCAGGAGCAGCAGCAAGAGCTGCACAGGCAGTCTGATGGGGCACTTTCCTCACACATCATTCTGCAGCTGTACAGCTGAGCCACTCAGAAAATCACAGCTGAAAAATTTGGTCCAGAACTATCAAGCAGATTTGCACCCTCTCTACACTCTGAATTTTACAGGTTACTGAATAAAGATGAATGAATATCTTATGTAGCAGGTGCAATTTTGATCTCCGAAAAGAAAAAAGTAGCTCCACTACTGTACACAGTAACAGCATGAACTAGAGTTTGATGTGCCATACAGGAACTTTGCAGAAGTTTGTAACCTCTTGTTGGATGAGGAAAATAAATGCTCTTTTTAAACAATTCCGTCAATCTCTTCTTCAAATTCTGTTTCATTTGTGGAAACTGTAGCTGGGAAGTCTCTAACAATGTTCAGATATAACAAGGAAACACTCAATGAATTTTCTTCTTTAACATGTCATTTTGAGATGACCTAAATACTCTTATTAATTGTAAACGAACAAAAAATATGCTGGAAATCAGTCTTCCATGTTAATTCACTGGTAGCATTAATTTCAGTCTCTATCTTTAACTGGCTACAGTCAACAAACCTGCAGGGAGTTTGTATATCTAACTCTCTAGTTGAAACTGGCCAGCAAGTTAAATTATGAAGACATTGATTACTGAATGACTGAAAGTCTGACCGCAAACACCATTTTTCTTCAGAAACACAAAAGACCGACCAATGTTTATACTGTAAAGTTTTTCAAGTGGAAAAGATATGTAAATTTATGCTGCACGAGTTCAATAACTTATTTCATCAATTTTAAAACATTCTGAGTGGCCACAGAGCAAATTTACATCACTCTACTAGGCTCAGTTAAAAAATAATATCCTGGAAGTGTGGGTTTACCTTCTAAGATGTCTCAAGGCAGCCACCTGAAATTGCAAGTACCAAAACTGACAGCACACTTTTGAAAACATAGCTTCTATTTCCAAAGCACAGAATGTTATTATTCTTACTCACTTTCAGACACGAAAAAGCCTTAGTTATTCACCACACATACTCAGAGCCACATGTCTAGTTTCTTTGCTCTTGTCTGGACTGAGTTGGTTTCTCACAGTGTCTTTATTTCTCTCACTTGAGTTTGCTCCTATATATCTTTTTGTGTTCTTATTAACATTCCAAAAAAGTTGAAAAACTCAAAATAATAAGGGAGTTTTCCAATATCACTATCTATAGTATTTACCATTAGCTTCAAAAGACCTTCATGCTACCTTAGGAGTTGGTAATTCCTTGTTCTGCAAAGACTTCTGAACATTGAAGACTTTCATGTGTTCTCCTTCTGCTTAAAGTGAAATAGCTTTGACCATGAAGACCATAGCTCTGCAAGATTTCAAGGTAAAGGTACAGTATGAAATACCTCCTTATTCATAGACTGCCCATTCCATGGTATAACATAGACACATGGGTTTTACTATCTAGCATGTCCTGGGAGTAGGTGAAAAATAAGACAATTCCTAATTTTAATACTAAAGAACAGCTCTGCCCAGAGACTTCCTTTACCCCAGTGGGTTATTCCTTTGTGCCACCAGGAGACAAGCCAAACTTTTTATCCCTATCCTACAGATGGGAAGACCGAGGAAGCAAGACCAAATGACCTATCAAATCTGTGGGTGGTATCAATATCACAAGCAGGAGCTCGTAACTTCCAAATCAGTTCTTAGGCTACTGGCCAGTAGTCTCAAATTGTGATCACGGGCCCTTGCAAATAGTCAAATTGACCGTACAGTCATAATAACTGTGCATTTAAATTAGCCAATTTGTTATTATAATTACAAGTTTAATCTGAATTCTGCGTGTGTAATAAAATTTAGAACTACCCCAAATATGTTTCTCATACTAGATTGCAATTTTTAATTTCCTGACACTCTGCAGATGTCAGAGAAGGGTTACTGCGATCCCTATGTCTTTTAATATGCCCTAAAGATAAGTGAATCAAGATGAAAAAATCCATGAACCATAGGCAACCTCATTATCCATACTCTCTGTGCTGTTCATTTCCTAAGGACTGTTCTATATAAGGAAAATTATCTATATTCTGTGTATACTGTAGCAGGACAGATCTATTTTCTATCTGCTACATTTCCCCCCCCCCTAAACTGTACTCCCCCTGTTGGTGTAATCAAAAGATGGCCACTTGTCCTCAAAGAGAAAAGTATAATAAACCTCTAAATTTATACATTTCATCCTATATTTTTACCAAAGTACACAAAAATTCAACACAATTGTTATATACTCTTAAAAATGAATTAGGCCTTAACAGTTAGCTACCTCATTTTGTTCTAAAATTCAACAAACTGAGAAAATCTCTTTTTATACAATCTTTTGGATATGTCATTTGCCATTTATATTTGATGGCCTTAAGGAAAAAAAGTTACAAAAAGGTATTAATGCAAGTAGATAATAAAGCTGCATTCTATAAATCTATAGCAGCTTACAGTAATCATTAAAGCATGCAAAACTCTTTCATCTATTCAAAAATATGCAGTGCACAGAATGCCTGCTAAGGTGCATGACAAGTCAGAGTTAAATATATATTAATAAATGAATTAGCTTCATAAATAATAGCCATAATGACATTTTAGGAGACAATAAGTCTGAGGATTGTCAGAAAATGGTTGATGTATGAGCTTCACGTCTCAGTGATTCTTCAAAATGAATAGGCTTTGCGAGATAGTTCAGACCCACGACCAGCCTATTTCCTTGAATAATTTACTTGTTGTCAATTTGTACAGCCACATTACACATGCAAATTGTGCTGCCTGTGCAAACACCACTTGGAGATGATAAAAACAAATTTACGAAGGCTATAGAGGAAGGATTTATTTCACTTTCTCGCCCAGGTCAAGCAATACATGTATCTGACGATTGTGTGTACCCAATTTTGTTGTAATTATATCAGCAAATTATTCTTTATAATCTTATTATTTTTAGCAGTCTCCTTGTGCTTGGGATAATTAGCTTTCTTCACTCAGTGTAAAAACAATTCAACTTGCCAGCTAGGCAGGGCACAGCTCCATTATCTGTTTTGGGTTTAAATTTATTCCCTATATTCTTGGACACTTTGTGTAAATTAAAAATTTCATAGTCCCTAATACTGTACACGCTGTTCATTCAGTGATGAATTAAGGTCCCTAAACCTCTACGTTTGCTATTAGATATCTCACCCACTTTATATGTTAATCTGTGCTAATGAATTCCACAACCCCTAGCCACAGCGAGATGACTAAAATTATTACCACTTACAGAGATATGCCTTTTTCATTTAAAGTTCAATTCAAATTGCTCCCATAAACAGTCTGCCACACAAAGATACCTCCTTTAAAGAAGAGTTACTTACCTGTAAGTAGAGTTCTCTGAAGGTAGCATTATCTTTGGATACACATTCCTCAGCCACGTGACCTCTGGTTTGTGGCACGGGGGAGTGGATCCATCCCTTGATAGTTAAGACTTTTTCCTCAAGGCACTTCATTACCTCTGCGGCTCCTGTGCCTCAAGGGTTATTTATACCACAGCCTGTCAACACAACTGCCCCTCGCCTTCTGAGGTAGGCCCTGGACCAGGCTGAAGAGTGGGGAGGCTCCTTAGAGAGGTGGCCGTTGTGTTGACGGAACATCTACACAGCAGCTTTGTACTGAACGAGTCCCAGGTAAGTGTCTTCTCCCCTCTCAAGACAGCTACCTAAGAGCCTGTCGTTCACGGCAAGAACAACAAATCCAGTGAAACAAAAACACGTGGAAG
The DNA here is from genome assembly GCF_030463565.1 of Pelecanus crispus. Lineage (NCBI taxonomy): Eukaryota > Metazoa > Chordata > Aves > Pelecaniformes > Pelecanidae > Pelecanus > Pelecanus crispus. The sequence continues at coordinate 7,884,968 of NC_134652.1, forward strand.
GCCACAAAAAAGCTGGCACAGTATTACATGTGTAGCACAAGAGTCACCCGGATGTCAGCTTGCCCATGATGCAGCTACTTGCACTTCACAGAGAGCCTGGATACACAACCAAAATTCTACCACTCTCAAAGGAAAATAATTTAAACATTACAGTTTCCTCAATAAAGAACAGCAATACCCTCTGCTGAGCAATTGTGTTTCAAACCAGTAGAGGGCATTGGTATACATAGAGACTAAATAGGTTCGTTGCAGTAGCTTGGAAAATCAGCTGTTATTTATATAAATGAAACAATAGCACATTTCAAATATGGTATGAAGTATCAAAACTAGCCCTTCAAAGTTAAATCAACACAAAATAAAACTAAAAAGATCGAGATTCTTACAAGACTTTCCAAATACATGGGCCTTTATTCCAGTACATATACTAAACTAATTAATTTTATGTAATATCCTTGAAAAGTACCTAAAATAGTGTTGTTTGTTTCACAAACTAAACGAAAGAGAGGTTAAGTGCCTTGCCCTGGCTCCATATCCGAGTGCCACATGAAGGAACTCCTAGCTGTAAGGCTCACTATTTCACTTCTAAATAACACCAATTAAGACACAAAGAACAACTCTCTGAGAGGCTAAGAAAACTGCTTTCTGACTCTTCTTGTGTAAAAACAGTCAGATGATATTTCATTTAGTGATATAGCAGAAGAGTGTTTCTCTTCTACTGCCAGAGCAGAGGAAATGTATCCAAGATCCCAAGGCAGTACATGGACTGTGTTCATTACAACAAAATTGGGATTGATGTATTTGGATGGCTGAAATTTGTCCTGTGCTAGGTGAAGACCCTCAGATAGGGGTGATGTCTGCATTGCAGTGAAATGTATGGCTGCAGGTCCCATAAAACATATCCTACACTCAAAGTAACGAAGGTAGTTGTAGCAACACGGGTCAGGTCAGCAAGCACAACAGTCATCAAGTCCCAAGTAGCTGAATAAATGCTATGGCACTTAATGAGAAGTGAACTTCATACCCCCATTGCCCTACCACTGCTGGTATCCAAACAAGTTAGGTTAAAGTTGGTATGGGTACATCTCCAACAGCTCAGTTATGCTTTTGCCTTCTGCAAAAACTTACTCCGTGAACCCAGATCATCTGCACCTTTAAGTGCTTACACTTTTTTTGCCAATCTACCCCACAAGATTAATTAGTCTAATTGTTATTTGTTCCTTGGTTTGACATAATTTCTAAAATCTGTCACAGACCTTCAGTGGCAATTTAAAATTAATTGGCTAAAACTTCTCTACCTGTTTGTGCTCATTCCCTCTTCCCTATCTGCACCCACAGTATCACCACTCTTAAAGCAAAATATGATCTGCTTTTGAATCAGTTCCTAAACTGCCATACTATTCAATGGTCATAATCAGAATTAATCTACACAACATACATGACCGAAAGCTGTGGTGGTTTAATAATTTGACCAGATACCCCTACCTGAGGGGAAGGTAACGTCTGTTACGAAGGCTGACCCTTTGAAAGCTGGCCTGACAGTTTTAGCTTTCCAATGTAGCCTACTGCCAGTGTCAATGCCCTGAACAGTCCAAATGGGATCAAAACCTGCAGAGTGTATGCTTGCAAGAGACAAGGATGATGAAAACTCCTTCTACCTGTGAGGTACTAAAGTTGAAAATATCTTGCTCATTCCTCACAGGAAGCCTGTGGTAAGAATGATAACTGAGTGCAGATCTGCCAAGTTTCAATCAGGAATTTTGAACAACAGGTCTTAGGTTCTCCCTGAATGCTAACTGTGTGTTGATACTTTAGAGATGCTTTTCTGAAAAAAGTAGACAAAGCAACTTGCTCACATGCTGCTGATGCTTAAAATCACAGACATTTCTTTCTGTATCTATGGACAGAATTTTCATCAAAATGCAAACCTCAGAGGAACAAGGACGTAGTGAATGACAGTATGACAATCTTCTCAGTAAAAGCTCCAGGCTTGGTCCTACATTGTTCAGTTAATGTAGTGCTCTCAAACAAGCAAATTTAGAAGCATCTGAGCAGACCAGCTCTGATGCTGCATAACAAAGAGCCCTGCAGACTGACGGTGGAGCTCTTCTTGGCCAGTAGCGATACAAGGACTAAGAAGGGAGCACATAGCAAAGCTTCTCAACTGTACACAGGGGATTATGCTCAAGGCCATTTTTCTTCAGAATACTATTCTTTGTTACATCCCTTTCCATTTTTTTGCTTAGTGTCCTTGAGACCATGGGAATGAGAACACAAGGGGACTTGAGACTTAGATCAATTGACAGAAGACAACATCTGGTATATAAACCAACCGCATGCGCATGCAGCCAACTTGTGTAGCAGTGTGACAGCTCTGTGCTCTCTGCTGCACATTCTTGGCCTAATCCAAACCTAAATGAAGCCAATGGAAATCCTTCCACCGACTGTAAGGGGCTTTCGATCAGGGCTCAGGCAAGGGCCTGCCTGGATTAAGTCTCACTTTGAATGAGGTAGAGAGAGCTCAAATTACAAAACATCATTACTAATTATAATATATACCATAGAATATTTACTAATATACTTTAATGTACGGTCTTAGATAATGTTCTTTGGAGATTTCCATTAATTGTCTCTATGATGGTTCTTGTAATGTTTGTTTAGCAAGAATTAATTTGGTTCTTATATGGCACAGTACATGGGAAAAAAAACCCTCTGTAATCCTTTTAACTGACTTTAAATGCTCATTTGAATATAATTATTTTAAAGGATTAATAAAAAGTATTTTTTAAGTTAGCAACAAATTAAAAGTTTAGGAAAAAACCAGAGGTTATTTTATTGTCTTTACATCTCTCTTTAAAATCTTATTAATTTTCTTTTCCAACACTATTTTATTGTATTAAAATAGAATCATGCTAGAAAAATTTCTCATTATGTTAGCAAAAATGAATACAAGGTAGATTGTATACTAACACAATGACTGTAATCTGCTAATAAAATAAGGCCTTCCTATTATGTTTAAACAAGAATTCAGTTCTTGATCATTTCGACATATTTTCAAAACACTGCCTCAAAAGGATAAAATGTAGCATATTTCCGTGGTTAAGGAAAAGTTTCTGATATCCTCATTCACTGCTAAAAAACAAGAAACAGCTAATAATGCGTAATTTACATTGTAGCAGATTCCCTTTCTGTACTAGGAAACTGTGTATATTTTGTGGAAATAAGCATGTACATGATTATCTGTGATTAGCTAAACACGGCTTCAAGCATACGTCTGAGGAAATAGTTCAGGCCTCCACCGTGTGCTGCAGCCCAACAATCTAACCGCTAGCCGGTCTGAAGAAGATAATTCCACCATGAGAACCTGCCATGGGAACCAGGCGCATACACAGGCATTAGCTTGTCTGATGCCTGACAAATTTGGCCACTTCTGTTACAGTTACTCATTAAGAGAGTGTTTCAAAAAGAACGCAAACAATGCTGAGTTTTGTAGATCATAATCAATCCTTTTTACCCAGAAACAAGCAGGGCACTCTCTTTCAGTGCTGCCACGTGAAAATAAGCAAAGGTGTGGAAAAAATGCTCTGTTCAGGCTTGATGCAGTGCACACTGCCAAATGTGGTGGTGTTATGAAAAGTTCATCCTAAGCAGTACCAGGAGTAAAAATAGCACCAGAAGCACAAATCGGTTACCCAAATGGATACAGGATATCCTCTTCTCAAGCAAACTTGCTTAAGACTGCCTCAGGACCAGCATGAACTAGAAGTACCATAGTGCCATACACTAATACTCAGTCACTCTACAGTAACAATAGAAAGACCAACCCCCAGAGCTGCCGTTTGCAATTCCTGAGCAGACTGTGTGCTTTGCTCTACAGAGATTCCCATAGCAGGGAATCTGTTGCTGTAAGACAATACGTCTGACAAAGTACACTATAACAACTGGGACTCAAACTAGTATCTGAAAATATCCAGCAGCAGAAGGTAAAGGTAGGGAACAGAGATACAGAGAAAATCTCCTAGAACCTGAAAATTTATAGACATCCTGAAAGATTCAAACTAAACTCGATGCTACATCTAATTGCAGTACGCCTTCCTTCTAAAGTTCAAGCAGTTTTTAATAACAGCATCAAAAATATCTAACCTGTAATTACTGTGTTGCACTAGTTTGAGGTTCCATGGGAATCTCAGGGGCATGACTCGTTTCATTCATAAGAGTCATTGTTTGGCAGGTGTCCAGGACACCAGTTCAAGTGAGAACGGAAGTTAGATCAATTGACCAAAAGGAAATAAATCAGATGATTTGAATATTTGCTTGATGGGGAACAGAAAATTGGCATGAGAAGAATTTGATACCGAATCAAGTTTTGGACACAATAGTAGCCCTCACAAATTTGCTGTAGGGACATCAGTGCTGGTCACGAGGGTGTGCTGCCTTCTCCTTTCTACCCCAGATAGAAAGACTCTACACATTGTTTCAACAAAAAAAACAGTAAGTTGCAAATTCTGTTAAGTAGCCAACAATCTCTTTTGTAGCAGCAATCTTTTGAACACAAATGCTTCTGGATTGCTGAAAGCCAGGGAGGAGCTCTTTCCATTTTTTTTCTCATGGAAGATCCTGTGAGAAGTCAGAATTTGTTTCAGGAGACCTGGAGATTATCCTGAAATTCGGCTTTTTAAATTACAAATACAATGAATTTGTAATTATAAAATGAAATGCAGGTGAACATTTGAGTACTTCATTTGCGTGCACTACCAGTGCCAATCTGTGCCACAAACTGACTTCTGGATACTAAATGAGGAGCACAACATTTGGATACAAATTGTGTCATGAAATTAAACTTGCCTTCTGAAACTGTATCCTACCAAACATATAAATTTACAGGTCATAAAGATGTCACACATCTTTCAATTTTTGGAGTGTTCTCAAATTAGCTCACATTAAGAAAATATCTTGCAGCCTAATGGTCTAACATCTTGCCAGAACAAATGGCAATGAATATCCAATATCAATACATTTATCAATTACCACTTGTCTGTATACCAAATACAATCAATTATTAAATGTAAATAAAATAAATCTCTTAAAAATTGATTTCCCAGATGAGAGGAAAATCTAGTTAGCAAGCCGAGTGTGAAATTTACATGTAGTTCATGAAAAAGTGATTACTTACGGAATTAATTGATTTTAGAAATGAATCTGAGGATGTAAAATTATGGCATAAAGAGGAAATGAATCTGAAGATCTGTTTTATGTCCATGAGAAAGGTGTTTATTTTTTCCCTCCATGCACAGCCAATCCCAGAAGCTGTGATCCACCAAGAAATCCCTACTCAAAGCCATATTCCCTGCTATCCATCTTCATAACTCTTACACTCTTGCCCCTTTCTCATGCCGCTCATAGCTGACCTGTTTGTCCACAACTGGGTTGTGTCCTGATTTGGTGTCAGCAATTCCTTTGTCAGAAGTCTTGATACTGAGATTTAGTTTTCAACCTGTCAAATTGCCACTCAGAAATACATTTTACAAATTATTTCCGTCACAAAACCTCCTATCTTTCAGACACATTTCAGTGCTAGTGATGCCAGCCTTATCCCTTCATCTTTTTTCTTGCAGTTTCTCTGTGCCTCCCTTCCTGTTGCTCCTTATATGCAGGATGTTCTTGCTGAATCACATTCAGGCTGCTCCTAAATACTTGTTTCATCTGTCTCACCTATGAAAGCTGAGAGGACAAGAAGGTGGAAGAAAATCTTCCAAATAAACAAGCCCTTTACTGAATGCTCTGCATAGACTTGCTGTTCACCTTTGAAGCACCTAGCACAGTGCTATTTGGCTCACAATTCCCAACGAGTTTCTAAGAGCTTTTCCACATTCTTGGAGGAGTTTAAGGAAAACGTAAGCCCTGATGCTGGAAGACAATCAGCAACAACCAACCTCACAAGAGCTGGAACTAGCGTTTTTGAGGTTTTCTCTTTACCACATTAATCCAAGACACTAGGTGGGAACTTTAAAAGGATTTTTCCATCCTTGAAGAGTAAGGTTGCTGACCCAGGTCATTCTGTGCCAGCATAAACACTTAGGCATTGTGTAAATTACAAGGTTTACTTTTGGAATGAATGCCATGCTCCTTTATGGCAACTAGGATTGCTGTAAAACTTAGCACCTCTCTTTCTTCCAGAGCACTGCTGTTAATTCTGACAAAACCCCCTCACTTGCACATGTTGGGCCGTCAGACTCTTCTGGATCCCTCCTGGGTGCGAGGAAGTTGCTCTGTTCCCCCAGAGCGGCCTCACTGCGAGAAGGGGGCCTATGCCCCCACGGGCCTCCGGGGAGAGACCCCTGCCCGGGAAGGCACCACCCTTGCCCCTCCGCCGGCTCCCTTGCCCCTCCGCCCCGGCCCCGGCCCCGCCTGGCAGCGCAGCCCGCCGCTCGCCCTGCCTAGTTGTCATGGAGACCAGAGAGGCCGGGCCCAAGGCAGCAAAGCGCCCGTTGATTGGCTGCGGGGCAGAGTCCAATCGGCGGGCGGGGTGTTCCGGCGGTGCCAAGATGGCGGCCAGGTAAACACGGCCGGGGGGAAGCCGGGCGGCGCGGTGGTGGTGAGGGGTGCGCGGCTGCTCGGCAGCGCCCTGAGGCTTGCGGGGGCCGGGAGGTGCTCTCGGCGTTCCCCCGCGTTCCCCCGCCCTGCCTTCGAGCCGCGTTTGGCTTCGCGTCCCTTCGTCCGGAGCGGGCTGCCCCCGCCTCGCCGGCCTGCCCCCTTCCCCGGGCGGCCGCTCCGCTCCTCTCCTCTCCTCTCCTCTCCGTTCTTCCCGCCGCCGGGGCTCACCCGTACCCGGCCTTGCCCACCCGGCGCGGGGGAGGCGTCTGCGCTGTCCCGAGAGGCGATCGCGGGGAAGGGCTGGGTGCGCTCCCCCGCCGCCCGTGGGGAGAGGGGAGGCGTTTGCCGCAATACCGCGTTTAAACGGAAAGCAGCTATAAACAAATGCGACGTGACAAAACTTTAAAGAACGAGGACGAAAAAGAGCTAATAGCTTCATTCTGTGTACTTAAATCCTCTGCTTCTCTGTGAAATAGTAAGTATTAGAAGCTTTGCAATGTGCTTGTCCAAAACATCTAATGATAGTTACTCTTCTCAAGAGAAATTAAAATATTTCTGATTATGTGTTTTGCTATTTCTGCTTCTCTCTTCTGCAGGCTGATTCTGTTTTTATCTTGGAATGGGTAAGGTCACATAACTCCAGTGTCTTTGCAGTGACTTGAAGTGGCTTGGACTTGTTTAAACTGGAAGATGTGGAGTGGACTGTTACCTCCAGGACTGAATGAAAGTGACGTTGACTTAAGTTCTGATGAGGGAGATGAATCACATAGTTCCTTTTCAAAGGAAGATGCAAAAGCAGATACCGAAAGAGTTCAGCTTTCTGAATTCCAGGAGAATAGACCTGAAAGTAATGCCATCAGTGAACCCATTTTGCTGTCAGTGACAGATGGAGAAAACGAATCTCAGACGTGCCCTTCTGGAGTTTCTTTAAATATGTGGAATGTGGGTATCGTTACAAGTCTCCAAATGTCCAGAGCATAAATGCAACATACTCAAAGTCGAATGGCTAATTTTTAAAGTAAAATAACTCAGTGTTGAATATTCAATATATAAATCTGAAATGAAATAAAATATGATCAAAGTGTAGTCATTGTAATATACCTTAGATAGTTTCAAGCAGGGTGGACAGGAATTTAGATAGGAAATGAATGTAACTTTTTTTTTTCCCTAGTGCAGTGGTGATTGAAAGCCCAGCAGGGAGATCTTTGGATAACTTGTGTTTTCGGTAGCGTATGGGCTCTGAGCTTATTCGTAACTGCTTTCTGCATTAGTAAGGATTTACAGCTCAGTAAATCAGGCACTGTACTGGGGATGCATATCTGTGAAGTAGAGGTGTACCCTTCTGCTTTCTGTAGGGGTTAGTTGCAGGCATTCAGATTCATAATTGCTTATAACCTCTTGATTTTCCTGTTGCATGTAAAGACTGAAAAAAACCTAAATATAAACAAAGCAATCTGTGTTTTAGGGTTTTGAGTCAAAATAAGAATTGGCAAAAACTAGTTACTCTGCTCCATCCATTGATCCACGTAGGTAGCCTGCTGTGCGAGGACTATGCTGTCAGTAATACTTGGATTACAAACTACCAGCTAGGCAATAACAATACGTTGAATAGCTCAGGAGTGCACAACCAGGGTAAGTGTATTCAGTGTCATGTCCCGTGAGGAAACTGTTGGGTTTGAATAGTCCTGGGATTTAGGGAGGGCAGAAAGTCAGAGAGAGGTGATGAAAGATTAGAGCCAATTACAGTTTAACACCATCAGAGTTGGATGTTCTCAATGCATAAATTTTAATGTAATAGATACAACAAGGTACTGTGGACAAATAAGATACCAGGACAACATTTCTCAGCACATTATGTAATTAAAAAAAAAAAGGGAAAAAAAATTAAAAATACTGATTTGCCTTTTCTTAATCTTGTAGAAATTTCTGGAGCTTCAGAATAAAAACCGTGAAATGAAAACCCAAGCAAATCAGGGAAACAAAAGCCGAAAAAGAAAGCGCCGGAGAAAAGGTGTTTTATATAATTACAGAATTTATTTTCTCAAAGGGGAATTAGTATCAAATACATTGGAAGTGGAATTTGCCGGGTTTGGGGTTTTTTTTTTTTTGTTGTTTGGTTTTGGGGATTTTTTCTGGTGTGTGGGGTTTCATTTTTTTTTTTTTAACCAAGAATTGAATGCCTGAGTAGATGTATTGCAGCTATTATCTAGGATTTTATTTTTCCCATTGTATACAGCACTTGTAGAACTGGGTTGTAAATTGCTACTTAAAGTTCAAGTAATAAATTTGTCCCCTTTTTAAGAAGGAGCTAGAACTTAATTAATACTGATTTACAATGGCTGAGTGTATTTTAGTAATTCTGTAAAATGTACTTTTGTGTATTCTGGTTAAAACTTCTTCACAGATACTGTAGGAGGTTCTTTGTATGAAAAGTCTTATATCTGAGTGGTTTAAATCCACATGATCATTGGGTAAAAATCCTAGTGTGTCAATCTTTCAAAGGAAATGTGACCAATTAGAGTTCTGCTAACTTCATTAGATGCTGTAGGGTGTTAGTGTGTAATGTTGGATTCTTTTTTTTCCCCCCTAGAAAAACAGAAAAAGAACGATGAAGCGACTAAGAGGTATAACCAGGTCAATGTGATTATCTGAGGTCTGTTTTTAGTACCAGGCAAAACTTGTAAAAAGCTTGACCACATGCATGGCCAAAGCCAAAGCTTTGAACATCATGTAAAATATCTGAAGTTGTTCAGTTCCTCCGTTGGGCAGGCTGAATTTGATACCAGTGATTATTTGATAGGGTTTATTGCTTGATTTTAAAAGCCAACACAAATGTGTTATTTAATGTAACTTAAAATGGACTTAATGTTATTCCTAATGATGTTTTGCATGTAATTGCATACAAGCTCCCGTTCAGCCTGCTCCTCCTCCTCTTCTTTTTCCTCCTTGGCAGTGTTAGATTAAGGGTCGGACTCAATGATCTTAAAGATCTTTTCCAACCTGAATGATTCTATGATTCTATCAATTTGCTTCCAAGACTGTGGAATTACACTTATAGAGGGGAAGGAAGAATTAATTACACTTCCGTTAAAAATTGAATGGGTGAAAAGAGCATGTCTGCCAAATGGAAGAATATCTTCTAGCATTGAAAAGAATATTACAAGTTGTGGAAAGGGAAGTGGTTATATTAATGACTTTTGTTGTTGTTTTTAGTAGCCAACAGCTGGCAAATGAAGACAAATGGAAAGAACTTACACAATACTTTGGAATCAATGATAGATTTGAATCACCTGTGGATAGCAGGGCTCCACAAAAGGTGACTGTTGATACAAAAGCAATCTTGTACACAAAGCAAAATGTTGTACTTGGTAGTAAAAGAACTCAGCCTTAACTGAGATAGGAATAAAACTGAGACAATTGGGAAGTGAGTAAATGATCAAGTCACTCTGAAGGCAGATAATTTTGTGCACACTTTTAATGAATTTCCTTTTAGATATCACAAGTCATACTTGGATTGGAAGGTTGCTGTGCTTTCTTTTAAGACAGTATCCATGCTTGTTTTGTTTTCTATTATCATGAGAGACAGAAGACTTCATATGCATTGTTTGACTTTTTTTGACTTTTTTTTTTCTTTTAGCGGTCTTTTTTTGCTGTTGTGTTTTAACTTTAAAATGTGTCAAGTAAACCCTTTAGTTGACACCAGTGGCTATAGGAATTAGAGGGCCAAACCTACCATACAGTTTTACTGGATTTATAACGCATTCTGTACATAAATATTATTGTGTACCTAGTCATATTTGAAATAACTGGTACAACATTATGGACAAGTTAAGAAACTCGTATTGTGAGTTCCTCATAGCACTGTTTGTTCTGTAGTTTTTCTAGTGAAGGTCTGTATAAGTTCTATGACATCAAATGTTCAGTTAGCCTCCTTTATGATCAATTTTTGTATTTTTCATTTGTCTGAAGTAAGTTTCTACATGCATATCATGAGATATTTTTCACTTCTGAGTTTGTTGTGTTGGTGGGTATTGTCACTAAACTGCTCAGGATAGATCTGGAATGAGGCCCAAAGTATTAAAATGCAGATGCTCTCCACGTAAGTTCAGAGATTTTATCACCAGTGGAATGTATGTCTCATCAATTTCACAAAAGACATCTAACAGAATTGGCTGTCACTGCAACTTCCAGTTGTGCACTTTGCCCCACCCCACAACTTCACCTGAACAATTCAAGTGCAGTATTTGCAGATCACTGTTTCTCAAGAATTGTGTTTGCTTTTTTGCTTTTATCTTTTAAGAAAAAGTATATGTTATGAAACTGTCAAATGTGTTTTCTTTAGCATCACTAATATTTAAACCAGTGAGGCTGCAGATTGTCTTTTGTTATGAAAGTCAGTTTTTTGTGAAATTTTGAAGTTGGTGCCTACTGCTATGCTACCCTTCTGTATTCCTTCAGAAGTTTCTAACTATAATTTCCAGCAAATACTTGATTTTTACTGTTACATTATTTGTAAATGTTGTCATTAAACAAGTTATGGTGATCATAAAGGTTATTTTTTTATTTTCAGAGGTTAAATTCTGTAGCTTTTTCATTGTTTTCCATAGGAGCGCTAGAATTTTTAATTTATTGGCACAGTGGACTAGCACCATGCCAGAACTCAGGTTTTGGATAAAGATAAGATCTTGGAACTGTAACGATACAGTGGTAATTGCCATTCTTCATGTTACCTGACACATATATTTCACATTTTGTTTAGAAAGCTCCAGGGATGGAAGAGATAAGCCAGATCTTCAGATGAAATTTTATTGTGACAGGCATAAACTAGTCCGTGTAATTTTTTTAACCTGCAGTATTATCCTGCACATAAGGTGGAACTAATGCAATGATTTGTGCTCAGGCAGCCTTTCAGTGAATTCCTAATTATACTGTCCATTACAATACATAGACAAAGTGATTTGTGTTACATAGAAATTACAGGTTTATGCAGTGTCTTAAAATAAAGAACTTTATGAAAGAAATATTTTTAGAAGGGAGATGCTCCTTTTAAAGGTGTTACTTCTTTATTTGTCCTAAAGATATTTGCTTCTCTTTTTCTAGTCTGGCCTTGAACTTAGCATAGAGAAGTCTGTGGCTGAAGGTGACATTGATAAGGCTGAGGAGCTGAGTGATAGATTAGCCATTCGTGAGGTAAGTGGGCTATTAACAAAAGCTCTGAGGAAATGTTTAGTTTTCTACAACTGTGCAAAAAGTGCCATAACTAAAATAGCATTGAAGATTGTTTGGGGCATCTTTCTTATTTCCTAAGCAGATTTCTGTTGGTGATTGAAAGATTTTGCTGCTGATCTAGTAATGCTTGGACAGCTGTAGCTATGTAAAAGAGCTGAAAATACAACTATGAACAAGCCTAAGTAACCTTGCTTTAAAGCCTTCATGCTGACTCCACGAGTCAGAGGAGTCAGTAACTAGTCATCTATATTGAGCTTTTGGTTTTTCTGCATGTCGCAAGCCAAGAAAACAGGAGTAGGGTGTTCCCTTCCTGTCAGTTCCCTGTGTGTCTGATTTTTCTTTGCATTCCCTTCCCAATAAGCTTGGAAAGCCTGAAGAAAGGTAGAGATTTAGAAAGCTTGGAGAAAGACATGCCCAAATAAGGACAGCTATACCCAAACTTGTGTGCCAGTACTTTTTTTCTTGTGTATTCATATGATCAGGAATTGATAGCTAGAAGAATTCTGAAGAATAATGGGAGTAGATGGATGTCAAACACTGCTGTAGCCTTAGAATTATGTTTATAGAATGAATGGATATTTTTTTCTCCCTGTCATAATTTTTTTAGTATATAAATGCACATCTTAAAAAAAAAAAAAAAAAAAAAAAAATTCCAGGTGAGAGAAACTCAATTTTTTCAAGATGTCTTGTTAGTTGGTGTATCTGAGTAACTTTATGAAGGCTGTGCTGCTCTTTGCTGCAAAAATTGGACCCTTCAATTTGTATCTAGTGCTGAATGAATACTTAAACTGGTGAGGAATCTATCAGGTACCTCTGGTAATTGCAATTTCATGTAAGAAATAGTTAAATTGGTGCACGTATGGTAGGTGGTAGCAGCTGAAGTATGTAATTGAAATCCTTGAGGGCTGTTGTGCCCACTGCTATTTGTGTGTGGGAGAAAATGCAAAGGAAGAAAATTAGGATAAAAAGATAGTTGGAATAGTTTTGAAGCCAGGTAAGGAAAAATAACTAAATAAGTACTATTTGAGGTGAGCGGAGAAGCTGTCATTAATTCATCTGGTTTATATAATTTAAACTATAAATATTCTAGATTAATATCAGAAATTAATTATATAAGTTTTGCTTTCATTCCTCTATCTTGCATATTCTTCCTTCTTCACGGAGGTAATGGGAATTTTCTGTCCTCTGTATATACTAGCAATATTCAAAGGTATTGGGTAAGGATTAAGAAAGGAAGGACAAATCTTGAATACTTCTCATTCTGATACAAATAGTTGAAATGTTTCCTAAGTACAGAGTTTCAAGCTAAGCTTTAATGTAAAATTGCAGATTTAAATCTGTTTAATGCAATATAATACAATATTGTGATGGCTTTCAAAACAAATGGCTTTTGAAATGGGAAATACAGTTCTTAAGGTTCTCTAAGGTTAGTTAAAACTAACTGTTCCTCAGTGCATGTTCTTACACAATCATTAAACTCCTACATTTAGTCACTCAGGGCAGTTTCTAATGACTAAACTCTTATCTGTGTTTTCACCAGTGATCACAAAACTTCAATCCGCAAACATAACAGCTATTGACAGTGATAGGAATGTGTCCTCATGTTCCCTTTAAGTCTGACCAACTTCTCCCTGTGATACCGTTGTATTGCCTTTCATGTGTACAACATGAAAAACACTTGCTGTTCTCCTTCACAAATGTCATATCCCGTCTACTCTAAAGTGGTTAGAGTATCATAATCAATAAAACATACTGAGGTTCTAGTGCAAATTGTTTGACTATAAAAACAAATTAATGTAAGAAGTTTTAAGGTTTTGTAATATTTATGATAAACTGTTATCTGATTTCAGTAGCCATGGGATTGTACGTCATCTAGCATATCCCAGGTGCTACAGCAATGTATTATTATTTGTGGAACATTAGCTCCAAATTGTTGACTTTCAAATATTAGCATGTTGTAATTCTGAAAACAAAATGCTTGAAACATTATTAGTATTCACAGCCTTGACTTGGTTTTGGTTAAGTGGGTTTATCTGAATAAATAGTATGTTGAAAGAAGGAAAACTCAAATGACTCTGGCTTGATCTCATGAGGAGTTCTGTCGAGGCAGAACCCATGTGAATTCACTGGGGTTCTCTACTGTTGTAAAGATGTGCTACATAACCAGCTGCAAGATTCATTTTTCTTTGTGTTTTAAGAAGCTGTATTTTTTTAATGGATCTCTTAAAATACTTTTTATTCTAAGGAAATCATTCTAACAGTGACTTACTCTGATTCAGTGGAGAACTATAGGAAAGGGTTTGATTATGGAAGAAGTTGATTCAAAAATCATTGTTTTGTATACAAGTACAATTAATAAAACATTGCTTTCATATCATATAGTATTTATTCAATCACTACTTTCCTTCTCTTTGCAATTTAAAGAAATGTCCCTTTTAAAACTCATTTTATGTAATGCTTCCTAGAAGCAGGTTAATTTGTGAAGTATGTGGCTATTTGTTTCCCTCTAACTTCCAAATGCAACACAACACCGTGAGGGGGTCAGGCATGGAACTATACTGTGACTGTATTGAAGTACACCACTTCTGAAGTCTAGAGGAATAAGTGGATGAATTATTGTTGTTCTTATCTCAACTTCATCTTTTTATGTCTAGTTTTCATTTTTCTTGAGCAATGTTGCAGGGTTGGGAGCAGGGAGTGTATGAGAAACAGCTGCCTTCTGTTTGGAGTATAGCCCCCCTTGCAGCCATGTGAAAAATGTTCAGTGGGTAGGTGTTCTTTTTGAAATCAGGTGTATGGGGTTTTAATCGGCACCATTTTCTTTTGCAAGAAGCAGTGACTGGAACCTGCTGATAAAGCTTTTGCTTTGAGGCACAGATCCCAGAGTTCTTAAAGCTGTTTCCTGCCTTAATAAGTGAGACTAATTTTTGATGTATAACATTTATAAGCCTGTGAAACTGATAGGGCAGCTTCAGTATTTAGAAAAATGAAGCCAAAAATAAACAGATGATGAGAATAGGCAGTAAAAACATGTCCTAAAAAGCAAAGGAATGCCGAAATGATGCTGTCAATATGCTATCCTTATGACACAGTGAGAAAAGGTTTTTAAAAGTCAGATTCCTTTAAAATCAGTGATGATTTAGGCAATATGCATAATCTAGCAGCTGTGAGTGGATCACTGAAATTTACATCCTAAAAGCCTAAATGATACTGCTTCAAGGTTTTGGGTCATTTGGTTTCCATGTGGTACTTGTTGCAGGTTCTTTAAGGAAAATGTTACTGTACTGCTGTAAATGAGGCTTTGGGCAATATGTTATTTGTTGCCTCTGCTTTGAGGAATAAGCACAAATGCTGATTTTAAAACAAAACTTCTAAATCTAGTAGCATTTTAGACTGAAAAGTTAGACCTTGGATACCTTATGCATGAGGCTCTGTATTCACTAGTGACTGCATGTGTGGATTCATATGTAGCTTTTGAGACTAGCTGAAAATGTTTCACTCTTTTTTTTTTTTTTATTGGAAGTTACATTTCTATTAAAAATGAATTGTACTTATGTGATGATGATATTCAGTCTCATCTCTTGGCACCCTCATGACAAAGTATTACCCTTTCTCTCCCGTTGTCATCCTAGTTTGTGGACAAAAGAGTGATTGCAGTTAGTTTGGGAATTATCGGGGTAGCAGATCTCTTAACTGTAGCATCCTTGGCCATCCCCACAGCACGTTCTCTTGTGGGGTGTTGTGCTTCACTAAGAATTCTAGTAATCCTGACATTCTTGATTGCATTATTTTATTTATGAGTGAAATTCTTCCTGAAAGAATATGGGCATGTCTGCATTATGTTGTATAGAATAATTTAGGCCATCAGTAACTCTGCTTCTTCAGCTAGACTGCTTCTAGAACCCAGTCTAGCTTGAGCATCTCAGTGCTGTGATGCAGTTACGGTATACAAGATCAGCACTGCTTTGATAAATTTTTGTTGGGCATCAACATAATGCAGGTGGGTCATACTGCTTCATCTTAATTCACTGTGGATTTTTAAACACACTGTTAGACTGAATTATATCTGCCATATCTACAACATAGTACTATTAGTAATAAATAACTAGCAATTCATTGCAGTGTGCTGGTATAATATGCACAGTTAAGGTTTATTATTGTAATCCAGTTGCTGTCTTGGTCATAACATTCCAGGGCTTTTCAGCATTGGCAGAGAGTCCTTCATGTTTTAAAGTTCTTCTTTTCAAATGTAGAATGGCGTACCTAAAGCTATTGTTCAAACACTGCATTTAATGATGACTTGTTTAACTTGAGAGATGCCAACAGAAGTGTTAATATCAATGTAGGAGTTACGCAAAACATTCTGAACCTTTTAGAATGAAAGTTGTTGAGAGAATGAAGCTTATGTGGACACTTAGCTGGGCTGAGATAGAATGGTTATTTTGGTGATGCTGTAGGGTAGGGTAGATGAGATTTAATGGTAGCAGGTACTTGGATATGTAGCTGGGAATAGACACTTGCAATTATGTCAACTTTTCCAACGCTTTTGAAAAATCTTTTTGGAATAGTATCTTGAAATGTTTGTGGGAATCTGCCTAGATTTTTTTGAAGAATACATGTTGATAAATTAGAGCACTGTGACTGTGCACAGTTGGGAGTGTTTATCCTATTGAGTAAGTATGGTATGTAGAGATATCCGGTAATTTCACTTTGCTGTAAATCAGTTTGAATTTGGAGTGATACTTGTACAAGTTCTTTTCCTAATTAAACCAAATAATTTTAAAAGATTCCCCCCCCATGCCCCTAATATATAAATCTGAAAATGTTTTCCAAGCTTCTTTTTCCCCTAGAGAAAGAATTTTTCATTGTGCTTTTGTACTCAAATCATTGTGCGGTGTCTCAAGAAGCAGAATGCAGATTTCATATGGCTCTAATATTCTGAGAACTAATCTGGCTGAACCTCAAACTTTGCATTATGCTTGTGGTTTTTGTGTTAACTGCCTGGTAGGTAGGTGCCACATTGTCTAAGAGCGCATTAGCCTGAGGACAGTAACTTGAACACGATAAAATAATCTTGAGCATATTAGACTTACCTGTCAAAAGGAACTTTTAAAATATTTTGTAATTTAGTGTGCTAAATTACTGGAGTAGTTGTCAGTCTCTAAATAGTGCAGGCTTTTTGACAGCACTGTTCCTAAATGCTTAGCTTAGTGGCTTCTGGCATTTTGGTGAAACATTTTTTAAAAAGCTGCAATTTATAATCAAGATTAAATGAAAGATCTACATCGTAATCAATGAGATCCTAGTGAATAGCCAATTAATTTCATTCTCGTGTTACAGCAAGATCAGTCCTGCTGTTGTCTTCAAAATTTGTTCCATTGGTTTTGATCATCTTCTAATGATCAAATTAGTATCTGTTGTCTGTAAGTAACTTCTAGTCATATAATTTAGAATGGGAAGTGCATGAGCAAGGTTGTATGTCATAACCATTGAGAACCATTTTGGAAGCTGTTTTCCCTTTGAAAATCTGGATAGGATGCGATTGATCATGAGGTCGCACACACGTTATTGTTTCAGATGGGCAGGTTATAGTACTTGACGCTCTTCTGTTGGTAAAATATAGTTTCACTTCTAAATTCTGTGCAATGTTCACAATTTATCATAGTGCTTTTAGGTACCTGAAGAGATTGATGCAATTTTATATGGAATGTAACCAGGCACCAATTAACTTGGAAGTCTTGCCCATTGAAGGACCCGGGGAAAAAAAAGAAAACCGTTTATTTTTTTATCTCTGAAGGATTTTCTTTCTAACACTTAGCAGAGGTGCTTCCAAATATCTCTCTTCATTGAGGTTGTTTTCTTTTAACCTTTGGAACATGGCAGGGTTATCACCTAGAATTACATTCTTATGCTCCCTTAATTATGTATATCTTTTCCTTAACAAACCTTAAAAAAAGATTTCAGATGTTACAAGTCTAATTAAAGAGACAGACAAAGCACAGTTTATACTGTAGATTTTTTCTGCAGTTCAATTAATCAGCATGTTTTCTCTTTTAATTAAAACCATTTTAGTAAATTAAAGCCCACAGCAAAACACATATATAATTTGTTTGTAATTAGCTCTTAATTGGTGGTAGTTGAAGCTTAGCACCCTTGGTTTCTTTCTTCATGATTGCCATTTTATTAGCAGCCAGTCATTAATTAATCTTTTTTTCTAATTAGCTTATAAAACTGTTGATGGCACATTATTGTAAATGTGATTTTAAGTTCAAAGCTTGTTAATAAGCTTTCTTACTTAGAAGAACAGAGATAAAGAAATTGCTGAAAACAGTACTACAGTCTTTTTTTTAAAACTGCCTTTCTTATAAGGGGGCTGTGTAAAGCATCTAACAGCTTATAGTTAATTTTTTAATGCTGTGTTTTCTCATGAATGGAAGAAGTTACTTGCATTTACATGTTTAAATCTAGCAAAGAGCTTAATATTAGAACAGTTTTCTGTCCTTGCTCCATTACTGTGTCATCCAAATATAATTTGATGTTGTAATACACAGCATAAAAATATAACAAAGGTATTACAAAGTATTTTACAGTGGAAGTTGAGCACATCATTGAAAGGGGACAATTTTCACTGCAAAATCCACTCGGTATTCTTGTTTGCTTTATATATTTTGTATACGTCAGCAATGGATAACATTCCATAACATAAAAGGAGAAAATCATTGCTAAAGGCAAGCCTGAAATAACTAGATTCATATTTGATGAGAAACTGTAACACTGTATTAAAAGGCTGTCTGGCTTCTCTGGTATAATCATAGGATATTTCAGGACCTGTTTGAATATAGATGTGTTGCTAAACCTACAGAAGCTCTAACATTTTGAATATCATACGTAAATATTTCTGGATCAGTTCTTGAATCTGATGTCTCATTACTTGCCTCATTCAGCATTTACATTGCACAGTGCTATCTTAATGAGAAGTCTTTGCTTTATGATGTTAACACGTCTTGATTTTTTTTCAAGGAACTTTTCTGGAAGTTCCAGTAGGTTCTGTTGCAACTTAATAAAAATGTTTACTCTTCTGCCTGAACTTTACATACTATTTCAACTTCAGCTGTTTCTTTGCTTGTTTTAAAAGTGTTTTATGATGCTGTGCAAGAAACACTAGAAAGGGATAGCTGACAAGGAAAAAATTAAAAATTGGATAAAAAGTAAATGAATAATGTCATATTACTAAAAAGATGAGAGGCTAATTTGTGCCGACTTTTTGCTAATTTTGTTCAAGCCTCAAAATGAGGAGCTGTCACCCGTTCTGTGTAGCACTGATGACAGTGCCAATGATCCATGAAATAAGCTGCCGCTGGCTTTGTTCTGATAAGAATGAACAAATCTGCACAATGTACGGCTCCCAGAATCTCATTTTCATACTTGCATGCAGGCTAAAAGAAATAAGCTGTTTGCAGGCTTGATTAATCAGACATTTGAGGGTTTTTTGTCTCTTTGATCTCTTTCGTCTCCTAGGTAACTTGCTTGACATTAATGTTGAGCTTGAGTAAAGACAATCAGGAATTGTAGACCAAACTGATATAAAAATTAAAGACCTTAACACTTTAAGTACTCCAGTAATGGTTCCGCTTTACTTCAGAAAACATCTGTTTTCATTTAATTAAAGAACAAAAGAGAATGGCGTAAATATTTTTCATAGAGACCTGTTATTCCATAAAAAGTTAAAGTATGATAATTGGTATTTTTAAATAAATGCCTTGCAACTGTTCAAAAAGAAGCAAAGGTAACAATTTCAGATTAGTAGAAAAAATTATGAAAAATAATGGATAAGGAATTTTCATTTATACTACATTAAACATCTAGAGTAAGATATTTGATGTGATTATTGGTCAACTTCAAAATGGAAAGGTCTTTGCCCTGTAGAAACTAAGCTGTTTTTTAAGTTTGTCTCAAAAATATATATATATTGTGTTACAAGGATGAACCATTATATTAGTTTTACTACCCAATATGATTTACACACTTTAAACCTGTAAAATTGAAAGGAATTTAAAAAAAAAAAATGTCGCAGTGCGTTTGCTTGAGGTTATGCAGACGCTTTTACAAATCTTCCAAGTGGCTGTAAAGATGAATGCCTCAAGGGTCTAGCCAGGGCCCTGCTTTTCCAACCAGCTAAAGCCCTTATCTTAAATCCAAGCAAAGTACCATTAATCTTTTTGAAAGACCTTTTATGGCTTTTAATATATCCCAAATTAGAACATTTTACACCCTTGGTTCCTGAAATATGGTGATAAAAAGCCTTTAGAGCTTAATTTTCCTTACTGCGTGCTCTGACCAATTTGCAGTTCTTTGTGATAATGTTTAGACACCTTAATTAAAATGCAGCAAAATATTGGATGTTCTATATGGAAAATGCTGATACTTTGACTACACAAGAAATTGTTGTATATATTTTTATTCATGCTTTCTTACTTCTTTTAGGATTGTATTTTATTGAGTTATCTGATGACCTGAAATGTTTGGTGGAGTTGGGTTTTTTTTTTCTAATGTAAAACCCATGGATTTCTTCGGGGGGGCAGGGAGCGAAGATGTATGTCTCGGTGTGGGTGGGAGCAGATGTTTAATCTGACCAAAATGTTTGTGTGTGTTTATATGCAACATACTTGTTTTCATGTCTTGAAAATTTGACTCTATGCAGCCTAGAGATGATAACATTAATGCTGAAAAATGTTTCTCCTTTTAGTTCTGTGTACGCTACAGAGGATCTTATTATCCCATTTTTTCTGTACTTTTCAAAGATGGAAGAACTCATTCTGTCTTACAAGAAATACAGATCAAAAGACTTTTCTGCAGCACTTGTGTAGACCTCACTTGTTTATATTTGTATGTGTGTAAGTGTTCAATAGGCCACTTGAATATATTTTAAGGAGATGCTGTTATGCATCACACCGAGTTAATTTTGAAGTATTTCAGGAGGTAAAATACAGTTCAGAAATAAAGGTATGGTTCTGCTGGTTGACTGACTTCAGCCATCAGATTGCTTTATTTTTTAAGCTAATAATTATCCTATTTCAATTAACAGGTAAACATTTTTGAGTATTTTAGGTGAATTTTCTTAAGTATATTAAAGTTAATAGCTGCCCTTAAATATTAAGTGATAATGCAAATAAGAGAATGTTATGTTCTAGTCTTTGACTTGAGATTTGGCAGTTCAGATGTTGGCATTGAATTGCTGATTATATAAAAGGTTAATGCTCAGAGGAAAAATGATGTTGCTAATAATAAAAAAGTTTTGAAATGTCTGGTCCCATGAGTTATTTTGTGTATCAAGATGATGCAATAGGTACATATTTTATGTGCAAATAGTAGATGAAAAACTTGTCTAAAATTACTTATTTTGCACAATTTCCTCTTAAATTATTATGCTTACCTCTCAACTGTTTGTGTTGCCAGTGTTTAGAGCCTCAAACAAAGATGATGTTGTGCTTACTGCCTGCGTGCATGTAGACTCTTAAAGCCTTCTGCCGAAAGGCTGCTTTCTCGATTCTTGAACTCTGAAAAGACGATAAGGTAGAATAGCTTGTAGTGATGCTGTTTTGTTTTGCTTTGTTAACAAAATGATCAGGGTATTAACCTACCTACAGGGTAGGTGTTTGATGGGAGAGTTGTAGAAGATGTGTCAGCGCATCTACACCTGAAGATGCGTTCTTGAGTTCTCTCTCGTCTTATCTGGGTAAAATGTCCCTGAGGAAATAAGAATGGCCTGTATAGATGCCGCAGATTATTGACGTGTATTACCATTAATGATGGAACTTTAACCAAAGTGTTAGGGAGTGTTCTTTCACTTGGGTCTCCCATGCCTCTCTTGTTTGATGCTGCCACGACATTTTAGAGGAATTTAGAATATCCAGCCAGAAGCATGTTAGCTAACTTCAGTAGGTTAGGAAGAAAACGTGTTTGTTCACATCGCCGTTTGTAGCAGTTTTGGCTAAATTAATTGCTTGTTTGTCTTGGAGAAAAGTGGTAACTTTTGAGACCAAATTCTTCCATAATTCATAATTTAGTTGCAGATAATATCAAGTCATGACAGCAATCACAAAATGTAACTACAATGAACAAGTTATGAATGCTGATTAAGGAAAATAATCTGGTCATAGTTCACAATACCTTCTTCCATATCTTTTGCTTTATTCTTTTTCCCCCCGCCTTGACATTCACTAAAGTGAACTTAATTCTCACAGTGTGAGTAAGTTTATGAAAGTAAAGTAGTATTCATCTACAGCCTATTACGGCCTCATTTGAAAAGCATGTATATTATCACACTAATAATCTAAAAGCTGATAATGTGAGGACTAAATGCCAGATGGACTCTAAGGACACTGCTTCATTTACTTTCTGGACAGACTGATTAAAACATGACTACTGGTACTATGGAAAATGTGTGGTAGTAGCAGTTCTTCCAGTTCTTCCTGTATAAAACTGTCTTTTTGGTTGGTTTTCATACTGGTAAGACCTGATACTATTGTGTTAGCACAGCTGAGGTCACAGACTGGTCTTAATAATGGAGACTGTGTGTGTATATATCTTATGTCTATATAAAAAAAAATTTATTTAGAAAACAGACAAACAAAAGGATCTAGTGGGTTATTGCCCTCTGCTTTTATTCTTGAAAACAGAGGATTTGGTGAAAAGGAATGCTTGCCCCAGGATCCCACTCCTCTGTATTTCTCTGAAGAGACATTCTTGTTTGTCTGATCTAATAGTACAGCATCAGCCTAATATTTGAAAGGTATTTTAATGTCTACTGACTTTTGAAAAACAATATCCGACCAAGTAATTTGTGAGGCTTAGAATAGATGCAAATGGCTCATGTGAAATTTATTTCCTTTGTTCCTTTTTATGTCTTAGCTTGGTGTGAAAATTGCCAAAGCTGCTGCTTGCCGCAACTTTGTAAAAGCCAAGCAAGAAGCTGAGGCTGCTCAAGAAGCTCGAAAGAAAAAGAAGCTTGCTTGGGGGTAAGTCATTTGAGTATGGAATTAAACATTTGTGGTTTCACTGGCACTAAGTGTATACAATACAGTCTCAGTTAAATGTTTTCGTAGTTGAAATAGGCTTGTGCTAATCTTATTTGTTTAGTTTAACCTTGTTGGATTTTGGGGCGGTTTTTTATGGGTTTTTTGGGGGTTTTTTTAGCAGTGTCTTAGACTTAAGTACAGAGGCTTTACCAGAATTAATGTATTGGTTATATGGCTACTTTTGCCTCCATGTCTTTATTACAGTATTAAAAATAAGTTTTTATTTTTTGTTATTGAGTAGTATGGTTGAATACCTGAAACTCGTGATTTCTAACATGGTTTTTATGCTCTATTTCAGATTTGAAGCCAAGAAAAGATGGGAAACAAAAAGCAACATGGGATACATGTAATCCATCCTGTTTTCCTTAGGAGTCAAATACCTGTTCTTACTTGAAGAATCTTTGTGGGCAACTTCCTAAATCTAAACACAAAAAAAACCCCAAAACAAACCCCAGCACATGAAGTTCCTTGTGTTTCTCTTAATGCTGTTAGACTGCGGTATCTTGTTTTGGCGTTCTCTTACAACATAGCAAAAATACTATGTAAACTTCAATACTATGTTAAATACAGTATTTTTCTCCAAAGTATGAAAGTCTAAGGTAATGCATTTGGAGTCTGATAGAGAACTCTCTGAAGTTGGGATGAAATACTTGGTCCAAATTTGTTCTGTGCTGCACTGCAGTTACAATGTTAAGTTTTCCTGCTAAGGTTATACAGACTTAATGCAGTTAAGTACTGCTTTTCTGATTGCTTGAAAGTTGGGGGGGGGCACTAAATAAAGGAAATAAAAGCACCCTACCTGTTTAAAACTATTGTTATTTTTGCATTTATGGGCTTCATAAATATAAACAGAAAAAAATTAGCTGAAGAAGTCCATCCTCCCTCTTCTGGGAGGATCCAATACTAATCATTGTGTCCTAGTGCCATGTTCTTCCGAATATTTCAAATTCCCATTTTCCTTTCCTTCCCAAGAACTCAAGTTTTAAAAGTCTGAGTTTCTTTGAGCAGATAAAGTATAGAAATATATATCTGAAATATGTTGTGCAGTTAGCTGCACAACATGAAACAAATGTAGATTTTATTCCAAGTCAAATGTTTTACAGATCAATTAGGATTTCAGTGTTTATGTTATAATCTTACAACAAGAACTGATGATAATGTTTCTTCAAAACTGTTCTCAGTGAAAAGTAAGGACACATTCAGAACCAACAACTTTTCTCCCTGAAGCTCTTGCATATATGTTTAGTCACCACAATGCCTGAATTGAATTGGTAATGTAAATGTCAGTTATTGTTAACCAAGATTAATACGTTTCAGGCCAAAGGTATGGTATTAGCGTAATGGTGATTTACTATGTCAGTACTTGAGGCTAAAACAACTTGCCAAAAAATAGCAATTTGAAGTTTTACGGCACCAATTCGAAGAGTTTAGGTTTGCAGTCCAATGTGGAATAGTGCATTTTTATTCATTAACCCTCAGGATGTTTGATTCTTTCTTTTTTTTAGCAGAACATCGTATTTCTTTCACAAAGATGAGAGTTTGCAATATGGTAATCTGCAGTTATCTGTAATTAGTTATGATGACAGAGTTGAATACAATTGCCAGGATTGTAAATCAGGGGCTAAACAGGTTTCTGCAGTATAACATCATAAATCTCACACTCTGGTTTTCAAACTGTATTAGCTTTAGAAACTTTGGTGTGGAAGGAAGCAAATGATACCTCTGTGTAAAGTGATTATAAAGGTAAATTGCATGTTTACTTGTATAAACAAACACATTACACCATGAACCTTTATCGAGGTTTTTCTCAGCTCCAAATGTTCCTGTCCAAAATTTACAGGCACTCTTGTCCATACTTTCTGTTACTTTTTTAAGCAGCTGGCAGATGAGTGTTAGATACAGTTGACCTTTCTGCTTGTTACATACTGAAAAGCAGAATGATGCTGATAACTTTGTGCTGAAAACAGCAGCAGTATTCCATTAAACGTTTAAAAGTAGTGCATATTAAACAGATGCTGTAATTTTTTTGTAATAGTTGCTCATAATAGTAACAATATTCATTAGTCAAAGATCTTGATCTAATTGTAAGGATCAGTGGTGTTTGATATGAAAGTGTGCTTTAAAGAAATCCAAACTCTTGAACAGTGATTGTCTGAGATCCTGCCACATTGCATTTGTCAGCAGTGCATACCCAGCCACCGGTAATATTTTTCACTTAAAATAACCAATAAGTTTTATGTTAGGCCATTAATAATGTAACTGTTTAGGAAGTATGCAGAATATTTGCATTGGGTTACTTGTGTGATTAATTTAAAAATGATCACATTTCAAGTATTTTGATCTACCTAGAATAGGTATTCTATGCTACCTAGGTATTCTACCTAGAATAGGTATCACTTAGAATATTAGTTAATTCCCAGAATTAGTTTAGAACAAAACCTGATTAACAGGGAAAATACAAAACCCTAATACAGCTTTATAGAGATCATCTGAATACACAATAAATAAATGAATGCATAACTGTACCTTTAATAAACATCCCCCTAAATTGCTGATCTGATTCTAAGGTGTCTTGCATTCCTGACACTTTTTTTTATAAAGTAGTTTTTTTCTGTGCTGTGAATTTTGGCCAAACAAGTAAAACTGCATTCTGAGATTTAACTTTTCCTGCTTTTTTAAGTGTTAAAACAATCCAAATGCTTGTTTCAGTTAACTGAAACCTTTTTAATCAGCTTAAATATATAATCTCTTACACCAAACTAAATTTGAGATGTAATAATAATTCTTTTAGCAAATGAAAAGTTTGCACTATCTCCTCGTCTGACTGAAATTATGTATGTAGAGGAATGTACTTAAATTATTAATTTCAGTACAAATCTGTTGTGAAGCCAAACATGTATTAGGAGCTCACCTGATGATATCTTGAGTTGGGCAACGGTTAAAAGGCAGCCTTGCCTAAGCTCCTTCCTACCCCTCAGAAGCCTTGAAAAACCTAAATGCATGCACTGGTTTTGCCCCAGTTTTTTCTCCACCACAATTTCATGTTTCTTCCAACTATAGTCATGGTACTCTCCTGGATATCCTGAGTAGTCTTAAGTCATTTGAGGAAAAACCTCGTAGCTTCCCAGTTGCAGTTCTCTGGAGTACACAGGAAACCTAACTTTGAAAAGGGGAATGTCCTGTCACAATTATCTGTCATTCTTGAACAAGGGTTCTATCGTGAGCTACCTGGCCTGATCAAAGCTAGCTTTGTTATGTGCCAAACTTTGCCAGTAAGGCCTCGTAACTAAGTTCAGTACTCGGGTACTATAACACAGTGAGGTGGTTAGATTGCTTTTCGTTTTACAATAGACTTGGACGATGTCAAGTTGATGGCTGTCTGCAGTTTCACTAAGCAGTGTAGATGCTCCTCATTGTACGCTTCTCACTCGTGTGGGTATCGTACTTTTTCATTTCTACTCCCATCTGGGGATAGTCCAGACTCATATTCTTGCAATTCTATTGCATTCTAAGGCCTATACAATCAAGAAATAAACTGTTTATCAACCCCTGTGATAAAATGCAGCCAGTTTGAAGTTTTGACAACAGCATACTAATACAAGTACTAGTATTTCTTAATACCGCATTCCTGAGCTCCTAAACCAAAGAGTGGCTGCAGGGACAGTTTGACAGATAAAAACATATATAGTTGTTAGAGTTTTAATAGTTTTTTGCCTGCAACCATAATCTGTATCATTATTTTTTTAGTTTAATTTTGTTGGACAAGTTTCAAAGATAAATATGGTGTGTAATAAGCCTTTGCAACCTCTAATTTGTGAAGGAGTGTCTGTCCAGTTAATACTTGCTCATTGAAGCAAGGGGTTTTGAAATAGCTGAAGTACGAACTGTAATTACTGATGTCTGTTTCCTCTTCACCTATGGCTTCTGGCATTTGATCAAAAAATGAAATGTATTGCTTAATCTCAGAGCATTTCCCACTTTCAAAAATATTTACTTCATGAGAATTGTACAGCACTAAACGACCTCAGCAAAAACAGAGCTGATTTTTATTTGGCATTGATCATACGTAGTTAATCCACCAACAAAATACTTATTTTTCCTGTTATTTTTGAATGTTGGTAATTTAGATATGCATGTATTTATAATGTACCTCTAGTGTAAGCTCAAAGTGTTTTAAACAGTATTAAATATATTAATAATATGGTGGGGTTTTTACTTCACAAATGGGGTGGCTAAAAAGAATACAAGGGTTGAGCCATTTATGTGAGGGCAAACTGCAAGCTGGCAGCAAAGTGGCAAATGGAATCTCCTGGTTAGTATGCAGTTTGTCATAGCTGGAAATAACATGGAGAAAGAAGTTTTGAACAAATGTGAGGCAGGCGCCTAAATCTCTTTGGAAGCCATTGGGAACTGGGTACCTCGTTACCATCTGTCCTACTGAGAGGGTAAAAAACTGGGATATTGAATGCAAAATGTTCCAAGCATTGTAAGAGTAAGTGGAAGCCCTAATTTCAATGAGCACTACAGGTTTTGCACGTGATGGTTCTTATCATGCTCGTTCTTTGATTATGTTCATAAATGCGATGGGCATCATCTGAGGAAGGAGAAGGCTATTTGCAGTGAAAAGACAGTATCATGCCAAGATGTTGGTTGAGTTTCATATCAGAGGAGCATGTCAGTTATTGAATCATCATCCTAACTTAAATAGTACATTCACTTCTGTCGTGGTTTAACCCCAGCCAGCAACTCAGCACCACGCAGCCGCTCGCTCACTCCCCCTACCCCGATGGGATGGGGGAGAGGATCGGAGCAGTAAGAGTGAGAAAACTCCTGGGTTGAGGAGAACAGTTTAATAACTGAAATAAAGTAAAATAGTAATGATAACAATAACAGCATAATAATAACAGTAATAATAATATACAAAGCAAGTGATGCACAATGCAACTGCTCACCACCCGCCAACTGATACCAAAACAGTTCCCGAGCAGCGATCGCTGCTCCCCAGCCAACCCCCCCCAGTTTCTATACTGAGCATGATGCCGTATGGTATGGAATAGCCCTTGGGTCAGTTTGGGTCAGCTGGCCTGGCTGTGTCCTCTCCTAGCTTCTTGTGCACCTGGCAGAGCATGGGAAGCTGAAAAGTCCTTGACTGGTGTCAGCAGTACTTAGCAACAACTGAAACATCAGTGTGTTATCAGCATTCTTCTCCTACTAAATCCAAAGCACAGCACTATGCCAGCTAATAGGAAGAAAATGAAGTCTATCCCAGCTGAAACCAGGACAATTTCTCTTGCAGTTTCCCAGGTATGCTGACTGCTTGGCTCATACAGATGAAGTGACTTCAGGTCAACATAAAGTGACCACAGATTGAAATGCTCAGTTGTATTGCTATGTTACATGTCTAAATGAACTAGCCTTTTGCAACTTTTGCTGTAACCGAGCGCAATTCGTGTGATGTAAGAGAAAAGACAGATATGGAAATAAGGATTCTTACCCAAATGAGAACCAGCTGCTTTCTGATAGCCAAAGAGGGAATTTTGTTCATCCTTTTTGGCAACCTGTCTGAAATGGCCAATATATTCATATACCCCAAACAGCAAATCTAAACATCGAGTAAAGTGTAATGCTGCCTGTGGAAGCTCTTAGCTAGATGCTGTTTGTAGTATTTTAAGGCTTTCTTTGTAGATAATTGGTTGCTGGCGCTGTGGGATCTTCCTTAATACTGAAATGCTAGTTGGTCTCTACCAGTAGAGACCATTAATTCCAAACTAGTAGCCCCCTGAATTTACCAGAACTGCTCAATGAGACAAGGAAGAAAAATAATCTGCATCTTCTCTGATGACTGTGATGATTCTGTGAAAAATCATCTGCATCTTCTGCATCCATGATGAAAAATCATCACATTTTTTTGTGAACTGAAATGATTCCCAACATAACCAGGGGCATTGATATTATTTTTTTTTTAACATTGATTCATCTTTTGTAGAATATATAAAAATACCTATTCCACAGTTATATTCTAAGTATATCACCAGCTCCCCAAACTACACCTTCTGTAATAGCATAGGTTTCTAAGGAAGCCCTAAATAAAACTAGCTATAATACACTAGTATAAACTGTAAACACCCTGTGACCATTGGAGGGTTGACGCATTGTGTGATTCAGCTTCTAATTACCATCAAAGAATGTAGCATGGAGCTTTTATTTTTTCCCAGAGTTAATGAGGAGAACGTTGAGAGCAGCCTGCTAGCAAGAGCTGTCCTCTCTGTTATCTGCTGAAGGAGTACACAAGCTGCAAAGGGGGAGAGTCAGCCAAACGGGCATTTCCAATTTGAATACTTTTCTCTTTACAGAAATATGTTTATAAAATGTCTTCCACCTTCACCATAGCAGTGCCAAGGGCCTTTCCTGTAGAAATACAGCCATTAGAGAACACTCTTTGTTAAGGATTATTTTCTTTGCTTTTCTTGCTTTTTTTTTCTGTTTATTTATTCTAACAAACAACGTTTTAAAATAAGCTTTGCTTTAGGTCGCTTTAACTTTTAAAGAACAGCTCAGAGAAGGGATTTAGGTGCACTTTGTCAAGCAACAGCACATTTTTCCAAGCTACACAGGGCTGCCATTTCACGTCATACATTTAGTAGGCTTTTTAAAAATGTGCATCCCATCTCACACCCTGGAGTGGACTGCCTGCTATTGGGGTCAGGACTTCAGGTTACCCATCTCTGGTGTGTTTGAGCAGTTGCTCCTTCCTTTCCAATCTCTTCTTCCTAAAGGAAAAAGTGTCTTATTTTTAAAGCAGTTCCTTTCAATGATCCAGTTTAGAGTGCAACTCCACAAGTAGTTCTATAGGGCTAACTGGGGGAGTGACAGAATGGGGCAGGGAGGTGGGAGCAAAAGGAAGGATGAGGTTCCTATAGAAGAGGAAAGGAGGAGGGAATAAACCTGACAATAAAAAAAAAAATATATAAAAATAAATAAAAATTAATAAATACTGGCACTATCTCAGGTCATACTGTACTCAAGGGCCCCATGCTCAGTTTTAGTCTGACAGTGCTCCCATTGGAATCAACCTTCATTGATTTTGATAGCTGATGATAATGCTGGACGTTGTTGTTGTTAAATACAACTATGGATTTGAAGCATAAAATTATTTGATGTAATTAATTTTCTGATTCATTCAAAAAGCCCATGCTCTAGGAATATATTGCCAGACTCTTTCATCATGAAAGTGGCACAATTTAGCCACAGACTCATCTCTGGGGATCATATTCTGCTGCCCTCAATCAAGAAGAGCTTTTACTCCAAGACTGGTCGCACTGGAACAAATAAGGGTGACAAAATTTGCATGAAAACAAACTAAACTGGAGACGTGGACCTGCATTTGCTAAGGGGAATGGATGTTGGCTCCTATTTCCATGCTGAGTGGAGAAGAGTGTATAAATCTTTAAACTCTGAAGGCAACTGTTAGGTGGAGAACATGAAGCAGGCACTGCTGTGTGTGGTGCTGCTAAACATAATCTAGCACTTACGGATGCAGCCTGTGTAGAAAGAGCTCTCCTATATCTTAACTGCCCTGCAGCTGCCTGAGCTCTGTTCTTCTGCATTAACATTCATTGGTCCTTATACATGCATGTTGTCAGAGTTCTATCAGATATTTACAGATCCTCAAAATATGATTCCCAGTGGAGCTAATGGGCTCCACCAAAAGATCTGAGCCTTAGCTCTGAGGTTTCTGGAATATTGGCTTTCTCACAGTCTTGAGTAAGGTGAAGTGGAACACGTTGTGGAGGAGTTTTTACCTAAATGCCACAAGGGAGTCTTGTGAGGTGTCCACAGTTCAGACTGTACTTTGATGCAAGGAAAAGGGTATATTGAAGCTGGGGGGGAAAAAGAAACCTTAGGAAAGGAATTGAGAGCACAAAAGGCTGGAGAACCAGAGATAAAGGAAGGCAAATGGTTGGTGGAAACTCCTCCAGCTCCACTGATGTCAATGGAGAGAGAGTTTCTGTCTATTAAAAACAAGATGCTTGGTTTACACAAGTTGAGAGTGTGTGACTTGCTGTTATTTAGGTACAGGGAGGTGCTAAACAACTCACTCAAGGCTGCCTGGATGCTGTTTATATTTCAGCATGTGAGCTCTCTAAAATTCAACACAACTACTGCTGTAACAACAAAAAAGACTTTCCCAGAAATGTTTTTGTATTGTTCAGTGAGAGCTTATCACAGCTGCCATGTCCCTTTCATTACTCCCACAGAAGACAACTGGATGACTGCTACCAGAGATGTACCGATCGCCGTCGCTAATGCTGTAGACAGACTGGTAAGGGCTGGAATAACTACCAAATAGACCATGTACGACGCAATTTTGGTGCCAGCTGGGAGTGTGCACACCTTCATCAACAGAGTTCCTTAGTTTAGAAGGAGGAAGTTCATGGATTATACAAACTGATCAGCTCATCAGTGTAATCTAGTGAGAATGTTTCTGTAATCCTGAATGTCTTCTGAAAAAGTCTCCCTGTGGTCATGCGATGTGGAAAATAAAGCTATAGCGTAACCTCTGCTTGTCATATCTGAGCTCCCTCTGGTGTAGACAGAGCATATACTGCTTGCACAGATGTGAACAAAATACTTCTTGAGCAGCAATTTTACTCTCGTTGCCCCTTAGTCAACTGCTGTTCATTGCTATCACACTGACTATGCACGCAGCTCAGAGTTAGGACTGCTGATTCACAAGGGCCCAAGTGTTAGGGTCAATGCACTTTTTTTTCCCCCCCAATAAGAACACAGGCAGGTTAGGAAAGTTGGCCAAGGCCGTGGAGAATATGACTCACAGGATAGAGAGACCTGATCTCACATTAATCGTAACCAAGCACAGGCAACCTGACACTTGACTTTTATACAGTGAGAACCTGGCAGCAACCCTTGTGATTCACAAGCAATCTGCTATAAGCACCTATTTTCCACTGCCCGTAACCCTTAGGTCTTACATATTTTGCCTTTGTCCCAGACTGAATATTTTCAGTTGACTTAATTATTGTCACAGGTAAATGTTAACTAGAAATTTATGAGCCATAATCACATCTAGAATGCATATTTTTTTGTTGAAAGAAGTTTTTGGGCATAATTATTAGAAATTCACAATTCTTCCCATGTTAGTTATTTGTTGTGAAATTCATCCATTTTGATGACATATCAAGAGCTGTATAATCCTTGTTGCACTAATTTGCCAGTGCGATATGCCACAGACAAAAGATTTTCTGTACCAAGACTGAACAGAAGCTTTGTTTGAAATTTTTTATATAGCCCAGTATTTCAGATTTAGCATAATAGCACTGTAAATGTTAATGTACCTCAGTTGATATTTAGAACACTGCTCAGCAATGCAATTCATCATATAAGCATAGAATTTTACTTCTAGAAAAAATTAAGTGGAAGTGCTTAGATCACATAGACTCCATTAGAAATAGGATGCCCATCTAATAATAGAAAAAATGTGTGAATTCTGAGGATAAATGGGTACAGCTCTACTGAAGCAAGTGGTCTTTTTATGTAAGTGGAGTTGCACATGTTTTCTCCAGGGATCGTTCAGTCTACTTTGGCTTTGTAGTCTACACTGAAATTCTTCAAGATAGGAAAAACTTGCAGAGTATTTGCATGTACTGAGTGCCTGGCATAGATCAGAGTCTTTATTTTTCACTTTTGCTAGCGGTACAATAATTTAAAATTAAAGAAAAAATAATCCAAGTAATTAATCCTGTATGAATGTTCAAACATTGTTACTAACAGTTATTTTCTCCCCCTAGACCTTGGACTTCCTCTGTGTATGATCCAAGAAGGCAAGTAAAAGTCCTTTCCAGGAAAATACAGTTTTCAAGTACCCTGGTTGTGCTATGATACTTGCTCTACCTGAATCTTTTTAGATAACAGGCATCATGCTGCCTTTGGTTTATTTATCTCTGATTGAAGAGCAAGGGAACATAGAAGTGGCAGTCAAGGAATATATTAGGGGTGTATACACAGTTTGTGATAGTAAGATCAAGCAGAACTTGTGCGAAGGAGAATTTTCTTCATCTAGAAATTCAGCTGTGCTCATAGTAAGATCCACCCTCACAAAGGAAAAAGAACAATCTGGAAAAAATTCTCTCCCCTACCCCTACCACCTTGAAAGGACAGTCTGATCTTGTTTTTAAGGTATGGATTGGGACCCTGGATATTTTTCCATGGTCTTTTGCAGGCCAGACTAATATCATCCTGTCCTGAGTCCAAGCTGGCTAGCAACCAGCCAGCTCCAATCCCCAATCTGTGCACTCTGTTAGTGTGGTGCTGTGTCCACCCTATTAAATCTTCCAAGAGTCCCTAAGCCTTGTTTGCAAAAATCTGGATAGACATTCCTCAGCAGATCACAGTTCAATATCCAGCACTGGCACCAGTTCACTGTGAGACCCTGGAAAAAAGTGCTCTGAGCCAGATTTTTAAACGTGCAGAGCCATCCCAGAGCCCACTGTTAAAATGCTACTGATCTTTTGAAAGACACTGCTCAGTTGCAATCTCTGGTTTTGCCAGAGGGTATATAGAAAGCCACTCAAACTTTGACACTGCCTCACAGGGAGGCTGTGAATGAACTTGTGCATTAACTCCTAAGTACAGGCACTCTGGTTTTGATCCAGTAGAAATTCAATTATTTATACAAACTGACATGACACTTTTAGGGAGGATCAGTCAACCTGGGGATAACCAGTACGTCAGTGGCTGGCATATTTCCTCAACTGTAAGAAGGGTGTCCTCCAGACTCTAGTCCAAATTTGATAGAAATAATAAAATTAAAATCTTTAGCTACTCTGATGACTACTTTGGCGAAAAGCTAGTCCCTGGTGAGAGGCTGGTTGCTTTCTGTCCGTCTTGTCACACATGGGATGCACAAAGTTCAACTGCTACCTATAGGGAGAACGCGGACGAGGAAGCACATCTTGCCTGGTCTGAGGGAAGTGCCTGGTTTTAGGCTTATTTGTATAATCTCAAGCTGCTGCCTCCACAGTTCAGCTGTTCAGGTCCTCCTTAATCCTTCGTGGCTGGGGAGCACGGGCACTACCGCAGGGAGAGGATGACCCTGTGCAGAGGAACCTCACGCTTCCAGGCTCAACCTTTCAGCATTGCAATACCTGAATTCTTTAGGGGATACAGCTGTGTTGGTCTCATTCTTGTTTTCTAATCAGAAAAAAAAAAAAAAAAAAAAGAATATTTTAATTCTCTAACCTTTTCCTTGTGTTATCTGTTTACAGCTAAGATCTTTGCTGTGTTGCTACTACGTTCAGGCCAGAAAATAAATACAAAACTGATCTTTACAGTGCCCTATGCTGCAGAATGGAACAGCTTTCCTTTGTCATTGCTGAAGGGGAGAGAAAGGGAATGAGACTTCACACGGGCATGCAGGTGGTGGTTGATCCCATGAAAGACTCTTTGGAGGCGCCTCCATGGGCTGCAGGATGTCTTTGAGAATACTGCAGCTCTAACCAATGCCTAAGCTCTCAACTCTTTCTGACTGAAAATACTCCTAGACAGAGCTCTATGTTGTTAGAATAATAAAGGCTTTCACCATCCAACCATAGCTGCTTTTACCTCCTCCCACCATACAATTCTCTTCTTAGAGATTATTTTATTTTCACCCAGAATGGCACTCTCAAACCTGGTGCTTTAAATCCAAACCATGCAGCCTGGTTCCTTTGGTGAACCATTTTTGTTGTATTGGTGCTTGCTACTGCTTTCTTTTTCCAGGACAGTAAGTGTTCTTTATCTTCTTTCTTCCAGGTTTCTCAAATGGTGGGTCAGCCTCACTTGTGTTTAGCATTCCGAAAGCAGCCATAAGGGGTTATAAGGCCAAAAGGGATGAAGAAACATGGTGAATTCTGCCATGATTTATATAAAAGTCTGTGCAAGAAAGAAGGGCAGAATCTGTTTTACATAGGCAGGTAAGTAACGGTATATGGAAACCTCAACTTCAAATTCTTTTTAAATGAAATCTAAGACTACTTCTAAAAGTCTGATGTTTTTTACCCTATCTTGTTAATTAGCATGAATTAAATTTTGGCTTTCCTCATGTGAGAAGAATGAAGGTAAAGGTACAAGAGCAATTCAGTTAACTTCTTGTGGTGGGTTGACCTTGGCTGGACTCCAGGTGCCCACCAAGCTGCTCTATCACTCCCCTCCTCAGCAGGATTGGGGGGGGGGGGAGGGGAATAAGATGGAAAAAACAAGATAAAGGCAGTTTAATAAAAACAACAGCAAAGGCCGCATACAGAAGCAAAGGAAAACAACAGATTTCTTCTCTACTTCCCATCAGCAGGCAATGTCCAGCCACTTCCTGGGAAGCAGGTCTTCAGTATGCATAGCAGTTGCTCCAGAAGACAAATGTTATAATAACAAATGCCTGCCCCCACCGCACTATATGCTAATAGTATATATATACTATAATATATATACTAATAGTACCCCACCGTACTATTGCTGAGCAGATGTCATATGGTATGGAATATCCCTTTGGTCAGTTGGGGTCAGCTGTCCTCCTCCCAAGATCTTGCCACCCCCAGCCTACTGGTGAGGGGGGAATGTTGGAGAGACAGCCTTGACACACTGCTCAGCAGCAGCCAAAACACTGGTGTGTTATCAACACCTTTCTAGCTACCGATACAAAGCACAGTGCTATGAGGGCTGCTATGGGGAAGATTAACTCCACCTCAGCCAGACCCAATACACTTCTGCATACCATCATGCAAGAAGTACCTCTGAAGAGGGCTGCAGTCAGTTCATAAGAGGCATGCGCTTGACAGCTCATAGGGCATGCTTCCAAATTGTATTATGAGCTGGGTTTGAATTTTGTCCTGATTCTAAGACAGGAAGACCAACAAGACAGAGTCATTTGCAGAAGATATTGGACATAGAATCTCATTTAGAGATATTTATCTGATCTCTTTATGCTTCTTTAACAATAGATACACATGGGCCTTAAGGGGTTGAAGAAGCCTGTGAAATGACCTGCTTTTGCGGGAGAAAGGAAATGCTACAATTTGACTTTTCTTCCCCAGGGTGGCTGTTGTCCTTTCTGAAGAACTAGATATTGCACAGTGACTAGAAGAGAGGCTATATATGTTACAGGGAGGGTGGGTGGGATGCAGAAGCCGCCAAATTTTTGCTTCAGCATAGCCTGGAAAGCAGCTATGAAATGAGAAACAAAGACTGTGGCTGGCCACACCTTGAGAGGATGGCAGCACCCACAGAAGCCGTGGCAAGCTCCAGCTCTCCCTCCTCCCTGCCCCCATACCAGTGCAGAGAACCGCTTGCCTGGCTTCTCCCGGCTCGCTGCAGCTCCGATATTGTAATTCTGCTGCAGTCGTGCATGCCATCTGAATTCATTTGTCATATTCTATGAACTGGAATCCATCAAAGCGTATTCACTGGCCTTTTAATTAGTGTTAGATTAGCATTTTAAGATATGGGTAAATTCCCAAGTCTAACTTTGTTTAAAGGTGCATATTCAATACAGTAGCCAGGAAATCATGTATTCTCATGTACTTATTACCTTAGTAATGTAATGCTGTGAGGGAAAAAGGCAGATAATACTTCCAACAAATATTAAATGTTATTTGTATAGCTACTGTCTGTGAATTTAAACAGAAAATCATTCCTCATGCCTTGCCATGAAACACACACAAATTTCTTTTTGTGGCTTTCATGTTTCATTAAAGCTTTGTATGTGGAGGAGAAGAAAATCTAAATTGCTACTTAATTAAAGGGATACTGTCAGTTTAAATATATTTTGAAGAAATGAACTTTGCTTTTTACCTGGGTTGTCAGTAACACCTAGGATTATTAAAAATGAAATATTTTTTAACATCTAATATACTTCTCACCATTTATCAAGCTGGGTCTTTTCTTCTCCTTGTCTGGTCAAACTAAAACAGTCTCTTGCTTTTCCCTGTAGTCAGCTTCATTGTCTGGATCTTATTAACTAACCCAATATTGGAGGGCTTTAGGTTGTAAATACCAGGAGGTGAAGCTTACATCTAAACCAGAAAAAGAAAATGTATGGCTCTTTCTTTATTCCATTAAAATATTTCTCTAAAGCTGGACATAATGTAATATATGCTCCTTTAATCACGTTTTCATCACCACACAGCATGTGCAGTGCGGGTTAAATCCTGGAAAGTGCTGAGCAGCGTTGTGTATGCGCCTTCCTCTCTTACCGCAGGCCCGAGATGCTAGGGTTGCTCACTCGCGCGGAAAGGGGTCAGACAGCTGCACTGCAGTGCGCTGGAACCAGAGCCCAGTCCCACCCAGTCAGCTCCTTGCTGTTGTCCTTACAGGGAGCAGTAAACATTTAAGTTAGGACCAGGGCGGTGTTTGAAAGTAGGTGGGTACATCTGACAAGTGAAAAGGAGATTTGTTTTGGAGCCCCTCCAGCACCTTCACTTTCCCACAACGGCTGCATGGTCCTGTCTAGAAGGGCGGACAAAACTTTACTGAGGCAGGTGCCAGGTGCAGCTGTAGAGAAGACTGGATTCTGCGTGAGTGGTTTTGTTGTTCATTTTACAGGAGCTGCAGAAAGAGGAGAGAGAGGCTGTGTATTATGGGTTAATATTATTGTACTTGGAAATAATAATATGTTCAGCAATCCCAGAACTCTGCAATATCAGAAAGGGCATTATTTACAAAGTGACCCCATCTACGCATACCAGTGAAAGCTGGTTTTGGAGTTTCTTATTAATGCACATTAGCATCCTCATGAACCTATCTGATAATACTTATACATGGGGACTTAAGCTCCTTAAGCAATGTTCACACCTTGATGAAAAATAATACTGTTAAGTTCTTCCTTTAAATAAACTTTCTAAGCAAGTCTACTAACAGTTATCTGCTATCTGCCACAAGGGGAAACATGTAGACAGTTCTGCAGTGTCTTATAAATCTTGGGCTGCTGAGTATTAGGTAGTAAATTAAATGAGAAGTGAGAGCTCCTTTCACTGGATCCTCCTACTTCATTTTACCACATGGGAATGTTTAAGTTGAGTCCTAAGGAAACAATCTGCATCCCCAAGGGATATGTTCCTGTGTTCTGAAAAATAAGTCTGCTATGTAAAAGGCATCTTAGAATGCTTTTGTGGTAAAGATTTACCATGGCCTAGAAGTATAAAAGCCTGCCTTGGTGTTGTACAGCGTTGTATCATTTTAACATGGGTATGTGCATAGCGAGACCGCTCATAAAATCTGACTTCAAATATCTGGAGATGTCCACAGGCTTCAATAGCAAACAATAGCCTGTGGTTTGGCTCCTGCTAGAGAGTTGAGCAACTGGAACTCAATTCCCAGGTCGGCTATTTCCTCTGACTGTGAGCAATTCACTTCATCATTGCCTGCTTCACAGTCCCCTGGCATGAGGGGTGGCGAGGGGAGTGAAGGAATCCATTCCCACCCTTGTGATGGCTGGGGTGGGCAGGGATCTCCGCGGTGGAAACCATATGAGTCACTTGGTGTACAGAGGTTCTGGACAGGGCTGTGGAAGCTGATGGGAAATTCTGTCTGCTATGAAATACTATCAGATCATTAAAAACCAAACTCCAAAGAAGGGATGTCATTGTAAATTAAATTCCATAGACTTTTTGTTTTGTGTTGGATACATTTGTATGAAATCTTAGTGTTTTCATCCCATTTGCTGCTGCATGGATTTTCCACAAAGGCAGTGGAATTTCATTTGAATAAAAAACCACCCTCAAAAACTGGATTATTTGGATTCTAACCATAAAAGTTAAGCTAGCTGGATTTATAATATGCCATAATCAAGTAAAAATACATAAACAGGGAATCAGACATGTACAGGCAACACAGAACATAGATAATTCCTTTTAGGATTAAGCATATGGCCAGCAGCTGGCAGATCTCTGCAGATCTCTGTGAAACTAAATGATAACGTAGACATCCTTTGCTGCATGTTCCTGGGTGACAATAACTGGTAGGAAGGAAAAGACTGGCCATTCATAATCTTTATTTTATTTAGTGAGACTTTTATTTCTGTTTTGAAAAGGTGAAGGAAGACACGTAAAGGCAGAAGCTTCCTGGAAAGTATAAGCCTGTATAAATGGCAGCAATGGGAAAAACAGGCTTTTATTTTCTTTCAAAGACATTAAATTAAACAGAACTTTCCAGCATATGTTAGTATTCATAGCTGTTGCAGATCATGCATCAGAACAGAAGACTTGTGATGATTATTAGTTCTTTGTATTGCGGTAGGTCCTAGAGATCAGGGTGCTATTATGCTAGTTGTTTATAATTAGAGATTGTGTACTCCCTGGAGTAGTGACTATCTCAATAAACAAGACAAAGGATGAGAAAAAGGAAGTAGTATTGTTCTCATTGTACAAACAGTGCACTGAGAAACTGGCAAATTAAATGATTTGCCCAAGTTCATACAAGAAGTCTTTGGCAGAATTTGGTAGACAAAGCTTCTTGTTTTGTTTGTCTCCTAGGAAAGTGACTACAATGTAGGTATTTAATAGATTGATCCCCCTCTGAAAAAGAAATATTGCTTTAAATGTCAAAATAATTTCAGATTTTAAAAATAAATTATTTTTGTTACCTTCTAAATCTATTACAGGCATATGGATGTCAGTTTTTTATTTTTGAAAATTTTGGTTCTCTTTTCAGTTTCCGCAGTTTATTTCCATTCATCTTTCTATTTAAAAAGAGGCTAGTAGGAAAACTAGGAGAGTTGAGAGACCTGGTGAGGAAAAACAATAAGCCAAAATTTTGATAAAAAACAACAGAATCTCCCCGTAGTTTCCAACTTCACTAAAAAAAATCTGAAAATTTGTAAACATGGAAAAAGGGGCTCCTTTTCATGAGACACACAATTTACTGTCTTATTTTCCCCTCTTTTACCACACACATTCAAGCCCTGACACCCAGACTGAGATGAAGCCAGCAGAGGTATCTGGCCGTACACCTGTGAGGCTGCCTGGGGAAGTCAGCCCAGGACACCCTGCTCAACTTGCATGACTGACTGTTCCTACTCATTTGGGCTAAGCTCCAGTGCTCCCCTGCCCAAACTGGTGAGGTGGGACAAGCGCTGGAGTCAGGATGAAGCCGTAACTCCCAGTGCATTTGGAGATGGGAGAGGCTGTGCTATAGAGTAGGGTTAGCGTCAGGGGTAGGGTTAGGGTTAGGGTTAGGGAAACGAGGGCCTTCAGAGCTGGAATTTGCAGCATTGGGGACATTACAGGAGGGCTGTTGCGAATGGCTTGTGACAATCTGCGATCCTGAGCTTTTGTCCATTATGGGGTTTTAAGCCCATAATTCTGTCTCTTCCCTACCTGTAGCATAGGACCTAAAATGGGCTTCTTGGAACAATTTCCTGCCATGTCCGCACCAGTCAAAACCTGTCCTTTGGCTGCAGAGCTCTCAGGAGCTTATTTTACGCTTCCAGTTCTTTGTGTGGTGTCAAGAGTCCAGAATACCAATAAAGATCCTATTCTTGATGCTCTTCAACATGAACACATAAAAGAGAGATGCTGCACGCACAATAGAAAGGTCCCTTCTTCCATCCCTTGATCCATCCTCTCTCTCCTTTAGTACATTGGAGGCAAATACGTAGTTTGTCTCTTTTTGTCCTTGTTTCTTAGTGCTAGGAACACTGTGGAATGACTCCTGTGCTCATACTGAGGTCAGGGGGTCCCCCCTAAAGGCAGGGACGGGGGTCCTTGGACATCATCCTGGAATTTCTTGCAACATAAACAAGTTTTAAATATGTTCTGAGACCTCCCGCCATTTGAATGATAATGATGTAACATTTTTATAACACTTAACAACTTCAAAACTTGAAGGAAAAGCAACCAAATTAACAAAACAAAACCCATTGCTAAAACTTAATACTTTTTAGAACACTAAGTTGCCATAACAACTTGATGCAAAAGTCTTTGGTGGCAACTTTGTACTCAGTCCTATTGAGGCTAAAATAACCTTACTCTTGTGTTAATACTTAGCCAGCATAGTAAATACTATTGGTTACAGAAAATTAAAACTTTTAAATAGTGAAACTACTTTTACTGAAGTAAAAGAAACCTCTTAAATCTAAGTGTTTTTCTTCTTTTAAAAAAGCATAATTTGTCAGACATTAAAATAACAAAAGGTCTTTGAAAAAGGATTATGGTTTCTGATGTTTCACTACTAGAATGGATTTACTTTATATCCTACTGATGTTGTAATCTTGAATTCTGAGGTAATGTTTTAGCCCTTTCTTTTCACATAAATAAAGATTTCAATGATAGCACTTCATTTCTTCTGTAGAACTTTCCTTTATTTTTCAAACTACTCATTTTCTCTCGCTTAAACCATTTCATCAGAATAACATACAAATTGGATGCAGTGCTTATTAGGAGGAGGGGAACAGTTAGAAAGGCAAGGCATTTCAAATCAACACACTGCTGACTGCGAGGTAGATTTGAAATGGAGAATTTCCATATTGCTTATATGTTTTCCTCCACAATGTACTTTTAAAAAAAGTCTTATTTTTAAGATTTCCCTATAAAACATAAATGTGTATTTTTTAGCATATTGTGGGGTTTTTCTGTATTTTAAAGTCCCTTGAACCTTCATTGCTATATGGAGCACAAACAATTGTTTTCTGTCAGTACTAAGCACTGAATTTTAAGAATCAAAAAGCATACTTCAGCATGGTAATAAATCACTTGCTAATCAGACTGACTTGATCCCTCTTTGAAAAACAATGCCATATACCTCTTTGGGTTGCATAGCATTTAATTAACACTAAATGTCTTCAAAAAGTCACAAATTCCCACCCTCTCTGAAATTAAGTCCACTCTTTACGCTCAGTTGGGCTGCCTTTTGGGTTTTTTTTAATATCCTATAGGAGAGTGAGTGGTGGGGACAGTGGAGTATCTTTAAAGGTTTATTGTTTACTACCAAGGGAACAAAGAGTGCTCTGCGTCCTTCCAGCTCAGGGAGACTTGGCGGGAGATTTCCCTCCAGCAACTTCGCCGTTATTAGCTGGCTTGCCAAATAGGGACCATTCTCCTGACTCTCACCCTACAACCTGCCTTTGAAAGTATAGAAAAAGTGGTGTTTATAAACCAGATTTTTTTTTTTTTCTTTATTATGTGTAGTGCAGTGAAGGCCAAAGCCTTTTCTGCTTCAGCAGAACCAGCAGGGAGGAAATACATGTAGTAATTACCTTAAACAAGCAGGCAATGAAGGCTGCCGCCTCTCAAGCCGTGCGGTTTAAGGACACGATGAAAGGTGGAGGTGTCAGCACTCATAGCCCAGAACAGCCGGCTGGAAATCCGGCATCCCCACGCTCCTCCGGCCTTCTCCCGTGGGCAGGGGTCCCGGCTGGCCCCCGGAGCCAGGGGACGGCTGCGTTCAGGTGAACACTCCCGCCGACGGGGAGGGCGTCCTCAGGTGAGAGAAATGGCTTGTAAGAGGGACTCAGAGATAGCCAAAGCGTCGAGGAGGTTTCCCATTTGAAAACCAACGACGGAAAAGACAACAGTGGCTGGTTCAATCCCGTCAGAATTATTCTCTGGAGAAGTTTTCAGTCACCCCCTCTTTTGGTGGCTTTTTGGTTTCTTGGCTAAAGATCAAATTGACTTTTACTTTATATTTCAGCACAAAATACTCTTTTTTTTTTTTTTTTTTTTTCCCCCCCTCCTTGTGCTGCTAGAGCCAGCTGGTCCACTCTGGTAAATCAGGGAAACTTTGCTGACAAAAGCAAAGCCACCACGAAGGACCTGGGCACGAGGAACAAGCCGGGAGGTATGACATGGAGTACGTGGCGTATGTGGGCTTACTGCAGGACATAATGTGTGCCTTAAAAAAGGGTGAAGAAACAAGCCAGGCCCCACCCGCGGCCTGGTGTGCCTCCTGCAGCCCCCCGCCACGAGCCCTTCTGCACAGGTGCCTTTGGTGTCTCTCGAGGACTTGCAGGGCCCTGCTGAGGCCGTCGCAGGTGAGACGGGGCGGCGGGGACTGTGCCCGAGGGGACGGGGCGGCGGGGGCTGTGCCCGAGGGGACGGGGTGGCAGGGGCTGTGCCTGAGGGGATAGGGCGGCAGCAGGGGCTGTGCCTGAGGGGACGGGGTGGCGGGGGCTGTGTCCGAGGGGACGGGGGTGGCAGCACCGGCTGTGCCTGAGGGGACAGGGTGGCGGGGGCTGTGCCTGAGGGGACGGGGCAGCACGGGCTGTGCCTGAGGGGACGGGGGTGGCAGGGGCTGTGCCCGAGGGGACGGGGCGGCAGGGGCTGTGCCTGAGGGGATGGGGCGGCGGGGGCTGTGCCCGAGGGGATGGGGCGGCAGCAGGGGCTGTGTCTGAGGGGACGGGGCGGCAGCAGGGGCTGTGTCTGAGGGGATAGGGCGGCAGCAGGGGCTGTGCCCGAGGGGACGGGGCGGCAGGGGCTGTGTCTGAGGGGACGGGGTGGCAGCACCGGCTGTGCCTGAGGGGACAGGGTGGCGGGGGCTGTGCCTGAGGGGACGGGGCAGCACGGGCTGTGCCTGAGGGGACGGGGTGGCAGGGGCTGTGCCCGAGGGGACGGGGCGGCGGGGGCTGTGCCTGAGGGGATGGGGCGGCGGGGGCTGTGCCCGAGGGGATGGGGCGGCAGCAGGGGCTGTGCCCGAGGGGATGGGGCGGCAGGGGCTGTGTCTGAGGGGACGGGGCGGCA
The DNA here is from genome assembly GCF_030463565.1 of Pelecanus crispus. NCBI lineage: Eukaryota > Metazoa > Chordata > Aves > Pelecaniformes > Pelecanidae > Pelecanus > Pelecanus crispus. The sequence goes on from NC_134652.1 coordinate 7,928,583, forward strand.
GCAGGGGTTGTGCCTGAGGGGACAGGGTGGCGGGGGCTGTGTCCGAGGGGACGGGGGTGGCAGCACCGGCTGTGCCTGAGGGGACAGGGTGGCGGGGGCTGTGCCTGAGGGGACGGGGCAGCACGGGCTGTGTCTGAGGGGACGGGGTGGCAGGGGCTGTGCCCGAGGGGACGGGGCGGCAGCAGGGGCTGTGTCTGAGGGGATGGGGCGGCAGCAGGGGCTGTGCCTGAGGGGACGGGGCAGCGGGGGCTATGCCCGAGGGGACAGGGCGGCAGCAGGGGCTGTGTCTGAGGCGACTGGGCGGCAGCAGGGGCTGTGTCTGAGGGGACTGGGCGGCAGCAGGGGCTGTGCCCGAGGGGACGGGGCGGCGGGGGCTGTGCCTGAGGGGATGGGGCGGCAGGGGCTGTGTCTGAGGGGACGGGGCAGCGGGGGCTGTGCCTGAGGGGACGGGGCGGGAGGTGCCTGTGCCCTCAGGCCACTCCTGGGGGCCTGGTGGGGCTTGGCCGGGCCTGGCCGGCCGGACAGGACCATTGGGGGTGGCCACTGAGGGAGGCCATCGCGATTCCCGCCGTGGGCCGGAGAGGACGCACGCCCGCGGCCGCCGAGGAGGTGGCGGTGGCCCTGTCCCCGGTCCTCCCTGCCAGAGGCTCCAGGACCGTCCCAGGCCGGTGCCCTGCTCCGGCCCGGTGTGGCAGGGCTGTCCCGCAAATGGGATTCGCTTTTGAGGCTCCTGCCCTGCACAGCCAGATCTTTGTTGCCCTCTTGAGATGTGTGGCAGATTTATTTCTACTAATTTTTTAAGTACCAAGTGTATCTAGCGTACTTACTACTCCTAATTAATGTGAGAATAAAGAATCAAAGAGGGTATTCCTCCAATGAGTTGTTTTTGAAGAGTGACAAATTAATCCCCTTGGATATGGCTGAAGCCAAGGAAGATCTTTTTGTTCCTCTAACAAACTGCAGCAATTAGACGTTCAAAACTCTGCTCATGATAAATAGATTTTAATAGCTATTTATTCTCTTTGTGTATGCCAAAATCCTGGGGCTTACGTCCTTCAGCCAAACGTTCTCCCAGGTAACCAGAGATGTAGGAATGTGTTTCCAGTCGTCGGGACCTGTGTGCACACACATGTGCGTGCAAGTGCACCTGTGAGAAGTCAGTGTCCAGGGTTGCATGCATCCATTTACCCACTAAATTTGTCAGACTTTTTCTTATGCTCTTGTGAGCTTTGGACCAACTCCTCAACGGCCCAATTCACTTGCATGATTATCTGCATTCACTTGCCCTGAAAATACATTTTGAGCATGAGAAGGAAAAATTTTATGGCTGAATTTTTTTCTATGGTTCTCCCTGTAAATGCATCGCGACATTTCAAGGGGATACTTGTAATCTGCTTTAATAGGGATCAGGTGGCATTTACTAGGACTCGTTCAGACTTCAGGAGTACAACTTTAAATCTTCACCTGCTCGCGGAGTCAGAGGGCTTTGACAGCATTTGGGGGCGATAAGCCAGAGATGAGATTTTGACAGGCTCCTTTTCTGATGGGGTCTGGAGATAAGTGGCTGCGAGATTGCCAGTCGGAATTGTTTCTCCAGGTCCTGATGCTGGGCAAGGAACGAGGGCGATGGGGAAGGCGTGGAAGCCACCTTTGTGCTGAAGTGATCAAAGCGGGGGGCTAAAGGCTGCTTCAATGCTATCAGCCTGTAACAGGCCCCCGCGGGACTCCTGCACCTGCCGGCTGCCGCTCCTTTATGCTTGTGCCGCATCCTGCCCTGCGCTCCCCTTACCCCGGGGTGACAGAGAACCGACTGCGCCAGAGGGTGTTCTCTCACAAGAGGGTAATCCTCAGCTGTTTATTCAGGCGGCTCGGAAGGGGCAGCAGCTGCCGGTCTGCTGCGGAGGTGGAGTGGTGGCCACGGGAAAAAGGATGTGCAGCTGTAGGCAGCCAGGCTCCAGCTGAGCCAGGTTGGAAGGTGGGTTTTCCCCCTGTGCACTCTCTGCTGTGGGCCTCATACCAAGCTCCTTTGCTGGATGAGGTATAGGGAGCAAGTGGGGCTTTCAATGTTTAAAAGTCTTTTCTGCGGTGCTGTAGATGACTCCTGCGTTGCTCCAGAATTTGCAGCTAGCTAAGTACAGCGACCTCACAAATTGTACTTTCCAAGGGAAAGTAGCACTCTCTTGCACACTCAAGGCAAGGAGGATGACACCTCTATTCCACTGCAGCCATTCAAGACAAAATAAAGCATAGGAAAATCCTTCTGCAGTGTTCAACTTCAGAAAAAGCAATATTTTCACAGGCTTTTTTTTCTTGGATATCAAATAGAAGCAGGCTGTAAATAGCTGTGAAAATCATTGAGAAGGGGAATTTTTATGAAGCAGAGTTTATGCCACAGGATGCCACATGAATGCAGACAAGGATATATAAGTTTGATGAATTTTATCTCATTTAATACACTTTAAATGTCTTTTTTAGAACCCTCAGTTAACAAGAAGTTTTTAAACTGAATTCTATGATGAAATTCTAGAGCTAGAACAGTCACGATAGCTTTAGGTGAGAGCATATCATACTCAGTACTGACTGAAAGCTATTGGGCCAAATCCAAGCTGTTCTGCCCTGGAAACCAACATAAATGTTGAGGCTAGGCTGGTGTGGTCATAGTTCTTTGAGTGCGAGGCTCAAAAGTGATGTACTGCACAAACGGGAACTTGCAAGGCCAGAGGGGAAGGAAACTGGTTTTCAAACCCAAAGAATTGGTGAGGCACAGATGGAAGGGCTAGTGGTGTGTGTTACTGGGGGAGGAGTGAGAGAGACAGTGGGTACAGCCAGATGGTGACAGACACACTGGAGAGGCACACATAAGCCCTTGTTCTTGTCCCATATTTAAAGGAAATAATTTGCAAGACTTCTGGAAGCAGATTTTTAAGTGAAACACCAAAATAGACAAACGTGCCATGCAGTTGTGGAAGCAGAGAATGCTGTGGTCCCTGGATCCAAGGCCAAACAGAGCCAACTGCCATCTCCTCTTTGATTTCTCACTCTCAATATCCCAGGCCTGCATCGATTTTCACCCAGATATTATATAGAGAGGGTTGCACAAATCAAGATATTTCTTTGCTTCTTTCTACTTCTTCCCACCTGTGGCTGCTGTAGTTCACACTGGCCTTGCCTTTCCCTCAGCACAAAATCTTGCTGCTGAAGAACATGGCTAGACTGCAGCGCAGACACTTATCACTTTATTTTCTCCTATGAGCAAGGAGTGGGAATGTCTCATTTGGCGTGTTGAACTCAGATCTAAGTGCTAAAATGTTTACTGCTTTCAATCCGCCCAGCGGGATACTCCGAGCAAAAGTGACGGTTGGCAGCCTGCTGCTGATGGTACCATCCAACTCACAGGGCTTACAGCAAAACTCGTGCGGAATCTCAAATGTTAGGCTTTTAATTCTTTTAGGGGACTTGTTCCACAAGTACTTCAGATGGTTTTCTATTAACATTTGACAACATCTCAGCAATTGAAATACGTTTAGTGAGATTACAGCGTTTAGATTGTGGTCTAAGAACTTCTGATCAGATTCTGCTTTCCCTAATTAATGCATTCCTGCACCTACTTAATGGCATTCATAGCAACCAATAATTTCTGTTCTTCTCTAATGATATGCACCATACCTTGGCACTAGAGTGCGGATAAATACATATATGTTTTTGTTATTTTAGAAGAAAAATCCGTGTGCTGTGGGTAATGAATTGAAGGTTAAGTGACAATTTTTCTTTACAACCACTCATGTCTTACAGTCTGTGAACTGAAAACTGGATTAACCTTTAATTACCCCCTGTGATCTCTCAACCCTGAAACAACATTACCACTCCTCCTAGTGTTATTTGCATACAGCATTTAATGAGAGAAACATCTGTTTGCATATTTGATATCATTAATATTATGCAGATGAGCTGAGTTTTCATGTTGCAATGGGCAATTGTGCAGAAATTTCCTCTTCTCTCATTTTTGGTCTATTTCCCTCCTCCTAACAATTTGCTCTGACTTGTGTTAATTAGAAAAAGAGCTGCCTGGTGCCACTAGCCTTGCATATGTAATGCATAGCTGCTGTGTGATCTGAATGGCAGCACTGCAATATCCTGATGAATTTACAAAATACAGAATGTCTGGCTTGATGCTATTAGGCAAACCTGTTGATATTTTCTGAGGCAAACATACTCTTTTAATAAAATAGGTTACTATGGCTGAAAATTAAATGAATACAAGTAAGATTGCCAACAGATTTTTTTCTCATGACTTTATTTATAAAAATTATTTCTGTCTAATAAGATAAAATATATTCATTAGGTACCTGATCCGGCAGCCATTTGGTTGACTGGAGTTTAGGTGAGGGCTTGATATCCGTGTCTGTTCTCTCCAGCAACCTGAGATGTTTCATATGGCCCTGCGATGAAATCCCTACTCTGTACTGAGCCATGGCCATTGAAAACTGATGGGCCACTGCTTTTAGTGAGTGCATAAACCTGAGGTCTGGGAGAAACTGCTTATTTTTCTTGAGAAATAAGGAGATTTTTCCCTTTTGTTTAGCTTGAACCCTGTTTTCTTGAAGGTGTTCCTCAGAAGTGTCTAAGCCATTGCTGACATTAAAAAAAAAAAATAAAAAAAAGAGGCGGGGGGATGGAACTATAGAGAAGAATTGTAGGGGGAAACAGAATATTGTTTTCTAGTTTGTTAGTTAAAATTCCCTAAGTCCCAGATGTCACCAGGTGCTGAATATTTAGCCAGCTCGAGATGTGTATAATGTCCTTGATGCGTTCACAGTAAATAAGGTCCGGTACCTTTAAAATTGGGATTTTAGAAGAGAAGCTAAGGATTTGGTTGGACATTGTTCCTGTGCTATTTTTGCCATTTTCTGAGGGAATTTCCACTAATTCAAAGGTAGAAAATATTTCCTACAGAGAGATCTGCAGCATGCTTTCCATAGATCCTAAATTCTTCTAACTCATCACAAATTGCTTCAGTTTGCCCTTTTGTGCTTGAGTTGAACTGCTGAGCCAATGTCAGCGACTACTGAAAGTTTGCAAAACTTCAAATGATTCTTTTTCTAGACTTCCATCTGGATAAAAATGAGGCTGGAGCAGCGTGCAATTTATTTCATCGCCTAAAATGACACCTGAGCTATATTTATCTCTCAAACCATTCCTTTGTTGACAAGAACTAAGCAGGTTTCTGAGAGACACAGAGCTCCTACTAATTGCTTGGACTAAACTGCAGAAGCAAAACAGTTTGTGATACAGTAAGATTTTCAGACAAGAACAGTATTTACATTCTCTGCTTCAGTGTGTTTCTTCCTAGTTGGACTTCAGCTAAAACTGAAACTGCAGTGTGCTGCTGCTGCCCATCCGCGTCCCTGCTTCTGAGCTGCCCACTCATCAGCATCACCCATCCTTCGTCCCAGCCACTGGGGACTTGGCTAGCTTAGCAAAAGGGAAGGCAGGTTGACTTTTTCACATTCGAAGTAGCTTCTACATGGAGACAACTGATGGTCCAAATTGTCAAAGGCTGGCTAGCTTTCAGGGAAGAATAAAATAAAAATTTGAAAAACCGATAGGTTTACGTGCACACCAAAAAGTCAGTGTGTTATGGACAGATGGGATTATTCTGTAAGATGAATGTTTATATCAGGAGGGCTTCTTTCCAAAGAATTTGTGGTGATCCAGGCCTCAGTAGTGCAGGGTTAACAGTGCCCACTTATTCCTAAAATAAAAGAGATACCATAGATAATATGTAGCCTGTGACTAAATGAAGACTAAATATGACTGATCAGATGAATGCTGAAGTGCCATTTTTTTCCTGATTCTGGTACAAAATAATAATATGCCTTACTTTTCATTCATGACATAAATTTTATAGGAGAAATTTGTGGGGTGTTGTGTTTTGTGATGTGAATTATTTTCATGAACAGTTACACATTTTGTGAGAACATATGTTCCTATAAAGCAGATTTTCATAGTTTAAGAGTTGATTTTTATAAGTCAAGCTTGTTTATCTAAAGGTTTGACTTGCATGTAGGATTACTGTGGTTTTGTACACAAGTCATTGCTGTGGCATCTACCAGGCCTTTTATGCAAGAAAAATCCTTAATGAATGCAAACTGTTGTGCATGCAAATTTTAGTCCTGTGTGTAGAAGTTAGGCATGCAAGTGAACACAATACTTCCCACATGTAATTGTCTGACTCCTCTGCAAATCTTCTGACTTGAGTACCTGCAATGGATTGGCCAGCTTATGAAGCCCAGTCATCAGTCTGGAATTTGGATTTCATTGGGTAAATAGATTGTGATAGTGGCGATCGAGATTTATGTTGGCATAACACTTTATTTTGTAAGTCCTTTCATTTCAGGAACTACTATGTATAAAGAAGGGGATCTCCAGTGGTCAGACAGAGACCTGGAGAGGTAAATGAAATCTAGGGCAAGGTCGTACGAAATCTTGATAGAGTTTGGGAATAAGAGTATTGCTGCTCCAAAGCTGTGCTTTGTATTTCAGCTACACAAACAAATTCTAGGTTGCCAAAAATTTTTGGATAAAAAAGAATTGAGCCTATCATGGCAAGCTTTGTTTATGTGATGTTATTTAGATTTTTCAGATATAAAGCAGATGGTCTCAATTCAAGACAGTGTACATTTCATGGGTAAGGACTATCTTTGGGACCTTGGAGAGGACTTAGGAAGGCAAAGGGGCCTTTTTTTCATTTGCCACAAACTGCTTATGCATCCCAAGACACTTCCAAGGCAGGGTCTCATCTTACTCCTGAATGCAATCCAGTGGCTTCTCAAGTGAAGTAAAAGTTGTTGGTTGAGCTAGTTAAGAAATTGAGTGTTCAAGGGCTTTTGTTAACACAAGGTCAAATAAATTTCTGTTGCCATGGCTGTGTTTTTACACATTGCGACCAAGAAAAACAAAACCTTTAAGAGGCAGGGTGCTCAGCACTGGCCAACCTGTTCTTGCTAAAATCAGTGTCTTTTATGCCAGAATTTAACTGAATACTGGGTGCTTTTAGTGGATTTTTGGTTGTTGGCATTTGATACAGGGGTGTGTTTTCATGCCAGTTTATGAATGCATTTTCCCTGTTTGTCTTCGGAGCAGTGATATCACACTAATATCTGTACTTTAATGCCAATGTGATGATTTTAGAATCAGTAAAACACTTCACCAGTGAAACAGTTTTTTCACTTTGCCATTCAGCTGTTTGTCTGAAAAGCTTGCCTCCATGAAGTATCTCTGCGTGCTCTGTTTGCATGTATGTTGAGAAAATCACTAAACAAGAAAAACAAGAATAATATCAGTGTCTTAACTGAGTTTAAATGCAGTGCAATTTGTGTTAATAGTGGCTTTTATAGGCACTATTATATACTAAATTAAATTATATCTTTATTCTTGTATCTAAGATAAACAGTAAGTATGTAATATATCAGTAATAGAAAACCCTTGGCATTTAAGAAAGAATTGTGCTTTAATGTAAGGACGTTTTTATACCTCAGTAATAAATTAACATTTCAAAAGTACTTTAGCCTGCTGAGATGGATCATTCTATGAGTATGGGTAACACCATGGACTCCAATAATTAGTGTAAATTGCCTTTGAATAATACAGAGCTGGGAACAACTTTCAGTGCTTAATGCCCCTTGCAGTACATGATGAAGAGTCCTTAATGGAGCTTGGAAAAACAAGTAATACCTATAAATCAAAGAAGAAAAGCCGTTTTTGATGCATTTGTCTGAGAGTGTGAGTTTTAAACCAAATTGTTAACACTCCTCCCTGCTGAGGGTCATGGATTAGCTAGGGTGGGAGTTTCTTATAGGATCTTTCACACTAACCAGCAGAGGTAGGGGGTTTCAAATACAAGTGTTTTCTTAACCCTAATCCCTGCCTCCCTGACCAGTAGAGCTCTGAATTTCTCTCTAATTAGGTGGAGAATTAGTAGGTGGATAAATGTGTTAGTGGATGAGGATGAAGTGATTAACTTGCCCCAGACTATGATAGTGAGTTCAAGGCGCTACTGAATTAATTTTGTTTCTAATAACTTTCTCCCCATATTCTAGCGGCACCACGGCAGAGTACTTGAATTTATATCTCTGTAATCTTACAGCAGTATATTCTGTTGCCTCGTTCCCATGGCTTTATCTGCTATATTTAAGCAGCAGTGCAGTATGTTTCCCAATGTGCCAGCTCACATTTATGTATACTATTTAATTATGTGAACAGCCTTGTAACCTAATCAAGATATATTGATGCTACAGTAAGACTGTATATATGAGGGAAATATGAATTTTGTTACAAAATAATGAGACTGGAATACTTTCTCCAAGTATTTGCTAGCTGTACTTTAAAAACAAGTATCTGCTGCTTTGCTGTTGCTTCCTGCTTGCTGCTCTTTGTTCAGTGTGTGGGGGCTCTGCTGTCATAGAGGAAATGCAGTTTCACACCACTGTAGACAAGATATGACTCTGCTAACCTGGAGTGGTGAAGTTTTCTGTCTCTTTGCTGATGCGTCCCTGTTGACCAGGTAAGGAAGGATTTGTCGTGGGAGAGGGCAGGACCTGCTCCCTGCCATCTCTCCCTCGGCAGCCTCTGGCATGGGACAGGCTCTGACTTCACCTTGGGAACTCGGTGGGAACCTCTGCCCTTTCACAGTGAAGCTGAATCATCCCCAGTCACTGCCAGAACACTTTTTATTCTTACTCATGGCCACAGAAGTATCTCAGCAACCCCAGCGTGTTCCTGTCCTTGTGGTCTCTCTGATTCACAGTGGCCTGCTCAGACCTGTGAATTCACTTGGCCCCAAAGAATGAAGTGTGCTACTTACAAAACAGGCAGACCCAGCAGCAAAGGGACAAGTTTCCCAAGCTGGCCCAGTGCTGTGATGCAGACAAGCTGGGATACTGAGAAGACCTTTCCTGGAATAAGTCAATGAGTTTTTCATGTGTATTCAGAACAAGGGAGGGTGCTAGAAGATGCCACAAGTAGGGTAGATCATAAATCATAGAATCGTTTAGGTTGGAAAAGACCTTTAAGATCATCCAGTCCAACCATTAACCTACACTACCAAGTCCACACTAAACCAATCAAGGGTAGACTAGACTAAACCATGTCCCAGAGTGCCACGTCTACCTGTTTTTTGAATGCTTCCAGGGATGGTGACTCCACCACCTCTCTGGGCAGCCTGTTCCAATGCTTGACAACCCTTTCCATGAAGAAATTTTTCCTAATATCCAACCTAAACCTCCCCTGGTGCAGCTTGAGCCCATTTCCTCTCGTCCTATCGCTAGCTACGTGGGAGAAGAGCCCAACACCCACCTCACTACACCCTCCTTTCAGGTAGCTGTAGAGAGCGATAAGGTCTCCCCTCAGCCTCCTCTTCTCCAGACTAAAAAACCCCAGTTCCCTCAGCCGCTCCTTATAAGGCCTGTGCTCCAGACCCTTCACCAGCTTTTTTGCCCTTCTCTGAACACGCTCCAGCACCTCAGTGTGCATTTGCTGAGAAAACAGACTGACATCTACAACTCATGACACTGGACACTGATCTTAACTAGTTCGTAAAATTATTTAGTACCTTTCAGAAAAAGATCTGGTGTTCCTGAGCTTACACATTGAAGGGAAGTAAAAAATGCCTTGTGGAAATGCTAACCACTGTTGTTGGTTTACTAATCAGAAAAAGAGACTGTAGGAGACAAGAAGTAATCCTCCAGGTCTGTCCAGGGGGAATAAAGCCTCAGCTGAAGTAGCATGTTCAGAGGTACCATTCTTCAAAAAAGGTGGGGAGGGAGAAAAGAGCATGAATGATCAGGAGTCCAGAAAAAATTACTAAATGAGTAGTATTGAAGAAAAGGGAAATGTTCTGGTTAGCCTGTATTAAAAGGCAGACGTGGCAACTTAATGTGAGCATGCACGAGAAATGCAGAGGTATGTGGTTGTAAGGAGATAGGTAGTAACTTATCCTGCAGGACCATAGTGCATATGACAAGGATGTTTCAGCTGAAACGGGGACAATTTAGTTTAGAGAGTAGCTGAAACCTGCTAATAATAGGAGGATAATGAATTACTGGACTAATATGCCTAGCTAGGATGGAAAGACCCAAAAAAAAAAGATAATTTCAATCTGGCAGTGGTTTAGTATTTTATGTGATGTTTTAGACGATGGTTCTTCTCTCTGAAGCATGGAGTGAGCTCTACCATTGCAAACCATACTCCGTCAGAAGGCAGGTCAGGCTGCTCTGCGGGTCAGCCTGAGTAGCTCGGCTTGCATGATTGAGTCATTAGACCGGGTATTGTGTGTGTATCCAATAACTCAGGCAGGAAATTTAAAGGGAAGTGTATTTTCTATGCAGCGCAATCAAAGTTGATTCTATCCTTATCTCAGTTGTTTGCTTCAGTGAGCTTCAAATGCCTGAGGAGAGCGTGGTTGCTGAGAAATCTGAGGTCTAAAGGGGACACGGGGGTGGTGGCCAGGGTTAGCAGAAACCAGCCCTGGTGACTGCCAGGCACAGTCTCATCCCTGCTGCCAGTGGGTGTTTGTTCCTTGGGAAGTCAAAGACTCTGGGCACTGCACAGGCACCCTAAGGTTGACCTTTAGAGTGAGAACCCAGTTATCTCAATCCCAGGTGCCGGCACACTCCCCGGACTGTGTAACATCCGGGATATGTCAAAAGCAGCATTAGCTTGAGAGATCCTTAGCAACAAATCTTGTCTTGAATGAGCTTCTCTTTGCTCCTGTCCTTTTTGCCAGTAGAAGCCTCTACCTAAGTGTCTGACTAATAAAACTCAAACTGACACATTTGGGAAGCAAAATGTTTTTTTTTTTTTGATGTGTTCATGACAGTGCTTTGCAAATGGTGCTGTGAGAGTTTGGAATAGCAGATAATGATGGGAGCTGTAAGATGGCAATACACAGCTCCCTGGGACAGGGTAAAACACCTCTTTTTAGGCAATGACTGGAAGGCTCAACATGCTCAATAGGAGAAACCTGTGTATGCCGTTTAGGTGCAGGGTTAGCCCTCAGGAGGGTACTTTCCCTGCCCAAGCCTCCCCAGGTGGAAGAATTGTCTTTCTAGTGTTCAGCTGTATCCCAGTACAGTACATAAAAAGTCACTCTGTATTAGCCAGGATTATGTTGTCTCTTGATATCATCAGGTTTTCCTCTGCAAACTACAAAAGAATGTAGCCTGATGCATGCAACAAGCCAGGTATCTCCACTGGAAGTGTGTGTTTCACTGGCTAAAATCTCTCTGAAGTGACTAGCTACAGAATTTATCTTCAGTTTTTAACAGAGGTTCGGCTTCATTAAAGCATTGGAAGCCAGAATTTTGCTGGAAAGATAAGTCTTTCTTCATTAAAAAGTGGAAGTGGAAGTCAGAGAATGATCTTGTTTTCTTTTCTAACTGGCTATGCTACTCCTTTGAATAGTTTTATATATTTAAATGGACAAGGATGTAAATTGTACTTCCAAACTATTAAAGCCAATAGCACACATTATAATATGCTGTGAAAAGAAGATAGCTTCGGCCAGTAACTCTTAAGCCTAAATGAGTTTCTCCTAAGAGGAGAACAGCTGCTTGAAGTACATATATTTAAAATTAAATTTCTTTATTACAAGTTACTTAGCGTATTTCGGACTTATATGTTCTCTAGCTTAAATCTTTTTTTTTAATTGCACAAAGCTGTGGAAAATAATCGGAAGCTCAGTTAGCATTACAAATTGAAAATCAGAAATTATATGAATGTTTTTTCAGGTTCTCAAGCTACATAGGTGTATTAACCCTCATTAGCCATTTTGTGGCAGTGAGAGATTTGAAAACAGAATTCCATTACAGTATTTATGGTCAAAATCTGATATGATCAAATAATAGGTTTCCCAATAGAAATGTCTATGTGCCATGTAGTAAACTTGATAATTGTAAGAATACATTTAATGCAGTAGAACTGAATACCGAACCAGGAGATTAACATTTCTGTTATATAATTACAAGTTCAAGGAGTTCAGCTTCTTATCGTACTACAGTAAGTATAGAAAGTAGAAGTGATCCTCTTTAATTTGTAATTATTTAACTGAAATAGAATGTCTCCCAGTCTTATTCTTACTCTTCTACATTGAAGACATTGGTATGCAGAAACCATGCACCAAGGAATAGTACACTATCAGAGTAGGACATGTTTGAGTATTCTTTAAAACCAACTAAGAGAAGTTAATCTCATTGAACTTCTTTTTATTCAACAAAAGAGTTAGATGTTTCCAAGTCTAATGTGACTATAATGTTCATTAAATGGACTTCTTTACACCTTTAAATGGATTAACTGTACATCTTCACAGTCTAATTATTATACATGTCGCTCACAAATCACAGATCTAATTCAAAGCACTGTAAAAGCTCTGTTTATGAGCATTAGAAAAGGAGATACAGTGAGAACTGAGTGTGATTTTTATCTGGGTCATATAAAAGAATAAGCATCGTCCACATTAAAGTACAGAAATGCATGTACCTTCACTTGTTGAGTTTTCCTTCAACTTTGGTCTTGTGATAGCCTTCTTTGAAAAGTTAAGCCACAGACTACTTCAGCATCTCCACTCCCTCATTTGTCCATAACCCAGGATGATCCCTGACTAAGATACCCACCTGCAGCTGAGCTGTTAATAATTCCCAAACAATAGTTGTCAGTCAGATAAAGGATGATATACAATTTTGCTAGTATAGTTTGGGTATCTGGGAATAACTGTGATTTACATTGCTGTCTCAAGTTAGGTTTGCTTATCAGAAGACACTAAGAGTGGTTCTAGTGGTCAGATTTTTAAAGGCAGCTACGTGCTTAGCTCGCCAGTGCAATCAATGTCTAAACCCTTTAAAAAAAAGTCCTGCTCTATGTTTTTGCCACATGTGAATGGTTGTCAGCCCATAGAAGTCAGTGGAGCTATGCCACATTATGTGGGTTTGGAGATCAGGGTGGCAAGTTAGCTGTGAGAGAAGCTTCATTCTCCCTTTGGGTAGCAAGAGCTTATCATAGAATCATAGAATCATAGAATTGTTTAGGTTGGAAAAGACCTTTAGGATCATCCAGTCCAACCATTAACCTACACTACCAAGTCCACACTAAACCAATCAAGGGCAGACTAGACTAAACCATGTCCCAGAGTGCCACGTCTACCCGTTTTTTGAATGCTTCCAGGGATGGTGACTCCACCACCTCTCTGGGCAGCCTGTTCCAATGCTTGACAACCCTTTCCATGAAGAAATTTTTCCTAATATCCAACCTAAACCTCCCCTGGTGCAGCTTGAGCCCATTTCCTCTCGTCCTATCGCTAGCTACGTGGGAGAAGAGCCCAACACCCACCTCACTACACCCTCCTTTCAGGTAGCTGTAGAGAGCGATAAGGTCTCCCCTCAGCCTCCTCTTCTCCAGACTAAAAAACCCCAGTTCCCTCATCCGCTCCTCATAAGGCCTGTGCTCCAGACCCTTCACCAGCTTCGTTATCAAAGGGTTGGAGTCCACGGTATGACAATATGGTCCTCAGTGAACATACTACATCTGTAGTGTGAACCAAAGGTGGCAGATGTTTGCCCAAAATTTCTTATGCTTTCATCTGTAGGAGAAAAAGGACCTCAAGATAATACTGAAGACTGTTGTGGGATGACCTTAGGGCTTTTACTATGAGGAGCTACAATAACAAAAGCTACAGATATTATGCAAATGTGTTATGTATGAGATATATTTCCACTGAATCCTGACAGGGCAAAAATATCCTCATTGCTTACAGAGATGTGTGCTGGCAGCAGTTGCAAGTCAGTTTGTGTTTATAATGTAATACCAGAAATATTTCCCTTTTCTCTTAGTTACAAAACCTTAGATATTCCTGCCACATTTCTCTTACAAAAGGTTACAGATTTCTTCAGTAGACGACAGTTCAGATAATTACAATTCCCAAGTTGAAAACCATTACAATAATGCCAGTTCCCTGGCGAGGCTCACAGACCCTTTCAGCCAGCAGCGGCCCAAGCATCCAAGCTCTCCGACCAGAAGTGGTGTAGCTGCAAGAAGTACAATGTAGCTTTTTTTGCGAGGAAGCTTTTCTTGCGCAAAAAGTGCAGGCATGCTCCGGTATGACCAGATGGAAAGCGATGAACCGCTGTGTGTGTGTGTGTGTATCTGACTTTTCCTGTGTGTTTGGACAGCACAGATCTGATCTCACTGGATCATCTAGGAGCTGCTGTGAAACAAATTACAGAAATCTATAATGCAGCCTCAGCAGCATGACTGTGCATTCCTGATGTATACCGATCACAAATATGAACTATGGTATTTAGGTATTGGAACCTAAATGAATGAAGACTTTGAAATGGGGGATTTTGGACACAGGGGGTGGTTGTTTATCCCTTACACACATACCTGGGATAGCTACAGCCAACTGAATGAAGTGGATCATTATATTTCAATCTGAAACTAATGATTGGAAATAAGGCTTTTGGATTCTTGCCTTGCCGGACCACCTGCTTCTATTCCATTCTCTCCTGTGCAAAATAATATAAATAGCTACCTTCAGGTCTCCCTGCACCATAGGCTCCCCTGCCCCCAGATATTTTTATGTTTTCTGTAGTGATTTTAAATAAACATTTGCTCTGCTTTCCACATGTGCCTCTGTGTCCTGAGTGCCGGTGGCAGGTATGTTAGGTGGTATGAAAACCAGGTGTTCCCCCACAATTATTTACTTATTGGCAGACATGATGGCTGCAACATCCGCTCTAGCAATTTGACAGTGATTTACCTGCTGCTGCCAGCTGCTCTCTGCTTGTGGGGGCTGAGCTTCTCAGGCTCCTGGGGCCCAGCACTAGAGTATCTTGATTTGATACCAGACTGTTTGGAGGCCCTGCTCTGCGATTTTGGTGAGAACCAGCCAGCTCTAGGCTTCTTTCAGCGAACACCATGTCTAAATCTATTGCAATGACTTAGCTGGTGGGGTTTCCAAGAGGTTTGCTTGTCTGTGGTCTGAAGATGCAGCTTCAAAAGCTTTCATGCTTCCATTGACTTACACTGTACGAGTTCACCTCAGCATGGGACAATTGTCTCACCAAGGTACAGCAATGTGGTTGTTTGGAGTTCTTTACTCCAGTAAAAAGGTGCTCCCAACAGGTAAATTTTGTGAATTTGTGTAGCAGCATACTATCTCTTTGAAAGTTTTAGTGTTTTAATGGCATCAGGATAAAATCACAAGAGCTTTGTGAGCTGGATCTTGGTGAAGGGCAGAAAGTACTTTTAATTTCACTACTGTATATCTGAGCAAATGGCTGGATACAATTCCGATCTGCTGGCTGTTCCCTTGACACCTTAACTGAGGGAAATCCATTTCTTGCTCACTATGTTCCTACAGATGCATGGTGTGTGGCTGGGGACTGGTGTAATTGCAGTGGATTGGATTTGAAATGCATGGGGTTTTGGCATAAGGCACAGAAAGCAGGGAAGCAAGCAGCACAAGGAATTAATTTTTTAGTGCTCCTGTTCTGTTTCACTCTGCCACGTTTTTTGATTGTACCAATTTTGGAGCAAGTGGGTTTAATTCAGTTTTGTTCATATTTTTTAAGGATTCCCTTTTTAAAAAACAAAACATGACTTATACAGCAAAGTTTCCTATCAGGATGAACCGATTTAGGTAAAAAAATGACCTATCTTTCTAAGTCTGCAGCCTGATTTTCTTACTTTTTTCCATGTGATACACTTTTACTTACACAGCTAAGTAAGCAAACAAATTCTCAGATGAATAAGTTTTCTCTCTGTGAATAAGGATGGGGATCGCAAGCAGTCTGGGATGGTTGAACCTCAGCTGACAGTGGAAGTCTCTTCTAGAGACCAAGATGTAGGGGCAAAGAGCACAGGGCCTAGTGAAACCCGGGGCTGAGGTTCTCAACATATTTGGTTAAAAATATAATCTAAGGGAAAGTATAGGGTGAGGTTTTTTTCCCTATTGAAACTGAAATTTCCTTGAGAAATTTGCAGGGTTGTTTTTTTATGTTATACTAAGAGTATGGAGAGATTGTTCCTCTTTCAGACAAGAATGATCAATTATGGTTTTGCGCATGTGGCAAAATCTGGAAGGATGTGAAGCAACTGATTTTGGACAGAAACAAAATCCCTATTCCAGTGAATCCTCAGTGATTCAGTCCCTGGAGCTTTGTACTCTAAGATAACTTAGACTGTCATCCTCACCTCTTTCCCCTTCCAAAGACCCCCAACCTGCCCAGATCTGCCCAGGGTCCAAGTCTCTTTCTAGGGTGAAGACACAATTCGGTCAGCTGGTAGAAGACAGAGATGTTTCTTTGCTGCTCACACTCCCTGGTCTTTTAAGGAGTCACATTAGGGTCAGTTTAAGATTAAATGTTGACTATGTAACATGCTTATCACTATAAAGCAATACCCATTCTGGAACCGTGTATGGGAATAGTCTGTTTTCTCCCCTGTACAAATCATGCCTTAAAAATATGAGTCCCGGGTCACTTCTCTGCATGATTCTGGCTCTGCCTCTGGCCCTGTTAACCCAGCATGTGTCTTTATGATCAAAATTGAAATACACTTGCACAAACTGTTCAATAGCTTGAATCCTACATGTGTAACTGATCTCAACAGAGATGTCAATTCAATTAATATTACATTAGGCTGCCCACAAGAATATGCTAGCACAGAGCTGATGCTCCAAGTCAAGTCTGGGCTTGTTTTCTGCTACCTGACAAAGCTGAAAAAAGATGAATACTAAATGCAAGGTAACTCCATTAACTCTTTCTTTCCCTGAAGGCATATTTAAATAGTTTGAATGCCAGGAGGCCTACTAGCAATCTCAGTGAATATTTCATTCTGACTCATCATCCAATGCTTCAAAAATAGCTAGGAGTTTGGGGAGTAGAGACATCCAAAATCACTGACCATTTTGGGAAATTTTGATCTTAACTTGTGCTGGATTTTTATAGATTCCACCTGAAGTTTCCTACATCACTGAAAGTGAGGGAAAAAGGAAACCACTTTTTTACTGGGAACTTTAATACCGCCTGAAAGAAATAAAGTTTCTTAGAACTGTGGCGGTGGAGAACAGGCAGAGTGTTGAGGACGATTGGAGGGAGAAGAGCACTTCTTCCTCTGTGGCAGTTAAAGTAGGTTTGAAAGTATTTGGCATTCCTGAGCCACCTGCTCCTGGTGGGTCTTACTCCAGGAGGTTGCTTCATCCACTGTACTGATTGTACGGGAACAACCTAATGGAAGCAACTAAATACAGAACGCTTTCTTCTTCTGTTGTCTGACAAGCAAAAGAACAACCAGTTCTCCCTTTGTAAATAACAGACTGTGGACCTCAAATAAATTTTTCTTTCTTGATGGCAAGCCCTGCGGTGTCTGGGTTTCTTTTGGAGCTGCTAATCTCAATTATATTTGACTATGTGATGTCAGTTCTCATATTTGCCTGATGGTAAAAGAAAAAGCTGGAAATGGGTGTGAATATTTATGATTTACAAGACAGGCAGCAAACAAGGAAATCTTGTTTCCTTTAATTTGAAGTTATTGCCCACTGCCATAATTTCTTAGCTTTGTTTAAGTGTTTGAAAGATATGGATTGGCTTAAGTTACGGGTGCTGCTTAAACATGGCATTAAATATGATAATGTTAAGGAGTGGACAGAAATTGGGAACTGTTATCATGGTTTATATCCAAAATAATCTGGTTCCTATCACCCTTGATTTTTGTTTTGCAACTCTGACTGAGGAGTGTCCAAAATCTTGTGGATCTGGGCCTCTGTGGTCTCTCTCACAGTGACTGGTTGGATACAAGTTGTTGGGTTTTGGGGTTTTTTCTTCCATTTTCAGTATTATGATAAGCTGCCTTCTAGCTGTTTTGTCAACAGTGCACTTTTCAATAGGGATTTGCATGTTGATATGCTAATTGCATTGATAAAATGTTTTATCATTTGGACTCCACTCCAAAATGACAGAAGAAGTGTCTCTCCTTCTGCCACTGGAACTTCCCATGCAAGACAGAAAATTCTCTTCAGGTGAGAAGAGTTGATAAAGTCCCAGGACAAGTCATTATAAAAAAGCATTTCTTTTGGCTCCTGAATTTTTGGAATAAAGCAGTACAAATTTCTACTGTCTGTTGGACCAATGCCATGATGATTTGAGTGGCAGATGAGCAAGGGATCTGGAAATCAGTTAGTTAATTTTTGTGTGATTCTTTGAAAAGCCCCAGACAACTGACAGACACAGTTACAAGGGACTCCAATTTTGAAGTGATTTAAAATATCTGGGTGAAGACTTTGATTTACTTGTTAATTACTTTCCTGGTTTGTATTGAGCATGAAACAGTCAGTGCAAATCTAGTGACTCACGGATGCCTTAAAAAAGCTTCAGGCTTAGTTTCAGCATTGCATAGAGACTTCCCCTGAGTATGTGCTTGCTGACTTGTTGGAGTTTCATGAGTTTTTGGGAAGGACTCAGAATATTTCAAATTTCCCCATAAGTGTGTAGTATATTTTTCTAAAGAACCTATTGGTACCTGTAGGTTTTCAAAGACCTTTGCAAATCTGCTTTCTAAGCTCCCTCTGCCAGGACATCAAGAAGCTGCATCAGGTCTGGCTGTAGTATGTCCAGCTGCTGTCTAACCATAATGGAGAGCCAGGGCTAGAGGTTGTATTTTAAGGAATAAAAGCAAGGTTTTGTTGGTGTACCACGTGATGTTACACCTGCTGTTAGTACTTTGAGCTTCAAAAGCAAGAAAAATATTCTACTTCTTTTCCTTATTCTGTGCAACACATGCCAATCTTTTAAAAGGTAGCATTACTGGTGGGATATGGTAACATTTGGAGGCTCTAGAGATTATGGCCCATTTAGCAGTTGCTGAGTATATGATCTATGCCCTGAAGATGCAAATCTAATCAAAAAAAGAAAGTTTTATTTCCATTCTAGTAACTGAGGCACAAAGGGATGAAGTAATGTGGCCAAGATCTGCAGCAGAACCGGTGTTCCTCGAGCCTGCCACTTCAACCAAAAGAGAATCTTTCTTATGGTGTACTAACATTGCTCTGAGAGTCCCATATGAGCTGGCTAACCCACATGGATATCTGTTGTCCATATTCAGAGTAAACTCACAGTGATATGGTATAAAGGGATGCACAGTAGCACTCCTTGATGATAAAGAAAAGCCTTCAGCCATTGCTAAATGGCAGGTCCAAATGGTGCACAGAAAATTATGGAGCACATTCACCTGCAGCCAGGAAATTGGTCTTGCTGGGGGCTCACAGTTTGATTTATGGTGCCCCTAACTGAGTCAGGATTCCTAATTGTTATTGAAACAGGCTCTGAGATGGACTTGGGGGCGGGGGGGGGGAGTGAACTGCACTTCAGAGCAAGACGCACAGGAGAATGGCGGTGGGGACACCTGGGGGTACCCTTGGCCAGCCCAAAGCAGTGCTGGCCCAGAGCATCCCCTCTCTCCTCTAGAGCCGCTGGGCAGACAGCAAGCACAGTATGCCCTGCTGCGGCACAGGGGAATGAAGGGCACAAGAAGAATACAGGACTGGAAGGACTAAAAAGAAAGTTGATGTCTCTCAAGTTTTGGTCCATTAAAGTAATCCTACTCTCTGCAACTGAAGCTGTGGGTCAATGAAAACAAATTACAGTTCATTCCCCAAACAGAAAGATTAAGACGCAGGAAGCTGCTGAATGCTGTAGGCACTGGCCTTGACTTCACAACCTAGCCAATTTGTGCTGCCTGTGGGGCTGTACAGCTGTCAGTGAGAAAACAAATCTTCTCATACAGAAACTCCTCTTTATATCATATTCCTTTCTTTTTTTTCCCAGACACCAGCCTTTGTTTCTAAAGAAAAGCCAAAAAGTATTTTGCATATCCAAAATGCAAAGGCAATGCATGTGCTCCTTATTGAAACTGTTTCAGTTATGAATGATTACAAAGAAATGAATTTGTGAACGCTGAAGAAAATCCAGGGCAAAACCATCTCAAATGGGGAGGTTAGAAAAATACTGAATATTTCTGATGTTAGGATGTAAAAACCTAATAAGCTCACTACAGACTAGACCACCTAACGTCAGCCTTTCTTCTTTGGCAGAGAAAGCACCCTCTCTTTATCGATGAGTGACACTAGCAGGCTGAGAGGTGCAGGGTTTTCAAAGGGAAAATCTAATTTGTAAACAATCAACATCTTAACAAGCTATAAACAGCTGTCTGGACTTCTGGCAGTTTTGCTAATGCTTGAAGGGCTAAAAATCACAATGTTTTCCTAAAACCTCCTTCATTAATTTGTGGCCTGGTATTCATTAGGACAACAAGCCTCGGGGGGCTGCTTACAGCTTAGCTCCCCCCTCCCCATCAGGTTGCAAGCCCAGGGTCTGCTCATTTTGAGGATGGGTGTGCAGCTTTGGAAATTCGGTTTTAGATACGTTCCCATCACATGGAGGTGGGTATGAGGAACGAAAAGGAAAACAAACATAAATAAGGGCACCAAAAATACGTGACTGGTTCCTCCTACCCCAAAACCCAGGTCATTTATTACTAGTGCTTCTAGGAGCTCTTGTCATTACATAGATTCCACAGTGATGCTTCTGCCCCATCCATGTGGGAAATCAAGGAAGACAAGACAAGACTTGTCCTAACCTAGAAAGAATTTATGGAATGGCCAACTGGTCCCAGTAAGTGAGTGCAATAGATACACCCGGTACAGGAAATACAGACTGGTCCTTGGAGTGGAAGAAGATAATGAAGTAATTGGGTAGATAGCAGCAAGCACCTGTGACTCTGATTAGCACAAGCCCATTTCAGGCACAGTTTTGAGAGCGGCAGCACTTATTTTGAAGTTGCAGATAGTATAAGGGTGGTTGCAAAGCACTGTGAGAGAGGTTTGGCATGCTTTAAACCTCCCCCAAAAGGTTGATTTAGTAAATTATAGAGTAAGATGAGGCAATTCTGCATGTGCATGCTGAGAGAAAGAAAAAAAAAAAAAGACATACTGAAGAGAAATATGGGATGGTTTGTTTTTCCAGTGTGCCTTAGGTAAACAGAAATTTTCACAATTAGATTTCTTCTTTCCAATCCATTAGGGTTAATGCAGTTTTAATTAGCACTTGATTTGCAGGCTGTGAGGTATGGTTTAATGTGCCTTTTAGAGATTCCAAACCAAAGTACTGCAAGGAATTGAACACAAATGAGCAAATTAAAGTTTTTTCATACCCATTTTTGTTTGTAGATGATTTTCCCACCAGCTTTCTTTTGTATAAAGGTGATCCTAAAATAGAGATCTTGGTTTCTTTGTGGAAGAGACATTCAATACAAAATACTCCATAAAAACCTTGTTTTTGTCTCTGCTTTCATGCACTAGCCCTGTCTTCAGCTCCTGTTAGCAGGTGCACTGCTTGGTCTTATTGCTAAGGCCACTTATCTTGCCCTGTTGGTGTTAAAGATAGCCAGATCTGCAGCAGTGACCTTGTACTTGTGTTGAATAATTCCTTTCCCTAACTATGCCATAATTATCAACTTTGCAACTGAATACTGGATTACAGCCCACGAGTTCTTTCTGAATGCAAAACACAAGGAATTCAGTGTTTGCAATGAGTAAGTCTGAAGTAATCAACACAGGTGGTTCTTATATTGCACCTGTCATCATGGTATCTGAGTTCCTGCAAAGGTCTGTGATCGCATCAGTGTTTTGAGTTCATATAAACAGAGTCTGACTCCTGCATTCCTTTTGTACTTCTGAAATGTGTAGAAATAACCATATCCAGGGGGAGCATTTAAAATAAAGCCAAAACAAAAGCAGCTAAGGAGCAAGGACACTCTGCCCTTTATCTCATTTATTTTGAACAGAAGCAGTTTCTTAGACCAAAATCATCATAGTAAATGTAACATAAAAACTAAAATGAGGAATTCTCACCCAAACTCAGAAAAACACTGTCCTCAGGGCAAAAGGCAAGTTGAATGCTGAACGTTGAAGTGTCAACATTAAGTCTGAAGTCTTACAGTCTGTGTCGCTATATGGGATTTGTAGGTAGCTGAGATCTTTGAAACCTCAGCGCATGCCATAGGGTCTGTTCTGCTGATCTGCACTTGTAACCCCTGTTCACATCCACAGGTTATGTCTGCCGCTGGAAGGAGACTCTCCCCCCGGTATGTTCTTGGCAGGGGAGCACTTCATGCAGGTGGATGACTGAACGCTTCACTCCGGCCAGATGGCTGCTCAGCTTTAATGTTGATTAGAATTTATTATGGATTATTGATGTAATGCTGCTACCAGCTCTGCACAGCAAGACCTCATTAATGTCAGTGGACCTCTGCACAGGCCCAAGGGTCTATCCACAGGGGTCCAGCTAGCTGCAAGATCAGGGCCTATATTTGTGAACAGTGGGATAGGATGAATGAGACTGAAGGTGATGGGGGATGGCTTCAGGCAAGTAGTTTAACTGAGTACTTGGCTGGATGTGTCTTAGTCTAACAGAAAACAACGTGCTGGTTTAGGAGAAAGTCCTAGCAGGTTGAAAAATACACTGAATAATTCTGAAAATGCAGCATACTTGAGTTCCCAAGAGGTATGTGAGTCTTGAGGTCCACGTGAGTGTAGAGACTAGCCCAAGGCCATGCTCTGAGTTGATGTATTACGGCTGAGCGTGGCCATCGGTCATGAGACAGGAGCTGCTCATGACCACCCAGTCCAGCTTTCCCTGGCTGGCCCTTTTGCACAGGACCTATGGATGCACCTTGACTCTGGGCTCTAGGAAGGTTGACTCACATGCAGAGTAAGCCAGAATTTGGGAGCCTCCTTGTCAAATTATTGCTTAAGTAAAACTTAGCTGCAATAGCAATTTAGCTGACTAGCTAGCATTGTTTCTCATGTCACTCCCTCCTTTCCCAATATAAAAAGGTTTTGTAGTGACAACAAAAGCAACGTGTTGGCTCAACAAATCTTCAGGCTTTTTGCATAAAATGCTGGCACCGAACATCCTACAGCCGCCCTTAGGAGCGAGCTCTCCCGTGCTGTACGCAAGACAGCCGCTTCGCCCTGCGCGTTCAGTTCTCGCTACTTACACCCGTGTTCATAAAGGAGCGGCTTTGGGGAGTTGCTCCAGCTGTACCTGGATGCTCGGAGGCAACCCAGCCTTCGCCGCTGTCGGTTTTGAGCGGGACTTTCCTCCCAGCAATGCGGCGAATGCGGAGAAGGAGAGGCCCGCTCAGGACCCGCGGGCTCGGGCTGCTGGCGCTGGGCAGGAGGAGGGGGCTGCGGCCGGGGCTCGGGGCCGGGGCAGCAGGAGGGGGCTGCGGCCGGGGCCCGCCGGGGCTCGGGGCCCGGGGCCGGGGCAGGAGGAGGGGGCTGCGGCCGGGGCCCGCCGGGGCTCGGGGCCCGGGGCCGGGGCAGGAGGAGGGGGCTGCGGCCGGGGCCCGCCGGGGCTCGGGGCCGGGGCAGGAGGAGGGGGCTGCGGCCGCCGCGTACTTGCACTCCCCCCCAGCACCACTAGATGGTATTTGACAACCACTTCTGTTCACCGCCCCTAAAAAGCCTTTTTCCCGGCTGAAAAACCAGCCCGACGATTTCTCCCTGCTTCTAATAAAACTCTTTCAATAATTTTTTTATTATGTTTTTACAGTGATAACATGCAGGTGAACACAGCTGCTGTTGTACTAACCGGCGAAAACAAAGCAAAGGATTTTGGAGGACTGGATGCTACAGTTCCTGACCTTGTGAGCTGGCACCACTCGCTCCCGGAAAAGCACCAAGCGCCTTCCCCTCAGCATTGCTGGTACCATGCCATGTTTTCCCACCAAGATATTTTTAGAGTGCTCTTTCCTTTCCAAGATGGAAAGCCTGATCGTACCATCTTTTGCCAGTGTAAGGCTTCCGGCACTTCTGAATATTCAATGCCTTGATTTTTTAAAAAGCTGCTGTGAGCATAGCTCAGCGTTGAGGAGCACGTGCAGGAGAGCACGCGGTCCTGCCTCACCGAGAGGAGGTCGGTGGGGATTTAATGGGTAGCCCAAGTGGGACAGCCCTGATGCTGTGAGCAAAATGATAAACGATTCAGGTCAGGCCGCCTCTGTGAATAGTTGTAGACGTTGCAAACTGCAGCTTTTAGTATCTAGCTCTCCATACTTAGTACTTCAGGTTCAAATAAGCATTTTGCTTTTTTTTTTTTTGGTTGTTGTCACTATAAAAGATGGACAGGACTCTGCCTCGAGTGGTCAGACTTTACTCTTTCCCGCTTTAATTGGGTGCTTAGTTGTATCTTTTCTTTCCCAAATTATTTGCAAGAAATTGTGATTTAATCCATTCTGTGCTTAAGAAATTTAATCAATCATTAGAAATAACTGCCAATGATAGGAAAATATGGTAATTCATGTTATTTTTGCAGACAAAGCACTGATATAAACAAAATATAATTAAACATGCCCTCTTTATACACTTCATAAAAAGCCACAGTCCTTGGGTATTATAAATCTAAACTTATTTCTATGATCTCAGGGCATAAAATGTGTTCTGTGAATTGTGTTACTTCTTGTAGGAAAACACTGATAATATTTGCCTTGCAGGCAGCATAAAACACAAAATGTAAAATAAAAATAAGTTATTAATCAGACTAACGGGCAACTTAAATGGAAAGCTGTCTTCATGTCACATTAAAAATGATAATGAGCAACATTTCACAAGGCAATATTATTTAAAAAAAAAAAATCCATGTTATGCGCAGGCTTCTCAATCCATATCTGTGCTGTAGTCTCCAAGAAGCAAACAAGAAGGACAAGTTTTGTAGTTGGTTACCATGGGTACGTTGCCTGAGGAATACCTGCATTTCAACATGGCCATACCTAAAACAGGTGTTGCTTTTTTATCTGCAGCTAACCTAGCCTGGGGCAACAGTGATCTTGTTTTTCCAAATTTGCATCTTAGTAGAAACAAAGTTTTAGCTCAATTAAATACCTGTCACAGAGGGGCGGAAAGAGTAGGAATATGTTGTGACGCATAAGAATATGTTGTGGTTTTGAAAATGGTCTGGTAAGAGCTATTTTTTTAATGATCTGTGACAAAAACAATGCAAAAAGAAAAACACTGCCCTAAGGGACAGTATGTTGCTTTTTGCTTCTCACTTGGAAATGAAGAAAGAGAATTTTTGAATGAAGTCTATTGTGTAAAAATATAGCCTGTTCCCTAGCTCATCTCATAGGCACCTGCAGGTTGCTTTTGCTGTTTTCTGAAAGACATGGGACAAATTCTTCATCCCTTTCCAGCATAATTTGAGTTGAAGGCTGGCTTATGGGCAATATTCTTATTCTAGGAAGGTTATTAAGGCTTGTGCTTTTCTTGCCCAGTAAAAATAAGTCGACTCTGAGTGACCCTCTGTGTCTGTGTGCATCGTAGGAGCAGTCCCATGCCTGAAGGCTGTGTTTGCCATATGTTGTTGGCTCACAGCAACATTCTTGGGGCTGCCTTTGGTAGCAGCAGTCGGTATTTCCAAAGGGCGGATAATTCATGTGCTTTCAAATAGTGTTAAAGTGTAGTATGTAGGATAGACTAGCCGCAGCATTCTCCATCTATCCCAGAAATCTTTGTCTACCTCGTCTGCCCTTGTTGTTACATCAAAGAGACTATGCTGGGCAGACAAAATCACCAACCTCCTCCTTACAAAGACCCCAGCATCACCCAGGCAGGGGTGGGTGGGATTTGTAGGGCAGACTGACCTGAAACAAGGGTTCAAAGACCACATGGATACCGTTGCTGACTCTCAGGTGACCCTACACTTGGGGCTGTCCTCTGGACGGGGTAGCTGGTGCACAATGTAGATCTGGCGATTTATTTTCTGGTGCATATTTAGCCTTTTGAGACTTTTGTCACAAATCTAGTGAGCAGTCACTCTGAAGCTGCCCCGGTACTGCACACAGGTGTCTTTCTGACAGTGGCAATATATCAAGTCTGCATGGCCTCTGTATTTCTACTGACTGGCTTATTGTCTGTGCGGCGGTCATAGTCTGATTTCAGGGCTGTGACTGGAAGGATGTAAGAGGTCCCTCTTTATAAGAAATCTTAGCAAATATGCTTGTTAGGTATATTCAGAGGTTCACCCACTACTGGAGGTGTGCTTCTGCTTCCCATAATGTAAACCAGATAGCAAGGCTTACTTTTTCTGTCTTGCGTGTTTTTGCAAGGAGTTTTGCAAGACAGGTGTTGCTCATTGGTGTGTAGTTCCTAGCATGAGAGGATCCAGCTGTCAGGTGAGCTTTACAGAAAGAATAATTATTTGATTGCCAAAACAACACTTAGAGACAGTATTTTTCTCTAGCCAGAGAAGAATCCTCTCTTCCCAGCTCACCCTGGAGATCTCAGTAAAATCCTAAAGCTGATATTTTTCTGGAGTGTTCTCTGAATCTCTGTGTGTGACAGCCCAAGTATTCAGGTGCTTTTTCAGCTATAACTGTACTTGTGTTCAAAGCCAGTGAAGATCAACAGGGCTTATTGCTTCAGACTGAATGCTCATGCTGAATGATAGATCTTCTCTGTGGCAGGGGCTAGAACTCAGTTCTCTGACATGCCTCACTCTCCCCATTTAGTTCTGTGTTTAGTTTTTATTTATTTACATTCTCATCCCATTTCTTTCCAAGCTCAGCTCATCATATGTAGCAGTATGTGTATATATCCCCACCGGAGGGAATGAATAGCATCTCCGGCAGTGGAATTCTGGGGGCATGTCTGCTGCACAGCAGCACATAGCTGAGATGCAGTGCTGAAAATTCAGGCTGAGTGTCAGGACGCATGCTAATATCAATGTACCAGGCTGTGGAAAATGATGCAAGTCCCATACATGAAAACCAAGTCTATTTCTGTGCTACTGGACAACAGACTAGAAATGTGGCAGGAGAATGCTCGTGCAAAGGTGTACACGGATTCTGAAATGCCTCTCACCACTGGTGTGTTACCTCTGTAGCCCCCTGCTATCTTAGTATTGTCATATGGTTATTTGAGGTTTCTTGGACAACAGTGAATACATCCAGCCCAAAGGCTGGCCCATGCATAGTAAGAGGGACCGTTCTTAGTAGGGGGCGTTTATTGAGCATACATGACTACCTCTGGTAGGGCCATGGAAATGGTGCTCTGTGTCCGGGGAGGAGCAGGGCTGCAGAGTGAGCGCAAGCCACCTGTGCAGGCACCCTGGGTGAGCTGGACATCAATATTAGCTAGGAACAGATCCATATGTGTGCAATGGCCCTAGATCTTCCAGGTACCTGCAGCATAGTCACAACTGCTACTCTGCCCAGGCTGCCCTGAGGTCCAGAAATTTGAGGAAATATTTTTACCAGGGGAAAAATAAAAGAGTCTGAGTGAAAACAGAAAGGAAAAATAAAAATAGTTTTGGGGAAATCTGAGTATATTTTAGTTCTGTCATGGAGTTCAAATGGCTGATATTTTGTCTCTCCCTCATGGCTAAGATAAAGGGCACAAAGGGGTATCCCTTTTCATGCAAGGCAATGAGTTTGTCTAGAAGCTTCAAGGTACATAACAGGAGAGCTGTGCTTACTGGATCCTACTCTTCTAGGAAGGGGGTGACAGTGAGGAGACAGCAGCATTGCTCCAGCCCTGGCAGCAGAGGAACCTGCCCAGCACAACTTGTGACAGCTCTTTCTCTGCGAGCAGTGCTGTATGTGACTCTCCCACAAGCGCTCACATTAATGACTTACAGAAGAGGAGGGGGGCTGGCTGGTCCCTCAAATCTCTAGGCAGGCAGAATTTGGTCATGGGGCTGCAAGGGAGAGACTGCGGGTTCCTTGGGTGGTGGTGTTGGGGCTGGTAAATGTGGAGTCTTTAATGCTTGTGAAATGACCCGTTATATTACAGTGCCCTGGAGGGAGACCGGATCCGTCTCTGCCTCCGCTCATCAACTAAACAGCCTCTTGCCTCCACCAGTACATTGCAGTGGATATTATATATCACACAAGCCACTGAAAGAGTTAGTTATCATTTGGAGGAAAGTATGTGTAGAGGATGAGAGTAGCTATTTGGGTGCTAGGTCTGTAAGTGAATGTTATGGCAGGTATAAATTAAGGGTCTCAGGGTGAGTGTTGATTTACGCCATCCTTGAAGGGAATCGCTCTGGACCCAGCTTGTAAGAGACATGCCACAAATCTACATGCTGTTTTGTGTTTCAGAGAGAAGGAGAAATTCTTTGTTTTGTCTCTGGTTAAATAGCCAGGTGGGACTAGGATTGACAAAAATGTGTCCACTAAAATGTTCTTTTTAACTAGAATATAGCTTAATGATCCTAATTTTTTATTTGACTAAAATTATGTATATTTTAATTAGAAAAAGAGGGTTGCCTAATACCCCTCCCCCTTTTAAAATGTGTTTTTAGTTGGGACATTTGAAACATGGACTTTCTATATATACACATATATGCATGGCACAGAACATTGTGAACTAAAAATATTTTGAGGGATGAGGTGCTGAAAGTGTTCAGTTTGCTTTTTTGATAGTCCCTCCCCCAAACAGCAGTCATCTTGGGGGGAATGTCCTCCCTGTACCTTTTTCATGAGTTTTCTTGAAGAACAACTTGTATTCTCCAGGCAAATGTAGTAGAAGCTGGTTCTGATACTGGCTTCTATCTACAGCAACTCTGAAATCAGCTGAGCCCTCTGGTGTAACAGAGAAGAAACTGGCCTGCAATATGAGTTTTCAAGGATGATGTAATTCAAATACTTCCTTCAGTTTTAGTGGGTAGTCCCTTCATACATATAATGTTGTCAAGTGTGACAAAACAGAGGGGAAAGTGATAGCTCCTGGTCCCACTAAGACTAAGTCAGCAGGAGCTAGAGAGACAGAATATTCATGTTTTGCTCAAAATACGTAAAATTAGCAGCATGGTCTGCATCAGAGCAGAAGGCTAGTAGATGGGACTGTAAATTCAAAGTATTTTCAATCATGTATTGCTGTATCTTTCTCCTCACTTAACAAATTCCCCTTAGTACAGGTTCTAAACACTCTTGGATCATGTCATGTTTTGCCTTTATTTGTTGCTTTTGTTTTTCTCAATGGTGATGTTACAGCAATGTCTAAGGGTTTTTTTAATGCTTTTTGCTGCAAGTCAGGAAAGGAAAATGAAAAATAGCTAAAGAGAAATGAGTAAAGATGGTCTGACTTCAAAAGGAAAAGGGAAAAGGAAAAGAAGAATGTGAGCTATAAACGAAATGTAGACTCCACCAGTGATGTACCTAATGAAAGGCTCAGGCCTGACTGATCCAAAGCTACAGAAATGTGCTTCTTGAGGATGAAAGAACTGAAGAAATGGGAAGGACTTAAGTCCTTGATTAGTTTAGCAATTAAGATGTTCAAGTAAGTCAAAAGAGCTCTCTGGCAATGTGACATCAATAATTTTGAAGCAACATTTAGAATTAATGTAGTTCATGTTTTACTGCATCTCTTCCCAGGCACTGAATATACGGGGGCCCTCTTCTTTACTGGTTGTGCGTGAAAATAGCTTGTACTCCTAAGAATAATCTTTTGTGTTTAATAAAAAGCAAAACCAGATCATCTAAACCCAGGAAAAGCAGGAAATCTGAACAATGTGCTTCCTATTCTTGGGGCTGTTTATGGAAAGCTGCATTTGTATGACAAAAAGCATAATTTTTTATTATATCAAACTTTTCACATCAAATACTACTAATGCATTTCAGTTCCTCCTCCTTTTCTGTCTGACTGTTACCAGCTCATTTACTGCTTGCTGAAATGGAGGACAGGCCAAAGCTTTTATCTATGGTTCCTTTTTTTCATTACTAGAGCGTTGGTGTGGGGTGGAAGTGATCACAGCGAGAGCTCCATCCTGTGCAGACCCTGGCACCCCACTCTGGCTGCTCAGGCGGTCGTCTCTGTTACTGAGATCTTGTTGTAATTTATCAGCTAGATAAATTTGTTTTATTCCTTCCGGAGTATTAGTAAGCCTTTTTACTGCCAGACCAGGTATCTGTTTTTCAGCTAAGGACTTAGAGATCCATTTTGCGTCTCAGGTTAAAGAATCCTGAAGGGTTTTCCTGAAGAAAAAAGCTTTCTATAGAAATGTGTCAGTTGTCTTGGGGGCTGCTCCATCCCAAGTGTGATTTATGGATCATCTGTACTGTAAGGAGGTTTTTGCTGGAGATGTGAGACTAACTGGTGTGTCATAAGACATAAGACTAAAGAATAGATTTTGAGAAGAAATGAAGGAAAAAAAAAGAATAAGGAAATGAAATTTATTTCCAGAAATGAAGCTATCCATGTACCAGTCAGAACCTAGTGAAACATGATAGTCGTTTTCGTGTCTTCTGCCATAAAAGACTGCTTGGGTCCCCTTTTGCAACGCGTAGATCACTCTGAGTGCTGCTTTCACACATCAATATTCTGCACAGTTGTGCTGACATATAATAGTTCCTGCATGGATGGATTCTTCAGCATTAGTGGGAAAATTGATTCTTACATCTTGTTATCCTCTTGAAAAGCTTTGTCTTTCCTAAGACAGCTCAGGTGTCCTGGGTAGTCATGACTTCCAGAAGGTCTCACCAGCTCATGTGCTTTCTGCATACCCTGCCCTTGTGGAGGAAACTGCCCTTCTCCATATTGATACTGGAGCTTTCACCCAGGTGAAACACAACAGCATCTGTAGTAGCTATAGGACAGCAACACATAGCATTTAATCCCATGGTAAAGAGTGGGACTGGAGGCAGGGGTAAAAGAAGAAATTAGGTAAATCAGATGTAATCCTTCAAGATAGAATTTTGCCAGGAATCACTATTTCTTATCGTTCTTGACCTTGCAAAAAGTAGGAGTATCTCAGAGTCCACAATTATCTATAAATTTGGAGATGTATTGTGTTCTAATCCAACACAAGTTTAGAGAGATTAGAAGGAGTTTATTACCATCCATACCACAATTTCATGGCCTTGTTTGGATAGTTAGTGTATTTTGCAAGGCCTGTACCTCTACGGCTGAACAAAGAACAAGACATTTCAAACTCAGATATTGTGGTTGATGAAATTCAGCCACAATGATGAAAACAGCTGAAATTTCATGGTTCTTTGAAAGGCTTTGAATTTTCTGCTTTTGGAATCTCAATCAATTAAGAACAAAGTAGGTTAATGACAGCAAAATGGTAGTAGCTTTGAATTTTGGAGGAAAACCCCCCAAACTTATAAAGGTTCCTGTCTTACAGGAGGCAGCTCATCTAGTTCCAAAAGGCATTCTGAGGAAAGTAATTGTCCGAGTTGCTGCAATTAAGGCAATCACCAGTGTTGGTTTGGTACTGAATAAACGCTTCTACAATGGGCATGCTTGCTCAGGGTTTACTGGTGTAATCCCCATTTTCCCTCTGGGAAACCAGAAGGATTTTTGAAAACACAGAAGAAATCTTTCAAGCAAAGCCACTTCACATCATATTGCAATAAAAAGCTCTCTTATCATACAAAAGGTAATACTGTTGTATTGTGCTTTGGAGAGTTGAATAGCTTAAGGATATAGGACTTCTTTCTTCTTCCCTCGCTGGTGTAATTCTATTGCCTTGTATAATTTCCTCTGCTTTCCACAAGATTTGTTTGCACTGAGTCATTTCTCACCAGCAAAGAGGGGCTGGTGGGGAATGTGAAGCTCAAGGGCAGCCTTGGCTGCAGTGACCACGAAATGGTGTAGTTCAAGATCCTTAGGCCAGCAAGGAGGGTGCACAGCAAGCTCACTACCCTGGACTTCAGGAGAGCAGACTTTGGCCTCTTCAGGGATCTGCTTAGTAGAGTACCATGGGATAAAGTTCTGGAGGGAAGAGGGGCCCAAGAAAGCTGGTTAATATTCAAGGATTACCTCCTGCAAGCTCAGGAGCGATGCATCCCAGCAAAGAGGAAGTCAGGCAAAAACGCCAGGAGGCCTGCATGGATGAACAAGGAGCTCCTGGACAAATGCAAACACAAAAAGGAAGCCTACAGAGAGTGGAAGGAAGGACAGGTAGCCTCAGAGGAATACAGAGAAATTTTCTGAGCAGCCAGAGATTAGGTTAGGAAACCTAAAGCCCTGAAAGAAATAAATCTGGCCAGGGACATCAAGGGCAACAAGAAAAGCTTCTATAGGTATATTGGTGATAAAAGGAAGACTAAGAAAAATGTGGTCCCTCTCTGGAAGGAAACAGGACACCTGGTTACTCGGGATATGGAGAAGGCTGAGGTACTCAATGACTTTTTTGCCTCAGTCTTCACCGGCAAGTGCTCAAGCCACACCTCCCAAGTCGCAGAAGGCAAAGGCAGGGACTGGGAGAATGAAAAACCGCTCACTGTAGGAGAAGATCAGGTTTGAGACCATCTAAGGAACCAGAAGCTGCACAAGTCCATGGGACCAGATGAGATGCATCCACGAGTCCTGAGGGGACTGGCGGGTGAAGCTGCTAAGTCACCATCATTCTATGATTCTGTGATTCTATGATTTTGGTCTCTCCTGTTTGTCGGTATGGGGCTGAGGAAAAGACCTTCTTTGTGTAGTTAACATTTTCAGGCAGGAGCTGTCTGCAGCTCTGCACAGGTCCACTGGAGCTGGACCCAAAGGAGGGGCGACCCTTCCCTTGCACACAGCTCTCTGCTGACACACCGTGGCCCCTACCACCCGTCCTCTCCCGGGCCTCTCCTGAGCAAGGCTGCAGCAGCCGTACTTTTTTGGAACGTGCTGGGTGGGAAAGCAGTGTACAGCCACCACCTCCCTTGTCCTCCTAGACCAAATGCTAGAGACAGGAGTGGTGTCACAGCCAGCAGTTCCCACAGCTACGTGCTATTGAACAATAAAGGGCTGTGTACTCTAATGATGATTAATTACATTTTCTCATATCTTTCTATCAATTAACTGGAAATGTTTCTTTGTTTAAATAATTGTCTTTTGGTAAATAAATGCGTAAACACTACTTAAAGCATTTTGGGGTCTAATTATACTTATCTGAAAGTTAACAGATTCAAGATGCGATTTGTGTTTTAATTGTTTTAATTTATGGTAAAACGTGGTGTTGGGTACTGATTTTCTGAACAGGCTGATCTCTATTATAAGAAAATGAGGCACTGCAAACGGTTCTCTCTCAAACTGAGCTACTTGTGGAGCGAAGTTCTGTCCCAAGCCTGCGTTCATACCAGAGTTTGTTTGCTTTTCAACCTGGTCAAACCAACAATACATTGAGCTACACCATTCAGCCAAATTTTAAAATCAGGTTAAGGATGCCAGGGCCTGGCTGCAGTGCTCGGTGGAGTACGGCATCACAGGTGGAGTACGGGGCCTCACAGCCCCGGCGTCCCCGCGCTGTGATTCAGGCGCCGAGGGTGCAGAGCCAGACCAGTGGGGCTGGACATGGCTTCTCGTATGGTTCAGTCCCATTTGCAATGGCAGAGATCACAGATAACTCACGCGCCGTACCTGACCCTAGGGCAAGAGAGATCACAGCTAAATCCCCGTGATCTAAATGTATCAGGCTTTTGGACTTACTTACCTTATACTCCTTCATCTCTCTGCCCTCTCTAATAGCAGAGGAGCACCATGTCACTGTGGTTTGTTATTCTCATTACCTTCCATTAGCTGTAACACTGGGGGCCTCTGTCCAGTTCAGAGGCTGTGTCCAGCCCTAACAAAGATAAGGTACACCCCGAGGCTACGGTGAGGGGCAGTGGGTAGAACAAACACTGGAGGAAAGGGAGATAACAGGGGGAGAACCAGTGTCAGCAGCAGAGCCTGCAGCACCCCAGCACCTTCCCCGGTGGCTGGGAAGTGCCGTGGCGTAAGGGAGTGGGCAAGGAAGGATCTGCCGGAGGAGCACATGCCGGTACCGTGATGCTCTCGTAGCCCTCCTTCCGTGCTGCCACGGAGCCGGTGTGGATCCTCACGCGAGGAATGATGGAGCCTGTTTGTTCACGCAGTCGCTGTGCTCGTGCCCTTCTGGGGCTCAGCAGATTGAAGATCATTTCTGATCCAAACACACAGTGTGTCCATGGCCACAGACCTCCTATGTTATCGGCCCTCTGTCTTAATTTCCCTCTCCCTAAAACAAGGGTAATATTTCCGCAGTTCAGAATGGTGTTAGAAGGTTAAAATCACAAATCTTGAGAGGGGATCAGGCAAGACAGGGTAAGGACAGCAATATAAATAAAGAAAACAGTTGTCTGCTATTTTTTCCTTGCCCCAAACTTATTTGTGGGCTTTTATCTGTTAGACTTTTTTTTCAAGATAAGGGGAAAAGAAGGAAAGGAAGAAAAATCCTCCCACGCATCCAAACAGAATTTGCATGTGACTGTATTAAAATTTTTCTTAAATTGCAATTAAGCAATAAAACTTCACCAGTTGCAAAAATAAAGAGAGTGGGGTGGGGGAAATTTATTAGATAATGTAATCTTTCAGGCATTTTTTAATTTCCTTCTAAGATCTAGAATATCAGTTGGAGTCCCAGGTAAAATAGGATTCGAGTTTTCAGCCACAAGTTGTGACTCAAAGCGCTTAGCTAAATTAAACAGAACAGATGTGAAAAATAAGATGAGAGCTATGCATATAGCTCTCAAACAGCTCTCCCACCCCCCATTGAAGAGCCCGGACTAATTCCCTTTTGTTGACTAAAGTCTGCAATTCGATCCTAAAAGCTTGTCAGAATTAAGTACAATGCTTAATATAAGTTTACATTTTAACTGTTTTTCTTTGATATTTGACAAGGACATGGGAAGTAGCTCCAGAACTTTCTCCTGGGCCAATTTGCTCAAGGTTGCTGTGAATCACGGTTCCCCTTGGGCTGCTTGCCCTGGGGACCACACTTGAGACCTGGCACCTGTTAGCCGCCAGGGCAATTAATAATTAATTAAACAAATAACCCCTTTACGTTGCACTGTGAAATCAAAGCTTCAGCATAAAAAAGAATTTTACCTTTTAGGTTTTCAGAAGTAACCTCTGCCCCAATACTTGTGCAGTATGTGGAGGAGCAGATATTTGCTTTTTCCTCAGAGATCAGTGACTTTTTACAACAGATTTAAAAAAAAAAAAAGAAAGAAAAAGGAAAGAAAGGAAAGGTCAGCCTTGTTACATCCTTTCTAGTAAACACCACTCCACTGCAACAATGTCAGCCAGTGTCTGAACATTTAACAGTTAAAGAGAAAAAGAAAGCCTAGACACTCTTCTAGAAAGGGGGGTCAGTGGAGTCCTTCAGCTTACACTGCTCTGTGCACCTTCTGAGATGGAGTACAGTTTGTCTTACTTCTGGTATTTTGGTTTCAGAGATGACAAGTGTATCATGGCCTTTTTCTTTTTCTTTTTTTTTTTTTTCTTCCAAAAAAGTAGCTGCACATTAAGGAGATAAGTGAACTTCAAAGGGCTAAATACCAATCAGAAGATGGAAGATGGCCACACATAAAGCTATGCTGCTTCTGCAAACCCCTTTAGTAGCCAGACAAGGTCACTGATCAGGGTAATTTGCAGGAAAAGTCAATTTCTCAAGTACCCAAGGCAGGTGTTGTGCCATTCTGTGACAATTTACTGAAACTAAATTGAGGAAGTTGAAAAAAGCAAAGGTCATGAACCATGGGAGAAACGAGGGAAGCAAAGTCTCTTTGACTGTATTTTTAACTCCTTTTCAACCAAAGCATATTTACAAATTACTGAGCCTGTTTCCACTTAAAAAAAAAAAAATCCCACTTGTGTAATGCAGACCTGTTTATGAAAAACTGAGCTAAAACCTGGTTGCACAATAAGGAACCATGACGGGTGCTTAAGGAAAACACAGAGTGATTCATAGGCAACTCTTAGCAAAGTAAAGGGGAAAAGAAGAAGCTAGCCTTCTCACATTGAAACATTTCTCAGAGTCTTTGTGGCAACAAAAAGCTGGATGAAAGTAGACAGGATGGAAGTGAAAAGATAAAAACATATCTGAGAAATTTGAAGCAAGTCACTGAAATGACTGCAGAAGGAGAAAAGGGGAGCTGATGTCTCAAAAGGTATCTGGCTGTGTCCCTGCTTCAGTTGCACCCCAAAATGCACTTCTTAGACTTGGGAATTTTTTTTAGCACATCCCAGCACCCTTCCTGCTCATCCTGGGTTTCCTTCCAGACCCAGATCTTGCCCTGGCCTTTGGTTGGGGTGCAGCTGGAGCATGTCTGCCCTGGGAGGTGAACACCATTCCTGGAATGTCATACTTCCTTGGGCCTTTCCAGCCCCTGTGACCCTGTTTGCTGAGCTCTGCTGTTCAATGACGTGGTCCTTCCGGAAAGGGCCTGGGATAGTCTCAGTGCCAACAGGAGTTACTGTTAGTGACCAAGGCTGTGAAATAGGAGGCACAAATAGGAGTGAAGGAAGTGTAGACCCTTCCTCAGCAAACTTCCATGCCAAAACAGAGCTCCATAAGTGTTATTGACCTGCTATGTGGAAGAGAGAAATCCAAGACCCAGTGGACTGAGTGAGGTTCAGAGGAAAAATGGGTAGATTGCAGTCTTATATCCTTCTCCTGTCACCACAGTTTATGAGCTGGTGACCCCTTCCAGTGCAGGAGATTTCTGAGTACAAACAGCAGTCCCGTGTTTGTAC
The DNA here is from genome assembly GCF_030463565.1 of Pelecanus crispus. Lineage (NCBI taxonomy): Eukaryota > Metazoa > Chordata > Aves > Pelecaniformes > Pelecanidae > Pelecanus > Pelecanus crispus. The sequence goes on from NC_134652.1 coordinate 7,965,178, forward strand.
TAGCTGGCAGTGGTGTGGAACAGCCAGTCAATCCAAAATGGCCATGTCCACCAAGAAGGAGCAAAACTAAACTAAATCAAGCCAAACCAAACCAACACTTTATCACTTTGCTCCCGCGCTCCTAACTGAACAAATAGTTTTAATAGTTCTGTTAGTGACACAAACACACATGTAGCTTTCCTTCCTATTCCCTGTTACAAGATTATTTATTTTATGCTACATTTTCACAGGTCATTGGTGATGTTTAGCTATGCCTCTGGCCGTGAAGCCTGGGAAGTTTATGGGGCAGCAAAAGACCATTCTCTCTACTTGTTTTCTGTAGGCTTGCATCTAATCAGAATAAACTTCCCCAAATCCTTCCTTGAAGGGAACATTTCAAAAGAGAATAACCTTTTCATTATCAGGTCCTGATCTGAATAGGTAGACAAGGAGGAAGTAGTTGCTGACATATTCCTGTTACAGCTACGCAGACTGAAAAGAGTGAAATTGGTTGACAGAGTTTGTATATGTACATCTGGCAGAAGAGGCAGACTTTCATGTGTACGTGAATAATTAGAAAATGTTTTTGACTGGGACTTCAGTCCTGGCTACTTTTGATGTTTGCAGAGCACAAAGGAGAGCACCAAGTCTCTGTCTGGGGCCACTGGCTCACGGTACCCAGGCTGCAAAAGTTCGGACTCTAGAGCTCACGTTTAGCGGTGTGTGGATGACAGATGTGGTATCATCCTTCTGGCACGTGGAGCTGGAGTAAGCTGTGGGCATAGGCACTGCCTCGTGGTCTGGAGCGCAGGTATGAACTCAGCTGTTCACTCTCTTTAACATGGGAAAGAGGAAGCAGAAGCATTTATACAACGGTGTGTTTGTGGGATGTACACAGTCCAGGAAAACCGTTACAGGGGAGAAAATTAATTCCACCAGAAACAACCCACACAGGTGGACCTCAAATGCCAAAGCAAAAATCAACATTTCAGGAAATATTTAAATATTTCAGGAAATCAACATTTTATTGGAATGGATGTATCCAGTTCTCTATAGTATGGGTTAGTAGCAACTCTGCACTGTGGATACCGGGTGAAGATGTGCATTTGTAACAGCCGTGGCAGTGGCCATGGAATTTTGGGAGATGCCTGTATCCTGACAGAGCCGTAGTCAAAAGTAGACAGAGAGCTAAGGAAGGGCACTGAAATATATTTGCCCTAGCTGATAGCTGGAACACTTTGTCTGGAAATAAAAACCCTTGAGCAGTCAAAGACGTAGCAATCACACTACAGCAGCTCCTGAAAGGGAACTTGTTTGTTCTCGCTTCAGTTTCTCTGAGTGGCTTTTGCCCCTTTTCCACCAAGCTCCAGCTGCACTGTTGTACTTGCGCACGCAATGATGTCCAGTAAAAGCCACCTTCTCTTTGTCTGCAGGTCTTCTCAGAAACTGTCTGTAGTTTGGGACTTGCTGAGCTGGGAGTGACTTAGCCTATTTCCTGAATTCGTTTCTCTCCCACAGTACTGAAAGCTCAGTAGAAAGATTCATTTAAATACAGAGAGGATATAATTAGCCTCCCAAATGACTCCAGCCCCACTGCTGCATCACTTCGGCTGACTAAAGACCTCTTTATGACAGCAGGGGATAACTGTTCTATGTGTTTGGGCTATTCCCAAGTGCTGCTGGTTATATCAGCTTCTCAGTCAGACCTTCTAGAAATACAATCTGTGAGTTCCTTGTAAGTGCAGGACTATTTTTATTTAGCTATTTCAGGGCCCCATTGCCTGAAAACCAATCCAGTTGTTTAACTTTGACGAAAAGAGTCCTAATCTCTCTTGCTTCTATCCCATGTCTTTTACATCCTGAGACTGGAAACAATCTATATCCTAAACACTCAAAGTTTCAGGAATGTTAAATCAGAAGGCTCTATCTGCAGTGGGCAAGAGGACATGAGTTAGTTAGTCAGGCAAATAAACAAACACAGTAAAACACACAAATAAAGCCACCACACCTGCAAGAATGTTAGATATGTTAAAAGGGGTTGCATCCCTAGGCGAGCTACACTGGTTCACTTTTCATCACCAATGACCATGTTACACATGCAGCTGGTGACATTACTTAGCCTCCAGCAAGGTCAGAGCACGCCATGAAGTGAACAGAGAAAGAACTGTTCCCCTGTTTGTAGCAAAAACATGGTCAGAAGTGATTTGAACTCCAGCTGCAACTTGGCCTGCTTAATGACATCTAAGCAATACCTCTACTAAGGGCTAGCTTCCCTTTCTTGTGGAAGCATCTCACTTCCACAAGGCCACCTTTAAAACAAAGATATGTTTAAAATATCTTTTTATCTCATGAAGCTTGTTTTTATAGGCCTCCCTGAAGTGAATTATAGGGAAATGATTATTCAGTGATGGGCTACAATAGAGGTTTTTGTTGTACTTTATAGCCATTCAAATAAAGTTATCGGGTTGTGTGGCAAACTGGATTTAGAGGGCCAGATTTTGAAGATGCTTAGCAGCACATGGTTCACTCAAGTGTTTACTGGAGCTCTCAAAAATGCCCATACAGCTACATCCAGCTCATATGAAAGACATGAGCCTGTTTGTTAAGGCATCTCAGCGCATTTAAAATCTGGAAAAAGATGTTTAAGAATGCTACGATAATAATCAAAGCAATTCCCCAACAATGGGAGAACTAAACAAGGAATTCAAACACAGACTGGTGTGTTCTGAACTGTTTATGTGAAATGAAATACACTACACATAACACATCTGGAATGCAAACTTATTTATTTATTTGATTTCCATTAATGGGGATGCGTAGGATTTCTTAAGCAAGTTAGTCGTATTGCCTGGTTGGTAGATTTAATCAAAGGCACCACCTGAAAAGCATGGTTCATTCTGAAAAACATCAAGTTTTGCCAATTGCTAAAAGGGTTAATAGAGGCTGTGCATGAGGAAGATAACCTAGGTTTAAAAAAACTATAGTCATCATTGTTCATTTATTCTCTTTATTGAGGTAATTTAATTATCATATAGACACAAACATTTGCTCCCATGCTGGGCTCTTCACATCTGTTAGTAGAGATTTGATTAGGTCTACACAAATGTGCTAGATTATACCATCTAGTTGGTGAAATTCAAGCCACCTGGATATTTTAGCAACATCAATAAGAATAATTCTCTTTTTCCAAATCAGTAAATCCAAGATATATTAAAAAGAATTAATTAATGAGTACCAGATAGGCAAAACAAACATTTGACAATGAATCATATTATCAAAGGTTTTGTGGGAGATCCCTCTCAGCTTATGTTTAGATGTCAAATTATATTACCAAAACTAAACAATCTGTTAAACCGATCTCTTAATGCAATAAGTCTCAGCACCATACTCTCTTTTTTCCCGAAGTCCTTCATGAATGCAGTGCAACATTTAAGGACAACAGTAGTTAAAGCACCAGCAATAATGTTACATTAACGAGTCATTAGTATGAAATAGCTGGCTCCTAATATTTTTAGTGCCATTAAGGTTCTTTTTATCATGTAGGACCTGATGATGAAAACTGCTAATCACCCAAGGAGCCATTATGCATGTGAGTCAAGCCAAGGTGACTGCATGTGAGCATTAACACCCTGAGTTTGCATTTCTGGGTTATGCTTTTAGAAAGTGAGTGACCCAAAAAACTCACAGGGAATTTGTAGTTAATACAGCTGTTAAGATTACATACAATGATATTAAATATAAAAAGAGGGGAGAGAAAGCAGCTGTTGTCCGCTGGAGGACTTCTCTCAAAGCTAGTTAAGTAACTTAGACAGATGTGCCATTCTTTTTTTTTTTTTTTTTTTCTTTCTCCAGAAGGAAGCTGCAGAAATTAATTTAGGTAGAGTCTTTTTTTAAAGAACTTTTAGCTGAAGTCAGAAAGAACAAGCCTTCAGTCTGGAAGTATTTATGAAAATACTTTATTTTAGTCACTTAAATATTTGTGCAGACATAGAACCGTCTGAATTAACTTTTAGCAAGTTCTTCAGGCTGGAGGAGGAGAAATGCAGAGCAGTCAAACCGGCAAGGGAGAGCCGTTCCTAGACCCCAGCAAATGCGATGTGTGAGTGCCTGTGCAAATTCCCCTTAATTCTGCTCCTGGTGAGCCTCTTACAAAACATCTAAAATGAGGAGCATATTACTGATTTGTTCTTGTCTTTGCCTTATGAAGCAAAGTTGAGCAGAGATCAGGGGTTTTTGGATGAAGAGCTTTCTCTCTGGATGGAAGGCTGATGGCCATGACCAGCCTGGGGTGAGCAGCCCGTTCCCACGTCAGGCTGGTGCTGTCTCCATCATGCTTTCCAGAGGACTCTGCTCCAAAGGAGTTGTTTGATGTTCTTTCAGATGTAGGACTGGAATTAGTCTTTGGCCAGAGAAGAGGTGATATTTCTGACACATCCATGCTCTCTGCTCATGCATCCCACCAGATTTCACGATGGTTCAGATGGTGTAGTGGCACCACAGGTACGGACCCAAGGGATTGTGGTAACCAAGGAAAAGTGTTTGTCTAGGCACAGTCTTGTCAGAAGTGGTGTTAAGGCTTATGTTATAACTTGTCACTGCAAGTGCAAGTTGGAGTAAAAGCTTCCTGAATCCATTTAATCGTACTTAATTGTTTACATAATGAAATTATTTTTAAAAGAGAACAATTGAATGATGATGATTCAGTCACAAGAATTTGCTTTTAAATCTCTCAAACTAGCCTCCTCTGGGAAGATTCATTATCAGAAGGATATGTCTTCACTCCAAGGTAGTTAGGTGTCTATGAAATGTACCCGGTATGTAAACGTACCTAAAGCAGAAAGCAACCGGATGGCAAACCCATCCCATTACCACTTTGAGAAACCTGCAGAAAATTACCTGTCTTGCTTTGGCTTATTTCTTCCAACTGAATATAAAAGAAATGGGAGTTATTGTATGAATCCTCAGGTTATGGAGAGATGCTAGGGCGGCACTAGAGATGCCCACGGGGCTGAAACTTAGGTTGAAGCTGTATTTTTGTTGTTGATGAGGTTCAACTCAGGAAGTGGGGTAGATTTATGGACATTGATTTATGCTGTTGGTGTTCTGCTGAGAACAGGTTGGGACAGAGTCCAACTAGTTACCTGCTTTCTGCTGATTTTCTGTGAACTTCTTAGAAAGTGAGTGCTTGTTTTTAAAAAAAATGGAAATAAAAGTAGCAGGATTTTTAAAAATCTTTTCAGCAATATACAGGAGATCTGTATTTGGTGCGTATTTCACATATTTTATTTCAAGTCAGCACTAAAATTTTAATTATTTTAATGCCCGTGACTGTGCTCAATTCTTGTATCAAAACTGGCCTGAAGAATTATCAGTTTAATTAATTTGTTGTATTCTGTGTTCCACAACACAACTAGCCGCAGGGCTTAAGGTCCACAAAACCACTGGAGCTTTATGGCACTACTTCAAGTTCTTTTCCCACCTTCATTATAGCCTGGATATGATGTGAAATCATATCTTATTAACCTGAGTGAGAATTACATAAGGAACAGTGTTATAACAGGACTCAGCAATGAAAAAGCAGATCCTCCAGGGCACTTACAGCATCTTGTTTTGCTATATATGGTGGCAAAGTCTTTTTTTGTTGTGAAGAGGTGGTTTTCCCATCCTGTTCAACACAGCAGTCTGCAGGTGTTGTGTATCATCACACGTACTTCCTTCCTAAAGCATGTCCAGAACCATAATTCCAGTAATAATAATAATAATAATGGGGAAGTCCACAGTTTAAGGCTTTTTTGTCAAGTAAGACTTCAAAAAAATTTCTGCAGGAACCTTTTATCCGTATGATTCTGCTCTGTATTCTGACACTAAATACATCCCTATTCCTCCTCTCCCCGCTTGAGCACATCCCAGGTGCATCTTTCAAAGTGAAACATTGATACAGGTGCAGCTGCTTTTGTGAGATTCTGGTTCTTGCTTGTAGGGCAGGTTGCATTTGAATAACATATGCCAATATTTTATAGTGGCTGGAGATTATTTCATTTAATAAAGTAAAATAAGAAGCAATTGGAACTAGGATATTAAGAGTGAAAGACACTGAGAAGTTGAAAAGGTACACTTTACAACAGGGAAAATATGACATGAATGGATTTGGCAAGGTACTGCTTTAAAGGATTGGATTGATTGCTAAACTTGTCCGCAAAAAATATTACAAAAAAATGTTAATTGGAATTTCTCCAATGCTTGGACTCAGAAATGTATGGATATGGTCTGCAGATGAATCAGATCTCTGTTATGCTCCAGCAGGCAAAAATTAAACTGTGGACATGCAGAAGGTCAGACATGCAGCAGCCCATTTGGTGTTTCTGGAGCTAGGCAGACCTCCTGCAAGTGCTCAGGGACAACCATAAGGCAGAAGCGATCATCACAGCACCAGGGATGGGGCTCAGGGGTGATAAGTGACAGTGGGGACTGTTTCACAGGGAAGTCTCAGCATCCGTGCTTTAACAAAGTATTGCTAATCAGAGCTGCTGCAGGAACATTAAAATGCAGATGGCCCAATTAGAGTGCTTACTTTTCTAGACCTGTCTCAGAGAAACACTGCCATGAGTTTGTCTTGTATGCTGATAAAGCATCCCGTTAATAAAAAATTTGCTGATTGTCTAAAGCAAATAGGTGGTTCATGGGAGCAGCAGAAAGTCTAGAATAACTTTAAATGGGCTACATATTGAATTCTATAAATGTTGAGCGCTCTGATTGCTGAGGATCAAAGGCAAAAAGAACTGATTGATACTGAGCCCTTAAAAACCAATTCTTTAGGAAAATGCTTGCCCTTATTTAGTCCTTTGGAATAATAAATGGTGAAGTGATTTCAGCCATAAGAGACACATTGTGGGCAGCTGCTGGTTGTGAGTTCAGGCTTGTGTTACTGTTAAGAGGTAACAACAGCACGGATCTTAATTGAGGAATAACTGGTCAAGAAAAAGAAAAAAAAAAGAAGTTAAACATTTTTATGAGAAACTGTAGTCAGGCATAGACTATTCACCAAACAGGCCTCACCTAACCAGTATTTTGGATTCACTCGCTATTCCATGTAGTTTGGATGGCTCATGCAGCATATTTATCCACAGAACTGATTCATCTTGAGTATCGTTTATTGTATTTTTAACTACTTTTAAAAGTAAGCTTGAGAAGGGCTTAGCTAACTTGATAGTAATCTAGAAAGACAGAAAATAGGCCTTATTGCCAGTTTGTGGTTAATTATGGTAAACTGCTATCTGTAATTTACTCCTGCCCCTAATGGAAAAGAGAGTTTTGCTCAAATCTGCGTTACATTACATGGGGTTACATCCCATGTGGTGACATGGCATTGTGTAACTTCATACAACCAGATAAAAAGCGACATGTTTTTTCAATGTATCTGAACAGAACGCAGGGATATGTTCTAGTAGAAAAGACATTTACAGAGGACCCCATTCCACAAGCCTAGTTTATTCCAAATTGCAGTCCCTAATGGAAATGCTAATCACCATCTTTTTCTGCAACTCTTGCAGAAGTAAATCCAGAGTATCTTTTAATTGAGAGCCTTTCTTTATGGTCTTCAGATGTTTATAAATATGCACAACCTAATCTGATTAGGGCCAGACTCTACATGCTGCCTGCTCTGACAAAAGTGGAGAAAGTTCTTGCCTGCAGCCCGTGAATTCTGTTCTGTTCTACATCTCTTCTGGTATTACAGTATCTGAGCATGTTTAATAAAGTATTAAAGAACTGCCAGTTTTTTGTTCCTCTGTCTTCTGTTGGAGAAAGAAGTGCATGCACTAGTAAGTGGGTAGAGCCAATGAGAAAATCTTTGAGGGAATAATTTTTTTGTTGCAAAATGCACTTTAGTTGAAATAAAAACATTTGATGTGATGGTATCAATTTTAAGGAGAATATGGATCAGAAGGAAAAAGTAAGAAGGGATTCTTACAAAGCTTGCAATGTGTAAGCTTTCATTTTTGAAGTGGAGATCTTTTAAATTTATGCTGCTTTCAGTATTGCAATAACCAAACTAAAATTTTTCAGTGTAGGTGAATATAATATTTCAGTTGGTTAAAGGAAAGTCATGGGGAACTTCTAATTTTTCTGTCTTTCATCCCACATCTGAATTTAATCATATTTTAAAGTAGCATATTCCTTCATGAAACAGAATGTCTATCCTCCATACAGGTTCCGCTTGGGGGATTTCACTTACTGCTAAGCAGCTCTGGGCGATATTAAAATTGCCCAACTAACTTCCACATAGCTCTCGGATCCGTTGCTTGGCTCCATGCCTTCCAAACTGACTAGCCAGTTGGGAACAGTAGACTTTGAATACGAGTTTAAATTTGGGCTGTCTGAATGTATCCTTCCATCCCTTTCATAAGATTCATTCTGTGGCTCACTTATATTGACTACTATTAAGTCCTGTAACAGCTTCCAAATGAAATTTTGGTTCATCTGGTTTAATGACATCTTATGAAACAAAAAAGGACAGATCTTTAGGTGTCTATATGCAGGTTGGGACCTCTTTCCACCTCCTCACTTTTCCTCCCCAAGAGGTACATAATATGACCAATGGTTGGTGGTGAAATCATAAAAATTCATCACTTGCTCACAGTGTGGAAGTCAAGAAAGAATGGATGGTCTGGAAGACAATTTTTTAGTGTAAGGTAATGTTGACCTTAGCAGGAATAATTTGTGCCCTTCAGCATCTGCAGCTGTGTAATAGTCACCAGGGAGTTGTCCAACTCTGAATATATATATATATTTTTTAAAAGTGTCAGCCAAGTCAGAACTCCAAATGCAAAATATATTGCTCAGGAACACTGGGAGGATTTGTGTCTCTCTCTGAAGAACAGTGGTGTAAAGAGCATCGAGAGATACAGATGCAATTGGAACATTTTCACATCCTGATGAGCACAGGCACTTTGCAATGCCGCTCAAAGTTAGGGAAGAGAAAATTGCTCCGTTTCTCTCAGACCTGCATCTGCAATTTCACAAGAAAGAAAGTATCTCTAAAGAGAAATATGCTGAGAAGGTTCTATAGGAAATACTTGAGTTTTCATCTGAGACAAAGGAATTCTGCAGAAGTAAATGATGCTATTGTATGCTATAAATGGATAATGGTATTGTTTTGTAAACCTTTATTAAGTAGATAAAATGGCCTTTACAGCATTATGAATGAACAGAAAAACCTGTCTATGAAATTCAGTAGTGTTTCTACTGACTGAGGCATGTGCCAGTGGTGATGTTTTGCTCATCTGTGGCTTTCAACATCCTCATCTGTGACTTTCAATGCTGTAGCCGAAATTGAGTTTTGACATGGCTTCCATTGGTGTCCGTTGCTGAGTTTGGCACCTAGATGCAAAGGAACTACTGAAACTCTAGGACATACTGTAATTAGTAGAAGGGACATGTAATGGGATGCATGTCTTATGTCCTAGACATAAGAAAGAAATTTTTTACAATGAAGGTGGTGAAGCACTGGAAGAGGTTGCCCAGAGAGGTGGTGGAGGCCCCATCCCTGGAAACATCCCAGGCCAGGTTGGACGGGGCTCTGAGCACCCTGATCTGGTTAAAGATGTCCCTGCTCGCTGCAGGGGGTTGGGCTGGGTGGGCTCTGAAGGTCCCTTCCCACCCAAAGCATTCTATGATTCTATGATTCTTTTCAAACAGTTTTTTCTCTCTTGAAACTCACCTGTCTGTGGAAAGCTGGCAGAAGTCTATGTGTGATTTAAATGTTCCTTGAGATTTAAGCAGAGCATAAAAATCAGTGTGTTATACTGCTCCTTTCTTAAATTTAGTGACATTCTCATGGTCTGCCTTACTGCTTACTCACACTTGGGATCCCATCGCTAAATATTTTCAGACTATCTAAGGAAAATTAGTGGGTTATATTAGCACAGTCATGAGTATTTTAAAAGCTGCAAGGTTTCCTGTATACAAATGTACGTGTTGGAAAAATTAACAAGGCAGAGAATTCTATATATCCTTGTAAAGGCACCATGATTATTCAAAATCATATATCAGGTCCCAGTCATGGCTTTTGAATGAGTACCAGCTATACATTTACAGCAGATCCACAGCTGCTGTGTGACTTCACTGCAATGAAGGAAGAACTATCTCCTCCTTTTTGTAGGCATAAAAATATCCATTTCCTTGTGCAAGGCAAAAAAAGATCACTGCTCTAAGGACAGAATACCTTCAGTCTCCTTGGTTCACAGGAAGGGCTGTGCACCCATGTTAAGGGCAGAATTTGGCCACTGTCTACAAACACAATTCAATATAAATAAGAAAGCACTGCTTTCTCTTCCCTTGATTGTTCTAGTGAGACAAAAAAATCATCAGAAGGTGAATCATTCTTGCAGCTGATACGTGCCAAGACATGAAAAAATGGGGATGGCCTGTGAAATAAGAGGCAATGGGAATAAGAGTGAAAACAAAGGAATTGTTCAAAAATACTAGATGCTATTGCATGATAATGGAAAACAATTACCAAAACCTGTGAATGTTGCATCTGGATTGCTGTCTGCCCCTGTGTGGAAATTCTTGTATGTGTTTAAAGTGTTATACTGGAAATTAATGAAGATAAAATTAAAACACTTGTAATGTAAAATATTATATGCCTTCTCATAGGATTGAGACATACCACTCAAAAGGATTAGTTTATAAAAAGTCAGATAATCCTCACTGGTGGGATAAATATAACTTACAGAAATTCCTGAAGCATACTCTCCAGAAGAATTTCACTAAAATTAATTTAGCAATAAATTTAGAATTCCTTTAGACATATTTTACAAAAGTTGTTAAAGATTCATCAAAGTCATACAAAGCATTTTCTAATGTACCCAAATTTCTTTTCTCCCTCAGCAATGTTAGATACCCGCTTACAATTCTGCTCATTCCAGAAGTGACGAGAGGGGTGAACAAATGAGATTTTGTGCTAGAAGTCTTCTTGTGAACTATTCCATGGTAGAAGAGAGAGGTAAATACACATAGTTCTTGCCTGGTGTGGGGAAAAGAAAGTGCTGAATGTGGGAAATGGGATTTGGCTGCAGTTTGCAGTATGATGTCTCTCTGGGATGTCTCAGTAGTAAATGGGACAGAGATTCTCAGCTGCAGAAGGAGTGAGGATTCCTGCTTAGGACTGACAGCTTCTCACCTGTTATCCATTAAGGTTAAGTGAGTAGGCAGGCTGATTAGTTTAAAATTGAAGGAGCCCAAAAAGCTGAATAATTAAACAGGAAAACATCTGGGGAAATTTATAAGAGCAAGAGGGAAATGCTCTTATCTTCCTTAAAAGTACTGCTAGGAAGAACTGATGATAACGGTTACTTAGAGAGCAGTGGAGATGAACCCCAAGAGCAGAGACCACAAAGGGACTGGACATAGCAGCTGGGTGTCATATTGCCTTGGGGTGGCTCAGGCTAGGAAAAACAATTTCTGCATAAGTGTCACTTGATGGGGCTTATTAAAGAGTGGTGGTGATGCAAGAAACAGTACTGGAGTTCAGGTGAGTATTCAAAGTCATGGTGGGGAAAGAAAAAAAGAAAAATATCCCTGTACAGCTTAAAATTTGCAGACAGCTGTCAGAAGGTTGAAGGTACATGGAAGCATGTAAGCCAAAATTTAAGATGAAAGAAAAATTGGCTGCTGATTGAGGGATATATTCAGGATCAGAGGTTTTCTTTACTAAAAAGAGGAAAGAGAAATAGACAGAAACAAAAGCAGAAGAAATGGAACCATGGCACAGGACAGGAAAAAGGAAGAAAGATAAGACCAGAGCCTAGAACTGGAGGAATGCTGAAGTGAGATAAAGAAACTGTGAGAGGTGATAGAAGAAAGGGTTATTTTTTTGAAACAAAGGAAAAGAGATGGAAAAGACTGAGGGGAGGGTGGGGGGAAAGGATGTATTAAAAAAATGGGCTAAATTCAGTCCTTTGAATAAAGTCTTGGGGCATTTTATGCCTTTAGAGGGCACTTGCAGAAAGAAGATCCAACCTGAGTAGCTGTCTTGGAGTACCGGTCTTCAAGGACAAAGGCTGACCTAACTGATGAGAGCTTTAAATTGAAAGCTGGGGAAAGAAAACTTGGATAACTAAGCTACATAAGGGTATATGGATTGCTTTTGGCAGTCAGGTGTGGATGTCTAGCACATACAGCTGAAGAACCAGGCTTGGACAGTAAGAACTAACTGTAATGTTGGTTTACCAGTACCAGGAACAAACAAAATGGATGAACTTGAGAAGCTGAAGCAGTTTGTAGAATGAAATAAAATACAGTCAGAACAGCAAACTGTAGTGAAACACAAATCCTGGCTTGAACATAGGACCTGAAGGGGCAGGGCTGTTCAGAAGAGAACACCAAAGATGAACGTGCGTGAGTTGTGACATACATCAATGATGTCCAAGAGTGCAAAGAAATCAGGGGAAATATTGTGGATAGAATTTTATTGGGTTCAAATTAGTTTCCTGACCAATAGCAGAAATGTTATATTGGCAATATACTGGAGGTTGACTCTAAATCTCATCTTTGTATTGGAGTATGGAGAAAATTTTGTATCATAATGAAAAGATGTATGTTATCAGCAGTGGCCACTGGGAGAACAATTATCTACCCAAATACACACTGAAGAAAAAATACACTCCTAATTATGACACAGCCCAAGTGTTCCCTCCTCACAGGGTCAATGAGAACAGACAAGGGATTCTATTTTACAGATGTTTTTGTAGGTGGAGAGGAATTCGAACAGACATTGTAAGATGTTCATAGGAAATAAATCCAAACTCTGTTATCATGAGTTTTTGCAGTTTCAATTCAATAGTAAGGTAAAACTAAGTAACTAGATTTTTCCATGTCAAAAATGCCAATGTCAACATTTCTGCTTAATAAAGAGAACACAATTGCAGAGCTGGGATGACTTGAATTCAGTGAAACTTTGAGTTTGTTTAAATAAAAATAAAAAACTGCCTGGAATGGGTATTTTTAAGTCAAGGGGGAAAATGTTACAGGGAAGTGCTCTGGATTTACCTAGTTGGATGTTGCACAGTCTGGGAAATATGATTTATATCAACCAATATAAAAATATCACACTACTCAATTTATCCAAAGGAGAATTAAGAGGTGATTTATGAAATGCCTGCATGGGGAGAAAAACCTGCTCTTGAGAACTGGTATGTTAGCAGAAGAAGGTACAATGACATCTAATGCTTAGAACATGACGCTGGACAAATTCATGTGAGAATGAATGTGAAACCTGTTAAGCAATGAAGAAAATAACTAATATGAACAAGTGTACTTACACATAAAATTCTTGTTTAGATGTATTATCAACCAAATCTTTACTTTTCCATTTAGCAGGGTACAGGCATTCTTAATTTATTATTTGCAAACTTCTGATTTTAAAATACACTTTATAAAATAGTTTGAAATTATAACACACACAAAATTATCTTTTTTGAATATGCTCACAGGTTTTTTTTGGTAGAAATTATTTTCTTTTATGTGTCCTGAGAAATGGACTCTTTATAATAGTGTGATAGGAATGCTTTAAACAGAATCAGGGCAGAGCAACAGGGTAGATGTGAGGCTGTGACTGGACTAAACCCATGCGTTAAGGTTATGCACTATTATTTTCTACACCACCAATCTTTGCAGCATGTTTATCACTGACATTCATATTCATTTATTTCTATCCCATGGCCCAGATTCCTCAGCTGTCAATTTAATACAGGTATTGTAAACAATGGCAAAATGAAGTTATTTATAATGACTCCCAACAGTCCCATATAATTATTTTATGATTTGTCTGTTCACTTACTTCATGACAACGTTGCCTTTGTGGAGAGTCAGTGGGTTGAAGGAAATCGCATATGCAGTTTAGAATAATTTCATATAAGCAATGGATTCATATTTATTTCCCCTAGCTATAAGGGCACTCTTCTAGGTCAGTAAAAAGCTCTCAGTCTGTTTTTAGGCAAACCTCTTCCCAAAGCTGAGGAGTGAATCCCACAACTAAGTAAATATTTTATTTTCATATATCACCACTAGTACTGTAATACAAACTTTTCAAGGTAAATAGTTTCAGAAATTGCAACTGTGATATCTGAATGGCATGCCTATCCTTTGAAGTCAGACTTTGCAGTGCAGAATCGAAAGTAAATAGTGAAACCTAAAGTGCTTTGGGTTTTTCTAGTTACTGTAATTTTGGTTTGACAGCCCTGGGTAAGTAGAAACCAGAGATGACAAGAGGCAGCCTTCCCATGGCACAGAGCTAACGTGCTACAGCCTTAACAGAGATGCTAGCCTCGCAAGTACTAGTGTCACTTATTTGCCTATGAATGGTTAGATTTTGTGAAGTAGACGTTTGTCTGCAAGGAGCAGGACAGAGATTCACCCAGCAGTCATCTGAGCTGAAAAACTTCCAGATTAAATGAAACCCAGAACAAAAGGTGATCTTGTGTTTAGTTTAAAAGAACAACAGTTTCTTCCTTTCGGAATCTGAAGGAATGAAATCTCAGATACGGTGTTTAAATGTATAACTCTCATGCAGAGTATTGTGGTATTAGTCACAAATCCATTTTTGGCACTTGGATAAATGACCTAATTTTCAGAGAGGTTGAAACACCTAATTTTGATTACCTTTTTTTGCAATTTTTTCCCCTGTAACTCAAGCCCAGGTAAAACAACAGTGGGTGGCTGAAGACCTCGCAGTGTTTGAAAAAGCCATGCTGTAGCTCAGGGACATCTGCCTTTGCACGAGGGACGGGAACGCAGAGCGGGTGGCACGTGGCAGCAGAGGGATGTCAAAGCCCTGCTTCGTGCAATGCCAATCCACGCTCCGGCAGGCATGCGGTGATTCAGAAGCGCCAGCGCTTTATGCGCATGGTGAAATGAGTTTTGAAGGAGGTGGGTTCTTAAAAGACAAGGCACAGTAAGTGGTGCCCTGCCAGCTTGCGGGAAGTTACGTGGTATTGCAACACCATAAGAGCAGAATCAGCCTGATTCTCAGAGACTCACTGCAGTTAATGAAACAGAAAAACACCCCAGTATGCAATGACTAAACCTTTAATTACCTCTCTGAACGATGGAGAGAGGCTAAAATCTGATAAACATGTTTAATTGCTGGCAATTACAAAAAAAAAAAAAAAAGAAAGAAAATCTTTTTGAAACACACCAGGTATTTTGCAATATCGTTTCAACACTGTAATGACAATTACACTACTCTTAGGAAGTGGGTGACAGGAAATTTCTTCCATTACTTTTAATGGAACAGGATTAGGCCCAATGTTGTAAGGAATAGACACCTTCAGCAAAAACATGGTGTGGGTTGGTGAGAGACTCATGCTTGGAAGCGTTTATTTCATCCATCTCTTTGGGAAAAGAGATCCCTGTTTGTAAGAGTCGCTGTTCTTTGGAAATGACTGAGAGCTACACCATAGACTCGTGGCTTGTATTTCCAGATAAAAGCAGTCCCCTTCAGTAGGATTTCCTGTAGGTGAGTAAATAGCCATGGCTGTCATATTGCTCCCAAAACTCTACAGTCCCCTGTTTACTTAATTTCTTACAAGAAAATTCAAGAAAGCCTGTTACAAAATAGTCTTTATGAATTACTGGCTTAACTTGAAAGAGGGATAAGGTTTTCATTGATTTCTGTGTTCAGTGTAACAGTAATAAAAAGGTGGCGTTTCCTGTAAAATTGGCAAAAGCAGAAAAAATAATCCCCCAGCTGACTTAATACGTGCTGCCGAGCCATTGATTCAATGTCCCTAAAGTTTCATTGATAATGTAACCTACCAAAATCTCATAGTATGCCATCTAAAAGTGCATCTAATCTTACTGAAACCAGATACCAGAATGGATTTAGAACACGACTGAAAAGTTCAGGGATCACTCAGGAGAGGGAATGAAGCATCAGCTATTTCTGTGACTTTGGGCTGTACTCGAGAGGAGAGGTTTGTTAGGGATAGATTATGTGAAAAATAAAATTTGTAATAGACACATAACCAGCCTGTCCTAGGTGTTTTCCATATCCCCATGCTCAAGCATCTTGTGAGAACCTCATCACCTTCTATATACCCAGTATCTCAATGAGGTGGGAAAGCCCTGTTATCTCCAGATGAGGTAGGAGGAAAAGGTTCTCAGCTGATGAATTTACAGATGGGGAGGAAAGGCACAGCAAGACTAAGTAATATACTGGGGCAGAGGAAGAAGTGAATCCAGGTGTTCGCACTCTCTCACCTGTCCTCCCTCTTGCAACTGATGTTCAGCTGGGAGGTGAAATTCATCTTGCTGCAGAGACAGCACCAAGCGCCTGCACCCCTTGAGCTCTTTGGGAATTCAGAGTCTGATGGCTCTGGCATTGCTTCCTTCCCCTAGACCAAACCCGCCTTCAGCAAAAATGTGACATGCAGCTATGGCAAGGGAAGATTTTTGCAGATACCTTGTCAGATGAAGGCTGGCATTTACAAAGACATTAGACCCTGCTCTGAGATGCAATTAGCTGAAGCTAGTTGGGTCATCTGGCCTCTAAAGCCCTTCGCCTAGTTGTCAAGTCTTTAAAAAATAGCAGGATGCTAGTGGCTGGGTACAATTACAGGGAGAGTGGTATTGAAAGCTTGAGTAGGAGAGAATGCAGTTTGTCAGGTGTTACACTGGAGGGTCTGCAAAGTCCTTGGCAAACAGAGGAAAGGGGATGTGGTTGATGAGGTGAATTTGTTTTATGTGTTTTGTTCTAGGGAAAAAATAAAGCTGGAAGCCTGAAGAGAAAGGGGCTGAAACCCTGTAGCTCGAGCGTGTTGCTGAGTGTGTGCCTGCGCTGGCTGCGGGGCTGCACCTGTTTGGAGGGAGCTCCCAGCCATCCGCAGGCCAGGGAAAAGCAGGCTGTGGCTGTGGGAAGAATTGACTGGGGCTGCAGTGGGACATTTAACATGAGGCTGTTACATTTTACTGTGATATATAAGCTATTTAGCATGTTATACATCAGGATGTGATGCTGATAAAATGTCCATGTTTGCTTGTGCTTTTGTAAGAAAGAAAAAGTGTTAAATTTTACACAATGAGCCATTACTCCAAGCTCCATGTCTCTAACTTCCACCAATGACAATCTGCATGCGGCAGCTCACTTTTAATTAAAAAAAATCACTCATTATAAGCCAAAAGCTTCTCTAGTGAGAAGAGTCTAGTGCAGTATCTCGAGCTCTATTTGCATCTGTTCCCTGGCATGCCATGTACAGAAGGCTTTTATGTGGTGTGAAGAACAAGTGCTGTGTAAAACGGGGGTTCGGGTTTGCTGTGACAGCCTGGGCCTTGACAAAGACACACCTGTTCATCCATACCTTAAATATACCAATCTGTGCGATGGGAGGATGAAAACTAAGTCTCACCTGAGGACGCCCTCATAACCGCCACGCAGTGTGTTAAAACTGCTCAAAGTCTTGAAACCTTGCTGCTTCACTTCTTAGACTGGGTGGCTACTCCACATGTGTCTTTTATCTCTAGGCAGTGAAGACAAATGATTTTGTCCACTGCATGTCTGGATTTGGCCGCTGATGTAGCAGGAGGAGCTGTGAGCTTGCACCGGTGGGCTTTTCATCCCCGCTTTACGTTTCCATCGGGGAAGCCTGTGCGCCCCACAAAGCAAACCTGTGCTTCTTCCCTCCAGTGCCTAGAAACACAGAAATGAACACCAAGACTCTCATTTCTCCTTGTTTAAGAGGGTTTGTATCTGTTTGTTTGTTTCTTTTACAGAAACAGATTTTGTGGGGTAGCCGAGTGCCTGTGGCACTTTAAGGTCTTATTGGAAACATCAGCTCAGAGTCAACCTGCTGCTGCCCTTCCTTGACACCACACGGGTGCTGTTTCATTTATTCTGGGGCTACCCTTATGTGCCTGTTTAGTAAGTGAGGTGTTTGCCATTGACTTTGATAAGAAAGGTACCACTATTCATTCTTTTCCTTCGTGTACGTACATGTGTAGCTATGTATTATACAAATGCCTCAGCTACAAGCTCATAAGAGAAGTGATGAAAAGTAACTTCAAAATGAAAGATGATTTAAAAAAAAACCACAACAAAAGACATTATATTTGATTTTGGTTTTCTTTTCTACTAGTTGTTACTGATTACTTCTAGAGTCTTTCTTACTACGCACAACAATGTTTACCTGACACCACTGTGCCACACACTATACCATAACCTATGCAATACAAATATCAAGTGTCTGGGATTTAACCACAGTAATCTCTATATCCATGAGACATTTTTATTTCCTACATGTTGTGGAAGGTCTTGTATTTCTTTTAGAACCATAATGGAAAGAACAGATTCACAGCTTTGGAATTCATTCTTTCTTGGTCTGAAACTGCCTGAATTTCATGACATTCAGACATGTAGAAAGTTCACCTTTTCTCCCCCAGGCATTTGAGAATGACAAATAACTGTGGTGGTGGTGGGGAAATCACTTTTTACTGTTATTATTATTACCTGTCTTACCAGTAATGGTTTATATTAAATTCTGCTGCTTTTCTTAAGTTATTGCTTGAGATTAGGGCTGTGAGGGGAAAAAATGTCTGAAAATATGGTTTAGATAGAACCAAAAGCATTTAAATGAAAACCAAGTATTACCAATGCTGGTCAAAGAAAACTTTTTCCTGCGCTAATAACAAATCAGTTTCCTTCCATGATGAGCATATGAAATGAAAGTAAAGCAATGCAACCAAAAGGGCTGGACTTAAGTGCCTTTCCCAGAATGATGGGGCAATAACGTCTCCCTCCACTGAAACAGTCCAGCTCACCAAGCACACATCCAGATGTAGGTGATTTCAACCTGCAGTCTCAGGTCACAAGGAAAATGAACTTATATGGATGGCAGGATGGCTGGGAGTCTTTACGATCTGTTCATGTTAATTTTTTCCCCTCAAAAACAATTTGAAAAGATTGTGACTAATTTTAGACTGGTTGGTAGAGTATTCCCTAGTAAATGCACTATTCATAGGAAAAAAGTTTCAAATTTTCAGGGTGCTTCATTTTTAAATAGCAAGAGGACTGCGCCCATATGGTTAGGTGTTGCCACTAGATTTCATATAAACAAAATAAAAATGTACAGCTGTGTTCAGTATCATTAATACTATGGTAATTGTTAAGATGCCCCAGTAATAGACAGAAAACCATTATACTCAGTCCTGTGTAAATATAGACCAAAGACTCAATTCCTGCCCTTAGTCACTTCCAATCTAAGAGAAGGAATAGTAGTATCTGTACCAGACAGACAGGGAAGCACAAGGAAATAATTAGGTAAGAGTAGCCAGAGTAAAAAAAAGTCATTATATTTACTATCAACTGTTTTCCTGTGGCTATCCCAGGAAAGGGGACGTTTCTAGAGGCATTTGAGAGAGAACAATGAGGTGGATTTGGTGATATTTACGGGAGCTTCTTCCATGCATGAAGGCTGGCATGGGAGAAAGGGCAAAGGTGCTCATCAGTAAACATAACAAATGGGTGATGACGGCAGGCATCACTGGCTGATCAGTGGAGGGAGCTGACATGTTGATAGCATAGAAAAAATGATAGGTGGAGTGTGGATAGGTCATGAAGGGCTTTTAGAGTGAAGATGAATAGTGTATGCTTGATGCAGTGCCAAGTTCACAGATGATTCACTGTTTTCTTTTTCGAAAGCCTAAATTTCCACATTATTTTTATTTGATTAATGCTATTGAGTGCTTTTGACTTATTTTCTCATAATAACAAACATTCCATTCATTTTACAAGGAATCTATTCAAAATAATTGATGGATTCTGTGAGCTCAATGAAGTTGATGTCATGGCATGTTGGTACATTTCTATACTATCACTTACAATGGCTCAGTGCACAGAAAAGGTCATTTAAATTACTTAATATAACTTGCTTGATTGTTCCTAGGCAAAAAGCATCAGGCAGGTTGTGGTAGGCTTGAGATAGGCAGTATTAATTGCCTGGAGAAAGACTTTTAAAAGCTATAGTTAAAGATTGAATGCTACCCAAAGGTAACATCTGGTAGTTGAGTTTATTTGGATGTGTCTAGCTTTTTAAATTGTGATATTACATGAAGATTTCTTTTTATGCCTTTCCAAGAATTGAAGTTTGGTGTGGACAAACTGATCCCAGGATGCATTTTCAGTGATGAATACATTGAAGAAAACACTGGATTTGCTTTATCAGTCTCATGTTATCTGTTCACCTCCCTTCTCTGAGGAGGCATGGGCAGACATCTACATGGTAACTCAATGATCTTTATTTGTCCCGCTTTTTACTAGTGCCTGAAATAGCTAACCTTATTATGTATCCACAACTCTACAAGAAAACTGCCTTTCCACCCTTGTTTGGAAGCCAGGGTTGTCTGTGGGCTATCTGTACATGCAGCACCTCCACCTCAAGCAATGAATCTTTGGTAGAAGCCTCTTATTGGTACCCAAGAACAAAAATTATAGCACCCAGGAATTTCATTTTAACCAAAGATGTCTCCACTTGTATGAGCAGCAGGCAATGTTCATAAGGTAACATCTTTACAAATGGCTAACTTCCCTTAAGGAAAAAAAAAAAAAAAAAAAAAAAAAGAGAGCTTTGGCTTCCTAAGGCAATCTTTTAACCATCTTACTGATGCTCCAGTTGCTGATAAAGTCAAAGAAAATGTTAAATGTCTTCATCTGTGTAGGATGAAGCCTGTAATCCTGAGTGAAAACTTATGCAAATCTTGGTGAGAATGTGCTTGCTAGCATTTCCACTGCACTTGCTTTGTTCTGAGCATAGCAATCAACTGGAATTTATCCATGAGCCCTGTTTATTAGAAGAATGGGAAAAAGATGTCTATGCGGTGTAATTTGATAGTGGGGCACTGCAGTGCTATATTCTTACATGTATATTACATGAAAAATCTTCATGTCATTCATTCTCACCAAAACTGCCTGTATACCTTTTGCTGTTCTGATCATGGACAGCTGAATTCTGCTTCCCTTCACATTCCACAACACATGCCTTGTAGCAATGGAAATCAGGGGCACTTTGTATTCTGAAAATCCATGAGAAAGAAATTACAAGATCATGATGTCTGGAAACTGAGATGAAAAAAATGTAGGGGGGGGAAGAATCCTGTCTATTTCAGGAATACGCATGAATGCGAAGAATCAAATCAAGTATTTCCACAACATGCCTAAAACCAGTGGTTTTGTCTTCAGCTGCTGTAAGTTGCTGGAATGACATTGATTTACATAGCTCTAAGATACAGCCCTTTGAAAAGGTGAATTCATGCCCTTTCCTTGAATGCTAAATATAGATTTAAGTACCAGAGCAAAGGCATCCAACTTTAACAATTTTGGCATGTACCTTCTCTCTGCAGTTCCACACCACTCCAAAAGCAGAGATGCTCCTTCAATAACTGTTTCTGAAATATTCCAAGACTAAGAATCTTTTCTTTTTGATATTTGCTTTTAGAGGGGTTTATATATAATCCCTTTTAAATTACTGTGCCTATGGAAGTTTGCATGATAAAGCACCTTATAAATTAGACTGTATTATATTGTATTGAAAGTCGAAATATGAAGCTATATTGGCTAGACAATATCTTATAATTAGAGTTTGGTTTCACCATCCAAGTGGAAGTGTTGACTGCTCCTCAGCCTGAAAGTACTGCTCTCTGCTTAACGTACATCCCTGAGTAAATCCCTAGGTCTCAAAACTCCACATATTTATATGTAAGATTTCTAGTATGTAGTATTAGATTTTTTTTCTCTCTCTGTATTTTTAGGCAAATGAAAGCTGAATGTTAAATTAAATGCAAGATTTTCGAAACAGGAGCTTGAAGTTAGTTTTTTCAAATATTTGTGTAGGGCCCTCTACAGAAGAGCTAGACACAATACCATGCCTTCAGGTACTATCAAGAGCTACTGACTGCTCAACACCAGGAACCAGTTGACTTTTTTGCCAAAATATGCAGATAGGTGACCAACACTGGCAACCGAATGGTTGATCTGCACTATAGTGTTTGTGGTTCAAGTTCTGTCTATGTGCAGGACATTTTGACTCCTTTCTTTCTATAAGATTTCAGTGTAATTATATATTTTGCACATAATGGGCCAGGACCAGTTTTAATATCTGACCAGTCTCAGTGGAGTCTTTATAAGACACAGCTAGAGATCAGCAGCAGTATAAAGGAAGGAAGAATACTTCATAAAGAATGAAAAATAGTAGAGGATTTTGAAGGCCACAGATGTCCATTCTCATGCAAAGTGGAACCAGTTTTGAAATTGGGTTAACTTAATAGGCTGTGAATTATACAAGCTCTTTAAGTTAATCTGATTTCATAGCCACCTTAGCGTATCCACACTTAACTGTCTGAGGACCAGAGCACAAGTCCTTTGAAGTGTCAGATGGGGTGGGTATTGCTGCAAATTTCCATGCCATCGGAGGATGTTGCTGGTGGGATCTGCTACTGAAAGGTATTTGAACCTCAAACTATGACATGAATAGGTTGGTGCAGAAAACGTCATTGCCAGCACTCGTTTGCTTGGAGTGATGACAAATGATTATGCTGTTTCTTTCCATTGTGTGCACAGTTCTCTGATGTTATTCCATCCTCTTTGCTATATCACAAAGATCATTCAATTTCTGATTGAAGTCCCTGGCATCTTAGTTCCAATGCCCTGCGGCATTAACACATTGCATGATTCTGTTTCAACATCCTTTGCTTCTTGGCAGAGATTTCCTTCTATATTCCAAGCCTAGACAGTGCATGAAAGGATTTCTGAGCTTTTATACAACAATCTTGGCTGCTTTCCTCCCCCCCCCCCCTTTTTTTTTTTTTTTTTAGGTAGTGACTAACTAGTCTATCTCCCCATTAGCTGTAATGAAGACATGAATTACGCAGAGAGGTTACCTGAAGGTAAATGTTCCTGTAGGATTCAACACAAATGTTGCCAGAAATGAAGCTTTTTGGTAACAGATTTTTTTTGATAAATGAAAAATGTAAAACCCCAGGTTTGTTTTATCCTAATTCAATTCAAAAAAATACATACGTGTGTGTGCATATACATATGTGTGTGTATATATATATGTATATATATAACCCCCTGATGCACTTCTGTGATTGAACTTTTCATCAAAGCCAACACTACTTCTTAAAACAAATACTTTTCGTGAGATGGAATTTCTTGGGGGCGGGGGGGCGGGAACTGATTCTTCAAACCTTTTCATACCTGTTCCAAGCAGAACAACAACAGACTGATTTTCTGCTTGAAACTGCTTGGAAGGCATTTTATACCAGTTCATCCAAAAAGACTATGAAGAGGCAGTAAGTCCGATTGCTCTGTCAGGAAAGACTAATAAATTTACAAGTGCTCAAAAATCTCCCAAATAACCACTTCTGTCTTTCCCAGCCTAATGCAGAGCACATTAGATAATGAAAGTAAACAGAAAACACACACACCAATATTTCCTGTAGCACACAACTGCATCCTCACCTAAATGCTAATCGCAAGCTGATACTTGCCTGCATAAATCTAATCAGTTTCTTTCAGAATTGCATGAGGAGTGATTCCTTTCATCCACATGGGAAAACATCCAAATCGAGTATCACATTTGTGTCCTTTAATAGCGCTGTTTTCTCCGAAATATACAGTAACAGGCTCTCTACTTCTCACAAGTGTCCTGATAGCAATACGCTCGCACTCATTTTAATTCCCTTGGCATCCAGCTCTGAAGGCAGAAGGGTTTTTAAGTGCCTAGACATATATCCTGCCAGGTACTGAGCAATTCAGCTCGAACAAGGTGTTTTGTCACTGCATACAGTTGGACAGTGTGTTGATATTAAGTGTGATGAGATACAGAAGCAGGACTCCTGGCTGATGTAAACTAGCGTAGCTCCTATCAAAAGGAATAATTCTTGTCTGCTGAATATAAACACTGTAACACAGTTGTGTTGATTTCTCAGGGACTGCTTGTAAAGCAGGAAAGGTAGAGAAGACCTGGGGTTTAAGTTCGATCAGTTGTTTCGTTAAACTTCTGCCCTGCCCACCCCACAGCCCCTGTGGGTGAGAGGAAGGGGGATATCCTGCCCTCTGCTCAGCACAGGCACGGCTCTGCTTATCTGCATGCTTCCCTGCAGTTTCAGGTACCTATTTTCCACATTATTCCACGTTATTTCACGTGGTAGAGGGTATGGTGAAATAATTCTGTCATGTTGTTCCCCAGCAGAAGCCATCTTCAGCATGGTGAGTGTGAGCACCGTGTGGAAAAGGTGCAATCTGACAACCTATAGGTTGTATAACTGATGCAGGTCCCAGCATGTGTACCCAGCTGTAGGCACATGGGAATTTTGAGGCTGAACAGGAAAATATCTAGAGATGTTAGGAAGAGCAACTCAGTTTCTGAACACCTTTGATCTCAACTGACTTCAGTTTCAACAAACTGGACGTGAGCGCCTCTGTTCTACCCCAGCCTGGCAGCGGTCTGTGACCCTTTCCTGCATCTGGCTTTCAGTCTTGCATCGCTTCCCCAAAATGGGAGAGCAGCACTGCCTCAAAGAGGGAGTCGCTACGGAAAAATGCTGGTTTATCATGGCCATGGAAGCCATAAAGGAACTACAGAAAACAATGAAGGATTTTTTTTTTTTTTTGGTGGTTTTATTTTATATCTTTTTTTTTTTTAATATTATCTCATCTCCTTCATTCATGTAACAATAAAACTAGCATTTTTACATTAAGCCCAGGATGAAATATAGTGGAGAATTAAACCTAAAATAGAATGAAAAATGTTCTGTGCATCTTTTGTTTCACAGTTTTAAAAGTTGCATGGATTGGCTGCTGCACAGTTTTTTCTTGTCAAACTCCCAAAAAAGCAATTATGTAAGTCCTCATTACAAGTGAGTCACCGGCATTGTTTTGTTTTATAAAACAAAAATGCTTTAGCACTGAATTGTCTCCGAGAGTGCAAAAGAGCATATATGAAACTCGGCCTGCTTCTGCTTTACCCCTTCATAACTCAAAAGTGGTTAAGTAAATTACAGCTACTAAACACCATTTTTTGGTATTGAAAAGTAAGGTTAAGGCTTATCCATGTGTAACTAAAAAGGTGTTGTTGAGCAAGCTTTAATAAACCACTGAAGGCAAGACAAAACTTAACAGAAAAACTGCTTTACTTAATATTTACCAGATAATGTTATTCCCAATATCTTTGAAGCTAAAGTGTCTTAAATCTAAACTCCAACTTTCTGCTCTAAGACAACTTGGAAGAGGTCATGTTTTGAGCATATGTGTAAAACAGCATTCTGTAATTGATTTATTAACATATGAGGTCATATTTAGGATTTTCTTTTTGAAATATATGAAAGCAAGCTATAACTGTATAATCCTGTATGATCTATTCAACAAAAATCTGCTTCAAAAGTCCAAGAAAAGAGTGAAAGAGCTGGGGGGGGGGGGGGGGGGGGCGGGGGGGGGGGGGGGGGGAGCAAGAAAGCCAGTAGAGTGTATTTTGTAATGGTTATTCTCCAAAGGACAAATTAGTGTAATTTGTATTTGGTAAGGATCATATTGGATGTTTTATTTGCATTCTTTCACATCTCAGGAGAGGTGTTGCTAAATAAGTCCAAATGGGATAAAAAGAATATTTTTTTATTTAAATGCAAACACTGCAGTTTTCAGGCTACAATGTCATAGCATGTATGGGGCTCGGAAACACTACCTTAAGAATTGAGTCTTGATGCCCAGGACTTTTGTATGCTGTTTTTTTTTTTCCCCTTCCTTTCTTTTTTCATCTGTGAAGCCTTTTTCTGCATATAATTTCTGAAATGTGAAGCACATGCTTGGTTGTTCTGTAGCACAGGTCCCTGTTCAGCAGCCCCTTCTCACTCTCTATCAAAGTCAAATCTCCCTTTGAAGTCCTGCGTTTTGCCCAAGCCCTGCGTGCCGCAGAGGTGATGCCTCTTCCACTGCATGTTCTTCAGGGCAGGGACTGCTGTGCCGTGTGTTTGTACGGGGCCCGGCCACGCTGGGCATTCACCCCTGGGCTGCTCTTGTCGTTAAGAGTGTTTAGTCGCCATTTAAATACACAATTTGAGCCAACAGGTGGTCCTACTGACTCCTCTGTGTCTGGCTACAATTTAGTTGCCATTTCTGGGTTCAGGTCTGAGAGGCACACTTGGGTCCTCCCAAGCTGTGACCTTTAAGATCACCCAAACTCCCACCAGTCATTTACATGTGCTTTCCCAAGGCTCTGCAGGGGCTGTGCATGGTCTGGTCTTCCACTTTATTCTGGGATGATGTTACAGGAAAACAATGAATTTAGCATGTGATTTTTTTTAAACAATGAGCTTAGCACATGACCCTTAACTACCGATTCCTCGAAGTTGTTCAAGTATTAGACATGGTATTGATCATATTAGAGGTCATGGAAATGTCCTGATAGACACTGTCTCTTAATCTACGCAGACCCTACCCTAATCTGAGTATCCAAAATTAGTCTGAGTCCACCCCTCCCACACCCTGGAAAGTGCATCTGGAGTAAAGTCCCTTGCTGGTAACATCCTGTCTCTCTGTCACATGCTCCAGCAGCAACCTCAAATCTTGCTCACTTGCTCAGCATTTTGAGTACCTTGTAGCTGGAGACCATTTTCCTTCGGACGCAGCTCAGCCGTTCAAGGTGGCGTAGGGTTACAGACTTGATGGTGTCCCAATGGTAGTCCTCCAAGGGAGTGACAAGTGTCTCCCTTGGGCAGAGCTGCTGTCTGGAATGCTATTTAATAGGTTTATCTTGGGCAAGCTGAGACATGAGTCAAACATATAATATGAACTGGAGTTCGTAATTTCGTACAAACAACCCTCTCTCGGTTATGATCAACTATCAAAGGCTGCTGATGGATTGAGCTCGATAAAACAAAAGAAAGGGAAGGACAACGTTAAATGAAGGGCAAAACCTGATTTTCTCCAAAAATGTTGCAAGAAAAATTTGAAATATGATTGAAAGTGTTCCACCAGCTGTACAGTTGGCTAAGAATAAACTGTGAAAGTTTCATGGTTTATTTAATTTTTAAAATATTTTTTAAAAAATTATTAACTCTGATTTATTATTTACCAACCAAAGGAAAGACTGCAAGTATGAAAAAGTTTCTGTCTAAGAGCTAAATTTTTGAGAGCTTTGTTGATTCTGGGATCTTCCATTGTGGAAACAATTAATAAAAATCATAACTGTCCATCTCTATAGAGATATTCAGTGGCTTAATTTCAAGACTTAGCTGTTTCCAAGAGGTGCTCTTTATACTTAATTATCTTACCATTTCTGGAAAATACTTTGTTGGTGCTCTAAGCACAGTTTGTGTGTTGGCTCCTATGGAGAATATTGTGATATTTTAAGATGTTTGTGTGTGCTTTGGTTCGTACCCTCCTATGTACTTTCCTACCTTTTTCTATCTTCTAAGATGCTGTGATTCACTGTTCCAATTAACCACAGCTTTAGACAGAGGAAAGTAAAACGTGCATAAATAGGTGCCACATTGTGCGGTATAAAATAGGCTCCGAAGATGTGAGCAGCTGGGACCTGACATCCCAGCAGGGGCCGAGCCCTCGGGGGCCTGTGGACCACACTGGGGCTGCTGCAGCCCAAAAGCCCACCCTGGCATCAGCGCCCGTCTGAGAAGCTGGGCCTGGAGCTGGGTTTGGCCCGGCAGTGAGTGCTGGGGGTCCAGGCGAGGACGGAGGTGGCTTCAAAACCCAGCACTACGTTTGTGGCAAGTGACAAAGATAAATCTTATCCAGAGCTTCTACAGTTGTTCCTGAGAGCATACAGTAATCATGGATATCCTCTTTGAAGAAAAAGTGCTTGTTTTTTGAAGCCGTTTGTTGGCCTGTGGCAAAAAAATTGCTGTGGGAAAAAGATCCTGACAGACACATGAAAAACATTTCAAGTTGTGTTATACTGTAATTATCCTTCTGGAGTTAGGCATTCATATAATTTTGGTATGACAGCGTGCTAGAAATTTTTTCTCTCCCTGTGATTTTGGTAGGGTTCTTATTTAAAAAAGAGCCGGGGTATATTTATCCCCTGTCCCCAGCCTATTATTTTTAATCACTGATTGAATGAGTCATTGATGCATTAGAATGGAAGTAAGGGTTTTTTCGTGGGACCTTGTACTCTTGAGAATCCTTTAAATACCTAGAAATTCCTGTGGGAAGGAACCGTGTCACTGCATGCGTGCACCCTGAAGTGTCTTTCAAGCACAAGGTCCTTGCTGGCTGCAGGGCCAACCCGTCCCTGGGGCAGACGGGAGGGCAGGTGCTGTGGGAGGGGGTGAGGGACTGGAAACCGCCGTACGTAGAGTCGTGGTGAGCTTTCGGTGTGATGCAGAATGGGATGGTTTCTTTTAGAGAGAAGACGTAAAAAGCAGGTGATCTAAAATCAGTATTTTCTACAGGGAAGGCAGACTCAGTTGTCCTCTTTCCAAGTTGTATAATACTAAAAACCAGTTGTTCAATGATATTGAAAGGCAACAAATCAAAATGTTAATCAGATGAGGAAGGAATCAGACTTAAAGTGTTCCATAATCATTCAAAACTTGTTAAAAAAAAGGCGGGGGTGGTGGGAATAAATGTAATTTTGTCACACCTGAAGTATTTTTGCAAACATTTTAGGGAAGATTTTTCTGCTGAAGAAGGGCAGATATTGACTGATCTCCATCCACAATGGTGAAGCGCCTAATTCATTCACCCCAGGTAGTGTCCCCCACCTAAGATGCCTGTTTTGCAAGGAAAATTTTGTCTCCGTTTGTTTTATCTTGAATTTTTTCATAAGTTTTATCTTCATTCTACACTGGGAAAAAAAATGTGTATTTGAAAATTCAAATTTCTGGATGAAACAAAACTGCTGCTTTCTAGTCCTTGCTATTTACTATGCAGGTTTCTGCTCATGTTCCTTTATGGTGTTTGTTACTAGCTACTGTTGAGCAAAGTGCTGGAGAATATGATTCCACATCCAATTTAGTTTGGCAGTTCTTGCATGCTTTATTCTGTTTAAGAAACATTCAGCCAATTACCAAATACAAAATAGAGTCCTTTTTTTCTTCCTAGTCTGATCATATGAAAGATTATTTTAATTGGGACTAAAACAATAGAGAGTTTTCACATTACATGTTTAATGTCAAGGACAGACCATATCATTTTCTACTTTGCAAGGCTATGCCATGATAAACTGTTCAGAACAGTCCCAAGAGTATTGTATCTTCAGAAACATCGGTCATAGAAATCTCCTGTAATGCTACCATGACAATGGTAAAGCCATCATGGTTTCACAGGAATACCAGGAGGGCTACAGCTTTTATGATGTGCAGTGTGAACATCCCAAACATGAAAAATATTTCATCTGTCTGTTTTGTGGCTGTGGTTTGCAAAGATTAGGATTGGGATTACACAGCTTCTGTGACATGACCCAACCAAAATCCTGCTTTGTGGTATGCAGCCTGTTTCACCCCCAGTGGTGCACTGTGTTGTAAGGGGGTCAACCACCCTTTGCCATTTGGAGGATTATTTTCCCGGTTACTGGCACTGCAGGTGATGTCAAATTGGAAAGAAGGCTGAATCCAGTGCTGTCCTCCTGGGCTGCCTAGAATTTCAGGCAATTCTCTGGAAATAGTTCAGATATTTGTTTGTCTGTTTGTTCACTCTCCTTATCTCACGAAGTTACAGAATGCTAATGAGATGTCTTTCTATTTATAGAAAATAAAACATATGGGAAAAGGATTATGTCTGTCACACACTGCCAAGCTGACTTCATAGAGCGACAGCTCTACAGGGAAAGTTTCACTTCCAGTACTCCCGGGAAGTCGAACCGAGACTGCGAGCCAGAAAGCCTGGGTTCCAGTCCCTCCATCTGCAAGGCACTTAACCCCTGTTCCTCCCCTTCATCTGTGACTTAATTGGTTTATCTACACTTCCCTGTCTCACTCTGAGTGCTGTGGGGTTAATTAACATGCAGAAAGTCCTTAAGATTCTTGGATGTAAGTTTTGTTTCTGGTGTGTTCACAGTAGCTTTAGAAAGGAACCTTCATACTACAGTAAAGCCTTAGGGTTTTCTAAGTGGAAGGTCACCTCTGCTATAATATCTTTTGCTGAGATGGGGCTGTGGTGGGTAACATCAGCCATTAACAGGTCAGTTTTGAGCAACCGTTTAGTCCCTCCAGAGCTTCTACACACTTTTCTTCAGTTGTATGTCATCCAGGCATCCCTCAGTGATATCCCACCCTGATACAGAGCTGGAGCTGGTGAAAAGGGGCTGGCAGGCACACGGTGTGCACAGTCATGTAGAAACTGAGATGCCTCTCAGGCATCTCATGGAGAAATGGGGGAGTAGGAGTGGTGATAATGTCCTTGGTCTTCTCTCCATGCTTGATAGATCCCAGTGAAGCAGGTCTTCATGCAACATTTGAGGATCATGTACAGGGAACCTGAACTGAATGGCACTGTCAGCCCAAGCAGAGACAAATTCTCTGCACATGTGACATAGAGGCTGGGTTTGCATGGCAAAGTACCAAACCAGAAAGCTTTGTGAGCAGACAAACTGAAGTCGAAGGTAGAGTGGCCCAGATCTAACTTGCATGCAGTGCACCAAAGTGCCTGGTAAGCAGCCTTTTCCCTTGGCTCAAGGTGTTCAAAGGCTGTTCCTCCTTTGGTTGTTGTCCATGGAATCTCACCCCAAGTTTCTACAGAGTGCTTAGAAAGACCCCAACTCTGGATACTGGCTCTTGTCTTGGCTCTCTTCCTCTCGTACCCCTCCCAGTCACACCAGCCAAACCTGGCTGTCCCCACAGCACGGTCTTTCCCGTGGAAGCAGCGGTCAGCTGAAGCTCAGCCCAAGTGTGTGTTTGCATCTCTGTGCAGGACAGAGCCTCTAAGCTGGGGCTTGAGCACAGACTCAGGCTCAGCCCATGCAGGCAGATTGGTGAGCCCTGAAGGATGCCCACTGAGCGGGTAAAGATCCCCTTCACCTCACTGCTGAATCCGTGCTAGCATGCATAGCTGAAATGCTATCAGCTGCTAAACTGGGAACGATGTTATTGATCCCTGGAAGATCTCGACTTAAGTGTTTCAATGTTTGGGTCTTTCTCCTGCCCTTTTTCTCCCTCACCTCCCCTCTCCCTCCACCATCTCCTAGATGTCAATGAATTAGAAAAGAAACTGCAGCTGAAGTTGCATGGATAAGCTCTGTGGGCATGAAAAGTACGTATGTGTAATTCTGTGAGATTCCTATTTGTGCCTCAACCTTGAAATTTGCAGTGCTAAGGCATTTGAACTCAGTGTACAATGAAATAAATAGCATTTTCAGAAAGAAGTTCAGTCTGAGGCAAAGAGCTTTCCTATCATACGTAATTGTCACTGCACTTGAACTTTTACTTTTGCCTGTGTCTTGCAGCCAAATCCTGGTCTCCTGAGCAAAACTTGAAGAAACATATTTTGCACAGGGATTCTCTGCAGGGACTGGGTTTCCCTCTGCAGACTCTGGCACACCTCCGGATACAATTTACAAGGAATAGCAATGATTGCTTCTCCTGTGCTCTCTGTAGAGGGAGGATTTTGTCCAATGGATCTGCCATGCACCCACCTGCCTTTTCTTGCGGCTTATTTATTTTCAAGGCAGGCAGTGGTGCCTGCGCCTTGTGCTGAGTGCTCCTTCCCACTGTCTGGAGAGATTTCCTTGCCATGCAGGCAGCCTGCTCTCAAGTCCCCCTCCTTCCTTTGCCCAATCATTAACATAAATCATAACCTAGCAGATGAAAAGAAATTTCCAGTCTTTGTGATCTCCTGCCAGAGTTCTCCCAGTTTTTCTCAGTTTGGGAAAACAAATGTGCATTGCAGCATGTTCTGAGGGTTGACAAAATAGGGCTGTTTCAGACCAACAAGATGAATTCTGAACACAAGGTCCAGCTGCGGCCCTCAGGTGGAGCTGTGGGGCCTCCACGGAGAGCCGTGGGGCAGGACAACCTCTCTGCCCACCTCCGGGCCGACAGACATGGCGGGGGGATGCAGTGGAGCCTTCTTCACCCATCTCCATGGGCGCCCAGAGCTGTCCGCAGCATCACAGCCCAGGACTGGTGCCTGCAGGGAGAGCAGAGCTCATCCTCATTCTCCGGGACATCCCTGGGGACAGGGTGAGGAAAGGCACACCAAGAGCGGGGCAGGGGCAGTTGTCCCTGCTTGTCACCCTGCAGCAGAGCTGCCTCCACGGTAAGGGGCTCCTGCTCTGCCGGGTGAGACAGTTGCTCCACACAAGTTGAATGGGGTCTTTAGGTTCGTTGTTTTTCAAACAAGAGTCGTTTTCCAGATCATCGGTAATCCTGACACGCAGTCCGTAGGGACGCAGGCTGGGCTGGTGGTGTTTTTTAGTTGTGACCTAAACAAGAGGTTATTCCAAGTGCAGTAATTTCTTGGAGAAGAAGGTAGCTTTCTAAGAGGGCTTCAGACTAAGAACATATTTCCAATAATCCCCCGAGAAGTGAAATCACCTCTAAAAGACTGTCAGAAGTCAATAAAAAGTTCAACTATGCTGATAAAAATGAGCAGCTTAAACCAGACTTGCAATATGAACCAGAAAAGCTTCACCCTTCCTCAGCATACCCTCTGCCTCGCTTGTGCTGGAGGTTCAGTGCCAGAATTTGTTTGCCACAGTCTCTGCCATTGTGGGATAGTGCATCAACACTGTTGGTGATTTGATATCCTGGAGGAAATTAGTACATGTTGGGATACTCAAAGATTACAGCTTCACAGACGTGAAGAAGTAGGGCTGGAAAATTTGACTTTGGTGCAATCAAACGATCACGTCTCAAGGTCACTAAAGGCAGATAATAGCTGAATAACTGGCCTCAGCCCTTCAGCACAGCATACTTTTAATAGGTTGATCCAAGCCCATATGGTCCTATTTTATTGTTCCTAGCTGCCTACTATATTGAATTTTGAGGTGGATTTTTTGAAATGGATATGGCTTCCAAATTTATTCTGCTCAGGACTTCAACTTCGCTGTTTGAAATTTTACCTTTATTTGAATTTTTTAATGAGGAAAATACATGTCATGTGGCACAATTTTATTTGCTTTGCCAGGCAGCCCCCTTCCAGGTGAGGAGGTACAGTGAGAGTGCCTTTGTGGGGTTCTGTGTTAGTTTCCCCCAGTTTATTAACCGAGTAGAGCCTGACTTTAACAAAATGATGCCAGGTCTTGTCTACCTAATGCATGCCTTGATTTGTACAGGTTTTATTAAATTCCTCGGCTCTCCACTCCCTGTGGTTTGGTTGGGTTTGGTTTTTTTTGCATTGTGGCATAATACACTGGCAACAGAGTTTCTCATATCCACTGTCGCCATGAAAACCTGAATATTTCAAATCAAGGGGATACTCACGGAAGACCTATTGAGACTATTTGAGCTGACATTACTTCATAGTTAGATTCATGATTTAAACTTTAAAAGCTAAAGGAATATTAATGTTCATATTGTTCTTTCACTTATAATCTTTGTTGTCCTATGTCTCCTTCAACCCAGAACTGGGAGTGTTACAGAAGCAGCTGATTTCTGCCTCCGTGGGGAAGAGCCATGCATGTAATTGAGAGTGTTATACACAGGCTCGGGTTTCTGGTACAGTTCTTGTCATTATAATTTGATCTGCCATGATAGGGCTCGTAGCCTGATTGGCATCCCTGAAGACTTCTGTAATATGAATAATTATAAAAACTCAGACAAAGAATAGTATTTCAGCATGTTTGCTGAAAAAGTGTTCTTTCAGAGCCTGTCAATGCATTTGCAGGAATTCCTTGGAAAAGTAAACACCAAAGGCATGTGAACATAGTAAAAAAAAAAAAATTTGTCAAGGATTCAGATGAATATTTGTAGGAAGCACGTTACAGTTTCTTTCAGCTTTACAAACAGGATTACATGGGTAATCTCCAAGTAATATAAGGATAAATCATTTTTGGAAAAAGCCCCCAATGGTTTAGGTATCAGCAGGCTTTCACTTGCTAGCAGGCATGCATGTGTTCCTGGCCCACCTCTCTTACAGTGTACAAAACACAAGGAAAATCCCACTCTTTCTTTAGGGCCAAATTTGTCATAATCCTGATGAATATGCATTTTACATGTAATTCCAGAATGCACTCAGATGCAAGTTTAGATTCCTACATTTCTAAGTTGAAACATTGACATTAAAAGGTTGTCCCCTGTACATATGTATGTACATAATTTTTTCACTATTTGAATCTCCCCTTTCCAAGACATCCTCAGGATTGAGTTGCTACTCAAACCTCAGTTCCTCACTTCTGGCCGTGCAGTTGTGGATAACCAAGGGATGGGTGTTGTCATTGGCGAGTCCTTCAGATTCTCTTGTATTCCTGTGGAGTTTGAGGTTTCCAGCATCTCTCACACAGCATGTGGTACAGTTCCTCCTGTGATTTGTCCTGTGATTCCTGTTGAAGACAGTGGGAGTAAAGCTCTTCCAAATAATTTGAGGATTTGGGGATGCATGAATAGAAGTGGATGTGTCAAAACAGTTCACATTTCTGTAAGTGCTGATGAGGTTGTAATTACTAGGACTGCTATGGCTGCTTGGCTGTAATTCTTACCACTGATCCGTTCCATTCACAACAGCTTTACTTCTAAATAACCATTTTGACTACTGGTCTATATAATTAAAATATAAATAAAAAACATAGCAGATTCAGGTAGGTAAAGTTTCATAGAACTCTCATAATGAACACAGCAATGATAATAAATTCCTTCTGACCCCTTATTAGGTGCACCGTTAATTTAGTGGACAAATGAAAAGACATGGGGTCGTGAAACTGCAAGAATCAAGGCTGTGTTAAGATGTAACTAAATATATTTATATATCTGTATCTCAGTCCTGTATATTACAAACATAATTTGATTATTTTTAAATTGATTTTTTTAACCTGTTCTTTCATAAGCTGCCAGATTAATTGAAAATATGCTTTTTGAAAATGAAGATTCAATGCTGAATGCTCCATTTTTATGCGTATACGTGTAAAACTTTGGTTCAATAATACATTTAGTCTTTGAGGCCTTTACTCAGGTCTGTAAAAAAGAATTTAAAAAAAAAAAAAGTGAAGTAAAAGTTAGTCCAGTTCTGGAATAGCTTTTAGCATATGCACCTGCTCTCTACACAAAAAATCTAAATTTTAATTAGTGATTTGGCATGGTCTGCTCTTCTTAACTAGCAGTGTCTTTTATTTCTTCATCTGACAGCCTCCTCACCCCCAGGGTATGATGGAAAATGACTCATTTTCATATAAGGTAGAGGAGTTTAGTGAATATATGACCTACAGATTTTCCTAATTTTTTTATAATATAGTGTACTTTGATGCATTTCAAAGATAATCTGTCGGATGCTTTGCATATTCCTACTTAATTACAGTATATCTCAAGATGATTTACTACAGTCAGATAATTCTGAAATAGTCTTGCTATGGAGGGCATGCATACCACAGGCAGCTGTACAATTAGCCATAGAGTTCATAGGGAAAATTACATGTGTATGTGGAAGCGGGGAGGGTTGGCACAGGAAGAGTTACAAACAAAAGGAGATATATGGCCTCATCTAATGTTCACTGATGAGGTCTTTCTGACAGTTTCAGTGTATTTTGGCTAAAACCCAAACATTATTTAAGCATGGCCCTGCTTCCAGCCTCTCAAAGTAACGGGTGATGAGCAGAGGAACACTGAAAAAATATTCTGAAGACATTTCTGAGGTTACTTATTTCCTTTTCCAGTTTTGTATCATAATATTCTAGTAAAACTCAGACCTATTTTGGGGCCAGAAAAGTCTGGAATAGCATTTTGGCTCTCTATTTGACCATAAGTGTTAATGTTCCAGCGACTCCCTCTACATAAAATTAGCCTGGCATGAAGTGATCACTGCTTGAGAGCATTTCAAAGCCATAGTGACAGACCTAGACTTTTAAGGCCAGATGAGTACTGCGAGATCATCCATGCTGACCTCCTCTATAACACAGGCTGTAGACAACTGGAAATAAACACGCACTTCTTCGGCCTTTCAATAAACACCGCGGCAGAGTGGGCACATCAGCCCAAAGCAGGTGGAGGGTTCCTGTGTGCGCCATGGGCTACCTCTGAGCCACCAAACAATCCCGGGGTCTCCATGCCAAGCTATGCAGGTGTTTCCATTCACAAACATTTGAAGAAAACACCAAGATATTACATCATTTTTGGGGGTAGAAAAGCTTTGCTGGAATTTTGGATTCCCTTGACTTAGATAATGGACCATATTTACTTCTGATTTATTTTTATTTTAGCTAGCAGAGTTGTGGAGACTGGATTACCATGACCTATTTATTTTTGGAATATTTTATTCTCTCTAAGAATTCACTTATTTCCACCTCTCCAATCAAGCATTAGCCTGGCAAAAGAGTTGTCTGTAAAACTTGCTGCACATCTGCAAATATCAAATGTCTACGAACAGGCAAAAGACTCACTCTACTTACTTTTTTTGTCAGATGGTTTCATTTAGAACCCAAAGGGTCAGGAGTCACAGCATGACCTCATCAAATTAGACTCAACTGAGAGAGGTGTTTAGCACAACAAAAAGGAAGTAATCTGAAGGACATTAAATGCAAATGAGACTGCCATGTGCAAACTTCAAAAACACCTGATCCAAATGAACAGTGTTGACGGGGGTCGAAGGGGTGAGAAAGAAGGTTTCATATTTTGGTTGGTTTTTTTCAAGGACTATCAGCGATATTACATCCTGTAGAGCTGGCTGAAAATCTCATAGGTATGTGAATATTTAAACTTAAAAATACCCACTTTTATTTTTGCCAGGTGAGAATATGTCAATATTTACTGGCAGCAGTTTGGTTGGCTTGTAGATCAAACCTGGTCGCAACCATTTCTCTTTTAGTAGATTTGTTACTAAACAAGTATTTTTACAGTGGGTGCATTATTGCATGAGTCTCATTTTTGGGAGGGAATAGAAATTAATTTTGAATTTCTAATTGAAGAATTACAAGGAAGTTGCAGTTGCTGCTCGTTCTTTCATACAGAGAAGAAAAAGCTCATTAGAAGGTTTGCACATTTTCCCTTCAGGACATTAATCCATGCCCCCATTGGCTGAGATGTCTTTCAGCCATGAAGGCAATGGGGCAGTGAAGGTCTTGTTATAATGGAACCAGGCTATTTCCAGATAATGTGAGTCAGATTGACTTCAGGGATAGATCTGCTTTCCAGATGTTGGATATAGCCAAGTGGAGCAGGGAGACAGAGGTGGCAGCTAAGTATAAGGAGAACCTTAGGGTAAATAAGTCATCAGAAGTGCTGCTTTTTAATGACTAGCGTTGAGGTTTTCAACACTGTGTGAGTCAGGTAAAAAGCGGATAAACAAATATTTGTTGCTGACAGACACAGAGATGTCTAAGGGTATTGAGAAATGAGTCAAAATAAGATTGAAATAGGGTCAAAATAGGACTGAAAGCAGTACTTTGTTAGAGCACAGAATCTGAACACATCCATAAGACTGCAGAAGACTGGAAAGTGGTGGAAATGGCTGGTGAACAGGAAAGAAAACCGACCGTACTTGCTCATAGAAATCTAGGGCAAATTTATACAATGAACACAACAAGAAGAGTGTGATTCAAGGTTTAGGTATGATAACAACTGGTAACAATCCTGAAGACTATAATATCTAATCCAAAGCCTACAGAAGACAGTGTAAACTCTGTGCCAGTGTTAAGTCTGAGGGACTGTTGTTTCTTTCTGTTTGACTCTATTAATCTGGGTTTGTCTGCATCCTGACAGCCACGAGATCAAAATTAGCTGCCTAACCAAGTAGTCAAGCTCTAGGCACATTGGTGCTACATAAGTCACAAGATACTAGGAGTTTATATGGACAGTTTTTAAGGTAGAGAAATATGGGATGATGGCTGAGATCTTTGTGAGCTCTTGCCAGGCAGGCTGAGAGATGACTGTCCATGTAGAAAGGACAATATTATTTTATTCAGTGATAAGCAGATGGACAGATTGCATTACACAGGTCTGTGCTTTCAGGAGTCTCTTCCCATCCTCAAGTGCTCTCCTTTGTAGCTGGGGTGGTCACAGATGCAGTCTTCTGCTCCCTTGAGGAAAGTCCTGCCAAGGGAGGAGAGAGGGACTGCGTGTGTTCCTCCCATGGCCTGTGGAAGGTGCTGCTTTTCCTTCGGCATGGAGCAGTTTTTCAAGACACAACCGAGCCTTCAGAGAGGGTGCAGCTCATGGGAACAAGACCAGCCCCATGATCAGGTGTCATTTTCTTAACCCGGCCAGTGGGTCTTATCTCAGAATCAGGCCAGCTGGCAGCAAGCTGAAGGCGATTGCGGGCAGTACAAGCAGTCAGGGGAGGTAGCAGGAGATCTGTACAGTTGAGCATACACACTCAGGGTGTGGGGGCTCACATCTGGCTGCAAGATGCTTTGAACAGTTTGT
The DNA here is from genome assembly GCF_030463565.1 of Pelecanus crispus. Classification (NCBI taxonomy): domain Eukaryota; kingdom Metazoa; phylum Chordata; class Aves; order Pelecaniformes; family Pelecanidae; genus Pelecanus; species Pelecanus crispus. The sequence goes on from NC_134652.1 coordinate 8,003,665, forward strand.
TGGACAAAGGCGCTTGGTCAAAAGAGGTCAGGGCAGGTTCAGTTGTACTGCCAAGGGTGAAAACTATAGTGAAAGTCAATAAAAGGCTCTCATGGCTTCTAGTTTACCCAAATAAGGAGAGAGAAGAATTGTTAACATAGGGTTTTCCCTTACCTTTTCAAGGTCATAGGAAGGTTAGCACAGCTTCAAATTGCTGCATAAGCTTGAAAGGAAGAATGACAAAACATGGATTAGGAAAATACATGGTCTTATTTTTAAAAGGTTGTTCTACTGAAATGGAGAAGGATGGTGGTCACCAAGAGAGTGAAGTGCAGGTAGGGTGGGAGCAATGCTCAAAATTTTGTAGCTTGAGAATTTTTCTATGTGTTTTGAAAAAGGGTGTAATGACAAGAAACATGTTACAGCTGGGTGAACTTCAGTTACAAGTAAGGTGTATGTTTTTAACAGTGCTTGTGATTAACCATGGGCAAAAACTATCAGGAAAATTGGGGGCTCTCTAGCTTGGTTGTTTTCTGGAAGCTATGATTTAATTACAGAAGAAGTTATAGGGTATAATATATGGCAGGCTGGAGAAATCCTATCATTGGGTTATTGGAGATAATCTGGTAGAGCTTCCTGACATAGGAAGCTATTTTTTAAGCTCCCTTTATATATAAAGAAAAAACATCATGGGCAATCATCTGAGCTTTGCAAACCATGCTAGGTCACTTTAGCTCTGCTTCTAGAGGCAGAGAGCATAACTGACTGAGGCAGACAGTCAATGAATTATTTTCACTGCCGAATAAAGTAATTTTGCTGTTTACAAGTAGTGCTTTAAACAAATTAAAAAAAACCCCTGAGTATAAATTCCTGTTTCTGTAACACGATTTTTCAGTACTTCCAAAGATACCTGAAGGGTTTGATGCCCAATCCCACAATAAATTAATGGTAGCTGGATGTCTGAAACCAACAAGTTGTCTTCAGGCGGTTCAGTCATCAAGAAGCTAATGTCAATTTACAGTAAAAAATACCTTCCTTCATACAGAAATAGAAATTGGGGGGTGAGTTGGAGGAGGGGGATCAGAAAAAGATTATGCAGTCAGTTTATAAATCAAGGACTGTGAGTACCCCAAATGTTCTTCAAATATTGCAGCATGGAAAGATATCAGGGAATCTCTGTCATTTTTTCCTTCTTCCACCTCTGGTTAGGCCAGTTGTTGATACTGCATTCCCACTGATTGTATCATCGTTAAAAATAATAATACAAACAGAGAATTCAAAGAAACTCATGAACAAATACTTTATGGTATTTACAAGGTGCATTTTTTATGAGTTGATTTTTTCTTCTCTTTAAGCAATGCTTCATCTGTATCTAGTAAAGTCCTAGATGAGAAACAGTTTGCTAGATATAGAATATTAAATATAAATATTGGGTGGTCATAATAGAAAAGTCTGAAAATGGTTTTAAAAGAAACCAAAGAAGTTTTCATATAAACAGCTAGAATAAATATATGAAAATTTGGATTCTCTTAATAAAATGTACCTCATATGTGTGTAGTTAAGAAAATGTCTATATTCACATGCATGTATGTGTGAGAATATATATATATTTGTGCGCTCACATAGTTCAGCTATACATGTATACACATATTTTATATATTTATAACATCTGTTTATTATACTGATATATGGTTTTCAACACTGTTGTGCTGTTTCAAACTGTTCAAAACCAAAACTGCTTAACGCAAAATTCTAATACTCCAGCTGGATGTTAATGTCACCCTTCTAAAATAATGAGCTATAAATATAGCTTTTGTTTTTACTGTTTACTCTAGATAAATGATATTTTTAATGAGTGCGCTGTCCTGAGGACATGGAAGCCTTCCATACATACATACAAGATTTGACCATTATTTAGTGGAAATAATACCAAATTACACTAGGATTTGAAAGCCACCAAGCAGCCTGAAGCATGATACAATGCTTGAACTTAAAAGTTCAGTTCATTTGCAGAGACGTTACTGGTTCCAGCTGTTTTCTCTGCATAGGACGTAGGGAGAAAGTATATGTCCAGCTGGAAATAGAATGAGCTACACAGGGCTCTGCGTTCAGACTCTGAATACACACCAGAAACTAAACAAAGAAATGCCTAAGATATACAACATCGACTCAGAATACAAACAGTAATAGTAGTTGAATCATGTCACAATAACCTGAGATACTTTACCTCCTACATTCTTCCAGGGAACTTCTTCAGGTGACACTTTGTTTAATAATGCAAAATACTCCTATACGTAACCTTTAGAATCTCCCTTAAAGTCTTGAGTGATGTATTTTCATCACTGAAATTTATAGTAATATCAGCATTGGTAATTTATGTGTTTTAATTTAAAGCATCTGTTTTTAATTTATATAGTTCAAGGTTTTTTCAGCATGCCCATGAGTAAGCATTTGATCTCGATACTATATTTTGAGTCTATATTTGATGACCGTCTTTCCAATGTGTGCATTTTCATTAAAAGTTAAATCATTTTGTCTCAAACCAAAAATCAGTTTTTCACAAGTGAAGTGAAATTGTTTTTAAATAACTGAAAAGACTGTTCTGCACTTCAATCAGCTTGGACAATGAAAACAGTTCCGTTCATTTCACATTTGATTTTGGTCATTCTCACCTTCAGGTTTTTTTGTAGGCTGATTCAGTGCTGCTGTGCTGGATGATATTGAGACATAAGAAAACCCTGTCATAACAGAGAAGCTCTCTTATTAATTTTCAATAACAACCAAGCTCAGTGCTTCAGTTAAAAGGCAATGCTCTTTCTTTGTGAGACACATGGCCTTGAGCAGCATTCTTAGCTTCCTTTGTGGTTTTAGGGTGACTCATGAATTTTGATGGTTTTCTTGAAGACCCAGTTGCTAGAGTCCTGTAAATGCATTTGAATTTCATTTTATTTTAAAGTGAAGAGTTTTCTAGCTACATGGCTGCAAAGAAGTGGTCAAGAATGCAAAGCTCAAAGGCTCAAACACATGAAGACATTAATTAAGGAACCCAACATTTCTTTGTCTGAAAAAAACCATAAAGGAGGAGGGACATTCTGAATACACAGGACTGGCAGTACTGCAGATCTCTTGCAAAAGAAGTCACTATGATAGCTGCCTAATAGCAATACCTTGGTTTCAAACCAAAGTAGTTCAGCTTGGATTACTCCTAGCTGCTTTCACCTGCTGTCCTTGTCCATGAGTTCCGTAGCAATGGGCTTTCCCACCACAAAATAGCAACGGGCTTTCTCTTCATGTGGGTGGTGGCAGTGGTAATGAGAGCTGTGTGGAAAGTTAATTGAAACAGTGCATTTTGTGCCTGGAGCCCCAAACGCTCCTTCTCTAGCAGAGAAAAGTAAATATTGTGTGAGGTCTCCCATTGCCCCGAAGCTGGGGATGCTCTCTCTACGTGTTTGTGCCTAGCTCTTTACAAGCGGCTGGTTTTCTGGTGATTAGGTATGTGCAGGGTACTTTAACAGGCTCTTGCTCCAGTTTTTAAATATACCAAGTCTGCCTGATGTATATTCCCTGCCAGTAAAGAAGGAGGCACTGAAGACCAGAATTATGAGAGAAGGTGACTAGATACACTTATCATTTAAAATGCATCATCTTTTTTGCTCTTTAATTAATTCATTAATTACAAATTAGTTTCCAGGATTTCACAGTAGGAAGCTTTAAAATTATCTAATCTTAACTCCTGTGTAACGTAGCAAAGAACTGTGCCTTTGGAACTCCTTTCCATAACTGATGGTGGATATAAATAAGAGATTCAGTCAGGAATATTACTCTATCAGGACTCATTTCTCTGCAAATCATGATACTGTATGGTACATTTAACCAGGAATACAGCAGATTTCTAGAATTGGAAAAATTTTAAATCAAGACTGGGAGATGAAGCACATTATTCTAGTCATAACTTCGGACTGAATTTTTGGTTACCAGCCTTTTTGAAGTAAACCTCTGTGATTTCTGGTTTTAAGAAGTCTTGGTTTTCTGCCCAGAAGCCGGCTGTGCTGGGAAGCCTTACTGAAGCCTTTTATTTGTTTAGCATATTTACCAGTACCTGAGTGTAGTAATAGAGCATTTTTATCCTGTGAACACAACTCTCAGACTTCCGGAGCTCCAAATGGGAATGTCCTGCTTCTCCGAAAGGACAAAATATGTCTCTCTAGAAAGTAATCCAAAATAATTTGCCTTTGGGTATAAGAGCTGTAGGAGCGTTGGAAGGTCTCAGACCGTAGCCCTGCGGTAGCAATTTTATTTGAAGAAATTTAAATTAATCTCTCTCTCTCAAAAAAAAAAAAAAAAAAAAGATTAACAAGTCCAAATCTTAATTAAATGCTATATTTTAAATTCTGTGAATAATATTGTTTAAGAAACACTTAATCATTGTATTTTCTTGTTTAGGATTAGCTGTTTAAAGACAAAAGACTCTAGGCTCCAATTAACCGCTGCCAAAAATTAATTTAAGTAGCCTAATTGACAACTTGCTTTAAGCTACATAAAATCTTGGCATAAAACTTATTGTCAAGGGAAAAATATTCCTCATTTATTACTTTATTATAAATGAAACTATTGACCAAAGTGCACTTGCTCTGCCGCAGCTGTTATGTGAAACAATATGTAGATGATGACGATAATGAGTCCTTGTCCTTATGTGTAAAAACAAGTTGCTCTAAAATTGCCCCAGTTGTTAATGACTGTTGGGTGCCACCAGGCTAGAGCATACTGCGGAAGAGGCAGAAATCTTGTTTTCAGGCAGCGCTACTGGATCCCAGCCCTTTCTCTGCGATGCCTCCCCTGTCGTGCAGCGAGACTGGGCTCCTGACGGGCTTCGGACAAAGCCCATGAACCCATTCTGCTCACCCTGAAAACTGAGCCCCACTGCCTTCCACCTCTATGCAAAAGAGAAACGTAAACTGTTCCACATGTGGGAGCAGAATGCGATCGCTGTGGGGAGAAGGTAGCAAGGCTATTAAATGTAAAACCAGGGCTGAACAATCAAAATACTTGTCCGCGAGTGTGCGAGATACTCGGATATCTGTGAACAGGGAGAGAAAATTAAAAGCTGTAAGTACATACTGTAAAGCTCTTTAGTTTCTTGTTTATGGTCACAACGGGCCAACTTTCAAAGCCACTTCTTGAAACGTTGCCCGTGGTTTTCCACCTGCAACTAGTTAGACACAGAAGTCCTGTATTTTCTGCACTGGCACAGCTAATTTGCATCCCCGAACACCCGGCTGATTTACAGAGGCATCAGTGCCTGCGTGGGGCACGGCTCCCCAGCCGGACCCTCGGCGTGTGCCGTGCTGGAGAGCCAGCCCTTTCCCCGCACCCACACCCACACCGCGGTGCGGTGCTGTACCTTCTGCCATTTGGCTTTTCCACTTGCTGTTTCTTGCTGTCCATCCATCTCGACCTGCTGCAATGTAAGCCCATCTACCTAACGCAGTGTTAGCCATTATACTGTGCATTTTTTCCTCTTAGGACCACAAAGAATGATTGCATCAGGAAGGTAGCTTACTGGCGTGCAGCTTTTCCAAGAAGCCTCTTTGAAGGCTAAAAAGGTTGCTTGGAAAATATAGTATCTTGGCTCAATTTTCATTGTCTAGGCACATTTCATTTCAGAAAATCACAAGCTACCAACACAACCATGTCATTGCGATTTTTCAAGCATTTTCTTTTTGTGCGTGTGTGTTTTATATCTTGGTGAAGTCACATCACCCCCAGGCTATTGGAACAAAGCTCAGCTGAGAGCTGAACGTACCCAACAAGAGGAAATTACAAAAGGAAAAGTTAATGTCTAAAACCTTTAGTACGGGCACTTCTCCCACAGCCTCCGTGAACCCTGGAGCAGCAACCTAAGTTCACTCCGAGAGGCACGCTGGCTCGGAGAGATGCACAGCGTCCAGTCTGGCTGAGAACCTGCAAAAGCAAAACGCTCCCAGCCAAGGGCACAGCATCCATGAAGCCTAAGAGATGCTTTTGAAAAGCTCCCAGGGCACCGTGACCCTTCGCACCCCTCCTCCACCGAACAAACTGTTTAAAGACCGCGATGTGTTGCAGAGATAATGAGCACTAAAGAATTTACAGCAGGTGCTATTTGAAGAGACTTCGAACAATGCAGAATTACCTGTGCCCATTTAAGTCCATTAATCTTCTCTTGTAAAAATAGCAATAAACAGTGATTTAGAAGCAGGGAGGAGCGAAGCTGGAAGCCCTGAGGTTAACAGAGAGAAAAATCAGTGCTTGTGGTTAATTTTCTTTCTGTCTGTGCAACAAGTGACTGAACTGCTGAAAAATGTAACTGCAGGTACAGCTTAGAAAATATCAGATTGCAACGGTTGTGGCTGGTATTATGTAGCAGATGTATGACAGGGCTTCAACCAGGTGATACTAGGCGCTGTATAAATGCAAGTAATAGCATCCGGTGCACAGAAAGCATTTACAAACTGCAAAGACCCTTAGAAGAGGTAGAGGGGCTGTCACTGAGAGCCCAGGGAAGGCACCGCAATAAAGGGCTGTGCTAAAACAGAGCAACCACCTGAAATTTGAAGGTAAGCAACAGCGGTTAATCACAATAATTACCACCTGCTTCGCTATTATCTCAGTTGTGGCTGCTGATGTGTCCACAGTATGTACCCTCAGCCTCAGAACAAAGTCTTATTATGATGGATAGGCTCTGGTTTTTAAGCTAAAAAAAAAACCCCAGAGACCTGACCAGAGATCACTGGACCCAAGGGGGATTCTTTTCCACTGGAACAAGCCCCGTGGCATCAGGAACCCATCAAAAAAAAGTGATTTACGCAAATACAGCCGTAGAATATTTTCTTCCCGAATGAAAACAAATGAGCTGGCAAAGTATTAATTTAAAATACTTGGCTTGTTAATGAGTGGTATATATTACAAAGGTTGCTTCTGTAAGGACTTTCTGCCTTTGCTCTGCAGGGGCTGCGTGTCTTCCCTGGCCGGGTATGGGGGTGCCTCCCCCAGAGGCTCCGGGACCAGCCCTGCTCGCTGCCTTCCCGCTGGGAGCTCTCTTGGAAGCAAAGATGGGTGCGACTTTAGTACGGCAGCTGAGATTTTAGTAGGTATTGATACTCTTCAACAAGGTAGCATTAATTAAAAATGCCCTTGTTTTATTTCTGCATTTAAAAAAAAAAAGAATTTCTGAAATCATTTTTGAAACTGTTTTGGTCTTGTTTTTCATGTGAACAAGGGCTTTCTCAGTATCACTTTAGAACAATTTAGATTAAACCCATTGTTCATCACTCATTTACAAACTCACAGAAACACTTGACCCTTTTAAACCTAGCAAGCTAAAAATAATTATGACAACACTTTTTCTTTCACTTTTAAAAAGCAATATATATGTCTGGTTTTGAGCGCATTCATGTAGAAAATTGTTGTAACTATTTTTTGAACGAGGTAGTCATTTCAACAATAAATGATGAAAATACATAAAAATATGAGGAAGGAAGGAACTAGCATTATTTAAAATATTTTGTAAGATAATAAATACAATTCCTAAAGTGAAGCGGCTGACAAAATACCGATTTAGACAATTTAAACTTTAGCTAGTGGAAATATTTCCTTTACAAATTACACTCCTTTCTTCCTCCCTCTCCCCTCCCTACGTGCCGAGTATCCTTTATTTCTGGACACCGGGCAACACAATGGAAAGAAAGCGAGACCTGAGCATCCAGGCAGAAAACCAGGCCTTGTACCAGAGCCAGGAGGCGGCCGGGATTCCCGCGCCGCACAATGCCGCAGCGTCAGTGCCGCGCCGCGCCGTGTAATGAACCCCAAGTGGCCGCCTTTCACGGCTCAAGAGCCAAAGCCGGCTGGATGCTGAACACCGCCGCTCCCAGCTCCAGCCTTCAAGTGACTATTTCGCCCAACAATACCACTGAGAAAGGCACAAAGCCCGCTGCTTCTGCCTGGCGCTTTTGGATGCAAACTGGCCAAATATGTTGGGGTCAGCAGGACCATGACGCTCTTTGTTGGCAACTTAAATACAGTCGAGGGGTGGGGGCTAGCAAGGACAGGGAAATTTAACAAATTGCGTTTTTGGAAAGTGCAGGGGAAGGTGATTTTTTTAAAAGATCATCCCTCAAATCTACAATCTGGATAAGGTCTGCAACAAAGCAAACAGTAATTCTGGAAAAGTAGAGGCCTCTATCTGTACAGCACAGCTTATTGTGCAACTTTGCTTCTGACTTACCTGAAAAGAATTCCTCTCCCCCGGTTCCTGATAAGGAACTCGCCCTCCAAATTCCCCACACAGTGCAGCGAGCCATGGGGGACGACATGGCGCTCCCCCAGTTTCCTACACTTAAGCTTTCATCTGTGAAAAATCCTTTTCATTAAAGTGAAACTGCAGTATAATTGAGCTAAATCTCCAGCCTCTGTTGGAGGTAGCAATGCCACGCACAGTTCATTGCAATGCCTGCTGTCCGAGGGATTTTTATGAGATCATATTTCACGAGGAAATAAATTTCCTCCTCCGGTCTGATGCAATCAGTTTACCAAGTGGTAAATAGCTATGGATATCTCGTGTGCTGTTTTGCAAAGTGTTTGCGGATATTCGAGGATGAAAGTTGCCAAAGATAAGATCTTAATCACTGAAATCTGGAGAGCGATTGAGAAAATGGCCCCATAAGGATGTCGGGCAGGTTCCCTGGAGGAAGCCCAGGCATCCCCTGCAGACACTCAGCACTAGTACGACCCACAGGAAACTATTTATCAAATAGCCCGTCCCGGCACAGCCCTGCTACGGTGACAGCTCCCAAGTGACAGTCTTCTCTCTGCTTGCAACTCCCAAGGCACTGACTTGAATTGATTCGTGCCTAAATTGCAGCTATGGAATCTGCCAGAAAATCGTTTGGTGTAAGTACATCCATTTCACTTCTCTTTCAAGAAGCAAAGGAAACTAATATCTCCCCAAATAGATAATCTCCTCCCTCTACCTACACAAATTTTGATGGGAAACAATACATGGGCACTGCCTTGTGCTGTAAAAATCAGTGAACTGAGTTTTCAGGGAGCTGCTTTTGGAAGGGCATTTGGGTAACATCCTCTAGGGATGGCCCAGGCAGTCCATAGGCACCCTGTGAGCCATGGAAGGGGCATTATGTGCCCTATAGAGGCATTAACTCCTCTTAGATAGCAGCCATGACAGCTGCTGTTGTATCACCACAAAAATCTGAAAATTTTCCATGACCAGCAAGCAATGCATCAAGTGTGGTCTTTGTGCCACGTTCAGTCCTGAAACCAAACTAAAGAAGTTCAAAGAAATGTGAAGTCATGCTGGTTTCCATCAAAGCTTTTCCCTAAAAAACTACTAATTTTCCCCAGACAAGAAGGCAGAGACAGCTGGATTGCCAGCAAGATTGCTCGCTTCTGGCAGCTCCTTCTTGAATAAATCCTGTCGATCTCTGCTCTGAGAGAAGCAGGAAACTCAAAACTTCAAACTGAAATTGGAAACTTCTTCTTGCTAAAATTGGATACATCACTCCCAAAATAAGACAGGAGACCTCCTAGAAATTCTAAGATGTGGACCAGAAACTGCGGAAGTTCTGCCAAAACTGTGGACATCAGCTCCTGCCCTATTGCAAGAGCCCATGGAGAACCCTCCTTCCACCTGCACACCAGAGAGCAGCTCTCGGCAGCACGTGAACTTCTCTTGGGAGTGGACGATTTCCACGCACTTGGATTCAGATAAGACATTTCACTGCCAGTTCCTGGAAGCAAAACAGGAGGAGTTAAACGTGTAACCCTCACCACTATACCCCACCTAGGTTCATCACGCAGGCTGAGATTTTACCTCTTTTTTTTTAATGCCTCTTTTTGATAATCACCCCCCACATCTCAATATTTTTGCAGTTAAAAATTGGTGTAAAAATCACCTCCATGGGATTTATACTTCTGGTTTTTTTCAATAGGCAGTCACTATTTAGTGCTTCCTTAATGTGAGATTGTGAAATACCTAAAACAAGGCCTGATCTGGCAAGATAATGAACACGTGAATTGCTATTGAGATCAGTGGTAATTGCATGTTAACGCATGCATCATGAACCAAAAATGTGTGGATCAGAAAGCAACTCAGGAAGGGGTTCAAAAGGTGATGAAATGGGAAGTTATCTCAAGTGTTTTGATATGACATCCAAAGGATTTACCCAGGTCAGAGCAACCTGATGAATTCACTTGAAAGTGAATCTCCTTGGAAGCTTTCCTTCATCCTAGAGAAAGCACAAGGGATCAGAAAAGGAGTTCTTCACAGATAGCATGATATTCAGCTCAAGCAATCCTTTAAGTGCACAGGAGAGGAAAAAGAGGGTGAAGAAATTATATCCCCTATACATCCACCATCTTTCCATACACAAACAAACGTGCTTACATAAATTCACATGCAATGGAATTTGAAAAAACAAGAGTTTTTTTAGAACAGCACACAGCACACAATCTTCTCAAAATTGTATTTTCTTTAAAATAATTTTAATTATTTTAAAAAATAAATATGCGGTCACACGATGATGCAGGTTCATCCTCCAATGCATACATTTGTGTGTTTTTCTTTTGACTTTTTTTAGTAGTAGGTGGTTTCCAAACCTTCCTAGGACCTAAAATACATATTAATGAAAATTTTAAATTAAAAAACACTTGGGAAATGAATGAAGTTCAAGGGATTTTTAGTCATTCTCAGGGTATATATCTGAACTTCCTTTAAAATGTTGCTTTTCCAAGGTGCCTAGGCTACAGGAGTGATCTAATGCTTCCTTCAGACATTCCACCCATGTAGATTTGATACATGATTTGCATGGCTTTTTGGAAGCTATTATCAGCTTCTCGATAGAAATGTTGTATTTTCTATTATCGCCCCCATTCTACAAAGGATGCCTTTGTAAGATTTTTTGGTAAGAGAAGTCTTGATCTGGACCAAGATTTTGGTTTTGTTGGTTTTCCTTAATTTCTTCTGATTTACCTTCACACCACCACACAACAATATGTTAATACCCAATGCAATGCCAGCATAGCTCTACGTTACCTCAGTTTTTTAAAGATCATGAGAAAGTGGGTATGATGCCTTACTCTGCGGTGTAAGGAATGAGGTGATGCTCGACATGGTAGTAGGCCCAGCTGCACCTTTCCATCTTGGAGCTTCAGACCACGGTTTTTCTTCAGCCAGCACTCAGGTCGCTTTCTGTCTTGGTCTTGGTCTGGGAAAAAGGCCCAGTACAACTTACTGACCAGGCACAGACTACTCTTGTTTCTTCTCCAGGCTGGAGGAGCTCAGAAACCCACCGTCTTTGCCTGCAGGAGTCTGACATACCGTATACCAAGCAGCCAACATAAAGCCAATGACATGTTTGCTCTAGTGGATGGACTCAGCACTTAGAGAAAAATGATTGTAAAGCAACGCTCTCTGTGTATGTTGATCCCGCTGAAAGGCCTTCTCTGCTAATCTCAATAGCCCTGATTTCTTTAGACATTCCAGGAGTATTTTGCGTCTCAGTCTAGACACACTTCATCCCTCTGTTTTGAGACAGAAAGCCTTTTGAAACCGCCAGAGTGCCTTTGTTTTCCTGCTCGGAAGGGCTTTGGTGCCTGTGAACAAAATAAGATAGGCTAGGATGAAGGTGAAGTCTTCAAAGCTCACTGTTTCCCTATACGTTTTTCAAGGTACAAGCTGTACAGATGGAGTTCCTAGTCTCTTTCTGCTTCTTGTTTCTTAAAGTTCCCTACTGAAGTCAATAAAAGCATGCAGTCTGGAGTTCTACTTCTGCCTCAGCCGCTCTGACATACTGAGAAAGTCCCCTCATCTTTCAGTTTCCTACAAATATTCTTTTCACTGTGCAAATTAATCATGTAACGTCTATACAGTGCATAAAGCATTACCCGGAGTCAAGACTAAAAAGGCATAATCACATCCGTTTCCGTTTCCCTGTATGAACTCTTCTATTCAAGAATTAATCTTGTAGGGTATAAATACCTTCTGCTGGGATTTCTGAGTATTTCCGACATCAAACATTTGACCTGATTATAATTTTTTTTTCTTTTTTTTGGTCACACAAGTGCTCACATATGGAAGACAAACAGTAATTTTAAAGACAGAGCCTTTATAGAGTTAAGTAAGCTATTGCCCGGACCCGGTGAGAAGTGACAGCCGTTGAGGCTGGTCCCATCATTGTGCTGTGGGTCATTTTGCACTAAGTCAGTCAGCAGCATCTTAGATGCAACAGCACTGCAATGCACGTTATTATTTTCTTACCTTTCCGTACAGTCCTCCTGAAAAATGTCACAAAGTGTGACTCATCACATCTGCATGAAGTTATGAAAAAAGTAAGCCTTGTTAACCTGCTGTTTGAAAACCAGAACACTTTTATCAGTTCATATAATTGCTAACCCCTTATTCACTGTTCAACACTGAAGGGTTCTTTGCCTCCTAAGATCCCACTAATTGCTGACAGATTTGATTTCTCTGTGACAGCAGGAGTCCTGTTTCTGGCCTTTACATCAAGTAATTGCTTTATTTTTCTCCCTCTGCTCTGAAAAACGGAATTCCCTTCTCCCCTGCTTGAACCTCTGTAATGACTTCTTTCTATGTTATTAAATCCTTGCCATTTAAATCACATTTAGAGATGTTTTGAATAACTGATTCCAATTACTAAGGCTCTTACTAAGGAGCAGCTGAAAACGCAAGTCATTACTTGCCCATAGACAAGCAGCTACACCTTGCAGCAAAGTCTCTGGTGGACTGTATTTTATTTCTACTCAGTAAGGTGCAATTTATACTCACAGGAGGCGGGTGTTCAACAAATATACAGCTGCTGGAGTTCTCATAACTTGTCGCTTGTGCAAAATAGAGATCTGATTTTATATTTATTTTATAAATAGTGCTATTCCTTAAAGAAATCATCCGGTCCTTCCTTTAGTGGCTCAGGAAGCTTGCTTGGAACAACAGTAGAGATGAGCAGCTGACCGACAAATGACCCACGGAAGGTTACTATCCAGAGATCTAACGAAAAAGCATGGCAGGGTAAAAGGAAACATGACTACAGGTCGTACATTCCTTCCATAAAGTATGATCAACTTCTGTTGTTCTTAACATTGTTTTTTATACAGGTCACGATTCCTTGAATGTACTAAGAACTTCCCGGCAATAACTGTTTCGTTCAGTTATTAATCATACTTGTAATCATTAGCACCTTTGTGAGAAAAAAAATATGTGCCAGGAGATGACTACTTGACAAATTACTGCAGGGGCTCAGCATAATAGCTTTGCTGATACAATCAACATTGAGCCATTATAAAAAAAAAAAAAAACCCCACATATGAAGCAACTTGCAAACTGTTTATGAAAAACACTACCCTGTCAATGGAAGGGGACTGGCGTTTAAACAGCTAGCACGCAGCTGTCTTCACAAAGGCAGGCTCAGTTCCTTTTCATATACAGTTACTACCGTGGCACATGTAAGCAGCTAATAAATGAAGATAATGCATAATAACCGAGGAATTTGCAGTTGTCTCTAATTCGTGGGCTTATTAGGAGCCTGAGTGCTGCAAACTGACCTCTGGCTGAATCTGTACTGGAAGCCCCTGCTTGAAGCACTGGGAGTCGGTGTGCAGCTCCCATCTTCTGCTGGTGCTGGCAGAACCCGTGCCTTGGAATCTGTACAAGAAATACATAATCCCTTCTGTATTTGTATATTAACTTTCTGGTACTTCCTTCAGTCTAGCCCTGATAATTAGCCCTGCTAATATACACAAAGGCCCTAGTTTACTTTTGACCAACAGAGTAAAACTACCACCAAGTGGAATAAAAGGTATGCTGATAAAAGCACAGCCTGACCACTAAACTTGCATCAGTGGTCAGGACTTGTGCCAGCACAGCTACGCCGTAATAAGAATCTCTGCTTTTTCCAGCCCTGACAACACAGAAACCAGCACAAGTCTTTAGTTTTTAGACCCTAAGGCTGCATATGGTCTGTGCAACAAAATTTACCTCTCAATGTGCAGTGATTGTTCTCATACAGCACTGTTTTCCTTAATAAGTAGATACATTCATGCCTCAATATTTTTATTGTATTTGTTCTGGAAAGTTATTTGGTATAGTGTAAGGTGTTCCTATATTTTGGTTGGAAGTATCCTGTGCTGCTTCAGATTGCCTAAAAGCGTGAGCAGACCGGTATCTGTACATCTCCTTATAGGCATTGCTCTGTTTTCATGTACAGATAAATAACTATTCACTAAGGTCCATCCTCACTGTCACTGAAATAAATGAGCATTTTCCCATTGACTTCCTTAGGAAAAGATACGGATCCAGAACCCAACCGCCAATACTAATATTGCCTTAAAAATACCACTTCATGCATATAAAATTACAGTTAATGAGCAAACTGAAGTGGGTGGGTTCATTTGGTATTCAGAGATAAGCTTCCTAAATGTGTAAATTAAAATAAAAATAAAATTTTGATGAGTATAAGGGAGCTGTTTGCTGTTCTTTTGCGCGGATGTTATTCACGACTTTCCCTCCCTATGCATAAAAATAAAAGGAGATTGAAAATACCTGCCATTGTTTTAAAAACAGCCCAATATCAAGAAAAGTAATAGTTGTAATGTTCATTTTGTTGCTATGAGCACAGACCAATACACGGTGCAAAGTGTATGTAGTCAGTTGCCTGGAAGGTCTTGGCCACGGGCTAACGAAGGGACCTGACGTACCAAGCACAGGCTGAGATGGCTCCATGCCGAACGTCCTGCTTTTATGTGTTTTAATTAACCCCATTACTGGTTTTAATTAGAGATGCTTACGAGAATAATCCCCGAGTTTTGATCTGCTCTTTCTAACGTGCTAGCAGCATCTCAAGGGGTCTTAGTCGTTTCCCCCCTTAGAAACCATGAGTCAGCATTTCCAGAGGGCTGTTCATGCACTTTCTGTGTACGTGGGAAACAGCAGAAGGGTAACATTTTCCCACCCATCTTGTGCAATGCCCTGGAAGGCAGCAGACTGGAAACTAGTGCCGGAGCTCGGCAGCAGCATCGTCGTGCCAGTGCGAGGGGTGCCCAAGCTCTCCCGTATGCCAGCACAGAGCGCTGCCAGCTCGGCGCTGGAACGAGTTATGTGGCTGTACCTCGGGATACCTGAAATTAGCCCCATAAGGGCAGACTTTCCAAATTGGTTTAGAAAAGAGCAGCAACGTTATCAAAAGAGCCAGGATGTCAAACTTCACTTTTGAAAATCTCCCCAGGAATCCCATCTATCTGCCTTTTTAGTCACTTTGAAGGTCGGTGATTAAATCCATACTTACAGTGTGATCCTCCCACACATGGGGAGCAATGGGAGCTTTGTCATCACCACTAATGGGGACAGGATTGTGAGGAATGAAATATGCAAGGAGTATGCGAGGGGAAACAAAATAGGCCCAAAATCCTCAAATGAAAAGAGCCAGCGGAGTTTTTAATTTTTGTTCATGCTTTAATTACTGAAAACGATAGCAGCGCTTTGCCATTTTTAAAATGGTTACGTTTAAAAACGTCTGGGGTTGGTTGTTTGTTTCTTTGGAGGATGACTTACAATAACCAAGAGATATAAATCAACCCATGGTTTTACTGTTCTTTTCTTCTGCAGCCGCAGCTTAAACAACCAAACAGCGGGGCAGCTTCTCAGCAGCCTGAATCCACACCGAGCGCTCTGGAAAGGCTGGCGCGGGGCAGGCGGCGGAGGGCCCGCGAGCTTTGCCCTGGTGGAGTTGTCTCACAACGTGCTGGATGCCCTCCTAATTAGGGGACCCACACAGCCTCCCCAGGAGGCAAATTCCCTGTTGCTATCTTCTTGGGACCTTTCCCTCCTTGGTTTAAAAAAGAGTGGTGCTGAATGGTGAAGGAAAGCCCAGATTTTGTGGTTATTTTGGGTGAAATTCTTACTCCAGTTTAGCAACTCTATAGGGCTTGGCTGAGAAATGTATCAGGTGGTGTACGCAAATTTTCCTCCACCTCCGGATCTCCCTTGCACCTTCCCTCTCTCCCATATAGGCATCAGACTTTAACCTGCTTCTGTCTCTCGTGGGGTGAGAGGCCGCAGTGCCCCTCAGTCCCCAGGGAAGGAAGCCCAAGGAGCCATGCCCAAACCTGATCGAAGCAGCTGCCGTGGGTGCCGATGGCAGAGCAGCTGTGCTGGGCGGGAGGCTGGTGTGGGCCAGCTGCTGCATGGACACCTACCTGGTGTCATGGACAATATCTTCTAGGCTGCCATGGTTGTCTTGCCTCTACTGGCCACAGGGACTGTCACAGTCTGGTTTTTCTCCAGGATCCTCAAAAATGGCTTTGCTCCAACCGTCAGGCACAGAGCATCAATAAGCTGTCAGGTGGTGAAAATCCATGTCATTCTCTAAAGACCACTGAAGAAGAGGACCAAAGCCACCGGACCTATCATTGGATTCTTCATCCATCCCTTTGTTTTTAAAACCTTTCCTCCACCAACGAAACATGCTAGATTAGCAAACAAGCCCGCTGGCATTGTTAATGCGTGATACATGAAACCACATCTCGCAGAGCCCTGTGCTTTATGCCATTGTGCTGGAACAAGTTGCAGGAAGAAGCCAAGGCAGGACCAGGTCATGGCTTTCTGGGCAGCTGAGCTTGCAGAGTTGGTTTCTGCTGTTGTGTCTGCAGGAGGTCGGCCTGCCTGTTTTCTCCCTTGGTGTTCCAGTTTTCTGTTTGTAAAATGCAAATAGTAGCTCTTCAGTGTCTCACAGGCTTACTGAGAGGATAAATGTATAAAAGATGTGCAGTAGTCAGAGTCCACATCAGGGCAAAAAATTTCAGGAAAGATAAACATGCCTGTAGACACCAAGTAGTCTCTTTCTTTGATGCTTTAATGCTGTTATGGTCAATAAAGAAACCTTGAGTTTTACAAAGGCTGTCTGGCAGTTCTAGTATTAGCAACCTCACCACAGCTACTTCTCATTGGCAATGTCTGCTTGTATCTCTGTGTGATGCTGATGTTGTTGGTAACATTTTCACATATGATAAACCAAACTACAAACCTGGTTTGAGCCTGACAGTGAATTGGTTCGCAAGAATGAAGCAAAACACAGTTCAGTCATTTGAGAATGTGAGGAGGGGAAGACGACACCAACATTTCTATGTTAAATGAAGAGATGTGGAAGTTATTTCTTCATAGGAAGCAATTGAGGGAAAAACGTTATAACTTGGTAAAGGAGTAAATATCATTTCGTAGAAACATTTCCCTTGGCTTTGGTTCAACCAAGCTAATAGCTTCTTGTGATAAATTTAGTGAAAGCCATCACTGGATGAGACCGAGCCATCACTGGATGAGACCGAGCCGCCGGGGACCCTGTGCTGGGTGGCTGCAGCCCCAGCGCTGCGAGGCAGCCCTTGCTGGGAGCCGCTGCCGCCGTGCCGCACAGGGGAACAGCAGTGCAGCCTCGCTGTGCAAGATGTTACATCCCCTTAACGTGGCTGTATGCATCTATACTGGGGCACGAGTGATTGTGCAGTCAATCACCCGCACCAGGGACGAAGTTAAGCTGCATGTACAACTTCACTGTTCTCCTTTCATGCTTCTGGACTCTAACCCACACAATCGCAGCTGCCTCAAAGGAGGGTTTGTGTGGGTTTTTTTCTTCCCTGGAACATTTGACTAAATCACATTTGCAGATATTTCAAATTTTTCATTCACGTGACACCTGAGCTTTATTTACTTTTGAAATAAGTCATCTCATTAACAGAATTCATTATCCATTATTACTGTCATGTCATTCTCCTAATAAAAGGAATGACTGTAGGAGCATTCAGTGGCTTAGCTGGTAGCATAGTGAGCTATTATGCTGCAAACCTGCATTCACGCTGTACATTGGTATGCCAAGGCTGGCAGAGACTAGGAGCATCAATGAGGTAATAGTCTTAATCTCTGAGGGGAGGATTATGTTGTGCTGCACTGCAAATACCTCCTACCGTTAGCAGGATAATACTTCAGATGGAGCTATAAATTGTTCAACAAATAAGGACAGGTGCTGGGAAGAGGGTGAAAAAAAACCTGCAATGTTGCACCATTATCTCCAGAGAAGAGGTGGAAAAACTGTTGTTCTCATAGCTAAACTATTATCACTCTTTCTCCATTTAATTTGCCAGCATGGCATGGCCAGCCACTTAAAAGTGAAGTGCATTGATAATAGTTGGGTCTCTTCTTCCCAGAAATGCTCTTTGCTTTTGTTGACTGAAGGAATGCTGGTTGTAGGTATGCGTGGCATGAAGTGATCACGGACAGACCGCCCAAGCCACACTGTCCCGCCTTGCTGAGTAAGCTCTCTACTCCACAGAGTGCTACGGCATATCTGGCCCTGGCTAGACTAGGCTTTTCACCATTTTCCTGCTCAGAAGAGCAGTTAGCATTCATTACTGTCTGTGGCATGACAAAGTTTGTAACTGCTCCTTTTCATGTTTTACAGACCTGATACTCTAGGTTCACCCTGACTGGCCTGGGAGGACCCAAGCCGCCCAGTTGCAGCAGATGTACGTATCACTTTGTCTTGGTGGTTTGCTTCCTATCCCACAGCAGGTCCTAGCATGAGAAAGAGATTTCTTATTTACTAGGGGAGGAAAAAAAAAAAAGCTGGCACACTTTCCACAACATCTTTTGCCATAGGATGTCAATGAATTTCACAAAGCTGGGCAAATGGTAGTCCTCCCATTTTACAGAGGATAGGTATGAGATAAACATTAAAAAGTATTTAAGCAGTACTCATGCTAGGATCAACTTTGTCCCTACTATTATCTTGCTGTTCTTCCCACTGGTAGAATTTGCCCTTGATCCAAAGCCGCATCCAGCCACACAACAAATCAGCAGCGGATTTTGAGTGGGAAGCAATGCTTTCAGCCTCATGGGTTATTACTGGAGTCAAGCTGAGAAGCTTTGTTTTGTACCAAGTCAGCGTTAATTTCTATTTGCCTGACTTACTTCTCAAGGAACAGAACTAGATTTCCCCCGTGTGCCCAGCTGTAATTAAGGGACCTGTTCTTTGCCCAGACTACATCTCCCATGATGCAATGAGGACCTTCTTTCTCTCCATGTGAAACACCTTCTTTTCATTAGAAACACCCAAAGAAATGTTTCCAGGTCCTTGGATCAACAATTTTTAAAAGGTTTTGCCATGGAAAATTTCAGCATTTGCAAACGCTGTCCTGTTTGGGCATTACAGCAAATGTTGAAATACTGAACTTGCCCATCAGACTGAAATTCTTTTTAAAATTTTATCTAAGCTCAAACTTGATCTGCCCTGAGAAATGGGAAGAGAGACCTCTTTTGGACAAACTCTTAGCAACATGTGATTTAAAAGAATGTTCAGATTATGGGTCTGACTCCACTCCCAGTCACGCAGATGGAGGTGGTCAGTAATTCTCTCGATACAAGTGGTCTTTCCGATGTGTTGAACCATTATAGGCTAGAGGATAATCAAGCACACGAAGTAGTTGGGGATATAACTAGTCCGCCAGAAGCAATGGAACAAATGCAAATCTTGATGGACTGGTTTAATTTTTTTAATTTTGTGTTGTTCCTTCCTTTTCAGGTGGTGCGTGCAGTACTGCACAGAGCAGCAAGCAGCTATCACTTTTCCTTGCAGAAGGGTTGACCTGCTGCTCACTGCAAACTGATTTAACCGTTTCCACATCCGCATCTTCCTTTCCGTAAATTAATAACTTTTTTGCTCTCACTTTGTCCCCTTTCCTCACAGACATGCATGTTTTCTTTTGTTAGAAAGTTAAACAGTTCTCATCGTAATTGCAAAGACTAGGAAAAAAAAGTCTATCCCTTCTTAAGCTCTTGGTCTGAAGATTTGCTTTAATACCTACTCACCCAGTCATAGCAGCTTGTCACTATACAACTCAAACCCAAGTGTTTTCTTCAAGAGAGAGTTTCAGCTTGAAATCATGTAACTTTGTGGCTGAGCACATCCACTCCAGCCCGTGAACTCTGACTCCACAGTTTATGTAGGAACTGGGGCCTTTTTTGAAGTAAAGGGGAACTTGCCCAGGCAGGACTGCAGGGTCTGGCCTACACCCGATTTGCATTTAGACCAGATTAACCGCTGCTGAAGGTGGTGTAAAGGGTCTTTATGGTGACTGTAAATTTAAAGCCACCTTAGCAGAAGCGAGAGCGAGATTTTAAAAATAAAAGCAGAAAGGCTTGTATCTGGTTACCCTGCAGCCAGGTGAGAGAAGCTCTGAGAAAAGCATGAGCCAGTTAAACTCTGAAGATGCATTAGCACATAAAAACCAATAGCAAAAACCAAACACACACTGCTTTACCAACATTGCAGCAAACTACCCAGTGCATCCCTGTCCTTTGGTTGGTTTTCAGCAGTCTTTGGAAGCGTTTTTATCTTTCTGCCACTCTGATTTAAGATACAGAGTTACTTAAAATCCCCTAACAGTCAACTAAATGTCAAAAGATGAAAAAAAATTTCCGTCAGCCTCTGCTTTTTATAAAAATATATCAATTTAATAACTTGGTTTAAAGAAAAACAGAATGATCATGTTAAAATACTGCCAAATTTATAAACTTTGACAGTCCCACATACTGAGATGAACAGCCAAATTTATTTAATAAGAAATAAAATCCATTTTCTCCCTGCATTCATTGAAATAAAAAGACAGACACATCTGTCCCAAATTTCTTTTAAGGAACAGAATGGCTGCGAGTAACTAGAAAATAGTGCCTTTCTGCTGGCTTACCTCAAGATAAATTTACAGCTTCACTGTAACAGTATCAGAATTCAAAATGTAATCAGTTCAAGTAGAATGAGATCAAATATTTCTGTCTGCATTAACTCTTTGATGTCACAATTCAATATCTCACAATGAAAGATGGGGATGTAAAATGCAAGAAAGTTTATGCAAGTTCTTGCTGTTCTCAAAGTTGAAAAATCTGCGGGGTCTGTTATGTGGGATTTGTACATTCCCACAGAAATGTGTGGTGAGTGTGGCAGAAGGTCACCCTACCACAAGAGTTACAAATTTACATGCTTTTTGAGAGATGCAGTTCTTGCCGTTGGCAAGACCTCACAACCTCATAGTCCAGTAGCTGCCTAGAGACCTAAAACAACATCTGAGAGATAAAAAACATCCCAGGCATACTTCAGTGCAAGATATTTGTGCAGTTAGAGTGCCAAATGATTTCAAAAGTATTTCAGGAAAGGGATGATTCTTCTGTCATCTGACCTCAGAGAAGGGGTAGTCCACTCTCACCCCAAAACAGCGCAGAAAATGGAAAACAATAATTTCAGCTATACAAAAGAAAAATGGCATATTTTTCAAGATAGAGAACAGTCATCCTTCTCTATCACAAGAAGTAGTTATTACACAAAGTCTCCCTGCATCTCCAGAACAAGGGATTTATGCAATGTCCCACATCAAATGGAAAACCCTTCTTTATGAATTTCTGCTCTCTTCCCAGACCAGACATTTCTTCTTGATCTAAAACCTTTGGCCCTCTCTGTTTCCTCTGTGCTTCTCAGATGGCACCAAGGGGATACCAAGAAAAACCAGCAAGGAATTTCCTTATTTATGAAGCCGAATCAGATCATGCAAGCCAAACAGACATATAAGCAATTGCTTAGTTTAACGTGGCGTTCCCTCTATGGGGAAAGAACTGGCCCCATGTTCTGGGGACCTGAGCGCTAAGAACCTGAACTTTAAGAAAAGTTTTAAAAACTGAAGGCAGGAAAGGTGTGCGAATAGCTTGCTATAACGGTGAACCTTCCTAATGAGAACCAAGAAGGGGTTTACTGGGGGTAGATAAGGGTCAGCTAAAGGGGCTATAGTTCCCCATTAGCACCGCCTGATGAAGTCCTTGTTTGTGGGTTGATACGACACAGCTGCAGCTGCCCAGCAAGGCTGGGCTGCGTACGCCCTGGCACGCGTTCAGCTTGTGCTGGCCGAAGAGTGCTTTTCTGGTCTAGCCTGAAACAGTTCTGCAAACAAGGCAAGCTGTATGAGCAAAAATCACTTGACGCCAGTATAAGCTGTGTTTCCCTGAAAGCTTTTGCCAGTGTGAAGTGTTCTTAAAAACTGTAAAAATAAAAAACAGAAAATGTCACACCCTTGGCTGGCACTGGCATGCGTGCAGACATTTTAAAGATATATTTGGCCCAGGTTTGCTTTTTCTGGATAAGACTGTACCAATGTAATTGAAGAATGTTATGTTAATAATAAATGTCATGTTTATTAACATATTTAACAACATTAATAAACGGGAAGCTGTCAAACTGGTGTTACCCTGAGCAAAGACCATAATAACACTAAGTGGTAACTCTAGGGGACTACGTGAAAACAAGAACCTTTCTTCTGATGGAGGTGCAAAGTACTGTAACTGAAAAATAAAGCAATATGTCTCCTACCTTTGTGAAGAGCAACTTTGAGATAGGGAAGGTTACTTAGGCAGGGTCTAGAACACACAATGAAAGCAGGAAAGGAAAAAGAAATGAGCTTGTACTGTAACAGGTCAAGGTCTCTGGATTCCCAAAGCAATTCCCAAATTGCTAATAAAAGTGCTTTATGCTTTACTGTCTATGAAACAGAGATAGTGTATGTACTTGTCTACTGAGAAGCATCTAAAGTCATTTAACCTGCCACAGTGAAACGAAGACTTCCATGAGAGGGTCCCAGAGGAAAAATTAGTGGCCCTGAATATACCTGCCTGGGACAAAGCACGTGTCCTCCAAGGGGCAGACAGGCCAGACTCTGTATCTGCCCAAGAAGTCTGAATACAAATCCTTGAAAACTAAAATTAAAAAGTAATTACCTGAATAAGGGTCACAGAATCCATTGCTTTGTAGATAGGGCTTATTAGAACAAGAGAATATCAGACAGATACCACAAGTATGACCTGCCATAACCTAACGAAACCACAGCGGCATATGAAAATGTACTATTTTGTTCTGCGGAGCTGCCTGATTTTCAGAGCATTGTTAGTGATGGAGTATAGCTTTGCTCTATGGCAAGCAAGCAATTGCCTACCTTCTTCATAACTGGCATAGAGCTGGGGCTATAAACCAGGGAGACTAAACAGTTGGGATTCAGAATAGACAGACCATTTGCCTCGCTGCATTTGCCAGTTGGGGTTTGGAGAGGGGAGCTTTTAAATATATTTTAGTACCACAATTTTTCCTATTCAGCCGGCACTTTTTTCCATCATTGCTTGCAGGTTAGAAGGACGTTTGGACCCTGACCAGACAAAGCTTATGAGTATTTCCAAGTCAAGAGCTTGGAAGTCAATAGGATTACTCACCTACTCGAGAGCTAGGAGGAGTGAAGGAGGCAAAGTTTTTAAGGAGAGGTAATGTATTTTATGAGAAAAACTGCTATTGCTGGAAAAAATAGACAAACTCTCATGGACACAAGTTCTAAGTGCGAGCCCCGTCAAAGACTTTCATTTCTGGTGCAGATGAATTACTTGGTTCACACCTTCTGTTGCCTTGAAACACCTCAGGGCCAGTTGCCTCCCATTTTCAGGCACTTAGCTGCGGTGCCTTTTCCCACAGCCTCGTCAATGAGATCTGAACTGCTCTCTAGACGTACCTATCTTTTTTTTCCCAGGGCTCCTGAGGCACCTCCTGAATTATGTGCCTATAATTCAGGGGGATTTAGGACACCTGACGTGTCATGTAATGTTACACAATTACATCCCAGATCCTGGCTTTCAACATCGAAAATCCAGCAAACCTAGATGAGGTGATTTCAGGCTGAGTTTCTTTGTGGTTCCATTATGCTTTTTTGGACAATGATTAGCTGTAACATAAAGCAAATGTAAAAAAAATCTGGCTCTAAATTCTCTATATACTCAATCCTCTAATCCGCCTCCACATAATCTGTTATATCATACAGCCCTTGGTGTAGGTGTGTAGTTCAGCTCTGATGACTGAATGCTATTATGTGAACACCCACACAGTGCTAGCAGACAGAGCGATGCTGCAGCTCTTCCTTCTGCACAGCAGTCAAGCTCGAGCATCCTTACGCCCCCCACCCCCTTTCACCCCATCTGTGCTCTCTTCTTCAGTACCCTCCAGCCCCACGGAATCGGTTTCTACAGACCAGTGTCTGTGCTCCACTCCCTGCTCTGAATCTGCTTCAGCAAGACGCAAAAAGTTACTTACTTGTGTTTGATGTCACCAGAGCAGCAGGATCCCAGCTCTGCAGGTGAGAGTGGAAAATATGATATTCTGTGCTTTGTATTGCGCAAACCCATGAGCCGACGGTTAGTCTTCCTGAAGATGAGCAAGAGAAGAGGATAAGGATTTCAATTCATGGCATATTCCCCAGATATTCCACTGCATTTGACATACAAGGTCTTCATTTAGTTCAGCTCCTGTTGGGGAGATTGAAACCCTACTAGAAGTTATGTTGGCAAAATAGCTGCTCTTACAATATATATACACATAAGCATATTCCCATTTCTTGTTTTCAAGAGAAAATCGTGCCTTTTACTTGTCTATAGTGCACATTCTTAGCTCATTCCTCCCTCAGTATATTTTATTTAAGCTAGAACTACAACTTTGAAACCGAATGCCTTCTTATATCCATTTATATTTACCAGCCTTCACAATATGTGCCAAAGGCAGAGTTCCTGAAAAACAAAGGCCTGGTGAACAAGTGCTACTGCCTGCCAATAAAACAAGTTGTGCAGCAGAAACTTAATGGGAAGCTTGTTGAGTGTTTTAAAAAAAATACTACCAACCTCCACCCACCCAAATATTAATTGGACAAATTGGCCAAAAGCCTTGCGTTCTTACATAAATCTACTTTATTATTAAGAAAAGATGTACTAAGGAAAATTCAGTCCCTACCAGGATGGAGCTTAAAAAATGGGGAAGCAGCAAAAGGGAGCTTAGCAAAAGCAATGTCAGTGAGACATAGGACAATATATCCCATAGATGTTATTTATCTAAAGGAAACCCTAATTTTGAAATCTAATTAAAAATTGTTACCAAATATCACATCAGCTGATTCCAAAATCTGTTTCATCAGCTCAGAACCTTTTCATATCACTGGGACTGCACAGGTGCGTACAAAGGTATAATTTGAATTTGTTTCTTATGAAACAGCTCATAAGTAAAAAATACACTGTTTTGGCTGTTATCAGACATATTTTTCTAGGTGCCCATAATGGCAAAAATGGCATAAGCCGTTCACATCGTTAAAGCTTTGGGAGCTGACCAGGCTTGATACACAGGCTCTATGAGACCATAAAGAAAACGTCTGTGAGCAAATTCCTATCAAGAATGAATCAAAACTCTGTGTGAAAGGTAATTTTTGGCATCTCTGGCCTAGCAAAGTAATGCCAATTTAAGTATATAAGATAGGTCGCTTTCCACTCTTGGCCTAGTTGAGTCAGTGTGACTTCTTAGGCAAGACAGAAGGACTCAGAGCAGGAGTCTGTGTGCGCTAAGGAAAGAACAAATCAACCTGTGTCATAAATCAGCTTTATTCTTACAGGAGCCAACCTCAGAGGTTCCTTTGTGAGCTCTGGAGGTAAAACCAAAGCAGTCAAGCTTCTGTTTAGGCAGTTCTTAATCAGGCTGGCATATTTTGTCCAACCATGCACCACTGACTTGGAATCCCAGACAAATGACTAAAGTCTTTCTATTCAGATAATATTTCCAAGCAGAAAAAAATAGATTATGTTGTAGGAAACCTCATTAGTTGTTTTTGTTTTTTTGGTTTTGGGTTTTTTTTTTAAACTAATAACACATCCTCATTCTAAAATTCATGATTGCATCATTTAACAGTTGTAGCTTGTGCCAGCTCTCTGGATTAGTAAGTCAAAATAATGAAATTGTGAAATATCTTCCCACCATCAAGAAAAGAAAAAAAAAAAATTCTTCTTGTGTAGTGAGCAGAGAAGAACTAATTATGTGACTTTTTTTTTTTTAAATTTCAGAACAAAGAACATATAATAATTGTTGGTCCTGGAAACTTAAATATAGAATATGCTATAATCCAGAGTTCATTATGACTTGAGGGACTGGTAATAATAATAAGGCATTATGCAGTCCTAAGGAGCTTCATATCTAGAAGGTAAATACTTAAAAGCCATGGTACATCAGCAAATCCAGAGGCAGGAATAGAGATTATTATGGTTTTAGGTGGGGGACCATTATAGTTTTTGTTTTTAAATCAGCTTTAAATCTGATTGCAGAAAAGCTTGATTTCGAAAGGGAGATTTGGTGTTCAACAACATGGGAAGGACCTGCATTTCAGATACTTTCTACCACTTCTCTGTTGGTATTCCACAGTAAAAAAAGAGCCTGAAAATCATTAAGAATCAAACAAACTGAAGTTAAAAGTTTTGGTCATGTAGTGGAAATAGGAAGCAAATAAGCATGTAGTGTTTTCCTTTATTGTTTTGCCCTCAGACCAGGATGACTGAAATTTAAAGTAATTGTTTGCTGATTTTTTTTTTGTTTACACTTTATACATAGAGTGTTTTGATCATCTCAGTTCATTTCTTCATACAGAAGGACACTCACTGCGAAACAGCAACCAGAAAACTGCCCTTGTTTTTGGCAAGCTACAAAAAGTGGGTGGTTAAAGTTATTAAATGACCTCCTTATCCTTAAAGCAGTGAATAGCATCTGAGCCATAACTCTACATCAATAAAAACATATGATATGTATTATATAACTCTAGTTATAGAGTCTAACTCTAGTTACTCTATAACTGTAGTAAATATATTATCGGTAACAAATTAAGGCTTGCAATGGGGTGTTCTGTCTCCTGAAGGGCCAGGCTGCCTTCTGTCACCCATCCTGTTCTTTGCTTTGACCCTGAGTAACACAAGACTTCTGGAGGAAAGGGAGAGGAGAGATCACCTTTGGGGCACTTTGGATTTAGTTCTTGGAGGTGTCAGTGGTTTCAAAGTCCTACTCCAAATAAGACAGAGGATTTTGATCACAGGCTACCCACATTCCAGCTACATACACTAACCATTGGACTGTGGGAGAGAGGGGCTAGGGGAAGACTTGCTCTTTGAAATACAAATTTTGATTAGAAGTGAATCCTACAGAACCGACCTTCCTACCAGTTGTGTTTCTGAACAGCTGTTGTAGCTAGCTTGGCTGCTTTGAATGCTCTTGTTAAGATGCTACCTCTCCACAAATACCAGAAGTAGCACAGGTCACAGAGCCCTGTAGTCAGCATAAATATTCTCTTTCTATAATGATTGACTTTGGCTCTAAGTTGCTTTCTGGATTTCGCACTGATGAGTGACAGCGACCTGTCATCTTATAGAAATGAGCCTGCTTCTGCAGCAGGGGACTCTCGGGCAAACGCTCTATAAAACTAAAGGTGGAAAAGACAAGATGAGCAAAGCATCCCAAAGAAGCCCCTGAATTGAGGGAAAGGTAACAGCTGGATTAATGTTCAACTGCTTCATTTTGGGGTTTGCCATGAATAATTAAGTGCAATTAAGAAATAGTGCCCTGAAGATAGGATCAAACAGACTTTGGGCGTGGTGCTTAATCCTTCTGAGTTGGGGAGTAAGGCCAGCAGCCTATAATGGATTTAACTAATTCTCTTAATTGCAGCTTCATTTGCCTGATCTTTCTAAATGGTATTAATCTAATGATTTGCAGAATAAGCACTTGGAAAAGACTTACCAAAATCACGTTAGAATCTCAAAGATATATTTCTTTTCTTAGATTTTTTTTCAGTGGGAGAAGAGATTTCATTGACAATGCAAATTCTATTAATATGGCTAAGCATTCATAGTCTTTGTTGGTATAAAATGAGAATTTAAAATGTCATTAACAAATTCAACCTTCAGAATCAATTTTTGTAACAACAAATTTTGCAAGGCTCCTAATTAGTTATCTATAGATTAAATATTTTGTAAAAGACAAAACTGCAGCATTTCACTCTCATTTCTGTGCTGGGTACTGAAGCATTGCACAGATTTCTGCATCTCACACAAGCATTCACAAGAAACACCTCCCATGTGTTGGCAACCACACTGGGAGACGACGAGATAATCACATTTCTTTATCACTCTTTGCCTGGACAACAACAAATCTGCACAAGAAGCCTTTAGCTCTGAGGAGATTCCAGCTAACAGAAGTTATAGCTCATATCCTCAGGTCTTCCATATCAGAGCTGCCCTCTGCTCCCACCACACACCACCACCCAGGTGTTCAGTTCCCTTCTTGGAAGAGCTCACTCAGTTGAGCCCAGCAGAGCTAAAACAATTAATGAAATCTTGAGATGCAGACTACCACCAACAGTTTCTCTCCTTGGGCACAACAGAAAATTTCTTCTCTGACAGCGGTTTGTTTGAGAAAAATCTAATGAACTGCAGCTCACGTGGAAAAAAGTGAAGCTCAGTGAATGCTGTTGACTTGCCATAGGTGACTGACTGGGCCCATTTTCACTCCTGAGCCATTTTGAGTTTGATCCCATTCATAAGTACTGCAGAGGTAACTTCTGTTCTCCTTGCCTGAAACCCAACATCGTGACTTGTGCTTTCACCCATGTAAATAAACAGCAAAGTTCCCACTGGCTCAGCAGTGCAGCACCCACCAGCTAAGTCCAGTTCTGCTGTGCCTTTAGCTCATGGCAAGGATCCTTCTATCTTTTAATTACAAGCTACTAATAAGATATATTAAAAAACTTAATCAAACATGAGTAACATGGGCTGTCCAACCATGCACACAGCCGTGCTGGCTTAATGTAGGTTCACACTGCTTGTCCTTTTCCTTCCTATGGTTTGCTGCCTCCATTGCTGTGTTTTGCCTTCAGTTGGACTGTAAGTTATTAGAAAAGACTTTTTTTTTTCTCTGTGTTTGTACAGCATCAAGCACAGTGAGACTCCAAGGGCCTCTCACCCTACTGTACTATTAATAATTAAGAACACTCATTATTTTATTCTCATTATCAAATCAAAGAAATAACACTGTTTCAAAGTTACGCATGCTGTTGCAAGTAGCAAAGATACCCATGGCCCTTTTGCTGCTCTTAGCTAGCCACTAACTCACTTAATTTTGTGTAGTTTAGCACATTACAAGATTGTTCAAGAGTGCCATAAATGATGTCAGGCACCATCAGAAACCACTTCAGAAAATCATTGCCTGTAGCCAGATCAAAAGGTGAACACCTGGAAACTTGCAGTTCTGGGAAAGCAGAATAAATCTTTTTTTTTTTTTTTCTTTCTCTTCCTCTTGGAGATTTGTTTCTTTTTGCCTTAAAGAATTTGAAAGGTTTATTTACAGCTTTTCAAATGACCTCTAATCTATTTAGAAAAACATAGCATGGCAAATTCATCTCGGGTGTAACTCCATTTGTTGACTTAAGCAGACTTGTGCCAGAAGGGAGCCTGGCCCAGGAGTTTCTCTGCCGAGAAAAACAAAGCATTTGAATGCAACACTTAATTGGCTTGTTGAGTCCCATCACAGACTGTCCTGGAATATATTTATTAAAGATAATGCTTTTATTTTTGTAAGATTGTATCAGTAACTGAAACTCACGGTATTAGCTTTAAACCTTGTCTTGTTCCCCAGGCTTTGCTGCTTGAGGCTGATAATTTTCACAGCACCTGACAACATTTAAAGAGACATTGTATTATGTAGTTTAGTGAAATCTAAGACCATAAATAACTGGGAAAGTTGCTTATTCTGTCAGATATCAGCAATATAATTAATTAAACAATCCATCAGGGTCAACTTTTGGGAAGTAATATAAAAAGTTATTTATTGTGGTACGGCAGAATTTAGAGACGTGCTGGGAGCCTGCTGCAAAGACACACAGAGTCCATAAGTAATGTTAAAATGACATCTGCTATAGAGAATTTAATCAAAAGATAATTGGTTTGTTTAAGCTTACAAATTGCTGGCATTCTTCTCTTGGTCAGGTATATATTGATTCACTGAGTCCCAAATCATGAATGCTTTTATGAACACATAAATCCCAGAAAAAGAGTCTGGGGCATAAACAGTCCCATCAAAAGTGGTCACTGCCGCTTTTCATGTGATACTGCACTAAATATATAGCACAAATCTGGCTGTTGGAGCTCTCTCCGTATGTTGTATGTGGAGCAGGGGCACAGGGGGAGGGTGGAAGGATGTTAGGGAAAGGATTGGCAAAAAGGATAAGGAAAAGAGACAAAGCAGAAAGCAAGTTAGGAAGGGGGAAAGAGAGAGACATTCTGAAAAGCAGAAACAAGCAAATGAGATTGGGAGGTAGAGATGGGGCCAAAGCATCAATGGACAACCAACCCTCTTCCCTGCGTGGCTGTTGAGTGGATATACCAGTCTATAATATGAATCCTCCCTGTCCTGTCCCAAGAAACAAGCCCTAATTAACAAACCAGTGATGAAGTCAATAGAAAGCTGGTGAATAACTTGTGTATGTTTTGGAAGAATCGGTTGCTTTGCTTTCATTTGGATGCTAACGACGTTGTGATTGCTGGGGTAAGCTGGTTTTTGGTTTTCTCAAGTACAATCTTAATTATTTTACTATGAATAAGCTCACTTTAAAGAGTAACATTTCATGTAGATGTCTAGAAGATTTCCACCCCTTTTTTCTGACTTTAATGTAGCAATGTGAGAGCTGTGCTTACTGTACTATTCTGTCCTTTCACCATGGCTTTAGTCATATAGTTTAACAATTTATAAGAAAATCCTGAGGCCACAGGGCATATGCAAACACATATCAAGCCGAACTGATGGAGAGAGCACTAAGAGGGAAATTTTTTTCAAAATTGAAAATGACCTTCCATGTGCAAGCAAACAGATTTGCAGAAAATGAACTAATAAAACAGAGTATTTTAATAAGACATCCAAACAATTTTTTTTTTACAAACCAACTTCTTGCTAAAGAAGCTGGCTAGGCCTATGCACATTCATTGCTGATAAAACCAATTGGTTTACTACATACGCTAATAATATGTATGTATTATTAGCAAATACATATGCTAATAATTCAGCCAGGGCAAAAATATTTAAGAAAAAAAAAAGGAGTATTCTGTAGAAGGCTGGTTTGATATATCCAAGAAACTTTTGAATTTATACACTGCGAGAAAGAAAAAGAACACTTTTTCTCATATGAAACAACAGCAGGTAATTTAAAACCAACAAATATAAACCATATCAACCCCCAAACAATTCTTTTGAGATAAAATAAATTAAATGCCCAAATTATTTCTGTATATGTTTCTGATCCAGCACCACTGGGATTTTAAAACTGACTTCATGTGAGCAAGATCAAGCTCTGTATCATTAGTGGTATTACAGACTATATTTTGATTTGGAATCACAAAGTCTGAAAACTTTTCTTTTCCCTCTGGTGAGCTCTCCTGTATGAAGCACACGTACAATCCTTTCAGTGGTTCCAGGTTACAAACAACAAACCTAATCTGAAGAGAAACATTTATAAATTTGATGTTAACTGTGATAACAGCTTTATTCAGTTAGACCTCTTAAACCTTTTAATAAAGTAGATACTTGGCACATAGTTTTTATTTTATTTTTATAGTAGATGTATCCTCAAAAAGTTTGAAGTGATAAGTAATCTGAATATAGAGTAATATTTCTCAGTATTTGCCATGTAGTTTGTATGTATTACTATTGCATAATAAATAGATGTTTTAAATATTTGTTCGCAGAGGTCTTTCCTTGAACTTAAGCATAAGTTATCTAAACAGTTGAAAAAAGATTTATAGTTATGAAGAGGCCTATATGTCAAGCAAAGTTTTATGATACGTTCCATAATAAATTAGCAATAAATGGATACAGGTGACTGTGGAATTTATGGCCTTTAATGTTTTAATGCTTCACTAAAGAAAAACCTATTATTAAGGTCCTAAAGGGTAATACAGGAATACTATCTACAAATTGTCAAATTAAATAGTTGTTGCCAGGTATTTGAACAGTGGAACATTTTGGCTTGACCAGCAGCAGGGGCAGACAGCAAAGAAAGTAACAGAAAACGAGATCATTTCAGAAGTACCAATGAAGACTTCACCCTGCAAACCCTACTCAAGCATGTCACCTCTGCTCCAGTCATACTGAAAATGGTGAGCTTGATCATTAACCATCTCACATTTGAAAAATCTGTAATTATCCAGGTAATCTAAGTCTACTCGTAGGGCTCTGAATTACCTATACAGTTAAAGGCTGAAGGATTCATCCCAGTTTAATTGATGGCTAAAAGCCGGTGAGCGAAGCACCGTGCCCCACTTTGCTTGGCTGAGACCTTTTCAAATCATAGATGTTTCTGTCCACGTGAAAACTATTGCTTGAATCCAGGAGATAACACACTGTGAGAAAGAAACAGATTTCACTGTGGCCTCAGGTAATACTGTGACCCTAAAACACATTGGGACAAATGCCAACACTAGACGATGCACCCACAGCAGATGCCTGCGACCTTCTGCTAACATCTCTTGAGTGGTTAAACCCCACCAAAAGACAAAAATATGGATAAAGCTGAAGAGAATCTGACCAGAAGAGGAACCAAACCTTTGGCTCAAAACAGGAATGGTATTTGGTGGGGTAAAGGGAGATAGATTTATCTTTGAATGGAAATCAGACCTGGCAGTAAGGAGTTAAGATCCCAAAGCCACTTGGCAGCGCCTGTCGCTCATGGGAAACAGCCCCCCCAGAGATGTAACACAGACCCAACCCAGCACTCAAGAAAAGACTGGGTCAAAATTACTTTTTAAGATTAGGCATATCCAAGCCATTAGCACGATGTCTGCACATTAACACATCAGC
Organism: Pelecanus crispus; assembly: GCF_030463565.1. Taxonomy (NCBI): domain Eukaryota; kingdom Metazoa; phylum Chordata; class Aves; order Pelecaniformes; family Pelecanidae; genus Pelecanus; species Pelecanus crispus. The sequence goes on from NC_134652.1 coordinate 8,036,463, forward strand.
ACAAAGATAGGGCAAGGGGGAGGGGGAAAGAGTTATGCAAAAGTGCTCTGCGACTGCCATTGGGGCAGTTCATCTCTAAAAGGAAACACATGTTATCCAACCCTACGCCTAATAGGGTTGGACAGTAATTAAAAAATATCTTTTATTTGGAGAGCTGGGTCTTGAAACTACCAACTCGCACCATTAATCTTTTTGATCTACTGCAAAGATCTGCAGCAAGGGTCAGCGAGCAGGATCTCTGCCATTTGTAGAGGGACGAGCGCACTGACAGGACAGTGAACTGTAAAACAGATACAGTCATTACATACAGTTATCGATTAACAGTGGTTGGAAAAAGCATTGTCTGGTAACCATTACTTGATCACATGACCATCTGCTCTCATGTCACTTGGCTACCATTGGTAAATAACCTCGAAAACTACCAGCAGCTCCTCAGAAATAAAGCCTAGGTGAGGCAATTGCATGGGGAACCTCGTTGGATCAAACAAGAAGCAGGAAGAGGGCACAGGGAAAGGTATCATTGCCCTCAGGCTGCCCTGTTCTGCTCATCAGAGATGGCAGAGCAAAACCTACTGCTAGGCTGGAAATCTTGAGATTTGCTCAAGACATTTGCGCTCCCACATGTGAATGTGTAAAATGGGTTGGCTAAACTTCAAGCTTTACCATGTTAACTGTGCCATAACAGTTAAAACAGAAAACCCAACTTGTCTGTCCCATGCTACATGCTCTCCTCCCAGTGTTAACACAGGTCTGCTCCACCAAATGGTTACGTCAGTCCGATTTGTCCTGGCTGGACAACCCTTCTGGGCTAAAGCACCTTGACATCTTCTACCAGTAAAACTAAACCCACAGAGGAGCTACTACCGGTATAACGCGGCAGAGTTTGTGGTCAGGGGAAAATCTATCCATAACCAGAACAGTCACCAAATAACAGTTTCCTAGCAGAGCCTGGAGGGCAATGTTTTAGCCAGCGTCCAGTGCTATCTCAGAAGACATCAGTTTAAGCCCTCTTGTCATTCAATTAATCTCCAGCATGGCTTAAATAAAGAGAGAATCTCTCCATTCCAGATAGCCAGGATAATCAATCGTTAATTAACCCATTAGTCTTGCTCACTTCACCGTTCCTTTCGTTTCTGTGCTCTACTGTTGTGACACCACTAGATGTTTTTCCTTATTTTGACAGGGCTAAGAATCTCTCTTTGGGGTTTTTTTTGGTTGGGTTTTTTTTTTTAGATTTTGGGGTGTTTTTAAAAAGAATTTGATGACCACCTGTGATTTCATCTGGAAGTTGTTTTTATCCTCATGCTGTGAAGAGCTAACTTCCAGATCACCCTCCCGTCCATATGTCTATCAGATGTGTTCGTGTTGCGCTGGGTTGGGCAGGATGGGGATTTTTTCACTATGAACTATGAGCTTATCTGACCCTTAGCAATGACTGCTGCAGGTGAGTTATAAAGCTATCTGCTGTTCAGATAAAAGTCAGATGCTATCCTACAGGTACCACCTTCCCCAAGAGCCTTCTGCTGTTCTCTGTCCAGAGGGCCACCAGCTACTGCTCCCCAGGGAACTCTCCTTTGCCCCCAGGGAGACTTACTGGCTACAGCAGAGTCAAATATTACAGAAACTCTAAATAATTGCTATGTTTCCTTGTGCTTTTATTTGTTATTCATCACTTGCCCTACAAATTCTGTACCACTGTAAAAGTTAGATTATCGAATAAAGATCCCATGATTATTTCTTTGAATTCTTTCTCCCTCAGGACAGAACAAACTGAGACGATCGTGTGAGCAAAGGATTAGTTTAGCTTGAGCCAGTGTCCCCAGATCTGGCTCTAGGGTAATATCACCTTTCTGTTGTCTCTGAAGTACTTCCACTCAGGAAATATGGGGGAAAAGACACCCTCAGATACATTTTTCTTTTTTCTCCTTAGGCAACAGAAGTTAGCAGACTTAGATCCAATTGTGATCCCTCTTAGGTTAATAGTGTTTTTATGACTGACTGCAGTAGCTATGAAAAAGAGACTGCATACAGAAATACTCTGGAAAGGTCAGTTCACAAGAACACTCAGCTTCTGGGGACAGGGCAAGTAAAGCAACTCTTGTGCAAAGACAGTTGATGTCTTCTTCTAAATAAAAAGTTACAGAAAAATAAGACAGATTTGCTGGTTCAAACCAACATTTATTTAACTTACATATTTAGCTAGCATACTTGTGCACTACTACTTTACCACAGATAAGCTTCTTCATTAAAACTAAAGGCTTCTAAAATATGATTTTCAGGCTATTCTGCCTCTATCTACTACTCCACCATGATAAATCTTTAAGCATATTATATAGCTATGTTTCTTGAGATTTCCAATGTATGGATATTTTAATGGCATCTACAGTAGTATTTAAATGAGTATAAAGAAAATTTATGGATTTCAGATGCTTCTGAGTTTAAAAGCAGACTGAAAAATACCAAAGTGAGGAAGTGATGAGGTATAATGAACCACAATTGCTTTGCATTTGGGATTTTCAAACATGTTTAAACCATTGGAATCTCTTCTTGCATTGAGACATATTTCAAAGAGCTTTAAAGGTTCTTTCTTCATATAGACACTGTGCATTGAGAATGGCTGTGAACCAAAGACCTTCTCTAGACACTCCTGTTCCAGTCTGTGGCTCTGCACCACAACATGAATTTTGCAGCTGAGGCTCCTCCATGTTATGCCCAGGATTGCCAGTTCTTGTAACACTTGGTGTAAGGTGCCATTTCGAATACTAAAATTGTATCAGTGACCTCTGAGGGCTACAGCTGGGAAGGGAGGGATGCTAACCTTCAGCTGCAGCCTCCAGACTGCCGCTTGGAGACTGGACAGCAAGGACAGATGATGCTTCCAGTGACTACCGGTGAAAACTGCAGTATCGCTTGTCCCATCCTGCAAAATGTGATTGCTCTTCTGCCTGAGCAGGGTGTACTGAGCTAAAAACCAGTACACGCTGAGGTGAGTAGAGATACAGGGGGTGTGTGGCTTTCATGCCCAGGTTGCTGGAGCCACTGTGAGTAACTGGGACTGGAGGGAAAGGGGAGCAAAGTCTGCTTCTAGACACAGAGGTAAAGTGAGCTGGATGCAAGCAGGAGGTCTTCTGTCAGAAGAAAGGGAGAAGGTGATTGAAGGAGCACAAGACGGAGCCATGTCAAAGTAAAGGCAAAGAAATTAAGATGGAGATTTTTCTTCTAGGAACAAGACAGGACTACACAAAATCAGAAATAGTGAAAAGAGGTTAAGACTACTAGAAGGACAGGGTTGCTGTTTGCAAGATGAGAAGGAAGATGCTGAGATCAGTGTTTGAAAGAGTTGCTGTAAGAGAAGGTACACGTAACATACTGATGAAAAAGAAATAAAAGAAAAAAAGGGTGTGTAAATTCATATGATTTTAGACATTTCAGGGGTTACTGTAGAGTCTGCACAGGAAAACAAAAGGCCAATGATGTTTAACAAAAAAAAGACGACAGAAAAGTGGATGAATCAGCCTCATGATATGTGACGTTGGTGATACTTTCCACATGCTCAGCAGGGGCTTCCTAAAAAATAGAGTATCTTCTAATACTGAAAGAGGAACACATAAGAAAAGCACCAGTAGCTACAACTGTATCTCCACAAAATTTAAAGGTACACTTGTACATACAGCTTCAATACAAAGCAACAGCCTAAAATGCCTGGGTTACTGTCTGACTTCCTGGGTTAAGTTATTTATAGTCTATTGTTTCATGTTAAATATTTCCAAGTTGGTGATAATGGAGCGTGATGCTTTTTTTTCTTCTCCTCTCTTAAAGGTATGCAGCAAGCTGAGTTTTGTGTCCAAATATATGTGTCCCCAAAACAATAGTGTCCAGCCTCAACAGCATTTCTACTGTGATTTATATAACAGCCAAGTTCAGGGCCATTTCTCTTTTTTTGCTTTCTCTGACAATATCTCCTTGTCCTTTTTTTTCTTCTTTATTTCAACTGAAGAGGGGTTCAGGGAAAAAAAAAAGTAGAAGTTATGCTAATGAAATTCTGCATTTCCCTTTTAAAGATACAAGCATAATCTTTCGGTAACATGCTTAGTGCAAATTCAAGCATGCAGGATCAAAATTCAAAATTATTCTCACTCTCAAAAATAAAACGAATATGTAAAAATCTCTAGAACACAAATTTAAATCACGGCAGAGAATACCACACCTTGAAATCAATAGCCAAATTCAAATATAAAGCTGAAATTCCAGCACTAAAGATGCTGTGTGATGAATCTAGCCCAAGCTTTTGTCTGTAGATGCACTTTATCAAACATCCCCTCCCTGGGACTGGGAGAATGAAGCAATAGCAGTCACCTCTCCAGGAACCAAACTGACTGCAACTGGTCTGGAGTTGGTTGTCTGGTTCTGGTTTCACTTCTACAAGGCTGAAGTTAAACTATATATTCTTGCCCTCTGTCATTTGACAGAAGAATGTACTCGGGCCCCTAACAATTGCACCGCCTGTCTTGCTGCCATCGTTAAGAGAACCTACTGCCTTGTAAAAATGTAACTACACGTGTTTCATAAAAATCGATATATAAAAATAACAACACTAGGGTACTTACATCTTTCTGGAACAATTGAATTCTGAAACAAGCATCTCTGGTTCTTCCTCCTGCAAATGGATCACATTACATTTCACTAGGTAATAAAGTGTGGTACAATAGCCTGCCCAATCTGTTTTCATCTTGTCTTGTACAAAGTCTCAGATATACTTACTCATTATTCAACCTAATGGGCCTGCATTTGGCATATATTGAATGTTAGCGCTCTCCTTGGAAGTTGCAGAGGTTAACTGCTCCTAACAGTCTCTTTCCTTCCTCTCTGGGCACGTTTTCACCATGAATAATAGAAACAACAGAGCTGAATGTCATAATACCCTAGAATGAAGGTGCCGGCACAAACCACAGCGATGAAGTAATGGTAGCAATTTTTTTGTCTTAATCCCTGATCGTCCCAATGGAACCTAGTCCATACCTGGAAATATTTTGAAATGTATCAGGGAAGGAATCCGCTCCTGCCAAAATGCTTGCAGAATTGAAGGTCCATATTATTAAGCATTATTATCATTCTTTATTCACTTTATTGGTAGCGTTTGCGTGGTTGTGGCTATGCATGAGAAAAAAAGTGCTGTCAGAACTGGAGATGTTACAACCTTCATTCAACCATCATTTCAGAGGAGGAAAAAAATCTTTCTAAATACAAATGATCTAATTTAATGTTAATTATGACCTAAATCATGGTCATTGTAGTCCTGCAAGTGGACCTGCTGCAGCAAGTTAAAAACAAAATTACTTTTGAAAACAGAAGCTTGAAAAATATTTGTATATAATTCACAGGCTCTACAGCAAGGAATTACACAAATTGCTAATCATGCACAAAACCGAATAAACTGTTGATACAGTTGAAATGTTTTCTTTGCTCTCATTTTGCACTATAATATTTTTCTAGTCCCTGCACTCAAAGCAGATACATCATATTTTGATGTAGCTAGGCTTTTTTCAAGGTGTGAAATTGGTAAGTACCAACACCAAAGGAAAAAATTCTTTTAATACTGCGCTGTGCCACTTGAAGCAGTATTACCCTTTGGCTCTGAGCCAGTAAACTCCAGTGAGAACTATTTTATAGCACATGACTATAATAAAAGATATTTAAACATGGCCTAACAATGGATTAAACTAGTAAGACATAGTTTGTGTTAGATCCCAAGGATGAATATCAAAAATAGAGGCAATAGTTTTGAAACAACAGCCAGCAGTGAAAAGTTTACTTCTAATATAAACCAGACAGTCCCCAAAATAATTTGTGGTTTATTTAATTCTTACCGTTCATCTTGTGTTCTTTTGAGTAAGCTAAAGTAAGACACCCGCCTAAAAACACCAGCTGGTTTAGATTTTGACTCTGGATCTCTAGTGAGCTGAAAAACTGTAATCTGCATCTGCAAGGGTGGGGAGTCATTTCTGTAAACAAGAAAAATAAGGATTTGCTGGGGGAGGAAGGGCAGCTTATGAGAAGGTGCATTTTGGGAGAAGAGAGAAAAACCAACCTCGCTAATATATTATAATAAATTACTGTTTTGTCATTATCTGGTTATATTTGCACAAACATCAATTGCATGTGAGCCCTGAAAAAGAATGTCTCATTGCCTTTAATATGCACTGCAGTGTGCACCCATACAAAATCATTACAGTAACAAAACCAGCTGCGTGTAATAGAAAGCAAATGATTTACAATGTTACTATAAGAAACTACTTTATTTCATATTATCATAAAAAGAACAGCACTGAAAATTTGCATGACAAACACAAGAATCCAGGAAATTCCAAATCTAATTCATTTTTAGGTTTTAATAGGTATTAACTTACAGAGGTGAATTGTTAAGAACATTTCTTGAAGAATATTTCCAGAGAGTTTAGCTGCAATATTGGAACTCGCATTTAGTGAAATGAGAACAAGTCCAGTAGATGAAGAAAATGCATAAGCCTTAAATAGTGGATTCACTGCTGGACCTAAAAAAAGCATATTTATTTTTATCACCAAGCTATGGCTGAAGGTTTGGGTCTATCAAGGATCTCTCTCTCAAATCATTGGGACTTCACTCCTCTAAACAAAGACTGCTGGATTAGATGCTGTTCTTAAAATTTCAGTTCTGTTATCAACCTGCACGGTTACAGTTTTCAACTGTTGTGAAATTATAACAAATAAACACGAACAGTTTCAGACTCAAGTTCTGCCCAGTCATACGGAGTAGTTCGGTTACTCAAGTGATTTAGCAGATTGCAAAAGATCAACTCCCAGCTCTATCTCACACAAGTCATGAAACAAGTTTCTGTTGCATCGTGGAAGGTAAGCCTATTTTATGTAACTATCGAAGGAGATAACAGCTGTTACCAAAAAAGGTGGCAGGCATGTAAAACAAAAGCTAAAGTCTTGAACAAATGAAGCTTTATAAGACCCAGGCAGGACTCAAACAAATGTTCAATGAAAGTCACTTTTATGGCTTTACTTTGGTTTATCGCAAGGCAGTAATAAATGTGTCTCATTAAAAGCCAGTAAAAGAACACCACCTACACCACCAATTGCTGTAACTGCAGATATAGCAGATCTGGAATAGTTACCTAAAGACCCTCATTTCCTAGCATTTAATGCTTCCCTGTCCATATAAACTAGCCTTCCATGGATTTAAAGACTGTTGGATGCTAAAAGCAGCAGCTGTTGCTGGGAAAACGACACTTTCAAAGCCCTGTTTTTTTCTCAAGGTGAAGTTAGAGGGAGGTTGAATGAACATGGAGCTCTCCTTGGCTAAAAAAAATTGCCAGAGGAGACCATGTCAACAGAAAGACAAGCAATTCCCCCATTCTGGCTAGAGCGTAAGTGTTTTGCCTCAGCTTTATTGCTCAGCGGGTCAAATTCATTCCTGGTGAAATGGCAGTTCCCATGGTGAAGCCGCAAAAAAATTCTGAAACCTTCTGGCACCTGTCAAGAAATGGGGCTGTGAAAGTGGGGGGAGGAACTGGCATGTAGAAGCTGGGATTAAGGGTGGGAGCCACCACATAAAAGGTTATTCTTGTTTTAGTTGTTAGAACTTTTTTATTGCGTAGAATTTACATACATGCTTATTAAGTGGTTTAAAAAAGAAGCCTGACAGATATTAAACAGCATGCCACACTCTTTATGCTGCTGCCATGCAGATGTGTCCAAAGCATAAACAGACTTACAGTCAGCACTTGGTTGCTCCATGGGAGAGTATCTCTGTAGTAAATTTCTCCAAACTTTTCAGGACAATTAACTTGAGAATTGGAAACTGTTTTTTTCCCCCGGATCTGATCCTTTGCTTGATCTCTCACTGCTTTCCAATTATGCAGGGAAAATATATAGCAAGTGTTTTAATACCCTAGATTGAATTTCCTAAACCTAAGCTAACAGCAGAATTACTGGGCCAGGCATTCTGGCACAAGAAGTACAGCTGTGTGTGAGCTGGTGGGAAAACTACTGGAATATCATGACTAGTCTTGGTGTTCACACTTCAAAGAAGCCATGGAAAATTGAAAATAGATCAGAAAAGAATGATTTCAAGATCTGGAATATCTGCCTTGTAGGGATAGATGTATGCAGCCTAATCTGTTTACTTTATCTAAAGAAAGTAGATAGTTAAGAGTCAAGTTAAGAGACTTGATCATGGTATATTAATACCTACATGTGGAGAAGATTTGTAAAGGCTGTGTAATTTAACATATAAAAATGAGTCAAGACCTAGAAGTTGAAAATGGTCAAATTCTGATTACGGATAAAGCAGACAGGATTAACAGTGGCATTAATTAGTCATCAGGAAAATTTCTACAAAAGTATCATGGGTTCTTCACCCCAGGAGCTTTTCAGTCAAGACTGGATGGCTCTTTGACATAAGGAGACCTGTGAACTGGGCTGGGTGCAGCATTCCCAGGTGAGGCATTCTGGCCAGAGCAAATTTGTTAATCGCGATGATCCCTATGACCAAGGATGTGCTGGGACAGGTCAGTCTTATTCAGTTGAAATAGGTGGCAAAATCAGTGTCGGTATATGAACCACAGTAAAACCTACATCCTGAACGTTCCCCTCTTTACAGGGTTGCTGATGCTCTAGGAAGCCCTCTCACCTGTGCTTGGCCTGGTGCACAGCTCCCTCTTACCCTCCATGCCCAGACTTTTCTGTAGAAAATACAAAACTGGAGCCAGGTAATCTGTTTTGCCCAATGCCACTGGTGCCATGCACAACCCAACTGCTCTGATCTTTCTTCTACCTCTCTACCTCTTTTCTCTCACCGACTCCTAAATCTCAGGCTTGCCACTGGACAGAAAAGTCTGGAAAAATGTCTTCCTTGGGAATGTATGCTGGATACTTAAATGCTGAAGTGAATATCTGTTTCTGTGATTTAAGTAATTTCAGGGATGAGCCCAAAAAGTGGTATCTTGGCCGGGATGATATTTAAGTTAGTACTTACAACTGCCTGTGACTTTTGCTGAATAAAGGTTATTTGCATAGTAATGTTAGTCTTGTGCCACTTTAGTCAGCACTCTCTAGGCATTATCATGCCACTCAAACCCAGCAATGGTGCAATTATTAATGCCTTACCTAAAAATTTCCGTGACCTCTTGATATTGTCACTAGGGATGAAGGACCCAGGTAGTGGCAGGACACTGTACAAAAGATCCTGAGATAAATTAATCAGCTAGAATATCTGATTGCCAAAGTGGAGCATTTAATTATATAGCCTTTTCTATCACTGTAAATGAAGGTGGACATGCTGTTGCAGTAGTACGGGGGAGAGAAGAAAATGAGATTGAGCAGCAGCAAAGAAACAAAGGAGAAGCTGAAGGAAAACAAAATATGGAGATGATTTAAAATCACTTATGAGACCTGTGCCTGCTAATGCATTTTTTCAAATGATTATGACTTACATAAAATACATTCAGACATCTTCTTCTCATTAGAAAAACTGAGTTGAAAAAGATATAACCAGTATCCCAGTGTGTTCCTCTTACATGAGCTTTTGAACCACGGCTACGAAGTTGCATCCAACATTGGTATGCTTTAACATCATATGTTGCTGGATGATGAGACATCTGTGTTCTTACATGGACAATCATATTTACTCCAGCATCAGTGAGAGTGTTTCTAGAGAACAATTGCTGATGTGTTAGCATGGTTTCTATTTTTCTACTGAGACTGGTATGCTCCATCTTTGATTTCATATTTTTCTAGCAGATGGGAGTTTCAAAAGAGCTGCTATAGAGAGTTCTTACTGTTATTCACTGCTTTTTCACAGTTAGATAGACAATGCTATCAAACATCAACCGAAAAAGAGGGAGCACCATTGGCTTAAGCCATGAAGATACAATGAAAACCCTAAGGTAGTGACCAAAGTAAGAAAACAAATCACTTCTGCTAACAGTAGGTCCATTCAAAGTGGTGGGTGAAGAAGCTCAGAGGGTGACATCTATACCCTAATGCTGTTAGTATTGACTTTTTTAGTCAGGCTCAACAAGAGACGGCTCCAGTGGCAAACTTCCACAGCAATTCCTCTTTCAGAAGCAAAGACAAAGGAGCATGAAGAGCAAAGCTATATATCCAACAAGAGATTGTAACACCAGGTAACTGTTTTCATTTTTATTTACTCAGACTCCAAAAAGAACTAAATCTGACTGCATCGCTTTGCTTTCATGCACAGGTACATTTTCTGAGCACAATTCTAAAGCGATAGTGGACAAGCTGTCAGAAGAAACTCAGTAGATTTCTAGTGTTGAGGAAAGGGCTTCAGAGCTGCAAATAATAATCTGAGGCTAAATTCTGCTCTCCGTCACACTGGAGAAAATTCAAAGTAATTACCCCACTGACTTCGGCGGAGTGATCCTAGATTTATATTACTGTAAATGACAGCAAAAATTGGACCCAATATAGAAATAATTTATCTAAGGCCCTAAGTATAGTTGCACAATTCAATCTGTAAATAATGCCACTAATGCACATATGGCTAATTTACATCCAGACTATGAGAACATATCCAGTGCTGATTTCCAGGATGCTTGAAGCACTAGGCAGTGCCAAAATAAATTTGCAGTATTCCCATAGCCCTCACAATCCTTCCAACTTTTGGTGTCGGGAAGAAGATGCACTACAGATATTTTGGAAAAGTGAAATTTTATCTGTTATATGACTAGGTATTGGATAATTCTTACAAAAAAGGCATAGAAGGCTGTCAAGCAGCACTCCACGTCTACTTGCATGAGCTCTGCAAGCTCTCTCCTCTCAATAAGTTGTTTTTATCTAATTTGTCTCTTACTGGGAGCAGAATTCTAGGAGCAGCTTGAGTTTTCTAAGAATAAACCATGCTTCAAAGAAAGGAGGGTTGTAAGTAACATTGGAGAAGAGTGCTTGGAGTACATACGTTTAATGCATATAAAACTTAACTACAGCAATTTAATTTAGATTCCTTCTCTAATCATATATTTATATTAAGACCTTGCTGAAGCCAAATTGAAATTTATATTGCTAGGAGGCAAAGATGATATAAAATCTGAATTATTCATCAACCCAGCGAGAGAAAAAAAATCTCCCAAAATATCAAATATTGTTCTGGGCTTTATACCAGCTCTGCAATGTGGGGTGAAGAGTTAGAAAATCCATGTCTTGGTTTACCAGGACTTGAAAGGGGACATGTTAAGTCTAAGTCTAACAAATACATCTACCCTCCTTCCTTCCTTCATAAAATATTTTATGTTATTTTATTTTACCTTTTTTTTTGGGGGGGGGGGGTATCATCAGGGAAGAGGGGTTCTCCTGTTACCAACACACAGGAGGTGTTGAGACCCTGCAGCTAACTGCAGATTAATCACGGCTGACTCAGTGCTGCAGGTGGATTCCATTAGACCCTTCAACAACAGAAGAGACATGGGGTAGTCCTCTGGTAGGAGAAAATCCCTGGGAAGAAATTTTGGGAGCAGCTAAGCCTGGGAAAAAGTCTTGGGAATGAGCAGGAAGTTTAAATGTGTTGTTTTAGTTAAGAAGACCAAACTTCAAGGACTTTTCACTCTTTTCAAGGAGCATGCTATGCTTTAAGGTGGTTAGGTACTTTACCAGCTTGCTGCAACTGCTAACTTAGTTCACAAAGCAATGATGGAAGTATAACAATTTAATCTTCTTGCAAATAATTCTCTTTTGTCTGCCCTCATATGGCAGCTTACTGATGTTGAATGTGTAGGTCTGTAAAGCATTTTGAAGTCCTAGGGAGGAAAAAGAAGTAGAAAAGTTCAGAACTTCCACTATCAGAACTTTTTTTAGGACACAATTTTCTGGTATTTTCTCGTATTTGCTGAGATTCTCCTTAAGAGAGTGATAACTTTGGATAATTTCTGAGGTAATGGTCTCTGAGATCCTTGGAGACCTATAAAGAGAGAGTAAATGCATGACATATTTAAACCCAGGAAAAATACCTCTGAAGAAACCTCATACTCAGACAATGATAAAAATCTCTTTTTTTCCAGCTGGTTCATTAGGAAACCAGAAAGAAGGTCATAATTTTCAAGTCGTTTGTTTCTATTGCTAATGTTTCTTAGGCTCTGTCAAGCACAAAAAAGATTATTCTCTGCAGAGATGGCAAAATTATCCTTGACTCTCCTTATATTATTATGTCCATTACAAATGCATAGAAGTTGTTTGTGACCTTTAAGCATCAGACATGCACCAAAAAAAAAGAAAAGAATGTGCATATTTAAGTCTGAAAATAGACATCATATAGCCAATTTCCATTTCTGATGTACCTCTTCAGTTTGAGCCCCAGTTTGTGTTTCTAGGATTTTTGAACGGATACTTCTCTAGGGGTCAGTTTTAGGACAGCCAACGGCAAATCTGAATCTAGCCCTAAGCGGTTAGTTTCAGAAGAGTTGCATGTGACTGGTCCCGTCCCCCGTGGAGATATTGCTAAAGACAGGCTGAATCCTACAAGGTCTAAGGCAGGGCTATGGCCTTTCAGTGTGCCTGAGGTATCCCATGGCTATTTCAGGTTAGAAGTGCTCAAGGAGTTTGCACGATGGGGATGCTGACAGAAGAGCAAAATTATTTGCCTGCTTACAAGTTGTGCAAAAGCTTCTGAGAGCTAGATGTCTTTGTGTCTTTAAAATACTGAATTGAAATCTAACCCAGACACCTGACTAACATCTTGAGACACAGGCAGTTTGGGTCAAATCTGGATGACTGGCAAGTTTAATTATAGCATTTGATGACTGTTTTACAGCATTTAAGCCTCTTTGAACTTCACAGTGGATGACAGTGTTGAAAGGCTGTGAAACAAGTTCAGCTAAAAATGAACAAAAAAGATGATGCTTCCAACACTCTTAGCGGAACCGGATATTGCACAAAATTCTAGTGTATCTGTGACTCCAGGTTTCTGGTTGAAAAGTATGGGATTTCTGTCAAAACAATGGATGACTCCATGGGCATTTGCCTGATTTCAAGCTCCCACTCCCCTCTTTAGAGACACATTTCCTTTGCTATTTGCTGTATGATCCTGTTTATTGCCATAATGCAAGAAAGCCAGTGAAGAATGAGGCAGGGGAGACACAAATTGCATCCTAAGCAGAGAGGAGGATAAACCCACACCCGGCTAGGGAGAACAACGGCACAGAAGCGATGACAGTGGCAGCACCCGAGGGCTCGGTACCAGTGAGGTGCGTGTTGGCCTGTCAAGAGCTATCAGAGAGGATTCAGCCCTAGTGTTGAGGCCAAAGGCAGCTGGAGGATGGGACTGTACTTCTGAGGAGACGTTCCATAAGAGTGAATGGGAAAGGTAAAAGAGCGCATGCAGAGCAGGACAGTGCCTTAACTCACCCAGCCTCAGAAAACCATGAACACTTGGGGAGGCAAAATTTGGGTTCAGGACCAAAACGTGATGAATATTGATCTAGCTTTTAATATTTACATCAAAATACTTCCACTTAATGAATTCTTCTCAAACCAAGAGAGCAGACAAAAACAGTAGCTTGAGAAAAACTTTCCAAGCCACAGTGGTGGGTTTGAGCCCAGCTATTTGATTCCTGCAGTCAATTAATTCCAGCGAATTCCTGAAGAAGTCACTAATTGAAAAAATAACGACAGCTAAGATAAAGTTAACAGACAACAATGTTCAGTCTCAAAATTTGCATAGTCTCTCCAGAAAATGTGCAATCTGGGCAGTTGCAACAGCTACTGGAAGTTAGAGTCAGCTAGGCAAAAAGGAGAAGCTCGTTACATGTCTAGACAAAAACAGCCTGCGCCTCACAACTACTTCATGTTCAAAACAAACACATCGCCAGAGATCTGCCAATAAAGAATTATTCAGCAAATAATTTCAAAGAAGAGATAGCTTTTTCATAAAAAATAACAAAATGCTTTCTACTTCATAAACAGAAATCAGGGAGAAATTAAATCACCAAATGATCTGCTACAGTTTCCCGCTGTAAGCAGAACTGCTCTGATCCTCTTTAGCAAGTACGCAGCTGGAAACGAGAAGCAGAAGATGGAACTGTCTCAGCAGCACAGGCGAAAAGATTTTCTTGCATTTTGTTTTGCAAGGGCAGCCAGAATATCAAGCCTGATGTTTAATCAGATGTACCGTTGGCTCAGGAGGGAGAATTGAGAGGGTATTTCAAATTACTGAAATTGAAAAAAATCCACCACAATTCTTGGAATTCCCTCTTTAAAGAACAATATAGATCTCCTGGGCCAGAAATGCCTGGAAGAATGCATAACAGAGATAGATGGCACACATGAGGATTAAGGTTCCGTATTAAATACACCATAGATATCCACTGTTGTTCTGTGATAAACAATCATTTTTTTAAACTCACTCTCATCACTGTATTGTGTTTGCTGTCCAAGTCCACTCACTCTGAGGATGTTTCATCACAAATTTTCCAGTCCTTGGTTTTGTTTCTTTTAGAGGATTTTGAGCTCAAAATGTTACATTTGGAGCCTGTGCTCAAAAGTAGCTCCCTTGAGCGCCATATTGTGGTAAAAAGGATTTCTCTCTGAGGATGGTAGCTCCTCTGTCACTCTGCCTTGTCCCTTTTCCCTGTCCTCCCACCACCTGTGTAGGGTTGGAGGAAGACAGCTGAGAAAAGCAAGCCCAGAATTCTTGCTGCTGAAGACAAAGCCATCAAAGCTGGAACACCTGGCCTCGGAAAAGTGTTTCGACATTTCTGATTTGCGTTATCTGTACTATGCTTCTGGTCGCTGCTCCAATGCCCCTTCTCCCTGTAGGTAATGTCCCTCTCTTCTCCTACTTAGCTATGCCTTCCTAAATAAACCACTCAAAATAAATAAACTTCTGGGATTAAGGAGCATTTTGATGACATGAGCTAGCTAGAAGAAGGAATATGGTGACCTTGATACATAAAAAGCCGTAAGTCCTTTTCACAGAGAAAGCATGAATTACAGATCTTGCCAAAACCCAATCTAAGAAAAATTCCGCCCTTTACCCAGGAGACATTTGAGTTTTAATTATCTCTTTCAGAGTCCCTAGACTTTCCTTCTCTTGTATCTATTTTTGTCTGCTTAGTCTAATCAGTGAAGAGACAGTGAAAACAGAATTTGTCCATCACTTCTGTCAGCTTCACGGCATCCTTCCCCACATGAACTGTTGTTTGGTTAGTGCCCACTTCAAATTCAGGCAGAAAAAATGGTTTCTCAAAGATTAGTCATCCTCATTAGCATTCCCACTGTACTGCTAAGGCGAAGTATTTAATATTAATGACCACTGATATTCCCGCACTGTTTGTCCTGCATCCACAGTGCTTGGTCTCAACGTGGGGAGGAAAAGCAAAAGCAAAGGAACAGTTCGGTCTCGTAACCAAAATGGTGCATAGAAAACAGAAAGGATTTTCTAATATAATATTCACTAAATCATGGAGAGTGATGAACAAAACCTACAGTGCATGCAGCCACTGCATGGTGGCGGTGGTTTAGTAAGCAGGAATCTGAGTCGTTTCTGGATTAATGCTCTAACACAGTGCCAGGGGATACTGTGTTGCTGGAGATATCATTATTTCTCTGAGATGTTTTGCCATTTATATCACACGTTACATTCAAGAAGACGACAACGTCCCTATTCCAAAGAGAACGAAATCAAAGGGGTGGGGGAGTTGAGA
The DNA here is from genome assembly GCF_030463565.1 of Pelecanus crispus. Lineage (NCBI taxonomy): Eukaryota > Metazoa > Chordata > Aves > Pelecaniformes > Pelecanidae > Pelecanus > Pelecanus crispus. Next base: position 8,052,164 of record NC_134652.1, read on the forward strand.
GGACATCTCCTCAATGCCTGCTCCACCAGCTGAGTGGAGAGGAGGGACATGAGAAAGGGAGAAAGGCTCCACTCTCCTCTTCTCACAGGCCAGATTGCGCCTAAGGAGTAGAGGACTAATAATCTGCTTATTTTTGAAAGCAGGAAAGGCAGATTGGGTTTTGTATTGATGTATTGCATGCGGAGGTACAAAAGTTCTTCCACCTTCCCCTGTGAAGCTGCATGCATATGTATTCCAGTCAGACCCCATTTAGAAAGAGACAATCATAAGAAATTACAGAATACCAATAAAAGACAAGGAAAAAGCATGAATCCTGCCTGTTATAAGGACCCATGAAACTTTTCCTAAGACACAGCATGCAAGACATGATGTTTGACTTAAATTTCTGATTAAATAAATACATTCTGCCTACCTAAAATTCATTTCTTGTTTTGATTTGACGAGTGCATCATGCTTGGTTTCGATTTAGTGCAATGAAGAATATTCTATTAAAACAGAACTTGTATGTGGTAAAATTCATTTAAGAAGTAATATGATGTACATATGCCTCCCTGGTTTCCAACAAGAACCCCGTGGCTTTCCCCCATGGCCTGGGTTTCCTGCAGAACACTGTCACCATAATCCTTCCTGGCTCTTCCAGCCTGGAATGCCACTACTCTTTCCCTAAGCACAGCAGTTCACCCTGGGAGCTTTGTTGACAACTCATTGCGAAACATTCGGGAAAGATACCTGAGGATGTGGGTCACTGGCAGCTGGAGAGGAGGGGAAGTGATTTTCAGGTGAGGGGGGGTGGTAACTTGTCCCAAAGAGTTGATGTGCAGCCTTAATTTGACCATTAGTATCTCACGAATACAAACCAAGGCAGATAATCATAGCATTTATAACTCTTTAAGAAATTACTACCCTAGATAATCTATTTACGCGCTTTTGTCTAAATACAATCCCAAGACATGTTCTGAAGTTATCGTTTCCAACTGGACCATCTATTTCCCAACATCAACAAAAATCAGATACGATGTGGAAGAGGAAAGAAGTGCCAGCACTGCGTTAATTACCACAGCATGCAGACACATATCGTTTTCAGTCAAAACTTAGGGGTCATTTAAGTAGTTATTTAAATTGTGTACAAAGATAACATGAGCTGCGACTCAGACTAATGACTGTGTGTAGACCAGTGATCCCCAACCTTTTCTGACCCCGGACAATAACTCGCTCAGCATTAAGTGTTGTGGGCAGCATCATACTTTACTCTCCCTAATGGCCTTCAGCTTTAACTTTTTAATTTCCTGTAGGTCTCAGCAGTATGAGAAGGTCTCCCAAGCTTTCTGTTGCTCACTAACCTGTGAGCCGTGGACTGGGGACTCACTGAGTGAGGGGTGGTGGATGAAGTATTATCTGACTTGGCTGCTGAGTCCCCTGCTTGTTACGGGTTTTGGGGGTGGGATATGGAGCCTTGCAACCCTAGTTGCACATGGGCTTCTCTTCTTTTTTTGTAGAAACAAAGTTAATCCGCTTACAGGTGCACACTTACACGCGCACATACACACGTAGCCTCCAGCTGTGCCATCAACAAAATTACGTGTCCTTGAAACAGCTGACAATTATTTATGATTTCTCATTTAAAGCCAACCAAATTGCCAGGGCGGGTGGATGGGGTGGGAAATACAGAAGTTCCCAAAGTGGCAGGCAGCAGGACGGGCTGACTTGAGAGCTTCCCAGCCACCAAGCCAGGAAACACGAAATTATTACTCTCCCCTTAACTGGTTTAGTGGTGGACTTGGTAGCGTTAGGTTAATGGTTGGACAGGATGATCTTAAAGGCCTTTTCCAACCTCAACGATCCTATGATTCCTCCGGATCAGCACGGGGGCCCGGGCACACAGGGCCGGCCACTGCCGCCACCAACCCTGCGCACCCCCTCCTCGGCCGCAGAGCCTAAGGGGGCTTCTTCCCCTTCCTAAATATAATTAATAATATTTTATATTACCAGTATTGTTAGGTTAATGCTTAATATAAATACAGTATTATTATTCATGCAACAGTAGCTAATGCCTACAGAGGTTCCCTCCTGCCCACAGCTCCAGTACAGCTCTCTCTCCCCTCCAGAAATAAAAATAGCGCTAAATTAACGAGACCGGGGTCTCAGGCGGGAGGGGGCCCCCGGGCCCTGCTCCCCGCTGCCCCCGGGCCCTGCTCCCCGCTGCCCCGGGCCCTGCTCCCCGCTGCCCCCGGGCCCAGCTCCCCGCTGCCCCGGGCCCTGCTCCCCGCTGCCCCCGGGCCCTGCTCCCCGCTGCCCCCGGGCCCTGCTCCCCGCTGCCCCGGGCCCTGCTCCCCGCTGCCCCCGGGCCCTGCTCCCCGCTGCCCCCGGCGCTGCCCCGGCCTCTCCCCGCCCTGTCCTCGGGCAGCACCGCGGCCGGGGGGCCCTCAGCGGCGGCAGCCCCGGGTGCCGGCCACGGCACGGCGGGACCGGGGAGGGCAGCGAGGGGAGGGGAGGCGGCCGCCGGCCCCGGCCCCGGCGGCGGGGAGCGGGCGAACCCTGCCCTCTGCCCTCTGACCGCCGCGGAGGCCGCCGCCGCCGCCGGCAGCATGGGGAAGGCGGAAGCGGCGGAGCCGGCCCGTCAGGCCGGGCGGCGGCGGGGGGGGAGCGCGGCGAGAGGCTGAGGCCGGCGGGCGGGAGGAAGGGAGGGCGGGAGGAAGGAGGGCAGCGCCGTGACGGCCGCGGCGGCCGCGGCAGCCCGGCCCGACACCCCCGCCGGGAGCGGGGCGGCGGCGAGGCCCCCCCCCGCGCCGCCCTCGGGCGCCGGGCCGTGAGGGGCAGGGGGAGGCCGCCGGCGGGGCCCGCGGCGGGCCGGGCCGGGCCGCGCTGAGGGGGCCGCGGCGCTCCGGGCAGGGCCGGGCCGGGCCGGGCGGCGGAGGGGCCCTGCCCGGGGGATGCCCTGCGGGCGGCGGGGAGCCGGGCCGGCGGCAGCGGCGGGAGGGGAGCGGGGCCGGCGGGCGCGGGGAGGCCGGGGCGGGGGGCGGGGGGGAGTAGCGTCGGTGTTGCGGGGGGGAGCCGGCAGCCCCCGGCATGGAGCCGCAGGTAGGGCTGGGTGGGGAGGGGGGAACGTGAGGACCGGCGAGGGCCACCCGCGGCGGGCAGCGCTGGAGGAAGGAGCGCGCCGAGCCCTGGCAGGTGCCTCGCCGTAAGCGCCCTTACGCGGCGGCTCGGAGACTTAGAGACGGTGCGTTTGCTGTTGCTGCCGCGATCCGCAAAGATGCTGCTAGCAGAGCAAGCCCAGAAGTGGTTCCCAACTCACGTGCAAGTTACGGTCCTTCAAGCCAAAGGTCTGAAGCCGAAAGGTAAAAATGGCAGCAACGATGCCTACACCATCATACAGCTGGGCAAGGAGAAGTACTCCACCTCGGTGGCCGAGAAGACCCTGGATCCCGTCTGGAAGGAAGAGGCCTCCTTCGAGCTCCCTGGATTACTCATGCAGGAGAATCCAGAGAAGTACATCCTGTACCTGATTGTCATGCACAGGTCGCTGGTGGGGCTGGACAAGTTTTTGGGACAGGTGGCGATAAGCCTGAATGATATATTTGAGGACAAGCAAAGAAGGAAAACGGAGTAAGTTGGTTTTTTCCTTTATGATTTGTATTCCTGGTACGCTTGTGCTTGGGGGGGGAGAATAGTAGCCTTATTATCAACGTACTTTGAAATTAAATTAGGACGTTTCTCTCTTCTGCCGTGTGTTCAAAGCCCCTAACAGAGTTATGTCATTGCGGCCTAACCTCTTCCAGGGAGAAGTTTACTGTAATCACAGTGGTTGCCCTGCACAGGGAAGGACTGTCAGTAACTTTAACATTTTTTTACAAATTCTTGTGTGCAACGTGAAGTCGTTACAGCTCATTTTGCTAAAGATTTTTCTTCGTTCTGCTCAGGGCCATGTCCCCATTCAACTCCTACCTCAATTTGAACCATGTATGAGACTCAGACTCCCTCGAAGCCTGGTAGAGTTCTCTTTAAAAATGTTTTCCTTCAATTGCTGCAAGTCAAAAAGACTGCAAGCATCTTTGAATATTTTATATTTATGTTTTAGTGGTCAATGAACTGTGACTTAGTGAAGGCTTACCACAGCAGCACAGTGCTTTTCTGATCCTGATTAGTCTTAGGCCGTGATCCTGCAGGCTGCTCTGTACAGCAGGCCTCAACAGAGAAGATTGAAGAGAAATTTCTGCTGTTGTAGTAGCCGCCATCATTACCTACATAAGCCTTTGTCGAAGAAAATTGCTGTTTGCCAGCAAGTTCTGGCACTGGAATGAAAAAAAAAAAAAAAAAAGGAAAAAAAAAGCATCATAGCAGTTTATTAGGCTGAACTGTAAACGTATCTAACTCAGTTTTTCAACTAACTTAAAATTGTTTATAATTTCTAGTTAGGACATGATGACACAAAGATGTCTGGTACCAGCGTAATTTATAAGCGCACTGCAGGCATGCCTGTGACTACATGATTCGTGTTTGTTTTAGCTACGCTTTTCCCACAGAAGTAGTCCGAGAGCAGCATGGAGGCCTGCAAGCTAGCTGTATGTGGGCAGTGACGTATGAGCACTGACAAATCTTTCTGCAGCGGTTAAAAAGTTCCTGCCCCAGGTGCCTTTCCTTGTCTAGTAGAGCCTTCAGTAGAGTAGAAAGGCTCCTGTGCCCAAATCTAAACTGTTAAAATTGAAGTCTGGTATTTCTTCTGATGGTGATGGTGGGTCTATGGTAAGGTGCTGGACTTTGCGTCAAAGCGACTAAGGCTGGCATCGATCGTCTCTCGCTGACTGTGCTGGGGAGGTGTTAACCTCCAGCAGAGTCCGAGCGGGCAGCTGGAGGCGGAAATGGGTGCAGCGACACCAGCCAGGTCTCGTTGATCAGACAACTGTTTCTGCAGAAACCGTCTCAAAACCTGGTCCTGCTTCTGTGCAGTGGCTGAGGGTATAGGAGCACCCAAGACAAGTCAAAGCTGCCTTTGCCCTGGTGTTTGTTCGGGGTTTTTTTGTAAACTAGATTTTTAGCAAAACAGTATGTTCACTAACCGTATAATAGGGAACAACGTGTCTCTGCAGAATCTCTTGTGGGTTCGTGGTCTGAAGTATTATACTTTTTAATTGCTTATCTTTTTAAGGACAAACCAGTTACCTTGATGCAATACATGGTAATGCCTGTAGCCTTAGGGTCTTAAATCCTATTTACACTTGATTCAGGAAGTTTCAGTGCTCTTTAGACATGCATCTTAAATATTCTTTAATCATCAGTTGTAATTATCTTGCAAGTCATAGGCAACTACTTTAGATTAAACACCCAGCTGCTCTACAGAGAAAAAGGTGAGTGAATGAAGTAGAAACACTAACTGTAAAAACTTTCTAAGTCTAGGTAGAAATACGCATTCAGAAACTGGGGGAAAATATGTAAATTATTCAGGTATTACTGTGAGTACCAAAACCTCTTTTCCCTTTGGGGGACCATCGCTTTTGCAGCAATTTTAGCAAAAGTAGTATTGGAGTCTTAAAAAATTATTGCAAAAATGTCTAAGTGGGATAATCAACATAGTCCTTGTCATAGTTAAATAAACATTCAGATCTCTTCAGTATTTTTATATGAAGTTGTGCTTAGCAGGGCTTCATAGGTGTTCTTTACTTTTTCGTTTCTTTCTCTGAAGTGTGAGAAAGGAACTCCGGCTACGTAACCGTGCAGCGGTGCTTCCCTAGACCACCACTGAAATTACCAGACAAGCTGTGCTCTGCCTGCGAGCTGTACTGCAGATGGGGGCCTATGGGGAAACCTTTACAAACAGCCCAAGTCCTATTTTCAGAAGTTACTCGAGCATTTAAGGTTGCAAATCTTATTAAAAGTTGATGGGTGTTAGGCTTCCAGAGCTGAACAGCCGTACTTGTAAAAGTCTTACATACGTGTAAAAGTGCGGATAGGCGGTTAGTGGGATTTTTGGCAGCACATACTCACTTAATGTCGATTTAAATTCTTAGGAGATAGGAGCCACTGAAAGTCCAGTTTTCCTGTTGGTGTCTTTAGGTGCTTAGAAACCTAGAAAATGTCCTTTTTGAAACTCACTTTTGAAAAAATAATTCAGAGTCCTTAAGCATTTAGATGTTTTTGAAAAGTTATCAGGGTTGCCTACTCGGATGCCTTTGTGGAATGTGTGTGTGTTGTTGCTGACTCCTTTCAGCATGAGTTCGAGATGTGGATGCAGTATTTGGATGTGTATGTGGGAGGAGGGCACACTTTCAAGAATATATTTGCAAATGTGATCTGAAACAAAACACTCTTTCTTTTCTTCCTTTTATTAAATCCTTTTTGATACAAAATATTCCTAGCCCTGTGTTGGCAGTAAACTAAGGGTAATATATTAGGACCCGAAGACCTTCTAGCCGTGACTGTGGTGTGGGAACTGAGATACCCAGTGCCTTTCAAGACCAAGTCCAATGTCTTTATTACCAAAGCATTCTGATGGTTGAAAGCTATATTCATTGTTTCAGAAACACTAATCTGTTTTATTAAGCAATGTTTTTACTTTCAAATATGTTCAACAGGCTTGTGGTGTTATTAAATCCAGAGTTATTTTCTCATGTTGATGTAACCTTAACATTTCTTGCTTTGTTTGGGGATGAATGAGATCCAGTTATTTGATGAAGTGTCTATTGGTAATATTTCTACTTTTTAATATATTTAATAGCTTCCTCTTTCCAACACAGCTGTACATATGGTGCTGTAAGAGACAGACTCAAGAGTCACCAGGGTATTGCAAAAAAGATATTTAATATTCTGCACAATGCTGAACCCTGTCAGCAATTCCCTAGTGCTTTTTTAGTAAGGAGGTATGAGAAGTGAAGGCTACCAGCTGATTTTTGATTCCTAGGAAGACCGTGGGGTGTGTGACTTTCAGTTTTTTGTATACATTTTTTTTATTCAATATTTTATAATTTGGAAGAAATAAATTTAAAAATTCACTGCAGCTTCAGAAACATTATGTTAGGGGCAAATAATCCTTTTTTCTGTATAGCTTTTTTGTCACTTGTCATACCTTAAGAAAAACACTCTCTGTAGTAAAGTTTTCAGGCCAGGCAGAGGCTCATGATAGGATTTGCGCGTCTTGTGTTCTAATAAACTTGATTTCACACAATATTTAATGAAATAAAGCAGTATATTTACTATAATTTGATAGTGAAAATTTTGTACGCACCATCACGCAATGGCCTTTTTCTTTCTTTCTGAAATTGATGATTTTTCAAATTCTTAAAAGTGAAAATTCCTGGAACGGTTAGATCCAGATGTGGCTCAGATGGTCCCTTACTAGGTCTCTTCCTGAGACCTCAGCCAAAGCATCTGCAGGATCCTAGTTCATTTTCTTTCTGTATTGGTGCAAAAGTGCCCATCACACTGTGCTAACTTTGTGAGTAAGTGTCTCTGGCATCTCTGCTGTAGTTGGAAACGGACAGGCTCTTTTTACTTCTGCTCTTTTCTCCAGAATTGCAAACTAGGCTCCAGATGCTGAGAGATTTTACTGAGGTTTTTTTAACAGTTCAAAAAGCTCGGGAGATACTGCTTTATTGGAAGTATATTTAGCATAAGTTTTCAGATCTTAGATTTCTGACATGGTTTTATTTTCTGCAGTAAAATCCTGTGGGTTTTTTTAACTCATCCTGAGAAATAGATGACAATTTTTTTTGGTCTGCTGTTGGAGAAAAAATATACCTCTCTTGCTCTCGCAGTTTAAATGTAAAGGATGATCAATGAATGTGTTGTTTTAAAGCATATATACTTTTTTGTAATAATTTCAATTCAGTTATAATTCATAGATGCCTTAATACTGCTGAAGATCTGACAATGTGTAACATCAAAACAAATTTTTGAACTATGGTGGAATAAAAAGTAATCATTTACTAACATGTCTTAATTTACTGAAGTATTTTTCAGTAGTTTTTCTTAATGACTGTGCTTAGGTTTTTTTCTCCTGTGTGCTAAATGAACACAGCAATAGAAGAACAGATTTCCGTTAGCTTTCACCATGATGTTACTTATTTCATTGGCATTTGCTTCATCCTTGTTGTTCTCAAATTCCACATTATTTATTGTCCATTCCTTTATTAGCTTTCCTGGAGGGCTAATGTTATTATACCTTCAGCTGATTTAAGATGCAACACTTGCCTGGAATGTTATAAATTTGAGGGGAGCAGGCGATGGTAGAGTTATTATTTCTTAGGGAAATTTTGTTGGAGGAGACATTTTTTATTTGTAACTTAATTCCCCTTGTCCTTGGTTTCTATAATACCTCAACAACACCAACACCAATACCCCTCCCCTCCCTCCCCCCCTAGATTGCAGCAGTGTTGTAAAATTGCTTATTTGAGCATAATACAGTGAAGGAATCTTGGCCTCACCTAAGATGCTTCTCCTCTGCTTACATCGATCATATAAAATAGTCAAAACCAGCTTCTCGGCAAACAAATAGATAAAAAGAATTAACGATTGACCACGATCAATACCCCTGCATTGTAAGCACTTATGTTTTAGTGCTGCTGAGCTTCCTGAAAGGTACGAAAATTGTGTGACTTTCTCCAAATTGATGTGAATGCCTTCTTGGCAGCCTTCCTTTTGGATAGGGACGGGTTCCCCCCTTTGCCTGCCTCTGCCCTGTCCTCTCTCTCATCTGTAGCAGCATAAGCAAGAGGCAGGTGCTTGAGTAGGTGGCTTCAAATGCAACTTGAATTATGAACAAGCAAACAACTACTAGTAAACAGATAGTATGATTGTCAAGGACTCGGGGCTTGCTAATGAATAATGCCTTTTTAAAAAATTATTCTACAAAACATAACACATTATGAACATTATTTACTATTTTTGAGTCTTACATTTAGTTTAAACCAGAAAAATGCGTTTTAGGTGATAAAACTAAATAGTAGTGGAAACGGCAGGCTGTAGCAGAAATTTTCAAAATGTGGCTAAAGTAAGAGAAAAAACTCATTCCACTCTGGTCAAAAGTGGGAAGAGTAGTAACACCAAAATTTGTTAAAGGTGCAGTAATAATGAGCATCCTGGGGGATCCATACGGATTTGTGCTGTTGCTTTTGTGGTACCACTCAGTAAATGTAAAAAAAAAAAAAAGGAGAGTTAGTAGCGAGGAACAGAAGCAAAAGATGGTTATGGGGGAAAACAGAAAGTTGCGCCCAGTTGTAGCTTCATGGGATTATACCAATATTTTCAAATTATCTAGTAATATTCCCAGCATTTACACTTTGACAACAAATGCAAGCACATCCTCTGAATAAGTCGTAATTCTCAGTCAGAGTCTGAGTGCCATCTGGATTGAAATACTTCGCCATTTTCTGTGCACACACACACATGCTTGAACACACGCTCAACTGAAATAACTGGCCTTAGTTCTCAATCCTTCAGTTATTTTGTCTCTAAAATAAAAGTTGTCATACATAGTCTTTAGCCAAAATAATAAGTAAACTAAGACCACTTAATTCTTTTGATTATAGTTGATGTTAGCTTAGTAAGGGTGTAGGGATATGTGTCAGTTCCCATATGTTTTGTGGTGTTACGATGTCACTCTCTAATACTTATTTTTAAACTCGACTTTGTATATCTCATTTCAGTTGGCTTCCAGAAAGTAATAGTATTCATCCTTGTGGGTGTCATCACCTATTTTAATAAATAATCTCTTTTCTTCTTCATTTCCCCTCATACACGGTGTAGTCTGTGCTCAGCCCCTTGCCTTAATTTTCCTATTTACTGACTTTTGGGGCAGTCTTTTCGGTATGGTATCCAAGTGATTTATCACAAAACATACTTCTGCATTTTTCAAAGTGCATTTGCTGCTAGTGAAAATGTTAGACGTTTCTGGGCTTTGGACACTGGGTTTTACCCATTAGCTGTGGACGTTTATGTTAGTGGGATTTTGTGAAGCAAGTTTCTTCAGTGTATCTAGCTTGGACATAGTAATCTAAGATGAAGTACTTCTTTCCTGTGACAGCTGATGGACGTGTTCTATCATTGGGATTTTAATGGTCTTTTATAGGGGTAGTTTTAGAAGTACCTGCTGGTGTAGAAAATTCTCCTCATCACTGTGTAGCAGATTAAAGTTGCTTAGCAGATCAGGATGCTGATTTTTACCTGTAAAATCAAGGTTAGAAGCCTTGTGGATGCTGTGGTGGTTTTGTGGCTTTTTGCAGAATTCCTTCGGTAATTTGTGAATTAAAATCAAGATTTTGCAAAAATCTTTGGGTGCAATCTAGTGATTTCAGCAAAGTAAAATTAGAGCAGCTCAGTAGACATTTCCTGGCAGAATGAAGGCAGAGTGGCGTATTTGAGAAGAGGCAAAATGAGTGGGAAAATTCCTTTAGTACTTTCAATCTTCAGCACCGGCAAGAAGGTGGAGTCAGGACATCATCTGTCATGCATAGGTTGAATGTGCTGGCTGGAAGACTTCTAATTCCTGTTGAAATTGATAGACAAGTATCCCAGTGGTTTTGGAGGCTGTTAAACTTTTAAGTATATAATTACAATGTAATTACAATGTAATTAAAATGACATAGTGGTTTTTCTTACCCATACTGTTACTATTTTTCTTACCCATTACTGTCAACCCGTCCTGCTCACTGTTACATGGTGAGCAGAATAGGTTATGTGATGCTTCTTCAAAGAAGAGAGAGGGTTAAGACTCGAATTAGGAGAAGAGAAATGAGATACTGGTTTCAAAATACTTGTTGAATGCAGGATAAAGGGTGCGATGAGAACAGTATAGATAAGTAAAAGTGAGTTGGAAAACCAAGTTAATGGGAAAAAAATGAAATCAGAAAAAGGGGAGGAGAAGAACAGTTGAAGAATTGTGTTGAAAATGTAAGTATGTTTGTAGATCACTAGCTATTTAGATGGCATAGGCAGATCAGAATTTTGTAACGTGCTTATTAATAGTAACTTATTTCAGTTTTCTCCTTCACTCTTCCTGTCTATCTTTACTAATGTGAAGGGTTCAGTACTACTAACAATACACAATTTACTTTAATAGTGTGGAGAAGATGGTTATTGTCTGTCTTAGAAATAAGGGAGTTTTGCTTTTCCACCCCTAATTGTAGGTATGGCCAAAATTGAGTAATTTTGTCATGGTTAGAAAATAGCCATGTTTCTTCAGATCAGGGTTTAGTTTTTCAGAGCTGACTGGTCAGCAGGACTTTTCCTATTCAGCCTTGAATGTTGATCTTCTCTACTTGTTCAAAAAAATTGTCAGCATACAGAGTGGCAATTTATATAATACTTACAAAATAAAAATGTCCAGAAACCTGTGCAAGACAGGCGAAGCCCATTAGCGCAGTCAAAAACAGATGAGAAAAAGAAGCAAGGGTTATTCTGATGGAAAGCATAGGGGAAAAGTCAAAATTAGAGGGTGTATGGAGGACGTTGTCCTACAGAACATTTGAAGGTGAGAGCAAGAAGTATGAATGTGATTCAGAAGGCAATAGAGCTTCCTTTGAAGTTGGGAAAATTTGCCAGACTTTGTACAAGGTCTGTTTAAATAAAGACTGTCTGCAAGACTGGATGTAATATTTGGTTATTAAATAAAAGGGCATCTGCTCTCATAAAAGCCACCCTGTTTTGTTCGTGTATGTTATTGGCTATTTTCCTACTTTGTACAGGCTTTCTATAGAATAAGCTCATGGCAGCCTGACAAATGGAGCATTTATTGTGGCTAAAAGTACTGTAAACAAAACCAAAATAGCAAGTTTTATGGGCTTTTATAATACATTACAATTTTTTAAATTGGCAGTGGTATAGTGGAATTTAGTATTTTAGGACCCAAATGTTGTTATCTGAAAGCAGTGGACTTCATTTTCCAGTTCTTTTTTCTATTATATACAGCACTGTTTTTTCTATTTGTTGCTCACGCCCATGTGTTGTAGAAACAGATTCTAATAAGAAACATTTACAGACTCAGTTGCTCATTCACGTGCAGCTCCACACAAATGCATTGCCTGCATTTGTTCTAATCTGTTTAAAAATGTAATTATTCACCTTTCAATTTGAAGAAAATCGTGATTCAAGTCTGCTTCTCATATTGTCTTGTTATGAGCTGAAGCATATGGAACCTTCATTATAACTAAACCAAGATAAACTCTCCAAGGTAACAAAGAAACCTCCTTGAAATGCCTATGAAAATTAAATATCTGTCTTTTATACAAAGATTTCATCCAGCGATCATTATTCAAATAGAAATTCCACTGAAGTCCAGAGGAATTTTGCTGGAGTAAAGAGTTTATGATTAAATTCTGTTGGAATCAGTAGTAGTGTTGAACCTGCTCCCAGCAGGTATGAGGTCCAGTCCCTTACGCCGTCCTGTTATCTTCCTAGGGTAAGCAGAGTTTCTTTGTTTTCCCAGCTGAACTTATTTTTAGCGTCAAGTTCTTCAAAGTCTACTTTGAAATCAAATCTATGAGCTGCAAAGGCAATGTATTAGTTATGTGCTGGAATTCTCTCCTTCAGACCTGGTGAATGTCAAAATAGTATGTGGAGGTCTGCTGTTAGCAGGTGAGTACTGGTAGTGACACAGAGTGGTTGTTGATTCATGATAAGAATGTCAATAATTGAGTTAAATTAAGTTTTAAAAGAAAAGGCTTTCTTCCACACAGCAAAAGCTTAAGAATTCATGTCTTGATATTGTTCTAAAGCAAGTTAACAAGTGTCATACATCAGTGTTTGTAATTCCTAAGTAGAAACATACGAAAATTCAGCAGTCGTATCAGAGATACGGAGTTAATGTTTGAGACCTGCGAGGAGAGGGAAAGAGGGAGAAGGGGAACATGTTTTCCTGCAGTGTAGGCTGAGCCGTTAAATTTGAATGTCAAAAAGTGAGGTCCTGTCTGCTTATTAAGCCTCTTAAAACACTCATAAGCCTTATTTATATTCATATGTATGTTTATGTTTAGTGTCCGTCTAAGGAATCATGGGGAGGACTTTCTCAGTTTCAGGGTGGTTTTTGGTTTGGGGGATTTTTCTGCACAGGCAAGATCTGTCTGAGCAAGGGCTTGCTCATTATGGCTGTGTATCGTTTTTATTTTTTTTAAGAGAATATATGAACATATTTTCTTTTAAAGAAGAGTTTTAAAGAAAGTAGGCTATCTTGTCTTCCAGTTTTTGCGATATTATATATCACAAAAAAGATTTACTCTTGGTTCTGTTGTGTGTGTTTTCTGTAATGACTCTATAGATGACTTAAATTGTTTCTGGAATCAGTTACCAAGACGTGAAACATTATTAACTAAAAGGAAAAACAATCCATCTTCTTCAGACCCATAACATATTTCAGGTTTTGCATTTAATTTAAAATACATAAACGAAGTTACCTCACAACAGAAGAAAAACTTTCTTCCTAAAGGTTTAATTGTCCTCCTACCAGTTTGAAGTTCTGGATCTACAGGTCTGGATTCATGTTGTCCAGTGCCAGGACAGAGAAGGTCTGATATTTCTTAATTGTTCTGATTTAGTATGGGATATAAAACCTTTCAGACATCACAAAGCAACAAAAAAAGTCATACTCCTCTTTATCCTTTCATTATTTCTTTGGTGGGTCACTTTTAGAAGTATTTTCTCAACTCAAAATAGTATCTCTGCCTGAAAGTTTGATATCAGCTGTCACCTCTAAAAATATTTATGAAATCTGAAAGGAAGTTGAGGGTTATTTTTCTCCTTTCCTGACCTTGTTTTCTATATTTGACAGTATTGAATAATGTATGTATAACTGCATGATCAATTTGGCATCTGTGCAGATAGGCAATTTCATTTCTTAGTCTCCAGTTCAAAAGTTACTTTATCGTGATAATGCACTGTTGTGTTAGGGTGTGTGCATGCATTTCTGCTGGTAGTGGGTTTGGAGCACTTCTTTAGAGCTGGCGGATCTGAAATATGTCCTTGTGCCCTTTTTGAAATAGGAAAAGGCTATTGATGATGGGTGTGGAGAAGGGATTGTCTGTCAGTCATCCATTTAGGTGAAGGAAGATTGAGCCATAATTCTGCAGGTGCTTCCATGGGACAGTGGGGGCACCATAGGGAATGAATAAGGTGCTTGGATAATGATAAAGCCCTTCTTGGATCCGGCAAAGACGCACACTTGGATTTTTGAAACAGGTGATCACACCTTTGATCTCTTTTCAAGGAGTGGGGGTTTATGTCATGGTTCCAAAGCCTGTGGAAATATTTCTGCAGTTAATCCTACTGGTGACCTGCAAAAGAAGGGACGGCTGTTAGATACACCTACGCACTCGCTGTTCTGCCACCAGTGCTCGTGGAGTTACCGTCAACGTTGGCAGCGGTTGCAGTTGCAGAACTGAAATGATGGTTGACTGTTCAGGGGTCTCAGATATTTCTTTGCTAGTGCTAGTGCAGTTGACATAAATCTTAACCAGTGGTTAGAAGGAAGGGACGGAGGGGAAAAATGTTTGCTAGCATATAAACCTGAGCACAATAAAAGGAGAAAAGATTACTAGATGAAATATTTGCCACACAGTATACATTCATGTAATATACATCACTGCTAAATGAAGGCCACTTGAAAAATACCAAGTGTTCTTTTAAATAGCAAAATAAAATATATTTGTATTTATAATTAACATTAGATACAAATTCTCCTTCGTAAACAGATGTGAGCCCATTAGCTTTGATGAAGTTTAGTATCTTCCACAGAGTTGATTTTGGTTCTTGAAGTAGCTGAACACTGCAAAGAGCTTTGTGCTTGCTTAGTTACTAAGTTTCCTCTTCAAAAGCAAATATAGACAAAAAAGTTTTTCAGTACAGGGATGTTTTTAATTTTTGGTATGGAATTTGGTTTTCATATTTTAAATTATACTAGCCAGATACATTAACCAACTGACCAGAGTTTAATGACTAGCCTCCAGAAAACACAACTTAACTTGCTTTTTTTCTCCTTTAAGGTGGTTTCACCTAGAGTCCAGACAAGGGAAGAGAACTAAAGACAGAGGAGAAATAAAGGTCAATATTCAGTTTATGAGGAATAACATGACAGCAAGTATGTTTGATTTGTCAATGAAGGACAAAACCAAATCCCCTTTTGCTAAACTAAAAGACAAGATGAAGGGTCGAAAAAGCGACGGGACGTTTTCGGATACATCCTCTGCAATCATCCCAAGTACTCACATACCTGATGCAAATGTAGAGGTATGTAGTGGTGAAGTACAAATGAAATCAAAACCCAAAAAACCGTTCCTTTTGGGACCTCAGCGGCTATCCTCAGCTCATTCGATGTCAGATTTAACAGGATCGCATGTCTCCTCAGAAAAAATGAAATCCAGCACAGTTGGCTACTCTCATCTTTTCAGGCGTCAGCTAGAATCTTTTGGTTCGGTTGATGAAGGTGGTAAGTAAAACTCATGACCGTTATAATTACAGTTCACTGCTATTAGAGCATTCAAAAGTCTGTTTCTTTATGAAGCAATTACAAGGCCAAAAAGTTAAGAATTATTGCTGGCCTATTTTTTTTTTTTTACTTCCATTAGTTGGTGGTAACTCATAATTGCTGTTTCTGAGCATAAGAAATAACTTATATTGGTCATAATATATAATAATTTAGCATTTTTCTTATGTCCTCATTTGAGAGTGTGTTGTGGTGAAGCATCGCATTCTAGAGGGAACTCTAGGCAAGATAGCATCTTGTGAAAAAGAAGAGTCTTTAAAAAATTGAAAACTATCACCAAAGTTTTAAACCTTATTTATACAAAGAACTGAAAATACTTTGCATTGTTCAAAGTTACTATGCAGCAACTGTTGCTTTCTGGAATGGCACAGTAGTCATAGCTGTCTTCTTTGTAGAACTTAGTTTTCACACAGGAAACAAAAATTTGCTGTAGTGTCTATCCATAAACATTTCTGAACCATGAAGTCAAGGCCACAGCTCTTCATTTTTTCTTTTAAATAGCTTAGTTACTCAGCAGTGTTTTGAACTGAGACTCAATGGCAAAATTTCTAGACCTAAGCTAAATGGGTTCTTTGCATGTCATAACTATGATACCGTGTCTCACTGATAGTATACTAATGACAGATTGTTTGCAGGGAGTCTAAAATCTCCACATAGAAGGACATTAAGTGTTGATACTTCTAAAATGAACCAGCTTGACAGCACAGCTGATGAAACTGCACTTGAAGCACAAAACGACCCATTTACCAATGTGAGTGCTTCGTTACCCCAAAAATTTGCTACACTGCCAAGACAGAAGAATCCGTTTGAAGAAAGCCCAGCAACATGGGATCAACACATAAGTCTGTTTTCCAAACCTGTCGAAATCAGAAAAGAAATTAAAAAAGAGAAAAAAGAGAAAGTTAGTCTTTTTGAAAGAGTGACTGGAAAAAAAGATAGCAAGAGGTCAGATAAACTTAGCAATGGGGGATCAGACAGTTCTACTGACTTGAAATCACCTAGTGCGTTTGGTGAAACTCATCAGGAGAGTTTTGATTATGATTCGACTAATCCGTTTATGACAAACTTCAAGCCTACAAGCATGTTGCCATCTTCAAGGTAGGTTTTTGCTGTATTTTGATCTGATATCTTGAACATGTTATATAAATGAAAATGTGAAGTGTTGAACACAATCTTTGTGCTTTATATACATTTATATCATTGCTTATCTGTTTCTAAGTAAAAGTTATGAACTTTTTATATAGTTTGATCTTTTCTTACTTCATTTTGAAGTTACATTTATGTTACTAATATGTACTGTGAATGTTCTTGGTTACTTGTGTTTGTGGAAGACCTTGTTCGTGCTTCAGAACGGGTCCTTCCTGAAAGTCTTCTGCTTTCACTGAACACTCACTGCTAGTTATTACACTGCCCAAAGTCAAGGTTTTAGAGGGAAAGGTTTCAAGTCTAAGGGAAAGGTGAAACAGAATAAATAAAAAGGATGAAGAAAATGTGAGTAATGAAAACAAATCCTGTGGATGTCACCACTTGGGTAAAAAATGGATTTAGATTCTATGTGTTAAAGCAGAGGAATTGAAGACCATTCTGTTTTCTAAATGGGAGCACCCACATGGGCACTTACCACGCTTGAATTCATTTGCCTCGCTGTAGCTTTGCTGTGTTCCTATGTATTCAAGTGGTTGCACAAGGCAGCAGTTTATGTGCTAAGCAGAGTGAATTAAGTTACAGGGGCTGATAAGAAACTTTGATTTAAATAATCCATTTTAATCTCTGTTTGTCTATCAACAGTTAACTTGTTTTCCTTAAAAAAAAAAAAAAAAAGTGTTTCCCACAGTTTGTTTCCTTTCTGGCTTTTGTTTGCTAGTGAGAAAAATACACTCTATATATACACACACGCACACACACACACTCACACATACACCCCACATATACTGTTCCCGATGGATAAATACTGAAGCAGTTAATTATTTAACTCGATTTGCATTCTCATTTTTTTTCCTGTATATTAATGCCAGAAATTAACAGTCCTTTTTTTTCAAGGTAATGATTCATTTGGTAGAAATTGGATTTAAAATTATAATGCTCCAAACTGGAATTTTAAGGTTGTAAAATAAATCACCATTTTAAATTGAAAACATGGTTCTAACAAATGCCTTTTCCCTGTCTATTAATTCATTAATTAATGACACAGTAGTATTTTCTTTTTTAAAAAAAAACAAGTAATTTGTTTCTTGTTATCTCGTTCTTTAAGATTTTAGAACAGATTGATCTTATTGTATCCCAACTCAGTTTTATTCATAGGTTAGACTACATGCATTCCTGATTCAAACTTACAATCATTTTCTCAACAAAACTAATCATGGATATGAATTAGATAAATAAACTGAAATGGAACTGCTATAGAAAAGATTCGATTGCTAGAAGCTCATACAGACTTCAATGAATTATCTTCTTAGTGTCTTCTACAAGTCAAGTCAGTTCCTAGTGTCTCAAATAACATGTTTACAGGCAGAGTCTTAGAATATTATTTATTTAATAAAGGATTTCTCTAGATTAGAGTAAGGTTAGGATGTAGCTTGGTTTGTCAGAAGTTAAACTGCCATTTAAATAAGCTCCTTTAAAGAGAAGTAATTTAAATAACAATTAAAATTACATAGCATTTAATTTTTTAAAATGAAAAATGTATTCAGGCAGATGCTAGATACAAGTAGTGAAATCTTTTGAAGTTCTTGAATGCAGCAGATCTTGATAAATATAAATCTTTAACGGTAACCATGATGGGCTTTTTTTTCTTTATTTTTGTAATTAAAAAGCTCATCACAGTGCCCATTCAGAAGGACTCTCATCATTTGTTCCCCCTCTTTGTATGAGTCTCTTACTAGTTCTTGACTTTTATGTAAATATAAACTTTTGATAAGACAAATAGATACTCTGTTATTTTCAAAAAGCCAAAAGTAGTAAACTTTTTGACCTTTTCTATAAGACAGGTATTATGCAATAGTGTCTAGCACGCAATAATTTAAGTTAGAAGCTCTCGATTTTTACATGCTCCAGTATTATGTTCTGTGAGAATCTTTTAGAATAAGTTTACTTTCTTGCAAATGTATCTTGTACAATGATTTTCTTTTGAAGTAGAAACTAATACAAAATGTGCATATTTAATAAGTTTACAGTTTAAGTTTACCTTTTATCTGTGAAGGATTTGTTGAATAGAATCCATTTTTAATTTTTGAAACTAGTAATACTGTGAAGAAAGAATTGTATAAATCTGTGGGCACAAAATAAATGAGGTTGAGTAACAAATTCAGTATGCAGAAAGCATGCACAGGGAATTTGGACTTTTGAGTTGTTTGAGTTGTTTTTTATTTACTCTACATGCTATTAAGCTCTTTTGGATGGATACCATTTCCGCAAGTAAACCAGGCAGTATCTTTTTATTAAGGTGTGTCCAAAATCAGCCTTCCGGTGTGGATGAGGAGTTTGCTTTGCAGGTGGATCTCCCTGTTAACCCCACTTAGCTAAGCCTTTGTTTGAGTGATGGAACGGTCCTGGGGCATGTGAACTGGATCCTGTCTGATGAAACTCAGCTGGGAGATGTATTCCAGCAGCACTCTGTAGGCACAAAAGGGTGTTCAGTCCGTGGGACCAGGCTGGAGATAGTGCAAAGTGGAAGAAAAAAACCCCACAGCAACCCTCTTCCCCCACCTTCAAAAAAAATGACCAAACCCAACTCCTTCATGTGCAGAGTGTGAAGGTCAGGTTCTTGGCCCCAGCGAACCGATGTCTGTAAAGTTAGTGCGAGTCTTTTGGTGAGCTTCGGGTCAGGCTCAAGTCTATCCTAATTAATTGTGTTTGGTAATGTTGACTAAGCAGTAATGCCGTGCAGGGCAGCAGCTCATAACAACGTCGCTAACTGGTGGCTGGGCGAGTTGCAGAATGGAGTTGCTGAATAGCCCTTCACTCCACCGTGCTAACCGGCTGCACCCATACTCTGTCACTAACTACTCTTGTTTAATAATTAAAAGAATGAAGATAAATACATCTTCAATGTCTTTCTCAGCTGCTGATGCGGAAAATCTAAAAGTGGTTCGGCAACAGTTACAGGATTTTTTTTTTTCCCTAAAAGCAAGAAGTATCCCAGGATTATTGGAAAATTATTATTTATCTTTATCACTATTATTTGTTAGTATTATTTCAAGAAGGTTTAAGAAGTATTTGGGAAAAGCAAAACAAAACCTTCCTGGTTTGTGTGTAATACTAGTTGTCAGAAAATCACCAAGTACGGACCCCTAATTTCTATTAATCTCTGCTCTGGCAAAGGCTTGTTCTGTGGCTTTGGCTAAATCACTTCGTCTCCCTGCTCCTGATCTGTAAAATGGCGATGATATTTTGTTACCTCTTACAAATGCCAAGTGGATAAATTAGTATTTTTTAAGGGTTTTATAGATGAAGTATTACTGAATTACATAAGTGTTAAGATTGGGGGGGGTTTATTGTCTGGTGTAGGTGTAATATAGATATTTATGAGCTGATTTCTCGACAATTTAAAAATCTTGGAGTCTGACAGTGAAACAAGAAGTGCTGTTTTTGCAAATATTACAAAATCGGTTCGTTCCAGAGGATTTGTATCATACAGCCAGTGAAGAATTTTTAAGCACACAATGTGTCAAGTATTTTTAGTCAGCATTTCATTTACCAATGATAGTTTTATCTTTGTACTTCTTAATCCACTGCTTTGAAACTTTTACCTACTACTATCTTAAATTGCATTCATTCTTACAATCGCTGCTATTGTCATGGCTCTCAAGAGGTTAATTTGCAGTCAGGAGCCACGTGGATTTTGTATTGAACACAGTTAAACAAATTGAGGGTACTCCCGGAAAACAAAGATTGTTTTGCGCCATGACCAAACCTTGCGCATCATTTCTCTGAAATTGTTTGTGTTTAGGAAAATACACTACAGCAGGCTAATAAACTGATGTGAAAATTTCTCAATTTACACCAGTTGACAAGTGCTAAAAGAAAAGCATCTTTAATTTTAATGTGTTATTAGGACCTTTTTAGAGAGATTGTACAAGTTATTAACAAGGTCCTCTGAGACAGGAGACGGGTAATTAACAAGACCTACAGAAAGAGAGTTTGGGTAATTAACAGGATCTTAGGCACTGGACACAGGGAAACAAATAGTCCAATATTTAAAGCTGACAGGTTGTTACTAGTCTGATCAAATTCCAGATCTGGGAAACTGAACTCATAGGTGTTTGGGAGCTTTCTAAGACACATTATATATATTACATATATACACACAATGTTAAGTGTGTGTCTGTATATACATATATATGGACATATAGAGAGAGGTAGATTAAAATAACCTTTTGAGGTAGCACTTTCACGACCTAAGTATTGTTAAACTTAGAGAAGACAAAGCTTGTGCCTACATACTGGTTACACTTTGTCTCAAGTTCTTGCAGTAAATATGTTCCATTCTAAGCACTGTGGAAGATGGATTAGTGGAGGAGAAAAAAATGTGTATCTTACTAGGATTCACTATGACAATTATGAATAATGCTCATATTTATAACATTAGTTATTGGTCAATTGGAGCATAAAATACAAAAATATTATTTGATTATTTCCTGTGTTCTTTTCCTGCTTCAGCCTTTTTTAAAAATTGCAACTCAAAAAAAACCCAACCCCAACTCACCTCTTTTGCATCTTTCTGTTTTCTCTGTCATTTCCAAATGCGGTTCTTTTCTTCAGCATCTCTCCCCCATACTGTCATCACACATAGGTGTTAGAGCTGCCTGCCTCTCCAGTGATGCCTGTTCCAAACAAATCAGTATCTGCAGTTTCATTTTTCCCAACGGATGCAATGTTTGAAATAAGTGATTCCAAACATTTGATACATCCATTACTATATTTGGGGGGTAAAAAAAAAAGTGAGGTGCCATGAAAACATGAGGCTCTTGATAACTGTAATGTGTTCAGATCATATTAAATTGTTAAGTCTAAAGAACAGCTGATGTCTGTTACCTTTCAGCAGATACTAAAATTTTGTATGTGTGATGGTCAACTAGTTAGAGAAGCTTTTGCGAAACCGTGGTGTTACTCTGAATTTCTGTGTTACTGCTTGTCAGTTGAGCTATGATAGTAGACCAGGTGCCTGGCTCTAGTCAACTGCAGTTGTAAAGTAAAACCTGTTAGCTTAAACCACAGTGAAGATAAGTTATTAGTGCAATAACCTCAACATCATCAAAGATAAATGACTGTTAAATGGTTTCAGTCTCACCTGTTACATATGACGTGCCAGAGGCATAGTTACTGGCCACAGCTCCATTGGAGTGAACCCCAGAAGCTGCCTGATCAGAGCAAAGGGTTGTAGTGGCTGTGTATTTCTTTGCCAGGTAGGTCATCCTTTTCCAGTGTACAATATGACTCACTGCTTTAAATTTTCGTACACCTTGTTCAGAAATGTTGATCTCCAACAAGTTTATTACTGTGCTTGCTAGAGTAATAAAGTCTGTTCTGACATTTTAACATATATTTCTCTGTTACAAAATGGCATCAGGTGAACTATGCTGTTTTCAGAATTTTGTTTCCTCTGTCAGCGTTAGCGTGTGTTATTTTAAGAACAGCGTACTTCTGCATTGCTTTTCTTGAAATGAAAAGATTTTTTTCAGTTCTCTATTGGAAGTTGACTAGACTTTTCACTAGTCAGCTGTGATTATAGTCTAGGTAGTATATTGATAGACTACAACAGTGCATTAATTATACTGTAGACTGTTAATATTTGTTAATTTGGTGTGGTAAAGCTGTCGGTAGGACATTTCAACAAAACAAATACATTACAGGTACGTGAGAGGTAACAGGAAATGACAGAACAAGCAGAAGTTGTGCAGGGATTCTTAGTCTCCTGGTCTGTCCTGCCAAGACTGTTACCATCCGATTTAGAAAGATCACTGCGTGTGATGAGAGAACAACGAAATCTTGCCCAAAGCTACGATAAAGCAATGGTCACAGTATTTGGGATATTACTAGGGTGGTTTGGAGCAAGCAGTTCCTAGAGAGAGATTGTAGAAATACTTTGTATTAATCTTGACTTTTACAGACTCTTCACCAGCAATCACTTCTAATTAGTTGTCTGTTTTAGGAACACTGTGGAAAGTTCATCCTGCTGGCTGCATGACAAGAGTTTTTCAAGCTTTCATTGTCCGTAGGTGCACATTAGGGCATGTGAAAACGTTTTTGAGTGGATGCATGAGGCATATTATCTGTCCCAAGGGGGAATGCACTGCCTATTCTGTCTTCTTTAAAAAAAAAAAATTAAATAGTTGTATCTAGTTTCTGTATTAATAAATGCAGAAGCTATGTAAAATTGATGAACCTTTTTTTGTGTGTTTCATTATAAGAACTCAGAATTAGTGTTATTTTTTAAGCATTCAAAAATGGTTCTGGAAGTTTCAATGCCAAATTTTACTTTGGGGTTGTTGGGTATTTTGGTTGACTTATAGATCTCTAATGGTAGGATCTTTTAGTGGAGGTGCTGGCACAACTTTTGTACTAAAAGAACTTTAATGGTCTCTTGAGGATAAAACTTCATTAGTTTTTTAGCCATGGCACAACTGCCTAGTAAAAGGAGAAATATTTAAATGCTTAAAAATACTAACTTTTTATGTAAAACTGTTGCTGTTTGTTTCCAGAAACTTAACGTTCGGTTGAGTGCACTGTGTAAGATGGCTTTGGAGTTTAGAATGTCTCGTAAGCCCTGAATAAGTGAATTTGCACGAGTAATGTGTCCAGCAGTGTGCAAGTACAAGTGCCATTGTTTAGAGATACTTATATTTTTGGAAGGAGAAGGCTGGCGTTCTTATAGAGCTCATGAATGCAGCCCTGTATGCCTCCAGTTCCCTTGGTCTGTCTCCAGCAGTATCAGCCACATCAGTATCAGCCACCAGCGTACTGTGGATCCAAATTCGTGTCTGTTTTTGAAATGAAGGAGTTTATACATAAAGGCAAAATTTTGTTAAGTTCTTCAAGTTTTTTTAACTGAAAACTTTTATATAGTTGCATTGTCATGTTTCTACTGCACTAAATTTGAAACACGTGTGAGCCGCAAGAGAAAAGGCTCCTTCCTTGAAGTGCATATTGTTCAGGACCATTATCAAGCACTGCATTGTGAGACTGTAACTCTCATGGAACCTTCTGCCATCTTTAAAGGGCTCCGTAGAGTACAGCAGTATACTCATGAACAGACCGTTTCCAAAGCAGTCTATGTAAAGAATATGTAGCTTGAGAACAAAAGTTTGCAAGAAAAGTTTGTCTTACATTCAAAGTTGAGGGTTTTTCGTCCAGTTTCTTAGCTCTTGGCATGAGACTTTATAGCAATATTAAGAAAATGGAGTAAAAGCAACAAAACCTGATATTCTTTTTGTGTCCTCCTGGGGTTACACAAACTCCAGAAGGCCTTGGAGCATGGCTTGACAGCAGGACGATTTATATAGTGAAGTGTCTTAAGTGATGTTCCCCAGAATCTGATTGGGAAATAAATGGTAATATGCTTACTCCATACTTGTTTAGCTGCCAGACATGACAGTCATTCCTTCTCAGAGTATAAAGTGATGTCTGCATTGCCAGGCACAGCAGGCTAATAATATTCTATGGAAAGCAAAGTTTCTGAATTTCATTAACTGTATCTGATTTTATTCATTTCTTTTGTTTTTCTAGTACACTGGTAATAACTTAAACTGCATCCTAATATTTCAAGGTTTTGATACGTGTTGTGAGAATCCAAAGAAAAATGCATAAGCAATGTAATAAGAATCAGTCCAAAGACTGAGAAGTAGGAATAGGAATAATTTTTCAACTCTAATGGAAAATGAATATGGTGGAGCTTTGCTAAAAAACTTGTACATGGTTGTTCCATATTAAAGGAAAAAAACTTAAAGCTCGCACTGAGCACATAGGTTTTATGGTTATTTTACAAGATGTCAAGTTAACAAAGAAGATTTTGATACTTTGAGTAGTAAAGATTAATGTAAATGTTGTAGTTTTAATTTCTAATAGTATACAGTACAATGATCATGTAACTAATACGAATAGCTAAAGATAAGTAAAAGGCTTTTGCTCCTTAAGAAAATATGCTTTCCATGCAGCATAATTTAGGAGTCTGATTCCCATTCATTATGTTGTCAGAGTAAATGGTTCAGGCACTAAAATGTTTAAATCAGTTATAGGAAAGATTTTTTAAACATTGTTTTAATCTCTAGGCATTTAGAAGCTAAATATTTAAGCAGCCACTAGACCTAATGTTTGAATTTTTAACTACCATTAAACTTCAAAAGACAAAATTACAAGCTCCAGTCATAAACTAGAGCCTGTGATACATCCTAAACTCACCTCCACTGTGTTGAAGTTTCTACAAATAATCAGCACACAATCTAAGTATTTAACTACCTCATAAAAAGTAGGTGTTACAAAAAAAAAGTTTCATGTAGTTCTAATGAAATGTATTTAAATAGGGAAAATAACAAGAAAGTATAAAATAATATGCTTGTTAGGATTATGAAATAATCATCCAAAACACTCCACAGAATCAGCATTATAGTATGTCTGTCTCCATTATTAGTTTATTCTATTTTTATTTCTCATCATTTTTCTCCCCCCAGCAACATGGAAATAAGGAAGAATTCTCATCTCAGATAAGCTAAGATTTAAATCCAATCTAATAAAACCCCAGAAATTCAAACAAACTTTACTCTTCAGTAAAAATGGCCATGTACAGAGAAAGTTGCAATAAAATAATGGGTATGATTTAATCTGGTAGAAAATACTGATACAAAGCAACTGTTAAGGCAGCTAGTTGAATTCCCAGATGAGTGAAATGGGGGACACAACTAATTTCTGTGCTAGGCTGAAGAAGTCTGTTCTACCTATAGTGGGGTAGGGGCAATGTAGAAGTTGGGTGGCTTGCTTGGTCAGAGGCACCTGCAAGATCCTACTGCAGCTGATTTTGAATCTGTGCTGGTGTGATTTACTTCCCTTTTACTAGTTCCTAACTTTCTTGAAGGTGATTGGAGTGAATGAAAGTTTATTAGCTGCAAGAGACAAACTCTGGAGCTTCTGTTAAAAATCGTTATGGGACCTGGGACATCACCTTGAGGCACATGAGACTCCACAGTGGTGGAGCAGGGGGCTTCTTGCTCTGTCTGGATAAGTGGAAGAGGTAGAAAATGACTTGATTCCTTGAGATGATGAAGAACACAGGAGGAGGAAGGTAGATGAGCTCTTTTCAGTGAGCAGAAAGAGGAGTAGTCAAACCAGTTTGTGTAGGTTGGAAGGTATGTCCAGTAAGGAGATGTTAGACTCAGATAAAACACCTGGGAGTTACACACAGTGTTAATGACAATGAGCCAAAGAAACGCAGTTTGACTTTAGTTCTCAGGGTGAGTTGGCAGAAAGTCCATTTGTTAGAAAAGAATCATCTTTTTACTTGTAAACTGAGCAAATTTCGTTTGGGCGTAATTGAGAAACAGTAAGTATAGAATCCCACAATGCCCTTTTTTTTTTACAATCACTGTTCATAGAAAACTGCACTCAAAAAAAGCTAAAAGAATTTTTTTTCCCAAGCTGTGGGCATAGTTTTTTCATGCTTCCATAGCAAAAGTTCCCTGCCAATTTATCAAGCTGCAGGGAAAAAACAGAGATGGGACTATAACAAGCATTATCACTATGAACTGTGACTGTAACATGGCAAAAAAAAGGACATTATTTTTTATAATTGCTTAGACCAATGATTTCAGAGTGCTCTTAGGAAGTCAAGAAGATGGCTTCTTGAGGGAGGCTCATGGATGCTTGTACAGGTGTGGACTGTGGTCCTAGAGGGGTGTTTTCTGTAAGCTATTACTAGTAATCAAGTGAGATGGTGACTTTAGGAGTGTATTATTGTGACGAAATTTAAATTCAAAAATAAACACTGTCATGAATGTCAATACATTAAACATGCAACTTCCCCAACTGTATGCATTCATAATTTTACAGTGTTTTCTTTTGAGGTATTGGTTGGTGCTTGGACAGTGAATTATGTGTACGGGGGTGAGAGCCTGCATCTGCTCACGCTCACCTCGGCTGGAAGCGCTGGCAGGAAACGCTGTGGGGCTCAGCGAGGCCGTGGAGCTCCCACCTTACTTAGCAGACAATCTGATTTAAAAAATACTATATGCAGTCTCAGCACCTGTTTCTTCCTTGAAGCAGTATATTTTCCACATATCTCTTGAAAATATGAGTAAGAGTTTTCATGGTGTTTGGGTTTTTATTGGTGAATATTTTGTTTAATAGTTTTTCGTTTTTTGGAAGTATAATCTAATTGCTTCATGTGAAATACACAGATGTGCTCTTTTGTAATTGCAGTTACAATGTCCGCAATGTTACGGAAATGACTGCAGGTTTTTTAGCTTAAAAAAAAAAAAAGTCTGTATTGCCAGGGATTTATATTTCTAATTTTCAAAAACAATTTTTTCTAGTCAGAACTGCTGCTTTTCTTTTAAGCTGCTATGAAAAAGAGTCCCCGAACTTATTTCACAGAAACTAGGAAGTCATTCAAGGCAATGAAAGATCTTGCCTTTTTTAACCTTTCAGAAAGTCACTCAGTTGAGCAGTCAGGCCGTATTATTCTATATCTTGTCTAACATGAGGAAACAGTCCCAAAAGAAAGATATCCCAAATTAACGCCACACTTCGTTAAATAGAGACATTCTTGGTTTTCACCAAGCTAATTCGATCCAGTTCAGTTAACTCATTTTTTTTGTACTCAGATCACAAAAGGCAGTCATGAATTGCAGCAGCAAGTTCATCATGTGTTTGACACATCAGTGTGAAACTAAAAGGCGGGCTGTGAGGGAGGGTTCCTGCCTTTAACTTTTGAGACAATACCCCATGAAAGAGGCCCCTCATTCAAAACTGGTCTCCAGCAAACTAGGCAGGCTGCTGCGGATCCCTGTTACAAACAGGTATAATGGGATTTAGTCAGAACTTGATTCGTCAGACACCTCTTGATTTCTAGTTGTGACTGTTTGTGTAATCCAATCTTTATCTAATATCCTCAGTCCGGCAGATGGTTCGTGAGACTTCTGTATGAGCAAAAGACTGCCAACGTTGGAAGTGAAAAATAATGTGCAGAATAAGAACTTTTAATGTAAAAGAAATTTGTAATTTAAACATTTTTTTTACAGAAAAAAATCAGGTTTTACGTTTTACATGATTTACGTTTGTAAATTATGTCCCTTCCACTTTTACACCATTAAATGTATGGCTTATAAATTCAGATAACAGGGTGATGAACAGTCACAAAATACATTTTCCTTACTTAAGCTACCTTTAAAATGAAAAAAAATTTTTTGTAACTTGCTGCCTTATTCTCAGTCAACAAACGTCACCCTTGACAGCCAGTATGTGCAATCTAACTAAATAGTAGATTGTGTGATGTGAAAGAATAATGTTTGCTATGATGCTACTAAGAAAATAGTATTTGTGAGCCATGTCCAAATTCTGAACACGTTTTCAGAGAGTTAGTTTTCTCTCCAAACCTGCTGTAGCAAGTATCTAAGAACATAGCAGCACTGATGGTTGAAGATATTTGCTAATAATTACATCAACCCGAGAAACCAGTGGAGCATTTCTTAGGCCTGACGCGTTGCCAATGGCTGCTTTTATCGATACCAACTGCACTTTGGCAGTTGAGGAAGAAAAAAATCTCAACACAACATCATCACGAAATAGCTTTGCTTTCTGGATATGTGGGATAATCACTAGGTTTGTAAAATAATAGATTATTTACTCAATTTTAAGTACGAAACAAATGTTGCTGACAGAAGATTGCTTTTCAGCTCTGACTTAAGCTGGTCATCTCACTGGAATTTCTAAAGGACCTTTCTCCTCTAGCAGCTGCTGTGGAAGCTGGGAATACATGTTAGTCTTCAGGGTTTTGTTGTTGTTTTTTAACAGTCTCATCCCAGGGACCAGTTTCCAGAATATGTCATTTAAAGTATCTCTTTTTGCTTAGAAGCTCAAGGTAAGTCTAGAGATGAGAGAAGAGCTAATGAAGCCCAATCTGTAATATCCTTTCTTGCATTTCTTTCTTACTCAAATTTTATGACAAAAAGAATACGGAAAATACAAAAACTTGTGAACAAAGAATATATTAAAATTTCCATTAACTTTGAATATTTTGCTACTTTTCCTAAGTTCAACAAATCAAGAAAATAATCATATTAAATATTTTATAGCTATATACTTAATTCAGTAGTGTCTTCTAGTAGATGTTTTGGTCAGATGAGTATGCTCTGCTAATATTTGGGGGTTTGTTTTTTTCCCGCAGTTTTAATATGAATCCTTCTGGCATTGAGGACCTCAGGAAAACAACGGTGAGTTATGAAGTGTTATGGAAAGCCATCGGTAAATGCCAACTAAATCTGTGCTTGACACTATATAAGCTATTATTCTTGTTTAACCTCTTATAAGGAAATGTTGGGGGGGGGGGGGTGTTTTTCTTTTGACATATCCAGAAAATCTGATTAGAAAATTACAGGCTTAATATAAATTTAGAAATAAGGAATAGTTGTACACTCAATATGCAGTGTACTTCTGGTATGATGATGTAGAGAAGAAGGGAAAAATTATCAGATCTTTGCACAGAAAGTAAAAAGAAAACTGTTGCTTTGGAGTATTTCAGATGACTTTAGAGAAGTGATAGTCAGGTGAGGAACTCTGCATTAGACAGTGATGTGTTAGTTGACCTAACAGGAGGTTCCTATCGCTGTAGTCAGAGAATTGAGGACAGTCTTCAGGTGGTCAGTCAAAATGGAAGTAATGAACTGATACAAGACAGGGTTAATAACACAAATAATAACTGAACAGCCTCCCATAAAACACTAAAAACAGAAATACTAGCAGTTATTATTCAAAATACTCTTTTGATGCTAAAAGTGCCTAGAATAAATTGTGTACTAAGAAAAGACCAAAAAAATCCACAGATTTCCTATGCACTGTCTTTGTTTGAAGGAAAATGGGGTTATACTAGAATTTGTTCTATGAATAGATGAAATCTTTAACGGTGGGTTTGTTTTCAATCTTTAAAATATATAGAAAACAATTTTCACAAGCAAATATGACTTTGTACTGTTTGTTTTTTGCTGGTTTATGTAAATGACTTGTAATAGCATTTGATGTTACTGTAAATGCCCAAGTTGCTATAATGTAAGTAACTGGTGGGAGATGTCAGAGTATATGAAGGCTGCTTGATCAGATAGTAAACTGAATTCTACCAGGCGGTTACTTAATCTCTGACAAAAAGCGACATCAAAAAAATTGACATAACTTAGCAGCTATTGTCTGTAAAGTAAGCATAATTACAGTTTCTATGTGCTTGCAAATGTACTACCACAAATCATGTAATTTATTGCTGGTAAAAGCATCGGTTTAATTCTTTTAAGACATAAGATGTGAATTGTTTTATTTAAAGGATTTAAAGGTGATAAAAGAAATCCTTGATGATTTTTCTTTTGGAATACCAGCTATCCTAAATGTCAGTTGTCGGATTATGAGGTGGTGCTCATTTAATACAAAATACAAATTAGGAGCAGAAGAAACTATATCTCAACTGTAGTTTTGAATGAAACCATTTGAATTTTTTTTTTTAAATAGTCAAGATTGCTTTCTGAGGTGTTTGAAGTAATTTATTATTAGGTTCTGCAATAATAGCCCTCACCAAGTTGTTATATTTCTTCCTTGTGCATCACATTTAGTAATTATGTTTGTATGTCTTCTACTCTGGTGCCAACACCTGTCTCTGAAAGCAGTGTTTAAATGGGAGCAGTAGCCAGTTGAAGGGGCAGCGTGAGCTCTTTAAGGCCTAATTAAGAATTGAAAGGAAGATGAAGTAAGTAGGACAAAAGATGTGAAAGTAGCTTAGATGATATTCCCAGAGCAGAATTCCTCATTAGAACAATAAAGAGATGATCAGAGATTGCCAGCTCTTCATTTTATCTAACTGCATTTCCTCTGGCTGTCAGTGTGTACCCCAATAGTATTTAGTAGCTGAGACAATTGTTCTTTGCATAGCTTGTTATTTAGAATCCTTTTTTTCTTAATAATTCATTATAAGATTAAAGTTTTGTATTAAAATTGTAGTATCTGTTTTTGTGAAGATACAGTTGTTCCTTATCCATTTAAGTATCACTTATTTGGTCAAACTGAACATTTAAAATCTTCATAGCTTTAACAGTATTTATTTCTAAGTACTAACGTCCTTTAACTAGAATTTTCTTGTGTTTTCTTTGTGTTTTCGTGTAGTTAATGTGATAGGTTATTCCCCCCAAAGATCTGTATGGAGCACGTGTATGACAAAACGTTTTTAAAGCATATGCATTACACACAATTTTGCAGTAAACTTTATATAGTAATTCAAGGCATCATTGCATTTTAATTCCTGTTCCTTGGCCAAATCAGAGTATTAGGCAAACCCTATACTTTAGACGTGGAAGTGTTAACGGTGTCTCTTCCAATGTGTACAAAAATTTAGTACCATAAATAGAAAATATTACTTCCTTCTTGTATAAGAAAATGTGCTAAAAATATAATGATCACAAAGTGAAGTTATTTTTTCTTCCGTACTTGTTGGAAAACAATTACTAGCCAATTTATAAGTTTCATCAAGTTAGCCATTTTAATAAAGTGGGAGTTATTGATCACTTACAATCTTGTAACTTGGTAAGTTTAAAATACTGAATACATGTACATAAATGTGACATTGAATATCTCAAATATAGTGAGAAACCCTTTAAAAGCATATACTTTCAAGAGCTACTATTAGATTATAATTGATGGAGAGAGGCTGATTGATCTGTCATACTTCAGCCTATTTGCAGTGCACCACCACTTTTAATTAGGTTTATTTGAAAACTTTGGCCACCTGCGTATTTTAATGATTTGACATATGCCAATGTGCAAATATGGAGCTGTATGGAAAGAAAAGGAATGGAGCATGGAAAAGGAATAAATACGACTTTATTATGTGGTGTGCTTCCTAGCTGTGCAAGCTTTATAATTTTTAATGACAAATTTCTACTATAAACAAAAGCTATCTTGTGGTGTTCTGCCCTGTTAGAGGTGCAGGATTTGAGAGGTTAGATTATTTTACTTAATTAGAGGTTCCATATCTTTTAAATGTCTCCATTTCTGAATCAGATAACACTTACTGCTTAGCATGTCTAACAGTGCTAATACTTTTATAAAACCAACTCTCACAATTTTTAATCTGTTATACATTTCCAAATTTTTCGTAATCTGGTTACTTAAGGTCACAGCTAATTCTTTTTGGCACAGAATAAGACATTCAAGTTTACAGTATTTTGGATCACGTGTTGCCCTTTGTTAAGGGGACTAATTTGTCCATCTCTGCTAATACCTGCACTTACTGAGTCGTCAGAAGTCATTACAGAAACAAGCCTGTTTTCCCTACTGCTTAATTCTGGGCCCCTCCTGCTTTAAAGCAAGCTAGCAGGCCAGCAAGATCTTTTAGTAGTACATATTTCTGTCCTGAGCGCTCTGGTGCAAATAAGATGCAGCCTTTTAACTTCACCTGAAAGTTAAAATTGAAAGCTTTATTATATGGCTCAGAGGCCAAGGCCTGGAGAACCACTGCTAACTAAAAATAGCATATGAAAGACAGATGAGCGCTGATGTCATTTAGAGCTAAGTAAATGTTTTGCTATGATATGCTCAAAAGCCAAGAGCTCAGGAAAGTTTCAGTAGGACTTGAATTCTCAGGGCTTTTTTTCTTGGTCTTCTGTAATTAAGGTTACCACATAGTTGGTTTCCCAAAGTGGACCTGCTAACTGTTCTTGTGGTTGCTGCTCGTATGGTCATTAACTGTGTATACATCTCACTGAGAACAATATTTTTTTCTGAGATGACAGTGTGGGCAACTTACTTCAAACTTGGCAACCTACCTCCAGTGGTCTGCTCCAGTGGGGGTATTGGAGGGAAAAACTCTGGAGCAAATGGAGGTATGTTGTCTAAGAGACGTTGCTTCTGTCAAGAGGTGCACATGAGAAACATATGAAAAGCAATAACCCATCAATTTGTTCAGAACCCTGAACTATATAATAAAATCTGGTGGTTTTTTTTAACTTACCTGTAGGATGGAAATCCTTTCGACGCCACTGCAGGATATCGTAACCTTACTTACGAAGAGGTTTTGCAGGAGCTGGTGAAACATAAAGAGCAACTTAAGAAGAAGGACACCCATATTCGTGAACTCGAGGATTACATTGATAATCTTCTTGTACGAGTAATGGAAGAAACACCTAGTATTCTCAGAGTGCCATATGAACCTTCTCGAAAAGCTGGCAAATTTTCCAAAAGCTAAGATAGTGATACTTGCTGGTACTTTCTGCTGAATACATTAGTGGAAGGAAATCACACTTTAACATTTTGACTTCTCTTCGTTCCTTTTCCTCTAAGAAATTCCAGGAATCAGGGGAGGACGGGACTGTGGTGTGGGGTTTTTTTCGTTTGTTTTTTACTCCAAACACTAGCAGGGACTGCCAGAAGTAATGTTCTGTTAGATTACCTAAAAACCTATTTTTTTTTGTTTTGAAAACACATTTAGGTACAGAATACTTAGAGTTAATAATACACATTAAGTATGTCCATGCAGTTTATGTAATAGCTAAGTGTTCACCATGTGGCAGTTTCAACTGGGAAGCCTGTGCTGTTATGAATGTCTCCTTGAATGATTATTGGTATTATGCAAATATATCAATTCTGATATTACAGCATGCCATCAAGACCACTGTTTTCAGGCCAGTTTAGTATGCTTTACTAAACCTAAATGTGGTTTGTTGCAATGGAATGTAGTTTGTTCTACACATATTAGAGGAAAACAGTGATGCACAGTCTTTGCAGAGTAAATGCTGAATTCTATACAATGTGCTTTTTTTATAACAATGTAAAAAATATCATGCCATTTCAGTAATGGCACATGCTGGAATCAGTTATTTTACACTTAAATGCTGAATTTTGTGTATAATGATTGAACTTTGGTAGTGAGCTCATGACATAAGGTTGTTTTGAGGATCTTTTTGTATGAAGCTATTGCATGCCTTTTTATATGTTAAAGTACTTTAAACAGTGTTAATAGAGTTGGAGGTAGGACTGGAGAAAAGTATGGAATAGAGACGAATACTTTGTTCAGTCAAAGTCTACTACAGTGAAAATGTAGGAGAAATGAACAGACTGACTTAAATAGACATGATGATTCAAAAAATATAGGACTGACTCAATTTAAGGTTGAGTTTTACATGATAGATATCTGTCTTCAGTTTTTAAATCTTATGACAATGAAGTATATGCCTTTAGAAATAGGCTATGTTGCTTAAACACAGAGTATTTAGGCTTTTCATTAAAAAAAAAATCTGTATTCCTTGTAAGAACTTCTAAAAGTAAGTTTTCATTGAGGCAGATGAAAGAAGAATGTAGTAAATGTCTTCCTGATCATTTAATAATTGTTTGTAAAATGACATATGAAGAAGGTATTTGTTATTCAATAAATTGGCAAAATACAGTGATGAACATATAATGGGAAAATACTGTAGGAGAAGAACCCTCACAATATTAACATAAATAGATTTTAATTTTAATTTCCTCCATAAGAATCTTGGTTGGATTGTCTGTTGCTGTGAAACAGTAAGATGACATTAAAAAAAAGTAGAGAATATTTTAGATTTGGGTTTAAGAAAACTGACTGTCTCCTCCTCCTCCTCTTTTTCTACACCTAAGCTGTTTTTTTTCTTATAGCATCATGTAATGACTGTTGCTGAGGAGGAAAAAAAGCTTGAAATTAAATTCCATTTTTTTGTTGTTTTAGAAGATCTGAATATGTTTTCATTTTTAAAACTGCAAAAATTAGTAGTATCTTGAATAATTGTGATCTAGAAAAGTTGAAGTTCTACTATCTGAATGCTTTTGACGATGCTAGTATTGTATGACAGCACAGAATTATTCTTGTCAGAAAAAAATACTTATTTGTACAGTTGTTCTCAGATTTCATTTGCTTATTTTTGGCTTTTTCTTCTCTTCTTCTTTCTTTCTTCGCTTTATTTTGTTCTTCTTTTTTTAGCAACTACCTCCCATCCCCCTAGCACTACGTCCCTAAAATAGATGCAGTTTGAGTGTTCCCAACCCACCGTTGGGATCTGTTAGCATAGATCATTGTGCCTGGATGGAGCCTGAGTGATTCAAGCCCTACCTAATTGTGGTGCTCGGCATTGAGACGTTGGTAGCACAGAAACGGGCCCACTTCACCAGGTAGTCTCTGTTTTGACAACCTAAGGATTTATCAAGTTTGGTACCTCATAAACCACGTGAATGTTCTTTTGACCCACTTAAGATCTAAATGACTGTAAATTTGTTGTAATATATTTGAAGTGCCAAAGGTTATGTACTAAGTTATGGTACGTTTACTGTTGGAAGTTAGGTTTTGCACTCAATTAGATTTTAATTCCCTAATTACACCAAGATGTATTTCAGTTACTCAGTATTTCCATAAAAGTTCTTAAACATTTTCAAATGTTTGGCCGAAGCAAGTGGTTTTCTCATATTGTTAATGGGGAAGTGTTGTGCAATTGTTTTGAATTCCACAGTCATTTTCAGACTAACTGGTATGAGGCCATCTGTGGTATCTACAGCGATTAAATCATACACGCCAATGGGGTTTAACAAGTAAACTAACCAGAGAATATGCTCCATTGACTTTTCACTTGCAAGCCAACTTATAATTATTAAAATGAAACTCTACTATATTTAGCACCTCTGAAATCACTTCTTTTAGAATGTAAATGTAGAATATCAAACTGCATAATTGACTAAAAGCAGATCGTTTGACATATTTGCATACCAAGAACGATAAGCAGATTAAAGGTAGCGAAAAGATCAATTTTTGTGCATTAGTGAAGAAATTTAGTGAAGCTTTGAATGTGCTATCTGGTCTTTATCTGATGTGTAAGTGAATAAAAGCACCTTTTGTTTCTAACAGTTTGTCAAGAAAGAAGGGAGAACGACAAATGCAGTTTAGGAAAAGGTAAAGTTACGAAGAGAGGCAGAATGGGACATGTACAACTATGAAAATATTTTTATAAAGTTCTTATAGCTAAAGATACAGGCCACTTTTGGAGCAAGTCTGGAAAGATTACATGCAAGTCATTTTCTGCTTAGAAAGAAAATTTTAATATTATTCTGTATTTTGAGATTATTTTTGGAAAGCATCTTCACCCCACATGTATTTTTTGAACCATGCAGCTTTTGAATGAAAACATTTCATACAGAATAATTTATATGTTGAAAACAAAGAAAGTTGTGTTTCTCCCATAGGATAAAACTGTAAACTTTCTTGCAGATCATTTTAAAACCATAATAACCTGCCACTGACGGTCAGTCTTTCTTGCTCTTTAAAATGTAGGGAAGAAAATTTTGGACATCTCCACATTATTTTGATTTTTTCTCTCAAAAATTAGTGTAAGAATTCATCCATGCACACACTATACTTCAAAATTATCCTTTGAAAGAGCTCTGCTCATAGCCATGTACTTTACTCACTTTAAAGAACAAATGTTAAGGCCATACTTTAATGTTGCAAGTAACAAATTTAAGCTTTCTGCCATTCAAGAAGGATGTTTAATATTTATATACGTTACCTCTTGCTGCTGTATTTTACATTTAGCTTGGTTTTCCACCTACTAATGAATGTAGCATTCTGCCTAGATTATACATAACTACATTTATTGCTGTTGGCTCTGTATCAAGAACTGTTTGTAATTTTCCAGCTGTGAAAATGTTGCCTTGCATTTAGAAGGGTTTCATGATTTGGGGACCTAATGAAACTCAGGCTCGTTAGGTACTGGTCTGCATTTCTTTCTGTACAGGATGCCCTTTCTTAGATGCATCTTAAACAGAACTGCTGTCTTAATATGTTTACTGCTGCACTGGAGGTTTAGTTGCACTTCCAGCTTTAAAGAAAAATGATTGTCCTACGTCAAGTATGTAAAGTAAGCTCATGCTTTTTTGCTTTTTATGTATCCATTACTGTTGTAGATGTGATAGAGGCGTCAGCTGTGGGCTTTTAAAATGGTGATATTTAAAGCATGTTGACTAACTTCCTCTCTTTGAAGTACATGGTGAAGGATTATAGCGCTGCTGTGTTGATGATGCTAGATTTAAGGGTCTGTCAGCACTTTTGGTATGAAACCCTATTTTCAGGGATTTATAACTTCTAAATGTAGATACAGTCACTGGAAGTATTTAATATGCAATAGGTAGCACTTTAATCTGTTTATGAAGGGTTTTGAGATTTGTTTCTGTTGAAAAAGTCATGGTCTCCTAAAGCATGGTGGGCATTTGCTTTATCTTTTGTAATTTGTACATTGAAGAAGCCACTGTATGTTACAAATGGTAGAGCCTTTCCTATTCATCTTAGAAGCTTCCAGATGTCTTGTATTACAATGTACTATACAAAGCTGAAGATCCAGGTTATATAGGAAGTCTGTAAAAGATACGAACATTACTTATAACTTAAGGGTTGATTTCGTCTCGTGCAATCAATGGTAGTTTGTCTACATTTAATAATGGTGCAGAATCATAACTATATGCACATGTGAGAACTATAAAGTTAGAATGCATGAAAAACTTTATTTTTTTCATTATTGCAACTTCAGCTCCTTTAATTTGATTAAAATGTTATCTTAATATTTTAATTTCTGTTCATTAAATAAATATTGCATGTCTAACACTAATAAAGCACCACAATGCACTACCACAATATTTCTTGAATTGTGATATTAATCTGTGTTATGCCAAGCAGGTAGCTCCTAAGCTCTGCTTGAGTATGTGGTTGTAAGAGCCATTCTGTTAAGATTCTCAGACCACAGAGAGGTGTGTTTCCTTAAGGACAGCTCTAAATGAATACCCCAGCTGTGTGCAAGGTAGTCATTCAGGGAAGCCTCTTCAGTGATGTCCAGAACTGATAATTAGTGAAGAAAATGGCATGTTCTCAAATGTGCTGATATGTATGTCTTTTTTTTTATATGCCAGCTGCAGTCCCTTTAAATGCACCGTTCCTCTGATCCTGTGTTTGTGTAAATACTACTAGGAGATCTCTGGCACTGCAGGCCAGAACTGCATTTAGCATGAGGACAAACCTGTGCAAATGTTGATGTGGAAGACATGATACATATTTCTCTTCCTGCTTGACAGAATAAAACCCAGCCAGAATGACAGAAAACCGGAGCATTCTCCCCCACCTTCCTGCCCCATAGGTATTTTTTTCAGTGCTCCCACAAGTTTTTCAACACACGCTTCTTAGAAAAAAAAATAATGCTTTTGCCTGTCATCTTTTCCTCTTCCTTGTGGCAGCAAGACAGCAAAGTCTGTCCCCTGGCAATAGTAGGTTTTCTGGATGCTAAGGAGATACGAAGAGTGGTCCTGGCTCAGGAGAAGAATGTTGTGAGTAGTTCACCCAGTTCCTTGGAGGCTTGAATTTCGCTGGGGCGCGATTCCTTTCCTTGTGGTTAACTTGCTCCATGAGTAGGTCCTTCATCGTACGACTGTGGTCTTACAAGGTTTAGAAAGGGTTCTTCTCTTCGAGGTATCCATGAAGTGGATGTGTGGTGGTTATGGGAAATCATAGCCAATTTTTGAGATGTGCATGTACTTACACATGCTTTGTTACACAGGTTTCCGTCAGCTGTTTCACCCTGTGTCTCACTGACTTTGCAACTGTCCCGATGGGTGAGTGGATGAGGAATGAGGACAGAGGAGGAAGGCAGGTTTCTGAAAGCACCGTGCTGCATATTAAATACCAGTTTTCATCTGTAATTCAC
Source organism: Pelecanus crispus (assembly GCF_030463565.1). Taxonomy (NCBI): domain Eukaryota; kingdom Metazoa; phylum Chordata; class Aves; order Pelecaniformes; family Pelecanidae; genus Pelecanus; species Pelecanus crispus. Next base: position 8,090,555 of record NC_134652.1, read on the forward strand.
ATCTGGTAACTAATCTCAGTTCCTATGCCCATTGAAAATGGAGCCAGCGCAGTTTCCCTACCTCAGAGGCATAATGTTTGTTAGCTGATACCAACCGTAATTCTATTGACAGTGTAAGAGCCCAGATTGACTAAATAGCTTCCAGTTTCCCCAGCATGGAGTTGGTTTTTGAGTTTTCATTATTTAACATCTCAACCCCCTAATAAAGGTTTTCAAGGATATTTTAAATACAGCTTAGCAGTTAAAGAGCTCTTGAAATATTTGGATGTAAACTAGAAGGATCATTAAGGACAATTCTCTGTCCAGTTACATTTATTGAAGTTAATTCTTTATGGAACCATACAGAGGAAAAATCAGGATTTCATTTCCATATTTTAAGTTGTTTAGTATGTTTTTAGGGGAGTGTTGTGCAAGCTCTGGCTGCAGCTCACTTGGGATACTTTGCCCTTTTGTGTAACACTGGGCACGTTAGTAAAGTTATAAATAATGATGATGAAAAACAAATCCCATCTCTTATTCTGCATTAATAAATTAAATGTTGGATTATTTCGTTGGATTATTTTGTAATAGTGCCATTTTATGAGAGATAGGAATATGACTATCTGCTAAAGGAAGCTGTTTTCTCTTGTCTGTACTACTTACTGAGCTGTTTTGTCTTGTCTGTGCTACTTGTTGAGTGATGATGATAGGCTACCACGCTAAGTACAGCCCAATTTGAAAACTGTGTGGCATTGTCTGTGTAATGTTTATATAAATATCAGTATATTCAATGCTGGAAGCCAATGGCTATTATGTGGAGATTATTGCAATGTATTTATAATGTGTTTTTACAGCATTTAGCAACATAGATCAGTCTTTGATAAATGGATGGTGATTTAGGACAGGAAGGAACTCTCCGTGGCTAAATACTGACATGTTTGTACCTCAAGAGTAAGCAGTTTAAAAAGGTTTTCAGGACATGCAGCATTTAAATGAAGCCGAAATATTAAAAGGGGGGAAAACTTCCTGGGATGGTGTTTTGTTTCAGCCTTAACAGTATCTGCTGTGTGGCATAGAGGGAATGAGTGAAAGCAGCATTGGGGATGTTCCACTGTTGGTATCCAAAAAAACCAACAAAAAGTTAGTAGGACTAGGATTCAGATTTTAAGGGATCTATTTGCCCAGCATGTGACAGGTTCTTTTTGTAACAGGAAGAGTTCACACAGCATCCTTCAGTAGCACGGTCAGTGTCGGGGTGAACCCCCCCCCAAAAAAGTGGGAGTTTAACAGAAGGATTAGTCCCCCAGGTGTTGGGTGCGAGGCAGATGTCAGGCAGAAGCACAGGGCTTTAGCCAGCTGTCGCCTCTGCTCTTTTAGTCCCTCTCACATGGTAGTATTAACTTTAGGGATTAAATGAACCACTTTCCTCTGAAAGTTAGGAAGTGTCTGCGGAAATTTGGTGCATGCAGCACGTGGCTGGCCAGGTTGCCTCTGTTGGTACTTGAAGTAGGGGTCTGGCTCAGGGTCTCGTGGAGCCTAGCAAATAAACCAGCAAAATTTGGCTTATCGCCTCCTTCTCTAAATGATTCATTCAGGGCCGCTTTAGGTGGTGAATGTCTCCTTCTCCGATAACTTGCTGCTTACATTATGAATTCCTTGAAAATTGACTCCCTGGGACATCTTTACAGGAGACATCAAGGGTCTCCATTTAAATTTAATGAATATTATGTAATTTGCCAAGGAATTCTACAATGCATTAAGTAAGTCTGCCTCTCTGAGGCCAGGCCTTTGTCAAAATAATGGCAGCTTAATGGCATCCTTTAAAAGCAGCTCATGACTCTCCAGCAATGAGTGTTTTCTATTTCCTAATAAAATGTTTTCCCCATAGAAGTAGCTTATTTCATTAACTTGTAATTCACTGCTTAAATATGCTTATATTTTGCTAATTGTAGATTACTTAGGACTTTATTTTTCAGGAACACTGAAGCACAAGATGCAAAATGTCAGGGTTTTTTTAAGAGAAAAGTCTTGCCTTGTGCATAGCAATTGCATTTGGATAAGCATTTTTCAATATGCTATTTTTAAGGAGTTTTTACGCGCTGTTTTAAACCGAATCATTAAACGTGTATAACAAGAAACGATTTAAAGTGTTCATGCAATTTATACTTTTAATTTCTTTATAGATATGTGCTCCAATATTATATAGTTATAATTCAAAAGCTACCACAATTACATATTTTAAATTTTAAGTTAATATTGTGATATCCCACATTATTTTTTACCAAAATATACAGAGCCAACTTATCTGATACACTCTTTTGTGTCCTGTAGAAGTTAAAAATGAGCTCTGGGAGAATTAAGGTTTTCCTAAAAAATTGTACAAGCCTATGTGTTGAACTGCAGTGCAACTAAATTTGGGTATGTAGCCGCAGGCACTCCTTTATCCAGCAGACTAGCATCAGATTTGCTTTCTTTTCTTTATAAAGCGGACGACAAGAGAATAGGAATCAGATTACAACAGGTGCTAGGTACTGCTCTTAGGGACCAAGGGAAAAAATGCTGATGCTTTGTGTGATGTGGTCCTGACTTTTTTGTGTGTAGTGTTTATGTTTGTGAGAAGCATTTATGTGTTTCCAGGAGCAGATATAGAAAACTTCCTGTTTCTTACATTTTCACATTTAAAAACTTGTATAACTATTTCTTTATTGTTAAGGGCCATATATTGGCTACAATATATGTTAACAGTTCACTTGATTAACGTTACTGCCATTTGAGACCCTCTCGTAATTGGCCTCCTCATAATCCACGCATAGAATACTGTGAAATAGTGTGAATTTTAAGTTGAGACAGTAAATGAAAGGAACATCCAACAGCAGAATAAAATAATCCTAATTAAAAGCAAAAGAATTGTGTGATCTGAATTAAGATTCAGTTGGTGGATACTGAAGAGTATTTTTTCTGGAAAGTATTTTTATTATAACTGCCTAGTATAATTGCTTTGGAAAAAACCTCATCCTTCATATTTGATGGTGTAAACTTTACTAGCTCTTTATAAACCAAATATTAAATTAAGGACTTGTGCTTAACCTTTGTTTCATCAGACATAATTTCAGAGAGTTGAAGCAACATTTTATTGCTGGAGTTGATCATGACAGAGTTATATTTACTAATGGGGTCTTAGCTATTCTTTTATCTGTTTCATGATTTTCCGTGTAGTTTTAAGTTCTGAACATTTCACCACAGTCTATTTAGAGCATTATTTAAAACTCATTCCAGTTCTCTTGATTCTTACGCGCGCCGATGTACTAAACTACTCCAGAAACCAGCTTAGCTCTCACCATATTTGGAGGCTGTTCCTCTTCTTTGCTCTTGGACTGTTTTGGATGGGGACTTACGTGTAAAGTAACAAATGAAATATGTGACGAGAGATGACTGCCAAAACTGGGTTCAAAGCAAGTTTCTGAAGGGCTCATTGGAAAACTATCTTGAACTTTGGAAGGATGACTCAAAGCCACAGTCTAAACAGAGCAAAACATAGTGAAAGCAATGTCAAGGTGGGAAGAGAGTTCTTGAACATGGGGGGGCGGGGGGGGTCCCCCTCAGACTAGATAGTCACTTTAGTCTTAGGGGAAAGGAAGCAAATAAGCAGACAAATTCCAAATGCATATCAGTCAGGATGGACTGGTCAGGGTGTTTTTCATCTGCAAGCCCGCAAAGCTTTGTGGTTCCTGTTTGGGCTTACTACACAAAAGTGTTGGCCAAAGAGCATTCAAAATAAAAGGTAGCATTTGTTGATGATGTCCTATGGGACATCATTAGCTTGTCTGAAAAGTTGCCAACTTTGGAGATGGTTTTTGATAAATACATTCAGTGTCTTTCTCATCTAACTTAAAAATAGGGGAATATTCAGCTTCAATTCATTAGTTACAGCCAGATTATCTGAATAAAGAGGAGCCCACATTTGTCCCTGTATCCCTCTAAGAAACATGTAGAGTTGCAAAAGACAGCTGCTGTAACTAAGTAGATAGCTGTGCTTTGCAGTTGAATTATGTGTGTTAAAAAAAGCTAGCATTGGAGAGAAGAGAGTTGTTCTGTGAAAAACCTACCCAAAGCCCCTTTCACAATCACAGTATCTCTCAAAGCCCCAATATTTTAAGGTGTTCAGAAATTAAAGAAGTAGGAGAAAACCATTCAGCAATGATGGTCTTTAGCAATTGGGAGTTGTGCATTTAGGTAAAAAGTGAAACGTTCATTTTAGAACGAGAGCCAGATGGCTTTTAGATAGTCACTGTACTGAAGATTGATCAAATGCTAATGTATAAGGTAGCTGTAGAAGGGAACAGCATCTCACTCAGAATATAAAAGGTGGCGAATGAGTTGTTCGGTTTTCCTGTGGTAGGCCTGAGAAGCAATAACTGATTCCTTACAGGAGGCAATAACTGGCTAGCTACAGTAAGCATCACACTTCAGGAGTGTGCTAGGTGCTGTGAACACAAATAGTAACAGATTTCTCAGATTTTCCTAGTGCCTGGAAAAAAGTACAGAAATTTTCCCCCAAAGTAAATTGCTTGAATTACAAGTCTCTGATTTTATTTAGGTATTTATTTATTTATTACCCAAAGGACAATTAGCAGATACACAAAATACTAAATCTTTCACTGCTTTATTTGATTCCTCCTTTGATTCGTCTTTGAAAGAAAAATTACGGCTTTTAGTCTGACAAAAGGCTAATGGACTCGATGCTTTGTTCAAAGACTGACATATAAACAAGGAGTGAGGCAGTTATAAAGGAGATATATTAGGCTAGTAAAGTTCTTTTTAGGAAAAAAATCTTTCAGTGAAATGGTGGTCTTCTGGCAGGAGCACTTGTTGCGATGTCCTGGGAAACATCCTTCCCTCGATAAATCCCCATACACAGTAGCCGTGATTCTAGCTTAAGAAGAATTACTGGCATAATACTGGCCAGTTGAAATAACCACTCACTGCAATCCCAGATACAAAGTGATACGTTTTCTGAAGTATTTTAGAAGGCAATGCTTTCCCTTTAGAGCACTTAAAAAAGATCGTCACTGATTATAAAATTCCCAGCATTTCACGTTTTTCTCATTGCTAACCTAGCACTGGTACTCGCACACCTGAGTCAGCGTCTGAAAACCTTTGAGCAAGTTGGTTGGAGCCCTTGCAGTTTGCACGGTGGCAGATCCCAACCTGACATTTGGGTTATTGTTGTCCTTTTGCTGCGGTACCCGATGGAACCACCGTGTATTATATCAGCTTGTATCTCTCAACTGCTGGGTATTAATTATTTAGACCACTGGAAAAGTGAACCTCCCCGGCTTCCCACAGGTGTAAAATGTGTTTATTTTAGATGTGGCCCTGGAGTTTGCACCGTCTGTTGCTGCCTGTGAGAAAAGCTGGCAGCATACCTGCTAAAAAACCATAAATCTTTTGTTCTCAGACCACTTCTTGTGAGCAGCAAAACTCAGGAGGCTCGCTCCTTTTTAAAACTTTTTTTTCCTTTTTTTGTCTCTAGGCCCTTACTAAGTAGAAAGTTGTGGAATTCTGAATAAGTGGAATTTTCTTTTTTTCAAACTTTGACATTAATGCCAAATTTTGGCATTATACCAGGTCAAAATGAGCTTAAAAGGCCACTAAATTTCAATATTAACAGTTTTTCCCACTTTGCACTGGTTTTAATGACTATCTTAGATCCAGGGCAGCAGACCCTTACCCCACCTGTTTTCAAAGTAGCAATTAGCTTTGCTGACAATTTAGGGCTGAATATAAATCCTGCTCCCTAGTAAGGAAATATTTTGGCTTGTCTTACGGTAAAGTTACACAAAAAATAATGTGTTTGTAGCCCAGGATTTTTGTGAGATGGCAGTAGCATCAGTCTGTTTCTTTCTGAGACCCTTTTCTTCCTCTGGCACACAGCTAAGCAGTTGAAGACGTTGATTTACACAGCTTCAGTTCTGAATATAAGCTTTTTCTTCAGCTACTGAAATACTTTCTCACATGTTGGTGCACCTGTAATTTCAATTTGGCTTCAAATTGGTATAGAGCATGCACTTTGGCAAGTTGTAAAAATAAGTTGAGGAATAATGATAAATAAAGTGGCATACTGCCTGAGCACGTTGTATTTTCTTTACTAATATAATTGCTCATTGAACGTATTTTCCAGATACAGTTCTGTATATTTAAGTATGTATCTGAATAACTGCACTTTTAAATTTGAGAGTCAAGTAGCTACTTTGTATGCCGCGCTTATCTTAAATAGAGTTTGATTTAAAACATTTATCTTCCCGGTATCATCTCCCATGTCAAAGCACATTTAAATCATGCTCTGTTCCTAATATCACTCGTGTTTAAAATGGTATCCGAGTACAAAAAAGTTTGATGAGCACTCTGTTGTTTGCCGCTTTGTAGTTATTAGCTGCTCTGCCATTGTTTTGAATCTCACTGAAGTTGAAAAGGAGAAGCTTCAGCAAAGTAAACTTTTAAAAATTAAAGCCAAGGTCAGACTCCAGTGTTAGCAACACTGGAAGACTGCAATTTAAGATGCGTCCAATTATGCAAAATCATGTGTTGAGTTACAGCCTCAAGTCTCCACTGGGATATGTGAGGTTGCCTGGGTAAAAATATCAGAGGAACTTCAGGAGGGTTTTTCTTTCGTTTCTCCCTTAATCTTGACAGAGAATGATGCAATTCTGGCAGTGCTCATCATTTTTAAATCAGTAACTCAAAAGGAAGACTCTTATTCCAGGAACATGTAGTAGGCACATCGCTTTGGTGAAGGCAGCAGACCCAGCACGAGACTTCGGAGGCATTTGGCACCTTGTTGCGTTTTATTGGTTTGCACAGGTAGAACGCTCAGGCAACACCTCTGAATCCAGAAATAAATCAGTTGGGGCACAGCAAGTGACCCACTAAGGCAGAGCGGATTTTGCTGATTATATTCTTAACAGTTAAACCAAATGCTGTCACGTCTAAGTGTTTTTTTCCCAAGATCTGGACTTTTCCTTATCCTTAGTTTATCTTTCCCTTGAGATAATTGGAAAGCCCAAGCATGCAGTGGTGCCAAACGGTGGCTCCCAGAAAGTCTGGAATGGAGAGGTCAGACTCAGTTTACTTGGATGATTGGTGTGGAAGTTAGGATAATTAATTTGCTAAAAAAATCTATTTTACTTCTCTGGGTGAAAGGAAAACATCATGTGCTATGCTTTTAAAGTACTTATCCCCAAGCCAAAACACTGTAGTCTTCCTACTTCAGAAAACATCAAAACTTACCACCATTACATTTTACCAACTTCTGTGTGAATCTGAAGTATATGGTTTCATAATTTTGATCATTTGTATGAAAGCATTCTTAATAAGAGAAACAGATTATGTTCAAGAAAAAACAGAAACACAGTTCTGAATATGTTTAAACAAGTTTTTGCATTGATAAACAAAACTGGGTATTTTTTTCAATCACGTAGACAAAAAGTCATCAGTACTTACTGAAGAATTTGTACAGTGCTCAGGGCAAGTTACAGCTGGATCCTCTTACAAACCTCAATCTTCTAATAAATGACTCATGAAACTATTGTAGCTATGAAGCTTTTCAGAAAATTTATATAATTAAAAGGGATTTTCACCATTTGAACAAATGTTAAGTTATTGTAAATATCTTCTTGTAATAGGAGGAAAAAAACATGTGTTGGTTTTGCAAAGCATTTCTCTTTCAAGCAGCCCAGAAATTGAGTTTCTTAAACTGACAAATTTACTACGATAATTGTTCAAATGTTTTTGACAGAGTGACGCTTCCTACTAGGCAGGGCTAAGGCACCTGGAAGGAGTCTTGTGCGTCTCTCTGTGTAATTAGCCAAGTACGTGGGAATTTGCTGTCCAATTAAATCTGTAACATTTCTACTGAGCCAAACAGCCTTTTGTTTTCTTATGCGAGGAAAGTATATGTATTTGTAAATACTACTCAAATTCCATTGAGTCATTGACAAAGGAAGTAAATTCTAAACCCTAACTACTTCTGTCACCCTCCGGGATCTGCTCCCGTCCTTTGATGTTGTTTAGCCCCCAAGACATCTCTTCTGCCTTCCACAGCTTGCAGGTGAAATCCTGTTTTAAGCTCTTCCTCACGTCAGTAGCTTTTCCTCCCCCTCCACGCCCTGCCGCATTGAAAGCACTTACCTCTGCTACCTGCTCGGCAGGCAGTATCCGTGTGGAGTCAGTCAGGAGACCATCTGGTGAGGCATTAGGAAAAGCCACCACTGAGAAGAAAAAGTTGAATTTAAACATCTATCTTCTTTATGTCCAAACTAGAAGAAACAGTCTGTGCGATAAGGCCGCTAGCAAGTCTAACCAAGAAGGCCGAATTTTTTCTTCCCAACAAAAGCACTAGCAGGAAAGGAATTCCCAGTCATTTTTAAAAAATATCCAATGACTCACTGGGATGGGACATCTCATTTCACCAAGTGCTCTAGGGAGATTTTTATCATAGAATAACTCAGGTTGGAAGGAGCCTCAGATTGGATCATCGAGTCCAGCTTCTGGGCAACTCACAATTCCAGGAAATTTGTGGTTATTAAATAGTTTCTTCACAGGAGTGTAACCAACTCTTTGTATCTCGAAATGCAGAATTGAACTAGGTAACATCTTTTAAGATGTAAAAACAAAACAAAAACAAGACCCCTTGCAATCCATTATTCCTCTATGTTGTCCTATTTATCTTAACAGGACTACATTTGTGAGTAGTAGGTATGGGATTAGGTCATCTTCTAGTCAGCTGAAGGGTCTGATAATAATGAATTCAGACTGACGTTACAAAACTCCCCAGAGATGTGGAAAGGTAAGTATTGTCTCTCTGCTGACATTAAAAGTGAGTACTACTACTAGGAATCCAAGAGAAACCTTTTATTCAAGCTAATATGGACTATAGTAACAGGTAATATTAAAATTTATGTTGTTACTCTGATAAAATCAATACTATTCAAGCTATATGAGTGGCAAAATATTACTGAAACAATAAGAACAACCACAAGGCTTTTTTAAAATCATTACGTTACTATATGATTACATATTCTCTAAGGGTCATGTTAGAAAGTGCTAGCTTGTAAAAAGGATAACACTGTAGCTAAGTATAATGTCAAATAAAGTTCACATTGACAATGAGGGAGAAAAAATTAAAAATCACTTAGGACCTATAAACAGATGTAGAATAAAACATGGAGTATTCAGTCTATTGGTTCATCTACTGATATTAGAGAGAGAAAAATTATGATAATCTAGAATACCATAAAGTACTTGCCAAAGAATTTAAAACGTTGTGATGTTACCATTAAATGTGTATTTACCCAAAAGTCAGAGGAGGTAAAATGAGCTGGGTTGACAGAACTGAGACAACATCTATGTGAACATAAGTGAATAAGTAAATTCAGGAACCAAGTTGGACAATCATATTCTGGTATCCAGTAAACTCTGGATGTTATGTAAGTTAAGCAATGTATTCCTTAAACTGGGAAAAATCGTAGTCATATAAAATTTATGTCAAAATCATATTACTGAACTTTTATGAACCAAACCCCAAATTTCATGTACCAAGTAATAACAAAGTCTATACAGCATAGTAAAGGTATGACAGCTAATGAGATTCAGGAGGTAAAAATGGAAGTTATTGCAACTGGAGTGGAAGCAAAATCAAGAGCTTAGCACACTGAGAGGACCAAGGTTTCTCTAGCCCAGTCTTCTGCTAAGAATGGTGATGTGCTGTTAGAGGCTTGCAAAAAAACATATAAAGACCAAGCAAGCAGTTCAAAGACAATCTGTCTTTTCTTATTCTGTACAGCTGTCAGTTCAGTGTTAGAAGAAAGCACCTTTTTCTATGCATGGTCACCACTTCAAGAAACAACCTGTCTCATGACAGCTTACTGAGACCTCCACGAGTGAGCAGCTCTAAACGCAAATTAAAGTTTAATACAGGCAGGGGTGAAGTATAGATAAAAGTAAATGGATCTATTCAGTGAGTACCAAGGTCGAAAACACATGGTTGGGGTTTTGGGTTTTTTTTAATGGAGTGAACAGATCCAAGGAAAGATAAACCTTTTACAAACAACTGTTTTGATTGTGGTAGCAGTAAGGGAAAACTTATCCAGGATGAAGCAATACTTGTTTGGTTTTTTAAAAAAGGAAAATTCTATGAAATTCATCTTTTTTACCTAAAGGTCAACAAATACCTACCATAAGATTAGACCAAAGCTGCAAACCGCAGGGAAAAAAAAATGTTTCTGTGAGCCAAGTTGAGTTGATTTAAACCAAAATAGTAAAAAAGCAACTTAAATAATATTAATAAGCAAACAGAACACCTTTAAGGCTGCTATAACTTTGTATTAAGTTTGCTGTTATGTATGGCACAACATATCTAGTATATATTATTTAACCACTTGTATAGTTTTTTTTATATTTGCATCTATTATGGGTTGGATAATGATTGTATCCTCATTTGTGTAGAAATTATAATTCCAATGGATACAAAAATCTAGGAATTAATCTTGTTGATGCTACTGAAATAAATTACCCTAAGTAGGCTAGATATATAAGAAAACAATATAAATTAATCTAAATTCAATTCTTAAACAAAAGGAATATTGTATTTAATTGAATTATTAAATTGAATGAATTTACTTACATTCATCCTTATCCTTCATAATTTTAGAGATGATAGATCTCTTCCTCTTACACTGTATTGTTATGCACAGACAGAAAGAAGGCAATAATATCTCTTCCCTTTTTCGATTCCTGTTTGATTTTTTTTCAGCTATGGATGAAATAATTACTAATCAGAACTAGTGGAATAAACTGAGGAAAAAAAAGTATTCTTGTACAATAGAAAAGGATAGTGTTGTCAAAACCTGGTTTAGGACTTCAGCAACCTGCTACAGATGTTTAGCCAGGACTTCAGCTAGCTCAGTAACTTGGCTTTCTTCAAAATTTAGAGAAAACTTGTATAAATATTTCTAAATTTTAAGTAGTTGAATAGATTATAGTAAGATTAGAAATAACAAAAGTTATTGTGAATTTATTGAAATGCAGTTATTTTTGAAAGATTTTTTAAAAATCTAGCTTTTTGTAATTGTTTCTGTTAGTCACACCCATTTATAGTGGGTAAGTGGAAAACAAAACAAAGAATGTGAAAGGTAAAACACCTAGCCCAGCTGCTTGAGACTTCTTCTTAGAGTCCAGTCGAAAGTCTGCTGAAGCTGAAACCAGAAGAGCACAACAAAAGCTAAATGGGGAGAGACAGAAACCAAGCACAAGAAGGGCATGAACTGTGCTCTGATTTCTGTACAAGCAAAATCATAATTTTCTTAATATTGAATCAAAATAAGTAAAAAGCATTTTATCTTTGTTTAAAAGAGTGGGATTCGGCCACAGTACTGGTGCTCACAAACCAGAAATTAGTTTAAATCCTCACATTTTAGCATGCATTTATCATTATTTAACCCCTCCCAACTCCCATAAAGTAAGCTGATACAGACTTAGGCTGTGACTTGTAACTTACATTTGAAATCCCAAGTCACTGGACTGCAGCAAACCTCGTGGTTCAGAAAGGCGCAATATTTTCACACAAAGAAAGCAAAATGAAAAGAAAATAACAAATCTCCTTTTGAAATAGACTTTATTATTTGGGTTTGCTGGACATTTCTTTCTAAGGGAGACTTAGGGTATTTAATGTACAGTGATTAAAAAATTGAGGATTTATGATGATACTTCAAGATATCATAAAGGCTTATGGAAACCAGAGTTCAAATTGCAGTTGGTCTAGTTCCTTGGAGCTGTTTAAGCTAGAAAGAACTCCTAAGTTTTACAGTCTAGGTTTTTATGAAGCGTATTATCCCAAACGGGTCAATCTGAAAATCGCCATAGTAAGAGCTTGTTGTATTTGGCTGGGATCTGCGATTGTTAGGAGTCAGTCCAAAATTCAGTGAAGTCATGGATTTTCATCAAGTCAGTATAGATTAATACGGACTAGATCTGTCACACTTCAGCTAACAATGACCTTTCTTTACATGTATGTGCATTCCCTTTCTAAATTCGATTACCAAGATAGCTATTTCTTAAGCTCTATAAAGCACTTTTCTTGGGAAAAATACCTTGCCTGTCAATTTTTCAACCAGTGATTATAAGTAGTCATGGTAAATCCTGCAAACTACAGTGAGACTAATCCTGGGAGAGAAAGACCGGTGCAAGTATCAAGAGCACGGGTATCCAATTTTTCCAAAGAAATGCAAGTGTATTTAAGTATTTAAATCATAGATGAATTTTGAAAAAGATGCACCAATAAGTTTACTGAGTTTCTTTGCATTCCTTTCCTTGAGAAACTATTGGGCTAATTTCCACCCGAATTTATCATCACATACAAAATTGCTGCAGTTAAGAAAATTGCGGTTTGATGTATAAAGGGGTGAATTGTTCTTCTGAAAGCAAGGTATTATAGGGTCTGGCAGTTGTTATATTAGGTCTGATGAACTGTGAATGTTCTACAATGTTCTCCTGTACCTAGTGGGCTCGCACTGTTGATACATCTCTGAATGAATCTTGTAAACGGTGATCCCATGAGCACACTCCAATTTTGGAACCTTTGTTGCATCAAATGGAATAAAGGTTTTGATAATCAAGTAATGTATATGCTCATTGTAGCATGTAAATTATGCCACTGCTGTTTCTCTAGATTCACTTTTAAAATATTTGATCGGCACCACACACTGTGTATATGGATATAGAGTTTTCCTACATTTACTGGCATATGTGGAAAAGTTTTTTGCAATATACTGCAGATCATTCATTGATGCAAGTGAATCTAAGGACATTTTTGAGGTATTTAAGCTGGCATTACGATTGACTGGGACAAAATAATGTGTAAACTCCACTGAGCTAGGCTGTTTTCTGTAATTAAGATGCTTATGTAGTTCCTTTTAAAAATGGAAGTGATACTGGCCTTTTTTATATTGGCCTTTTTTTAAATTTTATTTTAACGAAGGAGGGAGAGATGAGAGCAGGATAAAGAGCACATTAGTGAATAGAGGGCTTGGCCAAGCTGTAAGAAATTCAGGTTCTCTGTCCTCTTCTGTATGAATATATTAGGGTCCAAAGCACCTGCTTTCCAGGAAGATGCTTTTGCCGCTGGCTGTCATAGCCTCGGGCACAAGGACACTCCATCTCTGCAGCAGGAGCTTTGCCAGCATTGCAGAACGCACACAAAGTATGGGGCTAGGAAAGGAAGGAGGCAGAATCTCACTTCTCTAATTCAGTAATGATAGTATTCGGTTCCTTAAAGCTACAAGACCTGTTGATGAACGTTCACTGTTAAAGGCAATGCCACTCCAAATAGGCATAATATTAGAGCTAGGCACCAAACCCACAGAGGACGATGGTGGTGCTGGGCTATAAACACTGAGGAAGTTTTACTGGTGAAAATGTAGGTGCATATGTGACTTGAGGAGTCAGATTCTGTACCTGAGTGCCTACATTATATTCTTGTCTGGCTTTTTGTGCTTATGTCCTTTGACAAGTGATGGCTTTGGCGTTTTGCCACAAATCATGCAGAAAGCTGTAACGGAGAAGGAATCTGAACCAAAGCCACCCATCTTTCAGGCTAGTAATATAATCAGCAAATCATCCTCTGGCCCTGCTGTTCTGTTCTGTTCCGGATGATCACTATGAAGAGGATCAGGTTTGTTTGTAAGTTATCCTCTCCATGGCAGATCCTAAGGGCTCCACAATGGAGAAGTCTAAAACGTTTCATTAGGACCTGCTGGCGTGACCCAAGCAGCTATTTAGAAACAGCTGTGGTAAAAACCTGCAAGTCCAACAGGAGCAGAGAAGCCTGTAGGGACACTGGCAACCGTCTTGGAGTGGTTACATTCATGCAGACTGGCAGAAGTAAAAAGAAAAAATCACAGTGGAGACGTGTTCCATGATCTTAGTCGCCTGCCTCAAGAGTCATACTCTCCCAGTACGATCGAGCCTTCAATTACGTGTCACGCGCTTTTCCTTTTCCTGCAAAATCTCTGCTTCATTCATCCGTCAGTCAGAACCGGCTGCGGGCTCTGTGCTTCCACGTCAGCTGCTGAGGCATTAGGGCCAGTTTGTCTCACTTGGATGTTGTAAAATAATTAGTTAACAAGCATGAAACATATCAGATGGAAGACAGTTGAGGGCCTATAAAAGTCTCTAAGAAATGAGTCTTTAAAGCTTGTCTCCTCTCGTTAATTGAGAGGGGGCAGGGAGAGAGCAAGAGGTATAATTTCAGCTCTTAACGTGAGCACAGTACATCCTGTGGAAAAAATTAGATGTGAATAATAAGGCAACCCTAATTCTGTTATTTCTCAGCTTTGGAGCATTTGACTTTATGAATTTATATTCCTAACATTTCTTAATCTATAATTTGATATAATTTTAATGTAAGTCTATTTTCTACTGGCACTGGGAGAAGTTATGAACTCACTCTAATGCAGGTGAATAAGCTTACACCTTCGGAGAGTCATCCGAGAGCAAGCGAGCTTATTAACGAGTTTAAGAGTAATGATGCTGTTCATTGGTGTTCCAACAGGCAGCGAGGTGTCAGCAAGGTTGGGAATGTCATGATGTATGCTCTGGAACAGCCTGTTCTCAGAGTTTTAAGAGGCATGAGCTGGCACGCATATATTTGCCTCCAGGGCTTTCTGCTGGAGCGGTGCGCTTTGTTGGGCTCTCCTCAAGCCTCTGGGTGCTGCTCCTGGGAGACTCTTCCTTGTGTGGGGCGAAGGTGCAGCACCCAGTCATGCTCTGCTGCATTCCAGGAGTGCTGCCCGAGCCCAAAATAGAAACTCCTAACAACCGAAGGTGAGAACTTTGTTTTGTAAATCAAAGAAAAGTGTTAGTTACTAAGCTGGGGGAGGCCACGGAAAACATATTTATTTAGCAGTAGGTCTATCCTGGAGCATAAAAAAAAAATATACATACAGTTCATAAAGACTGTGGATTATAAATTTGCATGTTTTAGATCAAATTCTGTTCTTAACATCCAGAAATTCTGTGCAAGCCCAAGCAACACTGACAAAAGCAGTATTGCTCTGTAGTTCCTCTGATTGAAGGGGTCATAATTTGCCCTCAAATACCTTTAGCTAGGCATGATCTAAACTAAATCCTTGGTGTTGACCCTCCTTAGACTTGCAAAAAGTTCAGATGAGCTCTGGCTTTAACCGTGGCACACAGCTCCCGTCTCACCCTTTAACTGCAGCAAACGTACCTTTTGAGTTTACCTGTGCATTTGCAGTTGGAGAACTTCAGAAGATAAAAAGTTAATATGATATAAATTTAGGGCCGACATGCTTGCACTGTGAAGGCAGGTTAATCAGCCTCTTAACATCCTGTATTTCCCCTGGCAAGTAATGACATTATGCTTCAATCACATCAACCTTTTTTTAACACTGCCCTCAAGAAAGATTTGGAAAAGATAAACATTTCCCGTAACATTTTTTTCCCCCCTGACTTGCATCAGCTATATATGATTTATCTTTTAATGTGTTAAGGCCAGCTCGGTACTCCCTGCCCAAGATAATCTCTCATTGACTCCACCAGGAGATTTTTCTCATGGCAAGAACATTAAACAGAACACCAGTTTTATTTTATTTTTAATGTGCTTCTGACAAATTTTTTAATTTTGTATCTCTTTTTTAATTTTAATTTCTGTCTCAGTGATGCAGTAGAGATAATTTGTTGGGATATCGTTTCTACACTATTGTTTCAGCCTTGCCTTAACACCTGCCGTGGATGATAAATAGATAACCTGGCTACTGGTGTGAATTATGGAAGTGCAAGTATTGCATTAGTCTTTCTAAAACATTGTCAGCCACAAATTACTTAATGGTACCCAAAGTTAATAGGACGTTAACAGTATTATTATGGCCAGTTAAGGAATGTACAATTGAATGTGGGGCAGGTGTTTGCATCACAGGTGTGTAACATGCTATGCACTAGTAAATCATGAAATGTGAATATTTCTCCCATGCTTTGCTTCTAACTTCATTTATTATGGCGGTCTTTGTGCATAGGCGCTGATTTGAGTAATTTTGGGGTGGCAGGATTGCTGTTATCAATGATTTTTTCTTCATTCACATTGGCATTCACAATGTTTTCTGCTAACTTCAAATGTTCATCCCTTTTTGCTACAAAGGCACTTTGATAGTGACTTGGTTTGAGAAACTGAAAGCCTACATAAACCTTGCCTTAGTATTGTGGACTGTAGAAGGTAAAAAGTTATTACCTTCTTTTCTTTTTGTACCGTGGAAACAGTCCTAAATTTTATCGTGGATTTGCTAACTTTAAATTCCACTCTTGAAAATGCTTGTATTCATGATTACCTTTAGTAACAACAAAAAAAGACAACATGAAATCAGTACTGCTATTTTTGCTGTTAAAGTCAAACATGTTTGGAAAATGAGGTCCTGAATTAGGATTCTATAGCAAAATTAGATTTTCATTGGTGAAGTTCTTTTATTTTACTCATCATGGCAGTGGTCATAATTAAATGCTTTAACTGGAAAATATTTTTTGTTTACTTCTTGAGAAGTTTTGATATTTTTGTATGACTTCTGCATGAGCTTCATTACAAAATGACATGATCAATTTAAAACATTTCCCCTAATGATTTTACGAGGCTTTTGAACCTTTTTCCTCATTATTTGTTGTTACTGACATGTAACCAATTGCAAGACCAAAAGATAGTTTTGCTTATGGTACATGTTATGAAGCACAGGGACCTTGTCCTCTTCGATTTTTCTCCGAGATGCTTGGAATTTGCATCTCCCAGCTTATGCCAGTTCTGATGTGAACTTTGCCATCCAGTGATATTTAATATGAGGAATGGAGGAGGGGGAGGGGGGGTTGTTTTTGTTTTTCTATGGGCTAAACAGACAACCAGAAAAGTGTGCCACTGAAGGTGGAAAGTATTAGTGAAGGGACCCAAAGAAACTATGTCTTTGCTGCCTTCCGCAGTTTCCTCTGATGTCCTTGAATGGAAAGAGTTGGGGGCAGCAGGACAAGACATGCGGAGGTCATGACATTTCTGTTTGCCTCGGGGGGCCAGTCATGCTGAACAGACTTGTTTTTCAGCTGTAACCACCTGTAACCCTAAGAAAATGCAATGTCTTATTCGTCCTTGTCTGGTTTTGGTGTGTATGATCCATTATGGAGATCCACAGAGGGCTGGAGGATGTATCACCACCATTTTGCAGTCACTGTGCTTCATCGCTGTTTGGCACATGATACGATGGAAATGAAGTCACTTGACAGTCCTGTTGCTTAATTAGTAGCAAAGCTGCAGAGGATGTTTCAGGGTGGACTTTCACTCCTGCTTTCATAAATGAAATGAAGATGTCTCAAACAAAAACCACTCTGAATTCCAGTGCCACAGCTGAGTCTGAATCTCCATCCAGGCTGACCAGGCTGCAAAGCCCTACTGTGGAACTGACCCTGCAACACTGCCCGGCTCAGAAGCATATGCCAGGTAACTCTGCACAAAGTCCAGACTCTCACTTGGATCCATCTGCTCCATTTGCGTTTTACGTGTATTTTGACTATCCCACCTCCCGCTCTCCTAGTAGCAGAAATGGTTGCCCTACCTTGGAAACTATGGCGCCAGATGTAACTTCTGAAGAATAGCCAGGAAAAGCAAAGTAGACCAATCCTTGGGATCCCTGCCCATCTTGCAGGAAGCATTGTCTGCCACAGTATCAGGCCTTAATTATAGTAATAGAAATACAGTAACGCAGCAAGAAGAGATCAATATCTACTAGATTCAAGTTCAAAAAAAATCACTTTGTCCCTGGGACGACGGGTTTCCAGCGATCCTCAGGCAAGAGTGTGTTTTTCCACAGTTTGGTACCCTCACGTGTGAGGCTCATCTACAAAGCAGTCATATGTCTGCCCTGCTCAGTGACAGTTACTTCACCTCAACACTAAATATACTCAAGCATTACAAACAGAGCCAATGCAAAGTGGCAGAAGGTATTAAAATCATGCTTAAAGTTGCTGCCACTGTGTTTAGTTCATTCACAGTCATTTCCATGAAGGAGGTGGTTTCTAGAGACATTTATTTTCTGTCCTCGCACTCATTGCAATGCAGACTGAATGCCTCTGCATAAACAATTAATCTGACTTCTTTGCATCAGGCACCCTTTTGATAAATACTGCTGTTGCAACTTGTTTGCACAGGGTGAAGACCTATCACTTAAAAACATTTACTTGATATATTTACATATAATTCTGCATTCTCTCAAGACCTGTTGGCAGCATTAAGTTATTCTACAATGTCAGCTGTTACAAGGTTGTGAGTTTCTTGGCTCTTCAGTGTTGCATAGAAACAAAGCACTTGCAGATGCTTTGCCATTTGGCTGTAATGTTGCTTTCCATTTAACAAAAAAAGCATTTCTTGGATGTCATATGAGCATCAGTATCAGATTTCTGAGCGATTAGACCAGTGGTACAGGTAGATCTAAAACTGTTGCTGCTGCTGGTGTGTACTAAACTTTTAGTAAGGTCTTTGATGTTCTACCTGAGTGCTTACAAACTGTTGCCACTTTAGTCTGTCAGCATTTTTGATGTTCCAAAACGTGAAAACGATAACCACATATCATTAGCAACCTGTTGCTGTTCAAAGATAAAAGCCAGTGATGGCAGAAGCAATGTTAATAGCCACACTTTTATCTTAGAGACACGTTAGCTGAGCTGTGCCATGCACTAGGATTTGTCTTGCCATCCATTAAAATAATTAATCAGCAAAATGGCATGTTAATGAGGACTGTAGAGATGCCTAGATGTGTCCATAAAAATGATCTTTTATGCCCAAGGCCAGATTCTCTTCTCACTCCAAAGAAATTCTGTTGGCTTTGGTTGCATTACTCTTCTTACAGCAGCATGTGAATAGAATGAATAAAACTGAGGCAAAGTATAACGTGAATGAATGATTTTTAGAATGATTGGTAGGTTCATCTGAGGGAGAAAAAAATTGTGGAAACTGAAATACTGCAAAAATTAGTTTTGTTAATAAGAAGTAACTTAGGGCTGTGGTTGCAACTAGATCATCTGTCACTGAAATGTATGCGGGCCTGGACGATAGTTGGGGAAAGAAAAGCCCCCTAAATGTTGATAGGAAAGTGCTTGGAAGCAAAGTGCTTAGTAACAATCAGAAGAGATGACAGATTGTATTATTGCACAAGGTATTAGAGGTATCAATTTACAGCGCTTTCTATACCATCATTACCTGCCACAGGCTGACTCTAATCGCAGCAATAGAAACCAGGGTAGCTCCATGGGTGTTTGTGACTTTCTCTGAATATTTATGAAGGTTATAAATGAAATCAGGATCTTGCTCTCTGTTCTTAGCCCATCTGTATAACTGTGAAGGCCAAATGAAGCTTTTAGTCATTATACTTAATTGGATGAATGGCCTTCAAAGCTGTCAATAAATGGTGTGTTCACAGTAAGGTAATTAATAACTCTATTTCCTTTTGGAAGACATATCATTAGCCATTATTTCTCGAGATACAACACTGATGTCTTTATTCAAAGAGGTAATTGCAGGTTACCCACCAATTCCCCACCAGTGACATCATCTTTGCAAACCAAATCTCACAATCTGTCACTTTTGAATTCATAATTAGGATATTTTTCTAATGACAAGTGAATGTTATTGAAAGAAATACCTACTTTGTCGTTACAGGAATAAGCACAGCCGTACTGAAGAGCGAGGGGCTTGTAACACAAATAAGGCTTGTGAGTTGTTAGACTGAACATCTGGGACCTTCAGAATGACTGTATTGAAGGATCTGGCAAAAGTCACAAAGGCAAACCGGCAGCTGTATCACAACCGGTGTGCCACCAACAATTTTGATGGCATACTTGAACAGACATGCCAAAAAGATTCTGTGCCGCAGAATTTATTTGCTAATTCAGAGTATTTTATAATAATGGATAAAGAAGTTCTGTTAGATTGTCCCTGTTCAGAAAATATGTACTATACAGCGTGAATGTCCTTTTTCACCCCTATTAATTAGTGCTATGCAGCATAGTTGATATCTGACCCTATCCTGGGAGGTCAGAAACGTGGATAGCAATGGGATACGTTGGTGCTTTTTATTTGTTCATCCTATTTTAAAATGTATGTGTACAAATAACAAGAATCCTTCACCAAGAGGTGAACAGCTCTTGCTAGTGTTGTAAAGCCATACAGGTAAATTATATCTATTTCTGTCAGTGTGAAATTCTTAAATACAATCATAGTTTTCAGCTATCTTAGAGAGTTACTCCTTTTCCTTTTGCATCGGCTGTTCAGGTTTTTCAGTATCTTGGGAGTTTTGTAAAGGTATAAGCGACAACATGGTTTATGCACTGACTTTGATCTGCAGACTTCAAACAAATATGTTCTGCGAGTGTTTGTCACAGACCCAAAAGTCTGGCAGGAGCTGGGGCCTGTTCTACATTTGAACCCAGGTATTTTAGTTCTCTTTTTATATCCTTACCTTACCAATAGCAGGAACCTGTTTAACATGGTTTCTGCTTCCCTGAGCCTCGCTATTGGTTTGATCTTAAGTGGCCTTTCTTGTGCATCGTCTCCTTGCATCTTGGCTCTTCCCCTCTCAGAGCCGCCCTAAGCCCTTTGCCATGACGGGACAGTGGTGCAGTGCCCGTGGCTGACTCCATGGACCTGCCCCGCCTGAACAAATTGGCTGCTCCAGTCCCACACGGGGTTGAGTAAGAAACTGAAGGGAACTACTCTGCAGGTATGTCTTTGTCGTGCTCTTGTTATAGCAAGCCTCTTAGCTTGCTGCTCCTCTGCTCTGGCTAGCACGCAGGCAAGCATGTGCTGTAGCTGCAAGGCAACAACTAAGATCTCAAGTACTGTTTTAGCCAGAGGGTATTGTCAGGAGCCATTTTGTATTGCCTTTTAGCTCTTAATCCTGCTCTTAAACTGAGTTTTGTGTCTGCACCCAAGTACGTATGTGTTTTGGAAGTGAGCTGGCCTTCAGCTGATCCTATGTCAACTCCTGTACCCCAAAGAATTCAACATGCGGATGAAGGCTTGCAAAGGACTTCACTTCAGCGTGGCTAATCACCAAGCAGGGCACACAATTTGGAAAAGGCCCTGAGCAAATATAGCATTGATGGCCTTGGTGTTCTTGACCCAGGATAGGAAGATTATTTCTTATTTTGCCTGTATAGCTTTGTGACACTAGCAAGAGCTGTCAGAAAGCTGTAATGTAATGGAAACTCTCTGGAGTTTCTTTCCTGGTGGTTTAAAGATATGGTGCTAAGCGGTTTCTTCTGGTAAAATATTTTAAGTAGTGACATAATTTCCTTCAAATAACTATCATTTTCAAGCCCAATAAAAGTGAGAGCTTTATGGCCTATATTAACTCAAACAGCCCTTTGGAGAATGCCTGACATTTTATGAATACTTATTGTCTGTTTTTTCTACCTGCTCTTAAATAATGAAATACCTAACACCTGGAAACACGTAATGAGGTCCAGAAGAAGATCTAATACCTAATGCTGCCTGGAATATCAGGCATCAGAGTTTCTCATTTGTAAAGAATATTTTTCTTACAGGGCTTGCAGGAAATCTTTATCTCAAAGCCGCTGCAGGAAAAGTTCAGACCTTCAGTGGGTGGGTGCACTATAACTGATGGCATACGAAAGACATTTACCTCCCTACGTTAGAAATTTAGGCCTTGGAAAACCATAGGCAGCATGGTAGCAAATGGCTCTTGCAGAAGTACAGTGTGAAAGATTACATAAAATTCTCTCATAGGAATGAAGAGTTGTGGTATTTCAAATTTAATACAATAAAAATTGAGTTCAGTGTCTGATCTTTTTTTTGGCTGACTATATTTGCTATCTAACTTGCTGTGTGGAAAAGGTGACACTTTTCTTCCCCCCCAACAATCTCATCTCTCTCTAATCTTTTCTTTTTTTTCTTGCAAACAGCCCAGTGTAGTATTTACCTATTTAAAAATCTAGGGAGAACGCTAGTGCATGGCTGCATCTAAGAAGCAGAATTAAAAATACAACTTCTTGATTTATTAAGCAGAAGGAAGGTGGGTTTTCCTCTATGCTAATTCCTTGAATGTATGGCAGATTGTAACGCACACTTGTAGAACAATTAAGGCATCATTATTGAGAAGTGAAAGTCTGGCAATAAAACTTCTTTGAATTTTGCATTTTAAATACACAGAGTTGGATCCTGGAAATCTTTCTTTAGTGGCAATACTTGTGTGATAAAAGGCAGTTCAATAAATGTCCCTTTATCCAAATGCATTTCCTAGATGATAGTGTAGATAAAATGATCAAGCCCAGAAGTGTTTTATTTGCAAGAGTAAAGTGACTGTTGAATGAGGGTGGGTTTCCACACCTGTACTAGCCAGCAGTTGCGGTCCGTGCTGACTAGGGGGGATGAAATGCGAGGCCAGAGTATGCGCGCACACAGGAGCTGGGTGCAGATAAGAGGGGGGCATGCTCCTTTCGCTTGTGCCCCAACACTCCTGCAGCCATGGAGGACTTGTAGGACTTGTTCTCCCATTTCTACAATGGGACTAGTGTACATCACAGACAAAATGTAGGACCAAGACTCTAATGACGCCTTCTCTCCAGTTTTTGCCCAGCTAAATTAGCAGGATAACAGTGTGGTTTTGGTGTCTGCCCTAAAGAAGGCTTGACATTTGGGTCAGCTATGGAAGCTCTTTGGATTCCTGAAGCAGAGCTTGTCACAGGGAAGTGGAGCATTGCCACGATGCACTGTTGAGTTATTCTGGCACAATGCAATGAATTCTTGATAAAGGACCTCAAGGATTGTCTTAAAATCAAGGTACAGTAACATGTAACAAAGCCTTTTACTTGCCAAAGACTGCTTACAGGACTAAATGTTAGGGACCATGCCCTTACCTCCAAATCACAAACATCTTTTTTGCCTTACTGCTCCTTTGGCTAAAGATGTGTGTTTCAGCCCTGCTTCTATGGCATTTAAATCAGTAAGAAAATCTTACTCAGCCTCAGAGGAGAGGGGCTGGGCATTGTTGCTTAATAACTCGCATAACTGAAAACACTGACCCTAAGCACTAAAGTGAAGCAACTGGATGGTTGTTTTGCACAGCCTCAATATGTGCTTGCAGATGGCTTTGTGCAACAGTAGCTGTCGTAGGATGATAAGCATGATTTGTGTCATATATGGCTATAAACATATCAGTAAGAAGGAGTTATTAGTGATCATAACCCATAATTATCAGCAAACTGCTAGATGCTCGGTCCATTGATTATATTAAAGAACCTCTTACAAAGGTGTAAAGCATGAGCATTATCGCTGTTGTATAATGAAATAATTATGTAATGAATACGTAATTACGTAGTGCATAAATAATGTTAATGACGCTGCCAAATGTTAACTGTATTAATCACTAGAGGGCAGATTATAATCCGTGCTGGGTACTTTCCTGCTCGCTGCCTGTGTCACAGGGAGGCAACAGCTCTCAGCGCCTCGCTGGCTGGCGTGCAGGCGGGGTGGGGAGCGAGGGAGCCAACGCTCAGCCCTTCCCAACGCAACCGGCAGCAGAGCTGAGAGAGAGGGCACAGAGAAGCAGTGCAAGTCTGATGGACATTGCATCCCTCTGTTGAAACAAAGGGGAGCCGTGGACCACCCTGACTTTTAGTAGAAATCTGGTTTATTGCTCTTTCTGGAATTATATGAATGTGATTTTTTACCTTGTTTCAAATTTATGGCAGAGTCAAAGCTCCAATCCAATAATAAGAGCATTTGTGATAGTGTAGCTAATTCTATGCAAAAATGTTTGCAGGATCAAGGCATTTATGATTATTTTATAAGATCACTGGTATTAAATATGCATCATATCCCTTGTTCTTTTTGTCTTTTCAGAGTTTATGCAAACATGTATATTACTGTACGTTTTCCCCAGTAGCAATTTATATGAATCTATATTTTAAGCTTACTCAGAGTCTATACCCCACTTCTAGTATTAACATAAAGCCATCCTACCTATCTATATCCAGGACAACCATGGGGGATCCGCTGTGTTAAACTTAAACAAACCAAAAAGAGTTGAATGAAGTTTGAGATCAAGAAAGTTCTTGTCTTTTCCTCCAAACCATGGCATGCTGATAAAATCAGTAATGCTTCAATCCTTTGGATTTTTAAAGTAGAGAGACTAAATATAGACATGGAGGCCTCTTGCTCAACCTGCTGACCCTGAACCAAGTGACTGTAGGTTGCACTGACAAGAGCCCCATTGTCCTTTTCATTAATCAAACCCACTGAGCCAGGTAAATCTTTAAACAAGATGAATGGGCAGCATTTTTAAAAAGTAAAATAATTCACTAGGCTTTGGATGTGTTTCTCTTTAATTAGTTTGATGAGCACAAAGTCTGAAGCCTTGTCGAACACCCAGTATTAACTTCTGATGCTGACCTAGAAAAGGAGCATTGCAGAGGTAAGAGAACGGGCAGGTGAAACTAACTGAATAAGAGATCTTTTCTGTTAAAGCCTTTTGCCAGATGAAAAGAATCATTACCACAATGATACTTCTAATTATACTGTCATTAGGGTACTACTGCAGGTTCCTATGGTGCATGAAGCTCTCCCTCTTTCAACAACTTGATCCAAAAAGGGTAAAATACAGGTATTAACCCTTTCACTTGAATTAAAGCTGAATATTTAGGCAAGCTAAAAGAACACAGTTTATTTTGAAGTCAAGGCATAATATTTTTGAGGTTTCTGGAAAATTCACAAGGGCTTTTTTTTAAATTCAAGTAGTAAACAGTACTGAAGAGTAAGTAAATTACCTGGTCACTGTACATTCTTGCCAGAGGTCAAAGATGGAGAAATGATGATGTGTGTTTCTCAAGACAGCCAAATGGGAAAGAAAATGTGCTTTATTGTTGATCTAATCGTTGCCTGACTGGAAAATGTGAGGTGAAGTTTCTGGCACTAAGTTGTTGTCCAAACCATTGAAAAGGAGCCAAGAGCAGATCATGCACTGGGCTGCAGACAACAGCATTGTTCAAGGCCACTTTCAACCCATGAAGCAGCTGTCTAATCTACGAAGTGAAAAATACTTCCATTTTTTTTATGACTTTCAAGCTGCAGATGATGCTATAACATAACTGCAAGGCTTTCTCTTTAGTTTGGAGGCCTGGACATTCGACTCCTGGATCCAGAATGGAGTCAAAATCACAGGAATGCATGCAGCTACAGTCCAAGGTGCAAAAAATTATGTGCTATTACATGCTGTCGTAAGACACCTTCTACCTAGAGCTAAAATGCTTCTAGACTTTGGATGGCAAGTCCAAGTTGCCCCAGCACCCTTGTCTAAAACTGACCTAGAGGGGAACACCATTTCCTTGCTCTGTCCAGTGCAAACAGTGTATTTTCTTACTGTTCTGGATGGAGTCTAGCTCATATTGTGTTCTTCAGGAGCAGATCACCGGTGGGACTATAGCCTGTTCTGGCAGTATGGAACAAAATCTTGTCATCTTCAGTGTTTCAGGAGCAGGGGGCTTGAACCTTCTGGGTTGCATATGTACAGGGTCACTAGAGCGTTAAATAGGCTGCAGCTCTCCCATCAGGACCACCTAACTCAGTGGGGGTGTCCCCAGGCAGGGACCGTTGCATGTAACTTAGGTGTGTATTGGAGATCCAAAACTGGAAGCCCATTGCCAAAGAAAATGGAGAGATGCCTACGGGAAGGAGACTTGGAGGATTGAGTTATTCCTGAGGCAGGCGGCATGGATGTTGGGATGAAATGACAATCTTTCAGTGGAAGACATTGAGCAAGGCGGGTAGATCAGAGTAACAGGTACCGCAACAGCCAAATACATAAAGGCAAAAGGAGAAAGGGCAGCTAGGAAGAGAGAGGTAAATTTCCACAAAGGGGCGGGGGAATAATAATATTCATGCACCTCTGTATTTTGAGGGAATGGCTTTTTTGTGATGCTCAGCCAGTGACGCTGCAGTACCACAATAGAGCTCATGGCAGTTTAAAGTGAGGATGTGGCTATGGAGGTTTTGCGAATCCCAGAAGCTTCTCTTTGATGACTAAGTAGTTATTAGCTCTTTTGAGACTGAGTACCATTTGGATAATTGGTGAGTGGACTGTGACCTGAAGTACTGATAAACTGGAGGGAAATGATTCAAAATTCTTTTCAGTTTTACTCCATACTGCTTTTGTTTCATGTTCACACAACTCAATCTAAAACATGAATCATTATTTTCATAAGAGAAACCATAATTGGCATAATTTGAAGAAAAAAAGTAGTAACACTTGTTAATATGGGCAGAATTCAATTAATAAAACGCCAAACCACATACTGTGGCTGATTTGTTTCTAAAATATCCTCTCTTCAACTTTAATAGGCAAATGTTTCGTCTGTTGTGGTCAGTCTTTTAAAAAGGCAGCAGCGTTTATCCCTTCTGCCCCATTTTTTTAATCTTTGCTGTTATCCATAATTTGAAAACAAAGGGCCCAAGCCAGTCCTTTATGCCTGAAACTGGTGGGAGTTCTGACTAAAATGACAAGTGACTTCAGGTATGGTCATAGAGTTGTACTGATTTAAGTGACATTGCAACGTGGCCTGGCATGTGCAGAAAAAAAAAGACCTTTTCACAGGACATTAAAAGAAAAAAGCCTGGGAAGCTTAGTCCAGACTTTAAAGTGATGATGAGGAACACTTCCAGATAGCAGAGGAAGCAGCTAGATTTGTCACTACTGTTGCTGAGAAGCTTTTCTGAGCCTGCAGAGCTAACAGGACCCGTGTCTTATCTTGCTAACACGCTCGTGTTCCTGCTGGGTTTCCCACACATCCTTTGCAACCCCATAAGCTGGGCCGTTCATGTGAATGATCCCTATGCTCTTCTTAGAGAAAACAACTGTGTTGGCAAAGACCTAGGGCTTACAGCAGTCCAGCTAGCTCACCTCATTTTTGAATTGCATGAGCGGCTGACCTGCAAGCCCGAAGGAGAGGTAATGACCAGCAGGTCTCTGAGCAGCAGAAGGCAGTGCAGCTGGAAGAGAACGCGATGCAATCAAAAATATCTAAGTGCAATAAAAAATAGCTGTATTTTTACCATGAGAGACAGTGTCCAATATAACCCTACATCACGCAGCCCTTGGGGAGGGGTGGAGAGAGGAGCGACTGGTTAGCATATGGAGTACTTTCTGAATGAGCTAGTTAGCCTGGGTCTAACCCAGCCTTTAACTGGGTCTAACAGCCTCTGTCCTCCACTGCAGTGAAACCTTGTGGAGATACACATTTTCAGCTGAGCTTTACAGTTCAACATATGCCTTTGTAAAGGACCATAAGGTGAGATTAGGTTTAGATGGGATATTAGAAAAAATTTATTCACGGGAAGGGTGGTCAAGCATTGGAACAGGCTGCCCAGAGAGATGGTGGAGTCACCATCCCTGGAAGAGTTCAAAAAGCTGGCAGACATGGCATTTTGGGACATGTTTTAGTGGGCATGGTGGTGTTGGGTTGATGGTTGGACTGATGATCTTAGAGATCCTTTCCAGCCTTAATGATTCCTAGTTTTTACTTTCATTAAAAAATAATCCAGCCACCAAGCCAGGAAACATGAAATTATTACTCTACCCTTAATTGGTTTAGTGGTGGACTTGGTAGTGTTAGGTTAATTAAGACTGGATGATCTTAAAGGTCTTTTCCAACCTAAATGATTCGATTCTATTCTATAATTCTATGCTCAGACCACATCACTTATTTTTTGCATAGTATCAGACAATACTTTAAGAAGACCTTTTAGAATCAGTTTTTCTTTTTAAACTTGGAGTGGTGTCAAATTGTTTTAAAGTACTTTAAAATATTTTCACTTACCAACTGCTATTCCTTTTGAAAGCAAAGTAAATGGTTATGGGCAGCCCTGGAAATACAGCATTCATTTATCCCCACCTGATCCTGCCCAGAATCCTGCTCTGTAACACGCCGAGGTTTGCTTGGCCCCCTCTGCTCCCCTCCCCTCCGCTCTCTCCTGATGGATGTTGATCCTGCTCTGGAGTAAAACAGCTGTCCTGGTGACTTAGAGAAGCGTTGTTGTCCTTGGAAAAAGAGGGGAAATCTTAGGTGAGTACTTTAAGAGAGAGCCTGATGAGCAGCACCCCAAGATAGCCTGAGCTGGCCTTTTTCTGGCTTTATTTTTTATTTGTTTATAAAGTGAAATCACATGAAGACATAAATTCACAGTTTACTTTAAATATATTCTCGCTGGAAGAGTGCCTCACCCTTAACTGCAGGCATAATAAAATGGCTTAGTTCATATCTCTTGAAAATCTCTTTTTATCCATTGTCAATCACTTTGGGCTGCAAAGACATTTCTTATGATATTTTACTTATGCTCTCACCAGTGCTAGCCTTTAGTAAACTAATTTCCAACTACAGGAATTGTAATACTGCATTCTTCATGAACTGCAAAATTACTTCAATTTTTACCTGTCCAGTCATTTGTTCCTGTTTAGTTCATAAGTGGAAAATATTTTACAACTTTTTTCAGATAATGTTCCTTTTTTTCCACATTTATGGGGCCTCTATTTTATATAAGCTCCCTGCAAGATAAGAGTTTAATAAAGAACACTCAGATTTTTAAAATTTCTGTATGTCTATAACACCTATTTTGCCAATGCTTATAGATTTTTAGGAGATTTTACTCCAATTTTTAAATAAAAAGGAGATATGAAACGTGTTTCTGATATAATTATAAACCTAAAATGTAAGTTTGCTCACTGAAACTATATCTTGGGGTTCTTCTGCAATACAAGTTAATTAACTGGATTTAGATATTTGCAAGATGATATATTTAATGGGATTACTGCTCATATAATGTTCTCAGTGACTGATTTGGAATCTAAGCTTAGGGAACAGAATACTGAATTTCCAGCTCTTTGAGAGTTAATGTTGTGTTAAAGAAAAGTACAATTTGAACCTTATTGTTCATGAATAGCGAAGTTATTCCAGTGAAATAGAGCCGGTCCCTACAAGGGCTACACGAGGCAGATGCATGAGCAGGAGTGCGCAGAAACCGACATTCCTGCGAGCGCTCGGGGTGCAGATATAGCCACACCTGAACTCCTGGCAAGTTCAAGGCAATTGCGTATCTCGTCAAAACATAATGGCCCTTTATTCAGACCCTGTCTCCCAAGTGGGATCAATTAGATGCTTTGGTCTGCGGGCTTAAAAATAAACAGTCATGTTTTCATTTATACTCAGAATGAAAACGTAGACATATGACCGTGTCTTTTCTGCCTGGTCCTGTCATGTTTTGAAACTATCATTAATTTATTCTTTCAAAATACTGATTGTCTCTTTAATAGAAAAATGGGGAAAATTAAATGATAACTTGCTCTGGGGAAAAATACAGTAGCCCTGACAAAGAATATTTCCATGTGCCAATATATCCCACATTAGTGTCTATCTTCTTTTCAAGGCAAATATATTTCTGTGTGTCAATTTTGTTCACTACAATGTTAGAGTTTCACTCTTAGCACAGGATTTCTCTAATGAATATGATAATTTAAATCATATGATCAGAGTACTACTTTTAAAAGAAATTTGAACTTTTTTTGTTTAAATGCTATTAAGTGTTTCAATATTAGTTCAGTCAAATAACTATTAGATTGGGGAATTTATATTCTCACTTTAGCAGATGCCTGTGTAGTCCTACAGTTCTTCTATATTGAAATATTTTTTAAAAGTACTTCATAAGTAAAATGATAATTCATGTTTAACCAGCATAGATTTTAAAATTTAACCAGTGTTCCAAAGCTCCAGTGAGTTCAAATGTCTTAACATTTTTATTTGTGAGAGCAATTTTAATTTTAAGCTTTGCTAAAATGAAGTCTGAAAGAATTAACTGGATAAGATCATTCAGTTCACAGTGGTTCACCAGCACACATGCTGGAATGCGGGCAAAAATCCCACAAAGAGAAGGAGATACTTACATAGCTGCACGCATCTTCCCAAAATCAGAGCTAAAATACCATTGGACATGATAGTGTTGATTGGGGGAGGGTTTCACCAGTTTTAGCCCATTATGTATAACATATTTTGCCTTTGACGTAAGAGCCTTGGTTCGGATGCGATTCTGTACTCTGATCAGAGGGTTTTAGTGACACGGACGAGAAACAGGCTGAGCTTACCTGTATGTGCAAAATCAAAAGTGAGCCGTCAGAGTCGTGCCAAGGCAACCTTGAAGGCTCACGTTTTACGTGATTGTTGCGTTAGAAGTATTTCATTCTAAGAATTTTAGTACTTGAATAAACTGCTCTTATGAAGCTAAATTTAGAGCTGTTCTGTTTATGAATGCATAAAAATATGCCTGTCTATTTTTCATGATTTGTCTGTAGTCAAGACAACTGTGAAATGCGCCCTATAATACAGGGCAATCACTAAATAGACCACAATAGATTAATAACTTACAGAAACCTCTTAAAATATTCTCAGCTCATATAT
This sequence comes from Pelecanus crispus, assembly GCF_030463565.1. Lineage (NCBI taxonomy): Eukaryota > Metazoa > Chordata > Aves > Pelecaniformes > Pelecanidae > Pelecanus > Pelecanus crispus. Next base: position 8,121,089 of record NC_134652.1, read on the forward strand.
TTGTGAAGAGTTTGCGATCTTAAGTATGATATTCTGTGATTTACCAGTAAAGGAATTTGAATTGTGCCTTTATATTCCTGTCCCGTAGCGTGATGTTCTTCTTTCTGGCCAGGGCTTTCACTGATGCAAACCCAGATACTGGTTTTCCTGGACTGAACGGCAATGCCACTGTATGAGGGGGAATTCCAGAGCTGAGAAAGAGGTTTTTCTTGGTTCTTCAATTTATCCCATGCATTTTATCACTGTATACATCATAGGAAAAAACTGATCATTTAACAGCTTTCTCCCAAGCGTCAAAGGGACTTTGTGAGTTTACAAAGTCAGGTTTTTGTAACATTGGGCTTTCATCTTCAGGTTTTTTCAAAACACAGCCAGTTGTGGAAATAGCAAGCAGACATGTATGAGTGCACAGCAATATTGCATGTCCAGGAATGTCATTTGCGGTGCTAATATGAAAGTATAAGGAAGATTTCAGGTAGGCTGGATTCAGTGAATCAACTGCCATTTGTCAAGGACTCTAGAACAAGCAGTTGTGGGGCTTTTCTTTCACTCTCAGTATGTAGAATTAGTGTTCTCTGGGATGAAGTTACAGTCAGCAGGGAGATAACGAACTAATGCTTGGAAAAAGAAGGAGATTTGATCAAGCTATGTGAATGAACTAGGCCAAGGATGGTCCATCTGATTTAAGAGTGTTGATACCGGTTGTGCTTGGGAAGTTTCTGCCAGCTGAGACTAAGGGCAGTTGTTGGTGCACAGTTATAATAGCAGCAAAAAACACATTACAAATATGTCCCATTAATTTGAATAGTCTGTTGCTAAAGAGAAATATAAAATGACAGCAGACTGGAGGAACTTTGAAGAGACCGTGTACAAGATAGGCTCTATCAGAACACATCATTTGTCAGAACTGAAATACTTTGCGAAGTCAGGCATTGCCAGAATGTCTGAAAATGTTTTGACAGTATCAAAATATATCTTTTGGAATGAACTGATGATGCTGGTTTGGTTTTTCAATCAAACTTTGAAACTAATTTTTTTTCAGTATTGTGTTCCATTGAAAGTTGAACTGAAGCTAAATGTAATGAAACATCTGTGTCTAAATTATTGTAATTTTTCTCCAGTTACAGAAAGAACAGTAGTTACAAGCTTATCTTGACAGATGTATTTTACAGCTATCTTCTATCTTACATCTTCTATCCACAGATAAATGAGAAAAATACACAGAATTGTACTATTGAAAAGGCAGTATCTGAAAGCACCAAAAAAATGTGTTGCTGGATTAATCAAAGAATAATTTAATTCTGTACTAATAACAACTTAGAAAACACAAAATGAAGCTAGAACATTTGTGAAATTGTCATCCATTACACTTATGAATTGACAGTGCACTGCAGGAATGAATTGATATGAGCATGGGATCTGGCAGTTACGGCACATAGCGATGCTCTTCTCACAGAAGAGGGAACATGCAGTGCTAGCGCAAGATGACGGCATTCTCGGGCTCCTCGGTCAGTGGTATGAATGTTTTTCAAATGCCTCATTTACCCTCGCAAAGAGCCGTTGGAGATCCTTGGATCAGGCCTGAGAGCAGTTAGGCGTTCGCTGTCTCAATTTCAGCCCAAATATAAGGTGCAAATAGAGGAGTTCATTGGGAATGCATTTGGCAGCCCTGGGCAACCAGCTTTCCCCAAAATGAGAGCCTGTGGAAAGCTGTTTTCATCTTCCCAAGCCACTGGCCTTATGGACTTCAGCGCAAATAAGTTTCCAAATAATGAATCTGCAGTTCAGTTTCTGGCCAAGGCGAATGAGCACACGTTAACTCATTCAGAAAGGAGATGAAAAGCTCACATTCAGGATGCATTAATCTGAAAACAAGTGTACTTTTGTGTCTGGGGAGTATTATTTTCATTGCCATCAATTTAGAACATAGATAGACTGTGATTCTAGCTTCACTATCAGGTTGCCCCGCAGGCTGAGACCCCTCCCCAGGCCACTCTATTTAATTTAGACTAATCTAAAGCTAAGTGAAACTTTGTACCCTCTCTGATTTCTCCCTATGATGGGGAACACTCTGATTTCCCCTTCCCCAGTGACCTGCTTGGAGCGGCTGGGGAAACGGGGGAGGGAGAGGTATGCAGGAAAGTGACCCCCAGGTAAGGGGAATCATTATTTGTACCAGCTGACAACCTATTAACAGATGGAAAAAGTGTTCAACCACTTCTTCCCTAGTAGTTGTTCTGTTAGTTTGAATTTTCCTTCACTTTTACACTCTTCTTTTGAAGGTAGTCTTTGGTACGTGAATTTTTCAATGCATTGCACGTATCAACAGAGATAAATCTCCCGCAGAGCAGAATGAAATCCAGTACTTAATGCTACTCTTACACGATTCTTGTGCTCCTACATTTGCAGTGAAATTTGATGTGGCAGGAATTGGGCCCTGTATTTTTCATCTTGGTTTGTTGTGGGGTTTTTTTTTCATGAAATGAAATTCTCAATAGGAGGAAGGAAAGAGTCGACAAAACAGGTCTCTGATTCCCATAGGCAGATGCACTGAGGACAATATGCATCCCTCACTCTCAGCCTTCTTTTAGAAGGTAATCCTGAAAGCGGGGAAGGCATCTACGTGCATATGTGTGACTTTGCGTGGACATGCATAGTACAGAGGTGAGCCTTCAAGTTCACTGATACTTTTGTGAAACATGCAGTGAGCAGGATAGGGGTATGTCTCATAGTTGTTGCACAGTTTGAGGATGATAACGAATTTTATACCTTTTGCAATCTTTTTTCTAGACAAATTTTCATTTACTACAGCTGTGCGGCTCCTTGTGAGACTTAGTGACATCAGTATCTACAGGAGAATCTGTTTTGGGCAGCATCTGATGTCAAGAAGACTTTGGCAGCTTTGCTACATTTTTCCTTCTCATCCTTTGAAATTTACAGATTCGTCCATACATGAGTTCTCACAGAAGTCTCTTTGACAGACTCTTGCTATCATTTCTGATAACTGGCGTTGGTTTGTTTGCACTGGGGTTGGTTTGTTTGCTTTCTTTTTATTTATTTTTTTTTTTAACCTGCTGTGATTACTTTCTGTGGATAAGCCAAATGAAGAAAAAAGATTCTTCCCAGTAATGGTCCTAAACTGGCAAGCGCTCAGCAAGCAAATCAGCAGGTTCCCACACATAAAAAATCAGGTTGTCAGTTTGGGCTCTTCTTATTTGAAGAAGTAACAAGATGCAACTGCCTGTGACTCTTAATCTTTTACAAAGCAAAATTTAGGGTCTCTGCTCATAGGCAAGAAAAAAAATATCTGCAGCAATACTCTTTAAATGTGTTAATCAGTAAATTTGAATCACTCTGTCAACAAACAATGAATAAACAAAAGTGAGCAAGAAATGAAAGCTAGTCTGAGCAGTGCTTGGAAAATATCTTAAAACAGTATTTAAAAAGGAACAATTTGGAAATATTCAGCAGGTCTTAAAAGGTACTGCTAAAGTATCAAATTTTTCATGAAGTCTTTGCAGTGTTTCCATGAAAAAGGTGTTAGATGTGATGAAATTATTGAACTTATTAGTTCTAATTGACCTTGAATTTTCATGACCTTACTCTCTCATAATTGCAGCTGGAGGAGTTCAGAGGAATGATTTCAAATTTAGCAGGTTTCATCAGATTAACGATAGAACTGATGAGCTCCAGATCAAACCTGGAGGATGGAGGGTTCTGGTTTTCAACAGCGCAAGGGGAAGATATGTTAAGTGAAGAGAGGTCTTAAATTTACCTCCTGGCTGCTGCTGGGCTACAGCTGTCCTGGTGGCGTTTCTGACCATTGCTTCATAGCAAGAGAAGTACCTGGGGTGCAAATCTCCAGAGGCAGCTTGGATGCAAGGGGTGCTCGCAGTCCAGTCATCTTTTTCTAATGGTTGTTCACACACTTTGCCCAAACATCCCAGAAATGCAAGCATAACCTGCGCATCAGGAATTTTCTTCTTCCCTTCATGGGTTAGAGGAAAAATATAATTTTTATTGCCCTGTCTAATGTAAGTGTGGGTCAGTCATCTCATTGTCCTCATAGATGATTAATTCACCTATATTCTTTATCTCATTTTGGTCTAATGACACAGACCATGGACAGACAATTAGCAGTGACCATGCTGCTAATTAAAATGAAAAGGGCATGATTATGTTTCTCATAAAGAATTCTGTTTTTCTGATTTAGAAATGCGGTGCAAAAAAGTCAGAAAAAGAAAATCTTATTTTTGTCTCGTGGCTTACAAAACTTGCATGAACAAGACATTTATGTGTGTGAAATTGCCAAACTGGAGCTGGGGTCGGAACTCTCAAGGGGCTGAATAATGAGCAGAAGAGAGAAATGAAACAGCTGAGTTACTACACTGAGAAACATATGTGTTGTACTTACACATTTACCAATGTTCAAAAGATTTTCTGATATGTAGCTGCTCTCTTGAAAATTATCTACATGGTTGTCTGGAGTTGTAATGTATCTGCAGGAGGCATTTTGGCCTGTCAGGTAAATTATACAGGGTTGCAAAGAAATTTATAAATGGATATTTATCCCTCAGACAGAAACCACTTTGGAGAAGCTCTACTGATCTAATGGGTTGTCGTGGTTCAGCCCCAGCCAGCCGCTAAGCACCACGCAGCCGCTCGCTCACTCCCCCTGCCCCGGTGGGATGGGGGAGAGAATCAGAAGAGTGAGAAAACTTCTGGGTTGAGATAAGAACAGTTTAATAATAGAAATAAAGTAAAATAGTAATGATAATAATAACAATATAATAATAATAATGATAATAGACAAAGCAAGTGATGCACAATACAATTGCTCACCACCCGCCGACCGACGCCCAGCCAGTTCCTGAGCAGCGATCGCTGCTCCCCAGCCAACCCCCCCCCCACCCAGTTTCTATACTGCCCATGACGTCATATGGTATGGAATAGCCCTTTGGGCAGTTTGGGTCAGCTGGCCTGGCTGTGCCCCCTCCCAGCTTCTTGTGCGCCTGGCAGAGCATGGGAAGCTGAAGAGTCCTTGACTGGTGTCAGCAGCACTTAGCAACAACTGAACCATCAGTGTGTTATCAGCATTATTCTCATCCTAAATCCAAAACACAGCACTATGCCTGCTACTAGGAAGAAAATTAACTCTATCCCAGCTGAAACCAGGACATGAGTGAATAAAAAGCTGTTTGAAAACTGTATGTATATGCCCAGGACAGCAGAGCAGGCTTTCTGAAGTACAGCATTTTTATTATCCTTCATATTTTTTCTTAAAAAACCCAGGAAATTATCTTGAAACAATAATAATGTTGACACAGATAGTAAAGCCAGGAAATTCAAAGTTATGGCTGACACTGATCCTAATTCGTACAGCTTACAGCTCTTAGCATAATCAATGATTTCACCACTACCATGTCAATTCTCTGAAATCTTTTATTTCAGTGAGTAATGTGTGCTTAAATTAATCAGGCATGCTACAGTGGCAAATCCTCCTGCATGTCCTCTCTACTCCCATAGAAGTCAACAGAGAGACATCAAACAGTGCTCCTGGGGAAAGATTGGCTTCTCCATGAGAGAAACCATAAATAGTTCCTCCAACTTCAAGAGAATTAGCTGGGTTTTATAGTGGTGTATTTGCAGAGATTTTGGCTTTTTGTCTTAAAATGGAGAGTTCTGCATTGTGGTGAGAAATAACTGGGACTGCTTAACTCTTCTCCCATTTCATTTTCCCAGGTGTATCTATTTGATCAGTTTTTCATATTTAAGTGTGTAGTGTGTGTTTTATGTTGAGAGAAACCTACATTATTAAAGGATGGTAGACAAACACTAGTGTCAGAAACAAAGGAAACAAATATACTTGAATTATACTGTAAAGAGTATGAAGGGAATGTCTACAAATACACACAGAAACAAGGCTGTCTAAAATGTGCGTAAGGGGTTGATGAAAACATTGCTGATATCAAAGGAAATTGTTCACGTTGACTTTGGTGAACACTGAATTTGATGCTTGTTTTGCGGACTCCAGAAGATGCTCAGGACAGGGCTCTTGCACCTTGGTGCCCATGGAAACGACTCCAGACCCTGCAGATTCAGTGGCAGGTATGAGCAGTGAGGACACCAGCTCCAGTCAGCGATCTCCCTCCCCATCCCTCCTGCTGTCCCTGGCACTGCTGTGGCAGGATTCTCCAGCCTGGTTTGACAGCTCAATGAAATCTATTTTGTAACAGACAGATGAGGCTCTGGAGCGACTGCGGCAGAGTCCTACTGCTCCGACTCCTGGCAAGGTCTATGGGGCTCCCCCAGTCTGTAGTAGGGACAGTTGGCCAGAACCAAGGTTCACCCTTCTGGTAAGTGCTCCAAAGAGGAGCAAATGAGGCTTCCACCTTTCTGTGCCTCCATGCTATTTGCCTGTTCCCTCCTCTTCCACCGCCTTTTCTCTGGGGGTCAAGATGACACCTGAACCTTCTTTAATTGCAGCCTATCTCGTTCAAACCAGACAGTTATGTGTTGTTTGTGTATTCTTCCTATCTATCCTTTCTACTTTTCTTTCAGGTAGCTCTATTTGTTGCTATCTTGTGGGGTTTTTTTCCCATAAATATCCTCTCTCAGCTCTTGATACCTCTTTTTGTTACCAGAGTCATCCATTCTGCCCCTTCCCACAGTAATCTCTTGACCCTCAGGTAATATACAGTACTAAAATAGATGAAGTCCTTTCTCTTTCCTCAGGCAGCACCTAGTTTCCAGCCCTGCTAATATTATATGCCTGGGATCAAGTTAAGATGAGTTCCACAGAAAAGGTATTTCTTTCTCTTTGGTAATTTAAGATTGAGATTGAGAGCCAAGGGTAGAAATACTCCAAGAATTGCTCTCCATGTAACAAAGCCAGTTTGACTGTCAGGAGCACAGAGTAACCTTCTAGCATTTTGTCAGAGATTCAAAAGTATACTGAAAGGGTGAAAATGATGAGTCTACAAACAGTCTTAAAATACAAGCTGTTGACTTGGTTTTTCTTTAATTCACTGTCTGTGTGGCATGCAAGGGTGCAAGTAAATGAAAACTGAGCTTGATGGCTGAATGGTATGACACTACTTCTTGCTTTAAATACTTTTGAAATTAAAACCCAGAGACAAAGTAAAAGAGACAGGTCTGAAGCTCACCATCTCATGCCTACAAACACCAGAGCTCCCTTGAGGGTGGAAGTTTCATCACATGAGGAATCCTGAAATTTCAAAACTCAGTTGCATCATTGAAATTCTTGTGTCTGGTGAAAGCAATCTCTTTCAGGTCCCTCTGTTAAAAATGCCTATGCTGTCACTGCTAACTATTTTTCCTATACACAGGACCTGCTTACCAAGTCCTTTCATCTAAATCAATGGGCATGTAAGGTGAATGAACGAGGGCAGTATCTGTGATTTATAAATCAATAGTATCTGATATACCTATATGCAAAAAAAAAATTATTTGTCTCATAAGGGATAACCCATGGAGAAAAACATTTCATCACAACATACAACTTTAAAAGCTTAAAAGTCTACACGGTTCCTTGATATTCTACAGCCCAAATGTGTGGTCGCAGAAGCTTTCAGCCAAACTTTGTGTTCAAAGTAATTTTCTTTCACCATGAAATACAAATTATGCTCCATGCAAACAAAAGGACTTTTGCCAGGTATATCACTAGAGGATCAGGTCCCCATACCTTTACATCTGCTTTACCATTTTAAGTAATCCAAAAGTTTAGATCTATCCAAGGGAAAAATTCATTTAGAAGTCCAAGAACAGCCTTAAATAATTTTCTACCTGAATAGAGGCATATGGATTTTTTAAAGTCAAATAAAATATTTTACCATATTGGATAAAATGCCAGCTGTTGTAATGAAATCGGAGAGTGACAGAGACGTCAAGACGACCTCTTTCTTAGCTGTCTTACCCATCAGGCTGTTGCTACAGTCCTAGCCAGTGCTGTCCTGATGGCTCCAAGTGGAAGATGTACCAATAGGTCACAACTGGTGGTGCGTTAGTAAAGACCACATGCATGTTATTTTCAATTTCCTAAGAAGGTCTAAGGGGAAGAAAGTATTTGACAGAAATGATGTTTAGTCCTGGACTTAGCATCAAATTATGGAAGAATGAAAATTAAAGCTCACCTAAACATAGAAGGAAATGCAGCCAATCACAGCTGAAGGATTAGTAAAAAGTGTTAAAAATATTATATGAAAGTTTTAATTACACAGAAAAATTATAAAATGCCCAGTAATTACAGTATATTGATTCCATTTTTTTTTCTTGAAATGCTAAAACTATTTCAACACACACAGAATCAATAAACATAATTAAAATATGAGCTCATCAAAACAGTAATTAAATGTACTTAACAGCTTTTGTGGCTTTTCTCCATATGGTTACTGTGGGAGTGTGAATCTGGCTTGCTAGATAAATGTAACAAAATAAAGTGAAAGCCTGGGAAAAGATTACTGTGGTATCATAAGCAAATACAATAAAGTCTAGCTCCATAATAAGTTCCAATAAATCAAAAAGCTGACAAAGGAAGCAGTGTTTACAATTATTAGAGAGAAATTCTGGATGTTTTATATTTTTATGGGATTAACACTATCATGGACTTAATATAGAAGCCAAATCAAATCATTCTTCCATCAATAAAGCTGTTCTACTAGAAGACTTTCTGTTCAATGAAAGATATTTGGGAATGTTACAGGCTTGCTGGTGTTGGTGACAAATCACTTGACAGCTGTCATTCAGGGGGCAATTTGGCTCAAGGACCTAATACAGCTGCTTTGAGTTGCCCTTTGGAGCAGCAAATCTCTCTTCAGTGATTAGATAAAGCAGCAAGACTGCCAAGCAGAAAGTAAATTAGGTGCTTAAAGTGGGGTGTGTGAATACCTCTTCTCCACCCTTCTCTCTTCCTCCTCCCTGGGTACATATGCAGTGTCATGAATAATACAGAAAAATCAATTGACAGTGCTTTAAAAAAAGGAACAACAAAAAAGATGCACATCTTTGGAACTGATTTCTTCAGAAAACCCCATGGGCCCCTATAGGCTATGCAGCTATAGCCTCTGCTGCCTTTTCGGGAGACCTCACCATCTCTCTCTGCCACGTCTTTCAAGAGCCTTGGGAAGTATGGCATTTAAATGCCATTTCTGCATCACTGCCACAACAGGCACATGCAGGTCACATGCAGTGCATGGATCCTGTGTGTTGCCTGAATATAAAAAAGTTTGCACAGATGTTAAGGAAACCCTTACAAGCCCATACTCCACTGATTGAACTGACATTGTCACTGATTTAATACGAAGATGTGAAAGTAATCAAGGTAGATTTTGTGTAGTAAAAAATTTGAAGTGTGAAGATGTGGTGACACACAATGTCTGTAATTAAAAAAAGTGAGATAAATGTATTTTTCTAGTGTCCAGTGCACAGGCAGTAGTGATTACACTGGCTGTGTAAATAAAGTTATTGCTAACTCTTGTTCTCCCTAACCACCTCTTGACCTGAAAAAACCCAAATATATTTCAAAATGTGATGCACAGAAGTGTATTGCAGTGATATTCACAATTTTCTCAGTAGCTTATGGTCACCAGCATACGTCACATCTTAGTGTTTTAAAAATTTGAACATTCATTTTAAAAGCTTTGTTTAAATCCACCCCCCAAACCCTAAAGCCAACTAAACCCAGAGAAAGAAATAAAACAATATAATACAATTTCTTACAGATTTTTTCCAAAAAAAATCACTAGAGCTTTTTCTCACCCAGATCAGGCCTCACCCTACAACTTATGTACTTCTCTGTCACCCCATAGGCTGAGAAAAAAAATGCTTTAAATTGTGAAACAGAGCAAAAAGGTAAATAACTCCTTTAGAATTGTTTATGTTGGAAAAGACCTTTAAGATCATCAAGTCCAACCGTTAACCTAACACTGCCAAGTCCACCACTAAACCATGTCCCTAAGCACCACACCTACACGTCTTTTAAATACCTCCAGGGATGGGGACTAAACCACTTCCCTGGGCAGCCTGTTCCAATGCTTGACAACCCTTTCCATGAAGAAATTTTTCCTGATATCCAATCTAAACCTCCCATGGTGCAACTTGAGGCCATTTACTCTTGTCCTATCATCTGTTACTTGGGAGAAGAGATCAACACCGCCCTTACTACAAGCTCCTTTCAGGCAGTTGTAGAGAGCGATAAGGTCTCCCCTGAGTCTCCTCCAGGCTAAACAACCCCAGTTCCCTCAGCCGCCCCTCATAAGGCCTGTGCTCCAGACCCTTCACCAGCCTTGTTGCCCTTCTCTGGACACGCTCCAGCACCTCAATGTCCTTCTTGTAGTGAGGGGCCCAAAACTGGACACAGTATTCCAGGTGCGGCCTCACCAGCGCCGAGTACAGGGGAACAATCACTTCCCTGCTCCTGCTGGCCACACCATTCCTGACACAAGCCAGGATGCTGTTGGCCTTCTTGGCCACCTGGGCACACTGCTGGCTCATGTTCAGCCGGCTGTTGGCCAATACCCCCAGGTCCTTTTTGGCCAGGCAGCTTTCCAGGCACTCTTCCTCAAGCCTGTAGCGTTGCATGGGGTTGTTGTGACCCAAGCGCAGGACCCAGCACTTGGCCTTGTTGAACCTCATACAGTTGGCCTTGGCCCATCCATCCAGCCTGCCCAGATCCCTTTGCAGAGCCATCCTTCCCTCAAGCAGATCAACACTCCTGCCCAACTTGGTTTAACTCAGTAACTCCTTTAAGAAACAGCAAGATTTGGTAGCTCAATAGGTGTTGCTAAGCAGGGAAACCTATTATGGTTGCAAATATCCCGCCTCTCCCTTCTTTCTAGAATAAGGCAGAGAGAACAGGAACCCAAGACACAGCAGAACTGAATCCCCATCCCGTTTTTAAGTACTAGTACACCTCAGGAGTGCAGGAAGATATTACTGCTTGCATATTTGCTGCCTTCAGTCCTTTCTCACTTACCAGCTTTCTTTCCATCTTTGTCACTATTTACAGATGTTACAAAGAAAAAAATCTTTTTTTTCTTTAAATGATTCATCTCTTTTTTTTTCCTTTGTTTTTGAAAGCATGTAATCTTTCTATAAACAGGACCTGGACCATAACTTCTGATATCCTGATATTACAGTTCCAGTGACCTTTTTAAAGCTTTACATGGACTCAAATTGTGGGAATAGAGTTAGTGGTATTCCTTAATGAGAGACTTACATTGTATTACATTCCTTTACTTTTATCACATGAGCTATTGAAAAGGCCACTTTTTTTCCCAAAGGTAGCTAGTTGCTTTAAAGATGCAGACAGGAGTATACAGCTCTCACCTCAGAAGTATTTACACAAACCCCAAATCCTTCAAAATGCTATTATCAGAATAAAGCACTAAGTCTATTGACTACGGTTTGACAATTAGTTGGTATGTTGCTGTCTTTAGCCAACTTTAGAAAATTTGAGCTAGTACTTTTACACCTGAAAAACAGGGTACAATAATCTGTTACTGGGCCTTGATATACATTGTTGCCTGCTTTTAATGGAAAGTAGCATCCTATTGCCTCTTCTGGACGTGCTACGAATTTATTAGACTCTGCATCCAGTTTCCTCACCTTGTATTATGTTGCCAAGTAGGAGACAAAATGTCTAGTAATTAAGGCTGCTTTTAAAGCTGAAGATGGCCTTTTAAAAGGCCAAGATTGAAATAGAAGATTGAAGACAAAAATATCTTTAACAAAAATAATCAAAAGGAAAAAAAAAAAAAAAAGACACGTTTATTTTAGACTTGGCCTGAATATTGAATTACAATAGATTTAAAATATTCAGCAGGCAATAATAGCTATGAAACAAATATCTGGCAAACTAGGCACTGCAATGTGTAGCAGGGAGCTTCATCACCCTTAGAAATAAGTTTTGCAGGCGCATTGATTTTTTTTTTTTCTCCTGAATCAGCCAGCTAGATATAAGACTTCATCTCACTAATATATATAGTCACAGGAAAATCTGTTTAATGGTCTGTGCTGTCTGAGTAAGTGTGTATGAACAAGTCGTAAGTTTCAGTGTAGGAATTAAATAGTTAATTTAAAAAAAAAAAAAAACCAAACAAAACCAAACCTGCAGTGTATTACTGCATTGTGAGAGGCACACAGTATGATGTGGTCGATCTACCACCTATAGCCGTTCGTAAGGCTGCTTAATTTTGCATAAGCCCCAATGACAGGCTGTGGATGATGCCTTATTTGCAGAAGATGGTAGGTTCCCAGCAAGTTTTCCTGAAACCCCCACAGGGTAGGGCCAGCCTGATGGAAGATTTTAGTACATGCATGGCCTTTTTCATCACTGCTCCCATTGGCATCTGTAGGGTTGCTTTGCCGACCGCATACTATACCAAATTAGGACAGGTTTTAGAAATTTATATTCAAGTACCTTATAATCCCGTGTTGCTTTGTAAGGTAATTTCTTTGTTAGGGCTACATCTCTTGTGTCGCTGTGTGTGTTCGTCCCCGCAGGGATGCATCCACTTGGTAGCTGAGAAGAGGTACGTAAAGGGCTGCTGAGCCCCTGTTTTTATCAAGCACTAAGGCATATCTTTTATCAGTATTTTTTCACAACAAACAGAAATCAAATATTTAGACTCTGTAATGCTGCAATGTTTTCTTTGGTTAGAAATGCCGAAGTGAAGTTTTTGATGCTTCCTAATTAGGAGGTTTTAGACATTTTCCATTAAATGATTTTTTAAATATTACAAGTTGTTTTTCCTTATTTGAGACAAAATGAAGTTTAACTTTGGCGTCTTTCATAGGACAACAATTTTTAGTACCTGACTTCTGTCTGTTTCTCAGTGGTGCTGGTGACTGGCATAAACCTTGAAGCAAAAGATTTAAATATAAATTAAGTTTGTGCAGAGCTTTTATGTAAGATGGAAATGGTGGAGAACAGTAGCAAACACTGGGGCAGGAAAGACACAGATGTAAAAAAAACTGTGACTTTTTGGGGGGAGGAATGAAAGTTGTTACAGTACGCCACTGGGTTTTTATGCCTATCTGCTATTTTCTGACACACTGAAGAGATCCTGGTTAGGCATTTCCAAGCCCTATGCTTTATAGTAAAATATGTATTCCATGTTTTTGAAACATTGATTTGTTTTATTTTCTCTGAAAAACTGAAACCTGACTCTTTTCAAATCTGGCATATAGGTAAGAAAAAATGAAGAACAGCTGCCTATTTTAGAGGGCAAAAAATAATAACATAGCAATAAAGCTCTGATATTTGGAAAAAGTGTAGTAAGCATGTATAGTACGTTAATGTCTTATGAATTTGAGCACACACACATAGCTAAACGCAGGCCCAAGTTTTGAACCTGGACCTCTTGCAGCAGAGCCTGCTCTCCCCAATGTCTATACAAACGTGCGCTCCTCCATGCATGGCTGGTCCCATTGGCTTCAAAGACACTACTCATGGGAGTAAAGTTACTCATGCATTTAAGTGCTTGCTGGATTCAGGCCAAAAGCTTAATCTTTTCCACTTAAAACCCTTTTCCTAAACTGATAACAGTCTTCAAGTTTTCAGTATCATGTGCAGCAGTTTAAATAATGTAGAACCAAAGGGAAAAAAGTGAAGTAACAGTATTGTAATTTAAGGAGTATCGTGAGATAAACAGCATAGCACAGGCACAGTTTTATTAGTAGTAAGTAGTTATCTGCAAGGCTGCTGTATGTTACGGGTCTGAAGGCACTTCATGTCTCTCAATTTCTGAAAAAGCAAGGCAGGGAGGATGGGCAGCTCTAAAAAGGCAGGTAGAGTGTAAAGCAAAGTGCAAAAGATCGTATTTTATCTGAATTGACAGAGAGTAAATAAAATTTGTACCGCTCTTGAAACTCAGTATAACAAAAGCGGGCAAAAAAAGATCATTGAAAGTGTAGAGAATTTTGGCAACAAAGCCATAAATATGCTTTTGATTGTTGGGTTTTTTTTAAATTGTTTTCATTTTCCATCAATGGTGGAGGCTTCCAGTCTATTCCAGTTCTTGCACTAGTCTCCCCATGATCTTACCTTCCTTTGTGTTGCAGATCAGCTCTGAATGCCATTGCTAACCTCTGTTAGAGGTGTTTCATTCTTTCTCCCGTTAGGTCCTAAAAAGGATATTATATATGCAAGATCATGTTCCATTTTCTAGAAGGGGTTTGGTTGGGTATCATTATTTATATAAATGCTGTTCACATGCATGTTAGAATAGGCAAAATCAAAGAAATGTGCTTTACACCTGGAATGGAAAATAGGTAGGGTTTATATAGTATTTCTTTCCTTTGTCTTGACTGGTCCTTCACAAGACAAGATGGGGAGGGAGGTGCTCTCTGCAGTACAGGTAAGGTTCGATTAGGAGTTGAAAAGTTCCCCTGTCCTTAAGGAGTGGAAGTGTTAATAACCTTGTCCTGCACCTTCCAAAGATCTTTCAGACACACCAGGCTCCTTCTACTTACCTCTCTACAGACAAAGACCATGAATTTTTACTAGATATTTTCTTTGAGAGGAGTCTAGAGAAGGAGAGATTTGATGGGCTTGGAGAAACCTATCTGCAGTAATAGTCAGAGATGGAGTTTCATAAGGACTGATGGCTTTTTGCCCAGAAATGCTTCACTGATGTAGCCCAGACAGGGACTTTTCCCAAGGGAAAAAGAGCAGGAGCAAACAGAGGGGGAGGAGATAGAGAAGAAAAGGGGGGAAAAAAAATCTAGTCCTTTTTGCATTTTTTTGAGAATCAAATTGTATGTCCCTGGGTTTTCCTTAAGGAGGAAAGGGAGAAAGCAAGAAATGAAAGTAAGATACTAGCTGAAATCATTATCACAGCAATTTTGCTATTTTAGCATCATTGTTTATCAGCATTAACAATAATGATACATCTTTGCGGGGAAAGAACATGAGCAGGTATATTTTGAACACGTGTGAGCTGTATGAAAATATTCAGGTCTATAAAGTACAATATTGAGATCTCATCTTTTAAAAATATATTTGTGTTATCGTGCTGCATAGTTTTCAAGTAGATTAGCTGACTTGTTCTTGCATAGTCACATCCTGAAGTACCATGTTAAAGAATATGTGGCTGAGCAGCTTCTCTCTGAACAAATGTGGAGCTAGCAGAGTCTGAGGATGGGTACGACAAGCAGCTGTGTGAGGAAAAGAAGGTTAAAAGAGACCATGGAGGTGGGAATTTCCACTGTCACAGTGAAAGGAATGTACGAATATCCGAGCAGAGCAGGCGTGGTAGAAATAGTCTCTGGGGACAAATTCTGGCATATAAAGATGTCATGTTACTGTGCAAGCCAAAGTGAATTTAAGTCAAGAATAACTCTACTAGGTTTGGTTTTAGACCGGCCTGTGTAAGGGAGAAGAGTGCAGAGATCCTGTGATATCCCAAAGGTGTTAGAAAAAGGAAACAATTGGTATAAATATAGAAATTCAACACCAGAAACAAAATACTGACCTAATCAGTGAAATGAGCATTAAAATCAGTCTTCATGCTAAAGCTTTAAGGGTCTGGCATATCAAATAGAGCATGAATATCTTCAGGAATATGCCAGAAGCTAATTGGTTTAAGAAATCTGGCTGTATATGGAGACCATTACTCATAGATATCACGTTCTTCTGTTGCACAAATTATCTACAGCGCTCATGGTGTCTGCTCAAGGAAAAGTTTATTTTCATTCAGTCTTTTCTTTCCCCCTGACCTCAAAGGACTAATTAACAAAATATTAGCATGTTTCTAAAATATGACTGAATTCATCTTCTCAAGAAAATGTACTGAAGAATGTACCCTATTATTAGAAATGACAGGATGTATATAGGGCCATATGTTTTCAAAGGGTTTTCTGTCAGTGTTAATCAAAACGTTGGAGAACTTATGAACATACTGAGCAGCACGTCAACCATATGGATAATATCTTCCTTTTAATAGTGAGAATTTGAATTAATAATAAACACTGGAGAGCAACCTAAAATGAGACAGAAACAATAATATTAAGACCAGCAAAAGCGTAATATCACATCAGCCTGAAGACTCCTGGGTATTTTAAAAAAATCCTATTGTGTGTTAAATTCTGATCATGCAAATACATTCATTAATTTTTCTTAGTTTAGCTTGGAAAGGTAGCTCCAAAGATGCAGTTTATTTTTACTGGTTTTTGTATGGGATAGAGTTTGGCTCTTATAGCATGCTATAGCATGCATCAGTATCACGTGCTTGTCTGACTGGTAGGTGTACATTCATTATCGCAGTCTATTTGTTATTGAAAAGGCATTGGAACACTTGTTTGGTGACACGTAGGTGCACAAATCATTTCATGGACCATACAAACAGTTGCAGGAAGAAAACTGAGTCTGTTTCTAAGTTTACTAACCTGGAAAATGGCTTGAGACTACATTATTTTGAATAAACCTCCAAGGGCTCGACTTCACAACCTTACCTGCTTTTACAGATGGTGAACTCTGAACTAAATATTGAGAAATCTGCTTGAGAGAAAATTAATGTTGCAAGTGCAGTTATATGCTTCTACATCACTTATGGGAGCACATAAGAGATAAATCCATCAAAAATGCAAAAATTTTAGTTAGTAAGTACACTAAGAAGTCCTGCCTTTGTGTTCACAGTTGCCTGCAAGCACACAACCACACGCATTACAACTGTCTTTCAAAATCAAGCCCTTTTGAGCGAAAGCAGCTGTGACCAGGACAGGGCTCAGTTCCCTCTGCTATATGGGAATTCTCCCTCCCCTGTATGGGAATCGCGTACTTGCTCCTTGGCATTGCCCAGAGCTGCTAGGTGCCACTGAACACCAATGCAGCAAACACAGGGAACAAATTACCTCTCCAGAAGACACCAGGAGGGTTTAAGCCTGTTACCGCACAACCTCCGCACCCCCAGCCTTGATCCCTGGCCCCCAGCTGCCTCCAGAAGTTGCCCCTCTGCCTCAGCTGGCGGCTTGCTTTCTCACTACCTGATCTCAGCTTCCCAGCTGGGAAGGTTTTCTTTTCACCAATACCAGTCCTGGTTTAATTTCTCCTTAGTTAAATACAAAGTTACATTTAGACATTTGACTACTCACACTGAGACATAAAGCCTTGAGCTGTCGATAAGCACAATCCAGCCTTGGCAGGGTGAAAACCTGAATCTTCTAAGAGAGATAGGGAGAAGAGGAAATACAACTTTAAGTCTTTGAAGCTATAAATTGAGACGTCCCTATTATATAGTGGTGGTTTTCATTGGTAACTGTCCATCTGCATCAGTTTCCAGCTTAGGAGTCTTTCCCTCTGACATTTCTTTTTCATTTTCCCCTTGAGTCCATTCCTGCTTTCCAACTTCCTTTTCTGATGCAGGTTGAAAAGCACGTTATTATGGATAACACCTTCTGACAGGTAGATATTCTTGCACCTGCTCTTAGCTTTGTTTTTGGAGTAGCCACAGAGGACCCTGTGACAAGGAGCAGAGTCCATCCCTCCCTTCCCCTGTGCGCTATTCCATCAGCTCCTGTAATTTTTCTGCCGGTATTTGTTCTGCTACTCAATAGCCTGTGACTCTCTTGTAGATCTCGAGGGAGTTTCTCCTGCACCTGGGAATCAGTATCCACCTGCAATTTATTGGTAGAAAATATGTATCTGCTTTAATTTTTTCCCTGTTTCAGCTGAAGATTAAGTACCAAGACCCCTGCACACAACATGCCAGAAGTCTGCGTTTCACCATGAAACCTCCATTGCCAACCACTGAGATGTGGAGGAAATGTAACCTCTAATCGACCTGCTGAGGACACCATACCTGCAGGGTGTAGCTGCTGTAGTGATTTTTAATTTAAAGCTGGCTCACAGGGCACCCTCCCACCACCCTGTGATCCATCCAGCCACCCAGCTCTTGAGAGCCTCCTGCAGCAATACTGTCCTACTTATGGCCAAAGATTTCAGCTTCCCAGGCCCTTTTTGTTCCTAGCTTCTCCCTTTTTCTTATACACTCCTCTTCCACCAAACATGACGGACTACAGCCTCGCTCTTTCTGGAGGAGCAACATTTTCCTCCTCTAGGTGTTCTGTTTCTTTCAGACAACCTCTACACTAAAGTTTTAATTGCTAGGCACAAATTTCAAAGTCCTTTCTTACATCTTTAGAAGACACCTGTCTGGTTCTTCTGCATATCTCCTGCAGCCAGCAGAGTCAGCAGCAGCAGCATCTGAAGGCTGTTAGCTGTCCTGAGGCCAGGCCAGCATTCCTGCTTGGCACAAGCCTGCAGCTGGTCTCACCAGGCTGCATCAGCGTTGGTGGAGATCCTATACAGACAGCTTATGCATCTCCACAGACCCCGGTTCTCTGGTGTGTCCCATGAGTCCTTAAATATTTTAAATACTTTACTTCTGCCACACAAACTGTAAGAAAGAGTCCCCAAACTGGCATGCAGCTCCCATCAGCCTTCTGTCAAGCAGATGTTCAGCTATAGGAGTGTTGCATGAGGCGTTGTACTGATGCTTAAACTGATTCCTCTTGCCTGCAAATCACAAGAGAAGGTGTTAAAACCTAAATAAATAAATAAAATATAAGCACTACTCAAAAGAGGGAAGGGGTGGCGGGGGAGGAAACATGCTTGTTAAAACTTCCAGGCACCCTGGCAATTAGTCTCACAATGGCATAATCCTGATGAGCTTTCACATCTCCTATTACGTTTGGTACATAGTGTTTGTTAGAGTTTTACTCCATCTGCTTCTATACAATCTCCATCAGCTGAAGGAGGATATGGTTACTCCAGTCATTAAATGTTGATGATCTCTGTCGATTGTGGTAGATATCTGTTATGTTAACTGTTACTTTTCCTCCTCACACTTGGAGGTAATGCTTTTTCCCCCACTAGCACCCAGGCATTTGCTAATAATAAAATTACTGCACTTTCATCGAGATGTTGACACCCGCATGACTTGCAAGCTCAGTAAAATAAGTTGGTTAGTCTTCATTGCAATTTACCTGAATGGAATAAACAATTTTTTTCCTAGTGTGATATTCAAATTTTTAAATGCATTAACTTCTGGGATTTACTGATCAACTATCCCTCGTTAGAAGGGATATCTCTTGTTTTCAGACAAAATCTACTCTTATTCTTCTAAAAGGAAATAATATGCTTTCATTTTCCTTAAAGCCAGTTAGTAATAGATCTAAGTGGATAAATATATTTGACATTCTTTGCCTTTCCATTTCTCTTTTGCCAACAATGCCAAACAGACTGTGAAAAAGAGAATTAATTCATTATCCCAAGATATTCATGAAGTTCCCTAAGCTTCTGATTCTTGGACTGCAGGTCATTAGCAATCATTAATTTTTAAAGCTATGGATGATGTCCTCTGAAGCAGATATCATATGAAATAAACAGATCTATTAATGTGGTTAGGAGGATGAAGCCTGGGAAGATGTAAGTGTATGGAACAGAAGAATTTTAGCTATGCAAAGATCTTTAACATAAACCAAGTCAGTGCTTGGCTTTAGGCAGCTATACTACTGTACGGCATAACCCAGGATATGAGGATTATTGTCGACTCTGTAAGACCGACAAGGTGGTCTTCTGCATCCTTCTACTTCTGCACACCAAGCAGCCACAAAGTGATGGTTCCCTTTTATATAGCTTTTGTCCAGTCACATCATGGTCAGAGAGAGCCTGCAGCTATCCGCAAGAGGTCCTGCAGACAGATACATTCATCACCCAAAATCCTTTTTGTTATGTTTGAGTGTAGAACATTTTGTGGTTTTCCTTTTTCCTTCCTAACAAATACACACATCCCTCCCCATTTAAGAGTTAAACACACCTGGACTACCCCGATAATGACTTTCCTTTTGACGTTTCCATATAATGATTAACCCATACTAATATGTAATGCTCCTAACCTGAGAAAAGATGTGAGAGCTCAGGATTGTTTGAATGCCGACTAGGATATCTGTGTTAATAGTCAAACCATATGTCCTCCTAGAAGTATGATGTTGATTGCGACCTCAGAAGAAATCAGGCCTGCTTATGGCAAATATATGGAATTGATTAAATGAATAAATAACCCTATTATTTAGTTTTGCATAAAAATATGTGGGACCCAGGTCAAAGATAATCCCTAATTTTTCTATGCATAATAGATTCCAAAGTGTAAACATTACCAGTAGCATGAACCAGACTAGATGCTTTAAGTCAACAGTCAAAGGTGCGAGTGTAAACTCAGAAATATTGATAATGTTTGTGAATAACTTCAGACCAAATTATACTGGAGTTCCCAAGCTGACATGAGCGCCTCTGTTGTTTTAATACTCCAGTGTCTCTTATATGCATGAGTTCAAAGACTAACCACAGTTTTTGC
This sequence comes from Pelecanus crispus, assembly GCF_030463565.1. Classification (NCBI taxonomy): domain Eukaryota; kingdom Metazoa; phylum Chordata; class Aves; order Pelecaniformes; family Pelecanidae; genus Pelecanus; species Pelecanus crispus. The sequence goes on from NC_134652.1 coordinate 8,141,464, forward strand.
ATTGGAAGTTTCTCTGTAATATTTGGCATCTTTGCTTAATTTTAGAGCCTCGGCTTCTGTGTCAGAATAGCATAATTTATTGAGGAACTGAAATAATATTTTCCTTGAGCTCCTACCCAGGCACTCTGTATTTTCTGATCATGATCCTTTCCATCCTTGATTTTCTTTATTTTTTAGCTTTGGTGCAGAAGTTCTGGACCATAAAAATTAGAGTCTGCAGATCTGATCTTTCTTCCTCTGTACAACTCCGTTCTGGGCAGTGTGTGGAGAGGAAGGTCCTGCTCATAAGAGCTCACAGAGCGGGACTGGGGGGCAGCGGGGGTACAGGACATTAAAGCACCTTCTTAAAAATAGCAGTACACATGACTGTCTCACCCAAAAACACAGGCCAGGCATGGTGACACGCTGCCTGTTGTGGGTTGCACTGCATTTGCTTGTATTTTGCTCCACGTGCCACAGGCTGAATTATGAATAAAACATGAAACTATGAAGCCACTAAGAGATATGCAGTCAAATTCTCCACTTCCCAAATTAATTGTGAGCATAATAGGTGTAAGACTAGCAGAGCACCTACAAATTATCCTGCTTGGAAGAATTTCGTTGCTAAACCGTGCATGCTGCAAATGGCCTTCATCCCCAGACCCCGTTGTGCTCTGCTGAATCTGAGACACAAATCCAAGCTGCCAAACAACCCAGCTGCTCCCTATATGTATAATGATCTCAAACTCAATCCTCACACTGCAGTGTTGTGCTTGATGAAGTTCAGGCTTGGATTCTGAACAGAGCAGCTCTTCACAGTTGCATCTTTTATCAGCTGAATGCACAAGGGTGAAAAGAGAGCAGTGCATCTGGTAATGCACAGAAAGCAGACCTTATCTAATAATGTACAGGCTGGCAATTCACATGTGTATAGAATGCAACCCAATGTGCCTGTGATATGGGAGGGATCCAAAATCCACGGAAACCCCTGGGAGCTTCTCCATGGGCCTCGACTGATTTTTAGATCAGCTCCATAATATACAGGACTGTCTCTGATCATGAAGGCAGAATATAGGAGCTGACAGAGGTCAAGGGCATCACTCATGTACTGATAACAGAAGTCCAACTAATAAGCCCAGCATGGTGCAAAATGATGCCTAACTGGGTGAGAATAGGAGCAGCTCCACCCCCCATTAAATTTGAATTTAAGAAATGTCAAGAAGTTGCTGTGTTTTAAACATTCTTCCTAGCAAATGAGAGTGAGTATTAGAATTGAGGTTCAAGAATTTGGATTGACTGATGAAGAGCCATTTTGGTTATTTAGCAGTTTCTTTCAATTCAGTGTTTAAATATTATTTCATTTCTGTCTCCCTCCAGCACAACTTCAGGCAATATTTTTAAACTATAATTTAATACATGCAAATATAATTATTTTCAGTAGACATTTGGGTTGTTTTATTTTATGCAATGCTCTAATTAGCATAGTCATCCTGTATTCTGTAGGTACCCACAGTTTAGTTTTTGCAGCGCTCCTAGCAAACTATGGCATGGTGCTTGGTCTGAAAAATTATATGATTTGGAGTGTGTATTTACAGTTCCCCAAAATGTGCACTGTGTGTTTCACACACACAAAAAAAAAGAAGAAAAGAATAGCTGACAAATTCTTTTTGCTATCAGCAAAAATAAGCACTGCTTTGATAAATTAATTCAGCCACTCCTCCACCAAAGATAGGACGTATACTTACATGGTATCTACATAAATACAATTTGTGTGTGTGAAATACAACCCAATGTGCTGGCAAGACGGAGCAGATCCAAAACGCACTGAAGGCAATGAGAGAATATAGTACACCCTATTTTATGCATACAGCCATGTAAATAAGTGCTGTGTAGGCATACAGGTGTGGGAGTGTAGGCAGGAGCACGTGTCCTGCTCGTGCATCTGTATACGCGTGCACGCATACACAGCTACGCTATATCTTGCATCTTTGCAGGCACACAGTTTGTACACAGGGCTGGCACGGTGTCATTGCAGGATATTTAAGCTTTGTTTGAATTTAACCCACTGCCTGATGCATTTAGAGCCTGTTTGTCACGATTCTGGTGCAGAGAAGGAAACGTGGAAGTTACCGGTTTGGTGTTAGGTGATTTGTGCGCAGGTGAGGAGAAGGGATCGGGGATCCCAAATGGGACTGCTTAAAGTCCTGCAGGGAAGGGGCACAGCAGGCAGTCACCACCTTGTTTGTTTTCCTTTTTTAGAAGTTAAGAAGCCTGAAGGAATCACATCACCTTGAAGCCACCGCACGGTCATGAAAAGCAGCTGAAAACATAACTCAGCCTTCTCAGAGGGCACCTGGCTGGGGGACAAACTGCAGTGGGACGAACTGCAGTCTTTCCTTCACCCAGAGGAGACTACGAAAAGCTCAGCAAGTGACCTCTTCAGCAAAGATTTGCATTGGCTTTTCCTCTCCCCACATATCACTTACACTATATGCACATTGTTGTCCCCATCACCTCTCGCCTGTGTCATTGTACCTGCCTTCTAACCTCATGTTTTAATTCTGCAAAGGCTTTCCCAGGGAAGTCAGTAAAAGTAAAACACCATTGATTGCATTCTTTATATCCTGCATATAAATCACCAATGCTCCAGACACAATGCATTAGAAGTTAAGAATAGTTCTAATCAATAATTTACTACATTATTGATAGTTTTTGTAATGCAGACTTAATCCTTTGAAGTAATGTCTTTAAGACACTTGAACAATACATATAGTATCCTGTCTAACAGCCAGTCTGCACAGAGGGTAAAATCCCCCTGCTGTAACCTTCATATCCTTGTGTCAGACGTCTTGCTTAGAGAGCACTGGACCTTCTGGAGATGATGAATGTGAGCAACCAGCCCCCCAACCCCCTTCGGAGCACCCTGAGGCCTGCTGAATACCTGTTTCCTGTGGCATTTGACCCCTTGCCATGGAGAATGGTGAACATTCAGGCTACCCCTCTGTGACGGCACAGGAATATATTTGTTGCCAGGTAAATGAGACCTTAATATAACATTCCGAGTTGTCTCTGTGCGGGTGTCTGGAGGAAGGAGCGCGCTTGGCACTGGTAAGAAGGGAGCCGCAGTTTATTTGACTGAGCTCCCGTAGTGGGGGGTACAAGGTGGAGGCACCAGCCATCGCTGCCTCAGAGCTGCACTGTTTTCAATATGCAATTATACCATCCCTAAAGGTAAATAGAAGGTTTGTGTGTGAGAAATATTTCTGTAAAATAGTTTGCAGCTGAAAAGATAACACTATTCCCTGCCTCCTACTTGGCTGTACAATTTTAATTATGTCAGGGAATCTCTCCTATTTTATATTCCATATATATTTATGGAATAAGCTGTTGGCAAATAGGACATTATTTCAAATAATTTAATGTATTTATTAAAAGAGATTACAAATCTATCCAGGCTATAGTCATTGCACTTAGGGCAACTATTATGGCTATATTATTGTTCCATTTATTTCAAAATATCTTTGGCAAGGACTGCTCCTCCACAAACAGTGTAAGAAGAGACCGTCTGTCTGACGACCTGCCCTTCTGTGTGGCAGGGGGCTCTGCCGTCCCCTTTTCCCTCCTAGCTCCATCCACATAACCACGCTCCGTAGACTCAGAGAAGAGCCAGGGCAGAAGGGGAAGAGCCTGATACACCCTGGCTTGGTTATTTTATTTGTGCTACTTGATTTTAGCCCATAGCAGAACAGATATAGAGACAGCCCCTGAGATGCAGTCAGCAAGAAGCTGCAGAGCTGCTGAGGGAGATGGGGGTCCCTGTACATCCCTCGAGGCCTGATGGAGGAATCCAAGGATGCCAGAACTGGTCCCTTCAGCAGTGCCAGTTTTCCTCCCCTCGCTCAGCTAGAGGAGTCTCTTAGAGATTCCCCTTCACAGCAGAGTTACAATCCGCCCAAAACATGATTGACTCTTGTCACTGGTGAGAAACTAGGTGCATTTTTCACAGCACGACGGTGGTTGCAGATGTCACACATTTACCTACTTGTACTCAGATCCTTGCTCCTTGGGTGTGGGGGTCCTTGAACTCCCTTTGAATGGTCTGCAAAAGATCATGAAGAAAGACCAGGCTTGCCAGTGGGTTTAACTTCACAAAAATAGTCCAGATCTTCATAGAATCATAGAATTGTTTAGGTTGGAAAAGACCTTTAAGATCATCCAGTCCAACCATTAACCTACACTACCAAGTCTACTCTAAGCCATCTGAAAAATGTCTGGCTCTGCAAAGCAGGAAAGATAGAGAGATGCTGCACACACACAGTTGCAGAGCTACAGCAAGAGCAGTGGAAGAAAAAAACCTCACTCTGGCACCACAGCCGTATGGGTACTAGATTAAGAGGTGGGAGCAAAATCCAACATGTTGTAGAATATGACCTAACACAATCCTAACTTATGGCGGGGAGTAGGGGCACCAGGGTCTGCACGCAGTCATTCACGTGCACACACACACTTAGTATGGAGAGGGGGGAAAGGAAAGTCAGACACAATTGTCACCCTGAGTGCCAAACAGAGCCTTGTTTTAGCCCTGACTGGGGATCTGCCGTTAGTAATGGGCTACAAAGCGCCATTGCTCCATCACACCCAAGACAACAATGAGAGAACAAGAAATGAGTCTATATTTCTGTCTACCCCTAATAGAAGGGCTGGTCTACATTCATCATCACCATCATCACTATTGTTGTTATTATTGTTGATATTATTATTTCTGCGTCATTTTTACTCTGTTGGTGCAGACAGCGTTGTCATTCCTACTGTGCAGCTCCACATAGCAACTTGCATGAACTGTTATGAAGCTGCTCGTATACTGAAGGGTACCTCACTGGTGATACACACACATTTACCTACGAGGGAGTAAGGGAGAGGGCCGTATCCACCACTAAACGAGTGCAAAACGTTGTTCGGACCCTGAACTGTACGTGAACCCTGTGCTTTCAAAAACCAAAGGATGAATGTGACCACTGTCTGACATGTCTCTAGAGCAGCTCCTGAAGCATCCCACGCTGAAATGCAATTACTGCTGCTGACTACGGTATCGCTTGCTGCTGTTTAATCAGTATCTAGAGCTTTCTAGTATTTTTCATATTTTTCACAGGTTTAACATGGTATGGTCAAATAAATAACTGTATGCACTGTATTTATTTATATGCAATAGATTCCAGGTAATAAGCTCATCAATTGATACATGTCTTAAGAAAAGCATGGGTTAAGTAAACCCCACATGAACAAGATTAACAACACATCCCGCTGTTACAAACACCAGTGTGCCATACCCCAGGGTCACTGTGCTCTGTAGCCATCGCAGCCTCTTCGAAACACTTGCTCTCTCGCAGGATACAGCCCCAGCCCTGTGAGCACTTACAGACCCACTCACCTGCACTACACCTCCATTGCTTTCACTGGACTAGTCAAGGTCATAAAATTAAATATCTTTATACTGTTAGGAGGATTAGAGAGGTAATAATATGTTGGGTGCTTCCTACCTTCCTGAATTGCTGCCACTGCTGCTTGTTTGACATAACATAACCCGTAACATATTTTATAGGTTTCCAACCTTTGAGCGCAATGGGTTAGAAAGGAGGTTAATTATGCATAAGATAGAAAGATTTATGTAAATATAAAACCAATATAATGTATTATTTACATACAGCCTGTACTTACTCTAAGTAACTTCTGGCGAAATCTTGGCTATCGTGAACAGCTCGCACCTCATTTCTGAATCTTAGTCCAGAAAAGAGTGGAGGATTCTGGCTACCTTAAATTGCTGCTAATATTTTCTAGACTAGAGTGTATTTGTATAAGAACATAACTCAACATAGATGGACAACAAACAGGATAAATCTCAATCATTTATTACATTTGCCTAGCGATCAAAGGTGTCTAACTAGACATTTTTCCTCATTGGTTGTTTGCATTAGATATGCAAATCTTCTTTCTTGCAGAGCCATTTCCGAATATATTTGCAAGGCTATTGATGTCCATTACTTCACTTAAATATAGATCAGAAATACTGACAAATATTTTCATTCAAAGAGTTTGATCATTTTCAGATTACTCTCCATGCTAGTAATTAACCTCAGTCAACACCCTTCCATAGCACTTTCAAACACAGTTCCTAGCAAACATAAAGTTTCATAAATATGTACTAAATAACCTTAAAGCCCTTTATGAATAATTATGAGTTTTTAAGTTTTTGTGAATCTGCATATTAATTCCATTCCATAAATAATACATGAAGCAAAAATCCAGCTTGTTTGGTGTCTGGGGACAGAGGAAGAAAAGGAGGGGATAATTATCAGTTTAATGTGGGAAAATACTTAACCTAAAAGATTATCTTCAAAACTGATGACTCCATAGGTTTGTATATATGTGTGTATAAACACACATATATAAAAAAATATATACAAAGATGTATATATCTGCAGACACAGCTGAGACGTGCATCCGCTCTGAGAGAATGTTTTCATTTGAAGCATGTTATGCTCCTGCCTCTGCTGTGCCATGCTGAGCTCTTTAAGTGAAAAGCGGTGTGATGAGCTTAGCCTCCATACAGTCCCTTTTTCTATAAATGTACGGTCCCCCAAAGGTAGAAAATTAATGAGAGGCTGCTGACTAAAATTACTGCATTTTGCCTTCTGTGGGACATTATGGATTTAAAAGATAAGAGAGAGTGCAGCAAGTCCAAAAACAATTTCATTTCATTAATCCCTTAAGTGCCTCGGGACGAGCAGCCCATGTCCGGCAAAGGTGATGTTACACCAGCTTTTGCATGCCTATTGCGTGTCATCCGAGCACGGTACCTCAGCGCCTTGTGTGCTCTGCTTCTCGTCTCCGGATGGAAGACATCCAATAAAAAGATGGAGTGGGAATGATAAATGGCTGAATGGTCTTAGACTGACGCTTCCTGGATGCACGCTGACAATAATGGGAAACGTAAAGGGTTTGCAGAGCCAGCTCTCCGCTGATGCAGGGCTTGGGTTTTTCACAGAGTTTACACTAAAGAAAAGGTATTTTCTGGTCAACTGTTTTTTCCACATAACAAAATGGAAACTATTCTTTTTAAAAACAGAACCCAAGAAGATATTAAATGTTTGCCTTTGTCACAGGGCTGTAGCTGTGTGTATTTGGTAGAATTATATTGATTACTGCATCTTTTATAGCCGTGATCGTTTAAGAATGTAAACACAGCAAGATTTGTCAGATAAAGTACAGCAGATGTGCTTGGAAAACACGTACAGATTTTGGGCACTTGAAGCAGAACTGCGTGTGTGAAACCCTGTCTGTACCTCACTGATAGCTATTTATAGTTCACAGAGTCTTTTAAGAGAAAATTACCACATTTTAATTTTATATTTTTAAATAAAGAACTCCATTTGTTTTTTACATATTGATCCACCTATAAAATAAAAATAGATTTCACTTTTCCTTTCACATATTTTTAGATCTATTTCACTTCATGGTCCTGTTCAGCAGTTGGTTTGAAGCATGAAAGGCAGTATTTAAATATTTTAATAAAAATGAGCAACTAAATAGCAAGCCGGTTCTCTTGGTTTTGACACAAACAGAAAGAAAAAGAGGAAAAGTAAAATTACACAAGAATTTTGAGAGATGCGAGTGATCCATTGTTGCTGTTGCTATTTTCTAGCACCACAGCATCACCGGAGGAATGCTTCGTCGTGCAGTGCGGGTGGCAGAGAAGATGGCCGGGAAGGTTTGTTACGTACAACAAATGAGGTGATGGGAGCTGGCAGCATGAGCAGTTGAACAGCAGCCTCAAGAGACTGGTACAAGTCTATCCCAGCTAAAGGGCTATCCCAGTACATGGATGAGTCCTCCTGTAACTCTCTGCACCTCTTTCCCCAAGCAGGAGAGTCCTCCAAGCAGCGTCAGGAGAGCCCTTGGCAGCTGGGTGACCACGCTCACTGAATTGGAGCAGTGCAAATGCTGTTGGCCCACACTGCCATGTGGACTTCAAACCATGTTCTCACATCTCGCCCTTCCCACAGCCACAGTGTGCACGATCTCCAGCCCAAACACAGCTCCCATCTACCAGAGATTGCTTTCCTCTCCATTCTGCCAGCAAAGCTGCTTGTGTTATTGTTCTCTACCCCTTGTTCAAAGTGACCCATGTTAGCAAAGATCTGCTATTTAACCTGTTTAACACCTGTGGGTGTTGGTCTCTTCTCCCAAGTAGCTAGCGATAGGACGAGAGGAAATGGGCTCAAGCTGCGCCAGGGGAGGTTTAGGCTGGAAATTAGGAAAAATTTCTTTATGGAAAGGGTGGTCAAGCATTGGAACAGGCTGCCCAGAGAGGTGGTGGAGTCACCATCCCTGGAAGTGTTCAAAAAACGGGTAGATGTGGCACTTCGGGATATGGTTTAGTCTAGTCTACCCTTGATTGGTTTAGGTGGGCTTGGTAGTGTAGGTTAATGGTTGGACTGGATGATCTTAAAGGTCTTTTCCAACCCAGACGATTCTATGATTCTATGATTCTAAGCCAATGTAACCGTCCTGACTCATGCAGTCAGTAATAAAAGCGATTAGGTGGGTGGCTGTGCCACCATATCAGAAAGGTTGATAACTTCTGGCTGGAGAATAGTGAGAAACAGTGGGAATTTAGCCCACCCTGCAGCCACAGTGGGATGTGTACGCACAGAGGAAATCACTGTATTTCACTCTTACACCAGCCCTTGCTTTTGTGCATACACGGAAGAAGCAAAGGGAGAAGAACCCCACGGAAGTGGCTGAACCAAAAGCTCGACCTAAAGCAGCTCTAAAACTTTCTGGGAGTGAGAGAGGGACTTGTGGCAGTTTTGGTAGTACTACATCTCTTCACTGAAAGCCTGTTAATTCATCATAAAAGACTCAGCTGGGAGTAGTTTCTGAAAAAAAAAAAAAATATGGAGCACCCCAAAATTGTTTTCTATTAGAAATGGGACACAGAGCTGAATTAACTATTTTAAAGGCCAGTATTACTGTTATTTGGGAACCTGTCTCCCTTGTAAACTGAGATGTCATTAGGAATTTGTAAATTAACTATTTTTATTGCACAGGAAAAAAAAAAAAAAAAGCCCATAAAATATTTAATTGTTGTTGCTGTGTCTTGTGGAAGGCAAGACTTCTTGCCTCTGAAATGCTTTATGTGGATACAAACCTGTTGATGAGTGGTTTAAGCTCATTCTTACATGTGCTGGACTCATAAATTCATAGACTTTAGTATGAAATCAGCTGCAGCCTATGTTATTGGTTAAACTGTCCTCATCTCAAACCCACTCTGAATCCCCAACAAAAATAGTAGGCCAGATGCCCAGACTGCAGCTAGAGACCCTCATTAGGCATCATTTGCATCCTATTAACCACTGAGCTGTGGGTCATTCGCTGCCTGTCAAGCATTCAAGTCATTCCTTTTGTGTTAATTAGTAGAGAAATAAGGAGTTAATGAAGATCTTATGATCTGTGATGATTCATCTTTGTTGTTTCAAACGAATCCCTGCTCTCTGAGCACTCCAATGAGCTCCTACACACCGAATAATAGAGAAATAGTCAGAGGGAGCTTATGGCGGTCTTTGGAGTGTTGTTCTCCAGGGACCTTTTGCATGGTGGGCTTTGTTAGCTAAAGATTAGAAGGAGTTAATTGCTTCAAGATTGCTAGCAGATTAGGTTACAGGGTGTCTTGTATCTATGTAAGCATATGTCAGGTCTAGTTAAAAGATAGAAGATGCTTATTTTAATAAAATTATGAAAGAAATAATTAATTTGTCATTATAGCGAAAATCTTATTTCTACTCTTAATTTGAGCATTTACAGATAAATGCAGTGCTGGGTTTGCTTTCATTTTCTTTCTCAAAACTGGAGAGTATAGCTTTTTGCTGGACAGCATGGGCCCCTAGGCCGGTCCCAGGCTTTCCTCTGACTTTCCGTCCCTGTTTGAGGAGGGTCGAGCAGGGCTGGGCTGCGCGGGGGGTGCAGCTGAGGCTCCTGTGGCTCCTCTTCCTCTCGCTCCGAGGGGATGAAGGCTCACAGGCTGACTGAGCGGTTTGTCAACCCTTCTCCCTGGAAAGACTGTTTTTCCTGGAATGGACCTGACGCCTCACCTGCCCCTCACCAGGATGGTGGTATCACTTCCACCAGGCAGGATTTGCCCCAACTCCAACAAAGAGAAGCAGCTCCTGAGGTGCACGCGTTCGGGTTTGGTCTTTCTTTAGTGCCCACTGATCCCTGTCCCTCCAGGGAGCCGCTGGTGCCAGACCTTTCCCAGGCAGCACCAGCTGGCAGATGCCATTGGTCCTAGAGATGGCTAGAAACTCCTTTTTTCAGACTCTTAATTTCAAAAATAACAAATAAACAAACAAAAGCCCCACAGCCCCCTTCCCCAAAGAGATTTCCTCAAGGCTTAAAGAAGAAATCGTTCCTACAGCCACACTAGCTCTGATCCTCAGGTGTATTTATTTTTACAACAGGCAAATAAAGTTGAAAGTTTTGTTTCTTCATCTGCTATTTGCTTCCTCTGGAGCAGAGACACTGGCTCAGGAACCAAGCTGGCACAGCTGGAAAAGTTAATGCCTCTTCTCCCCGCAATGCCTTGCTGCAGGCTGCTGCTTCCAGCAGCAGGAACACTGGAACATGCATGGACCTTCATCATTTATGGCCTGTATATATAGTAAAATAAACCCCAAATTTAATATTCTGGGCTGTAAACCAAAGTAGGTCAATAAAGAACAGCTTCTTGATGTGGTGGATAGTTGTTGCTCTTCTTGCCATGGTGGCAATAACTACTGGAGAGAAGCTGAGGCGCTCCATAAATTGGGCTCCTTGTGCAGAGGCTCTACTGAACTTCTCAGCAATATTCTGAATTCCCATAATGGGGGAACATGGACAGAGGGCATCAGGAACTGCTTCAGGACAAGAGAGCTCCTCCTCTTCTTGCTGGATTTGTGAATAGTACTTTAGTTCTTTTAGGTAACTAGTGTTGTGCTTCTATTTTTTTTTTTTTTTTTTTTTAAAGCCCAGAACTGAAATTAATTATTTAGGTTTGCCAAATATTGTGAAAGTTTTTATTTAGACTTTTTTTTCCCCTGTACATCTATCAGGTGGAAAATAAAATTAATTATTTGTTCAGCGCTATTTTAAAGTGCATTGTTGAGGTGCATTTTAGCAATGAACAATATCCTAAAAGAGCTCAGGATCTGTCTGAAAAAGGCACTGCTCACTCTTCTCCATTTTAGCTCTCACAAATAGTGGGTCAGCTAGAAACGGCTATTTTCTTGTTTGTGAAGAAACACTGCAAATTGCAAACAGTGGCAAACACTTTGTTACATCTTATTGTGAAAATTGTATATAATTCATGTCTTCCTGACTTAAAAAAAAAAAAAGCCGTGTCAGCTATTTGGCTCCTTTTAAATAGTGTTTTCCTCATTTCATGGGTAGAGGCATGGGGATAGGCTCAGTGAGGCAGGAGAGCAGCGCAGGTTAGTCAATCCCCTACGGCTCGTACAGGTCCTTGCACTGCCCAGCACGTCGGAGGGTGGACGCAGGACCCGGCACCCTTTTGCGCTGCATGAACCGAGCCGTGCCGCTCCTGGCACAGGGATCCCATCAGCACCTGGAAGGAGAAGATGTCCTGCAGAGGCTTTGCTGGGGCTAGGGCTGAGGAGGCAGCACCTCCGAACCCGGCCACCTCAGCAGCCGCTAGTAAATAACTCCCTGGCTGGTTCATTGTGTTAGAGTCCCTCTCAACTTTAATTTCTCTAAATGAAGAGAGTTTTCGTGCCATTTATATGTTAAAGGGAAAAAACCCTACCCTGCCCCTACACATGCACACACATGAGGAAAAGAAGGAGGCCCAGTGCAAGTGATAAGGGAAAGGCAGCCGTGACTCTTGTGTGACTTCAGAGAGCTGGAGGAGATGGGAATGTAATTGGAGGCGGATCAGGTGCCGGAGGAATCACAGGGAGCGGGCAGGGGATGGGGTGGGAGCAGGGACGCAGCCTGCAACGCACAGCTCAGCTGCTCTTCAAATAACCAAAGCTAAAGCTGAGCAAGTGCGGGGCCACTCCTTAAGCATCCTCTTAAGTCTAGCCCAGGTTTCACCGCCCGCAGTAGCAGAGTGGCAGCTATAGATATTTTTTTTCTTCTCCTGTGACATCAGTCAGAAAGAGACAGCTTTTGCATGGGGGCAGGAGCGGGGGAAGAAGCAGAGAGAGAGAAGAGGGAAAAAAATAAGCAGAAGTAATTTATTCGGGATCTTTGAGAGGATAATAGCCAATTATTTGTTTATAACACTGGTTAAATTTTCATTAGGCAGATTAATGGAATATCATGTACTGTCAACATTGGACTGAGGGGTGGTCTGTAAGAGATAAACGGGCAAACAGTCGATGTGTCTCCCTGAGTAAATTAGTTTTTGCTTTCCTGTTTTTCATATGAAAATGGAAAGGTGGACAAGGTGGTGCATTTTAAAATGGGTCTCAAGATGGGCCAAATCAGTTAAATATGAAAGCAATTCTGGTAATAAATACATTATAATAACTTAGCATCGTGCCTATCATTTTGATTTCATGAAAGTCTGGGATAATGTAGATTTTTAACCTGCTCTCTTAATACACATTTCCTCTTCCTGAACTTCAGCGTTTCTTGCTGTGAGGTGAAAACATATTACTTTTTTTTACCTGATTTTTCTGTGTAATCTGTTCAGTATTACAGCTGGTAAGTGCTAGAGGCTCACAGATCTTTCTTGTGAATTCTGGTATTATCATACTGGATAGCATGAGCAGTCCCCTCTAAGTACTGTATTATCAGCATCAGAACCCCTGAGTGGTTATGGTTGCATATCCTTCTCTTTTAAAGTCAGGATATTTCTGAACATATTAGCCTGGGATTTTCAGACAAGCCACAGAGAGGCAGACGCCCAAATTTCAGTGGGAGTTGGGCCCATAAGCCCACTTAACATACTTGAAAAATCTCAAGACATTTTATAGAAGAACAAAGCCGTGCAGAGGGTCTCGTCAACCTCATCACCTTAATTTGACTTCACTGTGTTGCTGCCCTCGGCGCTGCGTGGGCAGGTGGAGAAGAGAGGTCCTCTCCAGTGAACACAGCTCTGGAATGCACAGCAGGTTCAAAACAGCCCCAAGACATTTCATTCAGACTTGACCACTAATAATTACAGAGCACAAAAATGGCCTCTTGCTATTAGGAATGGCAAAATATTTATATCTGATGACATATTATGGCAGTGCCACATTTACAGACAGCACTTGGTGACATTTGCTCTTTTAGGTCACAAGTCAGCTCAATTTTGAGGCTGTATAATGCTTCCAATAATAATATTCTTTCTTATGCCTCTAAAATTGCAATTTTATTATCCATCTCTACAAAATGATCTGATTTTTTGTTTACAAAATCCCCAAGTACTCACATACCGTGTTAATAAAAATTCTTAGACGTGGTGAGGGGACAACGCATACTTCTCACCTATTACCCTAACCTCATCAGGACATCTGTAAAGAAAAGAGCTGAGAATTAACGATGCATGGCACTGGTCTGAAACCATGTTCCTTGGGTTTGTTGTTGCAGCTTTCTTGAAAGTGCCCCTCTTGTGTGGTCATAGACCTACCTTTGGAAGTCAATTTTCTCTGTTTTCATCAACGAGGAGGCTCCCTACGCTCTTCTTCCACCACACAACATGGTACCTTGCCATGTGTCAACAGAAGGAGCAGCAGCAGCAGCCTGGCTCCAGGCCACGCCAGTGTCTCCATACTGATCTCTTGGGATAAGAAAGTTCACTCCAGATTCTTAAATTCATTTATCTTTTGAGTATTGTGTTGTGGAGTGTTTTTTTCCAAATAGAAGGTGTTTATTGATACGTATAAGGTGTTTCTCAACATGTATAAGGTGTTTCTCATCTATAAATGGTTTCTACACGCTTGATAGCTTTAACTGTGGTTTATTCTCTTCCTGAAAATGTAGCAGTGCAGCAAGGCAGGGACCCCACCACATGTGAGTAGTCAAGTGCATGTTTGTAAATCAGTCTGAAATCAACCTGAAATATCGACAACTGTTGATAAACACCGGGCATTGATTTATGTGCATGACAAAAAGATACGGCTGATGTCTTTGACCTTCAAAACCTGAAAGGAAATCCTGTTTTCAAAGCAACCAAGGTCTTAGCTGAGATTCTTAGGTTGGACTTTACTTGTTGTATAGACCCAGTTGCCCTGGTCCTGCAGGTGTATGATGTATGGAAATGGTTTTCACTCTGAACAGGGACAAAGTAAAAAATGATACATATTTATGAATTTCATTGTTTAAAACGTTTATTTTTAAGACAATGAAATCTCCATTTTAAAACATTCCATTTTGATTATGTCAGAATGTTACAATAAAAGCAGACATATTTTAAAATTTCTCTGAAGAAATTGAATTGAATTAAAAAACCCAGAATGGCTAATGAAATATTCCTCTTGAACATGAACTCGTTTTTATCAAAATTAAGACATCCTTGAAAAAAACCCAGCATTTTATGATAGGAAAGTCACTCTGAAAAAAATATCAGCAAAAGTTAATGAATTGTTGGGGGTACAGTGCTGAAAAATATGCACTACTAAGCAGTGGGTTTTTTTCTGATATGACCAGACCCACTGTGATAACCCACTCATTTCAAGTGATTCTATTTCCCTTTGACCAGTTTAAATCTTGCCTACTTCCATAAAGAAGCCTTTAATTACACCCATATCTAAGTGGTGTAAATGAGATCAGAACAGATCCCTGACAGCAATGCTCTATGAACTACACCAAGTGCTGTTGTGAAGTATATTTGCTAGTTTCCATTCTCTTTTTCACTGAAAGTTGTTGCTGTGATGCAGGATCTATGCTGGCATCTTTAAGGAGTTAAAATGTTTGCTAGCAAAGTTATGGATGTCCACAATGAATGGGATTATCTGTACTACTCATCAGTGCAGAAAGAATAGCACTAATAATGCAAGTAAATTCTCATCTTGCAGATGTTTTTCTGTTTCATCTTGGAAGTGAATCTGTTCACTCATAAATCTTGCTTTGGTTGTAAAAAAAAAAAACAACCAAAAAACAAAGAAAGAATTAGTGTTCTAACAAGTCCTCTCTACGGAACGACATTCATCATTTTCAGTGTAAACGAAATGTTGCAAGCACTGATAGGCTCTATTTTTCTTGTATGAATTTAAAAGATATGTGAATTTTAGAGGGGAAAAAAGAGAATTAGTATGTACTTGATTTAAAATGCTGTGAATTATGAAGTCCATCCTGCAAACAGTTCCTAAGAGGCATGGTAGCAACTAGCAAATGTATTACTCCAAAACTGCCAGCAGCAGTTTTTCTTATAGTTCCACTGAAGAAAAATATTCACTAAGAAAGGAATTAATTCTTTCCCTGTATCCATCCAGAGAGTCTCCATTTGTGTGAATAGAAGATACGTGTGTGCATATGGAGGTATCTTTTTTCCTAACAAATTGTCCATATAATAAGCTCATAAGGGTTTTGTGAAATATTTATATTTACCTTGCTTGCTGTGAGTCATACTTCTCTCACAAGGGATATAATTAACAAAAGCATCAAAGCAGACATATTTTTAGCAAGTATCCTTCATTTACACCACATTCTTCCAAAACCTTCCATTTTGGAAAAAAAAAAAAAAAAGTTAAACAAATCCCACCCATTAGGATGAGGCAAAAATGTGAGATTTAATTTGTGCAGAGATATCTGCCATTGCAGAAGATGGCAAGCTTCTGCTTCCCTAAATGAACCGGTCTGCTTTCACTGAAGAACTAATGAAGTCTGACCCTCTATTAACTACAAAAGGAGCCCCAGTTTAGTTGAGTTTTTTAATCATGTTAATGCAATTTATCTACCGCATAGGGAGACTAATCTCCACATTTCAATACATTAGTTAGAATGAGGTGGTCTCCATACCATTTGGGGATTAGTAAATCTGCTAGAGACTTGCCTTTTTCCTGGGATGTAATTTTTTTCTTCTCAGGCCATCATCATTAGTGCCCCTTACCTGCAGTATTCAAAATAACCAGCAACAAACTGTATGCAAGCCGAGATTTTTAAAGGAGACTAAATCACTTAGGCTCCCACCAAAGGGCAGTTGCCCTTGGTCAATCATCAATCTTAAATCCCTTTGGAAATCCCAACATTAATTCATGCTAAAGGATCAAATATATCCTATAAAGGAAGGGAGAGGTTCAGTGACTTCTCTGTTAGCAGAACAGAAAGAATAAAATCACTCTCTGATGACTCCCAAAAATACCTTCCTTCGGAAATGGCCTTGTGAGATCTCCTGGTGTGCTATCATACATTAGTTTCATTTAAAACAACTGATAATATCCTGAGACTCACAGATATGATCTCTGTTTCCAGTTATATTTGAGCCTCTGACGGCAAAATTTGGCCAACTCGGTTTTAAATACAACACCTAGGATGTTAACAAAATATGTTTCACGTGGCTGGAAAAGTGGCTGCTTTTTATTTCAAAGCCATTGACTTCAAAGGCTGCTTGGATTGTGTGTGTGTGTGTGTTTTTTCTTTTAAAAATCTTCATACTGTTTCTGTCTTTTTTTCTCACTATCAAATAGATCATTACATTTTCAACACTTAAGGACAAAAATTCTTCTCTCAGATCTGCACGGCAGATCTTGACAGTAATATTCAGCTCTTCCCCACATGCAGGGAACTCCTGTTGACATCAAGGAGAGAAATGGAGACATGTGCAGGTAGGTCTGAGGAGAATGCCAGCACCGAGATCCTCTGGCCAAGGCCTGGTGGGAAAGCTGAACCCCATTTTCCAAACACCCTAAGGCCTTGGATTTTGCTGTCCAGTTTCCCCTACATTTTCAGCAGCTGATCTTGAGGAGCCATTGAGCAGCCGTTTTCTGATGCCATCCGCACTCAGAATTTCAGCTACAGTGTTCGGGGCCATGTTGACCCTCCCTCTCCTTCACCTGTATCTTATTCCCTTGCTGCCAGGGTTATTTCTGATAAATAGCAGATTTGATTACCCCCATCACCCAGTTAGTTGGCTGTGCATTTAGGAACAACCTCCTATTTTTGCTTGTCTTTCTTAGCACTAAATACTGTGCTGCATGTTTGCCATGAACCTTGTCAGCGGGAAGTTAATGTTTGGAGTCGTGTTTATTCCTATCCCACAAAGTCATGAATAACCTGAACTCCATAGCAAGTGTCAGTCGATGGCCAATGGAGGGGATGGTTTTTTGTTTATTGGTTTCGGCTGGGCTTTTGTGGGGGAGCTTCACTTCATCTTTGTTAATATTAACAAAGTATTCATGAAACAAAAGAAGCTTGGGCAGGCAGCTGCTTATTACAGTTCAAAATGCCAGGAGATTGGTGATGCCCTCCACTAACATGTAAGGTTTTGTTTCATTTCTCTTCTGACTTTTACCTTGACTGTATTCTCAGAACTTTTCTAATCATCTTCTTTTCCTATCTCTTCAAACAATGAAAATAATTCCAATGCCAAAAAGGCCAAGTATGAAAAGGAATAGCTCGGCCATGTTAAAATGTCTTCCCCAAAAACCCCGCTACTATGGAGAAGGATTAGCCATTTAAATGAACACATTTACCAAAAAAAAAAAAAAAAAAAAAAAAGCCATTAGGATAGATTTGTTCCTTCACTTCTCATTTCAATCTTCCATTGTGTATGATTAATGAATAGAACAAAGAGGGTGAATAAGTTAAATAAGGCAAATAAGGCCATGGTTAACTTAACTAGTTATATGATTAATTCTTTGCTCTAGCTATTTTACTCATGTGGGAGTGTTTGTTTGTGCTATGAAAAGTATATTCAAAATCAGTGGTTCAGTTATTTAAAGTTGTAAGGTTGTTATTTATATAAATGTACATCTGTTGCTAAATAAAGCAGCTTGAAGGGAATTTAGTGTGAATAAAATTCAGACCAAGATCCAGGACGATGGAGAATCAGTCCTTAAATAACCAGAGGCTTTTATAGTGCTGGTGCAAACATTTCTCAGACATACCCTAACTGACCTCTGTAAAGGACTTTTGTGGAGAATAACTGTACAGAACATTGCCTTTGGTACCATCATCCCTCTGTTGCAGCCATCCCCTTGTGATGGGTTTGTCCATGGTCCTCTCTGCACGTTGAAGGGAGAACAGAGCAGAGCACACTCATGGGAAAGTTCATCAAAAGCTGTCCTCCAGTGAACACAAAAACCTCTCTGAAGCTTTGCAAGAACCATTCCTGAACAACAGCTCCATGACGGAGCCATTGTCCCCTCAATAGAAGTGTAAATCACAGCGTATGGGCTTCCACCACTCAGAGGACAAGTGAAAGCAAACGTATTCTTGTACTTCCTGTACACGTGTATGCAGTCCCCCAAGCCCACAGCCAAACCAGAAAGGAATGAAAGGGACTTGAGACACAGCCAATGTTGACTTGTCGCCCCTATGTTCAGTCTCATAGTTGAAGTTTCTGTGTTAGATGTTTAATTGCACTGATTTCTCCCTACAGTCAGCTACAGGCACGGGTGGAAGGTGATTTTGATCTTCAGCCCACCAGAGAGTGATTCAGCTGTCTATCTCTCCATTGACTGTGAAAGATCCTGGGATGATTTTATGGCTAGGTTAGGATACTAGTTTCTAAAGGGAGATGAATCTAAGCAGTGCTGAAGAGGTACAGCCCTTGTTAATGAAGAGGAAATATAGACAGGAGTGAGGGCGCGGGGTAAACAGCCAGCCTTTAGGAGATTTCTCATCCCTGCTGCTGCTGGCTGGTCTGGGAATCATGTACAGGAGCTTGTTTCAAAAATTCAAAATTTGGAGAACACTTTTTCTAGGACACAGGGTCTCGTGCTGCTCCCTCCTGGCACGAGCAAGGTTTTTACCACCAAGCCAGCTTTCAGTACATGTGTCATGGGTTCCAGTTCTGTTGGAATCTTTCTTAAACATTTGCACAAAACTCACTGGTCTACAATAAAAAGAAAATAACAGAGAATGAATAAAAAGGTTGTGTGAGTAAACGTGCCTAAAGTTTTAAATGACGACTCCGTTGGCCATTTATTTCATTCACTCTCATCTAGCAGAACCCAGTGCTTGAATTGTCCTTTCACTCTGCCTTGCCAGTCTCTGCTATTTCAAAACCCTGCTTAGATACCCTCCGTGCAGGTTTAAATACAGAAGCTCAATGGACACCAGCTATAATGATTTCACATGGGTCTTTTCAATCTTTGCCATAGCAGACAGTCAAGTGTTAGGAGTAGGATTCAGTCTGTTAAACTGCTTTTGGCCCAGCTCAGGAAAAGAAAACTTACCACATTCAAATCCTGTCAAATCCTTATATTAATATTTGGGTAACTGGAGGGAAGAAACTCATGATGTGTAATTCAACCATGTAAGATGAAGGTGGTTTTCTGCCTTTTTGCTGGATAATGGGAAAGTTCATGATAACCTGTGACCTTCCAAAAGTATCTGAAGGGCATATCTGACCCTCAGCAAAGAAACGTTTTCCCAAACTTGCCAAATTATGCATACAAAAGAAATACATTCCTGTGCTGCAAATCAATGTATGTCTTTCTACAGAGACTAGTTTGAATTCCAAATTTTTAATGACAACTGATGATCTATTTACACAGAAGCTTTCAAAATATTAGTAGCAAAAAAACCCCTGACCTGATAGGTTTTTCTTCCAAATTAGGAGAATTCTTGGAATGGTACCTCTGTCTTCACCCGTATCCTCTGTTTTCTCTGCGTGCTAATGACAAGTTAACAAGGAAGATTGACATTTCCTTATATTTTAGAGCTGACATGAAAACTTATCCAAACTTTGCATCCTTAACCTTCAGAATAACAACAAGAACAAAGAATTATGTCTGATATCACTCTTACTGTTGGATAAATGTTGCTGAACTGTGCTGACACTCACTGACATTCATGCCCAGCTCGCACCAGCTACAGGGGTACCACTGATGCTTCAGGGATATTTTGGGGACTGTGAATTGCCTGTGGATTTAAGGCTGCCCTGCACAACGGTGAGGGAAGGGACTCTCACAGAGCCAGGACTGGCTTGGGATGTGCTGCCTGGGGGTGCAGCCTGCTGTCTGCAACGGGCACCCCATGGGGAGACAGGAGTTGGGGCCGGGGCCAGCCCCCACTATCACACCCAACTGCCTTCGGGGTGTCCTTTCCCAACAGGGCCAAGGTGGGCTCTGCATGGAAGAAGGAGCTACACCTCCAGCGGGCTATGGATGTCCCTTCCCAGGGAGGGCATACAGGACTCTCAATCTCTGAGGTTATTTTTATTTTAATTTTGGAACCTGGGTGTATTTTTTATTGTTACTCTTGCCTGTCACAATTTTTCAGAAATGCACACATGCACCAGAGATCAAATGGAAAACTGAATAAATCAACATATTATTGATGATGGATTAAAACTATTTCTGGCAGAGTAATCCCCTCTCATGGTGCATCTGTTGAGGGCTCTGTTATCCTTTTGGGCATCTTTTACGTGTATTAATTAGTACCAGCTGTAACTGGTACCAGCTGTAACTGCTTCAACTCCAAGAGCTGCTGAAGGGAGCCCCCACCAGCACTCGCACGGCCCCCCAGGGTGAACGTGCTCTCCCCGACGGGTGTTAGGGATGCAAGAGGAGGACACGTGCTGGGATGATCAAAAGCTCCGTGTGACTGCAGACTGGGTGTGTGAGGTGGGATGTGGCCGTAATCCCTTTCATGACATACATGCTATTATACTGTATTAAAGGACGCATTACCACTAAACATAAGTAACATCATTTTCCATGTTAGTGTGTCATGCATTTCATTTATAATTTAAGACTGTTATGAACTAGACTGCGTTCTTGAATTGTTCTTGAACTGTTGCAAAAATAACATTTTTTTTTTTTCAACTTGGACTATTTCAACTTGGTCAGATACTATCTTCCTTCATACAGCTGGTACTGCCTTTTCATTCTGCAGCAAAGTGTCTGAGGTCAGGGAGTGCCTTCCTCTTTGTCTGGTCTCTATTAACTCTCTCTGGAAAAAGTTGTCCTCTAACAGATTTTTTTTCCCCCAGCGTGCCTTTTTGGGACTGATCCTTTAAATTTCACAGAAACAAGCTGCTACATCTTTTGAATGAACTTGCTGCTATTTGCTCTCGCTCTCTCCCTTTTCCAGCTGGTAAGTGTTAACTCACATTGCTTTTCCTTGCAGGTTTTCATTTCTTATTCCTGGGAAGTACATTTTCACATAGGGGGGAAAAAAAAGTCCCACAATTCCTAGCAAATCCATTTAAACACAGATGTAGCCATTTTACGGTTGTTGCTATGACAGTTTGGCAAAGGTTATGCATACTGTGAAACCTATCTTCTGAGGAGAGAGCGATCCATGTATGAGCAAAGGCAGAAGGTGCAACCCAGCCTCATCTATGCTGTTTGTTTGGTGGGGAAAGGGAAACGTGGATGGAAACTGTGCCCATCATGATTGCTCTTCCATTACACCCACCAGCATATAAATGGAGCTCAGGGTCAGTGAAATAATAGAAGCATAAGATTGGTCATGGGAATAGGAACATGAAAAGGAGATAAATTTTTGGGTTTTCTTGGTTATTCAAGCAGAATGTAGCCCAGACTAGTAGAGAAGAAGGATAAGTCTACCAGAGAACATCTCCTGTCTGAAAGTAATATATTTTAATCCATGTAATGCTGCACATGGTTCAGCCCTTAATGTAGACACAGTATGTTTAAAAATGTTTTTTGTATCTCATAGCACTGCTAACAAACCTTACTCATTCAGAGTAAAGCCATGTTTAGTGTACTGTGAGGTAACCCCTGCCAGTTAATTCATTTTCGAATATTATGTATTTCTCAGCGTAAATAAAAGCCCAAGAGGAGTCAAAGGTCCCTTTCAGAATTCCTAGGGAAGCATCATTAATACCTTAAGAAACCTTCGCTGAAAATCACAAGTGATATGCACCAGTAAACAAACAACAAAAAGTCTGTAAAAGAGTCATAAAAGTAGGGTAGAGATGTTTCAAGCTCATCGCAATAAGTGTATCTGCCATAATTACTTTGCTCCCTGAGGAACAAGTCTGTTAATTTTTTACTCTTAAAATGGATTTACATTAAATCTCATCTTGACATAAATTCTAAATTTTAGTTAAAAGCTGAAAAAAAGTAAGCCAAAGTAACAACTAAAATATGAGCTGGAACCAAATTAAATGTTTGGTTAATTTCTTTAAGCTACCCTAGGGAATAGTCACCAGATATAAATTTATCTGAGTATTATTTACAAAACAGAAAATACTTATATACAGATAATAAATGTATGGTCCTTGTTTAAATTTAGTTATTCCAGGGGTGAATTTGGCCCAGCAGGGTTTAAGCTATTCTTAACACAATCAGAATATCAGAAGTCTTTTTTTAGCAGCATTTGTCTTATAAATGGAGAATTTTGATACTGTAGGATTTATAATTACTTTGTACATTTCTTACATATAGCACAAAAGATCCAAATGCAGCATTTCCTTTGATAGCCTATTGTGCCTGACATGAATTCCCTATCACATCTTGTTAAGGAAATTTATCTTATGTGGGAGATTTTCAAATTACATTTGAAAAATATACGAACACCAAATGAGTCTATAGCTTAAAAATAAACTAAGGAACACACATTTAAAGACAATTACAATTGTTTTGAACAGTATTTGACAGTGGTTCAGGATATTTAGTCTGGAATTAATCCTTTCCCTGTGAGGGCGGTATTGCTTTGCCCCGGTGCAAGACACTCAGCTCCCTGCACTGAGGAGCAGAGCACAGCACAGCCCCAAGTAACGCAATGGACACAGTGATGGTGTTTTAAAGTGGCATGAAAAATTGCAGGGAGAGGGAGGGACAACATTACCTTTACAGCTACCATCCCTTGGTCACCAATTTCTCATGGTCCTGCTGATCTCTGCACCCACCCGTGTCCCTGTGCATCCTCCAGCACCCCAGGGCCTGGGTGGACAGCCCAGGGTAGCAGGACATCTTTCTTCTGCCTGGGAGGAACATTTTCAGCACCTCAACCCCCCCCCCCACCCCTTGACCCCCTTCCCACCCAGATGTGTTGAGTAATGGGAAGGAATAGAGGAATCACCTGATTACTGACAGGTGAAGGGATGAAGTTACCCAACCTTGGTAGCACAAGCAAATCCCTGTACTCCTCCGAAAGCTCCTTTGGGACTGTCGGGTCTAGGGAAGACCAGGAACACCTTAACCACAGTCGTCTCTGGTATGAATCTCACCCTGGTAAGAGCGGAGGCCAGTGAGGGGTGGTGTGGGAAGTGGTGGTGGTACCTGCTGCACAGGTGTAGCCCCGCATCTCTGCCCATCCCCCTCCCCGCGCCGCCAGCAGTATCACTCCTTTCAAAGGCAGAGTAGCTCCAGGCAAATCTGCTGTGCAGATTGTTTCCATCCTGTGTTCCCCATGGTTCTGGCTCTGTCTGTGCCTTGTAGATATAGTAACTTTGCAGCTTGTAAAGATCTGTCTGCTCTCCCACCCCCTCCCCCCACTTACTCCTTAAATGAGTGGTTGGGAGAGGTCCATTCATGTTATAGGTATCGGGGAACATAGTTACGTACCAAAGACTTCTGTGTGCCAGGTCCTCCAGCAAGGCTGAGTACGAGACGCCATCCTCCAGATGCTGAGCTCTAGCAATCAGTCCTTACAAAGGACCAGGTCATGTGAAGTCGTAGGGAAGTCTCAGACATCCAAAAGTTGCATGTTCCTGATGTTCAGTCATTGAGGGCCTCAGCTGAGATCAAGAATGATGGAGAAACAGCCAGTACCTGGCTGGCACCTCCAGACATTACCGTTGCATAAATGTTTACTAACAGTAAATAGTAATAATGAGATTTTATTACTTCCTGACTCCTAGTCTTACCTACAGTCCCCCAAGAAAAAAGCCATGCGTCTTGGAAGAGCTCCAGTGGGAAACACAGTGCAGCTGCTAAGGCGAAGGTCCCTTGGAGCCCATTACCTGCCGTACCAACCTCTGCAGTGGCTTGCACTAAGCACAGGCTTGAGTTTAATGCATCCATTTTCCAACTTCTCATGCTCCAGCTGTCTGAAAAGAAGCTTAAAAAACAAAATCCCTCTCCCTCTCCCACCATGCACTTGCACAGCAGCTGTATTTCCCTGTGGTCCCTGTGCTTGGAGAGCACATTGCGGCAGAACTGGACCCACGGTCTGAATCTCCGTTTTGTGAGAAACCAGGCTGTTCCCCCCACTGTCAGCTCTCTGTGAAACTAATTTCTTTCTTCAGTTTTTCCTGCTTGATTTCTCCCACATTTTTCTCAAACATACAGTCCTGCAAAATACACATTTTTGTGTTGCTACAAGCAATTTCTCACCTAGCCTGTGAAGGAATGAACACCAAAAGGTGAGTCTGGAGCTGGTTTTTAGAAAAATACCTCACACATACATCTCCCAGTACCCAACTCCATGTGCAGTTCCCCTACTTACTCTTCACCAGGACTTCTGCAGACAGATAGAGATTTGGAACTAGACTTTGGTCCACCATATCTGGGGTCATCAGATCCCCTATGCCTGCCCATGTTGGCTTTGCAGAACAAGTTTCAGCGAACACCTACAAGGACGCAAACAAACCCTTTCTTCCTGCAGCAGAGAGGGAATGTTAAAGCTCGAGGGCTGCAGCTTTCCAGCTGATACCTTGTTATGCCAAGTTGGAGCACAGAGTAAATTTCTTACAGCCGAGTTATAAACCCCCTGAAAATAGGTTTTATTATGGAAATGCAAACACAACCATGGCTATAGCAACATGAAAGGCTCTGCTATAATAATGCTTAGATCCAACTCTTTGTGCACAATTGGCATAGAGAAGTATTTGATTTTTGTCGTTTCTTTGCTGGTACATGTCAGTGTCACTTCACAGTTGGTCTCAGTTTATAACAAAATGCATAAAAATTGTTAGTAATCCTCATTTATAGCTAGGGTCTGAGAAGCACCATCTCAGACATTACTTTACTTATCAAACATGCCTAAAACAGCTATTGACATTTGGAACCCTTATTCCTGGAAAGAAAGATGTGATGTTCACAGTTAACTAAGCAGAGTGTCTATTGAGTTTAGTGTCTCTCACACACCGTAAAGCATTAGGCTCATTGACCAAGTTTTGATAATCAGTTTGTTTCAGACGAGAAGGAAAAAAAAAAAGCAGGAGAAGGGGAGGAAATCATGAAGTCTGAGATACTGTGCTGTAAATTCAAATGCTCTGCATATTTTCAGAATCCTGAGATTTCCCAAAAAATACTCTCATGTTTATATTTCTGTGTTTTACTTAAAAAGAATTAAAAAAAAAAAAGAGGGACTTCCACAGTTTCCACCATATAAAGAAAGTCAGGCTCTTATGAAAAGCTGTGGTCTATTCTGATCCATTGGGTGGGGTGACAATCCAAATTCTAATAAGGAAATATCTTGCAAATGAGAGGAAAAAAACTGCTGTCCTCAAATTTTTTAGCACATTGTGTTGAGTCACCCTGCCCTAAAATCTCCAAATGTAACAATTTCATTTCTACAGATGGAAAGTACTTTTAAAGGGCCATGTTTTGCTTAAATTACTCAGATGAGTAGTTCTGCTCAGCTCAGTACATTGAGTCCCGTTGTGAGAATAAGGTTATCACTACTCAGCCACATGTCTTCACCTTAAAGCAAGCCCTCACCTGTGCCTATCTGTTTACCTAAAGTATTTTTAATGATCAGAAGCATGCATCTCTACTTCACAGGGTCAGACACATCCCTGGCACTCAGCCATCCTTCCCCCCTTTTCTCTGCAGCAACTTTAGCAAATTTATTTTGACTGCCATGGTCCTGGCATCTCAATTCACAGAGCATCAGCATTCCAAAAATGGTTAAGATAACAGAATACTTAAAGATCAGTTTTGTTTGTTTGTTTGTTCTTAATCTGAATATCCCTTCCACTCCATAGTTTAATTAATGATTATATGTAAATTAAATAACTTTAAATGGCCGGTTTACAGATGAGGTAGTTTGGTGTGGCACAGGAAAAAATGCACATTCTGAAAAACCTAAGTAAATGGGAAAATGTACCCTTTAAGATTTCAAGTATCTTTCTCCCCCCCTCCCCATACACCTCAGGATGTATCTCCAGCTGGAGAAAGCCAGGCAAGTGCCATGTGTTTGTAATACACATATAACTGTATTGGCTCTTCTGCTGCTATTGTGGTGCTCTTGGAGATACTCTGCGTAAAATATAAGCCTCTATAGACGAACATAAAGTTTAAATGTAAACTTCATGGTGAGATCATATTGCCCAGGCCAATTTAGATTACCTTTTCATTGTGATGCTTTGCTTCCATAAGAACTATCTAGGAACAACTACTAAATTTTAGCCAGTTTTTAAAACTTCACATCATACAGTGTTACTACTTTTGCATATATGCTGGCTGGACCAAGAGGCGTTATTGCCTTAGTCTCCTGACCAGAGGGAGGAAAAACTAAGGTCTCACATTTTCAGAAGGGAATAAGCTTTACTGGGTATAAAATGCACAGCTATAGTGAAGTTAAAATCAGGAAGGATTTGCCTCTGGTGGGTGTCTGGCCCTCAACCAGCCTCACTCAAAGCTATTTACAGAGGCTTAGAGGAATTTCCAGCAGTCTTTTCACACATAGATAGTTTGTAATAGTTTGTTGTTTGGGATCCTGGATTGTGTATTCATCAGTTTCCAATGATTTGTTGTGACAGTACTTAAAGGACTCATGAGTGATACTCTCCAGGCAACTAAATGAATAGCATATTGCTATGAGCAAAGGTATTTTTACTGTTCTTTTACTGACTTTTATGTTTATCCCACAACTGTGTTATTTAATATGCAGATTCTTTTTCTTATTATTTTTTTTAATTGGAAAAACTGGTCCTGTCAATTATTGAACCCTCCCAAAGGAAGGTGATAATGTGGAGCCTAAGTGGGAACAGTGTTTTATTTGGTGTTGGAAGCTTTGTCTGCTTGTGATCTACAAGGATTTGCCTATTGGGGACTTTTTCTTTTTTTTTTTTTTTTTTTTTAACTTTCCATTATTTGACTCATTTCAGTGGTGAAGCAATTAATTTTTGTTTGAAAACTTTCCATCAAAATTGTCCCTTTTTTTATTCCTAACATTTTCTAGACACTCAGACAGTCTGTTTCCCGATTTTTATAGTCTAGTTTATTGCCATTTGCCTAAGAATCTGTCATTTTTTTCTGATGCTTATTGGTTGCTGATCATTTTTAATTTATTGCTACTTCCCTGTTTTTTTATCATATTTGTCGTTGTAGTTATGGTTGGAGTTATATGCACACAATCAGTAATGCAGTTAGGGAATACTTTGTCTTTTGGCTAACTGAAAAAGTCCCTTCGAATGATTAATAGATGAAATGTAGAAAGTGTAGCATTTCAAAGTTGCCAAAACTTGTGGAATATTTTACATTTCAGTGGAGTCATCTGTTTAACAGCCCCTGTTTTGTTTTGTGTATTACTCTCCCATACATGTGCTTTTGGTTTTGAATCTTTATTGGTTTTGTCCTTTATTTCCACTCTTTCCTTAGTACAGACACATAGGAAATCATAACTGAAATAATATTCATAGTTTGGTGTATGGTGTGAATAGAAGCAAATACTCTCTGTTTCCATCTGAGAAGCAGACCAGGATAAAAAAAAAAAAATTAATAAATTTGTATCAGACCTGGTGCAGTGATGCTTAAAATGGAAGCAGGATCAAGTCTTTATCATTTTTAATAAAAGAAATAGGTTAGGCCTGGGACGAAAAAACAAATACAACTAGCTGAAATATTCTTGCAGTGAATTATTATCAAATCCTTGAAGCTGTTTAGCCCATTACATTGTCAGGTAAAGCTCCCCATGGGATTTGAAAGTGTATTTATTTATTTTGTTATTAAGAAATATATTTGGAAGTTTAAAAAGTATGGATCAAATTCTGGTTTATGCAGAATATTAAATTTATACTGTTGGAGCCGGAGGTAAAATATGGTCCATGGTTTGTAAACCCTAAAACATTTTTGGCACTTCGGGAGGAAACGAAGAACGACTGTTTAAAATCTATTTCCTTTTAGCCTCATCGTTACACGTCATCTGTTAGAAAATATCCATTAGCGCTATTAATAGCTAAGGGAAATATATATTTTAAGACTGTGTTTCTGGGGGGGTAAAAATCCACAAAAACACTGCTTTCAGAGCTGATACAAACTGTAATTAGTGGTGCTGGGTTTTTGAATCCTATTTGAAGGGAAAAAATATATCCATGTAAAAATATAAGAATATGCATAAGCATTGTATCACCTGTATAGTGAGATGTTACACGTCAGTGTACTGATATGGGCAATATGCTTAACTGCACTATGGAACTATTTAATTAGCTCCAAAACTACCAAATAAAATTTGCACTCCATGAGGTAATGAATGCTCATTGTGTCAGCAAATGTCAAGAACGGAGGTAGTACCTGAGCAGTGAGATATTGGCTGAACTCCCCGTCTCAGCAAGACTTATAAGCCCATTTGTAATTTTAAACATAAAAGTGAGGGCCAGAAAGGGGACATGCTTAGCATGCTAACCTTACATGCTTAGCACACATCTGCTAAGATGCTTTGCTGACTCGGGGCCTTAAAACTTGCCTCTTTTGCTGCTTAAATCCTGGACCATTTTTAACTGATGGCAAGAGTTCTACTGGCTGCTGGAGACAGAGCGGGGATGCAAGTGAATCATTTATACCGGGGAAAATACAATCCACAGCCAATGCTGTCCTGTTCAGGAATGGTGGCCAGGGCTGGAGGATCAGAGAGCTAGCAGGGAAAGGAGGAAAAGAGAAAAAAATGATTGCCTCATCCGTACTCTCAGAGCAACTTTATCACTCACTATCTAAGGGAGGAAATGGTTACTTGGCTCTTGATAACTTTAATCACAGTGTTTCACAGGTGTTTTTCTTGAATCTGCAGCCCCTGGAGTCATGTGATTATGGGAGACTTCCCAGTTTTATTGACGTTTAGCTTTCTCTGCAATCAGCAAAGCTAGAATTTTGGACATTAAAAGCCTCAAACACAGGAAAACAAAATAAAAAGATTCCTGAATTTGTTATTAAAAAAAAATTCAAGAGCCTGACTCATAAAGTTCATAGACCAAAGGAGAGGACTCCCTTTAAACACATGGTATGGTCATACTCACCTGACCCAAGAGAGCACAGTCGCAGCCCAAGTATATGAGCTGCAGTGGCCAAGAAATACCAACTGCAAAAGCACACAACCCACCTTGGAAACATCTTCTCTCCCCTCCCTCCCTGCCCTGCTGCCTCTTTTGCTCCCACCCAGCACTGGCTGAACATCTCTGCACCACAGCAGCCAAGTTCCTTCTTCCACCCTGAAAACTTGAGATACGAAGAGCAAGATGGGTCCTTGGTTCATTTGAGATGACCGCATTGAAATAAAGTTATCCAGAATTGATGCCTTGCTTCTGCACCTCTCTGTATCTCACTGAACATTTTCATTTCTGAGATGAACAACAGGTTTCTGCCATGCAACCTAAAGCACATCAAAGTGTCATGGCATTTCTCTTCCCATAACTCCTCTCTTCATCTTAGATTGCAAGTCCCTAGATGCAAGCGCTGCCTGGATGTGAGAGAAGCACCAAGCACTTTACAGGCTTGATACTGTAAACAAATTTAAATGTGTTGAAGGGAAGAAATCTTAGGTAAGGTGAGGTTTTTCAAACTTACAAGCTTTGTTGCCAAAAGCATATGCAGGTTGCCTGTGTCTGTTTACAAAATAATAATTAAAAAAAAAACCAAACCACTTAAAAAAACCCATCTTACCACAGGATGGTATGTTAGCCAGCCTCAGCCAGAGCTTTGGGTATGGAAAGAGGCAGGACAGACCCTGAGCTTTTCAGTATTTGAAAGCAGGTGTGCATACTTCTGGCTGGTATTTTGGATTTGCTTCTCTTTAGGAAAAAAAGATCCTATTAAATCCTTTTAAACATTTCAAAGCAGCTGGGCAGATTTGACCATCTTTCTCCAAACCCCCTGCTTTTATTTAAAAAAACAAAAAAAAAACCCAACGACCTGAACTCTCCCAAGCTCCCCAAGGAAATTAACTACAAAAAAACTATGCTAATGGAACATTAAAGTTGTAATGTAAAACCATAAAAGTCAGGAAATTCAGAGTTAGGGCTCCCATGGTACCTCTAAGTCTGTCACCTCATGCACATGCACTATGATAGGACCCCCAGAAATGAACCATTGGGGTAAACGCAAGTATCTTGCTATCCGCTCAGGTATTTTATTTATTCCTAAGGTTGTTTTGTTGCTGGTAACCTTGCTCAGGCACTGCACTAATGCAAGCGGTGCTCAGCATGGGACCGTGACAACTGAGTGCTCACAGAACAACGTCACTGCGCAGGCAGAGGCAGCTGGGGATTCAGGGTGCTTGTCTAAACTTAAAAGCAGTGGAGATGCATAGATTTGTATTTCTTTTATGTGTAACTTCAGCATAAGGATAGTTAATCTCAAGCAGCAGCCATACAAGAGCTGCAGTTTGGTTCGGGCAGGAGATCAAGTTCTTCATAGAACGATTTTAGAAGGAAAAAAAAAAAGGAGAAGAAAAAAGAGGAGGGGGAACTGGGGCAGCTGTGCACGAGCGATGGCAGATACCTTATTCTGTGATTCTGTAAAAATAATATTGTAGCGATAGCATTTATGAGGGGGATTTATAGGACAATTTTGCAGCCCACATGTGTATAAGAGTCACCAAAGCAATTCATATTGAGGAAAGAGGGCAACACATTTCAGCAAAGCAATTTTTAACAAATATCCTTCCCGATATGCAATATATATATTTATATAATCGAAGGTCTGTGCACAATAAACCAAGCCGATCGGTATCTCTCCCAAGTTTTACCTTTTGACGCCCTCCTCATCCCTAAGCACAAACAATGAGCCGCGACTCAATAAGCACGACTGACCGGAAGAATCAAAACAATTCTTGGAAAAAAAATTAGGTTATCATTCATTAGCTCTCTATCATTTGGCCACCAGTAGGCTGCAGGATATGAGGGCCATTTAATTAGGCCCTGCACTACTCTCTGGTGTGAAAAAGGCTCTCAAAAGCTTTGATTCCCCACAGCTTCACAGCAGGAAGTTGTTGGCGATAATTGACACAGGATTTCCTTGTTAACCAGCAGCAGACATGCTGGATTAAAGCGACAGAGATCTAGAGAAGAAAGTGAAAAGAGATAAGAAGCTCGGAAAGACTTCTGCTTATTTTGCACTTGAGGATGATGAGCAAATAGCAATAACAAACTAGAGTGCTGCTCCCTGTGAGTAAGGGCTCCACTTATCAGACCCATTTCAGCTTGACTGATCAAAGATTGACTTCCCTTAAAATAACATAGGCCTGGGGTTTGTTAGTTTATTAAGCTGCAGGTTTTATGAATTATCACAGTTTTAAAGATGGATTGCAGTTTATGTGAAGGAGTAGAGGATTATCAGGTTTTCATCTAAACAATTATAAAATATCGCAGCTGAAAGCTTGCTTGCAAATGACATAATTTTCTCCTGCAAACTAAACAGATCATTGTATGCCTTCATGTAAGCATTTCCAGCAAGTGCACAAATACAGTAAAATTAACTCCGTAGCTGAGATGATAGGCCGGTAAAATATGTATTTTAACTTTCAAAGTGCATGCAAACCCCACATTCCCTTATGCTTTTCCAAAGGTAATTGTATTTAATTTTTGACCGGGACCTTTTAGGTCTAGTTACGTTAAAGAAGGAAAGAGAGAAATGGCCTATTGAAATGTTTCTTAAAATGTGGTCATGATAAATGGTTCTGAAACAGATCCACATGAGTATAGTTAAATGAAACGTCCACTTTAGAGCAGAGACAATTATTGGATATCACTTAATAACTTAACCTTACAACAGCACATGTGGCATTAATAAAGAACTGAGAGTAATAAAAGCTACTACTACTACTATGTTCAGTGCATGCAGGCAGACGTGTGTATGTATGGGTAGGAGCCAGGGGAAGACCAGGACACTTGGGGGGCAGAAGGAGGAGGGAAAGGACAGAGGACCAAGGCAGGAGCCAGCTAGGAGATAATATGCTAGTGGTGGTGGTGGACAAGACAGAAAGGGAGAAGCAGGTGCAGTTGGGGATGGGATGCTGGCAGGCAGGGTCAGGACCTGTTATTCTGAGCCACATCGACAACTCTGTGCTGGCTACTGGGTACCTGCAATCTCCCTCATCCCAGCAGAGCCCCATCTCCCTCTCCCTTGAGGCAGCCCAGCAGGAAACTGCACGGTCTTGGGCCACCAGTGGGGTTACCACAAAAACCAAATTAATTCCCAAGGTATATTCCCCTTCCTGGGAAGGGGAAGAGATTGTGTGACTGCTGCTTTGTCCAGGATTCTGCAGCTAAGCTGTGCAGTCCCTGGAAATCTGTACAGGGTGGAGAGATACAGAAAAAACCTGTCCCTATGGGTACATGCAACACTAAAACATCAAGAGCCTTAGGTAGTTTTGGCCAGAAAGTTGCAGTTCAACTGTGTGAAAAAGTGGAGGTATCAGTAATTATTATTATTCCAGTGCAGAAACTGCTGTTAACAATTTAAAAAAAAAAAAGCAAAACACTTCCATTCTTCCACCTCTGTTTTTAAGGTCTTGAATAACTCATTGTGACCATTTTAATAGGTTCTGAGCCCAGAAACTTCTGTCCTTGCAACCGAAGCCAGGAGAACAGGAAAACAGACATAAAAACAATCTCAACAATGTGCGTTTTCTAAAATCCTAAAAGGAATTCAGCAGTGTTCTCTGCAATGAATGTAGCACATGCACCATGTAGAACTGCTGTGCCTCATGGCAGTCTCAGCACCATTGCATTTAGGTACACCATTGACTTCAACCATCTGAGTGACGTCACCATCCCAAATTCACACCAGGAAATTCTTCTGGAAACCCCATCACGATGTACTAGGCATTTCCATATACAAACTCACAGTCTAATGGTTTTCTTAGGAGTATTTAAGAAGCATTAGCCATGAATTACCATTTACTGTACAGCAGCTTCCCCTAGCATGACCAAATTGGCAAATTGTTTTTATGATTGCATGTTCTCCTTCCTGAAGTTGCCACTCTGCTCAAAGAAGCGATACGAAGGCCAGGCAGCCAGCTAAGCACACTGGACACCAGTGGAGCTGCTCAGGCTACGATCAACCGCAGTGTCTTTTTAGTCTTTGCATTCTTTCTCCGTGATAATGACTTATGTTTTGCAAAGTGGTGGGCTGTTACGATGTAGACTCTGTGATGTAAACTGATAAACTAAAGGCTGGTTATGTTAGACTGAAGTGAGTATTCGCTAGAGCTGAACTGGAACCAAAGATCTGGTTATCAACAGCCCTATGTTTCAGCAGGAGAGGCTGAAACCCAGACCCACGCTCCTCATCTGCTTCAAATCTCTGTCATGAATTCCATTAAAATTTTAGGTTAGAACACCTTAGACTAGACTGAAAGATCTCCTCCCTTACAGTTCTGTGTATCTATAGCCCTTCAACAAAAGAAGTTAAAAATCTGTATCTTAATTATGTGGTTTGCCATGTCCTTCTTTCTATTTCCTTTCTGTCATGCTTTGTAATTCCCCCTATCATGCTTACCTCTCCTTATTTTAAATTGGTTGCATATGAATTACTTATCATGTTCTCCTCTGTACTAGCAACATCCTTTTCAGCAAGGACACCCAGCTGGTAAATTACCATATGTTTTAACCAGGACCATATACCACCGATTCCAGAGGCACTGCAAATGTAGAAGTTTTTTAAGTTCAGTGGCAGTTTTACATACAGAGGATCTGCTGAATTAGGCCCAGAGTGTGGTATCTGTTCAAAGACAGTGAGGATTTATTTTCGTTGGTAGATACAGGTCTTATATTTAGTCCTGCAGTTCCTTTGCATTTGTACTAAGATAGCTAACACGCACACACAATAACTTACTTTATTATTGCATGATCAAAATAAATAATATTTGTTCTCATTTAACATCATTTCTAGCTTACAGCAAAACCATTGTCTTAAGCTACTTCCTAAGAGCCTGATACAAATCTCACCGTAACCATTGACAGGCTTCATGTTGACTCAAGTGAGTCATGGGCCATATTGCTCTGTCCCATCACAAAAACATACGGTCAACATCAAAAAAAATGAGGCTGTTGTTCAGTGTTTCATGGTGACCATTTCCCTGGTCTTACGCTACACAGAGCAGGGAGAGTTGTTAGCAAGCACATGCCACCATGGCAGCATTGGACCCTTGTGAAGGATTACTACCATAATGTGTCATAATGCTAGGCGTTATTATTTGTTTTGAAATACAGAATGCCATCATATTTCAAAAAAGCCAGTTTTGCACATTTTGAAGAGAGAAATAAGGATTAGTGAGTTTCTCGATATTGTTAATATTTATTGCTATTGATAGTTCTTGCAGTTTTTAATGGTAAAGAACAAAATTAAATTACAACTAAACTTCTTTGAGTTCCTTTAGTTCCAATGTTGAATGTATTTTTTTCAAAGCTAGGATTACTTCAGTGGACATATAAACAGAATGAAAAATATTTCTTTTCTATATAACGTAAACAAAGACTCTATTCTATTTTAGTTTTGACACAGCAAATTGAGATTTGTGGTCAACTAGTAACCAGCTTCACAGACTAATCTGTCTTAATGCTAGCAAAAGAGTTTGTTAATTTTCCTGGGAAAGAAGGTTTCTTTAATTCACATATCTACATATGGTAGATATGATTCTTTCATTTACAATGGCATTTGATAAAATCCTACTTTTATAAATGATGCATCTGCTTTTAATGTCTTAAATCCTGTGATTGAATAGACAAATCTTCCCCCTTGTCTTGGTTTTTTTTAATATTTAAAAGGCCTTACTGCCTTAAAACATACATCAAGCAACATTGTAATAGAGAAATACTCTTTTAAGACAAAGTGACAGATTTACATATCTGTGTGATGTGACTCTCTTGACAACCAATAAATGTATTATATTGATGAAGTGAATATGTCCGCTATCTGGTCATTTTCAACTGGAAACTAATAACCAGCATCACCGTATCAGGCATGCAATAACCTGGGTTAAAACTAGGTTCATCAAATAAATCACTCAGGAATTTTTCTATTTCTTTCCCAAGACACGTTGCACATCTGCTTAGTGAAAGGAGGAAAGAAGCAATATTTCTTTGATCAAAGTCTTTTTTAATATCCTTGTATCTGTCCTTTGGGAATGCTATCTCTGGACTTAGGCCTGGGAGAGATGCTCAGCATCTCCTCAAAGGTGCTAAGCACCCTTTTACTGCCATTGACTGCAGCAAGAATATTCTGTTCCTTGCAAGACAGGGCTCCCTCAGAACAGTTGCTGATGGTACATCACTTTCTAATGATCCAGGGAATGACATAAATTCAAGATTTCTAAAAACAAAACACAAGGTGTTTTTAATGAGTCCCAGTTTATATCAACAGCTTTCAGGAGGAAAAAAAAAATAAAAAATACTTAGGCAGAAAAGTATACTGCATTAAATTTACCCCAAGCCTCTATCTCATAGACATGAAACACCTATGCATATGTAGAGATCTCTAAGA
This sequence comes from Pelecanus crispus, assembly GCF_030463565.1. Lineage (NCBI taxonomy): Eukaryota > Metazoa > Chordata > Aves > Pelecaniformes > Pelecanidae > Pelecanus > Pelecanus crispus. The sequence continues at coordinate 8,177,205 of NC_134652.1, forward strand.
AACACTTTGAAATGCTACATTGTGCTTTTAACTTTTTATAAAGTCTTATTAATATCATTTAGAGTTGCCATGTGGCTGGCTTCCTGCCTGGCCTCTTTTACTGTAGACTTGGCAGTTGTTATCCCAAGCACCGCACATGTGCGGATGAAGCTGAGCGTGGGTAGCAGCCATTTGTCTGAGGCGGCTGGGTTTTGTCATATTTCAAACTGGCAACCCTAATGCCTGTTCTTACGGGATACAAATCTGGTATGAAATTCCCAGAGTTGATTCAAGGCTTGGCCTGGCACATGCAAATCTGTTTTTTCATGTGAGGATGGCTGCAGGAGTGTATGGATGATGGGGGAGTTTTTCATCTGCTTCCACATCTGCCAGAGCCTTGGTGGAGCCACTGAGAGCTGGGGCAGGACTTGAGGATTTGCAGGATCAAGCTATTAAAATGCACCCTGCTCCCACGCTCCTGGCTGTGGATATAGGGCTCTTCCTTGGTTAGGATGTAGCAGCCATAAACGCGGCATCCGTAGCCCAGACTTGCCCTGGTTTCAGGTCAGAAGCATGCTGAAAAGGTGGTGATAACACAGAGAAGGGAAAGTGGCAGCTAAGTTCCTTTTCTTCATCCTGGAGCTTGCGAGCTGGTAAATGTGGCAGAAAAGATTCTGGAAGTGGCTCCAAGAGCAACCTTTCAGCATCTTGATGTACCCTGGACCCACAGCCCCCCCCCCAGGGATGCTGGCCCCCCTCGACCCCTCCATGCTGCCACAGAAGAGGCAAAGCCCTGCAGGAAGCACAGGTTAAGTCTTGTGGAGACTCCTGGTTTTCGACAATCTATTTTCCATTTTATGGTGTGGCAGAACAATACAGACACAAACCAAAAGAAATGTGGATAGGAGTTGGTTTCACATGCTTGAGGCCATTTACTCAAACTTTTAAATTAGACAGTATGGGCCTGGTGTCACTTTTCTCGCCTGTTCTCTAGGTGCTACCCAAGAATCAGGTGTCTCATGCAAACTACAACGAGATGCGTTACAAGCCCATCACTAATTCTAGGCAAGACCTCTGGCCCTAAAGTCTTCCAGCACTTTTTGTTATAAAGCATCTACATGGGCAGGCTTTTTTCTACGTTGCGTGTCTTTCTTGGGCTTGGACTTTTGGGTAAGGCTACAGTAGAAAATATTCAACAGGGATTTCTTTCTGTAGTAAGGGATGGGCCACCTGCAGTTTTGTGTAAATCCACGTCCATTCAGCTTTGGTATAGCTGTAAACCTCTTTGCTCTTGCTCACCACAGCCTTGTTAGGACTTCAATTTGCACCAACAATGCTCCCTTCCTGTATAGCATCTCTCTTGCAGCTGGACCATGTTATGAAATAAGGAGAATACCGTAGGGAGAAGGGAAGATGTTAGGGGATAGAGGCAGACAGACCTTTAACCATCTTTCTGCTAGATCCTGCCTTTGTATGTAGGTATAAAACTGCAGATCTACTCTACTGGCAACAAATAGGTGGGAAACCCACCTGCTAAGCTGATGTCTCAGCCCTCTCTAACGGCTGTGCCATAGATGGGATAACAATCTTCTAGTGCTATTTGTTGTTCTAGTTACAGAATTGAGAAAACATATAATCTAATATAAAAGCAAATCCACTGAGTTTGTATAGTAATAATAATATATATAGGTTGCAAATAATACACAAGAAACAATACAATTACCAAAAAAAATTCCCAGTAACCTATATTTTCACTTAAACAGTACTTGAATAGGAGCATTTTAATGACAGTACAATTCCCCAAATAAATTGTTAGATCACATATCCAAGGCAAAGCAGATGTGCACTTCTGTAAATGTTTACATGATCATGACTTTTTTTTGTCTTGCATTTGTACGTGTGTTTTATGCCTGTTCACCAGAATAGGTACCACTTAAGGCACGAATACCCAAGTGTAAGGTGTGTGGGTGAGTTGGTTGGAACAATTTGTGATACCACGTTTATTAACACAAAATTCAGCATGGTGCTCACCAGAAGATTTCCACCCCATCTAAGATCTGAAGTTAAATCCCAGTGCTACTGATTCCACAGGGTTTCTATCTTTGCTCAGGAGATAAGTGGGATTGAAAAGCTCCTGACAACCTGACATGGGCCCAGCAGACTCGGATTAATTTCACTCAAAGATTTTCCTTAGCTGGATGTCATACAATTTTTAAGAAGTTGTTTGCTACCAAAAAAGGTGTACAGGATTGCTGAACTAACATGACATTTAAAAGAAAAGGAGAAAAACCTACTTATTCTGACCTGGAAGCAAAAGGCGGTTGTTTTGGCATCATGGTGAAAATATCAGTATGCACCCGCTTAAGTAGGAGAATTCTCTGCTCAGAGCTGTCTTTGAAGATAATGCACCTGCCTAAATGGGTCTAGCATTTCCTTCCACTACACTAAGGTTTGTATCCTGTGAAACAGCAGTCCCAGGACTGAACTGCTCTGTTGTTTACATTATCACTCAGTGTGGAATGGTTAAAAGGGCAAATCTGGACTAGCTGTCACCAGGCAGGTGGTTTCGGGTGCAGGTATATGAGGGTGAAGTCACCACAGGTCTGTGTATCTCCCTTCCTCCAGAGCAGGAATGATGGGAAGAAAAGTTGAATCTGATGGACCCCAGCTCAAGATCCCCTTCCTCCAAACTTCCTCCAGTAGCAAGGAAGAAACAGCGATGGGTGGAAGACATCTCTGAGGAGCAGTGGCTCCAAAGGCAATGGGCAGATGGAGAGTGTGCAGTTTACACATCACCCCATGTCAGAGCTGCACCTGAAATTACAAATATCATCTTACATACTGAAACTCTGAATACTGAACTGCAGTTATGTGAGGAATGAAAAAATGTGAATGTTTGCCTATCTTTTGATAGCAATATCTTATGACAGAGGCAGCTTTCGTCAGTGCTCTGAGCTTATGTCTTTATTAAAAACTAGTAGTTGTACTAGTAGCTTGCTTTGTTTTTTAACTCCTAAACATGAAAAGAAAATGTGAATCAGCCTCTTTAAATTAAATATGAGAAACAATTACATTTTGACAGTTTAATTGCATTCTTCCTCCAACGTGGCATTCTAAACAAGATACCACATGTATTTAGCATGCTGATTATATTTTTAGATTGTTTTGCAATTAAGAAAGTATCCCTAAAAGAGATAAAATAATTGGTTGACTAAATCACTATTTCTTGAGGGAACAATATTAAGAAATGAATGTTGAATGGCTATATCCATAATAATTAGCTTTTAAATCACTGCTTAAAGGTTTTAGGTTTTTAGCCTTCAAAATTGTATCTGTCATTCAATTTGCTGCATATTATTCAAATTTGCTTATATAAAAAAAAAAAACAACCTCAACCACTGCCAGCAAAACAGCCTTCAGTGTAACTGATGGGATCTCATGACTTTTAATGGCAAAAAAACCCCAGGCACCCAAAATGTCTTTCATTGGGACAGTCCTAGTCCACGTCTCTGATGGGCATTGTGCTATTGATATTGCAAACAGAGAAAAAGGCATTAACTTATTTCAAAATCACTGAGTAGTCAAGCACAGTCAAGCTTCCCAGGAGTGCTGGATGACCTTTACATTGCTTTTATTATTTTGCACAAAGCTGTTTCTTACTTTTCTTGAGAAAAACTAAAGATTAAATAACAAAAAGTTTCATGAGTTTCTGTTATTTTCCTCAACATTTGGTTGAAATGGGATAGTAGGATCTGAGTTTGAAAGAGAACACACCCATTTCCCAGGTTAAAAACACCTCTGGGTGACAATCTTCTGAAATTTTGTTTTAAAAATAAAAGAATCTATTTAAAATATGCAAGTTGGAATCAAACTTTCAGTTCTGTTGAAACAAAATTGTGATTTTAATTATCACTTCAACCCACACACATATCCCAAACATTTTTTTTTATTTTGACAAAATATTTTTGTTCAACTTTTCATACTATCAACAAACTAAAAAACCCTCAACTTCTTCCAGTGAATTCAATGCAAGTTTTTATTCTGATAATTTCCTATGTAAATTTGTGCAAAGCCAAGCCAGTATTCAGAGGAGAGACACAATAGGCTTATGATCCACAACAAGACCAGATGGAATTTCCTGGAACTTGTTTTTAAGATACCAAATAAAATCGTATTTAGAAGGAAGAAAGTGAGAGGCTGAACCGCAGCTGAATCTGAAGCAACATTGTTAAGACTTTTCATTAGGAATATAAAGTTTGACCTGCTTGCGATGCTCTGTGAGGTACGTTGATTTCATACATTTCCTACTGAGGTGCATACAAAAATATGTGGGTAGAGATGCCAGTAGTTCACAGAGGAATGATTTGTAAGGGGAAAGGAAGGTTAGCCCAAACATATGGGACAAAGTGAAGAAGACATGCTGGTGAGAACCAGAGTGCAACAATGCTGAATGGTCTAATCAGCTGAAAATGTTCCCAGGCCCCAGCAGCAGTGCTAGCACAGAGAGGGCCTGCTTTAGCAGGTTTAAGAACAGGACCAGATAGGTAGGGAGAGAGAACTGGGAATGCCCAGTAGACACAGCTGGAATAAGCACATGGACATTTCAACACACAAGCTCGCAGCATCACGCTTTACCTATTCTTCTATAAAAGGCCTGAGAATGCCTCATCCACACCGGCTGTTGAAATAAATGTCTTTGAATATTGTAGTGCAACCTAGTTCTAGAAAATATCTGGCAAATATAGGGTAATAAGAGATCTTTATTGAGTGCACAGTCCCAAGTGCAAGGTCCCAGAGAAACAACACAGTAAGAAGGTGTACCTCATCATAGGCAGCAGATGGTTTCCAAACCGGGGTTTGGAAAGAAAGAAGTGGTGGCAAGCTATAGCCATGAACTCTTTCCACCCAGCATTCCTAAACTGTGATGAACATGAAGAAAGTCATGACAAAACCTGAAGGAAGGCTGCATGCCTTGTAGACGTTGCTGTTTTTTCAACAGTAACTGTACTAGTAAAGGATACTGCTTCCCCACAGACCTTGCCATGCTCGAGGTGATGCTTCTGTGTTTTACAGGCTGAGAGCTGATCCATCTCCCTTTGAAGTCAATGGCCATTTCCTGATTGTAAGTTGTCAAAAACAGCACCAACATCACAGTGGCCGGAGCTGGAATAGTTACACCCAAATGAGCTTTTAGCTAATGAGTTTTGATAGCAGCTGACAGCTGGTGTATTGATAGAAAGGAGGTGAGCAAAGATAGCTTCTTCCGTGCCAGCTTCTAGGTGACAGCACAGACATCTAACTCACATGGAGCTATATGGCTAGCAAATCCCAAAGTCATCTCGTTCAGCAGTGGCTTAGGTACGTCTGCCAGTGAAGTGGCCAATGTCTTAGTTCACCATCACTGAAGAGGGAAGTCCTGTCTGTACCTTGCCCTTGCCTGCTCCTGCCTCCAAGCTCCTCCACGTACCTTGTGCTGCTCCAACCTTGCTGGTCTTTCTGCCAGGTTGGCAGGTTGCATGAGGCCAGCAAAGCCCTGAAAAAACTTAGTGCAGGGACAGGGAGACTCATCAGGCTGGGAGTGCAATGGAAGACAGAAGAGTAGGGAAGAAAAGGGAGGAGGGAGGATTCACCATTTCAGCAACAGCAAAGTGTTAGGTGAGTTCAGCAACCCCTACTTCATCCTGCATAAGTTGTATCCACTGCAACATGGACTCTAAGCCAGCAGGTATTCTTTCTGTTAAACGATAGGAGTATAGACAGGAGAGCAGCAGGTTCAATTTAGGTCAGTTGCTGAAGAGACTTCTATACCTTTTTTATATGAAGAACCATTAGTGCCATGTGCACACTTTTGTGAAGACACGGTGGTCACTCCTAGCACGTCACTTGCTAATGGCATGTCCCTACCAAAACCAGCAAAGTTGGTCCAATTATTTGTGAACATATCTAGCTGAGTTTGGCAGGGAGGGGAAGATCAGATATTTGTCACAAATATACCCATATATATATGATAGCCACTGTGACTGAGTCTTGTGCTCCTGAGAGCCTGCTGACCAGCAGCATATCAGACAAAACATTCAGCGCGGTTCAGATGAGCTGTTTACGTCAAATGTGTAGAAGCAGTGACATGCAGAACTGCTTAAAAGTCAAGTTCCAACTGTTTCTGGGATACTCAGTCCAACAGGTTGACTGACAGACAAATTTGTTTCTTATAGCAAACAGTCAATGTTCATAAACCAGATCCCAGCATCTCAAGAGCCCTGTCACCAAGCCCCCTCTATGGAGTGGAGACAGGGAGGCAGCTCAGGTAAGGTTTCTATCTCTGTGCATTGCCTACAGGAACCAGGCCACGAGTTTCTTAGCCCAGGTGCTTAAGTTAAGGGTCTAAAGAGAGGGGGAATGAGCCTGGGCCCCAGTGGCCACTCGAAGATGCAGGAACAGCAAGCTGATGCTTTCGTAGACCTGCTCCTTCCTACTGCAGCAATAAAACAATGAATTTATGGATCTGTAGCCTGTTGCTGAGACTCCTTCCCCAGCTGTCTTAATTCAATAGATCTGATCCAACTTGGGTATGTTGGTGATACTGTCTAAGAAAAAGACATGGGGAAACTCTAGTTCAGAATTAGACTTTGGACTTAAACGATAGCCAGTTTTTGGCACAGAGGACAGACTTTAAATGAGCACAAATTGGGGAGCTACAGATTTAGAAAGGGGAAGAATTATTTAGATTCAGGCCAGACATTTTGGGGGAAACAGACCAAAAGTAATATCTATTCTAAGGAGAAATACTGATAGGCTGTGGAATTACAGGCCAGCTCTTTCTTCTTTTTCCTTACAGTCTGGAGTATGCCTTATAGCTCATCATATTTTTGGCTTCTGGCACATATTTTATTAACTTCCATTATATATAGAAACAAAACAGACCACTATTTTAAAAAAGTGCTGTGAGTAAAAAAAGAAATGTAATGGCATATTCAAAGAGTAATTAAGGACTGTCTTATGAAAGTTAAAAGCCAAGAAGAGTTTGAGACACTTTCACACGCAAAATATTGCACAAAAATTATATGAACCCATTTGCATCCACATTTGTGAGCCATGTGACTCCCCCTGAGATTTAGTTTGGCTTCTCTGTTTAAAGCATTACAGATACGGAAAACTGAGGACTAAAAATTTGGCTTGCTATCAAACCCAAGCTTCAGTTTAGATGATGCAGGAGAAACCGATAGTATTGGACCTCACTTAACTCATTCCAGTCTGCTCAGTTACTGTCACCATTAGAAAGGACTTCATATGCCAAAACCCTTTAAGCCCACTAGAGCCTGATAAAGATGCCTGCAAAGCTAAAAAACTGTAAAACTATCAGCATAGTGTTCATAGGCTGAATGCCATAAACGACGAAAGATATCCAGGAATACAGGTTCATTTTTCTTTTCTGTTCTTGCTGTTCCAGAGATCTGGTCTTATCTCAGACACTTGTAAGTGGCATAAAGATCACAAAAAGTATTAGCATGAAATATGCTATCAACTGCCTTGTGATCATGGAGCTAGACTACAGGCAAGATAAAGCCTGATAGCTGTTGGTGTTGGTGTTGCTACTCCTGTTCTTTCATAGCAAGCATTTTGCTGCACACAAAACGCCCTATCTGCTCCTCAGTTTAGGTGTCGTATAGGCTTAGGATATGCTGGAGAATATGTCAGAGAGCCCCCAGTAATTCTAGCCATGTCCCGTGGAAGAAATTCGCGCAAGGGAAAGGTCTATTTTACATTGTCACCGTTTCACGGAGATTAATGAAAAAGATGGAGAGGCTGCTCAGGAGTTTCCTCACTCTCCTGTGCAGAGCAGAAGTAGGCATCACAGCAGCTCCAAAGACGACTTCTCTGCTGCAAGAACTGTAGACTGACAGGAAAAATCTGCAGCTGGAAGAAAATGGTCCACAGAAATTACAGGTAGGTATTTTTGTAACCATCACAAATTCACCTTAAATTAGTTAGCAGGTGAACAAGAGAATGAACGCAGGCTAAAACATTATTAAGTTGCACTTCCCTGAAAAAACACAGTTTACTACACCTGGATGAAACTTGCTGTGAAATCTGCAATGATGCTGAACTCAGTTGGTAACTGATTTCATGATGTGATGCGGTTCAGTTTCCAGGTCAAATTGTCAGCTGATGTCAATAGATGGAGTTTCCATGAAGTAAATGGGCCTCTGGCAACTCGTCCCTGCTAAACGTTGGGCCTAATATTTGTTAAAAAAAATTCTAAATTTGCAGGTATTTTAAATGAACATGTACCTTGTAACAAATTCTGACAGATCTATAATTCTGCTGCAAACTCATTTAAAACCTAGCCTTTTTCCTGTAGTTTTCAGCTGAAACCTTTTGTACTTTCCAGAATTTTTTTCATTGAGACTTAGGGCTCATTTGAACTTAAGAATCAAAAGTGGAAGCTTAAAAGGAGGGGAAACCACATGAACCGAAAATAAAAACGCGGGTATTACCAGGTATGAATCCAGATCACAACCTCAGACCAGCAGACAGCGAAATGTCTGGAGGCTCCTGACCCCATGCCGGCAGTGGGACCCGCCGCACCCGAGCCCTTCTGCCTCTGTACCACCTGGGCCAGAATCAAACCCTGGGTTTGGGGTGTGTTGACTAACCCGGTTATTTTTGCAAGATTTTCTCACGTATTTGTCCTCTACCTCATAGCTACGGGCTGCCGGGAAGTTATTAAATAATGTGACACCAGACTTCATCCAGATGATACGGTGAGAGGGCGACCGGTTTTCCTCCCGTCCCTCCCCAGTTCATTCCAGCACGCAAGATAAAGGAGGACCGGACCCAAACCTGAAAGCATATTACATAAATAAAGGCACAATATAATACCTCATAGAAATAAATTATCTTTTCACATAAAAATCTTCTAAAGCCCATTTCCAGAAGAGTAATAGAGCTGCCAGTCCAACACCTGCAGGGTTGGAAATAATTTACTTAGCCTCGCTGACTTTCAGGCAGGTTCTTCGTTTGACGAATGGCCCAATTAAACATCTGTTAATCGCGACGTTATCTCGTCTCGAGGTGGCGTACCTACTTCTCGCACCCCATCTTTCTGCGAGACACCAGCAGGTAGCCCCCGATCCGCGGGGCGAGGTGCCTCGCCGGGCTCGGCGGAGCGGGCCGGGGAGCGGGGCCGGGGCCCTCCCGCCCCGCGGAAGCGGCTGGGAGGCCTGTGCCTTGCGCGGCCCTCCCTCCCCCTCGCACAACCTCCCCGTAACCTCGGGCTCCTGAACCCTCGTGTACGTTTTAGGCCTTGATAATAAAGCAACATCTGCAAACTTACAAGTGCTTTACTCGAGTTAATTGAGTAAATTGAAGCAAGATGCGGGGCAGGGGTGATCTATGATCCCAGGTTGCGGGCCTAGAAGGGAGACAACAGATTTACTGCAAAGACAGTGGGCGGCCTTTTGTTCAGGCCCTGGTTCACGGGAAGTTTGAGGTCACGAGGGATTAAAATATCTTCAGAAACAAATGGAATAATTTGGCTGAAATATAAGGCACACAGTGCCAGCTCATGCCAGGAAACCAGGGGTGATTTATGTGCCTTCAATCCAACACATTTTTCTGATATCTGCCCCATTAGGTTGAATTTATAGATTATTGGGAGAATATGTATCCTCGTCTCTCCTTTTCTGACATGTTTGTACTCTGGAGAGCAGTTCCAAGTATTGCAAAATAAATAAAACGTCCCGTTACCTTGCGTTTGCGAGGGTGAAGGCCCGCTCCATTTAAATCTCGGGGAAAAATAATAATAAGAAAAGAATAAAAAGAAACAAATCAAAACAAAACCCCAACCTCCCATTTACTATACTTGTTTGTGAATTACTTATTAAAACAGACATTAAACAGGTAATGCTCTTTCTCCTATAATCTGTACAAGTCATTAAGTTTAAGCACAATTCGCCACCTTGAAGCAATTGGATACATTGTAATTTGTTTTATGGTCTCGCAGATGCAAGGTATTTGCCGAGCTATAAATACATAAAAGTGGTTTATACGAGCAGCCCGTACCCCGCGTGAGTTAGGAAAGGAGAACCTCTCCTGCTTTCCCTATTCGCATGTACACAAGCGCGCGTGAGCGCACGCTCCTGCCCTATATCTGTTTATATTATTTTTTTAAAGCCTGGCTCACTTTTAGTGGGATATATTGTCCCTTTTGTAGTTTCTCTGCTGCGTTATTAAATCCCAAATTCCTTACAAAACTGTACAATTTTAATAACACAAATCCATGCAGGTCATAAAGCTGTCGAAATGTACATAGCACCAGCCGTGATCAGCTGCAGTGATATCATCAACCCTGATTAGCTAGAGCCGGTCACACGACAAGGTTTTATTACAAGTGTCATTTACATTTTTGACAGTTTTACAAGGCTTAATGGCTTTGTATTAAATACATTGTGTTTCAAGGAAACTGACAGTTCAGGGTATCTTGTAAATACAATGCTATGGCATTTCCTCAGAAGCAATACTCAGGAAAACGAAACATCTAGTATTCCTATTGTAAACGGGGACATTTCACCAAAAAAAAGTTCACCCAAGCCAAAGTTTAAGTCCAAGAATCAAAAAAAGCTAAAAAACTTTTTTTTTTGTCAAGAGGTTTTTTTTATATATATCTCTCAAGCTACATATGTCTTGTAACATACTAAAACTTTTTTGTAGCGTTAGCAATCACTGAAAAACCTGAGGCATGTTCCCCACAAAATTAATGAGAAAATGCTATTTGCAAAAGTTTCCTACGAAAACCCGATTTATTGTTTGGTTTTCTTACAAAAAACAAGCACTGCCTGGGGGCATTAAAATATTTCTGAACTTCTTTACCAGGCTGGTATCTATTTTTAATCTCATGAAGAAACCTTGCCTGAACTGATCATTTCTCACGTGGTTTTAATCAGAAATGAGGATGAAATTGGCAACATTACCTCTGTTTCTACTTGGACTTTGGGGTTCACCTGGGCCTAAGATAGAGATGTTCAGAAGGAAACCTCCTGTACTTTGAACAGCAGTCAGTCAAAATCCAAATCGGAATCTGTGCTTTTTGATATAGGCCAGTTATTTCAGAAATTAAAATTAACCCCCCAACCTGAAAACCACCTTGACTTGAAACAAATAGACATTTTCACAATAAAATCCAGAGCAGATTGACCATTTAAATCCTGTGCATCAAATCTAAGTTTCCCCCCACAGAGTATCTACTTAAGCATGTAATAGTTCTCCAACTGATTAAATTTGTGCGACCTATTATTTACTATACGAATTAGTTTCTTATTCCCTGTTGTTCCTGTGCCAATTTCTCAACAACATGGCACTAATATCGCTTATCATTTACACACACAGGTTTTATTATTTTGATTATATCAGCATAATAAAAATGGTACAGTCTCTTTATGTTACAGCCTTTTTTTTTTATGTGGTGACCAATATGAATTTACTCACACCTGTGAAAATTCTACCATTACCAGTGGAAGGAAGACCAGTTGATATGGATGAAGACATGCCAGAGATTAACTATTTAGGTTAAAAAAAAATGAACAGTGGCAGAACAGTACTCCCAAATGAAATTGTAACACCACCATAAAAAATTATTTTAGTCTGGGCCTTAAATGTTAAAAGGCTGATGTTGCTTCTTTCTGCGGCTTGATCTGAGTAAAACATTAGAGCTACTCTAATGCTTTTTGAGTGTATAGTTCCTTAAAGTCTTTACTCATTAAGAAAAAATAATTTCATGTGTGATAACTTACCATCTTTGCCGATATCAAGAAGCAGTTAGGGAGGTGCTGTCTTTTTTTGCCACATACACACACATTAGTTTACACTTCAGATAGTTTCTAGAGATGATTCTGGCACGTCCCTGCATTTTTCAACCACTGTACCGATTACTTAAAAGAGGGTCAGCCATTTGATTCATCCTAATCCTACAGGCATTATTTCAGTGGTGTCTGTAGCCCATATGCAGGTGATCTACTGAACAGATAGTTCCCAATGCAAAAGTGTTACAATGTCCACAGAAATTATCCCCAAATGCTGTAAAAGTACAAGAGGGAGACAGGTATTTGGGATAAATCATGGTAGAGTACTTTTAGTAAAGTAAATCTGTCGTCGCTTGCCCAGTGGAGCTTGCAGGCTGTTGTGACTCCTGTTCCTTCCTTCCAGGCAGTGCTTTCTCCTAGAAGTAACCACAGAAAGGCTGAATGTAATTTATGTTATCCTCAAAGGCTCTCTTCTTGTGTCACATGCTACATGGAGCCTACTACCATTCATCCCCTTCCCAAGGCGTCTCCTCCCTGGCCGATGTCTGGCCAGCCACAGGACAGCTAAGGGGCCCTTCCAATCTGTCACTGAATCCTTTGTTGGTGCTGTAAAAAAGTCACTTTGACCTAATACCAGTGATAGCCTCGATGGAGACCTGCCCACTGTAGAGAAGAAAGTTACTGGCATAGGTTCTTTACAGCCCAATGCCTATGGTAGGTCCATCACTTTTAAGTTGGTGAGAGGGAAGGGAGCAGCCAGACCCAAAACCCTGTTGGGTGGCATATGGGAACCATTTGCAGGAACGTGTTGCTCTTCTCCCAACTCCTACCTCGGCCCGTTGCCATCGTGGCTAAGGGACTCCTCTTGTGGGTTACCCCCCCAGGCAGACAGTCCTTCCTCCCGCCCATAGCTGCACAGCCCAGAGCACTGGTCCATGGCCTCCGCTGCCTCAGCAGCAGGTTGTGGATGGGCTGTTCTGTATTAAAGTTTGGAAATGAAAGTGAAAGCACATGTGAGACCTGCTGAACAGAACAGCAAAACCGGAGACTTAGCTGTATGCCAGAAGCCACAACCAGATAGAAATCACAGGTTAGTCAGGAAATTACTTGCATTTAATTTGGGGCCATGTCTCCTGGGAGGAGGCTGGCCTTTTCCTGTTGTGCAGCGATGTTGCCCCTGGGTATAATTTGCCTTTTTCATAAGCAAGGGTGCTATCTCCTCCTTCCTCAGAGACCTTTCAAAGCCAGCTGAGGAGAATCAAATGTGGCACATTAGCAACAGGACAATGGCAAAGTCATTATAAATTGACTTCCTTACTGTGAGCTTCAGTAATCTGGATGTATTACTAGCATGATTCTGCAATAAAACTGAAGCAGCTAGTTCCTCCACTGGAATTAAAAACACCCTCTCCCTACCACTTCAGAGAGGTAAGGCATGCTCCCATCTTCTGGGGATGAGGTGAGGCGCCCAGTGGATAAGTCTTCTGCTCCTTACGCATGTGCCCAAGACAAGGATCCTTTTCTAGAAGGTATGGCTATGGCCACAGCACGTAGACTGCTCCGCAAGTCTCACAAGAAGAAGCAGCAGGCTCTGCCTGCCTTCCTCCCACCTCTGCGTCCCCAGCGGGTTGCTTGATGGCCGTACAACTGCCACCTCACCGCAGTTCCCTCCTCCCAAAAGGAGCCTGCCTCAGAGACTAAAGAGGTCATCTCTGAAAGCTGTAATTAAGAGCTGGAGCAAAAGTTGATGCCCTGCTCTGGCCCCCCAGTTTCCCAGGTGCGGCAGCCTGAGGACCTTAGATACATGCTGACTACAGTCAGCAAGGCTGCTTGTGCCAGTGACTCCTTACTGGAGCCAGGGCTAGGGGAGCTGTCTTAAAAATGGCTAGGATGCTCTAAGGTAAAGCATCTGCCAATTTTTTCCCTTGGATTTTTTTTTTTTTCCCCTCCCACTTTCCACACAAACAATGGCAACTTTTACAAGCATGTGTCTGCCATAAAATGAGGACTCACTGTAAAAATAATGTTTCATTCAGAGCAAATAGGTTTTTAAAAGTGCATTTTCTGCAGGGCAAGGTTTTTTAACAGTTCTTGGCTCATGCTTCCAGAGAATTCATTAAAAATGTTGCTCTGGATCAAATGAACAAATTCTTAATATAGTTATGAGTTTTCCCTCCTTCTTAACTTAAATTTAAAAATTAATGGTTGTGCTCAAGTATAATTGCTATTCCTATTCAAGATGCTTTGCTACCACATCTGTATTCTCTGTATGATTTGTTATGACCAATTATTCAGTGTCAGCAACTTCATATTTTGCAACCTTTTGGCAATTAATGATTCTCAGTGTCCCTTGCACAGAGCATCACTCCTTTACATCAGCTGTGCATGAGGCTGGAAACAGCCAAATCTCAAAGGTCTGATACTAAAACCTCCCTCCCCCTAAACCGTGATAAGAGTCCACATGATCATCACATTACCAAAGTATGAGCAGGATTAGTCAGACGGGACTCCAAAATTAGTGACTTGTGATGTTTATTTTTTCTTAAGCTTTCCGGCAGCACTGACTGCGGGCACCAGCGCTTTCCATTTTGCACAACCTGAGCTATCCAGCAGCTCAGCCTCATGGATGTGGCATGTCCACTCCAAAGTATCAGCATGCCCCTGTTCCCAGGACTTGTCAGAGCATCAAAGTAAATAACAAACTAACAAAGTAAATGAAACAGAAGAAAACAAAACAAACCCGCCAGCACAGGAACTGCAGCCTGGCCTGCCTTGAAGGGGTTAATGAATTCCCATTTGGTCTAAGTTTGGATAACTAAGACTTTCCCATGGCAATAAAAGTTCATATTAAACTCAACTGGTCTTGGTTCCTCAGGCCTCACACAATCTCTTTTTCAAGCGAAACTATGGGATGCTGGTGGGAGTTTTTCCATGGAGAGGGGGCAAGGAGAGCCCCTGATGGATGCAATCCCATCTCGGGCGACGGGGAGTTTCCCTGCCAGAGCCAGCTGCAGGATCAGGCCTACCTTGGGTCTCCAGGATTGGTCTCAGGTAACTTGAGCCAGATAGGTTGGGAAGAAAAACGCGCTCCTCCTTGTATTTCATAAGTTGTGTTTTTCGCATATGCTTAAGAAAATCTATTTACAATACTAAAACAATGTAGACCATAAAAATGGTTTAGTGGGCTACCAAAAGATTTAGTTAAGCCCTCATCTAATTAAAAATATCCCATTAGCTGTGAATCTGTGGGGGGCAATTTAAAATAATTCTGGAAAGTAGTGTTTCCTGGGGTTATAATGTGGAGTTTTTGTTTTCTTTTTCTTTTTTCCTTTACCATTTATTTTCTTTTTTGGTTTTGTCTTGTTTAAAGGGCGAATTAACATCTGACTGCAGGCTTCAGCATTGGCTTGCTTGTCACTTCTATTAAAAAGGAAAAAAAAAGATTCCGATGTTTTTTTATTTTCCCCCTTTGTCTACAATGTGTGTAAAGAAAAGTGACCGAAAGGAGAGGTTAAGAATAGTTCCTTTTTTCAAATCTATGTTGATTGAATTAAAATGTTTGAATTTTATTGAACAGGGAAAAAGAGATTTTTAAAAGCCTATCTGTAGTCCCCTATAAAAGCATTTTTTTTAATAAAACTTCTGTTTAAAAAGTATGTTATTAGCAGTATATCCTGTGCTGCATATTAATAAAACAATGGAATTTTGTATTCCTTTTTCTCATAAATTACATAATTCAAACCTTAAAACACCTTTAATGAACACTGACTCGGCATGTGGCACTTAATAAAACTGGGCTAAACTCGTTTTCTGCCTGACAGGCTACCAGTGGAGAATGTGCCCTACAAGTAAATGATTAAGAGGCAGAAATCTTTTCTGGACTACTATTAAACACTTCAAAGATTTTCAAAGTCAGATAAAATGAAAAGCAAATGTGTTTCACTGCCTCTCAAATACCTCAAATGTTTTAGCAGGTGCAAGCAATGAAACCTTCTGTAGTGACAGCACTTTAGGGTCTGCAAAGTGCACCCTACTGAATTATGGGAAAGCAGGGCTTACTTCATAAAAATTCATGATTTTAGATGAGGAGAGATGCATGTCCTTAATACCCATCTACATATGTAGCACAGAAGGAGAGTCCCGTTGTGTCTCCCGGTGTCACAGGCTTGTCTTAACCCTTGCTGGAACTGCTGGACTGTTTAATGTTGAGTTTCATAGCCTTTAAGCCTTGCAAGCTTTGCCTTTATTTTAATACATCAACGGAAGAGCAGGCAGATAGTCTGTCCTCTGCATTGTTTGCAAGCCAGCAGATATTGCAATCCAGGAGAGGAAAGTCCAGCCCACTGGCAAGAGCAGCCCCTGGGAACCAGGCTGACTTGGGCGCTTGTCCTTACAGCAAGGCACAACTAACTTGTGTGGCTTTAGCTGCGCTGCCCAGCCTCCCCGTGCCTCAGTTTCCCCCATGCACAGTGTGAGCAATGCTACTTCTTGCCTCATGGCTTGTCATGCGCGCTTAATGCCGTGAAGCCTGCAGGTATTAAGGAAACAGGGCTGATAGTCTGGCTGGATTTTTAAATGGCACTTGCAGACTAAGACGACTGAGGAAATTTCTTTAGTCTTAATTTCTCTGGCATATAAAGGAAAGCCTACACATATTAAATAGTTGTAGCTGCTTTGAACTTTCTCTTCTAGAAAACTGTAAATGAAAGTAGGGCTTATAAAAGCAAAGATAGGTACCATCTGGGCAGGTGCTGGTAACTGCTCTCAGGCTCTGCCAATTTACCAGACCATATACCTCAATCTCGGTCTGTAACTACTTGAATTTGGATTCAGGAGGATTTTATCAGATGGTTGCATGGGTTTTGAGAGCCAGGCCAATAGTCTCTTTCTTGTGCAAGTTTGTTACATTTCCTTTGATCGTGCTTTATTTTAACATTTAACTGACAAATAGTTTGTTGAGGATTAATAAATGACTAACACAAGCTAAACATGCTGTGGACCAGATTGTTATGGGCTATATGTAATCAGAGAAAAAGCAGGACAAAGTGGTAGGATGGTTTTAAGCAAACTATTGTTGAATTCTGCAATGATTGTGCATTTAATGAGAACGTATATTAGTCAGAAATTAATTCTTTATACATTCTCTTTAAATGCGATGTAAATATGTTGTATTTACTTGCACCCTAACTGGGATTGTGTAGCTGGAAAGACGGATCATTTTTTCCTGGGCTGCTGAGAGGATATTTCCCTGCCTGCATCTCCAGCCACCCCGTGCCAAGCCCGGCTGCACAGTGTCTGTCCTGCCCCAAACAGGCTCTGTGGAGGTGGCTGCACATCTTCCTACACATGTCCCAGGGGCTTAGCAATGAAAGGCCTGAGTGTATTCACTAACCCCATAATAAATCCAAACCCTGTGCATTGTGCTTAGGAGACAGAGCTATTGCCAACAACGCTGCACAGGAAAGGGGACCTGCAGTAAGGCCCATTACAAGAGGGGAAGATCACAGATTTAATAAAATCTTATCATCCCACTACTCAGCATCCTTGGAATCTATTTACCTTTGTGTCCAAGTTCTAAGTGAAGTGTCCAGCATAAACTCCCTGCTGAATAATAACATGTATGATTAACTTTCAAACCCCACTAACATAACTACATGCAAAGAACTACACTTACCATAGTGTTATGGTGGAAATTTTTGCATGACCAACAGCTTGACATTCAGTCCTATGTTTCCCACAGCAGCTGCAGCTTCACCCTTTCACGTCAATATATGACTTCTACGGATAGATGGAGTGATAGTAATTCATCTGTTAGGATGTCTTTAAGCACATCGATGGGACGATGTGCAGTGAAATCATGTTACGAGCACAAATGTATTCAGTTGTGCAATAATAGAACCACACGAATGGTCCCACATTAAAAAAAATTCACAGAGCCTGACATTATGGAAGCTGAGAACAAATGTTTTGCCATGTAATCCATAAAGAAAATTCATATAATATATAAAATAATCCAGATCAACTGAAAATATTTATGGGCCAGCCATGCAGCTGGTGTAAATCAGCATAGCTCCACTGAAGTCAATGGAGCAACACCAGTTTTAGGCATATGAAGATTTGGCACCCGAGTAATTTGGATTTTCAGCAAGAAAACCCAGAGCTACTTCTCCTGTGGATTTGATGATTGAACCTCTGTTTAAAAGGTTGTGTTTTGAAATTCTGAATCAAGAAAATCATATATTACATTTTGGGTTTTGAACAGCTTTTGCTGGCTGTGGAAACGTTTAATTCATCACAGTTGGCACCAACTATTATCTGAGATAGTGTAATGGAAACTTTTAAGGATTGATGAGGTTTTTAACATTTTACATGTGTATTTACCCTTTCTATTTTTTAATACATGAACAGGATTGTAGGGCATTGGACTCTGATCCATATTCCATTACATTCAGGAACAGTCTTTTCATTGGCGTCCAAGAGCTCTGGGTCATTCTCTTGGTCAGCCAGACACTTCTAAGCGGTACATATATGTATATCTCATGTATTGTCTATATTTATTTTGTGAGATGGGAAAAATTAACATGCCTACCATTTACTGAGATGTTTGCACATGAACATTACATCACACATTTAAATAAATACAGATGCATTTATTTCAGCATGTGGATATCCAGACGTCTGTGCTTGCCTGGCATACATCTGGATAACTGAAGCATACTATTTCCACTTGTTTATAACTCCTTTCTTTCTGAACCAATTTTTTTTCCAACTTATCCAAGCCCACATTTCTCACTGGAGACTACATGCCAAGTTTGAACTGTTTTCAGTTACCCAAGCACAAGTTAAACATCTGAAACAATTCTTTAAGCATGCTCAAAACCAACCATATGGATTTTTACCAAACTTTCCAAAAGCTACAAAAGTATCAGCCTAAAGGAGTAATTTTTTTTTTTTTTTCTGGAAACTCATAAAGGGGCTTAGAAAGGAAGTACTTCTTTAACTAGCAAGGAACACTCAACTACCAAAGAATTCTATTCAAGAAGGTCTAAAAGTCTGTTTCTGGGCAAACATGTGTCCTGCGCTGTCCTCTTATGTCAACCAGGTTGGGTAAAATTTGAGTTCAGTCCCAACGCAGATAAGATCCATAAGACTGTCTTTTAAAGCTTATGTGGAAACTGTAAGTTGGCAATTTGGTCTCAACTTTTGCCACTCTCTCAGAAATATCTTTCTACCTGGGAGACCCTACCAATAAGTTCAGTGATATGTCTAGTTGTGCTCCTGAAGGAGCAAGGTTAGGCCACATGGGCTTCCAGTCTGGTTGAAATCTGGAAGAAGAGATCAGATCTACCATAGCAGGAAACTTTGGGACTGGCTCTGAGATGCCACCTCAGTGTTACAAGCTATGCAACAATATCTTGCCATAGTTTGTGTCCAGGCTCAGCTAACAGGGAAAGAGCAAACAGAGGAGCCTGAGCAGGCAAGCCTGTTAACCTATGCACATCCGCTAGATCCTAACAGAAGCAATGTAGATCATTTCCATATGGTATGTTCCTATTCTAACAGGCTTTCAGTGTCGGATTTTTGGAGCTCTCTTTTATGATATAAGGGGTTTTTTTTTAATCAAATAGTAGAAATTAGGTGATCTCTTTCTTTAACATGTGACAGCAGCAGATAGTGCAAAATCTTTAGGAAGCACTAGTAAAGAACACTTTATAGCCAGAGTCAGGGCTGCACCATTGCTCCTGTCCAAACAGGTCTACACACCAGAAATCACTGGGGTTTGTGCTGCTGAGCATGAGGAAGGATGACACACAGTCCCCCCTTGTTGAAGCGTGCTCTAGCCTGGTGATGATCAAGCAAGGTAACGGTACATCAGGGCTCTGCTCTCAGCATAGCATTTGCTGGCTTTGCTTTTGTGAGCCTTAAGTTGTCGGTGTTCCCATGAGAAACTACACAGACAGCAAATGTAATGGCAAACGTAAGCAGTATTTTAGGGACATAGGTGACGGTGAAACACTATCCTGGCTTTCCTCCCAATTTAGTCATGCTTTTCAGTCTATCCTTGCTTGCAGATGACATGAATTTGATTATCCCAGCTACTCAACCACCCAATGAAAAACAGCAGCTCCCATCCAGAAACAAATCAGCATGAAATCAAACAGTTGACAGTGGTTTCTCAGAAACTCCCTTTAATGTAGTTACACTGGGGACTGGGTTACCTATTCAAACCAAGCTGAACTGACACATCTGACCCAACCAAGCACCACTGTGTTTGCGTTCATCCTATCCGGTCCTTTCATGTTTTCAGATTACAGTGACGGTGGGAGGGAAACCTGAGGTGTTTAACAAATACTATTATTTTATAAGCTTCTGTTAAATACTTAGACAAATATTCTGTAATCCTTCAGGCTCATCTTAGGTCAACCACATAGTTAATGAACAATGATAGCAAATTACTAAGTTGAGATTGAAGCTTTGGGGAAAATGCCCCATCCCTTCGTCACACCCCTGTGTGCACATATGCACAGAATCTGTTAAGCATTTACATTTTGGTTCAAACTTACTTGCCACACTCAAGAAAACTAAATTTGCTGCTTCTAATAATAGGATTAAACCAAAGGGCATTTAATCTTTTATGATCAACAATAATATTTAAATGCTAGAATATATTAAATCTACTTATAGGATTGCTCATTACACAAGCTGTGTTTTCTTCACTAATGAGTTGCATGTTAAAAATACATTGTTACAAAAATGTTTGTAAAAATCTGCTTTACTTTTCAAATGTTTTACAGTATAAACTGTAAGCATTTCACATTTTTTACAGTCCAAGCTTTAAAATTATGCAAATATGTCTTAGCTGAAACACGGAATTCCTGCATTTGGAATTATAATACAATAAAAGAGCAGTCCCTGCTTTTCTATAACCATTGTTTTTTCCACCAAAGACTAAAATTTATGGCAAAGTATGCAAGCACAGTACTGTGGAGACACCAAATAGTCTACATCTTAATGCACTGATTAAACAGAATACCTAGAAAATGAAAATGGCTGGATTTCCATGCTAGAATTGTAATTAGTTCTTGTTTTATACCATGCTCAAAAGAATGACAGGCACCATACAGAAGAAGAAATATCAGCCTCTGCCATGAATATCTTACAAAAGCCCCAGTCCTGCAGATGCAGGTCAAAATTGTGCAGCTTTATTCAGGTGAGTCCTTTCATGTGTTGCCTTCCCCCAAAAAACTGCATGTAGATGCTGACAGCAGAAGCAAGAGAGAAACCTGTGGGGTCATCATTCAAGAAGAGATTTTTTTCCTTTCCTTTTAAATATTTCCTTCTTCATTTCTGCATATTGACTTGGTATCCTTTTATGCAGATGGGGTCAATTTTTCCCAGAATTGTGTAGGATTTTAGGCACCTAAACTGTTGCCATCTTTCTGACATCTTTTCATTGTAAAGAGACAAAGCCTTATGCAGCCCTGGAGAAATTTAAGGAAAATATTTCTCAGTGAGGTCCTGATGCTGTAAGGTGCTTAACATCAGATAGAACTGGGCCCTCAGACAGAACCTATTCTGTTTTTCAGTGGTCTGCGAGGGACACACTTTGCCTGAAATTCATTCCAGCCCAAGACTGTGAACATAGCGTACAATAGATGGATTGGTGTAAAACTATCCCAGATAACTGCTCATACATCTTTCCTCTGTCAGTGAAATTTGCCATGATGTGTTCAAAGCCAAGAGGCATTATTTGTGCTGTCCTGGATCTGTTAAGGAATGGCAGGGGGAGGACAGAGATACTTAGGGATTTAAAAGCAGAGAGAACTCTATGAAAGAGATAAAAGGAGTCAAATGCACAAACCCTATTTGAAGTCCTTAAAGCATAAGAAAAGAAAGTATTAGACTTACCACATAGGGAGAGCTGGAATTTGTGTAGCTCTGGCCCCTGTGAACTGTAGCTGCTATTTTAGGGGTGGTCTGAATGTTTGAAAAGCTAGCCTGAATTCACAAAACTTTTCCCTAGTACTTATAATGCTCTTTTTTTTTTCCTGTGAAAGTTGGTTCTTTTTACTGTTGTTGTTTTTAAGAACTACATCATAGCTGATGTATCTATTGTCATGTTAGATATCAAAACAAGGAGAGAACTCTATAGAAGGTGGGCAATAGAAAGGAGGGAAATATATCTTATACTGTAGCTATCTGCGTCTAGAAGTGTTTTCTCCATCATGCCAACACACTAAGTCTCAGACAGCAATGTTTGACTAATAATTTTCCTTGCAAGTATTCTCTGCATCTTTACTACCTCCACTCTCGTATAACATATTCCTATTGTCAAAGCTTCTTTCTGCTCTTTTTTTCCCACTTTCTCTCCTAGCCAAAACCAAGTCCAATATTGATCAAGTCAGTTTTTAAAACCAGGGGATTCTGGTGAGTTTGTACTTTGATATCATATATTTCTCCTTTATTCAGTGTATCTAACATTTAAAGGATCTTTTTTGATTTAATATCCACACTGAGGTCCTCACAACACTATTGTTCATTTCAGGTTGCCAGCATTATAGATCAGGGAAGAGCTCAAGATATATTGTTTGCTGAGCTGCCTTTCAGAGGCTTGTCTTAACCCTACTATTGTATAATAAGGCAAATCCAAATTGCTCTGTTCCATGGACTTTACAACATTGTGCTGGAAATCTGGCGATAAAATGCTGACCAAGTAGATTCTGCATGTTTCCTATCTCCTGTTGGCTACAAACGTGTAGCCAAAGACCTTTTATTTACAGTAGTTTGTCAACTGTACCTTGTGTCCCAGACCAGTGTTGGAAAACCCGCAGAGATGAAAATAAGACATGAGAGGGTTACTCAGACTGTTCAGACATCCCATGTATTCCCAGCTCTCTGAGCCAGTTTCCCAGTTCCCTGCCACAAATGTATTAAGAGGATCATATGAATGAGGGTGTCTTTAAGTGTCAGAAGGATGACGTGACCATCTTCTGAGTAGAAAAATCAGCATCTATGTCCTTCATGCCTTTCAGTATTGCAAAGAAAAAGAACCAAGTTCACAAGGTTCACTTCCAAAACAGAAGAACAGCCACTTCCTAAGATAAGTCACACTGGTAGCCCATTCACAATCATCTCTCACATGCCTGTTTTGTATCAGCTTTTTGTAGAAATTATATTTCTTTGCCCCTGTGTTGACTGTGTAGGGTTGAGAATTTGAGTGTTTGGCTCCCAGAGTTATTGTCTCAATGCTGCACACAACTTCTTCCCCAGGACCATGAGTTTAATATGTGCTTTGCCTCATCGGAAGCTCTGCTCTGTAGAGTTATCTTAAAGAAAAGTAGCAGGTGGCTTTCTTCCACTGCTGGGTATGATGTATCTCTTCTTGGATGTAATATCTGTGACTCACAGGTATTTTTAGTGTCATCCAAAGAATGCAGTTATCCCTTGTGATTATAGTTACTATTATTATTTCCACTATGCCACAAGGAAGCACTGATACTATAAAGCCATGTTGTTTTGATTTTGGAGGTTAATTCTTAACAGTGAGAAAATCAGAAGCAAATATTCTTTTATAGTTTTGCTGGACTTTATTTCTAAATGAAATGGGCACTGGGAATATAACGTCATTCCTCAACCAGTGTAAGCACCTCAAGCAAAAGTCTGTGCATGCTGAGGTGTGCCCTGCTATAAAGGAGGCAGAGCAACATAATTAATTGCACTTTACATGACCTATCATGCTAGCCCTTTCCCAAATGTCAGCCAATACCTATATATGTATATTTGTATATTTGGAGCTCCACAGCAGTATTCAAAAGCAAGTGTGCATAGACAAGTAGACACATCAGGGAGGTATAAGTCTGCTCGTGGAAAGAATTTTTGGTACACTGAAGGCAATTTGTCATATTTGGGAGGTTTTGTGAAATCTCTTTCTGACATTTTTCCCAACAACCAATATGTTCACCGTACGAGCTACTGAAGTGACATCTAAGCAATAGCCCATCTTTTGCAGAAGTAAAAGTTATTTCAGTGGCAATCCAGTTGGCTGGGTATTTCTTTAATGCACAGGTCTCTCAATAATTCGAGTATGGCCAATGCAAAAAGAGTCAAGGGAAATCTTCAGCTGCTTTCTTATAGTACATAACCAAATGGATAGAAAGAACAGTGAAAGGGCAAGAGTACCAAGGAGTGTGCTGTTGGACTAGTGTTACGAATATAGTTTTAACACATACACTAGCAAATCAGGTGCAGCAGGCAGATCTTCATGACTGTGACTCCCATAACAAGACAAGTACCTTTCAGGAGAGATGGTCATCCAAAGAAAGAGGTTTGGAAGTAGTCACCTTGCAGACATGTCATCTGAACCCTGCAGCTGCATCTGCCGTGACTCAGGATGTGCATAA
Organism: Pelecanus crispus; assembly: GCF_030463565.1. Taxonomy (NCBI): domain Eukaryota; kingdom Metazoa; phylum Chordata; class Aves; order Pelecaniformes; family Pelecanidae; genus Pelecanus; species Pelecanus crispus. The sequence goes on from NC_134652.1 coordinate 8,201,383, forward strand.
CAGATAGCTGAGAGCTTTGTTAATGACAAATGAGAGCTTTGTTAATGCTCATCTGTGCCGATCTAAGAGTCAGAACCATATGTTCTTAGTACACCTTTAAAGGGTCACTTATTGGATCTTTTGAGCAATTGAACCATGTGAATTAAAAAAAAAAAAATAAAGAACAAGGCCATTCTTCTTTAACACCTACTTTATATCCCTTACAATGTTTTTGTGCTGAAAATCCATTAGGACTGTGAATCCAGCTATATCCTTATGCAGCTGCAGCAGTGAATAGGGTTGCCCCTGGGAGGACCAAACGAAGCAGCAGTTGTCTATCAAACCCACCACAAAGCAAAATGTACCACAAGAGAAACCACAGAGAAGTTACCACCCTTAACTCACCTGCTGGTCCTCAGCCAAAGGTTCCCATGGCCCAGCTGCAATGTCAGAACTGAGCTGTTGATTGCATGCAGTTCATTCAGAGACACTTGCGTAAATGACATCTAGGGATCTTGTTTAATGTGGCTAAGCCGATAGTTACCATGGGTTTGAAGAAGATTCTCTTCAGTGCATAGTCAAATTAATAATAATGCTCAGGTATGAAATTCATGGATGAATACAAGCCCACCTTAGAGAAGAAAATATCGTTTATTTTTCTGAGCCTTAGCACTCCTGTACATGCTTAATTATATCTAATTTGCTTCATTGACCACTAGTCATATTCCATCTAGGATTCATAGAAACTCTTTTTTAATGATTAATCCAAGATCAATTAATTTTTAAAAGAGGGAAATAGTTAGGGATTCTATTTAATTTCCAAGAATGTGAGGTTTACAGGAAAGTCTTAATTCTGAAACTCACAATTTCATTGAGTGATCACACTGCCATCCCATGTCTTCTCTCCTGGGAGGTATTTGTCAAGAAGCATAGCTGTGTTCACAGATGTAATAACGTAGGCTTCCTTACAGGCATACAATTCAAGTTCCAGCTCTGTCTCCTTCGTTTACCCAAGACTGTATTGTCTGGAAGTCAATGCACAGGGACAACTAGCGAACAAACACTATATCCAAGTAAATCTGTCACATAAGCCTTTTGAAATTCAATCTCATAGTGTTTTTCTGAAGTGAGTGAGTGCTACTCAACAGGTATCACAAGTCAAGCTCGAGCCTTTGCCCTTTTAGTTTCCATGAGCAGGCTCAGTAAAAGGTTCTGCAAAATGCTAGATTATAGGCTGAGTAGGCTGGATGCAGAAGCCAAATTAACAACCTGCCATGGTGTAGAAAGCTGCAGATTTTCTCTGATGAATGGAGCTCATAGTATTTTTTTTAGGAGTGCGAATTGAAACATTATTGTACAACTATTAGTTTCCAGGAAAAAAATGTAATTGCTTCTAGATGCTACTCGCTGTTTTCAAGAGCTCTTTAACCTTTAACTTTTTCAGTACAAAGGAAGCCTTGCTGTGCAGTGAATCTAACAAGACCATCATTTATAGTTGGCAGAGTTCATTAGTCAGTCGTAACAGTTTAATTATTAGCATTTTAATGCATGAGTGTTTAACTAGACGGAACAGTCTTTTAGGTACGGCATGAGCCTTCTTAAAAGAAAACGAATTAATTGGTGCTGTTGTTTATACTGTGGTTCATTACTAAAATTAGACAACTAAAATTCAAGAAATTTGGAGTCAGATTTTGTCACTCGTTAAATTAACATTATATTTGATGGCCTTTTCAGTACATTTCAGTTTTACAGAAGATATTTCTCTTTATAGGAGTAAAAACTCTTTCGTGTTTCATTGTCTTAAAAAATAGTTGTGGTGAACTGGATGAAGCCAATTTCTTCAGTTCAGTCCCTGTCTCAGAATCTGTTTTTTGCTGTACCTCTCTGAGCTACCGCTGCTTCAGAATTGGTAATGAAGGTACAGTGTCAGCTGTGAGACAGGTTACTAGGTATCTGAGGTAAATAAATAATCTGAAAATTTAAAAGATGCATATATTTGAAAAGCCTGATATTTTACAAAGAACAGACTTCTTTTCATTAAAATGTTTGCATCAATCCATTTTCCATTTTTTAGAAAAGGTTTGATGAAAATTTTCTCCTCTGCAATTTAAAATAATTCTTTAGGATATTATTTATTTGCTAGATTACACTCTTAACTTAATCCTTGTAGGAGCTCTTTTTTCCCTTTTTTTATGGATTGCTGGAAATAACAGTTGTGTGGGAGCTAGAGGTCTGAAGGGGGATCTTTGGGAACAGGTTGGATTGCTTGGGAGATCAAAGGAAGAGAATTAAAAAAATGTGGATGCTTATCAGAACAGAGCTTCCGGACCGTCAAAGGATCTCATTTCTAACTGTGGACCAAAGGAAAATATGCAAACATGGGTTATCTTCATTATCTTGGCATGGCAGGTTAATGGTGCTGGCAGAATATGTACTAAGAAATCCTACAGTATTGTATCATCTCATGGTGATGATGCCACTAAACAGTGTCCCTGACACACTCTTTTTATGGTTTTTACAAGTCTGCATATGTTGAGGGAAAACTTCTATTAGTCCTTTTCAATCTCTGCTTCACTGTGACCAGCAAATGAGGTATGACACTGTTCCCTCCTTCCATCCACCCTTGTTCTGCCTTCCCTGTGATCCTTCCTTCCTCCTTCCCCTCTCTTCCCATCCCTCCCTCTCCCCTCTGGAGCATGATGTCCTTCATGGATTAAAGCAAGACATGGACTAAAAACTTTGAGGAGCATTGGTTTACAGCATTTTGATGGGGAAGAAGGAAGTGTGTAGACAGATTGGCTGATTTTTCTAAAATCCTGGAGTACCAAACTGGTTTAGATTAGTGGTCCTCCACTTGCATATACCATGATTCGACCCCTGATACATCTGCCCATGATCTGACAGCATGTCTTACCCTCAGGGCAGTGACTGGCTTCTGCAAATTATGGGGTGCCCTGAGTGCTGGTAAATGAGGGGATTTCAGGAGCTGACCCCTCAGCCACTTATTTGTCCATAATCTGACAGGTGATGGTGCATGGCAAGAAAAGTTTTTCAGAGTCTTTGTGGAACGGTGGGGCAATGCTACCAGTGAATAAATTTTTTTAAGATTTCCTGATAAACTGACTGTCCCTCTCTGGCATTCCTGTGTTTTGTGGATGATGAAATGTGTTGCAACAAGACTTAAGGATCATTTAAAAACTGTCCCTTCTTACAATTTATTGCAGACAGAAGTATTACATCATATTTACAACTAAATTAGAAGCTCCAGGTTTTATGGAAGGAAGAAATACCTATTCTGTTCTAACATATAATGACACCTATCCAGTTTCACTGACATTTTATTAGTACCTATTAATTTCAGCAGGATATTTATCATCAGAAATAAACATTTGCTGTGGAAATGCCTTTTCCTCAACATTTCCAGACACAATGTGTCTTTAGTCAGACAAAGGGGTTTTATTTTCAACGAATGGTATTTCAGAGCTGGAAATGCCAGCTCCCTGGTGCTGAGATGTAGTTTCTGGAAGTCTCTTCCAGATGTGAAGCTTTAAGGAATTAAGTTATATTGGGAAAATGGATTATCCCTAGTGGAGAGCATTTTATCACCTCGTTAGCTTTAGGAAGCCCAGGTGATAGAGTGGGAGAAAGAGATGTTAGTACAAAATACTTCAAATCACAAAACAACAGGGAAAGACTGTCACTGATAATATACTGAGACCACTGTAAAGTCTGTCTCTAAGTTATTGTATGATTAATGTGTTATCATTTAATCAAGTGATCGTATGAAGAACAAAAAGACATTGCAAGTCTGGATTGTCTCTGTACAGCATGCTGAGAGTCACTAAGCAAATGGCAATGTTTTGATGGCAGAGTGACTCTGTATAACCAGCCAGCTTGCTGACAAAGGAGTGCCACCTGATCTCTCGGACATGCATTTTTTACACTATTTCTGCAGTTGTTTTTTCTTGATTTCTGCTTCCACTGTCCATCTGGTTATGCTTTGCTTCTGTGTGTGTGAGAGAGCAAGAGGAGAGTGTGTGTTTTGTACATATCATCAGCTTTGGGCTTGCCCTCTGAGGATATCAGTGCCCTAATTAGCACATCAGTATTATGCAAAAGGTAGAAGCATTTCTGGTTCCCTTTAGAAACAGAGGGCTTGCTTATCCTACACAGCCTTGTCTCAGAACAAGGGAAGTTTGTTCCTGGTCTACCTGGTTGGTGTCCCCTCCCTGTGAACGGGACACTCATTCCTCTTGGGAATTCCTCTCGAGTTTTAAATAAAGTGGCAGCCTGTTTTTCTATAACCCTATTTATGTCTGTGTCATCATTTGCTTGCTGCTGGAGTCACGGCTACAGGTAACACAGGAAAACAGACTCCAGTGCACAAAGATTTGTAAAATACCTTCCTTGTCTACAGTTTTTACCTGTATGCAAGGGAGAGCTGAGGGTGTCTGTCTCTGTGCTGGAGGTCCAGATGTTAAAGCATGGTTAAAAACTTGTTAGGGTTGTAAAGGAAAGCACTCAAATCACAAAATGTCAAAGCTAAGGCTCATTTATAAATTCATCCTTCTTTAAAATATGAATAACAGTGTAGGCAGCTTTTAATTACATAGCTATGTTCTGGTTTTCCTAGATGTAAGCGTGAGTGAGAGTAACTCAGTGTGCACATATATAGAGCTATGCAGTCTGGGAGAGCATATATTAAGCCCCTTTTTTTTTACCCCTAGACAGAGATGATTCCATACCAAAGCCCTAGCTTCAAGCTAGTTACGGACCTTAGGGAGTTCAAAATCAGAATCTGGATTTGGATCTGAATTTAGCAGCTTAGGCCCATCTGCAATAAATACATACAGGATGAAATGTAGATAACTGAGATATAAGGCTATATAGACTTCAAAGTGGCTCTGATAAAATCATGATAACCACAAGAAAGAAGTGGTGTGTGATCTCAGATGAGATATCCCCAAGATGTCTATACAGCTTAATTTTCCCACATTGTGTCCTTTTATCTTCAATGGATAAAAGGTGAATTATTATTATAGGCAGTGGAGTAGTAACGCCTGTTATTCAGGTTGTCTAACACTTTCCATTGTTCCCCCTCGAGTCACTCGCTTATAACTTTTGCAGACTTTAACCTTTCGAGCTGAAGTTTCCCATAGTTGGTGTTTGCCTCAGGTTGAATTTGATCGAGAATAGGTATTCCGCTTTCAAGACTGTAGCAATAGTGCCAGCAATAAATCATGTCAACATTTGCTTCTGCATTTGTAAGCTGTCATTTTAAGATAGCTGGAGAGAGGACAAGGGAGCGAGCAAACAGACAATTTTAAAAGCCTGCACCGTCATACTCACCTTATCGAAAGAGTGATCATGTTAAATCTCGAACGACAGAAAGTCAGACAGCAGGTGGGTGTGAGATGAAGGAGAAAATGGCATTTCTCACACGATGGCACCTGTGCTTTCCTTCTCGTAGGAGCAGCCCCTGCCTCAATAGAGTAATCCACCTGCTTTAATAGCCGTAGGATTCAGTTTTCACATAGCAATGCAAAAAATAAAAGAGGTCTAAGTCTGAGAAATCTGCACAGCCTGAGAGCTGTCCCACATTCCCCACCCAATCAGCAGATAGGAGCTCTGCTCAGCCAACCTGCCATGGTAGCTGATAATTATTGTTGTATTAATTGGTGCTGTCCAGACTAGACAGAATGTAAAAGATCCCACTGTGTCCAATAATTAATGTTTTTCCCTCACTGCAATGTCATTAATAAGGGGTTCCTCCAAGAAACAAGTAATTGGATGGTTCAGCTTCATTAGGGTATTTTTAGATAAGGTTTGGTCTAGAGACATATAGGAAAGCTTATTATGTTTATTTAGACTGTATTATCTATTGCTAATGTGTTATACTGATTTTGTATCTTCCACATTCTCAGGGATTGTAATGATAAAAGGAATGCACAAATTCTGATTTAAATGAACAGAAATACTGCCTTCAATTTAGTTATATTAAAATGATGAAAAAATGCCATCTCAAAATAAATATCACCAGTATCCTATAAATCTCCCCTTTTCTCAGAGACACACAAAGCTATTGTCACAGGAAGACAAAAGTCAGATTTTACTAATTAGAGATTAGTGTATTGGAGTGCTCTTGTTTTGGCAATTATCTGTGCAGCTTTTGAAACTGGAATGTGTAAATCTGGTTTTGGAAATAACTTTGAAAAGAAGACTAAGGGGCTTTTTCAGGGGTATCATTTACATGGTCATGTATGACTTTATTATTCTGCAAAGATGCCTTGGGAATCTGACTCACATGAAAACTTGATATGCAAGTGAGCTATAGACCAGGATGTGGCGGATTTACACAGGAAACATATATGGCTAGTCAAAACAGCTCTGTTTTACCACAAAGGAGCTTTGCACATGCTTTGCAAGGATTTTATGTGGGAGCTTATTCTTGAACATAGCACATAGCCAGTTTTTCACAAGCCAAAGTTACTCTAGTTAAATTTTTAGGGCAACTTAGCCAAACTGGTCCCATTCACAGCTGCATCCTTCTTAATCTCATCACAAGACACAGATCTCCCGCTAGGAAATGATAATCTGCAGTTTAGTGTCTGTATTATACTTAGTGCAAACACAAGAGACCACATTCATCCCAAAGTAATTCTCTAAATATGAAAGATCTTGTTACAACAGCGATGCACTTGGCCCACAGGGTGTCAGATAGTGAAATGGACTTATAGAATTATAGAAGAATTTAGGTTGGAAAAGACCTTTAAGATCATCAAGGCCAACCGTTAACCTAGTACTGCCAAGTCCACCACTAAACCATGTCCCTAAGCACCACATCTACACATCTTTTAAATACCTCCAGGCATGGGGAGTCCACCACTTCCGTGGGCAGCCTGTTCCAGTGCTTGACAAAGCATTGATGTCACACAGTGCTGAATAAAAGCAAAGAAAAACATCATCAGGGAAAGTACTCAGAGACTTAGATGATTTTAGTGGATTCTTATTAAGTTATTGTGTTGCTCAGCATTTTCAGCAAGAAGGGATACTGAGCCAGAATCTGATCTCAGGTATTTACAAATCTGGAGCAACTCCATTAACTTCTCACTGGGGCAAATGAAAAAAGAATTTGCCTCCTCCCTCCCTGCTGGATACTTCTTTGCCAAGAATCCTGCTTATTGACAGCTCTGTGCAAACTGTTACCATCAGTACTATTTTAAAAACAATAATTCTTATAAACAATATGCAGGACACATCCAGACAAATGTCTAGACCTGCCACACTAAGTTCACCTCACATAGAAGTGAATACAGCTCCACAAAAGTCACCATATCATAATTTTCTTTCATAATAGAATGCGATTTTTAACAAACATATTTCATTAGTATAAATTATCTTTAAAAGGCACAGAATTTTGTTTCCTGTCCATGTCCGACCCCAATGTCTCTGGACCCCTGTCTGCTTTAAAATAGTATAGAGAAAATCACACGTAATTCTGCTGAAGTCAGGGATGTTACACCGGCGTAGATCATAGCACAATAATGTCCTCGGTGTCCCGGGTTCCTCAATAAGATTCACAAAAGTAAATTCCATTAGTATGTGTAGAAATACATCTTTCTCATAATGATATGACAATAAACTTTTGTATTTGAGAACGGTAGCAGAGAGACCCCTCAAAAGCCAGATATTGATAGCTTGCTTTATGTTTAAAGATGTCAACAGAATACAATGGTTTTCAGCATCCCTATTAGTTATCTTTAGTAAGAGAGAAGAAGATTTAAAGTAAGGGAATGAGGTTTGCAATGTAACAAGATAAAGTCATCTCCTGCAGCCTAGAGGATTTCTTTAATCTTATTTTTAGAGAAGAGCTGAGGCGCTTTTGCAAAACTGGCTTGTTTGGATTCAGTTTCTATTTTATCTCATCCACGAAAGTTTAGAGTTGGAGGGGGAAACAGATAAAAGTTTTGAGCAAACTGGGGTGGTTTTACATTGCTCTCATCAACCTTCTTAATCTGGGTTTGGTTTTGTAAAACTGGTCTTAATCCAGATCTCTCCTTATCCAGCCTACAAAAACATGAGGAATTCTTATAAAAGTTTGAAATTGAGACTTTTTTTAAAAAGTCTTCTTTTCTTCTAGTTTGCAACTAGAAAACTGTCTTTTTTTTTTTTCTTCCATTGACAGTACTGTGTGTCTGTGGCAAGGGTTTGATAGTCATAAATAGAAATATTTCATTTAGATTTGTTCATGAGGAAATTTCCCCCAAAACTAACTTTGCCCAAGGAAAACTCGAGCATTAGACGAGGCCCTCTTTTTTTTTTTTACAGGTGTTTTTTTAGTGTTTCAACCAATCTGAATGCTTCTAATTCAAACAAGAAAGGTCATTTTCAAGATTCAGTATTGTGTCTGCATTTTGTTTTTCAGGCCCATGAATTTAATCTTCTCTGTATCTGCAGTGAGTTTAGGTATCGCTAGGAATAACAGGAAGGAGTGGAGATCAGAAATGAAATATCTTCATTTTAATCATACAGGATACAACCAGGACATGTTCTTTTGACTCTGTTTTTTCCTCGTCCAACATGATAAAAGATTGATCACTAAAGACCTCTGCTAGGAACATCTTCTTGCATAAGGGAATCAGTTATCTGCTCTGAAATATGCAATAGTCCAATCTACAGAAAAAAAAAAAAACAAACATTTGAGATTAAATTTTTCTAAATTGACAGTTCCTGGTTACCATTGCAATGGTTCCTTGTGAACATGATTCCAAGCTCCCAGAGCTGCCAAAGAACCACCAAAACTCTACATTTCTCATCAACCATCACAGCAGCTACACAAAACATGAAAGTTGATACATTTTGCTGCAGTCATTCACCATGGCCTTTGATCAAGAAAAACACATCTTGTGTGTCCCCTCCTTCTCTTCAGGGAGAAACAGGTAAATCAACACTCATCTTTCTGGATTGCTTTGCAGTATCTGATTCATTCAATACTGCCAAATACTTTTGTCTTGTCTCCAAAAATCTTCCAGGGATAGATGTTAAAGTCCTGAAGGACCTCAGGTCTTTCCCTGAAGCCTGAGCATTCTTAGCATTTGTTCCTACATCTCTGAAGTTCCTGCAGGCAAAGATTTACAAGCTCTGTCCTTTGCTTGATATTGCTTAACAAGGAGGCTGCTGGAAGAACAAGAAAGACAGAGTGGTTTGAAATGCCAGGAGTGAGAAGATTATACCTACTTGTACATCTCCTTGCTATCAAATACACCATCTTACAGATTTGTCAATGTTTAGCTGCAATGAACATGTGGATTCACATCTACCAGAACCCACTGGCTGACAGCAAGAAGAGGGTGTGCTTGTTAAGGCTTGGTTCCTTTATGGTCAAGGGACCTTGAACTGCAAAGTCAGTCTTAGCATACTTTCAATGTACTTGCATAGACACACACTTGACTTGTAGAGCCAAACATAGCAGTGATGACCAAAATCAACTGTATCTGCCTGCATCAGCCCCAAAGGGCATGATCAACTCTAGTAGACTCGGCTCTAGCCATAGTGATTCAGAAGCTGATGAGCTCCAGCCAATATTGCTAGAATTTGTACAGAGGAATAAAGCCACAGATGCCATAAGAATTATGGTAAGAACCATAATTCAACAATCTGTTTGCTTAACAGGACAGGTCAGCTCTCCACGCCAGATGCATAGAGCAGTTCAGTTTAAGGTTCTGTCTTGCTATTCAAAATTACCTGCCCTTAATTCTTCATCAAACCATTAGCTTCTATGACAACTGACTCACCAGAAAGTAGCAATCAAGCAAAAATCTAAAAAAACCAAACTAATGAAGTGATTTCTCAAACAAAGATTTTGGTTCTATTCTTCTCCTTACATAGTTGGGATGCTCTCTAGCACTAGCCACAGGGTCTGGGTACCTGGACCAGCAGTAATTCTACAGCATCACTCATTAAGTGCTCTAAAAACAGAAAGCCTGTGTAAACAGGTTCTTCTTTTCTCTCTGCTATGTTGAGCTGCTGTGTTACCGCAAGGAAAATGCATTTTGATTATCAACGGAATATATGACTGTCCAGCATTTTTTATTGTTTGTTTGTTGCAGCTTAAACTGAAATGGGGAGAGACAACCCTTCTACGGCTACACAACCGGACTGACTGCTTTGAAAATTTGTTTAAAAACAAACCCTCAGTGCCTTGGGCAATCTGGACACCGACACCAACAGTTAGGAGAAAAGAAATAAATTTAGGAGGGAACGTCTCCTTGTGCTCACTGCCAGCCCTTGAATTACTGGGAAGGCATTCCTAGAAAAAGGGCCTCCAGTCAAGTCAGTGAATGGAGGAGCGGCCTCCAGAAAAATCAATTCTGTGTGGTAAGAACCCGCTGCCTCTGTTCTGGAGGCCTTCCTTCTTTGAAGCCGACAAATCAAATGAAGCTTCAAAACTTCATCTCAGCTCTAAATTGTCATAAATCTTATTTGTGCTATGAAAGGAAACAAAGTAGACTGAATGGGTAATCAATCGGCTGATGCGCCCTGGAAGTCCTGCAGCTTCCGAGTACAAGGAAAGTCCCTTCCCTTGTCTCCAGAAGGTATTTTATTTTTCGCATTGCTCAGGGTGCTCCCAGTTTTGCAAAAAGAGGGGAATATCACGTGCTGACACTTGTGGAACCGTTTTCCTTTACACATGACTTGATTGGAAAATGAGCCAGTTTTATTTCAAGGGGATAGGCAACACCAGGAGGAAAAAGAAAGCAGGAATAAAACCCACATTGATTGCGAATACAATAAATGATACACACTCACACACACAAAAAGGAAATTGAAGAATGGAATCTGACCCTCCTTGAATGTAAACTGTGTACAGATTTACTTTTAAAAATGAACAGATGTTTCTGAGATTAGGGGAAACTACTGTATAAAACCTCTGCTGGGTGCCTAATATTTTAGATTCCACAGCCCATGGTTTCTTAAAGCCAAAGTTTCAGAACTCTGTACTTTCTAGTAAACTACAAAACAGTCCAAAAGATTCATAACTTCTGCATCTCTCCAGTTCCTGATTTTATATTTAGTTCTCAGTGTTATCAGAGATCACTTACTGGCAGAGGCCCAGCGATCTGTCATCTTGCTCTGTAACGTTGCATAACATTATTGTTGGCAGTCCTGGAAAGGAGACAAGAGTATTTGATAAATAACACATATTTTTCCTCCAGCAGAATATGCACAGTTGAATCCTTCATGAGACATCAAACATGGTTGCAGTGCATGCATGTTGCTAGACTGATTTTTTTTTTTTTTAATGTTATCTGCAGTGGATAAAGAAACTACAGAGGGAAATATGCAAGATTTTACCTTGCCACCTACCTTTTGAATGGCAGCAGGCTGGAAGCCGCAGCCTTAAACCCCTTACTGACTCACAGGTCAGGAGGCCTTATAATACATTTTACCCATTTCATACATGTCCAGTGCCTGAGAGAGGCACTTCAGTGTAAATTTTACATCTGCTGCTCAATGCTCAAGTACCCACTCAGGGACATGAAAGTACTTGATGAATTTTGGTTTTTAAAGGGATATTTCCAAATAGAGCACTATTATAGTACCTTTCAACTACAATGTCTGTGTGAAAAGGTTTTAATTAGTAAAATATATGTTAGATTGATGTGTCAAGGGACTTGGGAGATAGCTGTTGGGATGCCTGCACCTTTGTGCATTATTCAATGCCTGATGATACAGCAGTAAGTAACACTTTTATATTCCTGTTTCTGGCGATCAGAAAGATCTTAGCCTCTGAAAGGGTTCTCACACTCTGCGTGCATTACAAAGATGCTATATTTTGGCATAATTGGAGATGTAAGACACGTGTATTCTGTCTTTTGCTGTGATGAGAAATGATTGTTTTCAAAGTAGCAGAATGTACTGGTCCTATCTTCACAACACCCCTATCTTCAGAGAACTACAAAATGCAGTTAGCCTTTTACGGTTTCCACACTTAGCATCTTTCAGAGCAATATAGAACACATGCTTATCCAGATGTGTGTATATATATATACATATACATACATATATATATTTATACACACATGCACACAAAAGAGGTGTCATACTTTTTTTGTGAATTGGCTCACTCTTAAAATGGCTTTTTTAATTAAATGAAACAAGTCAATTTGGGAGCTATCAAATGCAATTTAGAATTTTCCATACACCTCAGATGTGTAGTACTGACTCCAAAGAATATCAGCTATGCCTGGGAAATGTGTTTGTAATATTTATGCAACAACACTGGCCGCTGTTGTGGTGGCTAATGAAGAGATAAGCCATGAAATACAATACTCCATGGACTCCTGCAAAAATTAAACTGTGAATCTATGATGAGTCCAGAGTAGGCAAAAGAGATACTTCTCCATGCCTTTAGTGAAGTGACTTTTTAAATATTGCTTTTTCCTTTTTACACTAGCTGATTTCTGAAAAGTAACAGTTTTGCATCATATTTACAACTGTTGAATGCAACTTATTTCTATCTATACTGTTTAAGTTGATTCTGTGATTAAAGTTTTACAGATAATAGGAGTATTTACTGATTTATATAGCTAAATAATTTCACTTCCCTATATACTTGTATCTGAATAAGATCTTTAGCTAGAATGATTACACTGAATCTGACACACCAGCTGAAAACTGGGTGGTCCATTATATGTAGAATTAATAGAACTACACATGTGAGCCAAAGACCGCAAAAGTATCTTCAAAACTCATAAATTACTTCAAGGAGGTTTGGATCAGGCCAGGAATGGATAGACAGAACTTCATCTCAACTTATTTTAGAGACTCTTTCTTATTCCCCCTCCTCTTTCTCTCCTAGGACTCTCTGAAATCAGTAGGTAGTTAAAAAATAGAGCCAACAAATGAAAATGATGAACAAAAAGGTGTTTGGGGTATTTAGAAATCAAAACATTGGCCTAAAACATATATAAGAACAAAGAGCACCTGTGCACATCAATACTACAAGGCAGGTACCTAGTGAAAATTACATTGTGTTGCTAATTTATTCCAAAGCTTCTTGTCTATTTATAGCCTTCAAAGCACTTCCATTACGAAGATGTGAGGCACCACAGTTTGACTACCTTTTATGTGCATTACATACGCAGTGCAAAATGATGTAATTGTTTGATTGTTCTTATTAGACTTTTACAATATATATACACATATATGGTATTATACATAAATCTAACAGGCAAAACAATTGACATTAGAACCTTTATTTTAATTCACAAATGAATCCAATGCAAAGGTGGTGCCAACACTTGTTATTGTCTCACAATTTGATTTACATTCTCCAGGCTGCGCCTGGTATATACAAGTAGGGGCAAAATGGCTGATGTTTGCAAATGCCCGAAAGGCTAATAAAGATCACCCTGCTCCCAGCATGCTCTCTGCTCTCAGAAACCAGCAATTAACTTAATAGGGTTCCTGAAATGCGGTAGATCCATGAGATGTGGCATGTGTTGACATTCTCCGGCTGATCTAAACAACCTCCCATCACTGAGTAGCAGGATATGTTTGCTATTTGAATTATTTAGGAGCTTGTTATGTGAATTATAAAGCAGCACTTTGCAGTATTAAGTCTAATATTTTATGATCTTCAATTGATTAGGTAGGCTTTCGGGATTACCTATAAAGGTTAGGATAAAACAATGCAGATTCTGGCAATTTGTGTGCAGAGCTGGAGTTTCAAGCTATATGCAGCAAAAGGTGGAGAAAAGAAGTTATCTTCTCTTAGTTTTTCTTCTAAAAATACTAGGCTGCTTTACTTTTTACACACAAACTAGCAAAAGAGGTTTGTCCTGAGATGTCCAAAGGCAACAGGGGAAGCGACTCATTCAGTGAACTTGAGCAGCATCAATATTTTTATGTGTTTCTTCAGCAAGATGCTTATGTGAGGAAGCGAATGGCAAAGTCTTGCATGTGGCAAGGACCAAGGAAGAGGAAAAAACAAAGCACATGGGATTTGCACAGGAGGAAACCATCAGGCCTTAGGTAGAGGCAAACAAAAGTAGTGGATGATAATAAGATGATGTGGAAGAAGGCATAAAAGCAAAAGAGAAAGAAACACAGAGGGAGAAGAGACAAAGGAACAAATCTAAGACAAGGTGCAGAGGGAGGTTGAAAAAGAAAATATAAGATAAAGGAAAAAAAAAGGAGGATTTTCAAATGAATTGAGAATAACCCAGAAGGCCTCACAAAGCTTATGTTTGGTCCTGCTTATTTCTTCTTTCTCACTGCTTCAGTAGTTCTGTGCTACTGGCCATCGCTTCTAACAAAAGATGCAGGAATATTGGCTCACTATAAACATAATTAGCAGATTTAATGCTTCTGCTGCTTCAGGGAAGAACAAGAAATCTCTGGTCTTTTCTGACTGGCCTTTTAGTGGAGCATAGGAATGAAATCTATCCGGCCTTCAGAAGGTGGGTAGCTCCCATTAAAAGCCACGCTTGCATTTATTTTAAGAGATGAGGCCCAAACAGGTAGTGCTTTCTTGGACCTTGTTATGGTCACTATTTTGAGATCGTCACACAATATGGATCTCAAGATTACATGAGTCTATATGTCCCTCTAGGAACGTGGTTTCCATGTAATGAGCTGCTGGGTCCCAGTGACGTCTAGTGGGCAGAAGTTGGGTAATAAAATGTTGTTTCCTGGCACAACCAGATACATTTATTTGTCACTGATTTTTTTTCTGTCAGGCCAAACATTGAATAAATATGGCAAAGGAACAAAACTCCTCAACACTGCTGAGTAGAGCTGTACAGAGCTGCGGAAATTGGTACCCCGGCCACAGTATGAGTGCACACATTCCTTGGAGCTAAGCAGACAGCTTTCTGTCAGACTGATGCAAACTCTGTAAATCCTGCAAACCAGTCTGGCTTCTTTACCCCGAGCCAGAGTCAGCATCATTCCTGCACCTACAACCCACTAAAGTCAACTTTCAAACAAATTCTCCTTTTAAACATGGAAGGAGCCTCAATCATGCGCCACAATCAACATAGGGTGAACAATCCAGCCAAGCAGTTATATGGCTTTTAATCTCATCCCAAAAAATCAGTAGTTTGCATTTACACCGGCCGTGCGCTGTGCCAGGATCCCCACGGCAAGCTGGTGGCAGCCAGCCCCCTCCCACCAAGTAGCTGAATCCCCTTTAAACCAGACGCGTTGAGACTTTCCTGTTATTACTTTGTACGGTCAAAACCAGAAGGGTGATGGGGACACCCCCTGCCCACGTTGGAGAGTTGTGGTCGTGTAGGAGGCCAGCCCCCAACTCCACCCTCACTCATCCCCCGCCGGCACCGGCTGCCGGCTGGAAACCACACACGCCTCACCTCGCCACGGGAAGAGGGAAGGACCAGAGCCTCTTCCTGCTCTTGTTTTCCTTTGCACACCAAAACGTATCCGTCTTATAATTTCTGAAGAACGAAATTGTAAATGTCAGCGTCTTATCTTTGCTCAGCAAACAGTTTACTAAATGCAGCTCGTCATGTTTATGGAGCGCGCTAATCTTGTTGCCAGCAATGGGGATCGAGGCACGTTGAATCTGGGAGCGGTGGCATTATAAAAGGGAGAATAAAATAAAGCAGAACAGTACAGAACTACATGAATTTATAACACTCATTGTATTACAATCAGCAGCCTTAGATTAACGTGATGTAAATTATTGCACACTACTCCTTTCGCGTATGCGTGGGTTTTGCCAAGCAATTATTTATTTTTCACTACTCCCCACTGTTCTGAATCCAGTTATTGACAAGTAACAAGGTATGGATTGTTATTGCTTTTCTTGTCATAAATCCCTGTAGACATTTACTTAGCATGAATTAAATCACAATCATGTGTCATTTATTTTGCATAAAATGAGACATAACTAGTCTTAATCATATAGCTGTAGAAAGAACAACCATGCCATTGTTTTCTACATTGGAACAATAATTCTATATTTAAACTTAAATATTATAATTAGCAGCTTTGTTTGCCTTGCCTAGAAGTAAGATAGGTAAGATTGACACCTCACTTTTGACACCAGGCATTAGATTTAATAAGCATAATTTTCATTTATTTCTGTCTAGACTGATTTTTTATCAATGTATTTATTGTAGAAAGCAAATGTACATAAAGAAAGTTGGCATATTTATGAAGAAAGCTGAAATGACTTTTATGTGTTGCTTTGTCCAACTGATAAAATACCTACTGGCACGAAAATACCTATAACGAGAGCTGAAATCACACCAAACTGTAATTGACATGTGATTTTAAAAAATGCTCAAAGTAATAATATACTATCTCCTACGTAAAGATTCTTCTGTTCAGTCTTTATCCATTTCCAAGAATCTTTTTGTCATGTAAATTTGCATTGATTAGTTTTTAATTTGAGTTTCTAAAAATGTGCTCTGAATACTTAATTCCGGCAAAAGTACATCCTTTTTTGCTAGTATTAATAACAATAATTGCAGTCCACAAATAGGGAGCCTTGATGGATATTTTTTTAATACACATAAACTTCAGCTGCTTCAATGATCTTCAGTTTTGCTGAAAGCCTTCTATTAGTTACCTATGCCGGTAAACTTAAATTTCAAGGAAAAAAGGAACAAAGCTATTTAGGTCCCAATCCTGCTCTGCTTATGCAAGCAAACCTGCTGGTTGCTAGGCCAAAAATTGCGGTGTGACACACAAGTAAATGAGAATTTTGTCAAAAGCACCATCTGTGAGTACAAATTCACTACGGACCTGACAAGTGAAAGCTCTTTGCTGGCAGGCGGGACCTGCTCTGACCGAGGAAGGATCAGGCCCTACATAGAGATGGGCATTTCCTGAGAGCCAGGGGCCGAAAGTTGATGGGAAGTAGCTCTTCCCCAGCAAAAGGGATCCTGAAATCCGGGTGAGCTTTGCTGCTGCGCCCTTGCAGTACGACAGTGGCTTTGCTGCCATTGAGTGCCTTGCCGAAGCCTAGAACTGTCCCATCGATTGCCATGAGAAGTGCAAACCCAGGGGAAGGCTGGGCAAAAGGTACTTGTTCAGCTGGAAATAAAATCACTGACGGCAGAGTGTGTTTCCAAAATTAACAATGAATCTGAGGAAACTCTGTCATCAGACAGGAGAGGCAAGGGGCAATAAAATTAATAAAAAGCAGTAAGCTTTAAGACTCAGCAAGGAGAAAAAAAGAGGTAAAATGAATTAATATTTTAGCTAAGTATAGGAATATAGGTATTTGTGCAAAGTTTGGGGGTTTCTCCAACACCACCTTAAAAATACAGGGTTTTTTTTTAATTTCTGTTTAAGATGTTAGAAGACGCTTCACAAAGAATATTAGGTTTTGATGTATTTTTTTTAAAATCACGGTAGACAATTAATTTCCTCTTTCTGGACATCCAAAACCTTATGTATTTTTATAAAATTACATTCATAGCTGTATTTTTTATTGTTCGTATGTTACTTTTGAAGCAAGCTTTTTATTTCCTTCCTCCTTTAAAGCAAAAACATATCAAATATTACAGTATAAGCATAAAAACAAATCATGTTTGAAATAATCTAAAGATTAAACATTATTTTTCTTAGCTGATTGTGTTATTTGAACAATAATATTTTCAAAAAAAATTATTCATCTGCCTGATGAAAGAAAGTACCTGATACATATTTTTATTCAAATATTACTCCCGTGGAATATTGGCAACATTTAATGTTTCTGCCTAAGCCACAAATTCCTTCAGAACAAATCAAATGTCTTTAAAGAATATTTCTGTTTGAAAAGGAATTAAGCTTTCCTGAAAGAATTTTAAAGGTTGTGATATTCGCAGGCTGATAAAGCAGCACCTTTAATGAAATTCTAATTAGCAATTTCATGCACTTTGCTATTAGTCATATCAGATTAGTGCACATTTTCACAGCCTTCCTTTAATTAAGTGCACTTATTCCAAGTTTCAAACACTTTCCTTATAAGATGAAAACTGTGCTGAAATGTTATTTAGTAAACAGCAGACGTGTGAAAGTAAAGGTGCGTATCTGTGTGCTGATGGACATTTTTAAACTGTCCACAGATGTTATACATTTCTAGTTGCTGCCAGCTGCTTTATGTGCTTTGTTTTCTGCTATCCGTTTGTATGCATTTTGCGCGTGCCTTTAAATAACGCGGAGAGATGAAGTCCAGTTCTTCAAATGGCTCCAAAGGTGTTCAAAAGTTTTTAGTGGCCGACTCGTGCGCACATTTCAGATTCAGACAATCAAAGGAAAATTTGTGTTAAAAAAAATTCAGACAGTCCAGCCTGAAGTCCCCATCTTTGCTTTCCTGGACGCCACCTTCCATCACAGCACCTTGCACCGCCACAGCAGAGGCCCTCGGTGTAAATACTGCGTGTGGACCCGCTATTTTACCCACCCAAATCATCAGCAAAATTCCCATACACTTTAGTGGGAATAGGTTAGGCCTTATCTCTCATATAAGGATATTGCATTGCAAAGGCAAATGCTTCTAAAATACTGTACATAACACTCATCTCTCTGCAAGCTGATTAACTTGTGGTCAGCGTTGTAAAAGGTGAGAGATTACCAACACTGCATTAATTCACAGTGCACCTTGTTTTGCGTGATAGGAGCAACACAGGGAGTGATTTAACATACATAATGATAAGCAAGCCTATTATGTACGGGTAGATAAAGGATAGAACGCATTTCTTCCTCTTTCCACAATGCACAGCTATAAAAACACCAACACGATCATTTTTCACATCTCCCATATTTTTAAATACATATATGAATGTTTTCACATTCTCCAGAGCAGAATATTTTGGTTAGTTTTTAAACGCTCCTTCCCAGGTACTGCTCCTCAGGTCTGTCGTGTTCCGGGATTTGCATTTTATTGTATTAGCTAATTGCACATGTTTTTAAACACATGTTCTCTTGCTGATGTCATTCATTTAGACTGTAACATTTCTGACATTTTTAGGTAGTCCCCCAGGCCTCATAGCCCTCTTAGCAGGGTCCTTTCAGTGAGGGGTGTTTGCTTTATGATTACTGACTGACATCTCAATAACTTGGAACATATTGAGCAGTGCATGTCTAGTGAGCAGCTTTTTTAAATGCATGGTCCACTTTGTCAAGTCATGTGCGAGCCATAATTTAGGCTAATAATTACCAGACATGAATGCTATGAAACATTGATGTCTACACTTTTTTCCCCCTCTAAGTACTGAATTTTAATACATTCAGAAAAGGTTTTCCTAAGGCCAAGATAAGCCCCCCAAAAAGCTCATATGGAAGCACTTTAAAAGTGATAAATGATTTGGAATCTACACTGTCTACTGATGTACGTCTCAGGAAAGAAAATTAGAGCTAACAGGTGTTAGATAGGGAATGGTGAAGCATTTTAATAGAATTGTCAAAATGTTGGTCCCAGATGCTGACATTAATGCATGCAACAAGGAAAGTAATGCTGTGCTGCCATTAAATGATTATTTGTTTAAATTTCAAGACGATGGCAGGAAATCCTAACTTTGTCCACTACTTCTCTGTACAGGCCATCCCTCCTGTGCTTTCCTCTATGATTTGCATCAAAGTGTAATGGTTATATGGCTCACGTCTGCATGCTTTAAATAATCCATGCCTGTCAAATTTCATTTTTTCCTCTCAGATCAGAACCATCATAACCCCTTCTCTGCCAGCCTTGAAGTCACTACAAATATATTTGTACATTTGGGGGAAAATAATTTAAATATTGAGTTAAGGGTAATTAATCTTTGAACTATTTTCTTACTTCAAATGTATTTACTAAGTAATCTGCATGAACTTGTAATTATTATGTATTTGTAAGGTATTTTCCATGTAATCACAAAGTAGTTACATGGGCATATGAATCCTGTAAATTATAATGATACCGGAGGGGAAGGGGTATGAACAGGGGAGCTCTGCTGCCTACGTTAAAAAGCTTTTCCAGAAATCTTTGGAATTCTCTTCAGTGAGGTAGCCTGAGAAGGCAGAAAAAGCACGTCCTTCCTACTAGAATTTCTGCCAACAAAAGAGATCCAATATCCATGTACAGTTCAGCTGGGTGAAGGGGGAGAAGGGAGCACAGATAGCACCATATTTTTTTTATCTCTTGTTTTAAGAGTAAATCATTAATTTAAAAGTTGCTGTTATTTTTCAGGGGAATCGCGGCAGCTTGCAGACTGCTGAAAGCTCTGCATCCATTCATGCTTCAAAGACAAAAGGGAGATTTCTCTTTCTAATCTTTGCAGAAGCCTAAATAGGATGTAGCCTGTAGTCAGACCATCTCCGGCTGTAATCTTGTCAGAGCTCAGCACACATGCATAGGCGTGCTCACACACACACGCAGCGTCGCGATCACAGCATTAATAAAGCCATCTCTCCAGCCTGGTTGAAAGCAAGCAAGCAAGCTGTGTGATTATTGCTATTTTAAAATACTTGGGAGGCAATAAACAGATATTAGGACAAAAGAACTGATTGGAAGTGAGCGCTACAGTGGGTCAGATCAGAAATGTGGAAGAGACTTGGATGTGCAGTCACCAGGGGAAATCTTCTGTGCTAGAAGAGCAGGGTTGGTTTGTCCGTAACTGGCATCTTATCAATCTGTAGAGCCCGCGGTTAAAAGCCAATGCCTTCTTGGAAGCTTTTCCTTGCAGATGAGATATAAAACCAACGCCTGCCTAACCACTTTTATACATTAATGATCCCACAGTGCTTTCCGAAAGAGGAAAATATTAACCCAGGCACCACAATAATATTCTGCTTACTTATAACCCCCATACAATTTAAATTCAATCTGGTGTTATGTTATTTTTTACTTCCTGACCCAAATCGGTGTGCATGTAGCTCTGAGCTGTTAAGCAGATGATCGCTCTGTTCCAGCAGTAGATCCATCTCTCTGGTGCCTTGGAAGAGATTTCTTAGCCTGTGTTTCAGTGAGCCTCTCCTGGAAAAAGTGCCGTATGTGAAACCATTGGCTGAACACGACACAGCATCCACAGGGCCATTTTTGCTACACGCACGCGTCCTTAGTTCCCTATGGCTACATCGTTGCCAGAGACTGCAGATGGAGAAAGGCTCTCAAATCCCTCTGTTGGTAAAAAGGCGAAAATGCTCCAGAAAGATTTTCCTCTCCTTTTCTGTCTACCCACAGCTCCCTCAGACAGTGCCCAGTGCACGTGCAATAGCAAAGTGCATTCCTCTGAATGTCAGAGCCGGGAAATACGCTCTCATTTTACAACTAAGCACTTGGGAGCTGAAGGGACAGAGCTCCCTTGGTTCCTGTCCTGCCTAGATTTTCCTGGGAGAGCAGTGCCCGGGGGACTGTCACTCCCTGGAGCTGCACCATTGCGGAGGGGGCTCCCCTCAGACCCTGCCTGCTCTGCAAATTAGCAGATCCAAAGCAGATGCTGAAAATGGTCGGTGAAACAAAACAGACAGCTCGCTAGCAGCTGCGAAAACGTCACCGCGGACTCACCGGAGTGGCGAGTGGGGTTCAGCAGTCGGGGATGGTGTGGTGGGGGTATTCCTGTGGCAGCTGCTCTGGGGCAGCCGGAACAAAGATGCTGAAAGCTAAAGTTACTGGAAGAGCAGACTATCTGAATTGCTTTCTGCACCTCTTTCTATTGCAGTGCCCCCTGAGCGTGTCATTGCCTTCCCCTGCTTGTAGATAATCCTGAGTGCTTGAAAATGAAGAAGTTCAGCCTGAGAAGGCCACCTAAGGATGGGGGATTTGGTGTGTCCAGATTTCAGGGCAAAGGCTGGAAGCCCGTTCAGTTACCAGTCAAGTAAAACTCATGCCACGCTTGAACCAGCCCTCCTTGCTGTCGCTAACCACCTGGCAGAGGGTTGCTCGTACAATTGCATGCAAGCACGCCACACGCCAGCTCTGCACTTGCCCTTGTGATGTACTGGTGGTGTCTAGAGGGCTGAACAAAACCGAAGGTATGCATGAGTCACTCCATGTTTCTGCTAGGGCATGAAAGAGACGTCTGTTTGTCAGGTCTTCATCAGTGATTGCAATAGAGTCACTTCAATGGGGAGTTCTGTTAAAATGAATGGCATGAAGTATCTTGTCATCGTTCCTTCAGAAAGCAGCGTGGTCCTCCCCAGCCTGTGGTCCCAAGCAGGTACAGGAGTCTGCTTGCTGTCACATGATTGTGTGAAATGAAATGAGCTCCAGTTTCCATTTATGAGCTTTTACAATCAACGATACAGTGAAAGATTGCTTGATAACTATGCCCGCAAATTTCTGTTTCTGACTGTCCTAACAAGCAGCCATGAGATGTTTTTAATTGCACATATTTTACAATACAATGCTGGGCTTGTACATTTTATTTCAGTATCATTAGTGCAGGTGGCTGCTATCATTTTAGAAACTTTTTTTGTGGTATTTGCAGCCAATTATTTTTTCCATGTTATTTTTTCTTCTTCTTTATCATGAAAGTGTAGCTCTTGGTATAATTCATGTTAACTAGAAATGAGCCCAGACAGAGATCAGATTTCAGATCCCTCAAGCTCATTGATATGAAGTTCCATAACCAGCCCATTGTAGAGAGAAATTTGGAGTCTATATCCTCTCCTGTCAAAGTCCCTGGGGTTTGTTCAGATCCATTGCTAAAATTAACTCAAGGGGGTAGTATTTCCAGTGGCCTACTCACCCCTGCTGTCACAGCCCTCTTACCCAGCCAAGACCTATTCCTTTCTAAATAACAAATTCTATGTAATAAACAGTCAAATATCAAAGGTGGGGCCATTTGGGCACCTTGTCTAAAAAACATCAATTCAGGCTGGAATGAGTCAGAGAAGGGTTACTAAGATGATTCCCTGGTATGGAACATGTCTTATGATACAAGATTAAAATTTTCTTACTTGCCCAGTTTTGGGAAAAGTGAGGTTGAGGGTATATGACTGCTCTCTGAAGTACTGCAGGATGACCTAGACAACAATGTATAAAGACGAAAAAAATAGTGTAAAACTAGTCATGAATAAATAAGTGGAGGCTTAGAATTGGAAGGTACCTAACTCCAAAAGGAGCAAGGCTCCGTAGCAGTCTCTGAATTACTGGTTGCAAGGAAATGCAATCACTTTCAACACTGAGCTTTAATGCACTGGGTAGCAATGAAACACTTGATCCCCGATATACAGGATGTGTTTTCCTGTAGGGAGTGATTTACAAAGGCCGTATATAAGTAAACAGCAGAAGAATTGGTTTGATGAGTACCCTGAGGTCCCACGTGACCAGCCCTAGAGGCAGACGTCTCGGTTTGCATGCTCTCCCCTGAGCTGGCGTGGAGCACACATTGTGATTTATTTCCCCATTCTTGCAGCAAGGCATAATCCCCCTCTCAGCCCTTTCTGGTAGGGACAACTGTTGGATGACAGTGAGAAATTGTCGTGTCTCTGAAAGAACCATCTCACTGGGACTTGGCAGGATAATCATGCCGGAGAACCACAAGATTATACTACTAAAGCATCAGAGGAAGCCTTGTTTTCACTTCTGCTCCAGAACCAATTCAAAACATTGGAAATTTTCCACAAATGTAAAGGGAGAGGGAGGAATGAGTACACAGGGACTAGAAGGTTCAAACATTTTGATTAGCTCATCACATCTGTTAGACTTTTGTCCTTTTTTTTTTAATTTGAATGCATAATACATAGTGGTTGAAATAAAATGTCTTTTAGAAAATAAATACTTCTGAGCCCAAAAGACTTTCTAGGAATGCTCCAATCTGATATTTCACAGTGGCTGTGTAAATCACTTCTGTGAAGCTTTTACAGTTGAAGGAAATAGCCTACTGTGACAGAAAAATGTTACCTTGGACCCTCTCCCCCCCAGTACGCTCTAACGAGAGTGTGTTTCTACATGGGGTGGTCCTTGCCCCTGGGCACTGGTATGGGTGATACTGGCTGGACCCTGATCACACCCTGCACCTCCCAGACCGTGCTGTATTGAGGAAGCACAATTTTTTGTTGCCCTCTCAAATTGTACTGGGGTCCATCTCAAATTTCCCCAGTGAGGTAAAAAAAGATGACAGGGAAAGACCATTTCCCCGAAGTCCACATTGCATTCCCCATCCACTGAGCATCATCATCCAGGTAAAAACTCCACATCTTCCCGTGATTAACCCTGTAGTTCTGACATTCAAACTAAAGCTTATAGGGAGAGTCATCAGCAGGACTAAGAGCAGGCGGAGCAGCAGCAGGAGCTGAGCTCCACTACTTCCAGTGGGAGTGGGGAGCATGCAGACCAACTCCATTTAGCTGATCGACCCACCAGTAATACCCCCATAGCCTGTCGCAGGCAGCTTGCCCCTCCATTAGCAGGCAGCAATGGCATGAGCTCGGGTTCAAAGGGCGGTTTTACCACTGCTAACAGCCTTGGTAGTGAATTTCTAGTTAACTAGAGCCCACCTGATACAATAACCCCTCCAGCTGTTGATGGGGTCAGCTGGGAACATTTCTGAGGGTCTGTCCTTCCCTGTGAACTGCTGAGGTGCGGGGGATTTAT